>NC_133756.1:67259944-68595944 GCF_036562045.2 Rhinolophus sinicus
AGGGGAGCTGAGGGGAGAAAAGAAGTTTACCCCGAGGAAAGGATAAAGCCTATGTATTGCAAGTCCCATCAAGGAAGCTGAGACCTAATAAGGTGAAATACCTCACCCAAGGTTGCCATTTGGGGGCCTTAGGGGACATTAAATGAGCAAAGTTAGGGGGCAGGGTTGAAAGTGAGACATCCATTATTGGCTTAGGGGTTGACCTGAGTGTTTTGTACTCTTCCAAGTGAAAGGTGGCAGTAGCAGGGACCAGATTTTTCTGAAAGCTCCAGTTCATGTCTTAACATTGAAGGCATTTAGTTGGTGAGGCCTCTTTTGTAGATGCAGCCATATCTTCCTGCTGGCTGTTCGTCAGCTCTCTGTGCCCGGGTGTTCAGGGTCTCCAGGGCCCAGAGGAGATGAGGAATCTTTTCATGTAGAGAAGGAGGTTTACCAGCATAGCGGACAGCCCACACTTTCCTCCCATAATCTTCTCTCTCCCCTGTACCGGAGCCTACTGCATTTCATATATGTTTCTGAACATGACCTCTCATTCACTCATTGGCGAATCTTAATTCATAGGACACAAAGGCACCATTCCCTGTGTGCTGCTTAGGGGCCCTGATCTCTTGCAGCCTCCCCAGCCTGGGGCCTGCTCCCCACATAGCCCTGACATACCCTGTTGGAAAACAAAAGGATATACCAACTCAGGCTACAGGCACCAAAACCGGGGGACCCACAGTACAGAGAGGAGAAAGATGGAGGGAGGCGGGGCAGTTGGCAGAGAGGGTTTAGGGGAGGAGAAAGAAGGGTTTTGTTACAAACGTTTAGTTGAGTTAGTAGCTTCATTACCGGGTAATAAAGAGACAAAAGGCAATGAGGTCCTGTAAGATTTCCCTGCAGAATAGAAAGGTTAGTTGAGGTCTGCAATTTAGAAAGAAGAATTTAAAAAGCATAAAGAAATGAGAAGAGAAGGAGTAAAGTGATTTTTCTGCTGGGAGCAGAGTCGTGACGAAGGACCCTGGGAAGTGTAGAGCCCAGAGAGACAGGGAGCTCAGCATCAAGACCCGCCCTGCCTAATGAGGGGGCCTGCCCAGTGCAGCCCAAACCCAGACAGAGATTTTCTTAAATTCCTCCTCAGCAAAGGCGGCCATCTTCTCTTCAGTAACACTGGACTGCGCACAACACAGAAGAAAGAATGACATGGAACATTCACAGGACGTTGTACTTTGTATTTATTACAAAGTAATAATTTATGCAAATAGAAATAATTTATTACAGAGCAATAAATGCAGTATGAGCCCACTTTGTCAAAAGCAAACACACACACACACACACACACACACACACTCACATGCTCACACACCTACATGCACAAAAAATGCCCTTGTTTCCCTAAACCACCTCAGCCTCTGAGGAGCAATGGAGTTGCTTTAACAATAGTTAGTACTAAAATTGCCTATCTGGTGCCCCTTTTGCTAATGTGGAACTCCCAGCCCTCTGAAGCTACCTCCAAATAGTTCTGGAGTCCCTAAGGTGTCTTGCACCTGGCTCATCACTAAGTCTCAGATGCTGGTTCTACCCTGCTCCTGGGAGGTTGAAGCCATCTCAGAAAAGTAAGGAACAGAGTGCGAGACAAAGCAGGGGATATGGACCCAGGTCCAGCAGCCCCTGACTCACCACTGCTACTGTGGGGCAGAAGCGCGCCTGGGCCTGTCCTCCTTCAGGATGATTCTTCAGCCTGCACCAATTTTGTTCCTCATGCAAACAGGCACCTGGCAAACTTGCCTCAGTCAATCCCTCTTGAACTCAACCTGAGACCCCAGAAAAGTGTACACACAGGCCCAGGCACAAACTCACGCACGTGTGCAGACATCGCAAAGAAACCTAGAAAACAACAGGGAAGGATGACTTTATATGTGGTTCTATTTTCTTCTCTTTGTTTATCTCTCCTAAATTTTTCTCAAGTTCACTTGAATTATTAATTCAACTTGATTACCAAACTGTAAAAATTTGTTACTTTTAAAGCATCTGTAAAAAAATGAGTTAAATAGGCACAGTCTCTCCTTCAGGTATGCTTCATTCATTCAACAAACGGTGGTTTTCACCTTGTTGCCAGACACTGCACGCTTAATGCCAAAGATAAGAAGAGATATGGTAGATTATTTCTGTTCTCAATCTATCACTTATCAAAGAAAGAAGAATACATTATAGACATTATAGACACGGATTAAATAAATTGTGTAAACCCAATCCTGATATTAAAATATGATTACAAAGATTTCTTAGCCCGAGTTAATGATCAGTGTTACAGACTGAAACATTGTCTAACAAAAGAAGTTTCTGATTCAACTGAAATGTCTCTCGGGCACATAGGTCATGGGGTTTGACCTGTACAAGGTCTGACTAGTAAGATAATGAGCCTCGACTTTCATTTTGTTTATTCACCAACACATTAGAACTCTTGTCTCCAAATAAATGGTGTCCTTCTGTGTAATCATCGCAGAAGACTATGTGTTCATTCTAGCCATAAATGCTCTTTTGGAACTTTGCTTATAACAAGTTTACCAGCCACATGGGAAATCAGTCACTGTTTTTATGGTCTGCTTTAGAATTCATCTTTTAAAATACAGGTGTGGGGTCTGTCACTGGGGAATCAGGACACACAAGATGCCAAATGTCATGGAGACCACGGAGCCCAGACTGTGAGCTCTCGGAAGGCAACCACAGTGCCTGTCCTCCCCTGGTGCCCAGCACACTGCCTGGCATACAGTTGGCAGTTAACAGATACAGGCTGAAAGAAAAAAATAATTGAAGAAAGGAAGAAATGGGGCAACATCATGGCAACATTGAGGTCCACTTGGTAATCCCGATATACCATGCTCACAAGTTGTCTGGACCAGCTAAGGCCCCTCCCCTAAGAGATGGGCTGCCACTATTGAAATTCCAAAGAAAAGAGGGTTTCAATGCCCTTTTTTTTTCTTTTCATCTTTGTTTCTAATGAAGGCACAGGGTTAGGTTTTAACTAAAAATATTCTCAGCCTCCACGTCCATAACCATGTACTTGACATGAAGGCAAAGGGATGCCAGAATCATCATAACAGCCAAAGGCAGACAGGTTCAAAGCCAAATCTTTCACACTTGGGTCAAAGCCTGCAAGATGGGACACGCTCTTATGGTGGCCAGAGGCCTTGTTGGCCCTGCCTTTCATGCTTGCCCTCTTTTCCAGGGTCAGGGCTTCGGGGCTTGGGTGGTGTCAGCCAGTGACAGCCAGGTCACAGTGTGCTGGCCCTGCCCCCGGGGAAAGCAGACACCTGTCTGTGGAGGGGCCCTGTTTTGCTCCTGTCTGAGCCTGACATTCTTTGAATTCAGCCAAGACCCATGGAAGCCCTCCTTGGCACCCCATCTGCCAGGGGACTCTGGAGTTCACTGCTCTCCAGGCAGGGCTGGCAGGGGACAATAGCTCTCTCCAACTTATTCTCTAAAAGAAAAGGGATTCAGAAGACATTCCTTTCTGGGGTGGAGTCAGAAGTGTTGGGCATGGATAAGAGGTGAGCTTTGTCTGTACAATCAAGATCCGCTGTACATTTCAGTTTTCTGGGAACATGAATAAGAAAGGCTTTTTTGGTCCATTCAAATTAAACACACCTTAAATAAAACAATGGCCTGCAAGTGTGTCATTCAGTATCTGGCTCATTTTTGTACCTCTGGAAACCCCTGAAATGGGCAAGCCAGTCATATCTGGCCCCAATAAGAAAATCTAGCATCCTTTTTCTTCACTATGCTCTCCATTGGGCATATTGCAAATTTTATTGGTAATCAGATCAAATAAAATTATTGATTATATTATTAACTACATTCTATGAAGGGTTTACAATATGCTGAACTTTGTGCTTACCGTCAATTCTCTCACCTAATCCTCATGAAAATGCTATGGAATAGGGTTCATTCCAATTTTACAGAAATAAAAACAAGCTATGTAGGTAGCACCCCAAACAGAATGACAAACAAATGCACAATGTCCTGGCGTTCCCAATATAACTAATGAATATAGTTACAGGTTATTTTTTAAGAGTTGCCTGGGAATCAGTTTTTTCTTTTTTCTCTGTGTTGTGATAGTTGAAAGACAATAATGCTGTGTGAGCAGAAAATAAGAACTGTGAAGGCATAGAGTAAACAGTTGTGATCAAATAAACTTCAGAAACCTGGTTAATCTGACCTTAAGCCAGTAACAGCCAGAGCTTGGCTGCCAGGTAGTTAAGTGTGAATTATTTAGGAGGTGAATAGCCACACTCAAATTTTAGCCCCTTCTATCCTCCAGCCCAGCTTCCCAATGCTGGCTTATCTGACTCCGGCCTATATCAGGCTGACTCCAAGGCATCTTGTGATCTAGAAGTTGTAGGACCCAGAGAAAGTGATATCACAGTCTGATTCACTAGGACCTAGCATATGCCTTGCACATAATAGGTGGTGAACAAATACTTGCTAAATTACTGATGTTTTGCCAGAGACTCTTATTGGCCAAGTGAGAGCCCACCCACTTCACCCTCTGGCTCCTGATTTGGGCTTTCTTAAAGAGCCCCCTGGTTCTGTAGATGTCAAATGGTTACTGAGTTGTCATCTCCAACTGGGTCCACCAGAAAAGCAAGTATGGTATACAGGGGTCCATGTGTTGACCGCCACTGGCTTTTCCCAACTCCAGGTCTGATCTCAGGCAGGCAAGATTGAAAGCTGCTTCTGCCAGGGTTGGAGGTTTTCAGGATATGAGCCTAGGCCGCCCCAAAGCTGCTAGATCGGTAGACCCCAGTATGCGCACATGGCATTTGTCTTTGCTGCTGCCTCCCCTCTTCTTTGTCTCTAATCTCTTTGGTGTCCAGAGGCTCATTCCATTAATTAATAACTGAGGGAGGATATTTATATTTTAATAGCAGAACTCAAATCTGGAAAATTCTCCTCCCTAAAGCTCTGATGGGGAGATAATCTGTGAGGATGGAATAGTTGAAACCAGGACTCTGCCTGATTTCCCTAAAAATCACACTCTAGCAGTAATTAGTTGCAGCAGCTAATTAAGAGGCTATGGCCTCCCCACTCTCTATGAAGGACTGTGTACAAGAAGGTCCCCATTATAGCAGCCTCACCAGAAAAATGCTGGAGAGTGTCAGCATCCTTTTCTATAAACCACTGCATGTTTGAGGAGAAGAGGGTAAGAGAAGGGTGGGGAGTGGAGACTGACTTAGCAAATAGTTTCAGGGCCTACTGTTTACTTGCCACTCTGCTGAGCCCTGGGCATAGAGAAGATAAAAGATAAATGCACTCAAGGAGCTCATGGGCTAGCACAGGAGATGAAACATACAAGCAGAAACTGTCAACATAATGTACCCAGTCTTACAAAGCCAACAGGATTAAGGAACACATGGACAGGATTACCCACCCCCTAGCCTGGGTTTTTAGAATTTTCCCAAGGAAAGTTCACTCACATTACAGATATGTATTTGGCCTGGTTTCTGATAATTTAGTGGTGAAGATTTCCTCCACCTGGCTCTCCTCTGTCAACACTCTTCATAGAGCAGCCATCCATGCATGTTTCTGTAGCTGGAAAGCACCCCAATTCAACCATGGAGGTTGACTGCCTATCTTGCCTGGCCAGTGAGCCTCAGGCTCATGAAGGAGAGGAACGCTGTGCATTGGGGAGCCAAAGGTGTAATGAGGAAGAAAGGCAAATGTTTGTCGAATCTCCAGAAACGTTTGTCAACAATATCAACCCAGGGAGATCCAAGATGGCAGAGTAAATAAATCACTATGCCTGCTTCCTTCTGTGAACACATTAAAATTAAAATGAAATTATAGAACAGTCAACCTGGAAACCATCTGAAGTCTAGCTGAACAGAAGTCCTGTGACTAAAAATATAAAGAATAAGACACTTTGAGACTGGTACAAGGGGCAGAGACACGGAATGGGCCCCAAACCTCTCTGTGATGGTTGAGAACCAGGAGGGATAGCTCCGCTATGGAGGTTTCCCCCAGAGGAACGACGGACCCCAACCCCCTACACCAAGCTCCACATCCTGGAGTATTGGTGCCAGGAAGAGGAGCCCCCACAACATCTGGCTGTGAAAACAGTGAGGATTCTGACTACCCAGGTGGGATGGAAGGCTTGGGAAACCCAGATGTCCTCTTAAAGGGCTCGCACACAGACTCACTCACTCACAGGCACTCACATTGGGTTTCAGCAGAGGGACAGTGACTCAGGAGGCATCAGAGACATAAGAGGGGGTAAGACTTCTGGGGGAAAGAGGGTGTGTGGCTTCCGGGGAAAGACTGGAGGACAGTCAGCATTTTCCTTGAATGAGGTCCTCCTCCAGTGAAGCTGGCAGGCAAGCACCATCTTTCCTGAATTGACCATGCCCCCACTATGGCTAAATCTGAATCTGATTGGCCTAGTGAACTCTGCTGATCTACTGTGCTGATTCACCTCCCCCAACGGTCACTTTCTCCATGAGCAAACAGCCCCATCCACATTGCAATCTTTCTTGGAAGACAGTCAGAGTCTCACAGGCCCCAGGTGGGCAGCACTGGCCTCAGTGTGCTCTGAGACTTTTGCTGAGTATCTTCAGGCTCAGCACTAGCACCAAACCAGAACTTACATTAGCCTGGTGACAACAATTCTTCTCACTTTAATGACTCCCTGGGACCCTGCCTCACCCAACTTGCAAACTGCATGAGGCTCTATCAGCAGCTGAACCTTAAGGGAGCTGGCATGTGGCAGCAGACCTCGGGGTGTCCTGGCTATTTTCAGAGTTACCCCCAGGCCCGGTCCCGGTGGCAGCAATCCTTGGTTTGCTACGTGGCCTCTCCCACATGCCTCCAAATTTAGCACAGGCAGCAAATAATCATGGATCTCTTTGTAGCTCCTACCAGGTAGTCCCCAGCCAGTCACAGTAAGTGGGTGACCTGAGCCTGTACCAGAGCCCCTCTCAAGAGGCCCCAAAACCAACATACTTAGAAGTTGGCTTCAGACCATTGCAGAGCACTGCCTATTAGCCCCACAAGTGGCACACATAAAGGGTGGTCTCAAAAGGCCCCAGAGCCCACTGGGGCAAATCCCACTTAGTGAGGTAAGGTTTCTTCACAGCAGCCTGTAAGCTGTAGACATGGCCAATCCCCACAGCCAATCAGCCTGAGGGCCAATGCCACCACTGATGTGCCAATAGCAATAAAGGCTCAACTACAACAGGAGGACACACAAAACCCACATAAGGGACACTACTGGAGCACTCAGCTTAGGTGACAAGGGGAACTGTGCCACTGGGACCCGCAGAGCACCTACGAAATAAGGCCACCCAGCCAAGACTGGGAGACATGCAAGATCTAACTAATACATAGAAACAAACACAGAGAGGCAGCCAAAATGAGGAAACAGAGAAATACATCTCAAATGAAAAAACAGGAGAAAACTCCAGAAAAAGAACTAAATGAAATGGAGGTAAGCAACCTACTAGAGACAAAATTCAAAACAATGGTTATAAGGATGCTCAATGAACTTAGAACTTCAACAAAGAGACAGCAAGCGTAAAAAGGGACATAGAAACCATGAAAAAGAACTAGTCAGGAGTGAAGAATACAATAACTGAATGAAGAATGGTCTAGAAGGAATCATCAGCAGACCAGATGAAGCAGAGGATCAAATCAGCTATGCAGAAGACAAGGTAGCAGAAAACACTGACTCAGAACAGCAAAAAGAAAAAAGACTCCAAAAAACTGAGGATAGTTTAAGGCACCTCTGGGACAACATCAAACATAACACATTCACATCATAGGGGTAACAGAAGGAGAAGAGAGAAAGCAAGGGTTTGAGAATCTATCTGAAGAAATAATGACTGAAAACTTTCCTAACTGGGTAAAAGAAATAGACATACAAGTCCAGGGACCACAGAGAGTCTCAAACAAGATGAACCCAAACAGGCCCACACCAAGACACATTATAATTAAAATGGCAGAGGTTAAAGTCAAAGAGAGAACCTTAAAAGCAGCAAGAGAAAGACAACTAGTAACTTATAAGGGAGCCCCCATAAGTTTGTCAGCTGATTTCTCAACAGAAGCTTTGCAAACCAGCACAAAATATTCAACATGGTGAAAAACAAGGACCTACAACCAAGGGTACTCTGCCCAACAAAGTTATCATTTAAAATTGAAGGACAGAGTATGAGCTTCCCAAACATGAAAAAGCTAAAGGAGCTCATCACCACTAAACCAGTATTACAAGGAATCTTAGAGGGATGTTTTTAAGATGAAAAAATAAAAGATTAAAATTATGAATAATAAAACAGCAATAGTTACATATCTATTAACAATCACTTTCAATGTAAATGGATTAAATGTTCCAATCAAAAGACATAGGTTGGCTGAATGGATAAGAAAACAAAACCTTTACATATGCTACTTATTAGAGACTCACTTCAGATTGAAAGACACACACAGATGGAAAGTAAAGAGATAGAAAAAGTTATTTCATAAAAATGGAAATGAAAAAATAATAATAAAACTGGGGTAGCAACACTTGTACCAGACAAAATAGACTTTAAAACAAAGGCTATAGCAAAGAGACAAAGAAGGATCCAGTAATACCACTTCTGGGTATTTATCACAGAAACCCAAAATGCTACTTTGAGGGTACATGTGCGTCCTTATGTTCACTGCAGCATTGTTTACAACGGCCAAGATGTGGAGGCAGCCTGGCATCAATGGAAGACTGGATCAAGAGTAGGTGGTACATATATACAACGGGATACTGCTTGGTCATGGAAAGGAATATATTCTTGTCACCTGTGGCAGCATAGATGGACCTGGACGGTACTGTGCTGAGTGGAGTGTCAGACAGAGAAAGACAGACACAGTGTGATTTCACTTACATGTGAAATCTAAAGAACAAAACAAACAAAAATATCAGAAAAAATTTCATAGATACAGAAAATATTTAATGGTTGCCAGATGGGAGGGGGTTTCAGGGTTTGGGTGAAAAAAGGGGAAGGGATTAACAAACACAAATTGATTGTTATAAAGTGGTTATGGGGATGTAGGGTATAGCACAAGGAATACAATGTGTGACAATTAAGTTCGTGAACTTGTTGCAATGATGCTACTAACCTTTTGTGTTATCGGAGGGATTATTCATTATGAATTTGTACCAACTGGACAAAGAGCTAACCAAGTTTACTATTTGGAAGTGCTGAAAAGGCTGTGTGAAAAGGTTAGACAAAAACAACCAGAACTTTTTGCCAACAATTCAGGCTCTTGCATCATGACAATGCACCAGCTCACACAGCACTGTCTGTGAGGAAGTTTTTAGCCAAAAAACAATTAACTGTGTTGGAACACCCTCCCTACTCACCTCATCTGGCCCCCAATGACTTCTTTCTTTACCCAAAGATAAAGGAAATATTGAAAGGAAGACATTTTAATGGCATTCAGGATATCAAGGGTAATACGTCAACAGCTCTGATGGCCGTTCCAAAAAAAAGAGTTCCAAACTTGCTTTGAAAGGTAGACAAGGCACTGGCATCCATGCATAGCTTCCCAAGGGGAATACTTTGAAAGGTGACTTACCATGGTAAGTCCAGGAACCAGGAATATCGTAGTGATATTCACCAATGAGGTATGTAGCATTTTTTCCAGGATGAGTTCACAAACTTAATTGTCAGGCCTCGTATAGTGAATAATGTAATAACTGTATGGTGTCAGATGGGTACTAGATTTGTTAGGGTGATAGATGGGAGGGGGTTGGGGGACAGGGTGAAAAAGGTGAAGGGATTAAGAAGTACAAATTTGTAGTTACAAAAGAGTCATGAGGATGTAAAGTAAAGCATAAGGAATGTAGTCAATAATATGGTTATAACTATGTATAGTGCCAGGTGGGTAATAGACTAGTCAGGGGGATCACAAATTATATAGATGTCTGATCATTATGCTGTATAACTGAAATTAATATATAATGATATTGAATGTCAACTTTAATTAAAATAAAAAGGAGGGGAATAAGAGGTCCAAATTTCCAGGTATAAAACAAATAAGTCGCAGGGATGTAATGTGAAGCATAGGGAATATAGTCAATAATATTGTGATAGCATGATACAGTGTCAGATGGCTGCTGGACTTACCATGGTGATCACTTCTTTAGGTGTATAAATGTTGAATAACTATGGTGTGCTCCTGAAACTAATATAATATTGTATGTTAGCTATATTTTTTAATAAAAATCTTTTAAAAAAGGATACCCTCCCCCCTCCCCCCAAAAAAGCAATATCAACTCAGAGGCAAGGGCAGATCCAGGATTTCTGGACCCTGGAGTTTAGACAATTTGGGGGATCATCTTTAAGAAAAACAATTTGAAAAGATTCCTCCTACAAATTTGTTCTATAAATTCTCAAAAGCACATGACTTATGAATACATCGGTAGGACCCTTTGCAGAAAGGGGCCACTGCAAGTGAGGGGCCCTAAAGCTGAAGCTTCATGTACTTCGTGCAAACTGCCTTTGCTCAGAGGCCAACAAATGGTCTTTTACTGGACGAAAGAATTGGGATCCTCTGCACCTCCCATTACTTAGTTATCCCAACTACAGAGGCAGAGTGGCAGGTTGTCAATGACAGAGAGTGGAACATGTGCCAGACAGGATTTCCTCTGCCTGCTCCTGTGGGTCTCCAGAAAGACTCAGTGTTATTTTTGGAGTACAAACTTTTTTAGCGTTTCAGTTTGGCCTCTGAAATTTTCATAGCAAAGCAACTTGCAATCCTGGATGGAAACAAAATAGCTTTCTTATTGCTTTTTGTTGTTATTCTAATGAGCCAAGCGCAGAAGATATTAATTTTAAAACAACACATCAAAACTAATTGCTATTAATACTTTTGTGTTTTTGATTTTTTTTAAATTAAAAAGGTCAGAGGTTCAAACATCTCACTTTAATGGCAGTAACATATTTATTGCCTTTGTTTCCATCTAGCATACAGAGTTGCTAAAGGTTAATAAAAATAGTCTAATGAGCAGATGGATATTGATAACTCTGTATCATCATCATTATTATTGTTATCATGACTATTACCAATACTAATTATTAATGATAGTAACCAGCTATCCCTAAGACCTCACAAGTGAAATGAAAAATGAATTAATTAATCAAGTACCAACTTAAGAAGTGTTTAGTAAACAAAGAGCACTGGAAATGCTGGCCCTGTTGAGCTTTTCACTCCAAATCCCTACCCATGAGTCCTCCCCAGATATTCCAGGCCATGAGGCACTTCCAGTTCTATATTCAACCCAATGCTTGGAATAGGGTTAAGGCAGCATGGCTAACTGGCAAACTCAATCCCTCTCTTCCCGACTTTCCTCGTTAGAGAAGCATCTGCCACGTTACTCAATTCTGGCTGGTAATACGCAGGCACAAGACCCTGAGTAGGAGGCCCCTTCTAAAACCAAAAGGCAGAGTATTGCAAAGAGAAAGTTCTTCATTTCTGTGGCCCCCTTTACCTTCTCTTTTTCTCCCTTCCCATTTTCCCTACTGTACAGCCAGGACGTGCAGCTACCTTACTGGAAAACAAGAGATGGCAAGTAAGAGGAAGGGCCCTGCATGTTAAGCATGACACACTGGAAAGACAGAAGGCCCCAGTTCCTGGGGCATGGGTGGGCCACCCATCAACCCTGGCCTGGCCTCAGGCTATTACTTTGTTAGATGAATGAGTCCTTATTTTTTGAAGCCACCACTAGTCAATATTGTTGATACTTGTTGCCAAATACATTCCTAACTAGTGCAAAAGAAAGAAATAATTTGCTCCCTGCTGACTCCATCATAAATGTATTAGCAAATAATGGAACAAGTATAATATTATAGTTATATGTTCTCTAAGCTTCAATTTCCTCCTCGGTAACATAGGTGACTGTCCTTGGACTCCCTCCGAATTGAGTTGTTCTGAGGATAAAATAATGTATATGAGAACATTTTGAAAACTGTAAATTGCACATTATTAACCAGCAGGCCTCATCTGAGAGCCCACCTACCTTGAGGTACTAGAATAAGCCACCAGGACACCTATTTTTGTAAGTCTTTCCAGAGGTGGTGCACCAAAGAGAGTAAAGCGTCAACTAACAAGATTTACGGAAACTAGGAATTCATATTACATGATGGCTGCTTCCTTCAAAGCAGAAATGAGGGAAAGACAAAGGGGGCCAAGAACAAAGGGATTTCTTCTAGCCAGACCTTGCTTTTTTTATTTGAGAAGCGACATTTATGGGGACTTCCACCTATAGCTTTGTCAGTATTGTGTAACATGGCCACTCCTAGCTGAAAGGGAGGTTAGAGTGTGGGGGGGATCACAGTGGCACCCCATTAAGGGTTCCAGAAGAAGCACAGATCCATGAATGATCAGGAGTTTTCAGGTATAACCCCACATTAGTTTCCAAGGATTTCTGCAACAAATTACCACAAACTAGGTAGCTTAAGCCAATAGAAATTTATTTCTCTCATTGTTCTGGAGGCCAAATGTCCAAAATCAAAGTGTTCTGGTAGCGTTGGTTACTTCTGGAGACTCTGAGGGGGAATCTGTTCCATGCTTCTCTCCCAGAGTCTGGTGGTTTCCAGCAATCCTAGGTGTTCATCGTTTGTAAAAGCATTATTCCGATCTATGTTTCCATTGTCACATGTTCTCTTCTCTCTGTCTCTATGTCTCCTTTTCTGTCTCTTATAATAACACTTCTCATTGGATTTAGGTCCTCTCTAAATCAGGATTGTCTCAATTTGGGTTTCTTACTTTAATTACATTAAGACACTTATTCTAAATCAGGTTATATTCTGAGGTTTCAATGGGTGTAGCTTTTGGGAGCCACAATACAAAACCCAACAGCGTTACTCAAATGCTCTTAGGCCTGGGTCCTGGGTATCTGGTCCACATTCTTGCGGAAAGGGGAATTTGAGTTTTCCTTTGGAGGCCCAGTAGGTCTTTGGTTACTGAGAAGTCCTCACCCTCTCCAAAGGCTGAGCTGCACGAGGGAGACCTGGTTCCCACAACAGCAGATGAGGCTGTGAGAGAAACAGAAACAGTAGCAACCTATGCAGGAAATAAAGTTATCACTTCCCCTGTAATGCCTCTTCATCTCTTCTGACCAGCCACCTGTCTGTCCTACCTCAGGTTCCAGAACAATCCTAACAGGATGTTCCAAGCATACTCAGGACTCCTCCTTGCATCCTTCCCCTCCTTCCCTCTGCCAACCTGGTAAGCCTGCAAACGACCTCACTCTCCCTTTCTGTCTAACCTTGGAAACCTCTGAGCCCCTCAGGTCACCTTAGTTACAGCTTCTTCCCACGGGTGTCACCACAATGACCCTTTCTGGTCCCCAAATCTTTTTACACAATTTTCTCATCTTGAGTCCACCTTGCACCTCGGATCACTGAGCTTCTCTTCACTCTCTTTCTGAGGCCTGTCCTGTCACCTGATAGAGGTCTCCAAAATGTCTCACTGGGACCCCACTTTGCACTTCCCAGGCTTCTCGAATTCCACTCTTTCCCACCACATTCCCTTGCTGAGAGACAATGGACATACCTTGGAGAATGCTGAGAGAAACTGAGGCACAAGGAAGGAAGTTTTGTGAAGGTGTTGGTGTTAATCTACCATATCCACGGATCTCCCATGAGAAAAGGAATCCATGCTAACACTAGAAAGTCTGTGGCCAGTGTCAAATGGACAGGCTGGACATGAAAGTTCTAGAGGAAACTATGGAAGGGAGTGACCACTTAGACATGGGGAAGGTAGAATTTGATTTAATGAAGAAAATGTTCTCTGAGAGTTCTTGACTCTCTTTTCTTCTCACGCTTCTGCAATGTCCTCCCCGATCATATGGCTGACGACTTCCTGACCTGTATCTCTAGCGCAGAGCTTTCTCCCAGTTTTGCACCTGTTAACCATAGCACTACTGGATCCCCATAGGGATAGCCCACTGGACTACAATGTCAACATGGCCAGATTTGAGTTCCTTGTCTTTCTCCTCAGCATATGACCACTTTCCCAAAGCAAAAATCTAGGAACCGTCTTCAATAATTTTCTCTCCTTTACCCTCTTAGCCAATCAAATGGACACAAAATGAGTATGTCTAAAGGAGGGAATAAAGGAAGAAAAAAAGGGAGGAGGGAGAGAGGAGAAGGAGTCAGGTATAAAGCTTCAAACACTAAATTCTGAGTTATCCAGAGGCTCAATTTGTACAAGGGGCCTTAGAAGCCACACTGCTTATTGCCTGGCTGATAATTATGCTTCCTTTCTTCCTTGTCAACAGAATCATTACTTTTCTTGGAAAAGGCAAAATATCCAGCTAAAATGATTATATTTCTTAACCTTCCTCACAGCTAGGAGTAGCCATGTTACACATGCTGGCCAATGAGCTACAAGTGGAAGTCCTCAAGAAGAATGCCCCTTCTCAAATAAAAAAAAAAGCAAGGTCCAGTTAGAAGAAATACCTTTGTTCTTTGCCCCTTTGCCTTCCCCTCATTCCTGCTTCTAAGGAAGCAGCCATCATGCAACTAGGAGGGGATGAGCATGAAAGTTAGGTAGCTAGAGAATGGTAACATGGAAAGATGGACAAAGCCCACATCCGTGATACTGCAGATGGCCTGTTGGACCATTCCTGCCTACGAGTACCTACCTGCAAACTTCTTACTGCAAAGCACAAGATGAGCCACTCTGTTTAATCTGCTCTAGTCAGGTTTTCTGTTATTTGTGGCCCTGATAGCTGCCATTATTTTAATGTTCATATTCCTTTCCATATCTTTTTTTTTCTTAATCTGCAAATTCCTCAATAATCTTCCACAAGGCATAAGGGATTGTCATGGATGCAGTGTTACTGTCCAATCTAGTCAGTCGTCTTAGGGAATTAGCTTTGCTAAAGAGAGCCATTCACCAGTGGTCATTCCCCCTCCTGAGCAGCACACATCTGATAGGTGGCTGATGCAGGGTGAAAATGCCTGACCCCTCTCCCCAGCTCAGGACATCTCTGAACGGCCATCTCAGCTGCAGAGCCCCTCCACCCTTGGGGTCTGCTGAGACCTTGTGGTGACCGCATTGAGCCCAACTTCTCTCTCTGTCCCCACAGGCGATGGTCCTGAGAACACTCCTCAGTCACACCCCTGCAGAAAAATCATCTCAGAGTCTACTTCCAGGGGAGACAACATGCTAAGACTTGTCCTAATTACAAAATGTTAAGGAGAAAACTCAGCTGGCACTTAAGATGGGCTAAAGTGCTCACATTATGTTATTCTCAATTTTACAAGGAAATGACTTTTTTTTTCTTTTAAACAATCAAGTTATAAAATAGTATTGTACAAACAGCATTAACACCAAGCCAGGTCTTAAGCAGCATCCATACTGGCTTGACAACAAGGGTCCAAAGTGACTTCTTAGCCGATCATGTGCTCTTTCAACTTTTTACTACGTACTTGTAAATGTTAACAACCTATTGTCTGACTTTTATGGACTTTAAAACACTGTTGCCAACCTTTCTGGAAAAGATTTGTTTTGTTCTGTGTTTTTTCAGCAATTCAGGCATGAATATTGGAATTTGCAAACAAAGAAAAAAGATCTAGTCAACTCATGGGACTTAACCTTCCAGAGGAAAATGATTCCCATGCATTACACTCTGTCACAGACATGTGTGCCCGTGCTCCTAAAGTCATAGGTGTATCCACGACCAGATGTATTCTGCTTAGGGCTGGAGTAATCACATATAATTTAGATGAAATGATTGTGTGCCAATAGTTTTCTGAGTCATGGAGCCATGAACTTGAAATCCATGCTGCCTAGGTGGACGGGGAGCTCTGGGTAGTTGTAAGAAAGAATTGTAAAGATGTTTAAGAATTCCACAAAGAACTGTGAGCTCAGAGGACGATGAGGACACTTTATAGTGAGTTCAGTATAAATAACTTGAACATAGGAAATGTGATCAGAAGAGAGTTGAGTTTGGTTCCGGGAAATTCCCTGAGCTGAGTCCTGAGAAGACACTGAGTTTCAGCGTGGGTAAATGTGACACAGAGAAAACATACTACAAGAAGCACCTGGGTCTCAGAAAGGAGTCTAAAAGAGTTGTAAGAGAAAGATTTTTGTTGTTACGCTAAGCAGAACTGGAAACAGCTGAAAAAAAAGTTGGATGTTTCAGTCAACCTTGAGATTTTTCTCAAGCAGAGAAAAAAGAGAGAAATGGTTGGAGAGGACAAAAATTGGCAAGTGGTGTGTCAGTGACCAGGGACCCAATCAGAGATAGAGAAAGCCTTTAGATCTTACGTGGAGGTGGGACGAGCTCCTCCAAGTGTCCCCTGAGTTGGAGAGAGGGCCTTAAGGGTAAGTGTCCCACTTGAAGTCATGGTTCTTCTCTTTCATACACATCACCACACCACAACAACTACTTCATTTGTGTAAACAGAAAGCTCAGTTCTGTGTACAAATTTCCACAGAGACAAGAGGCATAGATCTCTATGCAATGAGATCTTCTTCTTGGTCAGAGGGTCTTCATAGCTAGCTCAATTGCACATGCTGGCTTCCCTGTGCCCATGAGATGGCCTTCCCCAGGATCGGTAGGTGGGATGGGGCTGTTGGTTACATAGAATCTCACAGAATAATTCCTGGCAAGGTGAGCAATCAGACAGTACTCTGTTATGGGCTGAACTGTGTCTCCCGGAAATTCATATGGTGAAATCCTAATCCCCAGGACCTCAGAATGTGACGGCATTTGGAGATGGGGCTTTTAAAGGGGTATTTAAGATAAAATCAGGTCATATGGGTGAGCCCTAATTAAAAATGACTGTTATTTTTATAAAAAGAGGTTAGGACACAGACACACACAGAGATGAAACGGTGTGAGGACACAGGGAGAAGACAGACATCTCTGCGCCAGGGAGAGAGGCCTCAGAAAAAGCTAACACTGTCGACACCAAGATCTTGGATTGGAGGTGAGAAGCCTCCAGACTGTGAAGAAATACATTTCTGCTGTTTCAGCCACGCAGTCCGTGGTATTTTATGGCAGCCGGGGCTGACGAATACACCGTCTAAGGAGACCAGTCTTACGAGGCCCCTTGGTGTGTTCATGGTGGAGGGCTGTGTCTCTCTCATTCACCCTGCGCTCCAGGGCACAGACCAGTACCTGGCCTACAGGATAGTCAGTGTTTGTGGAAGATGTGAATACTCCAAATAAACCTTTCTGAGAGTAAAACTTTCCAGGTGGTCTCACTGGATTAGAGAATTTTACCTTAGTGGCTGCCAGGAATCCTGCTGTGTCCCAAGAGGCTATAAATGCATAGCAGTAGTAACCTGGCAATGATAACAAGCCTCTGGGGGGAGGGGAGGGAACCAAACCCTTTTCAATCTGCTTTCCTCCGGCCCTCAGCACAACAGCCTTAGGCCAATCAATGCTTAATTAGTATTTCTTTTCATGAAGGTAACTTAGTATTGTCCCATGGGCTGGTACCACAAAACCCAGGCTAGGAATATAGTGCCATCCAAGAATTTTCCCTTTAGGCACTCATTGCTCCAGCACTGATCCCATTTCATTCCTCTCACTCTGTCAATGGTACCCCCATGCTCCTGTGGCTGGTGCTCAAGCCCTTGGAGTAATAGCTGATTTTTTCTTATGCTTGAATCCTTAAATCCAATCAGTAATACCTCCTTTCCAGCTTTCCTTTTACTTGCCTCTCCTATCTCATCCTTTCCAGGCCCATCGCCATCAGAACCCAGCCCATGGCTCATGACTGGTCTCCCTGCCTCTGACCTTTTCACTCCATCGCAAGATTTGTTGTGCTGCCAGATTCACCTTTGTCAAGCCTTGTAAGCTCTTTTTAGGGGTCCTGGATCAATAGTAAAGGTTAGTCTTAGTCATTTTGTGCCTATAAGCAAGCTAAGAAGTTCGTAGAAGGAGGGAGAGTGAAAGGCTAGCCAAATTGCTGAAAATATCTGCTACACTAACCTGCAACCATTTCTGTGGGGTCTTCTGGAATCAGAAACCCCATTTCCAGTTGATACTATATAAAATACACACGACAAGATTCACTTAGCCTCTTAGACATAAGCACTCAGCTTTTACAACATACTGCAGTTCATATGTAAACTTAATTACACCATCTTTCCCATTCATTTATTTTTGCAGGGATCGTTATAAGATGGGGTGGGGTTAGGGGTGGGAGGCGACATGTGGAGGCCAGAGGGACATGGGGAGAGAAGACTGCTCCCAGCAACACAGAGTGATCGCCAAGAACTGTAATTCTAACCTTCACCCTACATGGTTCAGTGGCTTGTGTGCTGGAGAAGAAAAGTGACATCTGTGATTTAGTCCATATGAGGTCCTTGACCTCCTTAGCTTCATGCTTCAACAGGCTCAGTGTGGGGCTGAGGCCAGCACACAGAGCAGGAAGAGCTGCGCAGGGGAATGTTGACAGAAGAAACATTCATATGTTCTTCTTTGGATGTTAATTACAAAAAGCCTACCCTGCTACAGGCTGTCTTGTGGCAGATTTTTCTGCTTATGTAAATTTTTAAAACAAATTAATATGTTTGGTTTGGTTAGCCATGGAAGGACGATTTCCTGAACAACACTGGCATAATGAAAACACCTCTGCCCTGGATGTTTCCTGAGACCATGTCCAGGCATGAGTCATAGACATTACTGTAGCTCCGAGTCCAACAATGGCCAGTGGCTGACCCCAGCTCGGGCTTAGAATCTCCATATTTGACATGCAAAGGTGGTTTGGAATTAATAAGAGACTTGTGAAAAACAGAAATTGTGTTTCTTGTTAATCATTACAAGTCTAGGCAGAGGTAAACCGTCCCTGACCTGTCCATCAAAATCCCTGCACCCTGAATTTGCTCCCTTATTCTGCCTCTCCAACCCAGACTGCAATGACAATTTGAATACCTGACCCTACAGATACCTCCTATCTTTGAAGACTGAGAGCTGCAACTTGGAGTAAAAGCACAGAAAGAGGATCTGGCTTGGATCATCCAAGAAGGATACAAAGCTCTTCTTATTCAGGGTCAATTTAGTTTCGTCATCTGTCAAAAGGAAAAATATTTTGCCTGATTCCTAGCAGCTCTTTCAGCACACGGATCTATGATTTTACAATATTGCCCCTGTAAGCATTGGTAAACTATTACTGTTAACAAATATTAACATATTGATATTTCTTATCTAATTAATTGATTACGTTCTTTAATTAACTATGATTAACTGTCACACAAAAGGGATGGGTTGGGGACATGTATATGTAATTGTATGCTGGCAAACTGGGTCTTCAGAAAAAAAAAAAGAAAGAAAAAAGGCCCTGATGGGTAGCATTTGCAAGTTTTCAGGGTGTAAATGGGCTTACCATGAGCAATGTCAAGCTAAGAAGCTCCCATTACTGAACCACCGAACAGGGATTTGGAAGACACACATGCAATTGGCTCTTGAGAGCTAGTTCAAGCTGGCTCTAGCAAACCACCTGTTGGATATAACCTAAAACATGTCCACATTGGCTGAAATCATTTTAAATTCCTATATTACATTTGTTTTTTGGTTTTTTTTTCCTCCTTAAGACACACAAAAATTTGTGACAGGTAAGTCTAGCTTGACAATAGAGCGACATATATTTTGAAACTGAACTTCCGTGGGATTGGATGATAAGAGGGGAAAATACTGAAACCAGGTTGAGGTGCAGGCATCTGGCTTTTCTCCTACAGGTCAGAGAATGAGGGAAGCAGCCAGACCACGAAGTTCTCCTATCACTTTCAGCCAATTGCTCTTTTAACTACAGGAGTAGGCTATGCGGGTACAGCACCACTTTCATCAAACTCATATTGAGCTATGTTCCAGGAACACAACTCAACCCACAGCCCAGGATAGGTGTTCAATAAATGTTACTCAAATATGAATGTATTCTACACCAGGGTCTCACATTCTAACCATTAGGGCACTCTACAGTTTCTGTTCTGATCAAAGTTAAACATCCCACAGGCTGTTGGTCAATTGAGTGGGGAGAAAAGTAATGAGTCATACACTAGAAAGCAAGATAAACACTATTTTCTGTAATGATGGCTGGACTCATTCTAGGGTTAGACCAAGTTTACCAACAGCAGAGAGTTTCTGGGAAGTCTATAAATATACTTTCTTTAAGGAAGGTAACTCTCGTTATTAAAACCACGTTCAGAAACATCATCTCTAGTATTGACAAGTAGTGGTCCCTGGACACCCACCTAGAATGGAGGCTGTACAAATAGCCTGTAATACTTGTACAATTCAGTTTCCTTGTCTTTAAAACAAAGACATCAATGCCTGCTTTTCTGGCCAGTTGAGCAGATTAAAGGAGATAATGTGTGTAGAGTATCTAGCACTGTGCCCGGAACATAGTAGAAGTTCAGTGAATAATAGCTGTTATGATCATTGCATTCCTTTAACCTCCTACATTCCTTTTTTTATACCTTCTCACCTCTCCATATCAACTCCATTCTATTAACAGTAAAAACACATCTCTGAGGTCTATCGAAAGTATGGTTCTGCCTCCCCATCTCTGAGGCGTCTGGGAATTGTTATGTGGAAATTCCAAGCAGCTCAACCTATTGGCAGTAAGTAACGCTCCACCTTAGGAGGTGGTACAGGTTGAAGGTCACAATGTCAGTATTTTTGCCTTTTAGGTTATGGTAGACAGAATAACAGCCCCCTGAGGATGCCCACAACCGAATCTCCAGAACCTATGACTATGTTATCTTATGTGACTATGTTATCTCACATTTGCGAATGTGAATTCAGTTAAAATTCGTTAGATGGATGGATGATCTTGAGTTATCTGGCAAGCCCAATGTAGTCAGTAGGGTCCTTATGTGAGGGAGACAGGAGGGTCAGAATTAGAGGAGATGTGATGATGGAGGGAGAGGTAAGAATGACACAGGTGTGAGCCAAGCAATGCTGGCAGCCTCTAGAAGCTGAACGAGGCATGGACTGGTTCTCCTGTAGAACCTCCAGGAGGAGCAGCCCTGCTCACACTTGGACTTCTGAGACCGATTTTGGACTTCTGACCTCCAGAACTACAAGATAACAGATTGTTGTTTTAAACCACTAAGTTGGTAGTAATTTGCTACAGCAGCAACAGGAAACCAATGCATAGACAAATAAGAAAAGGGATTCATGAGTCCCAGAAGTGGGGGCAATTCTTTCTCTCCAAATCCCACATGTGAGAAGAAAGGATATAGTCTCCTTGGCCTATGACTATGTCAATTCCTCAGATGAGATTTCTTCAGAGCAGGGAAATACTGGTCACCACAGGACCCAAACCTTCCAAGATCACAACAATAACAATCTAACTGGAAGAAGGCAAGCAGGTGGAGGTTTAGTGCATAAAAAATTATATTAAAAATTATATTAAATTATATAAAAAATGTTGTAAGCCATCAGTATTGTTGAACTCAGGTGTCATACACACGTACACACACACACACAGTGCATATATACACACACATATACAAGTGTGTATATATATATATATATACACACACACACACACACACACACACACACACTGGGGGTGCCAAAAAAAATGTATACAAGTGGACACTTTAGTCCGCGTTGCTCAAGCAGCAGTTCACCATAATCAGAAGTGTCTGGACACTGATGGTAACCACTCTGAGCACCTCTTGTCATTGCAGATGTCAAACGTGACTTGTATTCATCTTTTGTTATCGGTATATATTGAGTATTACAATTTTAATACAGTTTTCCTTTCTTAAAATGTGTATACATTTTTAGGCACCCTCTGTGTGTGTGTGTGTATTAATTTTAGAAAGATTCAGAGCAATAACATTGTAAGTGGATCAAGGAATTGGAAAATGATCACCTCAACTGAATTATGGCCTAGTTTTCCAAGAAGGACTGAAAGCTCTAGTTTAGAACATGTTAAGGATATTTTAAAGCAATTGGAAAGTATTTGTTAATACACAATCCCCTCCCTGTAGCAGTCAGGGGCTCTTTCATGACCCCACTAGGGGAGCATAGCCTGAGCCACTTAGTCTCAGCTGGCCCCACCCACCATGTGTGAGCCACATTTGTAAACCCCAGAAGGCCGAGAGGAGTCTTTTGAGAGTATCCTACATGCTATATTGAGTTGGCAGAGAGACCTGAAGAAAGCAGAAAGGAAAGCAGACACCCTGGCCTCCCATTGAGTTTGGGTTGTCCCACTTTGCAAAAGGCCCCCTGCGATCCTCTCTTTAAGCAAAATGCTTTCCAAACAGAGCTGCTAATAGACTTTAACCAGAATGCCTTTCAGTGGGCTTTCTGTAATATTTTTAATTGTGCTAGGTTACAAAGCATATGGGAAAACCTCAGTAAGAATGGTCATCTAATGGTGTGTGTGTGTGTGTGCGTGCGTGCGTGCGTGTGTGTACCCAAACATATAAGCACAGGAGCATCTTGGTGTCTTGGGTGGTCTACAAATGAAACTGACTACCAATGGATACTTTTGTGGGTGGGATTAGGAAAGCAGAAGGGAAACATACATTTTTTTCATTCATATGATCTTAAGAGGGGGCATTAAGAGTGCTTTTCCTTTTTGCGTGTATTATTTCAGCTATTTTTTCCAAATACATTTTTTAATAGAAAAGAAATCTTTCTTTTTGCCTGGAAAAGTGGTAACGCCACAGAGTAGAAAACAGACGAAGTTCTGATTGTGCCTACTGAGTTTCCTGAATTAAGTCCTTTCTTCTTAAAGCTGAATTATCCTGGAGCAGGGAATGGCTCATCTGTCTCATGGATGTGCAGGATGGTACAGCTATATTTCAGGTATTCTAGCTCAGGGCTTCTCAAACTGAAATGAACAAATGAATCACCCCGGGATCTTGTTCAAGTGCAGGTTCTGGTTTGGTCCATCCGGGGTGGGGTGGAGATTGTGCATTCCTAATCAGCTTCCAGGGCGTGCCGATGCTGCTGAATGAGGTACCAACTGTGGGTTGCAAAAGCCCAGACCGCTGTCAGACAAGGTCCTGTGTTCTGATTTAGGGATCAAAACCCAGAGGCTCCACAACTGTGTGGTTCTCAAACCAGTAAGTCAGAAACTTCCCAAAGCTAAGACCAAGGTCTGCCTAAGATCAGACAAGACAGTAGACCCCAACACCAGGTCTGATAAGTGGTGGTCGGGGTCTCAGGGCCTCCAAGGCTTAAGGCAGTTCCTTGAGGCCCACCGATCTCAGCACTGGAACATCTGGGAAGTACTGCCACAGCACAGACTGCCGAGGTTTAAGCATCAGCTCCTCACTTCTTTACTGCTTTTACCATAAATGGAAAGCCTTCTCCTGAGAGAGGTCCCTGAGGACCTTACACTGCAGCATGGTCACTGTTGTTACTGCTGATATTACAGTAAGGGCTGTAAGTAAAGCAGAGGTTGACACCCTGCTTTCCCAACCAGCTGGGACGCTTGTTCCAAACACCTGGCTGCCCAATCCTTTCAGCAAGAACCTCTGGCATTTTGAAACTTGCACACTTATTTTAAAAATTCAATGCGAGCCAGAATCTGAGGGAATTTCCCACCCTGAATTGCACATGCCAAAACTAACCAAACCACCTGGTAGTGTTTTCCTTTTCTCTTGCTGGCATGCAAACAATACAAGCGTGGTAGTTTATGCTAGAGATACGGTATCACTGCTCACCAAGACAGAAGATCAAAACAGGCTTTGTTCTAGGACTCTCTGTTCTGTGGCCAGGGAGTTCATGAAGGATTTCTACTTGTGGGTTCTTGGAGTACCAACTGGATTCCTTTAAGTCCCCCGTAGACTTGTTCTTGTAACCAAGATGTTAGTAAGGACTGGCCGCCTGATGTTGTCTGTGCCACTGTTTCTCCAATTCCAGCCAAAAAACATCATTGCCCTTGGTGAGGATTTCCCTTCTTCCTGAGAAGACGGGGGCAAATCTCTGCCTCCATATGTCTCTGGCTTCTTACCAGTCTCTTAGGGCCAGCCAGATGCTATTGGTACCTTACCCGCCATACCTGGTGCCACTTGGAGCAGCAGGGCACCCTGGCTCAATGCCTTATCTGAGGAGCCACCAGGTGCCCTTGCCCCATCCACCCCAGCCACGTCAGACTCCAGCTCACACTAGGCTGTGTGATTCCCACCACTGCAGGCAAAATTCGACTTCTCTGGAGTGTCTCTGCTCCTCCTTGGATCCCTCTCATTTCGAGAAACATCTTAGGACCCCAGGTACCCGCACGGCACCTATTGGCCTGAAACCTGACCTAGTGCATCTCTCTCTCTCTCTCCCTCTCTCTCTTCCCTCCCCCCACCATGGTATTTTTAGGGATCATCTTCCAAAAAACTACTTCCACTTAAATCTTTATCTTGGGGTGTGCTCCTGGGGGTATCTAAACAAAGACAATTACTAAAATGAAATTGTAATTAAATGTGATGTGAACACTAGGAGACCTGAATTATACAAATCTGTTATCAGGATTGAGTCTAACAACCACAGTAAGTGTTCCTGTAGACACTTGTATTTGTCACCGGCTATGTATTTTGTGGGGCTCAGGGCAGAAATAAAATTATTTAAAAGCAGGGGAAAAAGTATTGTTAAAGGTATTATAATATAAAGCTTTTTCCTTTCATCTGCAGTCTCTCAACTTATGGTGTTTTTTAAATTTACTATTTAATGTCATTCTAAGTAAAGAGAAATTACAATTTTCAATTATTCACATGAATATTGCTATTCATCTTTATATTGTACAATGCCAGTTTTAAATGCAAATATAAGAGCACGTAATTATATGCAGGGTCACTGAAATTACGTTATTCATATTTTGTAGCTCCTGCATACATGTGTATTTTGTTTTACCAGAACAGTAGAAATGCTGCACAAAACTGACTCAACTGTTTTTATTTCACTTCTTGTTGTACGCACATTAAACCAAAGGTCTCTACGTTTGGCTTACTAACGAGTAAAGAAGGACTGCCCTATTTTTCCCCTTCCTTCTATCTTTATTTTCAGCATAAGTGTTTGGTTAGCACAGAGACATAACAAGGGTAGGAAAGGACATGATGGGGTTCCTTGGTCATTTGTATTTCTTAGAAGGTTATTGCCTTTTTTCTCGTTCGCAGCCAGTTCTGTTTCAAATGGAAAGTGTGTCCTCTTGGAACTGTCAGTGCCCCTCCTCCTTCCCCACCTTCACCTGACTCAGTCATAGACAGGCTTACCTTGCATTTTCTTTGAGTCTTCTACTCAGCTCACATGCATGCACCAGTCCCATTGGACTTCACTTACAAGACGCAAGTTCAAAGATAACATTATTAAAGATTTCAAAATGGCAACAGCAGAGTGTTAAAATCGGGTGTGCACCCACTCTGAGAGCAGGGCCTGTACAAAGGCACAGTTCACCCACCTGTGACACCGGCCCTCACCACCAGGCCCAGAGAGAGGGGAACCTGGCATCTTGAACCCGCTGAAGTGGGAATCACGATTCTGCATTACAACCATGTTTTACCCAATGGGATGACCAGGGCAGGGCACTGAACAATTTGGTCATCAGAGTCCTTAGGCAATGATTGTCTTGTACATAGTATTTACAAAGGTCTTAGTTCTAAAATTGTATCATTCTACCAGCGTGAGCGTGCTCCTTAGAGCTCCTTATCATGTTCAATCAGGTCTTTTTTAAGATCTAAAATGAATTTAAAGAACATGTCTGCCCCTTTCTTTAGGGTTGCCCTGCTTTACTAGTGCCACTTAGAAAGTGAAAAAAGCCTGACAGCTTTAGGACATATCTGGCAAGAGCAAAATTCTTTCCAGATGTTAAGATAAATTCCATGGTTATTTTTCTCTTAAATGCTGAGGGTTTTGCCTGAGTGCTTTTAAGCCTGAGTGTACCCACGGTCACACACACACACACACACACACACACACACAAACACACATATGCATGCACACGACTTCAGCTTTGTTTTGGCGCCCACATCTGCAATACATGGTCACAGGGGTACCGACCTGTGGACATGATGTTTGTTGTGTTCTCTGGTTTCCAACTATGTTCCCTGCACCTGCCCTCACCTCTGTTCTGTACATTGTTGGGATGTCTGCTGGTTTTCCGTATCAATCCTGTGGAAAAGCATAAACATTTTGCCTTTTCTGAAGGAGACTTCCAGTGTGTGTGTGTGTGTGTGTGTGTGTGTAACTTCCTAGAAACCAGGGCTGTATTCTCTTGCCAGGCGCCATGCAGGCCTTCCTGTGCAGGAGGTCATTTCAATAAGGACTCAGAGCTTAGTAAGAGGAGAAAAGAAGGTCATTTTCAGACAGGATGTTGGGAAGACGCCCTGAATGAGCCTTGCTGGGCAAGAGACGCCAACAGGACCAAGAATGTGGGCCAGTCCCCCAGGAAGTTATTCATGAGCCTGCACTGTATGATAAACAGGCAACCAAAGCCTTTTCTAAACAACAAAAATCACAATGTTCCAAATTCCAGAAAATCCTCGAACAATGGCTGGACATTCCTAATCCCCCATTTGCTTATTTGTGCACCAAGTACTTTCAAAGAAATGAGTAACTAGAGTTCTGGTTTGGGATTTGGAGCAGGAATAGCGTGCAAGCAGATGTGTTGTAATAGCCGTGCTCCCCAATGCATTTCCTCCGTTATGGGGAGCGGGAGCCTCCTCTTGCCATGCCAGCCCCGTTGTCCCAAATCCCTTCTGCTCCCAGTAGCCATGTTGGGCACGTAGCTTTTAGCCTAATTAGCCGGACATGGCCCAAAGGCAGGGAGATGCTTCTGCGGTTCATGTTACCAACGGATGTCAATTAGTCAAGTTAGAAATTTCTTCCTGAGTAAACTAAAAGATGATGTGGGGAACTAGAAACTTCCTATATATCTATCTGACTTGAAAGAGATATCAAAGCTCCTTTAGGGTACATACCTTTTCTTAAATTGTACATTATTATGTATATGTGTATGCATAGGTAATGCATATAATTATAAAACAATATTCTGAATATTGTTTTATAAATAAATATAAATAGCTGCAAAATATAAAATTTAATTCTGCAGATAGTGATAACGTGTCTCAACATCCCAATGCTTGTTTATTGGCAAGACCAATTCTTCATAAGAAGGAATAGAAATTGTCATTTGTCATTTTTTTCACACGTTAAATAAAGTTGCCCTTGAAAATTTTATTACAATCTTCCCTTCCCCACTCTACCTGCACACCAAGATCCTTCTTTACCTACTCTATTTTTTCTATAGCATTTTTGACTTCTAATTGCCAAGCAATGTATTGATTGTTTATTGTTTACCATCTGCTTCTACATTCCCCTCCCTCCCCGTATAAGGTGAGCTTTCAAGGTGACAATTTTTGTCATTGTTTCTTTATAGTATGAGGTATGACAATTAAGTTTGCAATCTCACCCTAGAAAAAGCGCTACATACCTCATTGCTGAATATCACTATGGTCACCTTCAAACTATTCTCCTTGGAAGCAATGCACCAACGCCAGCACCTAGTCCACCCTTCAAAGCAATTTTGGAACTCTTTTTCTGGAATGGCCATCAGAGCTGTCATCCTATTACCCTTGATGTCCTGAATGTCATCAAAATGTCTTCCTTTCAATATTTCCTTTATCTTCAGGTAAAGAAAGAAGTCACTGGGGGCCAGATCAGGTGAGTAGGGAGGGTGTTCCAATACAGTTATTTGTTTACTGGTTAAAACTCCCTCACAAACAGTGCTGTGTGAGCTGGTGCATTGTTGTGATGCAAGAGCCATGAATTGGTGAAAAGTTCAGGTCGTCTAACTTTTTCACGCAGCCTTTTCAGCACTTCCAAATAGTAAACTTAGTTAACTGTTTGTCCAGTTGGTACAAATTCATAATGAATAATCCCTCTGATATCAAAAAAAGGTTAGCAACATCGTTGCAACAAGTTCGCAAACTTCATTGTCCGCATATATCCCAAGTTCACAGAACAGTGACTGGCAAGTACTACATACTCAAAATTAATTTTTGAATGAATGAATGAAGACATCTGCTCTGCCTCATTTCCAAAATTCAAAAGGACCAGATATTTACATGGCATTAATGAACCCTCTGGTGAGTGTGGCACTAAATAGAAGGCTGGGTTAGTATTGGGGTGGGGGGTACTTTCTGGCAGATGAATGGCTCAAACCCACAGACACTTATTTAAGAGTTGACAAAAGAGATGTCAGGGGTAGGTGTAAAACAAACAGGATAGATTTTAATAGGACCAATGGAAGAACCTCCTGGACCACCTGGAACAAAACACAGTCTTGAGTTCCTGAGCAAAGCTGTGGGACTCAGTTATCGGGAGGAAACCATTTCCATTTTGCCTGATTGTCAGACATGAGCTGCACAGAAAGCCTCTTTTTCTAAGCGTCCCAGGCTCTCTTTTTCCAAGAGTCTGTGAATTTCTCAGTCCATTTCCCGGGGATAGGAATTCACACCATATCAAATCTCTTGACAATGCTGGCAACATGGCTGGTGTGAAAGGGACTCAGCCTGGGATCAAGGAAAGATGGCAGAGTGTAAGGTGGAGTTCAAACACCGAGAGGCACAGCCTGGGGAAAGAGCCGGGGGAGAGCTGGCTTTGTTCTGCTCATTTGCAGTGGTATCTACCAGCTGCACTTTAATTCTGCAGAGCTTTCAGCAAACCTTTTCCTGGCAACATTCAGGTTATTTCTAAAATCAACACAACTCATTTTGCAGCTTCCTCTGGAGACTATGACGTAGGGATGGAGGCCATGCGGGAGCTGCAGGACTCAAGAACTGGAGCCAGGTTATGAGATTGGGTCCGTGAGGGCCAAGATGGGATGGCTTTTGGGCCGAGACTAGTTTACTAAGCAAATCCCTGTCCTACTCGTCCACCTGCCTGGCGCATTACTGATGCAAAATGCGCTGCCTGGCCTCACTTCTCTCCATTCCACGTTGTCTGTTTTAATAAAGCCGGTGAGGTCCTTAAAGTACTTTTGGGTTGTCTAAATAAGCTGTTCCTCTGTGGGATTGTGGATGTGGATTTCTTTTTGTCACAAAGACACATGGGAGGACCTCTTTTGACATTGGGTAGGGCAGAACAGGCTGCATAGTTCTTGTCTTTAAGATAGTAGTGCTAAGAATAAGGACCACTCTTAACCAAATCATAAATCATCATCCTCACTAACAGCAAATAAAGTCAGTACAAATCTACTTATAGTCAGAGATAGCTTGGAATTAAATTTGGAATCAGATTTGAGGAGGAGGGTAATTTCTGGCTTTCAGAGGCAAACTCAGAATGAGGCAGCCCCACTTCCTGTTGGGGGCACTTCCCACCTTGAAAATGAACATGAAGCGGAGGCAGGTAGATGACAGGTATTCAAAATTTAAACCATTTTGCCCCAGCGTGGGCAGCACTCCTGGCATCCACCCCGGCACACTGACGAGGAGGTCCTGGGCTTGATTCTAGCTCATAGCTTTTGTTTGGGTAAGTTAACAGCAAGCCCCAATATGCTCCGAATAGGCATAATGGCTTAATTACTACTTTAACCAGAAGGCTGAGGTTTCTTAAAGGGCAGCTTCCTTTCCTTAATTTTTTTTTATTCAACTCTGCACTCACAGCTGACTGTTCTTAACACAGGTCAGTAGTCTGTCTCTGTCATGAGAGGGCACGTGGCCAACTGGATCTTAAACCAGACTGTGGCTTGTAAACAAAATGTACCCTAATTAAAGCAGGGCAAATGCAAGGGCCTCTGTGTGTGTGTGAGGGGGGTGGGAGGGTGGAGCTGCACATGGATACAAAGTTGGTTGACTCAAAGGTTAACTACCCATTGAAATGAAGTCTAAAAGGAGAAATGACCCTTCTTTCGCATGGTTTACATTAGCTGCTAGATCGGCAAAGGAATAGAGATCCTGCACAAGATAAGGGCTAGCGATAGCCTTGACTTGAATTCCCTGGATTCTAGCAAGCTTGCCAAAAAGCTGAAGGGGTGGGGGACAGCATCTGCTTTTGAAAAAGAGTCTTAAATGTAAAATTAATGTACCATATCTTGTGTTAGAAACATGCACTCGGCAGCAGCTCTACAGCCATCTTTCCATTTGACCAGTTAGCATGGCTCGTTTCAAAGGCCTACTCCACTCTCCCACTTGCCCCCACTACACTGCATTAAACTGGGGCAGCTTCTAAGCAAGCCCTTTGCCCAAGGCCAGGCTGCCTTACTCAGAGCAAAACTTGAAGGCAGGGGCTTCTCCCCTCGCTGTGCAATATCATTACTCAACACGGATTTTCAAGTTTCAGTTTCACCCAGCTCCACTCCAGGCACTTGTGTTCCTGGGAGGTTCAGGATTTCTTTGCCGATTGTTCTATGGGAGGCCTAGACTATTTCCCCAGTCCTGATAGCTTTATATTCTATTTTCAGCATCTGCCTACGATAACCCTTTTGTTCTCTTTGGAGCCCTCATGCTGACAATGTGTCCTTCCTCCTTTATAATCTGTGTGTCTCTCTGTATATTTATCTCTGCAGGAATGTAGCTCCAAAGAAAGAAAAGGCAGTTACAGGTTTATTCCCTGAAGCCTAGTTGGCTGTTTAGGTCTATAGAAAGCATTCACCCCAGAAAGGAACGTGTTCAGCTGATCCCAGAAAACAAATCATCCCAATGTCAGGTAATCAAGTCAGGCATACGGGAACTCACAACAGAGCTATTTTTTCCTTTGTATGAGAACAAATTGTGCCTGTGAGTGCCCAAACTCGAGTGGGAAGAGAGGAAGGTGTTAGGAGAGCAAGTGGTGTTGCAATTCTGGTTTTTTCCTTTCCCAGGGCTCCGTGCACCCCACCCTCTGGGCAACAAGGCTAAGAAAAGGAGTTGATTCCTTACTGGAAGGCTCTGAGTGAGACCCCTGAAGGCCTTCAGTGGGGGTTCATGTGTATCTTCCCCATTGATCTAGAAGTCCTATCTGATGAGTCCTTTGTAGTTATATTATCCATTCCAATTAACAGATTATTCAAAAAGGAAGCTTCTGGAAGCTGATAAAAATTGCTTTAAGCTCAGAGGCAGCATGGATTTTTATGCTATTATAGTCTTCCACAGAGCTTTCTAAAGAGACATAATGAAATTTTTCAAGGCAAGGCAAGGTCTAGGGAGTGTAAGAGTAAAGGAGACTGGGGCTCTCCTGCCTTGAGCCGTTCTCTAACCACAGCAAAAATCAAAGGAAGCACCAAAGCACAGATTCTGAGCCATCCATCCTCTCCCTTCCAACATCTCCTTTCCCTCTCTTTCCCACTTTCCCAGCTAACTTAAGTCATCCTGATGTTATTGTTTTTTCCAGGGGCTACATTTTTGCACTGCAAATAAAAGCTTTCTCTCTCATGGCTACCCTGTGGGAAAGTCCTGATCTCAACTGTACGGCTAGTCCCCCCCCTGCAAACTGGGTGACATTCTGAAGCTGAGCCATCAGCTATCATCTTGTGTAGACCGTGTCTCCATATTTATGCAGACAGTCTGCCTTACCCCAGATAGACTGTCCTATGCCTTCAGTTCTACCACAGTACATTAGAGGTCATTGGTCTGGCCACTGCCTCCATTTAGGAGGGTGAATTGTGGATTATTCTGTTACCTTTCTTTGTCACTCCATGCTCTGCAATCTTAATTAGCTGATTAATTAGCCCAGCTCTCCAGAGTAGGATACTGGAGTGTCCCTCATCTATATGTATCTCAGGCAAATTCCTGCCTAGATGGGCCTTCCAAGATTTGAGGAATTCAAGGCCTGGCCACTCACAACCCACATGCTACTGTGGATGTGTGGTCCTAAGCTGAAAACGGGGCGCTTTGAATTCCAACCAGGATTCTTGGGTCTCGAACTCAATGGGGTTTAAGGATGGAATTTGATGGGAATAATCTCAGAAGGAAACCAGATTTCACCATAACCATTTCCTCTCCTGACGAGAGCTTCTGCTCCTTGGCTCTCTCTGAGTAAGTCCCATTCTTTTGCCCAATTGTTTTCCTTTTTTTTTCCCCCTCAGGGAAACTTTGAATTTGTTCTAATGAATGAATATGTCTTGTTTTTATCATTAAGAAACAAAAATACCGAAACCATCTACTAATTTTAAAAGAGTATAAAGGTTTTTCAATACTGGAACCACCTCACACGCATTAAGATGGCTACTATGAAAAACAAAAAAGAAAGAGAGAAGGAAGGAAGAAAGAAAGAACTATATCCAGGACGCCCGTGATGGTAGAAGTCAGAGGAGAGAATGAGAATGAGACCTATCAAGCGTGGACTGTGAGTGAAGATGCCACTGAAAGGGAAGAGGAAGAGGAAGATGGCAGCTTAAATGAAGAAAGGGGCTTAGATATATTTTTCCACTCAAGTTGACTAGAGAGATGTGAGACTATTCATAACTTTTAGGGAGAGTCACAATACAAGAAAGAGAAGATACAAGTGATGGGATAGCCCAATGGAGTTTGTAGGTGGACTCAAAAGCAATGTCAGAGACAAAAGGCATTAGCCTTTGAGAGGAAGCAGAATACATGGTTCCTTAAAAGAGGAAGGAGGAAGGAGGAAAGGACAGGTAAAGGTAGCAGGCAGGTGAGAGAAGTTGAGGAGACCCCCCACACACATACCTTGGATGAACCAAGGTCATTTGCTGAGCGAGGCCATCAGGTAGGAGGGGCAGGAGAGGTGGGACTGGGTCTTGGCAGGAGTGAACAGGTTGGAAAGAGGAGTAAAATTCCTCTCTGGTTAAATAGGAAAGAATGTTAATATTCACAGGAGGTCTGGAGGCCACAGAGCCTTTAAAACAACATCATGCAGGCCCTGGAGGCACACTCCTTTCTAACAGCCCAACCTTGACTGTTCAAGGGAAAGTGAGTATAACAGGACTTTCTGAGAAAAGGAAAAGACTTTGTATCCATTCCAAGCATTGTTCCAAGCAGCAAAGTACGCTCTAGACACCCAGGACAACCAAATTACTGCCTGCAGGGATGGCCTACCCACTCCCCCACCTCTGCTTTGTGATCTGTCTAGCTTTCAGCCGTGTAGCCTGCTCCCCCGGGCAACTGTGAGTCTCTTGGGAGTCATGACCCCGGGCATGGCTGGAGCCCACCTAACCACAGGGAAGAGCAGAGAATTCCCTGCATAGCAGGTACAACTGAGTGTGCATAGGAAATTTGTTCCTGCTTCTCGGAACCGAGCCTATTTCACTATTAGAGACGTGCCTTTGGAATCCCGACGAGAAGAGCACAGTAAAGCTACACATCGTGGCCAGCTGTGGATCAGCGAAGCCCTGTGCTCGCTCCTAAACGTTAGCCAATACCAGCTATTCCAGGAAATGAGAAGGCCACTTTAGAAAATAAGGAAGACAGTGTAAGTGGACAGACTGCTGCGTAAAGACTGTTAGACAACAAAACCCCTGGGTACTTGAGACTTCAGGGTGGGAGAGGGGAAAGAAATGGAGATGAGCAGCCTATGGAAAGGAACAACAGAGGAACAACAATCGAAACAAAACCCTGTATGCCCCATCATTTTCCTTGGAGTTTGACTATTTGGGGGGCAGCAGAGTATTTTGAGGAAGGACCTTTTATCAGAGAATTTTTCAAAACACAGAGTGGGATGAACTCAAAGTATTCTGGCAAAGCAATCCACCCAAGCACAACAGAATAAAGTCAGAGAGTACTGGAGTGAAACCAGAAATTATGCAAATCAAATGAGCTCTGGAGTGGGTGTCCTCACCCGCTGGCTTATCCTACTACATTCATCTCCCCTAAGGTGGACAGCAGGTTTCTACTGAGCTCCTCTCTTTCTCCTGATAATTAGGTTTTATTGAGCATGGTATATGTGCTCTCACTTAATCATCCCAACCTCCCTGTGAGGCGGGTACTATTAGTCTTCCCATCTTACAGATGAGAAAACTGAGGCCCAGAAAAAATTAAGCAACTTGTTCAAGGTCACTTGTAGAGTAAGTAGTAGAATCCAGACTCAGATTCAGGCCAATATGACAATAAATCTGTGGTAAGAGCACAGATTTATTGCTACAGGTGGAAGCTATACCACCTCCCAGGTGCTGGGAGGAGGGAGGGTGGAACAGAGAGAAAGGGAGGGAGGGTGAGAGCTAGCTGTATGGGAACATTTTGAGAATCAAGAAATGGTTCTACAGACACATTCCAACAGGCAAAGGGTGTAGTTATATGAGAGGCAAAGCAAAGTCCTGGTGCCACCCAGCTCAGGGAGATGAGCTGCCGGACACTCAAGCCCCCAAAATGCATACCACAGACGTGGATATTTTTACCTCTGGCTTATCCCACCTCCTGCCTCCCTTCCAAATATTAGTAACATAACATTCTTTTGATAATATTTCCTTTTAAAGGAGATATTACTCTCACTAAAAGGTCAACCAGCTAAAAATATTTTGCTCGCATTTTCCATGCTCTTTCTGCGGGATTTCTTTGCTTCAATTCTTGCCTATGAGAAACAACTGAGACATTTTCCACCCACAGGGAGTCGTTTTCCAGCCACTGGTGCCAAGGTTCCTTTTCTCCTTCTTCCTTTCCTGTTTCACCCCCTTTGGTCTTATCAGTAACTTTCAGAAGAACCAAAAGAAAGATTTTATTTTTCAAAGAAAGAGAAAAACATTTCTTTGACATTTAAAGCCAAAGGGCCGACATTCCTTTTTGGTAAATTCTTTTACAATAGCAAAGGCAGGTGCTATTGTATGTGAGTTATAAAATGAGTTTTCCTTGGGGCACCGACTGCAGGTGCCATGAAGCGATGATTGCGTGTACCACATAGAGTGACTTGGGTACCCTAGTGAGTTTTAGGATACCCTAAAACCTTACATGGAAGTCCTACTAGCAGAATCATTAGTTTGTGACAAGACATGGAAGGTCCTTATTTAAAGTTCTCTTCCATGGGTGGCCGGTTGGCTCAATGGTTAGAGCTCAGTGCTCATAACATCAAGGTCACGGGTTCGATTCCCACATGGGCCAGTGAGCTGTGCCCTTCACCACTAGAGTGAAAACAACGACTTGACTTGGAGCTGATGGGTCCTGGAAAAACATCGGCATTCCCCGATTTAACACCAATATTCGATATTCCAATATTCGATATCCAATATATTTAACACCAATATTCGATATTCGCCGAAAAACACCAATATTCCCCAATTTAAAAAAAAAAAGAAAGTTCGCTTCCTGGAGTGCACTTTCCTCTAGTTCTCTGCCTGGCAACCTTCTGCTCATTCTTTAACACACAGCTCAAAGTTCACGTCCTCAGGGTGGGTTTTTCTGTCTTCTAGATTCTCACAGCAACTGACTCCTACTCCTATTACAGTCCTTCACTTGTCGTTATTTGTTTGCACACATGTCTTTCCACAGCACACTCCCTCTCCGTTAGGTTCCTAAGTACTTCCATCCAGGCCAGGACCCATCTTATTAATGCCATAAAAATAAGGCCCGGGACCTAATGGGACCTGAGGGGCAGGGCACGGAGAGGAAGTAGAGGTTCCTGAAGTCATTCTCACCTACATGGCCACTGTGCCAGCCACTAACCCTTGTCCTCAAGAGGTCAAATTCTTCTCATCCAACTAAACTTTCAACCTGTATTACTTCCCACTCAAGGAGGGTTGGGTTGTTTTTGTTTGTTTATGCCATTAAAATGTTTTCAATTTAAATATGGAAAGCAACCTGCTTTTTTTCTTTCTTTCAAGGTCTTTGATGTTTTGAGAATAACTTTCAGCCCCAAAGCAGCCCCCATGGGAATGTCTTTTAAGATTAAGGAATCTTGAGAGACCATGAGCAAATGGTGGAAAGTGGAGGTGCCCAGGGGACAGGGAAAGTAAACTGAAGAGTTCTGTTTGTTTTCAGCCTAATTCCCTCAGGATCATTTCCTCCCATAAGGAGCTTCCTGTTAGCATAATATTCTCCTCAGAGTTTTCAGAACTGGGTAAAATCATCTAATCTCCCCCTGACATGTCAAAGCTTTACAAGAAAAAAGGCCACAGAGGCCGAGATAGAGGTGAAGGTATTTGCTGAGGGTCCCAACCCTTTGGAGGAACATGCTAGGACAGGAATCTCCACACCTTACTCTTGCTCTCCACCCCCGCCCATCCCTCCCCCCATCCCCCAGAGCAGAGGTTCTGTAACAGGAGCTGTTCATGTGTCAAAGGACTTTCACATCAGTTCACTCATTTGAATCCCAAGTTCTGAAGACTTGTTTACACGGGAGGTTTTGTGTAGAAATAGCCTAGTGGTTGGGTTGTCTTTGGCGGTTTGCAAATATGTTCCTCAGCTTGCACTTTGCAGTGCCTGGAGCAGGAGCCCTGGCTTTTCTCTCTCCATGATAATCAGTTCGCTCAGAAAGCCAGGAAACCAAACCCGCTCCCAGCAAGAAAGTCAGGTTACCCTCAAGCCTCCAGCATTCACTGGCATGCTGGTGGGGAAGCAGCTGCCCCGTACAGATCCGGGCCGCACGCAGATTGCAAGTGCACCCGAAACTAGAATCACCTGACGCGCTCAGCTTGTTTTCATGAAAATGTCATTTGGAGCGATCTCAGTCTAAAGGTTCAATTTTAAAAATGGATGTATTCTATATATAATGTGGTCATACTACAGGTATATGTATTATAAATATATGTATATTTTTAAACTTTTTATATGAAATAATTTCAAAGTTCAGAAAAGTTGCTAAAATAATACAAAGAACTCTCATATACTCTTTACCCAGATACACTGGTCCACATTTATTTTATCATTTATTCTCTCTCCCTTTCTTTCTTTCTCTCTCTCTCTCCCTTCACTCTCTTTCCACAGATATATATTTTTTCCCCTAAACTATTTGAGAGAAGGTTACATACAATTATACCCTTTTACCCCTGAATATACCAGTGTTTGCCTGAGAACAAAAATACCCTCTTACATAACCACAGTATAGTTATTAAATGCAAGAAATTTAACATTGATATGATACTGTTATCTATAGCTCATAACATATGCTATAATGTATCCCCAAAGTCTTAGTAAAGCTTTAAGCTATTTTATGGTTTTAATAAAACAAAGAAAGATGTGTTACTCTCTGCAGAGGTAATTCATGAGAACCTTCCCACCAATTTATAGTAAGAACAAATTGTTTGTTCCATAAATTATTTATTGATCTAGCTATTTTCAGTTTGCCTAGCTCTGAAAGCCTCTAAAGGTCTTTCTGTAAATCCAGGCAGATATTCTGGCAATCCTGCTGGTATCAAGTTGATTTGAAAGATCTGATATTTCATTATAAATGCAATTAATCAGTAGGGAAATTGAAGAGGTAAAATACAGCCTTTAAAATTTTAGCAGGATTTGGGTTACTGGGACAGATGAGAATTAAAATGTGAAAGAGAAATGTTCGTTATAAAAATTACCCCCGTCTCCATAAAACCAGGAAATACAGTCAATACCCAGAGCCAACAGCAAGTGTCGCTGAACAAGAACAGAATGGTCCTGGCTCCAATGCTCTTCTTTCTCATAAGGGAAAGGGAGGGAGGAAAGGAGGGAGGGAGAGAGAGAGAGAGAGAGAGAGAGAGAGAGAGAGAGAGAGAATTTCACAGTAATGTAGTATAGATATTGTATCAATCCCGCCCACTTACCCTCAGCAGACGCACTCAATCTTACCCTCAGCCACTATATCATTGGAACAGATGTCCTATTAGGTCATGCACCCCTCCCTCACCATGTGTGACCTTGAGTCTATTCTCTCTTTCCTCTTTTCTCCTCTCTCTCTTTCCCTCCCTCCCCCCCCCCCCCTTTCCTCCCTCTCCATTGGCTCTTTTCCTTATGACTGGGAGCTTACTCAAGCCTTTCCCCAGGAGCCAAGTCCAGGTACAGCGTCACTGGGAGCAGGCTGTGATGGTGGGTGTCGTGCCTGTGGGAAGGTGGGATGTGTGGGAGCAGGGCAGAGTGGACCCGTGATGAAGGAGCTACCACATAAGAAGAAAGTCAGATGAGGCCTTCAGTCCAGAGAGTCTGGATTGAGGGGAGGAAGTTAAAATTAAATGTATAAAACCCCAATAGGTAGAGACTGGATATGGAGAGAAACAACATATCAAGACATAAATGAATTTTTGGCTAGTCATAACTATTTGCTAAGTGTCTTACAATTGAAAATAAACTCTCACATATAAGAGTTTACTTTTACTTATTTGTAACACCTTGGGCCCCAGGTAGTGTCCAGATAAGAGATTACAGAAAATTCCCACCAGGCATTCCCTGCCCCAATTAACTAACTTTAAAAAGAAGAAAAGGAGAAGCTACAAAGGGAATTTTAGTTTTCCAGCTCTAGGCAAAAACTGCCTGGTTGGGGTCAATTGGTTTCACCTTCCTCCGACCGGCTTCTTTGCATGGGCAGTAAGTAATTGGGTAGATTGGGTTTCAAGAAGTCATTCTCCCAGAGCCAGCCCAAGTGGCTGCTTCTGTCTGCTGACAGCTAATACCGGTGCTAATGAAGAAAAGAGAGAGATAAGGGGCTCAACAGCAACCAAAATAATGCAGCAACTCCAGTTAGGAAGGAAAAATCCTTTAGCAGCATGATTCTTTCTGCTGTGGGCAGTCAGGGCAACGTGGGCTCAGGGATCCTACGGGGGGCCAGCAGATGACCAGGTGACACACTTGTCAAGGCCACATGAAGAGGGCGCTGCGTATTCTGCAGGTCAGAATGCTCCCCCAAGTCACGGCTTTAGTAAGTCTGTCCGAAGCCGTGCTTTATTCCCACGCACAGTGGTATACACTGTTTGACCATCACAGCAACCTGGTGAGGTAGCTTTGGAAATCATTTCATACATGAGGAAATCAGGCTTCTGAGAGCTTAAGTAACTTTCTCAAGGTCATAACATTACGTGGCAATAAGAAGTGACAACAGTGGGATTATCTCAAGGATTCTGATGCAGAAGCCTCGTTAACACCAGGAAGCAAACGCCAAAATGACGGGAAAGCAGGCAACGGCACCCCATCACTCGCTTTCCCTCTAATTTCAGATGGAGGTGGACTTTTCTTTCTTAAAAAGTTTCAGTGGTTTTTCCTCTGCCTATAGGATAAAATTCAAGTGCATGTGCCTAGTTTAGGGCTCTCACATCTGGTATCTATTACCCCTTCAGACTCACCTGTCTCTAACGCACTGCGCATATCCCAACGCCCCCGCCCCGCCTGGGTTTCGGTTTTTCTCCAACCGGAAGTGTCCACGTCTATCCTTTTCCTCTTCAACGCTGGCCACCACTTCTGCCTTTAGGAATATCCTTCAAGACCTGTTCTATTGCCAAGACATCTGTGGAGCTGTCCCTGACCTTCCCAGCCCCAGGGGTCCCTCCGTTTCTACAATGCGGTGACATTTTGTCTGCACCTTTCATCTGACATTTGCCAGATGCAACCTTGGATTTTATAGGAGGGTCCCATTAAATCTGATTAACTTGAGCCTGGGTCATGAATGGTGAATGTCAGCCAGGGGGCTTGGGCCCAGGAAGACCCTGAAGGACATGGAAGTTAGGAAGTGCCTGGCATAGATCTGCCAAACATGACATCATAGGGCCCGGAGAAGGTCAGCATACACTGGACGCCAGACAGGAACGATACTGGACAGTGATGGTTAAAACTTAAGTTAAAAATTACATATTAAAACCTTGGCTCAGGTTTAGTGTGATGGGCCAGCGATCTTTGGGATGGGGACACCAGATAGAACCTCAAAAATATGCTTGGAAATGCTTTCAGAGACCACAGACTCAGCCAGCGAGATCTTTCATTGTACAATATACATTTTTTCAGAGAATTTGTGGCAATTAAACAAAGTCAATTAGGATTCTTAACTCAAAGCTTTTCAAAGTCTTAATACGCCTCTGTGAACTGTGACTCTCTAAGACAGAAATATAGAAGGTGGGGAGGCCGGTTAGCTCAGTTGGTTAGAGCACCGTGCTCTTAATAACACGGTTGCCTGTTCAATTCCCACATCAGCCACTGTGAGCTGCGCCCTCCACAACTAGATTGAAATAACTACTTTACTTGGAGCTGATGGGTCCTGGAAAAACACACTTAAATAAATAAAGGTTTAAAAAAAATAAAAGAAATATAGAAGGCACATTTTATCAAACGTATTTGTCCAGGGAATTCTTTTTCTCAAGAGCCTCTCACACTTAGTGATCTTCAGAACGCACTTAATAAACGCTATTTACATTTAGTCTGACCCACGTTTCATTGTGGCTTACAAAGTGGTAAGACTGGGAAATTTTACAGCGATGGGGTCTTTTACCAAATTATCACTGTGTTAAAAGCAAGAGTTATTGGTAGCTTTGGACCAAAGAATGAGTCCCATCTAGATTAATAACAGCCAAGATAACCACAGCATTCTTTGAGGTTTACATCATAAAACTGGAACTCTACTAAATGATTTGATACATTTCTCAAGTTGACATCAGATATTTCCCAATATTAAAGACACTGAATGGGTATTTTAAAAAAAACAATTTTTAGTTATTTTTAGCTTGATTGTTCTCATTTTAGCTCATGGGACCCATGCTTTTGTAACAGAACCTATTTCAAGGGCTTTGGACTCCAAATGTCCAGGAACACTTAAATGTTGTTGGGTTTTTTTTTGGTTTTTTTTGACTTGGAAAGTTTTCCTGTCCAGATAATGGGTAGTGTGCATTGAACCAGTTAAGGTAAAGCAAGAGTCTCTGAAAATCATGCTGTTTTATTTATGAAAGAAATAATCTGCTTAGTTAAGCTAAATCTTGGAAAACCTTAATTAAAATATGGTGGCACTTCTGTTGATATGAGTATTCTATCAATACTGGCATGTAACTCTTATGACTATGGACATCTATCGCAAGTAAAATATTCCTGATAGAAGAAAACAAATTGACTCCCTAATAAGATCATGTGTGAACGCATTTGGGCCTTTCTGGGTCCTTTCTTAAAAAGTCTTAAGTCAAAGTAGGAGAAACAGCTAGTCATGGGTTACCCAGGAAGTAACCAATGTCCAAGGGGATGTCTTCAGGCCTCTGGGGATTACCTGAGTCCAGGCAACTAGGCTGCTGTGGCCATTTCAGGTTTGGTCTTAATTATTAGCATTTGTCCAAACAGCTGTCCAGGTCACATAAGAGACCTGTGTTTAATCAGGTAAGTGGTTTTGATTTAAAAAAAAAAAAATATTTTACATTTCCCCCAAATGAGAATAAAATGGGATTATAGATATGAAAAAGGTTTGAGAGTAAAAGCTGAAAACCAACATTATTACAAGGACTACCCTGTCAATAATAGAGGCTTTACATAGTTCCTAAAGATACTAATAAAACAATAGAAGCTATGGTTCAGGTTTGAAATTTCCATCCCTTTTCATTCATCTTGCAAAAAGTCCATAAGTTAAACAAACTTCAAGAAATCAGAAGATGAACTAAAACTGAGAACTACAATGGATATAGCAAATGTCAAGTTCATGATGCCAAACCGGTCCTAGTCTAGGAAAGTCCAAGGGTAATAAACCTGTATTGATGTTGTCCCATTAAAAGTTTAAATCTACGTTTAAGAAAAGACGAAAGGAGCTATTCCATTTCCGTGTTATTGCAGAAGAAATTGCATATGAGGTCTCACGTGCACAAGAGGTCAGAACCGGGGAGAAAACCCAGTCTGACCCCTTCCCCACTCAGCGAACATGCACAAGGCTTTCAAAAGTCTAAAGTCTTCAAAGTTGTTGTTCCCTTAGCCCTACAACGTCTCACACCCATCTCTGTACCTTCTCCTATTTTCCACATAAAAGATAACCCAAATATCTTCTTGTATCACATCTAGAGTCACCCATGAATGCCGATTCCCATAAAAAATAAGCAAAGGAACAGGAGAGCTGTTGTTTTATGAAAATCTGGTCCTCTTCTCTGGTCTCTTAAGTTCCGTCGTGATTTAAGACCGTGAGTTCATGGGCATGTTTTTCTCCATGGTTGCCACACACCATGCTGTGTAATCAGACTTGTGCTTTTAAGGTCAGAAACTCTGGAGCTGAAAAGACCAACACATCTCTGAGTTTGAACTATAGGCTGTCTCTGCAGAACAATAAACAAAGCCGAGAAACCCACTTGCAACAAGATCTGAGCTGGGTGATGACTGCACACCTGACAGGCGGGCCACGACCGTCTTGGGGGGATTTCATTTATGTTGGCTGCTTTGGCTTCCTCATCTTGTACATATTAAGTTTAGAGAACGCAAGGAATTTGCTAGCCGAGCAAGTTTATCCATTCTGTTTTCTAACCTGGCTCTTTTCCACTGAGGTATGTGTGTACAAAAACTCCCTCAGCTGACTTTGCTGCCAGTGGGACAGTTTAAACCTGAAACAAATCCTCTCTGAAAATGCACTGTGTGCTATGTGGAAACAGAATCTGGCTCTGACTTTGAAATAGAGGTATCTGAACTTACTACCAAAATGTATGGCAAAATCTAGAATTAGATCATCTTTCCATGTACACAATACACACGAGGAAGAAGGCAATGGGATAGAGGATTTGCTGAACACCGATTTCAAGCAGTATGAGATATTATCCACATTTACTGACGAGAGACTAATGATCACAGAAGTAAAATAACATGGCCAAGTTCAAATACTAAACGGCAGAGCAGAAATTTAAAACCAAGTCTCATGATACAACAAAGCTGATTGTGTTATGTTGGTGTATTCCCTTTTATCCCAACAAGTTGACCAAATATGTAATTAAATGTCACTAAAGTGTAAACTATTAAATTAGATAAAAACCACTATGCATTCAGAGTTGGTTGGAATGACAGATTTAAGAAAAACATATCGAAGTCCCGATTGACTTAGCAAAGTCATACAATTAATGTAATTTTCTGATTTGCACACATTCTTTGGAAAGTTAAATTTGTTAGTGGTGACATGTAGAAACTCTTGATTTTTCTTGTATTTAATTTCCTACATGTTAGTGGTAACATGTAGAATCGCTTGATTTTTGTTAGAATTGCCAAAGTACAGACTGAATTAATTAGGGTTCTTAGGTAAGAATGACTAAGACCAGGGAGGGGAAAAATATAGAACCACTGCACCATCTAGTGATAACACTCTTGCATTGCAAGAAACCCATCTAATTTTTGAAAATCAGTCTGAACCTGAAGAATATTCATAAAGTTGGCTAAAAAAAAAAAAAAATCTGATGACGAGCAATGGAAAATTAAGAGCAGATATACAGGAACGGTGGAATGGGATAGATCCTTCCATTAAGATTCCATTAGAAGATGGAGGTGAACCCAAACTCTACTTCTCAAAGATCTGCCATAGGTCCTGTTTACTTTTCACTCTGTACCCTAAAACTTTAGATACTGTTTTATGAACTAACAAAGGTTCAACTTTAAAACACAGACAACAGAAATACCTATTCAGTTAAGTGTGAAGTAGCCTTCCTCCACAAGTCTGCCTAGGACTCATTCTCCATCATAAAGCTCAATGTAAGGCCTGAGCATCTTCTAGATTACCTTCCCCTCTGGTCTTATTCTACATAGGTGGCAATAAATATGAAATTCAGTGCTTTCTTTCAGTGCTCAGTAAATGTCAAAATACCCCAAGATAGCTTACCTATTACAGAAATATTACTTCAAGAGCCAAAGATAACAGAATCAAAATAGAAAATTTATTTTTAACCTCAAAATTTGTATTTTGTTAAAGAACTTTTTCAGATTCATGGTCAGGAAGGAAACATATTTAATAATTTTATAATTCTATGGTTGAAAGTTACCTAGAAAAAAATATATTTCAATTTAGTAATAACATGAAATGTCAGGGTATGTGAAAAATTGTTTACCTCCATATTGCCTGCCCAACTTTTAAAATTAAGCTAATAAATTTTTATTCCGACGGGGCTGTAACATTTACATTGACTGGTTCTGTCAGACCCAATCTTAGTTCTCAGGAAGGAAAATACTTAAGCCTAGTTGGGTACTTGGTACCATCCCTTAGAAATCTCTAACAATTCAAAATATGCATAAATTTGACAATACCAATCCTCAGTTGGTAATTTTTCAAATCCCCATAATGCCAACCTATCTTCAATAATGAGATCTTATCTCACTCCAGGTAAGTGCTCCCAGAACACGCTGAAGAAACCAACATAGCATAGTGGGGAAAACACAGGTAGTAAGAAAGAAAACCCCAGCTCGAGTCAGCATTACTAGCTATGTGACCTTGAGAAGTTTCTCACCTTCTCTGAATCTCAAATTCTTCATCTGTAAAGTGGGGATAAAAAACTTAACTTGAAGGATTACCATAAGTGTTAAGGAATACATAGGAAGTGTCTAACAGATGATAAGCACTCAATAAGTAGTAGTCATTTATTATTAAAAGCAATAGTATACTTTTTCTTAAAATAGTAACTCTTAGAAGTGGATGCTTATGTGGCCGAGGACTGGCCTTAGATAAAACTATAAACTGAACCACGTTTGTCTTTTCAATTTCATGCTTACTTCTTCAGCACTACCTCCAAAACCCGTATGAAAAACTTGCCCAGAATAACTGATAAAAGGGTCAGAGAAAATATTTGAGTATATAGTGAATGCGTTGAAAAGACATGTCATGAAAAATGAAACCACCATAAAGCTTTTAAAGACAGGTTTATTTAAATATAAGTGCATGAAATTGAATACAGAAACTTTATTAAAATACTGTATATTACAAATTTTTAATCGAATAAATTGTGTAATGACATTTAAGTGCTGGATTCACTTTTAACAGTTGTTTTGTGTGTATCAGTAAAGAGTTCACCCTGTATGTTACAAAGAGGAGAGACACATATGGGCCTGAGAAATGGTCCTGTGATTAGACAGTGGATAATATGAATTGTGCATCTTTTTAAAAAGCAATGAACTGGACCTAGATCTCATCTTGGCAGACCAACTTTCTATAATCAAAAATAACTTTCATATGTTTATTGCTGCCCTGTGAAAAAAATGAGCGGTAAAAATAATTTAAAACAAGGATCAGTATCCCTAAGATTAACCTGATGCTTACCACAATTAAAATAATTAAAATCCACTGCAAAATTTGTGTTCTCCAGGAAATTATGCTATATATACAATGAGATTTGTACATGAATTGGGAAATTAAAAAATTGCTTATATAAAATTAAAAATCAATAGTATACAATATTTACAGCTTGTTAGGTATTATACATAAACATAGATTTTTAAAATAATCCTCCAAAATTAACTGTAATATGTAAACATGCAGTATACATACTCATACAGTGTAGTTTATAGTCTGAACAGAAGGGGGAAATTGTATTCACATAACACAGGGTACTTCATCAGATATGCCTCTGTTTTTGTGCGTTATCCCTCCAACGTTTAGTCTTCCTGTCTTTAAGCTTCACAGTACATTAAGTATTTCGATAGTAAAAATAAATCCCTGATGGTAAACACATTTCTAAAGGTTACATAAAGTGTCTGCCCTTGTACTACAATATAAAACCAACACTGTTCACACTAGAATCTCTAGTTTACAACAAAATTAAAAATTAAAAGCACACATTTAATTGTCCTGACTATATTTTTCCCCATTTCAAACATACTTGAAAGAAAAGAGACAAATGCCATGCCATGAAAATGTAATGAAAGTAGTTGTCATCTGTCATCGTGAATGGCAAAATAACTGATTTTTATTAAACCATAACGAGTTCATTCTGACACCGTTCCTAAGTTTTGAATCCCCAATAACAGGTGTACCGATCCTGAATCTCACTAAATTCACTTTGCAAAAAAATTATCTTAACTTTCAGGTACCAAGACATCATTTAGCTTTTAACACGTTGCGTACGGCGGGGTTTAAATCCCTCGTGAAGATTCTCGTGATCCGTACGCAACGTGTTAACAACTGTACTGTGGTTTACTAAATGATTCATCAGTGATCTGAAAGTTAACACAATTTGAAAGTGAGTCTTTTAATATCTATCAGTAAACTATGTTTTTGCTATTTAAATAAATACATTTTAATTGGTTAATTTCAAGATAAAGTTGATGCTCTCATCCCAGAATGACTAGAGTCAGGGGTTAGTACTTTATGGGAAAATCATATGAATTTTACCAAGTTATATGACTGAAATGAAAAATACTGTGGAATTTCATGTTGTTCATGTAAATAAATGTGTAGAGCTCGTGTGAGTGTTTGTGTGGGTGTGGGGGGAAAGGGCAAGAATTTTAAAAATTCCTCCATCGTCAGTACATTCAATATCACAAGTTTTAAGAAAGTGTCAACAATTAGACTATCAACTCATCCAGTATTGAAAGTAAATTATTTTTATCACTATTCAAACAAGTGTAGTAGCTCTTTTGCTTTCTATGGAGAAAACTTTTTAAATGTTTTTTCCCAAAGATTCTTAGTGATGATGTGCAAATACTTTAAAAACAAAGGAAACTTTTCATGATCAGTAGTACTATCAAGTTTACATTCATTTATACAGGGCTCTAAAAAAAATGATGCTTTTTAGAAATTACCAATACATAACATACTTAGGAGAAAAGTAACATACTGTTATGGTAATTATGCATTATACTTCCTCTTTCTGTGTATTTATATTACACTGCTTTCCAGTTTCAGTTACATATTTAAATGCATTCCCCAAAAGGGGGCAGTCATGTTACCACTGAGGGAAGATACATATGGGTGCAGTATCGATCTAAAAAAATCTGTAAGAGGTTCATGCTCTCGACTTGCCTATAGTATTTATTTTTCAATAAGATTATAGCTGCATAACCAGAAGGTGTTCAGAACATTCTCTTCTAACCCAGGACTCCTAATTCTATCAACAACAAATTGTACATAAGTTTAAACTATAATATATGACATTTGTATGGAAGGGGGAGGGAGATTTATAAGAAAATGCTAAATTAGTTCTCAAAATCAAAAAAAGGTTATTACAAATAACTTCAACCTATGTGCAATGAAGATAAAGAATATGAAAACGAGTCCCCTAAACTCGGGACAAGATGGTTACAGTTCACAGCTCAGTTCACTCAGAATTTGGGTGTTTCCATTAATTAAATAAAGTATTAACTGGTACATCTGCACATTTACTGAAAATACTTTACATATTAAACACTACTTCCTCCAAACAAATTCACAGACACATTTTTAGATAATTTACTCAGCAACCTCCTCAAAAACATTGTATTGCCTGCAATGAACAGAGATCCCTAAGTTAGAAGGGCAAACCTACCACTACACACACACACACGTAATACGATTTCATAGCGCTTTGTGTTAAGTCAAGTCTCACATATAAAGAAACACAGAATTGTGTAAACATGCAGTACACATATTCATACAGTGTATAGTCTTAACAGAAGGAGGGGGTGTTCACATAGTGTGGGGGTACTTCTTCAATACACCTTTGTTTTTGTTATCCTTCCAATGTTTCCTCATGTCTTTAAACCTTTCTCTGCTACATGTTTAAAAATTGTTATAATTTTTAATGAAATAACGTCCTTTTAATCCTGGAGAGTCTCACCCTCAGATGTTATAAAAGTGACAGAGAGTTAAGGGAAATTATGAGGTCATTTGATTACTAGTCAGTTTTAACCACTGAGATTCTCACCCCGATTATTAAAAGACACAGCAATTTACCCAGTTACCCACGTGCTGCCAAACTTCTCTGCAACCCAGGTCTACTAGAATTTCTTCAGTAACTTTCCACATTCTTCACATCTTAAAAACAAATAACAACTCTTTGAAGAGATTCTGATTAAGATGTTCTGAGAGAAAAATTTGTAATAGCCAAAGGAAGTGATTTGAGAGTATTTCAGAAAGTACTCAGCATCTTAATTCTTGAATTATAAAATGGACATAAATGTAAAATAACTGTATTTCTTTTTAAGTTGAAAACAACCAACCAACCAACTAACCCTTACAGCTGAAGCACCTTGGTCCAAGGAAGAAAGATTTGGTAGAACCTGCAGCCCAGTCTATCTCCCTACAGAATTTGCACGACACTGTGAAGCCAACCTCGGAGGGCAGAAGAGAGGTGAACATATGGAGGAGACACTTCTCTAACCCTTTAACAAGGATAATAAATTGCCCGTAGTAGAGATTCAGTGGATGGCAGTTGAACGAATCCAAGGGAAGTGGCAGGATATGGCAAAGGAGTAAATGCTAACTACCTCTACCGTTTTCCTATTTTAACGAGCAGTAAACACAACCTGTAATTTAATCCCGCTTGCTCTGCCATTTCCACTACCACCAACTCCCCAAAGTGCTCTTAGATAAATATCAGCTGATTTTAAAAATAAAGAGATGGAAAGGAGGTAAAGGAAGCAAGAGTATACGGGAAATATTTCAGTTTTTCCTTCTTAAAGTACATGTAAGAAAAATGTGGAAATGGAAGAGAAGTGATGAATTTTACAAAACAACATATTCAATTGGTATTCCAAAATGTAATTTAAAATAATTCCAATGACTGACTATTGATCATTTACTGTCAAACATATACTGCTTTGCCATTCATAAACAAAAAGTCAACAAGTGACAGGGCCTGGATTCAAATTTATGTCACTGGCTTAGATTCTAGCATTCTCTTGACTATGTTTCAGTTACTGAAACTCCATTTGGTGGATAAACGGGGGAAATCAGAATTTGGAAGGAAAAAAAAAACACACACAAAAACAGGACTTGATCTTTCAACAGGAATCAGGAAACAAAATGTTGTCCCAATCTTTTTAGGATTTGAAATCATCTTGCTAGCTCTTGATGGACTAAGAGGAATCCTGGGCAGGAATCCTGTTAGTTATCCGCAATTCCTGTAGAAAATACTTGGTACAGGGCTTTATACATAGTAGATCCACCAAAAATGTTTTAAAAAATTGAATTAGCTGGTGCCCAAGTGTCAGCTTGGGCATGTTAACATGTCAGTCCCACTCTCCTCCTCTTAATTAAAATTTCCAAAGACCTTTTCCAACAATGTTCTTTGATTTTTTAATTACCCCATTCCTTACATCACAAATACATGACATACAGGGAAGCTCACTTTTTTATTTCTCACTTAAAGTACAAACAAAACCCTTATTCTTTTTAGGGCAGTGGAAACGTATGCAGCAAATACTAAGACAGTACATTGGGTAATAAACGATAACACTGTTTGGTAAACATTAAGATCTAAAGGAAGAATAATTAAGCTGCAAGCACTGAATATACGGTAGCCACTCTTTAGCCCTTTCCTTATTCTAGGCAACCAGTAAAATCGTTCCATGGCACAGATTACTTGCACATCCTTCACTTAAAGGTTTTAAGCATCATTATAGCTTAGATGAGGCCCCCTGACTAAACTCTGATCTATGTACGGACTTTTCTAAGCAGTACGTTAAATAATAATTAGTTTGGGCATATACGAGTCTCTTCTTTGGGGAACTGATTTCACTGTCAGCAATATATTACCAAACATTTTTTTAAATAAAGAAATGTAAACTGCAGAGGAGTTCCCTGCCCTTCTGCATTTATCACACAGAAATTTTACAGCTAAATCACATACACATTTTAAGAAGTTGTAACACAAATACATCAATAAGGGCTTTTGTCACATCACAAACAAGGGTCTCCAGCACTACTGAGCCAAGAAAAATCTCCCCAAATTAAAAAAAAATCTCAAATATCCTTAAACTTATTTAAAATATCATTGAACTGAACAAATTCTCCACTAGAACGTGTTCACTGAACAAAAGCTTTCTAATTAGACTATATTCATCTATAGCAGCTTTATATATATGTATATAATGATATATATGTATGTAGATATATATATATCATTAAACAGTTCTTGTCTCTATAGGAAAACCACTAACTTTTAAAAAAATCTCAGCATAGAAATAGCTATTAAGACAATTTCATCAATTCACACTATTTAACTGTATTTCAAAACATCAAAAGAGTGACAGTTACACAAAATCCCAATGGAAATAATTGAAAACAGCAAAGAAATAAAAAATTCCCCCCAAAGTACACACACATACACACACGCCCACAAATTCACAACGTAAAGCAACTTTATAATGAGATTAGGACACTCTACAAATTATTAACCATCCAATTGTACTTCCATTCTAGAGTAAAAACAGAAGTTTAAATCTCTTTGGTCCACACATTCATACACTTAATGTATCCAAGTTATTTTCTGGTTAATTTTGGATTCTGAATCAGGTGCTCCAGAATACCTTACCATGATAAGTTTCTTAAATCATAACATAACCGTATGTTAAAATATTCATTTTGTACATCTTCAACATGTTTTTCTTAATTCCTCTCAAAGACTATGAATACTTTTAATTAGTGACAGAATAGACAAAGAAAGAACACAATTCAAGTCTATCAGAAAAAGAGAAATCAAACCGACTTGGAAAATGTATGCCTAAATTTAATTTGGGAAAACATCAAGAATATAAAGAACACACAAAAATAATTTCAGGGTTATACATAATTTAAAAAATCATTGTTTTTTACTTCAACGATCTCTAAGAATGTACAGCCGCTAATTGTTTTTCCTCAAAACAAATTTCCAAGCCACATCATTAGAAAACCCCCCAAACTGGCTTTTCCGTGGTAAAAGTAACCCCCCTCAAATCTTCACTATTGAGCTGTTGATATATTCTGCATTTTGGTGAAGGAAAAGTGGCATGGGTAACCAAGGTCTTAAGTTTAAAGGGGACCTAATAAAAACATACTTTTTACCAAACAGGTTATAAAACAGCGAGGCTAGAGTGTGCGGATTACTTCTCTGGATTGAACTTAATTTCATATTCTCTGTAGTGGCTCTTCCTTTGAGTTAGTACATTTATAATTGTACCTGGTATAAAAAAAAAAATCTCAGTAGGAGGTAAGTTCAACCAAGTTCTGTTTGCCTTAATTGCTATACTCTTAAAAACAAGTATATATTGCCCAAACCCCTTAAAATGTTTTATACTAAGGACTTTTTCATTTCTAATAAATGTCATCACACATTCTATTAAACTCAAATAACAGCATAAATGAAAAACTGGAAAACTAAGATGAATCACTCAAATATATGTTCAGTACTGTTCGGATACGCTGAGACGAATTGCCAAATTTTAAAATTTACTAGATTCCCCAATTTTTACTTAGTGAACTTATGTTACCACATATCCAAAGAGTTTATTACTCTTCCTATATAACTTACTACTTATCTATAAATGAGGCTTTTTGTTTTCACAGCCTAATTTAGGCCACTCTTTAAATATAGTTAATACTCCAGAATGAAAGATTGTTTACATTTTGTCAAAAATCAAGACATATGCAACAAGTAACATAATCCCACTGAGATACTAGTTATAAAGATGTTTTCTCCATTGCATACATGGCAAAAACTTTTAGAAAGGTCAAAGAATGCAACATGCATTTCAGACTTCTAACAAAATTTTAAGAAAATTTTTATTTTCAAATTATATTTTTATGCACACAAACTACAATCAGTGTGTGTGATCCGTAAAGTTTTTGAATTCATCTCAACAGAACATTTACGTATGAGGGAGACTATTAGAAGAGCGTTATTTAAATGACTGAAAAGGATGCACCCTACCGATCTACTTTGAGTCTTTAAGAGTTTAGCTAGTTTTCCATTAAGTATTATTTTCCACATAAATTAAATAACAATAGTGCCTAAGCATGTTAAAGCCCTAATCCCAGAAACGTTCAACATTAAAAATCAAATAATTTATCTCCTATTAAATGATTCCATACTCAGCACTCATACAGGGTTTAGCATTAGAAAACAAAAATCTCACTGTTACCTGAATTCATGTCAAACATGTTCACAGCACTCATCTACACTTGCAAATTGTCACATGATCAATTTATAAAAAAAGAAGAGAGTTTGGCACATATATCAATTCCTCGAAATGTCCCTGTAACTCAACACTGTTAAAAATGATGATTTAACACCAATGTTAACCTGATTTGGCAGCTAAACAAGGTGCTTTTTCTTGCAGCTTCTCAGTGTCATTGGCCTTGCCTGGGACGGAGGCACGTGAGGTGCAGTGCGGTAGTGCAATCACTTGAACACCAGAGGGCAATCTTTCCACGCAGCTCAAGGCCTTAGCTTCTGCCCTGCTCCTTCCAAAATCTTGTACAGTATCCTTCCCACCTGTTAACAATGCCATTTTCAGAGAATCTGTACATCTGTTTCCTTACGTGAAGTAAGACATTCCCACAGAAACCTCAAAGTGTGGCGAGGATCCTTGAAAAGGAGATGATTAATGTCAGAACAGTCTGCCCAACGCCCCACACCAGCGCTTCCAAAGGAGCCATGTTCTTCCCTGCTACTCTGTAAATGCCCGCTACGGCCGCACCTGGATGACAAACGAGTGGGAGAAACAAAGTAACACGTTAGTTCATTTTATAATACCTTCATGGTTGCAACTTAGGATCTCTTTTCATTTTATCAAAACAGAGTAAGGCAGGGCCCACCCTGTGGCTCAGGCGGTTAGAGCTCTGCGCTCCTAACTCCGAAGGCTGCTGGTTCGATTCCCACATGGGCCAGTGGGCTCTCAACCACAAGGTTGCCAGTTCAATTCCTCGAGTCCCACAAGGGATGGTGGGCTCTGCCCCCTGCAACTAAGATTGAACACGGCACCTTGAGCTGAGCTGCCTCCCGGATGGCTCAGTTGTTGGTTGGAGCGCGGGCTCTCAACCACAAGGTTGCCAGTTCAATTTCTCGACTCCCGCAAGGGATGGTGGGCAGCGCCCCCTGCAACTAAAATTGAACACGGCACCTTGACCTGAGCTGCCACTGAGCTCCTGGATGGCTCAGTTGGTTGGAGTGTGTCCTCTCAACCACAAGGTTGCTGGTTCGACTCCTGCAAGGGATGGTGGGCTGTGCCCCCTGCAACTAGCAACGGCAACTGGATCTGGAGCTGAGCTGCGCCCTCCACAACTAAGATTGAAAGGACAACAACTTGACTTGGAGAAAAAGTCCTGAAAGTGCACACTGTTCCCCAATAAAGTCCTGTTCCCCTTCCCCAATAAAATCTTTAAAAAAAAAAAAAACAGAGTAAGGCATTGTTCAGTCTCATAAATTTTCTATGAAAGAGTTTCTATGTGATTGGTAAAAGTTATACTTTGCCATACCACTTAATTGAAAAAAAAGGTTTTTATTCAACCAGAAAATGTATGCTTATAGTAGGGCTGCTTACTTGACTCCAAATATGTGCATAAAAAACGAATAATTCATTACTGTACATAATCTCTCACCTGAGCACTGAATTGGCAAGAACTCGTTACCATTTTTATAAAACATACACCAGAATATATTGATAATTATAAATGAGAATACAAAACTACACAATTTAATGTAACTTCTAAATGATTCAAGGACATTTTAATATTAAAGGAGCTTTTTAAATTTCTTTCAGTAAATTAATTCTTAAATGTCATGTAAGATATCGAGAATATTTGATCAATTCATTTCACAATCTACCATATAAAATATAGTTTAAGCTTTTTAATAAAGCATACAATTGTAAGGTTATTTGGAGATTACTATTATGATATTTAATAAAAATGGAAGATGAACTTGACGTCTGTTTTAGGAAAAGTTTTTTAGACAATGTGCACTTTTGAGAACGAGAGAATCTCAGAGTCACGAGGGGCCTCAGAGCCCTTCTGATTCAACAGTTCACCGTATTAATATAGTACCTACAATGACGTGGTCCCTACGTGGCTGATTTTAAAAGCACATTTGGAAATCATAAAGGAAGCAGCATTTAAATTATAGTAGTCCATCTCACAGATTGAGATGGCTTTAAAACTATTTTTCTAGAAGAAAAACTGTGTACATATCCTAGAATGGTCAAATATATAGAAATAATAGGAACAAAATTATTCAAAGACACTCAACTGACAATTAATTGAGATAGAAATCTGTTCATAAAAATTAGCTAATGTAGTTCACTTAAAACCTCCCAAATAAAAATTACTGTATTCCTCCATAAGAGCTGTAAATGAAAAAAAGCAAATTATTACTCTAAGCTGAGGACCTTCATATGCATATTTTAAGGAGGAAATTAAAATGTATAGTGTATTTACTGTATATCATCTATCTTGACAGGAACTTTACAAAAATTATCTTATTTAAATATCATACCACTCCTGAGTAATATTACCTAATTTAAAGATGTAAAAAGGAAGTTCAGAGAGATTCAATTACTAGCCCAAGGAAACACAGTAGAAGCTGGAATTTCAATCCAGGTTTATCTGGCCATAAATCCCCCAATCATTCCATCATTTCACAATTACAGTAAGTGAAATATAGTACAAGGAAGTCAGAAAATAATAAAGTAACTGATAATTATCTCAATAATAAATAAAACTCCTAGTAGTACCAAAATTTACTTAAGTAATAAGTCTCACTTGTATAATTGCTCATATTGAATTTTAGAACTGAATGGCATTTAAAAAAATTTTTAAAGATCCTATGCCTTCATTGACAGATATTATGTTAAAATAAACCTGAAAAAATACTATTTTTATTCGGATTTACCCTGAATTTCCATGAGTATCTTCAATTTTTAAAACCACAATTTGGTCTCTATCTCTCCAGCCCTAAGTTTCCAAAAATGATCCATCCAAGAAGTAGAAAATCTAAGCAATTACTAGCTCAGGCTGCCTGGGAAACAACAAACAAATCTGTCAATTCAAACATCTCATGCTTAAACAAGGTTAAGAGCATGGGTTCTGAGCTAGACTTGTGGATTAAAATCCAAGCTCCACTATGGACCCAGGGAATCAGTGTTGGGACATCTCCCATATGGGTTTAGAATTTAGTTGGAGGCCAGGAGCCATGGAAAAGCACCCTATGAAATGTGAGAAGGAAGTAAGAGAAGAGTTTCAGAAATAGAAGAATGAGTACTGCAAACATTTCTACTTCACTGTCATCTTCTTTTCCAAATAAGCTGACTCCTTTACTTATTATGCAGCTGTTCTGGTGAGGATAAAATGGATTTCACCGTGGAAGGCCCTGTCGTTTGAGGGAAAAATAAACAAAACTACTAAATATTCCACTTTTCTTTATAACAATCTTTCAAGGAACAGAGGGCAAGAATTTCAAGCGTAGTCTATAATGATGAGGGGAGAAAAATGAATTTAAAAAAAGAAGAAAATCCAGGATAAACTCCAGTTTCCACAATCAAAGGAGACATTTTAATAGTGTTACACAGAAAATAAAGTCATTGCCAATTTCCTCCCAGTGGATAATCAGTTAGGAACCAATTTGTAAATTATAACTTCCCTCCCAAAGAAGGAGATTTATAAAAGTTCCCATTGCATTGTATCATTTCACAGCCCAGAAGCACTAGTCAGAAAACCCTGTTCCAGTGAAACTCTTATTCTAAAAGGTCTGAAAGAAAATAATTTTGTGAGCCTCTTAAATGATTTTGGAAATGATTTTGGAAATTAAATATTGAGCAGATGTGAAAGAGTATTTATAAAATTATATGTAGACTATAAAAATAACAAATTCCCAAGTACCCATCATCCAACTGAAGAAAGTAACATTACTATTTCTTTTGAAATTCCCACGGACCCTCCTCAGTTGTGTCCCATTACCTCCCTGGTTTTTATCATTCCTTTACTTTTCTTCAGCTTTACCATCGGCATATGTTAATAAGGATATACATTACTTAGTTTTTTAATAAAGGAATTTTATATACATTGACACTGTAAGTATTCTACAATGTTTGGCTCAATATTGATGTTTGAAGTTATCCATGTTGTATATGTAGCTAAAATGCACACATTTTCATTGTTGTATAGGATTCCAAGTATAAACAGATCACAACTGATTTATTCATTCTACTGCTGACGACATCGGTTCCAATCCATCACACTGGCATACACTGCTTCTGTGAACACGCTTATACATGACACCTGGCACACACATGCAGTCAAGGGTTTCTCTACAATACATACGAGTAGGTAAAAGTAGAATTGCTCAATCCCTATATTTCCGGCATTTCCAACTTTACTAGAAAATGCCAAATTGTTTTCCAAAGTAGTTGTACTAATTTATACTCCAGTTACTATTCCATATCCTCAGTTATCTTTGTTGTTTAAAATTTTTGAAATCTGGTAAGTGAAACATGTAATCTCTGTGATTAATTTGCATTTCCCTGATAATTAATGTGATTGAGCTTTTTTTTTTTTTCACATTAATGGCCATTAAGGTTTCTACTTTCATGAAATGCTTGTCAAATCTTTCGTCCATTTTTCTACTGGATGGACTTTTTCTTATCTGAGTCACAGGGTTTTTTTTTTCTTTTTTTTTAATATAGCTTGGATATTAATCTTTTTTACAAATGTCTTTCCCCAATTTGTGCTTTAGTTTTCACTTGCTTTAAGGTATATTTTGCTGAAGCAGCCAGCTGAGGGAGTACAAACATTATAGTCTTCTTTATTTTCTTGGTGAAATATGAGATGAAGATATATGAGAATGAAGAACACAGAAGTGGAAATAGGGTACTTGATATAAATGATACAGGTTAGGAATTTCCAATACAAGCAATGACAGGAAGAATCAGTTAGGAATCAGGAAAAATCCCCCAGGTATTAAGGGGCTAGAGAAGACTGGTACATCGAAAATAAAGTGGAGAAAGCAGCTGAGTTGATCTGAAGGTGAATAAAAGATAAAACTATAAGGACAAGATAGACTAGGAGAAGAGTCACCAGTGGACAGAAGATAGTAATATAGATACAGCAACATAAAGTGCCTGCAGAGGAGTACACCAATTTAAAGTGATTTGATTTGCCCTCCATATTTCTTGAGAGAAAGCGAATAGAAAGGTTAAGGCAGATTTAGTTTTAATAGAGTGTTGATTCTATCCGTTGTACAGTTAGATACAGGGTCAGGAAACTATAGTCCACAGGTCAAATGTGGTCCACCATCTGTTTTTTTTCACAGCATGCAAGTGAAGGACGGTTTTTATATTTTTAAACAGTTCAAAAAATCAAAAGAAGAATGCTATTTCATGATACATGAAAACTGTATAAAATTCAAATTTTAGTGTCCATAAACGTTTAATTGACAGATAACCATACTCATTTCTGATACTGAGCTATCTTTGCATTCCAAGGTAAATGAGCCTGTATATTTCCGTTCTTGTGTAGTTTTCATCTTGTCTAGCAACAAGATTACTTTGGCTTTGTTTTTGTTTTTTAATATACATAATTTTTTTAAATTAAAGTTTATTGGGGTGACAATTATTAGTAAAGTTACGTAGATTTTAGGTGTACAATTCTGTAATACATCATCTGTATCTCACATTATGTGTTCACCGCCCAGTCAGTTCTCCTTCCATCTCCATATATTTGAGCTATGCCCAGTTTTAACTCTTTCTATTTTTTTGCAATAATTTGGATAAAATTGGAAATATGGTAGAGATCATCTGTAAACTCATTTGGGCCAGGAGTTCTTTAGGGAGCAGGGGTCTTTGACATTTCAATTGTTTAAAAATACTTATTGTCCCATTCATATTCTCTATTTTCTTACCCTAATTTTGATACTTTATATTTAGGAATATATAGCTGACCACAAAAGTGTTATCTTTATAATTATTTAGTCTCTTTAATATTGGGTCTGCAGTTATTTCTTCTGTTTTGTTCTATATGTTACTTTTCTGCCTTAATTCATTTTTAATTAGTTTGCTAGCAATCTATTCATCTTATTATCTTTCCAAAGAACCAGTTTTTCGCTTTGCTAATCTTTCATAACCTCAACTTAGAAAACGTAACAGCATTTCTTTACATTAATAAAAGTAAACAATGTAATCAAAAGAGATACCATGCATGACAACCATAGCGTAATGAACTTAGGAAATAACTTAATTAAAAATATACAACCCTCCTATTGAGAAAAATATTCTTAAACGCTAACAAAAGTAATAGAAGTTGATATGAATAAGTGGAGATGTATTACATGTTCTTGAGTGGATTAATTTAATATGCCAATTCTTCCCAAATTAACCTCTGCATTTAATTAAGTCCCAATAGAAATCACAGTCATACTTTTTGAGGAACTCAAAAATTCACATGAAATAATAAAGGTCCACGAATAGCTACGTTAACTTTGAGAAAGAACAGAAAAAAGAGGGACCTAGTCCTACCAGACATTAAGCAATACAGGCATATCTCGGAGATATGTGGGTTTGGGTCCAGACTACCACAATAAAGCAAGTATTGCGATAAAGCAAGTGATAATCTTTTAGCTCGTATAGGGTCTTGCCTTCAATTTGTAAAAAAAAAAATGCAACATCTGTGAAGTACACTAAAGTGAAGTGCAATTAAATGAGGTAAGACTGTACTATAAAACCATAGGGATAAAAAAATATGGCCTTGCTGCAAGAACAGATAAAGAGACTAATAAATCAGAACAGAGTTCAGAGACATATCTATGTACTTGGAGAACATAATACACAAAAATGGTGACACTACAAATCAATAAGGAAATGGGTATTTTAGTGACTGGTGTGGTAAAAATTGATTTACTATATGGGAGGGATAAAAAGGCACCTGGAACCCTATCTAATATCAAATACAAAGGTATGCAAATTATGACCTGAATGGCAGACACCTGTTTTTGTTAATATAATATATTATAATATAATGTAATATAATACCGGGTCTTATATTAATTTTCGCTCCAAAAGACGCATTAGAGCTGATGGTCCAGCTAGGTCTTATTTTCAGGGAAACACAGTAACCAAAATGAAAAAAAAAAAAAAAAATCACTCCATTCTGGAAATAAAATCTAAGAAGTGGAAAAATATAATAATATGTATCAATATTCAGTCAGTATCTAACGCAATATAGATATTCAGGAATAATTTAATGAACTGAAGATAAAGCTATGAGTATGCTGGCACTCACATACATTAAGAAAATATAGTTAAAATATTCACATTGGCTAGTTTTCTTAATTCAAGTGTTTGCAGGTCAGAAAATCAGCCAGAAGAAATTTAAATGTTTTATTGCTAACCTGGATGCAAATTTTTTATTTGAAATTGTGTCAGCTTATATTTTTAAATATTTTAAAATATAACATTGCAGTTTCTAAAATGATTGGCTTGTTTTATTCGTGACTGAGTTGAAAGCAGTGTGTGTGTATACACACACACACACACACACATCGAGATAAATGGAAGTAGTATGACATTTCTTCTCCTCTAAGTTTTACAATAATTTATACCAATAAATACACACATGCACACACACACTACTTACGACTTCTGAACAAACTGCTCCTCCTGCCTCTGTTCACTGTCCCACAATTACAACAGGGCCCACATCAGAAACTGGCAGCCCTGTCATGGCTCTGTATGTCAGCACAGAGAATAACTAATTTGAATGTTTCCCCCTTTGCCATAGTCCTTACATTAATTCCTTCTTTTCTAACTCACTGCCATTACTAGAGGTCAGATCCCGACCTCAACTTCAAATTACAGTTAACGTCTCTTAATTCCTCTTCCTTCCCCCTTTTCCTCCATTGTTCCCTTCGCTTTCTCCCTTCCATAGGTCCGCTCTTCCTCCCTCACTACATCCAGCCCTCCCAGTATTTTGTGAGTATGTGTTTTATTTTGGGGATACAGCAGTGATGAAGACAGACAAGGTCCCTGCTCTCGCCAAGTTTTCTCTTTGCTCTTCACATGTATTTTATAGTCAGCTATAAAACACGTCTTCCCATTGAACTGCTTAGCTCCTTGCCAACTCCTTTCAAAAATATCTGTTTCTTTTCCACAGCCTGCAGAATAAGTCCAAACTTTCCAGTTGGCCTTCCAAGATCCTCTAGGATTTGGCTCCATTCTATCTTTCCAGTGGCATCTCTTACGACTTCACTATGTATATCCTATACTTCAGCTAAACCTGAAACAAGTTTGAAACTTGTTTTAAACCTTATCTATGGCAAACTGGGTGACGTACCATATGAAGTTACAGGCTGAATGCAGCAACAATAGACGCAACAAAACCTAATACAAGATAACACAGAAACACCAAACACTAAATTAAGAAAGGATGAGAAAATAGATGACTCATTACTAGTACTACAACTGTTTTATGATCGTCTTACCAGAGACATAATAAGAACAGCTCAAAGTATGCCAATCACCCTGGGAAAAGATGACGGTGGGACACAAGAGGATAGGCCTTCGAGCTACAGAAGAAAAGGACTTCCTCTTATCTCTGAGGCAAAGAACCAATTAGACAGGAAAAAGTCCTTCTTGGAGTCTCGAAACAGGTCGAGTGGGAGCAGTGAGCTGCCCCAGACATTTGGAAGTTGGTCAGAAGCAAGCGGCAGTATAAGACTCTGTTACTCAGTCGCAATGAGAGAATCACCAGCAGCATAAAGCTGCAGCCAATTTCTGGCAGGACCGCATTAAGGAAGCAGCTGGGGCACGCTCCAGCCTCAACAAGACGCACCTAAGTTGTGGCTCAGCGAGCACAGCGGAAACCAGAACTAAGTCTTTGAACCCGAGGCTGGAGTTGGGGCCTAAGGAGAGAGTTAAGAGAAGGCCAGAGGGAATGAACTGAGGACCTGTATGAAATGCACAGGAGGCAGCATTGTAGAAAACTTGCAAAGAGCTGGAGGACACTGTGAGGTGGCTAATTTCTTGTAGGCCAAGGGAGATTTGTGTCACAATTTGTGACATAAGAAGGAACCAGTTTTATTTTGTAGTCACAGGCAGATGACATATTTTCACTCTTTTTAATGACAATTATCACCATCCCATTTGTGTGCCTACCTTTCTCCCTTCAGATATAGTGAGCTCCTTTAAAGCAGAAACTATATCCACTCTAAGATAAATTTTCTCATGAATTGCTTTGCCCCTTGCCAATTTTTACAAGTTTTTGTATTTCCCATAAAACCTTTCATGGGCCAGCCTGGTGGCTCAGGCAGTTAGAGCTCCATGCTCCTAACTCTGAAGGCTGCCGGTTCGATTCCCACATGGGCCAGTGGGCTCTCAACCACAATGTTACCAGTTCAATTCCTCGAGTCCAGCAAGGGATGGTGGGCATCACCCCCTGCAACTAAGATTGAACACGGCACCTTGAACTGAACTACTGCTGAGCTCCCGGATGGCTCAGTTGTTTGGAGCGCATCCTCTCAACCACAAGGTTGCCAGTTCGACTCCCGCAAGGGATGGTGGGCTGCCCGCCGCAACTAGCAACGGCAACTGGACCTGGAACTGAGCTGCGCCCTCCACAACTAAGATTGAAAGGACAACAACTTGACTTGGAAGAAAGTCCTGGAGGTGCACACTGTTCCCCAATAAAGTCCTGTTCCCCTTCCCCAATAAAAAATCTTGAAAAAAAGAAAAACTTTCATGATGAGTCTTCACATAGTAGAAATACAAAAACTACTTCGATGAATAAATGGACTGATCTTTACCTTCTAGGTGAAGTGCCATTAGTCCTGAAAAAATATTCTACATGAAAGATTACACTCATATTACACTTATAATAAGAACAAAGTTACCCAAGCCATATGTGCATATAGACTTCTGTCTTTAAACAAAACAAAATCAACTTACTAGTAATCATTGCTCCAGTGACGGACGCCAGAAATCCAATGCTGACTGCAATGACAGAGATTACTCTCCCGTGCCTATGTCTCTGCAGCATCACAAACATCAACACTCCTGCAGCACCATGGACAAACAGAGAGGAGAAGAGAGCCCAGAGAAAGATCCAGTACCACATCTCTGAAAGGAAAAGCAAAGTGTTAATAATTCTGTTGAAAACATCTTAGAAAATTCAGTTTAACAAGCTTCCCCATGGTTTGGGGAAGGTTAAATGAGATGATACAAAATTGCCTAGCACAGTACCTGATACATACCTAGTAGAACTAAATCCATTTTAATGATTATCGTCATCACCAATGCTTGATGGGAAAACAATTCCCTCCACGACTTCTCTAGGGTAAGGCTAAGCTCTAACTTCCTCTAAATGTCTGCATCATATAGCTATAATACATCAATTTGTCTAAGATAAGACTAATATATTTTTAAAACTCCTGAAATAAATTATATAATTTATTGCCATCTGACATATAATTTTCTATTTTCAACACTAAATAGTAGTATTAAGACATTTAAAAATCTACCCTTTAATTCAAATCATTCCAGAAATTAGTCAATGATTTTATCTTTTATGATTTTAAGAATTTGAGGAAATTCCCCTCTTGGCTTTTAACTTTACATAACACTACTAAACATTCAGATTTTTTTAAAATTTTATTAAGAATTCTTTGCCTCAGATCACTTTAATAGTTTTTACCGGAAACTTCTCACACTTGATTATTCTTCAATATATCCTCAATTACTATTAATTGAAGTTGCGTTTATACAGCGTTGATGAGCACACCTTTCATTCTGTCTCTAGCTTTCATTCCCTTTCTATCTGGCAACCTGCGGCTCCTGGTCGATACATACAGCTCCCACAGACACTGCTAGGTCCCTGCACTGACTCCCTCTTCCTGACCACGCTTGTGGTGAGCATATCAGGACAGGCCAGTGATCCCAGCTGTGTCAGTCACCCCCTTCCCCTGGGAACTCTGGACTGGGACCAACTGAGCAACTCAGTCTTTGGGTGGCTGTTCCTCAGGATCTGGGAACAGACATTTCATCAGCACATGATGAAAGCGACGATACACAATGAAAAAAAAAAAAAAATCTGTCGAAGACAAGGGACAGCCAAGTCCCATTTCCAGTCGTTTTTAAGGCCCTACCACATTACTGTCCTTAGAGTCAATCCTAGTTTCCTTGTAATAAAATCCCTCTTTTTATTTAAACTAGTTCAGGTAAGGTTTCTGTTACTTATAACTAAAAGAGCTGACCCAAGAATGTTCAGATGTCACCTCGAGAATCATCTTTGCTATGCAAACATTCTGTAATGGAAAATATCTCATCTGCTATTTGTACTAGTATTCTCTCTCTATCAAGTATAAAAGTCAATAACAGCCATAAAATAAAAGTGACACCTTAAAACTAACTTACCCAAACATCATTAGAGCACAGTTATACACTGTTGAGGGGAATGTCAAATAGTACAGCTGCTATGGAAAACACTGTAGTGTTTCCTCAAAAATTAAAAACCAACGACTACATGATCCAGCAATTCCACTTGCGTGTATGTATCCAAAATAACTGATAGCAGGATCGTGAGGAAATATTTGCAAATCCATGTTCATAGCAGTATTATGAACAATTGCCAAGAGGTGGAAGCAATTCAAGTGTCCACAGATGAATGAATGAATAAACAAAATATGGTCTACACAAACAATGGAACACTATTCAGCCTTAAAAGGGAAGGGAATCCTGTCACACGTTACAACATAAATGAACCTTGAGGACTTTATGCTAAGTGAAATACGCCAGTCACAAAAGGACAAATACTGTTTGATTCCACATATAAGAAGTACCGAGAGTAATAAAACTCACAGAAACAGAAAGTACAATGGTGGTTGCCACAAGCCTGGGAAACGGGAAATGGGGAGTTGTTTAATGGGTACAGAGTTTCAGTTTTGCAAGATGAAAAACATATGGAGAGCTATTGCACAATAATGTGAATAAACTTAACATTACTGAACTGTACTCTTAAAAATGATTAAGATGGTAAAGTTTACATTATATATTTTCACCACACTTGAAAAAAATGAACTAAGTAAAATTTGTTAAAAGTATAGATAGAAATTAAAAAAAATAACTATTTTCAGTCAAGACCATAAATGACGATCCACTTAAAAACAAAACAAAAAACTCTCCTAAGAAAGGAAGGAGAGTGTGGTTAAGAAAGGTAACACGAGGGATCTTTGTGGCAATAAAAGTCCTCTGGATTTTGGCATGATGGTGGCTACATATATACCGACTAGAACTAAATACACACACAAGTGAGTACTAGTATCCAAGTAATACTGGTGGAATTTGAATAAGGTCGGTGGATTGTACCAATGTCAGTATCTTGGTTTTGGTATCATACTGTGGGTTTCCAAGATATTCCCATTGGGTAAAATGGGTAAAGAGCACATGGGCTGCCTTTGCATTACTCTTACAACTGCACGTGAATTATTTCAAAATAAAAAGTTAAATTAAAACAAAAACAGAACATTCAAAATCATTTCAAGGAAGGTACACCTGATATATTTTCCAATGTAAGTTAAAGTACCATGCAAGCTTCTCAACGGCATAGGAGATAGATGCTAGTGATTAAGGAAATATGAACAAAGTTTGCCTTCTAAAAGGTTTTTCTCTTCAAGCTTTCAGGGAAATAGTATCACTCCCAATAGTATCTCATACTATCACTCCCAAACAAATGGCTTCAACTTGTAATAAATACATTAAAAACAAAAGAGCTTAACTTGCTCAGAAGATGTTTATATTTTAAAAGAGGTGATTGTCCAAAGTGAACCTAGTGAAACAAGGATGTAAGGGAGTAACAACATGGGGGAGGGCATGTCCATCCAGGGAGCTCGGCGACAGGAAAGACTCGGCAACACACGTGCAACCCTAAGAAGAGACGCCAATACTTTGCCTTGCGTCCTATGGCCACTGCTCATCAGATCGGTTCCCCCCAAAACACTTTTGTCTTTGTCATACGAGTAGAATAAAAAATTTCTTGACTATATTTAACACTATGAACAAGGGACTATTTGACACTATACATTATGTTCTTTGCCTACTGGTTATAGAGCTATTGACCTCAACAATAAATTTACCTAATAATTAGGAAAAGCGAATTTTAAGTTTAATGTTTTATCAAACCCTAAAGTATCAAAGAATTATACAACTAAAATGGAACACTAAATGGTCCTCTAATGACCAGGATTATCCCTTAAGCAAAATGATCACAAACTACCTAAATTCAAATTTTCTTTTATGTTTCTCTTTATAAAAAGAAAAATAAATCATACTATTTATCATGGAAAAAAGTAAACTCCACTGAACATATCTACAAATAATTTAAGTGTCATGTTATTACTATTATTTTGAATTATCTGATAGCTTAACACAACCCTCTCAAGAGCAGGACCTCTGACAATCTTGATCTACTCTGGAAAAACAAGTCTCTCTGAGGTCCTACTCACTACTGGCAAACACAGGAACCCTACGGGGTTAGTTCAGGTGACGAGAACTGACAGATCCTAAGAGCACAGCAAGGACAGACGCCCAGGAGCCCTCGAGGAGGAACAGGTACTAAGAGGACAGAAATAGAATATCATCTTTTCTTAAGCTGTCCACGTCCTAAAGCTACATGACCACCCAGAGGCCCCAGTTTTCCCTTTGCTTCCATACCTCACCTAATCCAAGCTTCTAGCAATTGAGCAGCAATGAAAGGAGGAAGCCAGAGGGACACTTGCCTAGTGCTAAGCAAAATATGAAACAAAGTTTTAAAAATGTAATGCGCAAAACAATCTTTGAAGCATGCTATCCATACAATCACTTTAATTCAATGGAAAAAATATCCTTTCTTCTTAGGTACATCTTATAAAGTCTTTTGGTTATTTTTCCCTATCCAAGGCTGTGCATAATCTTCATTTTAAACTAGTTTCGCCTGGATTTTTGCAGTGTGTTTACTTTTTAGTGAGATAAAAGCCAGGAGAGATGTGGTTTGTTCCAGCCTCCAAACAATACTAGAAATAGCTCGGCTCTCAGTCTGTATCTCTCATCAGCCCTGGTTGCCAAGTCACTCAAAAATTATATTCTGTGATTTCATTTTTAATCCTTGGAAAAATTAGTTATGAGAAATTAAGTTCTCTAGATGTCTAGAATATATTGAGTAAAAAGTCAAAGAACAGTACATACTGTTTGATCCTATTTGTTTAAAAATTACATGTTTGTATAGGTACATAAAACGTATAAATAAAAGACTTAACAGTGGCTATCTTTTAAAGATAAGATAGATGAATGCTATTTTATATAATCTTTACTATTTATTTTTTAATCTGTATGAAATGCTTTAAAAATTTTACTGCAAATATACTGTCTTTAAAAAACAGTTTTTCACTCTATAATTCATCAAAGCCAACAGTTCTCAACCCAGGCTACTCATGAGAATTACCCACAGAGCAACTAAAACTCTCTGGCCAAGGACCTAAACTATTATATTTTTATCAACTCAATCAAATAATCATGACATGCAACAGAGATAGAAATCACTACTCTGGGCTAAAGGAACATAGAGATATTTATTTAAAAATCCAAAGTCAAAAAAACAAGAAAACTTATCTCATTAGACAAACACTAAATATATATTTTTAATCCTCTGTGGCGTATCTAACCCTTTAATATCATTAGCAAGTAGATACTGAAAACTTACTATGTATTCAACATACGCTGTCTCAAGCTGAAAACAACATACTGATAAGGATATATTTGGGGACTGTTCATAATTTTCTACTTTCTTTATAGAAATGGTGCATATTATGTTTAAATAACCATGTTCAAATTAGGTTATCTCAGTATCTCAAACTTTCTTTTTCACTCTAGCAAATCTAAGATGTGGAACTTGCTCTCCTTAGCTTCTAACAGCATTGATTTCTCAGTCTGGGGATATGTCCCACATAGGGGCTCACTCGATTCTCAGGAAGATGATGCATTTATATCTGGAACAAGGCCCCAGACCAGGGGTCCGTCTCAGATATGGCTCATGAGCCATGTCTGGCCCACCACCTGTTTCTGTACAGTCTGTGAATGAAAAACGATTTTTACATTTTGAAATGGTTGGGGAAAAAAATCAAAAGAACAATATTTCAAGGCACATTAAAATTACACAAAATTCAAATTTAATTATTTATAAAGTGTTATTGCAACACAGAGATGCTCATTTACACTGTCGATGGCTATTATACTGTTGCTGGCTATGCCACAATGGCCGAGTTGAGTAGCTGTGACAGAGCCCATATGGCCACAAAGCCAAAAATCCTTAGTGCAGTTACTGCGCGTTGCGTATGTGGAGCAGTGCCCTTTACAGAACAAGTCGCTGACTTCTGGTCTAGATGATTTTGACATGTGTCCTGGGGGCTGGCTCGCCCCACCCCACACCTCATTGAAAATTACTGTCATGGTAGTTTCACATATTAATAACAGGTGACATTTTTGGTGTTTAATTAATGACACCTCAATGGCATATATTCTAATACCCCAGGTTCTTCAGAGCATAGCATGTAGCTGATACCATGGGGTACACAGTCCTGAGCAAGGAAGATCACCAGAGAATACATGGCTACACCTGAATTTTTAAAAAGTAAACAGGATTAGCCAAATGATAAACATATTGGAGATGGAATGAGGGTGAGGAATGGGGAGTGAAGCACTGTAAGCCAGTGGTTCTCAGGCTTGGTTGTGTGTTAGAGTCACTTGGGAGAGCCTATAAGAAATACCATCCCCAGAAATTCTGACTCAATTGGGCATCAGAATTTTTTGAAGTTCCAGAGATGACTCTCCTGCATAGCCAAGAATGAGAAACAACTGCTATAACGCATAATGATCAAATCGGAATTCCACGCAATGGGGAATATGAAACTGTAAAAGCTCTAGTCACCCTGAGGGTGACAGAATTTGCTATTATCCCCCAATGGCTTAAGGCTTTTGCTTTGAATAAGAGAAAGTGCCAAGAAGCAGGCAAGGTTATCACATAGAAGGAAGAATGTGGCTACCATCGTTCAGAATGGCAAAAATACTGAGAGCCCCACTGCCAAGACCCTAAGATCCAGGGATGGCTAAAGACTAACAGTGGACAAGGGCAGCACAGAAATCCCCCTGCCCCCACCATAAGCTTAACACTAAGAAAGAAGCAACGGAGGGGGGGTTGGGGGGGCAAATGCGCCAACAGACAACGCTTCCTTCTGTGGCACAGGCATGCAGAGACAGTTCCCACCTAACAATGGAGCACTAACCCTGAGAATAACCCTGCAGCACCTCGTCCCCACCCTAAGCACGAGGCCACAACAGCAATTTCCAGAGAATTTGAAGCCTGTGGTACGCTGAAGGGAACCGTAACAACAAAACTCAAACTCAGCGCACTCCTGAGTAGATTAAATCAGCTCTTCACACTACCATTGGAGCAGAAGCAGCCCATTTCCTGGCATAAATACGATGTACATCAGTCTCTACTATTAGACATACAAAGTACTGCATTTAACAAAAATGCATGGGACACACTCAAAAACTAGAAAAGCAATCCATTGTTAAGAAATAAAGAAATCAACAGAACCAGACCCAGAGATGACCCAGATTTTAGAACAACCAGACAGGGACTTTTAAAACAACTATAATTCACATGTTAAAGGCTCTCACAAAAAAGGTAGACAACTCACATGAACAGATGGGAAATTTCAGCAGTAAGATGGAAACTCCAAGAAAAAGTCAAATGAAAATGCTAGAAATTAAAACACACACACACACACACACCAAAAACATGATATCAGAGGTGAAGAATTCTTTTAATGGGTTCACCAGTAACTTGACACAGCTAAGCAAAGAATCAGTCAACTTAAAGACAGACCAATAGAAATTTTTCAAACTGAAATATAACAGGAGGAGCAAACAGAGAAACAATCCAAGAGTTATGGAACAATTCCAAACGTTAGTTTAACATCACGTAATCTGAGTCGAAGAAAGAGAAAATGGAGAAGAAAAATATTTGAAGAGAGTGGCTGAAATTTTTCTAAAAATAAAAAGATATCAAACCACAAATCTAAGATTTTCAAAGAATCCCAAAGAAGATAAAGACCTCCCAAAAGATCCAAAAAACAACAATAAAACAATAAACCATGCCCACACACCTAGATACATCATAGTAAAATGACTGAACACCAAAGATAAAGGGAAAATATTGAAGGTAGCCAGAGGAATAAAGACATTACACACAGAGAAACAAAGATAAAAAACACAGCAAACTTCTCATCTGAAACTATCAAACCAGAAAACAACAGCGTGACATTTTTAAAAGACTGAAAGGGGGAAAAAAGCAAATGGTAAAGGCAGAAATCCATATTCAAGAGAAATACCTTTCCAAACTGCAGGTGAAATGAAGACTTTTTTCCAGAAAGAAAAACGCTGGGAGAATTAACTGCCAACAAACCTGTGCTACAAGACATATTAAAGGAAGTTCTTCAGACAAAAGGACTAATACTAGATGGAAGGTTAACTCTACACAAAGAAATGAGCAACAGAGAAGGTTAAAATGAAGGTAAAGATAGACATGTTTTCTTATTTTTAATCACCCTTAACATTTTAATCAGATTTAAAAATAAGTTGCTCTATTTGCACTTGAAACCTAATTTAACAGAAATTAAAGCTACTGTAGATATTTAATAGTTATCTGCTTCTGTTTCTTAAGAGAGCAAAAACACTAGTTTTTAAATTTAATTGTGACACCTTCAAGAGATACTTTAATATATTGCCTCTCCTAAAGCTTATGGCAATACTGTTTATTACCCACTCAAAGTAAATTACCCTTTTACTAGCTAATTATATCATTTTAAACTGTAAATTACAGTATTCATCCCTGAATAAAATTCTTAGGAAAACAGATTTTCAGTTTAAAACAATGTGAATATGATTTGCTTTAAAGAAATCAGTTTAAGCTATTTAAAATAGTTCAAAAATTGCTCTATAATAAAGCCACAGTACTCTTCCTAAAAGATGCCATTCAATTTGTTCTTCCTCATAACTGATGACTCAGTTATAAAAGTATAGGGTTTAGAAGTCAAAATCTGAATCTATTATAAAATTATAACAGCAATTATACAATAGTTCAATTGTTATTACTCATACGCTCTCAAGCATCTTATACAAGTAAGTTAGTAACACATTTGTTTGATTCAATCACTGACCTAAAAAATCTCAGCAAATGATAATATGTTATACAATCTCATGATACAGTATTTACAAGAGGTATTTACACTTAATAATGAAAAATGAATTTTTTACATCAATGAGCAGAACTTATAATGAAACTCCCAATGTTAGAAATTCCTAAAATTAAATGAGACCAAATGAATGCCAAGTCAGAAAATAAAAGCACAACCAGAAAAAGTTAGCAAGTAATGTACTCTGTGACGACCAGTCACACCTTAGATATTAATTATTGACAGCAGTCCTCAAGGAGCAGTTACACCACACCGGGGTTAAAACCAACCAACCCACCCAGATAATTGCAGAACTGGAAGGGATGTTCAGATATTGAAAACCAGTTTCCTAATCCAAATTTTAGGAAGGCCTAAGAGAAACAAAGATTTTCTAGCATGTTTTGTAATATGCTACAAAATAGCATATTAAAGGCTTGAAGGAGTCCCTCTTTAAAAAAGAAAGTTTCTTAATTTTAAAGATTAAAGAAACAAGTTTATATGCAAATGTAAATGTTTCTCTTAACTCATAGTAAAATCTCTAAACTTTTTTCTCAACTCATTAAAATATCTAAATCAGCTCTCCCTTAACATCAATATGAAAATTGTTGGCATTAGATTGTATTATGGATGAAAAAACCCAGGCCTTGGAAATATGTGGCTTGTCTGGAGTACAAATGCTAATTAGCAGCTTTTCAAGGGTAAAATTCAGTTACTTGACTTATAAATTCAAAGACCCTAATGCTTATTTAGACTCTTTATTTGCATACAGAAATCTAGCAGAATCCAAATCATACGAGGAGGGAAAATTCCAATAACTGCTCATTATGTATGTATTTACATAAATATTTGTTAATGTTTAATTCTCCCATATACTTCAGATTTAATATTAAAAAATTTTAAAATTTTAAAATACTATTGTTTAATAGCAATTATTCTCTACAGCTAAGAGCTCATATAAATATTTTTTAAAAATAAATTCTAATATGATCCTAATGTTAAAAGAGAGTCACTTTAAAAAACTGGGCTATAGCATCCTATTGGAAATAAATAAGTCATTTATATTGAAATTTTAATAAGTTTTTAGCTATACTAAATACTTCATATTAACTTACATTATATATTTTAAATAGCTACAGATTCATCACAAAATTTAACGTTTTAAGATCACATGTTCCTAATCCTTGAACTCTCAATAACAAAATCACCTGAAGAGCTAGTTAAAAATGTATTACTAGATTGGTGCAAAAGTAATTGTGGTTTTGGGGGTAGCCGGATGGCTCAGTTGGTTAGAGCACGAGATCTGAACATCAGGGTTGCCGGTTCGATTCCCACATGGGCCAGTGAGCTGCGCCTTCCACAGCTAGATTGAAGACAATGAGCTGCCACTGAGCTTCCGGAGGGGGAGCTGGATGGCTCAGTTGGTTAGAGCACCAGCTCTTAACAACAAAGTTGCCGGTTCAATTCCCACATGGGATGGTGGGCTGCGCCCCCTGCAACTAAGATTGAAAAATGGTGACTGGACTCGGAGCTGAGCTGCGCCCTCCACAAGTAGATTGAAGGACAATGACTTGGAGCTGATGGGTCTTGGAGAAACACACTGTTCCCCAATATTCCCCAATAAAAAATAAGTAAAATTACAATTAAAAAAATAATTGTGGTTTAAAAGGTTAAAAATAATTGCAAAAACTTCAATTACTTTTGCACCAACCTAATAGTTTCCTATACTCGGTTCTCAAAGATCCTAATACCAATGGGATGTACCTTCTACCAGCCCTAGTGAGTCTGATATGTAGCAAGGTTTAGAAACCACGTCAGATTAACGTAATTGATGGTAGGGGATGGGAGACAGGAGAATTTTATAAGGAAAATCTAGTTTCACATTAATGATGAAAACAGCTTAGCTAGATATAGATATTCAAAAGCAGTGTAATACTTTTAAACTTAATCAAGTCCAGGACCATCCTACAAGCCATTCACCTCTCCTCTCTCCATCATCCTATAAACCGGTTATTTCTCCACTCTACCTCTTCTGCTGTCTTCAAAATCCCACTACCTACCTAATTGTCCCTGAACTCAAAAAGCCATAGAAGTACTACTTAGCCTGAAGGTCAGTCGGTGTCTGAAGACCCTAACAGACAATGAATGACATTTTCATCTCTGCTTATCAGTGTTGACCACAAAGACTGACACATAACGCATGATCAAGAAATACCCAGCAAGACTGAAAAGCCCTTCAGTCTTGAAAAGGCTAGACACTGCTTTTTAGTATGATTCATCAATATATCAAGATAGTTTTCGCTTTTTCCAGGCCTCTGTTCCTCTTACAGATCCTCCATCCTCTCGCCCACTATGGTACCCCTAGGTGTCTCTTTCAGGGCCTCATTCCCTCCTCCCCACACCTGCCTTCTGGCTGTGGTGGCCAGGCTCTAGAAGGTGATCCTCACCTTGTCTATACACCCTGTACAATTCCCTCGACAACTTACCCAAGTTGGTCTGTGTGACCAACAGAGCACAGCACAAGTAATCATATATCACTTCCGAGATTAGGTGATGAGAGATCCTGTGGCTTCTGTTTTGGTTTCTCTCTCTCTCTCTCCTCTCTCTCTCTCTCTCTCTCTCTCTCCCCCTCTCCCTCTCTCTCTCTCTCCCTCTCCCTCTCCCTCCCCCTACCCCCTCCCCTTCTCCCCCCACTCTATCTGGCCAAAGCTGTGAGTGCACAGCCCCATGGAGAGCACCCCCACCGATGGTCACATGAACGTGCCTGGAAACCAGCCCACCCTCCAGCAGCAGTCAGGTCTGCAGAGACTTGACAGCTCGACTTACTGTGAGGCCATGAGCCAGAACAAGCAAAACCTTTCCCAGATTCCTGGACATCAAAAACTGTGAGAAAATAAATGTGTCTTGTTTTAAGATACTGAATTTTGGGGTAATTTGTTACTCAGCAAGAAATAACTAATAGAAAGATTTGTAAATTCATACTCACTAGAACATAAGGTTCTTAGAAACAGGCATGATGTGTTATTTCTGTATCTCTGACAGCACCATGTCCACTGTAGTTACTCAAATGTTTGCTGAATTGGATTGACTGGTGATTTTTCAAGTCCTGTATTACATGCTTTGTAAGCAGGGGCAAGATATTGTCTACGTCTGTTTCTTGACTTTTAAAAATGCAGTCAATAATGGTCTCTACCTCATGGGATTATTATAAGGATCAAAGAAAATAATAATACCCAGCACACTAAAAAGTATTAAATGTTGTTAACTATTACTAAAACTTCTAAAAAAGGAATCCTGGATGTGAATTTTTTAACATAAGAATTAATTACAAGCCACGTCAGGATTATGAAATAAATTTAGAAAACTGATTTATGTTCAAGTATTCAGATAGCATATCAAATGAAATGCAATACTGGGTATGTTAATTAATATTAATTGATCTAGCAATCTATATCCTTCAAATCTATTTTCATTTTTCCCAGTCCTACTACAATAAGTACGTAACATGCTCCTAGATTATAGTCCAAGGTTTATATTATAAGAACACAAGCAACTGGATCCAGGTAAAAGTTTGGTTCTTCCTACTTGCATGAAGTTTGGTGAAAAATCTCTTTCTCTTTCGAGGCTTAATCTACTTAGCTAAGGTCACTGAAATTTGATAGTTCTACTGCCACTGTTCACTCTATGATTGATTAATGTTTATTGCTAAAAGACTTAGTCATTAAAAATACATAATTAGCCTCTCACCTGAACAAAGATAAATTTATATTGTGATAGTTTACTATTAAAAAGTCAAAATCATAGCTTCCACAGTCCCACAACTTATCCAGAAATTGCTTTAAATTTAAAACATGTCACCTATTTTCGGTATTGCTAGAGGCTATGGATGTATGATTCAAGATACTGAAATGGGAATTTTAAAAACCTGAAGATGACAATTCTGATTTTGAAAAATTACAGTAGTTTCATTCTCAATAAAATATATAGATAAGCCTTTCAAAAAGCAAATTCCTATAAAGTACAAATCATACCAGCCCTTATTAACTGGCTCTGTACCACAGAAGAGTACAGGATTTTTTCACATGTATTTCAGCAATAGTAAATTTGGGGGTGCAGCACAAACACTGAAAAGTAACACATTTACAAAACATAAATACCTGTATGTGATATTTAAGATAGCTTTACATAAACCCACCCTCTATACTAGAGCATTTAAGACGAGAGACTTTACCTAATGGGAACTTAACCTAATGGGAAACTAGGGTACAAAGTAACACTGAGAAAAGCACACCTGTTTGGGAGCACTAAGACGAAGGCGCTGGCTATACCCGCAGGAGGTGTGAACAACTCCAAATGCACACAGCAGATACCAACGTTTGTTCCCCCTTTCTCCTTTTTGATGACAATATTAACACTAAAGTGGCTTAGTAATTATAAAGGTCAAAATGGAGCTATAATAGTGTGTATATGTATATTGTAAAAATAAACAAACATATATTTTACACACACACACACACACACACGACTGACCTTCATTCCAGTGTGAATTCCCAGCATCCCAATGCTTATTCCCAACAGAAAGAAAGGAGCACCTGCCCCCACATTCTCTGCTGACACAGACAGGAGACAAGCCGAAAGCCAGCCTTTGCCTTTTTCCCAGGGACCAATTATCCCTTTCTCAACACCAGCCTGGATCTGTGTTTATCCAGGGGTTTTGGGATCCTGCCTATTTCTATGTAAAAAATTCTCTAAACCCTTAGCAACCAAATTTGGGTCAGAACTCTAGGTTGGGAGCCAAAGTAGTTGAAGAAAATTAAGGTAAATCAAAAGAATACTTTTCACTGTACATCATTAAAAAAAAAAAAAGTCAACTTCCCCATAAAACTGAGAGTATATACATACTGACTCTAACTTTAGATTGGGAGGCAGGGATCTGTAGAACAATTCAGGGAAACTTTCAGAACCAAAGGAAGCCATTTAAGTCGCTACTTTAGTAAGCTGAAGAAGCACATAACCAATGCACAGCTAACCAACAATTGAGGAGTCCTGTGAATGACACACTTTGGCAAGCGATGGATACAGAAGAGAACTTTGGCAATGGTGATTAAGTGACAGAGTTGGAGTCTCCAGATATTAATAATCTACTCTGGAATGAAGGTCAGCCGTGTGTGTGTGTGTGTGTGTGTGTGTGTGTGTGTGTGTGTAAAAGTCCCCATCCTAGTGTCTTCCAGGAGGGAGAAATAATAAAATGCAGACTGAACTTGGTAGGACTTCTAAAACTGGATATATACTAAATAGGGATCATTAACTTTTACATAGGCAATGGCAACTTAAATCTTTAGAAAGCATTATTATTCAATAAGATCTTGCATTTTCTAATATCTTTTATTTGCTGGACAAAAATTAGTTCCACTCACACATTCTTGGGCTCACTGGAACAAATACCAAGCTTTCCTTAAATACATTAAGTTTTATCATCTATCAGACCTGCCTGAGCTAAATTAAGGCTACATGGAATAAAAAAAAGGAAAAGGCCCAGAACTAAGGGTCAGGGAAGGTCAGTTCCAAGTCCTGCCTCTCTCATTAAATAACTGTTTGATCCCTGCAATGTCACTTCAGTGGTGTGATAGGCGGGATTTCTAAACTGAAGGAGTTGAACAACATAACTTCTAGCTCTCAAATGTTAAGCTCTCATTATTATCATTTGTGAAACATGTATTTCTTTCAAAGTAATACATACACAAGACTACTTTCTAAAGGTCGGTCTCTAAGATAAAAAGGTCAACATAAAAATTTTCCCACTTCACGTATGGGATAAGACACAAAAAGAAGAATAAATCACACTTGTTTTCTGTATAAAGAAAAAAATAAAGATGATAATACATTCCCCCTTTATTGGTTTTAATTAACCAAAATTCCTATTAATCAGATTTCTGCAAATCCTTCACACTCATTTCTTACATCCAAATCAGTCCGGTTCTACACTATGGCTCCTCTGTATCACCTGCTTCTCTTTCAACTTTATTATGATGACAAAAATGCCTTCTGACTTAATAACATGTTATCATAATTTAAAAAATGGTAATAAATTTTCAGTTATTAGCTATTACATTTAAGCAAGTTGCTCTGCTTCAATGTCTGAATGTGTAATATAGGAGTAAACAATCTCTCTCAAGATTGTTGAAAAGATTAAATAAAATACATGAAAGTATGGTTAACTAGTAGAAAAAGTGCATTCAATAAACATTTGTATGTTTTAAAGGTATGACAATTATCTACAAAAGTTATTTAAACACCCCATTCCCTAGTTAACAACATATTCACGCCAACAGATGGAGCTGAAAAATAACACCACTAGAATGTTTACATCACGCAACTATTCAGTATTATTTGAAAAATTCCAGATATATGTATTGAGCATTTACTATGTGCCAGGTACTATATAATACAAGGTTTCCAGAATTCAGTGATTGAGACATTGATTCCACCCTCAAAACCTCAGTCTAGAAGAGACAAATAAAAATTACAATGTAGTTGAAAAATATAATTTTAAAAGCATGTACAAGGAGCAGAATTAGCAGGATGAAGCAAGTAATTCATTTTGTCTGAAGAGGGACAAGAGGAAGCAGCTTAAAGCGTCCTGGAAAAGGGGAATGAGTAGTCCTGCAGGCAAAGACTGGGGTTTTAAGCCTAGCTCGGCCATTTACTAGCTATATGATTTGGGAACAACTTAATTTACCTCAGTGAGTCTTTCAAAATCTACTTTGGAATTATTCTAAAAATTAGAATATATGAAAAGTGCTTGATACACCACAGGAATTCAACAAATGATAGCTGTCTCATTCTAGGAGTTATAGTATTTGTTTTCAATAGACTAAGTTTAAATGGCACTATAGGTAGATTAAGCTACATATGGGATCACCAATGTCACCAGCACGCAGACGACCACAAAGAGCCACATCAGTGTTACCACTTCCAAAGTCCACTTTTGGATGGGATGTGGTTCCTAACGTGGGAGACATTCACCTGCTGGTGAAAGGTATTTCTATTTCTGTCTCCATTTTTACCCTGACAAACAGAATTTTGCACACTCACACTCTAGTTATTTCAGTTGTCCCTCATTCCCACCTCAGTCCTAGATTCTGATGTCCTTTATGAAATGGCAAAGTCCGATAAACAACTGATAATTATTAAGATAGTATCAGGAGATAATTAAAGCTAACCCTGGGATGAAACTATTATTAACCTAATGGTTGACTTAGGGAACTGGAAGCCACTATATAATGAATAGAATCTTTAAGTAAATACTTTGAAATATTGTTAAATTTGGCCAAGAGAGGTAAGTTACATTTACTCTGTCTCCCAAAGCTAATTTTTTCTAAATATCCATTGATGAACTAAGCCAGTTAACACATAAATATATATACATATTCTTAAGTCCTTATTTTCATTTCATTCAAATAAAGATAATTGATACATTTGAAATATTAACAGTGGACAAATACAAGCAAAACCATAAGTAAAATAAAGCAGTCTATCTCTAAATTCAATTGAATCATGAAATGGTCTTTATGTCAATGTAGTTTTTCAGAACTAAGAACATATTCTTGACCTGAAACCACCATGTAAGGTCAGTTTGCTCCAAGTTAACCAACCATGTATTAAAAGTGAAGACACCATGAACCAATCTAGAATCTACTTATAGTTTCTGCATTCAAGGAAACCAGTGTCTTTAAACTCATCCTTTGGGTATATAACTCCAAAAAAAAAAAAAAAAAATTATCTCTGAATATCTGATTTCCATATAATGCCAGATTTTAAATATATTGACATTGTATATATGTATATATAGATGTTATATATTACATATACATACACACACATACACACACACACAAATATGTGCAAATATGTGTATGTATCCTGTCAAGGCAGGTTATATTTGTAATATAGTCTTCCTAATTCTAATCAGTTTGACATAATGCATTTTGAAATACTAATGTTCTATCAAAATTGGCTGCCTTATACATTTTCAAGAAATAAACCCTGCGTATGTTTTTAAGTTTTTTTTCTGAGGAGCAGGCACTGAGGAGTCACCAAATTGCAATTGCAAACAAATCTGTTTCTTATAAACACTTATCTTTAGAGGGTATGTTTTAAATTCAGAACTCAAGAGTATAATATATAAGCATTTCCACTTTAACTTAACCATGTTTCCTCTCACAAAGCAAACCTACAAATTCGATAAAAATATGAGTATTATTGCTCACTTTTACAACTAGAAAATTGATATTAATTATAATGTAGTTAAATCCAATTCTCTCCTGACCACCTTGTCAAATGAAGGGAAATACACAAAATTATCAAATGTCACAGAAGCAGCAGCTTGAGGCCACAGGGAGAGAGACAAAAGGAAACAGAAGAGGGAAGAGATATATGGTTAAAACTAAAATGCTTATTATGCACTAGACCTTGGCCCAGCCCCTGACTCACTATAATCTTAATTTGTCATCTATATTTGCAAAAAGATTAACAGTTGAAACAAATCGATCATTGTGAGCAGGAAATTTAAGTCCTACATTCAGTTTGAGATTTGAGAGACGGAAAAAAGGGCTAAATATAAAAAAGATCGAAACAGCAAAACACAGGATGTGTGCGACTGTCTATGTGTATGTGCACGCGTGGGGGTAAAGGGGATAAATAAAAGCTCACTGTGCTCAAGTCTTAGCACCAGTGCCATTCTGCGCGTACTACAGCAGGCAGGGCAGAAGGCGGGGGTGGTGGCTTCCTACCCACCCACCCCACCCCCCGCGATTCAGAAGCCTCAGAGTCCCGGTAACGTGTGGCGGGCGTCTGCGCCCCCAGAACCCGCGCGGAGTGGATCTAATTAACACCTTCCTCGCCAGGAGCCGGGACCGCGAAGTCCCGAGGGGGCGCACTGGGAGGTGGGGCAGCGAGGAGCGCTTCCTCTGCTCGGGTGGGAGAAAGGAGGCAAGGGGCGGCACCGCATCCCCAGTCCCACCCCGGGCGCATCAATTACCCGTGAGGGTCCTCAGCACCGTCCCGTGGGCCCAGAGGCTCAGGACCTGCTGCACCGACAGGTTGATCATGGAGTGGTCGCCCCCCTCCGCCTTCATCTTCCCCGGGGGGCGCCCGCCGTCCTCTCCTCGGGCGCCGGGTGGCGGCGGCTGCGAGGCTCCGGGGGCGGCGGCGGCTGCGAAGCTCCTCCAGGCCGCCGCCGCCGGGCAAGGCTGCGGGGCGCCGGGCTGGGCGCTGCTGCTGCGGCCGATGGGCCTCCGGGGGGGGCCGCTCAGCGCGTCTCCCAGGCAGCCCCCTCCCCGCCGGGGAGACATTGAGGACAGCGGACGGGGGAGGGGAGGGGACCCGGCGCTCTCCCCGCGCCGCCCCCGAGCTAGGACTCGGGGCGGAGGAGGCCGCTGCCCCTGCCTCTCAGGGGCACAACCACGCCGCGGGGATCGGGCAGGAGGAGGCCGAGGTCACGCCGGGAGGCTCGGAGTGATGGGCAGCCAGCAGGTGCGGCCCCAGAGGGAGTCCAGCTCATCACCACCGGAGGACGAGGAGACCTGGGACCCGGAGGAGGCGGCAGCGGCGGCGGCCTCAGCGGCACCTGCCGCCAGCCTGCCCACCCTCCGGCTGCCGACACTCGAGGAACCGCCCCCTCCACCCGCGGCCGCCGGCGGGCCGCTCGTGCGCGCGCGCACGGGTTCCTTCTTCCCCCTGCTTCAGGGGAGCCGCTGCGCATGCTCACTCTCCCCCTTCCAGCGACCCGCCGCCCTCCGACAGCCGGCGGGTCCCAAAGCCCCCGCCTCCCTCCCCAGCGCCGCGCTCGCGAAGCTGGCGCCGCCGAGAGTCGGCCCGCAGAGGGGCGGAGGAAAGCGCGGCCTACGTTACTAGCGCCACCGCCAGCTCTCGCTGCTGATTGGGTGCTCCAAGGGAACCACCACCTCCACAGCTCCCCGCCCCCGGGCCCGGGCGCGCGCCCTGGGAGAACTGGAGCCCCTTACCCGGGGCCGCGCTGGGCGCGCTGGGCAGCAGGCTGTGCTGAAGCCCTGGCCTGAGGGGCAATCCTGACCCGCTGTGGAAGGAGCAAGGGGTGCTAAAAACTCCGTCAGATGGATTCCGTCATAGTTCAGATCTTTGGCTTCGAATGAAATACTTTTAGTAAAGATGTTTGCATCATTTTTTGAAAGACGTAAATATCTCAACATTTTAGATTTATTAATTTGAGATGTTTTTGTTTTTCTGAGTAAGTCAGGTGACTTGAATAGCTCGCTACTTGCAGACTTATTTGAAAGCTGCTAAAACAGAAATAGACCTTCTTTCCCATTCACCCAGTCCGTCTTGCAACAAGAATTTGGGCCTCCTGCGGTTCCAGAATCCAAAATAACCTTGATGTAGGGCTAGCTAGTGACCTATTCAATGCCATCCCCTGATCTAGCTCTTATTTCATTGCAGTATTCTTTTTATCTAAATTGTAAAAAGTCTCCGTTATTTTTCCCCCTAGGACTTTAACTAGATGTTTCTTTCCATGGTTTGCTGACTTTCTTCATATCCAATATTGGCCCGAGGAGCTATCTAAAATCCAACTATAATGCAGAAAACGAAGCCCCTCCTTGAAATTTGAAATCTTTTAACTTGAAAAATAAAAATTAAGTTTTGGTCATAACATAAATATGCACTAATCCACCCCCACCCCCAACTCCATCCTTTTTCAACCCGTCTGCCATTTGTAAAGAAAATTTACAAAGGGAAGAAGTTCACGCTATAGCTAAATCAAGTATATCTGGCAAAATTAGAAGGGTTGAATCACCTGTAAGATGGTACACTTAGTGACCACTTTAAAAATAATATTTATACATACGTGTGTATGTATATGTATACAGTCAATGTATTGTCTGATGTCACAATACAGGAAAGCAAAATTTTTTGCATCACTAACAGGCATTGAGCCAAAACTCAAGGTAGAGTTTATCTTCTTCCTAGAACTTAGTATTAAATAGATTTTAATTAAGATTATAGACTATCAGAACTAAAAGAGACTTTAACATTTTTCTAAATCATTTTACAGATGAGGAAACTGATTCTGCAGAATGAAGTGACTTGACAGTGGTGACACCAGTTTTTTAATTCCTGGTCTGTTAATTCTTTCTAACAACCACACGGTCTACTTAACTCACTACTAACTTTAAGGTTTTAGATGAGGAGGTGAAGGTTACCTAGTGGTGGTTTTAAGAGAGTTGACTTCATACAATTAGTGGTATTAGAGAATGTAACCACATTCAATGAAGGGTTCATAGCAAACTCTGAGCAGCAGCTCATTAAACTCTAACATCAGGAAATTTTAGTTAGTTTACATGGACTCAATTGGAGTTCTTAGTATTGCACACTATTATTTAAAACAGCAGACATTTAAATATTCAGAACCTGGGACAGTGCCTAGCACTTGGTGTTCAAAAAATATTTTGAATAATTTTTTAAATTAGTTTCAGGTGTACAAAACAATGATTAGACATTTACACCCCTCACAAAGTGATAAACCCCCGAGTCTACTACCCCTCTCACATCGTACATAGCTATTACAATACCATTGACTATATGCAATAAATATTTGTTGAATGAATACTTGAATGAACTTCATAGAAAGTCAGCATTTTTCTTGTTCCACATATTTTTTTTAAATGTAATCTAAGTGTTGATTTCAGAAAATGAAAAAGTAAGACACAGCGATGAAGCCTCAAGTTGGTAATGCACTTTGATAACTCAGTAACTTGCCCCCTGCTTTTCAGTCCAATTCAATTTAATAAGCATTTATTTGGCATCTACTATTTGTGATGTTCTATGCTAGGCATTATCTGTAGGATTTGAAGATTAATAAGGTTTAGGCTAATTCATTGCATTTAACTTATGTTTGCTTTGATAAAGCTAATGGTACTCGCTGTGTTGAAAGCCTATATTCTTAAGGGAATTGAACATTTTCCCAATAGCCAAAGTTATGAAACACAAAAATGAGTTAATGCAAATGAAAGTGGTGTGATTTCTTTCCTTGCAGATTTTTGATATTGAGTTAATATACCAATCAAGGAATGGTTTAGCCACATTCCTGCCAGAAATCAGGAAATACCCCAAATGAATCCTATTATAGAGGTCTCTTTCAACCCTGTGCCTTCCTCTTAGAGCTTAGTATTAAAATAAATAACTCACAAACAGTTTCTGGTTTATTACTTACACACAAGTGAGAGAACACCCACCCATAAGTCTTAGATCCTATTAATTGTCCAGATAGGGCCCAGAATAAAGCATTTAAAATCAATTAGATTATAAAATGGTATTGATCCTTTGAGAACAACATCATCAAGGACATTTTTTTTCTTCACTTTATTATCTTTCTCGCCATACAGTACTATATCATAGAGTCACATGGCCTAGGCAACCTAATTTCATCTCGTTATACATTTTAGCAGTTCTAAATGCTGGGTGATGGGGTGAGTTCAATAGATTCATTATATGGAAAACATGGTTTAAACAGTGGCTCCAACACTAGCTCTAAAATGGGAGAAATAATAGTATCTCTTTCTTCAGATTTTTGGTGTCCTTTAAATAACACAGAGCTTCTTCCTCATGCCAGGCTTTGTGCCAAGTACTACATATTAGCTCATTTAATGTTTACAAAAATAGGTTGAAATTTGACAACACTTTTCAACTTTTTTTTTTTCAGATGTCATACTTGCAACTACACTTCTGCTGGAATCTTGTTTGTGGAGAGAGAGAGAGAGAGAGAGAGAGAGAGAGAGAGAGAGAGAGAGAAATTAGAGCACTACTGATTGTTTTTGAAGAAGACAATCAAATTCAGTTCAGAGAAATAACAGAAATAAGAGGAAGAAAGAGCCGTGCCTATGTATTGCACCGAAATTTACATGTTGAAATGCTCCTCAGAACACCTACTAGAATGGAGACATTTCCATCACAGTAAATCAGATTAAAAAGGTAAAGAGTATTTTCCTTCTGTGAAAGCTGTGATTCTAAAAACAATGTTGCAAAACAATATTGTGGAAATCCATGTTCTAAATATAGTTAGTCTACATACCAAAATTAGAATCATTCCAAATTGCCCACCTAGGCAATTTAAAAAGCTGAAATTTCTGTGACCAGGAAATACAAGGTATTTTCATTAAAGTCCTGGAATTAATGACATTTGGTCATGATCTCTCACTCTTTTAATATGCTGCTTAATTCTGAATCTTAATATTTTATTAGAATTGCGTCATCAATGTTGTAAATGAGACTAATCTATAGTTTTCTCTTTAGAGTCAGGTTTAATTTACGTTCCCCCCCCCCCAATTAATGTCATGTTGGCTTTATACAGAATAATTAGAAGCTCTTCTTATTTGGATTTATCTTTTCCTTAAGTGTTTGGTGGAATGTAAATAACTATAAAACTGTTGTTGACACTTTGGGGAAGCAGCTCTTTGTCAATTTTTTATATTCAGTATTTTTTTCCTATGGCAATTAGTCCTTTTAGATATTTTTTTTCTGCTTCTGGTTCCTTTTTATAACTTTTTTTTCATTTTGACCTACTTTTATATTTCTAATACAATTAAAAAAATAATTGCAGTGCTAATCAATACCTCCTGTAATTCTTTTAATTTCTCCATCACATAGCTTATTTTGCTTTTTGACACTTTTTTCTAATTTCATCTTAATTATGTTTGCTAATCATTTTATATTTTTCCCAATTAACTAGGTCTTAGATGTATTTATCAGTCTCCATGTTTCTGTGTATTAATTCACTTTTTGTTCCTTTTATCATTATCAGTTTCTTCTGCTTTCCTTTTGATCGTTCTGTTATTTTCTGTACATTCTGTTAGTTGCTTCATTCATTTATTTTCATTTTTTCTTGTTTCTTAGTACAGATGTTCCTCGATTTACGATGGGGTTACCTTCCAATAAACCCATCATTAATTGAAAATATCATAAATTGAAAGTGCATTTAATATACCTAACCTACCGAACATCATAGCTTAGCCTAACCTACTTAAATGTGCTCAAAACACTTACATTAGCCTATAGCTGGACAAAATCATCAAACACCATGAATACACTGTAAGAGTATCGTTAGTTTAGCCTCATGATCGTGTAGCTGATTGGCAGTTGCAGCTCGCTGCCTCATCACGAGAGAGTATCATATGGCATATTGCTAGCCAGGGAAAGGATCAAAATTCCAAGTGTGGTTTCTATTGAATGCGTATCGCTTTTGCACCATCATAAAGTCTAAATATCATAAGTTAAGCCATAGTAAGTCCGGGACTGTCTGTATGAGTATTTAAGTTTGAATTTGCACTGAGCACTGCTTTCGTTGTATCCCGTAGCTTTTGATACATAGTGTTTTGTTAACATTTTCTATTGTTATCTTCTAGAAATTCTGCCATTTTCGTTTTTATTTCCATTTTGAAGTTATTTAAAAGAGAGGTTCTTTTCAAATTTTCAGCTTTCAGGGGGAGGAGGTTCTATATTTGTTAACCATTCATAGTTTAATTACAGTGGAGTCAAAAAATGTTATGTACACTATTTCACTTTGGGGCACATACTGATGTTTTCTTTGTGGCCCAGTATGTGGTTAATTTTGGTTGAATACACAAAAAACAGGTATATTCTCTGTAGTTAGGGAATAGTGTGGTATATATGAAAAAGATGTACCATGTTTATTATGTTACTAAAAATCTATAATCTTACTTAATTTTGTTCACTAGATCTGCCATAGGTTTTGGTAGCCCATGCTGCATAACAAAGAAACTCAAAATCTCATTGATTTAAACAATAAATCTTATTACCTGCTCATGGTGCATGAGAACAGCAGATCGGTTGCTGTTCACCTGGAATCTGCTTGGTTCTGCTCTGTCCAGCTCCACGGGTCTTTTTCTCTCAGATGTGGGGTGAAGGAGTAGCCACCCCTAGCATCATGCTGTTCCCATGTATGGGGCAGGAACCAGGGCCACAAGTGAGGGACTTGCCTTGCCTGCAAAATTTAAGAGGACTCCAAAAAACACAGTGATCAAGATAAATAATATTCTAATTCAATATTTTTAAAAATCAAAATGAATACAAAAATCCATGATGGACAAAACATCAAAATTTAAAAAGAAAAACAGTATCTGACCCTGCACTTGCGTGACGCTGCCTCCCCCACCTCACGCTGAGCCCAGTCCTGGAAGGAACAAGAAAGGCAGGGCCAAACCATGCAGGTCCATTGGAAGTTCGTGCTCAGATATGGTCCATGTCACATAGACTCACATTTCTTTGGTCAAAGCAGAAATGGTCAAACCCAAAGTGAATAAGATAAAAACATATATACCGCCTACAGGGAAGGATGGCAAAGGTGGGTGAGTGGAAACAAAAAATAATTTGAATAAATAATGCACTTTAATACAAGCTGACTGAGGTCAGACTCCCACAAATGATGTATTTCTGCCTATTTCTCTATTTGTAGTTTGGGCTTTACGACTTTTGAGTGTATATTTTTGGTACACAGATATTCAAGTATGTTAGATTTAATTATGGTTTTATTTTTTTAATTAAAAATGTCAATTTGTATTACAGAATGTTTTTACAATTTAATTTAATCTTGCCTAATGTTAAGGTCATGACTTTAGAAGAAATATCAACTTTTGTTTTGTTTGTATTTGCCAAGCGTATCTTTGTCCATTCTTTGTCAACCTTTCTGAATCATTTTGTTTCAGGGATTCTCTGTTGAGTTTTACTTTATGATGCACTGTGAGATTCTTATCGCAATAGAAGAATTTAAACTATTTCTACTTGTTGATATAATAGGTATACAGTATTACTTATATCAAATTTATATTATTCTTTCTATTTTTTTTGCTTCTTTTTAAAAGGTATTTCATTGGTGTGGTTTGTGTTGCCTTTGCTTGGCCCTCATAATTTGAAAGGGTTGTTTCTGCTTTTTTTTTATCGTAATCTCTATCATTATAACTGGTATAAACTTCGTCCTCCAAACAGAGTAGCTATTGATCCACTCTAAGCAGTCCTAAACTATACACTTCTCTGTCTTCACACCTTTTCTTCCTCCTCTTCCCATCAGATTATAGTAGATTATGTATTTTTTTTCACCCTTTACCTCTACTACTAAACTACGTGGGTCTAATCCTACTTTGGTTGCTTTACCAGATGTGAACATTAGGCAAATTACTTAACCTCACTTATCTTCAGTTTCCTCATCTATAAAATGGGAAATATATATGTTTAATATATATTATTCATTTATGTATGATATTTTTAAAATGGAGTCTGGAGCTATAAATGCTCAATAAATGCAAACTTTTATTATTGTTTCACTTAAATATTAATAAATTTTAAAAAATATATGGGAATGTCAACCTTCTAAAGAATATTTCTCCTAAAGAACAAACAAAATGGACTTGTGAAGGACTCTCTTAATAGGCAAGCATCTACCTCTATTTTCCCACTTTTTTTTTTTAATGTAATACATTCACGTGGCTGAAAACTCTTCTTGAAATGTGTTCAGTGAAAAGTCCCCCTACACCCCTGTTCCCCAACCACTTAGTGCTCCTCAGGCAACCAACATTATTAGCTTTTCTTGGATTTTTCCTGAATTTTAGCCACTTAAAATATCTTTTTAACCCAAGCTATGAAAGATGAAGAAATCATCACATTTAAACTACTTCCCCTTTCCCCTTTCCCTCCCAACTGCTGTCAGTTACACAATATTATTTCATCATCGACATTAAGAATGCTCACGGAAACTTTTGTTGTTGCTTTTTTTTATAGTCGAACAAAAATTTAAGCAAGTAGAAAGTTAAGAAGTCAGGGCTCAGTTCAGGATAAGGTGGAGTAAACGAACTTCATCCAGTGTCTCCTATGAAATGTAGCTACTGAACATAGCATGCAGGGAGGAGTTTGGAAAGTAAAGAGGAGCAGGTGCATTGGGGAAGCAGATGAGAGTATAAAGTGTGATCAAACAGGCCATTAGTTTCTTGTGTCTTTTCCTCTGTGTCCCCTGGTAGGACAGCATAGAGCATGGACATGGACATAGGTGACAACAGAGAGAGCTCCAGGAGAAGTCCTCTTGTTAGGGCTTCAGGAGAAGTAAAAAGGTTTCCCTATACCCAGAGAGAGTGGGGAGAATCACCCGCTTTCTTTTTCTTTCCTTTGTGTTCATTCCCTAAGGTGCTGTAGCCTTGGCAGCTGCAATGGCATTCCATAGGGGACTGCAGGAGGTTGAAACTTGGAGAAAATTTCTTCTCTGCTTGAAAGAGCTGTGGTCCCACAAGGGTGGGACAAACCCTGCCACGGACACCAAGCCTAATGCCGCTTGACTCCAGATCCCTAAAAACTAACTGCTGCTCTCCTAAACAGCCTTCTTGTGTTTGTAACACTTCTGAGTCTCAAAACTCACAAAGGCTATGGAAGAAATCCTGCTGGTTGAATGAGTTTTGTGGCAGAGACTTTAACTGTTCACCAAAGTCTCTTCTTCCCTTCCTCCTGGGCACCCAACTAGATACATTTCCCAGACTCCATGGTAGTGAAGCATGGCCATGCAATGTGCCCAGCTGTGCACCACTCCCAAGCCTGATGTATAAAAACCACTCACAACTGTTCCTTCATACTTTCACTTTTCTGGTGAAAAGTGGGATGGTGTTACCCAAGTATCCTTGAAAGCCACATGTTAAAGATTTCAAAGCGGCCATCAGCCCAGGTTCTTTGTAAGGATGTGTGGAACCCAGCACAGAGCACCCCAGTGATCTGTAACCCACTTTGAACTTTCTCAGTGTTGAGCTATTGTATTTTGAAACTTTGGTTTCAGCAGTTTAGCCAACCTGATTAATATTTCAATGCTGCTCTGATAGGAATACGTTATTTTGATTGATGTTTCCAGTGATCCTATTTCCTGGAAGTCTATTGGTGAATTCAATTTAATAATCAGATTTAGGTGATCCAAACTTTCTATCAGACCCAAACAATACAAGTAAGTCTCAATTTACCCACAAAACGCTGCTGTCCAAGAAAAAGTCTTGCAGCTAACAGAGGTCATTTCCTGGAGAACTCACCCAGACCACCTTCCTTCACCCATTTTGTCTCATTTTTTTAATGTCACATGCAGAATGAATGTTACCCTATAACTCTACTCCATCTTAAAGTTCTGTCCACTTAAGTTACATGACCAATCTTTCATAGATTGAATTCAGCTGGAAATTGTTTTTTGCATTTAAAAAATAAAATTCTGAATGTACACTTTTCCAATGGCCATTTTTGATACCATCTTAGCTAATATAACTTTTTCCAGTTCATAGAGTACATATCTGGGGTAACTGGAAATATAATGAGAACATCTGGCCCATTGAAAAAATATGAAATTGGACCCAAGTTTACAATTTTCATCATTTTTCTTTTATTATATTAATCACGTGTATTAAGAAATAGAAGACATTGTTTCTACCCTTAAAGAACTTAACATCAGTTTAAGGGAGAATAGAATACATATTAGAAACAATAAGTCAACAGGTAACAAACACCCTGGAACTGAATACATACTAATATTAGATATCTGAAACATATATATATCATATGTATAAATGATTATGTATTTCATATATGTACATATATGATATATGGATAATTCATGTATCATTATATACACATATGATATAATATTATATTATGTATTATGTGTAATATGTTTAATATATGCATTATATATGTAAAATATATCATATATTACATAATATATGTGTGTACTCAGGAAATACATTATATATAATATAAGTGTGTTCTCAGTTACATATATATATGTTTCATAAATGCTAAGGGAATTATAAAAATAAGATTGGGTGAACCAAGGCCTTCCTCATAACCAAGGTCATGTGACCCAAATCCAAGTTTGAGAAATGGTTATACCAACTAGGGCACTCAGCTGCCTCTCTTAGTTTCTCCACCTTGTCTGATGACCAAAGAAATGGAATACGTACAGTTTTTAAAATCCAACGAACAGATGCTGATTGAGCAAGACACTGAGTTGGACAATGGTGTAATAGATGTCATCTCTTAGAATTAGGCCAAGGATTCTGTGAAACCAACAAGTTGCACAACAAAATGCAACTTCCTCTCTGCAAACAGGGAGCATTTCTTGCTTCTCCAAGGGAGGCTCTTCTTTTATTTTGACCTCCTTATATTTGTTCTGGATTTCCAAGCTCAAATAAAATACAGTTTAGTATTTTACTGTGAAATATGATGCACATAGTACAGTAGAAGGATAAATAAAGAATTTAATTTACTCCAAGGTGAAGATCAGGAAGTGAAAAAATCTTGGTCCATATGTAATGAGAGGCCCATTTAAAAATATCTCATTTCAAACAAAGTAACTTTTTGGTAATGATCTTTTTTTTCCCTGTCTGGAATCTCTGGGAAAATTACTTAAAGTAGGGACAAATTAAAAGAAGATCTTTCTGCCTTTTGCTTTTCCTCCTTCCTTTCTGAATTTCTGAACATAATATAAGTAGATTATTCAGCACTTTGAAATCATTGTTTATTCCTTTCTATTTTTTGTAAGTCTTTGAAAAATAAAGCCTTTTATCCTCGTGCATACTGCGGTCTAAGATATGGGGAGGAATATATAAATCTATGTATTTAAATTTACTTACTTTGAAATTGCTTAGTGGCGTCAATTGGAAGAACACCACTGAAAATTTCATCATTGTATCAGTGAGTAGCCAGTTAGAGCTAACCATTAAGTATCTGGGGAAGAATTGATACATAATACATAATGAAAAGAAATTAAAATTAATGAAAATAAAGTTATGTCAAAAAGTTTGCCTGGTTTGAAGTCATCAAGCATTTATACCAACAAGATTAATATTTTATTTGAACTCAGTATGTTTTCCTCCGTATTTGGGCACTTAAGATGAACTTTGATAAATATTTGGCACACTTTTTAAAAATGCCCTCAGTGGTGCTAATGTTTATAATTTGAGGGTGGATTTGGTGTTTGGAAATAGTCAGAAGTTGTTTGTTGTCATGCCAGTGAAGTGAACAGCCTGGGAAAATATTTCTTTTCATCGAAAATGAGGTGTGCCATACATAGGTGGTGAAACCTTTGTCTGCATAGTTTGGGACTACCTGGTTTGGAAGAAAATTTTTAAAGTTTTTGAAGTAATGGCAGTGTTATTAGAATAAGAATCTAACCTTTCAGAGTGTCTTTTCTGAAGCATATTAATTTGGAACTATAAATGATAGTAAATCATTAAAGTATATAGTCTATTACTTTAAAATCACATTTTATGTAAATATGTTAAGCAGACTTATGCTACTTGACTTCTGGTCTATTAAAGTATTTTTCAGTTATGCTTGAGATGTTTTCACCCAATTTCATAGCTCCAATTCTCAAACTTCATCAAGGAAGAAGATACAGGACCATCAGCAATGCACAGACGTTAAGAAAAATGTGAAGGGAGATTTGTACATGTGGATGGAAGCTCTATGTCTTTTTTCAGTGTTTTGACTTAATCTTCTGACCAAGAAGGTTGGCAAAGAGTATGCTGGGATTGGATATGTCACATTGGTACCTGTTGGCATGGCTTTGAGTGTGAACTGTTCTATGAATGAGTCTACCAGGTATTAAATACCATAGTATTTAATAACTATGAGGTGCTGTTCTCAGAAAACATCTTTAAGATCCTGAATAATGTGCTTCATTGTTGGAACATTGTAGGACAGAACCAGAAGTGCAGTTTCCAGGCTCTTGGCCTCATGTGGAAAGGTGCTCACTCGGGTAGTAAATGGCCATCAACTGTGGTTGGATGGCCATCAGCTGTAACCAGTGAGCTATTGGCCACTAATATAACTGCTGTGGCTATGCTAGCAGAAAATGGGGGCCTAGCAAGAAGATGGTGGCTGAGCTGGCAAGCGAGGATTGCAGTTAGCACGGCAGATTGCAGCTAGCAAGTGAGGTTGGTTGGCAGAGACAAGTGGACGGTGGGTTGCGGATTGTGTTGCTCCTGCTTCCTGTGTCTCCAACCCAGCTGCCAGTGAGAGTATAGTGGTATGGCTTCCCTACCTATGGCTCCGTGGGTGTTCCTTTTCAGCCTCACCGTGTCCTGCATTCTTATGTGGGGAGGGGAGCGGAGACCCCGCAGGCCGCTCCGCATGACAAATGTTAAGTATTTCTTTATACTAGTGCTCAGTGGTTAGTTGAGATCCTGGATTGTCTTGCTGAGCCCTGAGGAATTTCCCAGGAAGTTTCATTTAAATATCAATTTTGGTGCCAAATTCATGGCTTTCTCCAATCAAAATTTATGCTAAACATAAATATTTTCCATCTTGTCACATAATTTAACTCTGCAGTGAAGCTGCCAGCTACAAAGCAGACATCAGTCGTGTGGCCCTGGAGAATTTTCCCAAGGGTTCTTTTAAAAAAATAAGACACTGTTTTATGAACAACAATGAAATAATTGAAACAAAATCTGTTAATGTGCTACAGAGAACAAAAGCTCAACCAGCTATAAAGTTATTCTAGCTAACATTTAAATCATTATTTAAACCATCTAAGCATAAAGTCAGTTTTTGCAGGGGTTCGTAAACATTTCAAAAGCATCACACCATCTTGTACACTGAAAGAGACAAATTTCCTTCCGTTAGTTTGCCTTTTTTAAAATTGTTTTTCAATGATATTGTTGAGTTATAAAGCAGCTGTGATCGACAGAAAAAAGAACAAACATCTTCCATTGCTCCCCAAACCACAGATACTCCCACAGCAGTCACCGCTTTTGACAACTATGTATTTAAGGCAGAGGAAGAACAGAATGTGTAGATAGATATCTTGGGATTTGTTTTCTCTAAAAGTCTAGTTATGACGATTTGCATTTAGGGACAAAGTCTACTAGACATAGTCTAAGTCAGACCACACCAATGCTCCATGTTCTTTCCCCACTTCTTAGTTACTCTAGTGGGAAATTTCACAGCCAAATTTCTGCATCAGGTTCAGAAGGTAGAAAGCCCACATTTCCCTCTGGTCTTGGGATTCATCGATGAACCTCACCAATACTGGAGATTACCTTTCCCTTGCTATGTCTACCATATTATCAGTGATGGTGGAAAAAGGTGAGTCTTTCACTTCCCTGTGTCTTCCCAATGGAGCTCTTGCAGATCTCAAGCAACTGTTGCTGCAATGTTTTCAGATTGATGTATTGACAGCTATTCTCAAAGCACTTTCTCAAAACTGTCTCATCAGAATGTACCCTGCACCCCAGCAGTGTTTGGCATTACCATAAGAAAAGAGACCTTTTGAGATTGTTGTCAGGCTAATTAATGTTCTGCAGACATGTGCTTTGTAAGAATCAAACTTCAAATGAAGACTTTTGGTAAACGTTTTCATTCTCTTCAAAGTTTAAGGATAAAATATCTTCACCTTTTTCTTTACCTTCTTCCTCTGCATTGGAGTTCTGAGTATTGCTGTTGTTTATTTTTGTGTTTGTTCCTGTTCAGAAGTTTCATCACTCTTTTCTATTTGTGTCCTGATTTCATCACTCAATTATTTTTTTCATTTTCAATGTCTACCATGTGAACTGTTCATTCAGATGACTGGTAAAATCAACCATTGCGGGCACAGCATAGTCTCAAAGACTCTCCTATAAGTACTAGTTCTACAAAACATAGAGCTCTCCCAGTCTTTGGTAATAATGTTTACTTAGCTAATTAGGTGTTGTATCTTCTAAGTCAGCTTTCCTACATATCTTCACCCACTTCTGGCTTCTGTCCAGATCTTGCAAGAACCTGAAGATGGTCAGATTGAATTGCATTGCCTTCCATTTCAGTTGGGGGCTGTCATAAAGTATGACAGTATAGCCCACCTGCCAGCCAGCCTGCCCTCCCCTCTCTGCCCTCAAATTCAGGGCAACTGCTGGTAGTGGGGAAAGAAAATCAAACTAGGTGGCCAGTTTGACAAGACTACTGTTTTAGTTTTCTTTCTTTGAAATGTCTTTGTACGATTTAGTATGAGGGTCATGCTGGCTTCATAAAACACATTAGGAAGTGTGTCTTCCTCTTTTGTTTGAGTAAGTATTTGTGTAAATTGGTATCTTTTCTCATGTAAATAAGTCCACCAGTGAAACCATCTGACCCTGAGATTGTATCTGAGCAAAGATTTTTGATAACAAATTCAATTTCTTTAATAGATATAGGGATAGTAAATTTTTCTATTTTATCTTTTGTCCATTGTGGTAAGTTGTATTGTAGAATTTATTAGCCAAAAGTTGTTCATATTTTCTGTAGGACCTGTAATATATTCATACATTTTTTTCCTGATATTGGTAATTTCTTTCAATTTTTTCTTGGTAAGTCTAACTAGGGTTTGACAATTTGGTTATCCTTTTAAAAAAACCACCTTTATATGTGTCACTTTTCTCTATCATTTATCTGTTTTCTATTTCATTGATTTCTCTTTATTATTTCCTTCCTCTACATACTATGGATTTGCTTTGCTCTTCTTTCTTTAAGCCTTACTGTAGAACCTTAGGTGATTGCTTTTATTCCTTTATTCTTTCCTTACCTAAGCATTTAAAAGCTTAGCACTGCTTTAGCTATATCTCACAAATTTTGATGTACTATATTTTCATTATAGCTCAGTTTGAAATATTTTCTAATGTGTCTTGTGATTTTTTTTTTCTTTGACCCATGGATTATTGTGTTTAATTTCCAAATGTTTGGATTTTATCCCTCTACATGTCTTGTTATTGGCTTCTAATTTAATTCCATTGTGGGTAGAGAAACATAGTCCATTATTCCAATCATTTTAAATGTATTAATACTTGTTTCACAGCCCAGCACATGGTTTATCTTGGTGAACGTGACATATACACTTAAAAACAATGTTTGTTCTGCAATTGTTGGGTGTAATGTTCTATAGATGTCAATTACATAAAGGAGGTTGACAGTATTATTCAGATTTTTGTCTATTTTTTTCTATCAATTGCTGAGAGAACACTCCAGTTATCATTGTGGATTTGTCTCTTTAATTTTATGTTATCTTTTTATCTAATGTATTTTGAACCTTTTTCATTAAGCACGTACTAATAAGTACTTATGTATGATTCTTGTGTCTTTTTGTGTATTTGTGCTTTTATTGTTCTAATATGTCTCTGCTTATCTTTGGTAATACTCTTTGTCCTTGGCATCTATTATATGTTATATTAATATAGCCACTCTAACTTTCTTAGGTTTATTGTTTGCATAATATATATTTTACTATCATATACTTTCAACTCATCTATATATTTATATTTTAAGTCTATCTCTTGTGAAGAGACTATATTGGGTCTTGCTCTTTCATTTATTTTGAGAATTTCTGGCTTCTAATTGGAATGCATAGTCCATTCATATTTAATCCACTTATTGATATAATTAAGTTTAAACCAACCATGTTACTGGTTGTTTTCCATTGGTCCCATCTGTTTTTTTGTGTGTGTTTGTTTTTTGATTCTCTGTTCCTAATTCCATAATTTTTAAAAAATTTAATTTAATCTTTTTGAGAATTCCCTTTTAATGGGGTTTACCTTTTTAATGATATCATTTTGCATTACCTCAAGTGGTTGCTCTAGGAATCCCAATATACATCCTTAATTTTTCAGTCTACTTAGATTTAATATTGGACCATTTCACATAAAAATCATAACTTTTCAAAGAATATAAATCTTTAAAATCCTTTCCTTTGTTTTTTAGTTGTCACATGTGTTTCATCTAAAAATGTTATAAATCCCACAAAAATGTTATAATTTTTCCTTTAAACAGTCATGCATATTTCTAAAAGAATTAGCAGGAAGACAATGATCTTTTATATTTAACCACATGTTTATCATTCTTGGTATTTCATTCACTTCTGAAGATTTGAGTGTTCCCCCTAGTATTAATTATTGTCACCTGAAGAATTTTGCATTTTTTGTACTGAAAGTGGGTGGATAAAAATCCTCTTAGTTTTCATCTATCTGAGAATGTCTTTATTTTGCCTTCATTCTTGAAGGTTATTTTCACTGCAGTGAGTCAATTCTTTTCTTCTTTCAACATTTTAGAGATGTCATTCGAGTTTTGTTGTGTCTATTGTTTCTGACAAGAAATCATTGTTAATTCATATCATTCCACTTCATGTATGTGGTTAGTCTGTGGTTGCTTTCAAATGTTCCTCTAAACTGTTGTTTTCAGAAGTTTTACTCCAATGTGCCCAGATGTAGTGTTCTTTCTATTTTTCCTGCTTGGGGGTCAACTGTTATATGTGTGAATTTGTGCCTTTGACCAAATTTGGGGAAATTATCACAATTATTTTCTCAATTAGTTTTTTTCTCTCTTTTTTTATTCTGAGATTACCAATATATATATTGAGGATGCCAAAAAAAGGTATATACATTTTTAGGATAACATCTCTTAAATATGTATATATCTTTTTGTCATCCCTGTATATTAGACCTTTCTTCGGTGCTCTCATAGTTCACTGCCTATTTTTTTTTCCAGTCTTTTTTTTTTTTTTTTTAGCTTAGATACTTTCTATTGGTCTGTCTTCAAACTTACATATTTTTTTCTCATTTCAGACTGCTGTTAAAGTCACTTTGCAAATTTTTAATTTCAAGTACTATATTTTCCATGTCTAGAACTTTCATTTTGTTCTCTCTTCAGTTTCTATTTATCTGCTAATATTTTCATTTGTTCATTCATTACAAGCATGCATTCCTCTAAATCCTTGAGATGGTTGTAATAGCTGTTTTAAAATCCTTATTTGCTAATATCTAGGTCATCTCAACGTCAGTCTGTACTTACTGCCTTTTGTCTCAAGTTTAGATTGCATTTCCCTGTTTCTGTATAAATCTAATAAATTTACATGACTTGGACATTGTGCCTGATACATTGCAGAGACACTAAAGAGTAGTCTCTCTGAAGAGTGTGTTTTCATCATTTGTTTGTTCTTAAGTAGGTAGTTAATTTGACTTCAACTCAAATGCTAACCCTGTTTTTCCTGCAGTGGAAGAACCAGTTCAGTTCCTTTAGACTTAATTGGACTATTTGGAGTCTATCTCATGCATATGTAGTTCAAGGATCATTGCCCAAGATTTTGGGCAAGTTTATGTACAGAATCTCTTCCTCTCTACCCTGCCTATGGCTTTTACCTTTCCAGGATGTCCCCCTTCACCTTCCAGCTGTGTGTCTCCCCAAACTCTGTCCTACGCCCTCCAAGCTAGTATGACTATGGATTTTTATTAGAATGTTAGCCACCCAGCAAGCTGCAACTGGGGCCTAGCTTCAAACAAAAAACTGTATCAACACAAAAAAAAATTACCTTGTGCCATTTACTTCTTTCAAATGTAGGTTTACTTCCAGTTTCTTTCAGTTCCTTCAGAATGCCTTGAGATTATCATATTTTGTATTTTAGGTAGGGTTTATAGCTGTTATCTGAGAGTGGGTTGGCCTGACAGAAGATATATATATCCATTATTGGAAACCTATCTGCATTAACTTTTTATTCATTAAGAAATTAGTTTATTAATTAGTTTCCCCAGTACCTCCATGTAGCAGTTGCCTGGTGTTTGTGGTAAACAGATCTTTTTCCCTACTGTACCACTGTAAAATATTTTATTTAATCTCCATGTATTTGTGTTTTTTCCGCTTTCTTTTTACAGTTGATATCCAATTTCAAAGCCTTGTGATCAGAGAATATGCATGGTATGATTTCAATCTTCTTAAATTTGTTGAGACTGATTTTATGTCCCAATATATGGTCTATCCTTGAGAATGTTCCATGTACACTAGAAAAGAATGTATAGTCTGATGTTTTAGGATGAAGTGCTCTATAAATGTCAATTATGTCCATTTCATCTAATGTGTCATTTAGGGCTACTATTTCGTTATTTATTTTCTGTTTGGATGATCTATCCATAGCTGTCAATGATGTATTTAAGTCCCCTAGTATAATTGTGTTTTGGTCAATTTCTCCCTTTAGTTCTGTTAGTAGTTGCTTGGTGTATTTCGGTGCTCCCTGATTGGGGGCATAAATATTGATGACTGTTATGTCTTCTTGTTGTACAGTCCCCTTCACCATTATGAAATGTCCATCTTTGTCTCTTGTTATCTTTTTCACCTTGAAGTCTGTTTCATCTGATATCATTATGGCTACACCTGATTTTCTCTGGGTACCATTTGCTTGGAGTGTCAATTTCCACCCTTTCACTTTGAGTCTATGCTTGTCCTTGTTGCTGAGATGTGTCTCTTGGAGACAGCATATGGTTGGGTTTAGTTTTTTGATCCAATCTGCTACTCTGTGCCTTTTTATTGGTGAGTTCAGTCCATTTACATTTAGGGTGATTATTGATATGTGAGGATTTCCTGTCATTCTATCTTTAGTTTTCTGGTAAGGCTGTGTCTCCATTGTTTCTTTGCCTATTTGTTGTTGTCTATTATTTCTGTGTGGTGGTATTCTATGATGTTTTCTCCTGTTTCTTCTTTTATTTCAGTATATATTTCAATTCTGGATTTTTTTGAGTGGTTACCCTTAAGTTTATGTAAAAGAAAGTTTGATATTTAGAGTATTCCATTTTCTTCAGCACGCTTACTTTCTCCATTCCCATATTCGGTTCAGGCCTTTACTCTCCCCTTTTTGAGTTTTGGTTGCCACAAATTGTCCCTGTTGATGGTGGTCGAATAGCCTCCTTTAGTATTTCTTGTAGTGCAGGTCGTGTATTAGAAAATTCCCTCAGCTTCTGTATGTCTGGAAAGGTCTTTATTCCTCCTTCATATCTAAAGGATATCTTTGCTGGATATATTATTCTTGGCTCATGATTTCTCTCTTTCAATAGTTTGAATATTTGGTTCCACTCCCTCCTGGCTTGTAGAGTTTCTGCTGAAAAATCTGATGATAATCTAATGGGCTTTCCTTTGTAAGTTACCGTCTTCTTTTCCCTGGCTGCCTTGAGGATTCTTTCTTTGTCGTTGATTTTAGACAACTTCAATACAATGTGCCTTGGAGAAGGCCTGTTGGGATTGAGGTAACTAGGTGTTCTATTTGCTTCTTGGATTCGAGGGTCCAGTTCTGTCCACAAATTTGGGAAGTTCTCATCGACAATTTGTTTGAATATATTCTCTGTTCCCTTCTCTCTTTCTTCTCCTTCTGGTATGCCCATTATTCTTATATTGCTCTTTCTGATGGAGTCAGAAAGTTCTTGTAGAGTTCTTTCATTTCTTTTAAGTCTCAAGTCTCTTTCTTCTTCTATCTGTGTCATTTCCAGGTTTCTATCTTCGATGTCACTGATTCTTTCCTCCATCTGGTCAACTCTACTACCTAAGCTGGTTATTTCATTCTTAATTTCTTCTATTGAGTTCTTAATCTCCAGAAATTCTATTTGGTTCTTTTTTAAGATTTCAATCTCTTTCGTAAAATGCTCATGCTGTTCTTTGATTGAGTTTCTGAGTTCATTTAACTGCCTATCTGTGTTTTCTTGTATCTCGTTGAGTTTTTTCAGAACTGCAATCTTGAATTCTCTGTCATTTAAGTCACATATTTCTGTATCTTTAAGTGCCTTCTCTGGAGATTTTTCACTTTCTTTCTGAGCTATCTTGTTGCCTTGGTTATGCATGGCAATTACTGGTTTACTATTTCTCTTCCTAGACATCTACAGGAGTGACTTCTGCAACAGGTTGATAGGAAGAGGTCTTTCTTTTGTTTTCCAGTACTTGTTGGTAGAATGTTTTATTATTTCTCCAACTGCAACTTATTTTTCTTCTCCCACACGGTAGTGCTATGTTTTCTCTGCACTATTCCTGCTTCTCACACAATGGGGGATTCCCTGGGAGACGGGCTTCTCCTCTGTTAATAGTTCGTCTAGGTCACAGGGCAGTGTCCCGTGGGTATGCGGAGAGCTTTGATGTTCCAAAGCTCTTCCAGCTCCTGATTCAGAGCCCGTATGTTTCAGCAGTTCTGTTTACTCCTGCAGGGATCCGCCCAGATAGGTGGGGTCAGGGGCGGGTGAGTTGTGAGAGGTGGCCCAGAGCAATGGCGGCGACCACCACCACAGCCGGTCCTGCTTCCACAGCTCCTCCCTTTGCCGGAACTAGTTGGGCTGTGAATTTGTGTCTGCGTCCACAGTTCTCAAAACAGCAAATTTTCTGTTGTTTTGATCTGACACTGCTACTGTTCCACTTCTAGCACCGGGCAGGTGGGGGCGGGCGAGCTCTGGGAGGGAGGGAGGGGCGGCTAGTCTCAGTGCCTAAGGCTCCGTTCTCTGCTCGGCAGTGCGGGCTTAAACCACCGTTTTCAGCCTTTTTCCTCAGTCTTTTCTCCGAGGTCTCTGCCGTGAGCGTTGGGTTCAGCCGTGTTATATGCTGTCCCCTCAGCCCTGTGGAGCCCTGGCGGAGCCCTAGCAGTCCGATCTCCCGCAGCTGCGGTAGTTCTGGGAAGCAGCGGGCTCGGCGCACTGAGCTGGGTCTGCGTCCTGCGCCTGCCTCTGCCTCCGCAGACTTCTCCCTTTCCTCCTCCCTCCACTCGCGCGAATCTCCCACCTGTAGGTGATTTCAGTCGGTAGTGGGCCTCTTCGTCTTGCCTGTCTGCTGTGCAGGGAGTCCTTTGTGGAGTTTTTGTTGTTCGATTTGTTGTAAATTCCAGGGGAGCTTTACAGAGGCTCACCTCACGCTGCCATTTTTCTGGAACGATTTATACATTTCAATGTATGTAAATATTCCCTAAAAAAACTAAAGCGAGATATTGAGCTCTGGTTAGTAGGAGTTCTTTATACAGGGGTATAGTTTGGCAATTCTGAGAAGTCTTTCTGTGTTTTCTAAGCTTAATTAAAAAAAATTATACACACAGGGCCAGACCCGTGGCTCAGGCGGTGGGATCTCCGTGCTCCTAACTCTGAAGGCTTCCGGTTCGATTCCCACATGGGCCAGTGGGCTCTCAACCACAATGTTGACAGTTCAACTCCTCGAATCCTGCAAGGGATGGTGGGCTCCGCCCCCTGCAACTAAGATTGAACATAGCACCTTGAACTGAGCTGCCGCTGAGCTCCCAGATGGCTCAGTTGGTTGGAGTGTCCTCTCAACCACAAGGTTGCCGGTTTGACTCCCGTAGGGATGGTGGGCTGTGTCCCCTGCAACTAGCAACGGCAACTGGACCTGGAGCTGAGCCCTCCACAACTAAGACTGAAAGGACAACAACTTGACTTGGAAAAAAGTCCTGGAAGTACACACTTTCCCCCAATAAAGTCCTGTTCCCCTTCCCCAGTAAAATCTTAAAAAAAAAATTATACACACACACACACAGTGCGAAAAGATGTATACACATTTTAAGAAAGGAAAAAACTGTATTAAAATTGTAATACTCAATATATACAGATAACAAAAGATGAATACAAGTCACATTTGACTTCTGCAATTATAAGAGGTACTCAAAATGGTTACCATCAGCATCCAGACACTTCTAATTACAGCGAACTACTTCATAAGCAACCTTGACCAAAGTGTCCATTTGTACACATTTTTTGGCACCCCAGTATATATATATGGTAGATACATTTTGGATATCCCAATAGTTGTGTTTTCCTGGAGGAAATATAGAAAGTAAATATTAAAGACATGTTGTACCTTTTGACTATCTTCACTCATTTTGCCCACTCCCCCACCCTTTGCTTCTGTCAACCATTAATCTGTTCTCCATATCTATGAGCTGGGTTGTTATTGTTGTTTTTAAGATTCTATACATAAATGAGATCACATGGTATTTGTCTTTCTCTGTTCAACTTATGTCACTTAATATAATGCCCTCAAAGTCTATCCATGTTGTTGCAAATGGCAGGACTTCCTTTTTTTTTAATGAATATGCACTTATTCCATTGTTTATATGTACCACGTTTTCTTTACCTAGTTACCCATCAATGAACACTTAGGTTGTTTCCATATCTTGGTTATTATAAATAATTCTGCAATGAACATAAGGGTGTATATATCTTTATGAGTTAGTGTTTTTGATTTCTTCAAGTAAATACCCGGAGGTGAAATTACTGGGTCATATGGTAGTTCTATTTTTAATTTTTTGAGGATTCTCCAACCATTTTCTGTAGTGGCTGCACCAATTTACATTCCAACCAACAGTGTACAAAAGATCCCCATTTTCCACATACTTACCCGTACTTGTTACTTCTTGTCCTTTTGATGATAGCCATTCTGACAGGTCTGAGGTGGTGTCACAGTATGGCTTTGATTTGCATTTTCCTGATGATTAGTGATGGTGAGCACCTTTTCATGTACCTGTTGGTCATCTGTATGTCTTCTTTGGGAAAATGTCTATTCAGATCATCTGCTCATTTTTAAAAATTAGATTGCAGGTTTTTTTGATATTGAATTTGTAAGAGTTATTTATGTATTTTGAATATTTACCCTTTATCAGAAATATGATTTGCAAATATTTTCTCCCATTCAGTAGGTTAACATTTTGGTAATGGTTTCCATTGCTATGCAAAAGCTTTTTAGTTTGATGTAGTCCCACATGCTTCTTTTTGCTTTTGTTCCCTTTGCTTTTGGTGTGAAATCCAAAAAAACATCTCCATGACCAATGACAAGGAGCTTATTGCCTATGTTTTCTTCTAGGAGTTTTATGAGGTCTTACATTCAAGTTTTTTATCCACTTTAAGTTAATTTTTTGTGTGGTGTAAGATTTCATTCAGTTTCATTCTTTTGTATGTAGCTGTCTGGTTTTCCCAACACCATTTATTGAAGAGACTGTCCTTTCCCTGTTGTGTATTCTTGGCTCCTTTGTCATAAACTAGTTGACCATATACAAGTATGCATATGTTTGTTTCTGGGCTCTGAATTCTGTTCCATTGACCTGCGTCTGTTTTTACACTAATATAATACCGTTTTGATTACTATAGCTTTGAAATATAGTTTGGAACGAGGGAGTGTGATGCTTCCTGCTTTGTTTTACTTTTTCAATATTGCTTTAGTGATTGCAAGTTCTTTCTTGAAGGGAGATCTGAGTAGCACCTCTCCATGGCTGCTATACCTACCCTTTGGGAAGAATTCACTCTCTGCTTCCTACCAAGAAGATGGAGAGAGAGTAAGATGTATTTATTCATTAATGATGAAACCAGCATGATGACAGTGATATTTCAAAGAAGGAGAGGAAGAACTATTATATCTAGTTAGTGGACAAAAAAAAAATGCTGAAATAAGATTGTAAATTAAATTGAAACTGATTGATGCCCTATAAAGCAATAAAACCATAATCTGTAAGATTTATATTTTCTACTAGACAGAAATAAATTGCAACATATAGATTTTCTACAAGTTAACATTATGGATTCTGACCTTAGTAGTAAATAGTCAAACAAAATTACTTTCCCCTAAAACAGTGGTTCTCAACTGATGACAAATTTGCCCTCCTCCTGCCTGATATATTTTACAAAGTCTGGAGACATTTTTGGTTATCACAACTGAGGGGAGGAAGGGATCCTAGTGGCATCTGATGGGTAGAGGCCAGAAATACTGCTAAATCACTTACGAAACACAGGGCAGCTACCACAACAAATAATTATCTGGCCCAAAATGTCAATAGTGCTGAGACTGAAAAAACAGGTACAGATAACACTTCAGATAGCTTATTAAACAATGCTCTAGTATGACACTGAAAGGATATATGAAGCAAAATTTTAATGTCTTTGAACCTCATTCCCTTAACTGTAAAATTAGGATAATGATAGTAGCAACCTCATATAGCTTGGGCGAATATTAATTAAAACAATTGTGGTTGATTGTATTTTTACAAAGCTGGCTGCGCGCGCGCACACACACACACACACACACACACACACACACACCCATTCAAGTTGGGGTTATGTCCCTCCCCTTAAACCTGGCTGGACCTCTGTAACTGCCTCTCCCAAAGAACACAGTGGAAGTGACACTGCATGATTTCTTGGGCTAAGTCATAGAAAGCAACACAGCTTCCTCCTGGCTCTCTTCTTTGGGAAACCACCTGGGAAGCCCTGAACCAACGTGGAAGAAGCCTGGCGATGCTGGAAAATCACACAGACGACTACACGGAGACAGGGACAGGCGTCGGATGTTCCTACCCCAGCTCTTGGCTCATAATAAGGGCATAATTGGTCACTTTTATCTGTTTTAGTACTTCATAGTTTTAGTATTTTTAATGAATATTTAATTAGTAATGGCATTTAATTTATAGTTTTACTCTGCTTATTTGCACTAGAGGGCTCTCTATCCATTAATAGAGGGCCCTCATACGTCAGGTGCAGTTTTCTAACTGAGGCACCAGGTGGAGCCAACCCCTAATTTTTCACTGTCCCTTTCGGCCGGTGAACTTAACAAAATGGAAAACGGCTTTAGAATCAATGCCGTGGTGTATGTAAGGAAGATGTGTTAGACAACACCCCGTAAACACATTCTAAAAATGAAGGAAGCTTATTTTGATGAGTAGCACTGATCCCAGACTAGACGTGCAGACAAAAGTCAAGAACTCTCTCTCTTTTTAAAAAATTTAAATGTGGCAGAGCAGGTTATATTTTCTTTAATCCTGAAAAAGGGGATCTGCAAGCCTATGATTTCTAAACAATGCTGTACCTAATCTTTGCCATATCTAGAAACATGGCAAAAGCGGTTGCTATGTTGTACTTAGCTTCCGATGGCCAGAGGATAATTCTGAATACTGTTTTATAGGGTCCCAAATAACATTTGTACCACCACTTTAACTTAAGTGGAAAATTTTAAAGTTTCCACTTTTTCCTAGTAGTTTATATTGTATGCACAAGATATGACAGTCTAGTGACTGTGAAAATGGGCCGAGATTATGATTGCAGGAAATCTGGGAACCAAATCCCTTAAAGTGAATAATGGCCTGAACCAAATACATTGTAAGTCTTCCCTTTTCCGAATAAATTCAAAGCAGACTTTACCCATAATGATTCACGGTAACCTGAGAAGGTTGGCAACCTGCACTTACGATGACAGTCTGCCAGTCTCCGTGTAACTGTTGAAGGCTGCCCCCTACCCCAAGATGGCTCAAATATAGCAATGGTCTTGAAAATAAAGGAGGTTTTGTGGTCAGCTTATCTGATTAGAGCATTACACTAAGAGGTCAGCACTTTGCAGCCTGGTAGAGTATAAATCAAAGGGGACCCGGGGTGGGAGAGAATTGAACTCTGAAATGCTGATTCTCTAAGAGTATCCTGTAACTATGACTCAACCCAACTCTGGCTGACCTGCCATCTTGCTCATCTGCCACAATGAGAACTGAGGGAGGAATTAAGGTTTTATCAACTCAAACCCTATCTCATGCTGGGGATTGAAATAAACAAACAAAAAGAAACAAAGACAAATACATGGTAAGTCAGTAGAATAATGTGTCTATAAAGGATGGGATTATTTTCAGGTGTAATTTACAGCAATGTCTCATCATTTTGTGCTCACAGATGTACACGTAACACGCTTTTCTGTAACACACTAGTAGTAGCAAACGCTGTCCTCTTTGTCTTAACTACAAATTGTAGACTATGAGAGCCTCAGAGCACATCTAATTCCTCCCAGCTAGCTCTGAAAATTCCAGGGAGTTTCATGCACATGCTCCTGAGAAGCCCTCTTCTTAGCCCTCTTGGCTCCCCACACTGCCTTATAGATCTGAAGCAACCGTGGTGACATGCTCACTGACCTCTTTAGAGGCTACTTGGCTGGGTCCCTAGGTCACTGATTCTGACAGCAGAGATTCAGGTCACCGCTGGAACAGCCCCTACCACTTCCCATCGATGGCTGCTACTTCATTCCACACTCTCAGTAGCTTCTCAGTGCAGTGACGGGACTATGCGGAGGTAGGGGAAATATCCTGTGTCCTTACAGCTGTTGTCCTCTATTCAAAGACCACTTTCTAGAGGTCAACTTCTAAGGGCTCTTTCTCAACTCTATGAGGGGTTGGTCAGGCATCCAGTGGTATCAGCAGCCACCCATACCTCCCAGACCCTCCAAAAATTATGAAAGATTAGATTCTGTGGCCCTTATCTGTACACGTCTACCTGGTGTGACTTTCTTCTCATAAACCATTCCGTCCTCAAGCCAAGAAAGTCCCACCGTGAGCCCACCCTGTTGATATGCTTGGACACACCAGACTTTACAATGAGCAAAAGTACTTTGGCCCCTCGGCTTCACAGGTGAAGGACTCAATAATTACACTTTTTTGCAATCCTTTAAATCTGAACTGGATTAAGGCAGGATTTCGAATCTTTAGGCAGGGTAGAATTTTTTTCAAATGGGCACATTTCCAAGGGATGGAGTCTCTGGATAAAGTTTTCCAGTATGATGGCCCTTCTGGGGTGCAGGCAGCATACTGAGGTAGGGAAAGGAGGGGAAAGCAGAAGCCCAACTGCAAGGCCCATAGATTTAGAACTCTGCCCCTTTTTAACAAAGTAGCATATTTCACAGCCTTCTTCTTTCACCTGCAAATATTAGATTGTCCTCAGGAACAGGCCAACCCCCTTTCTTTCTGTACTTGTAGACTCCTATTTAGTTCTCTGAGTTATGCCCTTTTCCTGTAATTTTGTAAGACGGGGTCTTGTAAAATTATATCATCAGACATGGAATTGTTTGACATAAATGGTGGGTGCTCATGAACTAGATGAGACATTGCAAGGACACTGCAATCATGTTTTCCTTGCCTGACCCCTTTTCTCACATTCTTTTCCTTTTCCCTTTTTAAAACCCTCACCAAACTTTGCTTTACTGTGACTTGGTAAAGCTGGGCATATGTGTATCACTTTTTCATTAGACCTGCCCAAATAGCTGTTTCAAACTCTAATGGTGTGCGAAGATTGGCTCTGGTGGGGATGGATTTGGTATTTACCCCCTGTTGCATGAAATTTCAAATGCTGACAGCAGCAGGAGGAGGAAAAGCTAAACATGGTGGCATTTATGAGAAAAATCTGTTGACTATAGTTGTAATTAAGAGGAGATACTGGGGGAGGTTTGCTGGACCTTACGTGAATGCTGACCAGGTACCAAAGTAACTCTATCCTAAACACAGACAATTTAAGTCATCCTATTTATAATCAGGAAACCTGTCTGTTTCATGTGCTACCCCAACAGGGACCATCTCCACGTCTTTGTAGACCAACATTGTGATAAAGGGAGAACAGAACTCCAGCACCTCTAAACCTCTCTGCCTGCTGGTAACAGATGCGTTTTAATAATTGCCATCCAGAGAAGACGTTCGTTTCTTGGCTGACTAATCAGGAGATCCAGCAGTTGGAATCCCACCCAGGCAGGAATTCTGCAGGGGGAGACAGCAGCGGTACTTGGAAATGGGGTAGTCACAGTACCTCTCACATTATTCTGAGCAGATCACTTTCAAGTTTCCTATACTTTGTGCTGCCCTGTTCCCACTTTTATTTCACAATTTTTGGGAAAAGTCTATGAGGCCCCAATCTTATCCCAGACAATCGCTCCCCAAACTGTCCTTCCCTCCCTAAACCTGGGGCCACTGATGCCCCACCAACAGGCTCAGCCCATGCTGGTTCTCAGACCAACCTCTGGATTATTTAAGCAACTTAAACCCCAAACCTACACATCTAGTGTGTAACTCAGGATTTGGTGAGTGAGCCGTGACCCAGATTCCCGACTGCCATGTTACACCCTTAAATGCCCTTATTACAAATTTGGCCTAGAATGAGGTATCCCAGAGCTATCCACAGAGATCCTGAATTCACAATAATAGCTCTTCTCCCCTGAGAGTTTATGGCCTGGGCACTTCTTTTATCCTCACCTCAGTCCTTGAGGTGGGCACTTTTACCATCTTCATCTTAAAGGTGAGGATTCTGGGACCCAAGAAAGAATACATAGCTTCCCCAAGTGAATGTCAAGCTGGCATCGGAAGATGAGCATTCTTGAAATGACAGTCTATGGGCTATGATTCTACCTCAGGGCTTATAGTCACAGTCTGAGCCTTAGTTTTGACACCTGTTCTGAGCTTCTACCTGGTCATCTGTCTAATCCCACCTATTATTAGGTTCCTCTTTGGTGACTGAATTGGCCCGGCCCCAGCCAATACCCAGCACACCGGTTTCATCTTGCCGGGTCTTCTATACATTGTTCCCTGGAATTTCCTATTGCAATTTTCTCCTCCTCTAGGGACACCTGCCTGCTTTGTGGGCCTCCAATGCCACCTGTGTGCCTTTCATCACTGGAAGAGATCCCTGGACGCAGAAGAGAGCAGTCTTATAATGTTCCTCGCTTTTTTCCTGAAACCTCAGTTGTTAGCCAATCTGTCTTTGTGTGTGCCAGCCCCCGCCTGGGCAAAGCTGGGGCTACAGCCCAACCCCATTCTCTATCGTCTCTCTGAGAAATTACAGCCATACCTCACATATTCAAAGATCTAGTCACAGGCATCTGTTGTGCTGGAAGCTAGGTTTCCCATTAAAATATAGCAGAATTGGTAGGAGATAAACTGTAAGAAATGAAGAGGGAGGCTGAAAGTTCATTCTTGGTGCTGAAATGTGCAATTTGCAGGGATGGTAAATGAAGCAATGAGGTCAGGACATATAACATGTTTGCTTAAGGGCACTGTTTTGGCTACTACCAGAGGAGTAATAGAGATGGAGAAGAGGATTTAATATGGGCGATATTACGGAGGTGAAAATCAATAGATCTTGGCACCTAATTGGGTATAAGAAGTAAGATTTAAGTATCTGTACATCTATTCTCTCGCTCATCTAAGTCCAAATTATGGTGTTATGGTGTTATCTGGAATTCTTCTTTATTACTCAGTCATCGCAAATACAATAGGCACACAAAAAATAAATTTGTTAAACTGAATAAAATTAACACACACAATGCTAACAGATGTTGAGTGGTGGGAAGAATCAGGATCCGTGTCCAGCTCCTTTGACTCTAATGCCTCCCCTGCAGCTTGCTGAACATCCCCACCCCTGAATAATGCAGTTACAGGAGGCAAGACAAGGGATTTTGCAAGGAGGGGAGGTCAATGAATGGTTTTAAATGCCAGAGAAATTTAAGGAGAATATCATAAATGGATACTAAAGTTGGGAGTTAATGAAAAGGTGAACTCAGAAGTCAGAGTGTAAAGATTTCAAGGATTAGAATACTAGGGAATGAAGATGAGAAACTGAAGGCATGAAGATAAACTACTCTTTAGCTTCTTGGTAAAAGGAAGGAAAGAGGTGAGATATACTGGGAATACTTAGTGAGGTTACTGCTGGCTCTATTTTCTAATTTTGTGAAATCTTAACATACCTAGAACACCCAATGCTCTTTCAGAGGAAGTCCTTGGTCATCAGTTGCCTTACTTAGAATCATGTGGTCTCCCCATCAGGTTGATAGGACCAGCGGTAGGCCACTGGTAGGAGTCAGCCATTACTGTGCTAACCGACAACCAATGGGGTGGCCTGTCCCACAGATGCCGTGTGTACCGACTGCTGGTAGGCCATCCACTCATTCTTCATGTCAAAGAGTTAGGACCAAAGACACCAGAAAAAGACTCAGGTAGCGGTGGGAACAGTAGAGGTACAGACAGAAAACGCAGATCACTTTGTCACCTGAAGTCACTTGGAGCAGAGGAAAATGGATATCTTCCCTAAGAAACAAGATGACAAGAAGCTGAAAGCTTCATAGTGTCTTTTGTTAAATATATTTTTATTTTCAATTACAGTTGACATACAACATTATATTAGTTTCAGGGCCACATAGTGATTAGACATTTATATGACTTACAAAGTGGTCACCCCAATAAGTCTAGTATCCATCTGATACCACACATAGTTATTACAATATTAATGATAATATTATTGATTGAAAGACACACATAGACAAAGTATAGGGATGGAAAAAGATATTGCATGCAAATGGAAACCAAAAAAAAGCTGAGGTAATAATACTTGTATCAGACAAAATAGACTTTAAAACAAAGACTATAACAAGAGATAAAGAAAGATCCAGCAATTCCACTTCTGGGTATTTATCCAAAGAAACCCAAAACACTAATTTAAAAAGACATATTCATCCCTATGTTCATGCAGCATTATTTACAAAAGCCAAGACATGGAAGCAACCTATGTGTCTGTTGATAGACGAATGGGTAAAGAAGATGTGGTACATTTATACAATGGAATATTGCTCAGCCACAAAAAAGAGTGAAATCTTGCCATTTATGACAACACGATTGGAACTAGAGGGTATTATACTAAGTGATATACATTAGACATAGTATCTTGAACAACGTTTTATTTTACACAGAGCCTTGCTGGGAATGGCTGAGCTCTTATCTTCCTTACTTCCCCTTGTATCCTTATGAAAAAACAAAACAGTTCAATGAATGACTTAAAAGAACGCAAACACAATTCTGTTTCTTACAACCTGAAAGAATGTAACCAATACATTGGGTAAACCTGGAAGGCAGAGAAAGGTGGGAGTATTGGCATCCTTACAAAAAGTAATCGTAGAAAATTCTCTTGGTGCCTGGTCTTTAAAGAAGAGTCTCTAATGGGCACAGGCTCAGTGGTCCCATCTTTAGAAAAAGAACAGAAAATTTATGTTTACTCACCTACTGTCTGGAATAGCGCCCCCACCCTATGGAGTAGCTTTAACTTAAATGAACTAAGACTACAGACAGCCTAAAAGTACAACCTCAGTGCCTTGCAGTCTTTTATAAAAATAGCAGGTTGAATCTCTCCGTATGACAATTGGAAAGATAAGTTAATGAAAAGTCAGTACTTGAGAGAGAAAAATCAGAGAACTCTAGAACTGAAAGATACCTTGGCACCTAATGGGCTGAATGCCACCCACCCCCATTCATTTGTTAAAATCCTAATGCCCAGGACCTCAGAAGGTGACTGTAATTGGAGCTAGGGCCTGTAAAGAGGTGCTTAAGGAAAATGAAGTCATATGCATGGGCACTAATCCAATGTGACTGGTGTCCTAATAAGAGGAGATTAGGACACAGACGTGCACACAGGGAAGACCATGTGAGGACACAGGGAGAAGACAGCCATCTTTTTTCTGTTGTTTCAGAAAAAAACAAACCTGCCGACACCTTGATCTTGGACTTTTAGCCTCTGGAACTGTGAGGGTATAATTTTCTGTTGTTTAAGCCACCCAGTCTGTGCTAATTTATTATAGTCAACTTAGAAAACCATCCAGTCTAACTCTTTCACTTTACTCCTCAAGAATCTGAGGTCCAGCATCACACAGCTTGTATCAGTGCTAGGTCCAGACCCCAGGGGTCCTCAACCTCAACCCAGAGGCCTTCATATCTACCGCACCCCTGAATTTGACTTGTGTGGATTTCCAGAAATGAGAGGGAAGGATGATGGAAAGAGCAATGACAGAATTGGAATCTAGTCCCTCATGTGAAAGGAATGGATAGGAAAATGACTTGCTGATTTAATAGCTTCTTATAAAATCCTATGACTCTTGGGCTACCTTATTAATGATTTTGTGATGTTTTGCATTCTTATTCCCATTCCTAGCTTTGTTTCTAAGTGGGAAAAATGGTTGTAGACATTCCAAAGTGACTTCAGCATGATTTTCAAATATGTTAAACTATGTTGGACTAATGAGCCTAAACTTAACCAAGGGGATCTTATTCTTTCCTTTGGTATTTATAGCTCTGATTTCTTGATTGTCTTCCAGAACCTCCTTTGATCAGAGAAATCTAGGGCAGCTGGGGAATTCATGGTGGGGGAGTTTAAGTAATTTGTAATTAAATTTTTTGGTTTTTAGTTTTAGTTTCTGTTGGTTTTTTCTGAGCATGTGTACCTTTTAGGTTTTTTGTTTATTTGTTTTTAACACTAGGGCCTCAGAATGCCAAACTAATTTTCTCTCTCAATCCCCTGTTGGTTTCAGATGACAAGCTTTTAAAAGCATAGCTCTGTTAGTTTTAGGGAGCCTTAAGGCTCATTGTCCTGTAGCCTTCCTGTCCCCTGCTATACTCTCGTTGTTGTCATATCCTAGGGTGTTCTAAATCTCTGATTTCCCTCTTTGAGTGGTTGTCTTCCATTTATTTTACTTAGAGATAAGGCAAAGCTTTTGAATTTGAATGAAGCATGGCTAACTGAGCTTAGTCTGTTGGGAAGTATCTGGATAATCCTGAGGTCATAAAGAAAGGGAGAAATGCCTAGAGACTATTTCTCAGAAAACCCCTCGTTTACTCCACAATTCTATAGGTGAAATTCAAGCTTCCCCACTTGGTTTCCACTGAACAGTGTGATTGACACAGAGCCAAGCATTGTGCTGTGAACTTGGTGGCTTGTGACCTAACTGCCTGTCACAAACACTGACATACGTGGCTGAGACTACCGATCCAGTCTACACAGACCATCTGCGACTATTCTGCTTGGGACGGCTCCGGCTCAGAACCTGGTGGCCATGAAAACTGCACTTCACATTCACTTTAGCACATGGAGAAGAAATAAAGTAAGCCTGATTAATACAGTCCAACAAATAACACAAAAGGTAGTCTCACTAAAAAAGAGGATCTAAACCAAAACATTCTAATCAAGGTTTTTATGTTGGTACCATAAAATAGTTTCGCTGCCAAAAAAAACCCCCCACAAAAATACAAAACAAACAAACAAACAAAACAACAACAAAAACCGAAGTGCATTGTGGAACAAAATACTAGTTTTAATTATTTGTTTTTAACAAACCTTTCAGCATGTTTTAAGTTCTGGTCCCTGAAATTTTTTCTTAGTTATGTGGTTACCAGTAAATGATACATGAATTAATAATGTTAAGCTTTTCAAATTAGCTGTTTAACAATGGTAAACAAATGCACTTTGTTCCAATTAAAAATAGAAACTCTTCCTATTGAATTTCTTTTACGTTAACTCTGTCCAGATGCAATAACAATCCCCACCACTTAATTCCTTATTAATCTACTGCTTTCCCCCCGGTAAAGTGATGTTATAAATTAAAGGAAGAAACTGCCTTCCTTGAATTTTATTAATCACAGGCCTTTCAGGGAAGACAGGCACAAGTTCTTGTTGCTTCCATTTGCAATCACTTAAGCCTCTTTGGAGAAGTTTCTTTAATGCGTGGCTCAACTTTTTGGAACTCTGGAGAACTCTGGAGAGCACAAGTGATAAATAGTTTGGAAATGAAGATCAAAAAGAAAGCATTAGGAGAACTGGGAATGTTTAGTCTAGAGAAAAGGAGAATGAGTAGAGACATACTTTTCCTAACTGTCATAAACAGGATGAAAGCAATTCTTCTTTTTCACCGCAGAGTAAGGAAGAACAAGTGGACATAGACAGAAGCCAAGGATTTAACTTTAACTAACAAAATTTCATATATATATATATACACCCAAAAAATGTATACACATTCTAGGAAAGGAAAAAACTATTCAAATTGTAATACTCAATATATACTGATAACAAAAGATGAATGCAAGTCATTTGCACCCTGGAATATGAATGGAATGCTTAGGAACTCAGGAAATGACCTTAGAATAATTTCAAAATGCTATGCTACAGGTCAAGTCAATCTGGAGTTTAAGAATGTAGCAATACCCATCCAGGGGAGTGAAGAATTCATGTTATAACACAGAGTCAAAAATACTTTCTGTTGATAATTGCAATCATAATTGTGTTTACTTCTAACAAGAATTTCACATTCATCACACATTAATCAAATGTCTATTCAACTTCAAGCACTGGGGAATTCACTAACATTTACAGCATGCTTGCTCTGTGGGCACTGCTCTAAGTGCTTTACACATAGGAATTAATTCAATCCTCACAATAGCCATCTGAAGTAGGTGCTATTCTTCTTTTTTTATTTATGCAAAAGAGAAAACTAAGGCAAAAAAAAAAAAAAGAATTTAATTATTTGCCCAAAGTTACACCTTAATGTTACAAATGGAAGAGTCTGGATTTGAACCTGTAGCCATTGGAATTCTCTGAGAAGCAAGCACTAAGGTGATATGCATGAGATTTACTGGGAGAAATACCCATGAAGGATAAAGGGGAAGAAGCAGGAACACCGGGTAGGGAAAGGCTTCAGACCAAGATGCAGGTGTGATATCTGTGAAAGGAGAGAAGGAAGGAAGTTGCTGGATAAGAAAAGCCTCAGACTCTGCAGATCTGAGAAAATCTTGGCCAGGCTGATGGATGGGGGGCTTCTGGGTCAACACTGGAAGAACCCCTCATAGAGCATGAACCTAGTACTAGTACCTCCATGTTGCTCGCTCATTGACTTAGGGAGAGTCTAAGAGAAGTGCGGTCTGCCACAAATGCCATGGGGATCCAAGGCAGCTGTTGGGGCCAGTGCCCCCTAGAGTAGGCCCTTTTGAAGGGAGACCTGTGGGGAGCACTTCAGAGCTCAAGCTGTCTGGCATGAGTTCCTGCTCTGAATAGTTCTGTTACGCTACACTCGTGGGCCTCATACTTTGAGAGAGTATGCAGTGAAAGGTGTATCCCTGTAGCAATGAAAGGCCTGAGTAGGAAAAGGGGACACTTCATTACAAAGCTCTGGGGGCCTTATTCACACAGAGCACAGTGTCAGCAGTGTCCCAAGTTGTACAAAGCAATGACTCTGGTAGTGAAGTGCTGGAGAGTCATCGTCCAATCCAAACATACTTGTAGGTTTTGCTCTGGGACAGACACCTTCATCCCATAAAACCTCACAAAGCATTACAGCCAATATTTAAATAGTTATTTAACTGTCATTGAATACAAGGAACTATGTTAAGTGCAATGGGAAATGCTAAGCTCTAAGAGCCTTAACCTTTCCCTCCAGTGGTTTACCCGATAGGGAAGATGTCATTAATATAAATAACCATGCACATATAAGGACATGTAAAAAGTGCCACACAAGACACAGATATGGTGCTAGGGAATTTTAGAGAAAACAGAGACTACTTCCCATTGGAAAGACTAGGGAAGATTTCATGAAGGAAAAAGCAATGGTACTACTTCCTCAAATGCAAACATGGTGGCTGGGAGAATCTTAACATTCACTCCAATGGGAGAAAGTAACAAAAGCCTGCCACAGAAATAGGATGCCAAATATTAAATGAAAATATCATGATTCTCAAAAGATATGAGAACTATCTAAAGTCCAGACCCCAAGGAAGCTAGAACTATATCCATCTCTTTGTATTAGAATAAACAAAGTCTGATTTCTATCTGTGTTCATTTTTTAGGGTTGTCATAACAAAGTACACAATCTGGGTGGCTTAAAACAACAGAAATGTATTGTTCCACAGTTATGGAGACTGGCAGTCCAAGGTCGAGGTGGCAGCAGGGCCATGTTTTCCCGCCAAGCCTCTAGGGGAGAATCCTTTCTTGCCTTTTCCAGCTTCTCATAGTCCTCGGGCTTCCTCCATTTTGACCTCAACTTAGTGAATCATAAAGACAACATCCCTATTTCCGAATAAGGTCACACTCTGAGATACCGGAAGTAGGACTTCAACACATCTTTTGGGGAGGACACTGTGAAACCCATAACATCGCCCTATTAATTACATCTTGAAATTATTCTTTGCTGTCTTCTGAAATTTAATTTTACATGAGCAATAATTTTTCCTCAGCTTTCTAGGTAGATACTAAGAATTGTGCAAAGAAAACAAGCTTAAAGCCCAAAGTGTTTATATTATTAAATTAGTATATTTTTACGCATCAAAATATAATATGGAGATCTCTGAATAAATTTCTAGAATAATAAAAATATTTTTTAAACAGTTGACAAAAATGTTCATTTTTAATGAACTGCTTCTTGGTTTTCCTGAACCAATCTGTTAAAGTGTACTGTAATTTCAGGGCAGATTTTTCACACGGAAAAAGTAAGAGGTGAATTGCTAACTCCAGGTTCAGACTCCTTCAGATTACTAGAATCTGCCCCTTTGTTCCTGAGAAACAGAAACAATGAAACATCTTTCACTCTACTCCGCAGAAAGAGAAGTAAATCTATCTAGATGCAGTTGGGACAAGCTCATCAAGTAGTCGAAATACAGAGATGTCTGCATTTGGCAGATTGTATTATTCAAAGATGGCCACAAAAAATATATAAAATATATTCCATTGCACATGCTCTACTTATAATGTGACATTAGCACTCCTCCATTGAAAGGTGGTGTCTATGTTCTCTCCCCTTGAAAATGGACAAGATTTAGTGACTGGTTGCTAATGAACAAAATGCCCTGGAAGCAAAGATGAGTGTCTTCCAAGACAAGGTCATGAAAAATCATACAGTTCTGTCTTGGTTTTCACTCCCCCTCCCTCTCTCTTTCTCCTTTCATCTCTCTCTGTCTCTCTGTCTTTTTGTCTCTGTCTCTGTCTATCTCTCTTTCTCTTTTCTTTCCTTTGTCTTCCTCTTCCTCTCCCTCTTTCCCCCTCTCTCCCAAGACACTTACCTTTGGAATCCAGCCACTATATTGTAAACCACATTTCAGAATTCAGGCCACAAGGAGAGGCCACATGTGAGTGTTTGTCCCAGCCAATTTCATGGCCATCAGCCACCATCCACCTCCAGAAAAGTTGCATGAACAAGTCTTCAGATTATTCTAACTGAAGCCCAGACATCACAGAACAGAGACAAGCTGTCCCATCTATTTTTTTTTTTTTTTTTTGGATACATTCTTGTCCAACGGAATCCATAAACATAATAAAAGATTGCTTTATGCCACTAAGTTTTGGGGTAATATATTACACAGCCATAGTTACTGGAATACCATATATTCAGCAAAACAAGTTGTGAAACTAGAGTCTCAGGTGACATATCTGTTACTATCGCTAGAACTTTATCCAGGCCTCTGAGAAAGATAATCTTTTAGAAGCAAATAGGAAGGAGTACTAAAGTTGAAAGGCCCTTAAAATCTATGAAGTTCAGGCTGCTAATATTCTAAAGCATTTAATACAAGATGCCTCTCAACTCAGGGTCCTGTGGCCTGGCTACTGCTTCTTATTCTGTGATTGACAGACAAACATTTAGTGCCCTTGAAACTAAGATGACAGTCAATATCAGTTTTACCTCAGGCAACCACATGTAGAATATTGATTAATCATTTTTACAAAGAGAACAGCTTGCTGAAGGTGACTATAATTTTTAGAATTTCAAACTTGCTGAGATAACTAATATAACCTGTATTACTATTAAGAAAAGGCTCCCTCCCTCCTTTCTTCCTTTCTTTCTTCTCCATCCCCCCATCCTCCCTTATTTACTTTCTTTATTTCTTTTTGAGTGGTATTTATCTGTACACGAATGAAAAAGATAGACACACCAAAAAAAAAAAATCTAAGGGAGAAGGAATAAACTTATGTTTTATTAAAGTTGGTATAAATGTATTATCTAGTTTAAATATCAATTACATGTGGGTCGTAGATTGCCCCCCTTCCTACCTGGGTATTATTGATGTTTTCATTTGAAAAGAACACATTCACCTTAAACTCTCATTTGAAATGTGTAAAACCTCCTAATTAAATGCAGTGACTCATCAATAAGGAATTCAATAGTAATTTTAAATTGATGAACTTGACATCTTACAAGGTCACCACTGAAGAACCATAGAATGATAAATCTTTAAAAATGAATAAGAACTCAAAGATTATCTAATTAACAAACACCTTTATTTTACTAGCCACCGAAGTGAAGTTTCCTGCTTGCTAATATCAAACTGTCTTTAAAATCTGTATCTATCTAGCCCACCAGCCTCACCCCCTGCATTGGTCTTTGGGAACTTGGTGGGGACAAATGCCTCAGCTTAGAAAATGGGATTCAGATTGTAAACAGGACATACTGGTGGTGGTGGGATGTTGGAAAGAGATCAGAGATGGGGATGGAAAGTTAACAGTGTGACTATTCACCCGTTTAATTTTTTTGTAGCAGTGTTTAACTTTTTGTTCCATTTGAACCTCCTAATTACACTTAAAGAAAGCACCAACTTTTATATTAACTGTATCCAAACTGCAGCATAAATGTACAAATTTCTGTATACATTAGTTCCCATTATATTTCCTTGCATATGTTGCCCAGTAGGACCTTCCCAGATTCAAGTCTTGCTCTTATTTTGTGACAGAATCATGATTTTAAAAGCACACTATTAACCTGGCAGAAGTTTTTTAATAACTGTTCTGAAAATGTATTCCTTCTGCCTCACATTTTACTGGTTTTATCCTTTTTTGTGTCTCTGTTTCCTCAGCTAAGTAAGTTTATATTTCATCACTCTTCAAAATTAGAGCCATTTCATTTGAGAAGAAAAAAAAAAAGTTATTTTACTTTCAGATGTTTCCCAAGGTGGGTGGGGTCTGGAGTATAAGGAATGTGCTTCCTCCTTTACGTTGGATTAAGCTTTGAAAAAGCTTTAGCAAGTTTTAGATGTTTGTCTGATTAAGAGCTGCTATAAGTAATAAGTAGGCAAAAAGAAACTGAAGCTATGCTTCAGTTATGAATACAAGTGTTCCAGATCCTTCCTTACATCTCTGCTCAGTGATGTTAGGAATTACAGAAAATAAATTGCAACCCTCATACTGAGATTTCACATTTGCATTACAGAAGTCAAAAGATTTGTCTTAGAATACAAGTGTCCATCTTAAACGTTTCTGAGGTATAAGAGGGCTGCTTTCACTTGGGTTGGATTATCTATCAACCCTTGGGTAGAATAATCAGCTCTCAAACAAAAACTCTTGTTTGGCCCCACAATACCCTTCCAGCTGTTGCATCATTTCTCTTCTCTATTTCCTAGCAAAATTCTCAACAATCTCTATCCACTTCTTCACCCACGAGGATTCTTTCTAAGATATTTTTGTCTACATCCTGAATAATTTGCATATTGCCAAATCCAAGACTCTTCTCAAAGTCCTCCTCTTATTCAACTCCTTCCTGAGTGTTGTTGACCACAGCTGACCACTTCCTGCACCGGAACTTGGTGTACAGTTACCTGGTTTTCCTCAGACCTCTCTGGCAAGTCTTCATGTTTTCTTTGAAGGGTATCTCCTCTTCAACTTACCCTATAACAAGTTGGAGGGTCCCCAGGGCATAGTTCTAGGCTTTCTCCTCTATCTACATTGTCTCTCTATGAAAATTTTCTTATCCTAAGGCTTGAGATGTAATTGATATACCATGACTCCCAGATTCTCCTTTTCATTCCTGACCTTTCTCCTGAGCTCCAGTCTTAGATATCCAACTTTTCATTATCTCCATTTGGCTCTCTAATAGGTATCTCAAATATAAAATTAATTTTCTTTCTCCCCCAATCTTCCTAATCTTAGAGCATGTCATCATTACCCACCCAGGAGCTCAAGGAGCTTGATTTTTCTTTTCTAATCCATCAGTGAGTTTGGTGGCTCTGTCTTCAAAATATATCTCAAATCCATCCACTCTCATGCCATCTTCATGGCTATCATATTAATCTAAACCACCATCATGACTTATGTGGGTGACTACAATTGCCTCTGGATTTCTCCCTGTTTCCACTTCCCCCCTACCATCCATTTCCACACAGCAAACAGAGAAAAGTTTTAAAAATGTAAAACAGAGCATATCAATTCCATGCTTAAAACCATCCAGGTATTTCCTTTCCAAAAGCACTTAGAGTAGAATACACCTCTTTTCCCCAATTTACAAGACTCCAGTTGACTTGGCCCCTCCATAGTTCCTTGTCAGCTTATGCCATTTTCTCCCTCACTTTCTCTGTCCCAGCCATTTTGGCTGTCTTTTTGCTCCTCCAATATGCCATGATGCTTTCCACCTCATATACAAGGGTCCTTGTATATGCTTTCCCTTCATCCCTTTGCATAGCTGATTCCTTCTTATTTGTCTGGTCTTAATTTATACATTACTATTAGCCCCGTAGATCAAACTTCCCCGATAATTCAGTTCAAAGGAAGTCCTCCCTCTCATCACAGCACCCAGTTCATTTCCATTAAAGCCCTTACTGCAGGTTGTAATTATAGGCTTGTTTGTTTCTCATTTATCATCACCCACAAGAATGTGAGCTCCCTAACAGCAGAGACTTGCTCTGTCTCATTATTAGTGCATCACTGCTGTCTAGAACAATGTCTGTGCACAATAGCTGTTCAATACATATTTGTTGAATAAATGAATCTGTTTCTAGCTTATTCAAGCTGTTTGTTCTTTCTTGATTGCGTATCAATCTACTCCTTGGTAAAGTATCTGAGTAAGGAACATGTTTCATTTTCAATTTGTGTTCAAAGAGGACATAGAACTTTAACAGACTAGAGGGCAATCCTAACTTTTCAATCTTTTAAGCAGTATATCCCTTAATGATGTCACATAATAGAAAGTAAGTTATGAGAGCAATCAGACTTTCACTAGCGAAATTGAATCTTTTCTATTTCCTGTCCCTTTTGTGAATTTCATTTTGTCTGAATTGAGAATGTGGTCATAGCTACGGAAGCTGTTGCTTGTATGTTCTTTTCAATTATTGAAATTCTAGAAATCCTACAAAATTAACATTTTTTGTTTATTTCAAATACATTGATCCCAAGACTATGTGATTCTAACTTCTTATTCTCAAGAATCACAAAATAAAGATGCCGATATGGAATTTATTACAACAATACCTTGGGATGTGAAATTATATCTATAAAACACTGATGTAATGCTATGAGCTCACAATATAAATAGATACTAAACCATCTGTGTTTTGTGACACATTGTATCATTAATTTTTTTCTGTTTAAATCTAAAGTAAAAAACAAAACAAAGTTGCAACTAACAGGTGTGGTGCTTCAAACATTCTCAGCAATCATAAATCCCAACTTGAGGAAATGTCCACAAAAGCTGAAGGTCAAGTTAAAATACCACATTTACCACTCTAGAAAATAGAAAAGAAGTACCTCTAAAACATGTTAGAAAAAATGATGAATTAAACATAAAACTTTGCTGATCAAGATACAAGACTATCTAAAATATTTTATTTTTATTGGAAGAAAAGAAGGGAGAAGGAAGAGCAAGAGAAAGGAAAACAGAGTGTTGAAGAGGTGCCATGCCTGAGGTAGCTTAGCTGCTTGTCTCAGTCTCTTGGGCTGTGCAATCAAGAAAACGATTGTCAGTATTTATACCATTTATGTGGCATTTCCATACTTTGCAGTATGTTTGACCAAGAAAAGTGTGAAACCATGATGATCATTACTAGGGCAACCAGAGCTCAGAGAAAGGCTGTAGAGGTCAATGTGGCCTGGGGAAGCTGGGCATCACTTTATGGAAGGAGTTGGATTTCAGCTAAATCCTGTTGGATGGATGCATAGGATTTTTATAAAGAACGATGTGAACACTGAGGAAAGACTATGAAGAAAGACATGTACAAAAACAAAAACAAAATTAGAAAAAATAAGTTAGACTTTCCTATCCCTAGGAAAAAAGTTTAAAGTGTACTCAGGGTGAAACAAGGGAATATTTAGTATAGTTATAGGAAATGAATGAAATGAAGCTGCTATGGGTTTTGAACTCCAGGCTGCAGTGTGAACAAGCACTCAGAAGCTTTTGGTGACATAAAAGCCACGCTAGGAACTGAGGATGTCTGCCACCAGTACCGGGCCTGGGCTAGCTTCACAAAAAGCCAGGAAAGCCCAAGGCCTGCTGCCACTTTCCAGCTCCCTTAAGGTTCAGCCATGGATAAAGCCTGTGTGATATTCAAGTTGGGTGAGGCAGGGAGGCAGGGAGTCACTAGAATGGGAAGAGTTATTGTCACCAGGTTAATGTAAATTCTGGTTTGGTGCCAGTCCTGAGCCTGGAACTGCTCAGCAAAAATCTCAGAGCACACAGAGGTAGTTGCTGCCTGCCCAGGGCCTGCCAGACTCTGATAGTTTTCCAAGAAAGAGTGCAATTCAGATGGGGTTGGCTGCTCAAAGAGCAAATGCTTCTAGCATTGGGTGAGTTGTGTGGAGCGAGATCCCAGTGAGTCAGCAGGGCAGAGCTGCAGAGCTCACCAGACCAATCAGATTCAGATTTGGCTGTAAGTATAGGGGGAGGACTCAACACAGGAAAGATGGTGTCAGCCTGCCGGCTGCACAGGAGAAGGTCCTCATACCAGGAAAATGCCAGCTGTCCTCCAGGCCTCCTCCTGCAGCCACACACCTCAGTCCTCCCCCTCATAGGTCTCTGATGCCTCCTGAGTCACAGTCCCTTCACCAGAGCCCAAGGTTAGTGCCGGAGAGAGAGTGAATCTGTGCACAGCCCTTTTAAGAGGACGTCTGTGTTTCCTGCAGCCTTCCGATCTGCCCGGGTTTGGGAATCCCCACTGTTTTTCACAGCCAGCTGCTGTGCCCTTCCTGGCACCTGTACTCTGGGCTGGTGAGCTTGGTGTGGGGGTCTTGGGTCCCTTGCTCCTCTGGGAGAACCTCCACAGCTGAGATATCCTTCCTGATTCTCAACCACCACAGGGTATTTTGGGGCCCATTCTGCATGTCCACCCTTCGTACCAGTCTCCAGGTGGCTTCCTTATATTTTTAGTCATACGACTACTATTTGGCTAAACTTCAGATGGTTCTCCAGGTTGATTGTTACATAATTTAGCTGTAATTTTAATGTGTTCACATAAGGACACAGGTACAGTGTTTATGTACTCCACCATCTTGGATTTCCTATTTCATTTAATTCTTATAACAACACTTCCCAATGCTATTATTTCAATTTAGAGATCATTGAATCTCAGTGATTTATTAAATAACTTACTCAATGTCAGACAGGGGTGCCAGGGGTAGGAACCAGCAGACTGGATGGTTAGCGGCTTAGGATGAATCAAAGTGTTTTCATTTGTTGGTTTTATAAAACTGTATTTCTACTTTTATTTTGTGTTTGTCTCCTAAATCTGGGAACCTTATATTGGTTTGTGTATGTTTGTATATCAAAGACAACAGTTGAGTAGGAAACGCCCAAAGCAGAAAGTGATGGCCAGTTTTGTTTTAGTTTTGTTTTTTCATCCTTAAAACTAAGTATTTGGTTTTAGGTAAATGAAAGAGGAATTCCTGATAATAAACAGTCTAATAAAGACTGATGCTGAGTGGTTACCAGCTGGTTAAGGCAAGCACCCTTCACTAAGTTTACTCTCAGTGAGTTCCTCGTGGAAGCTGGGACCCTGGGCTAGACAGCCAATCACAAACTAAAGGTTTCAAGAGCTGTGGGCAACCAGCTGGTGCTTGGTCCAAGCACCATCACTGGGCTGAGGGGAACCAGCATAACCCTCTTGGGCAATTTAGAATCCACATAAAATAAACTTGCAACATGAGGGTTAGAGAATAAGGTGGGCTGAGAGTTGGGGGATACAGCTCAAGTTTTAGATTCAGGTTGTAAAACCTGGAAAACTCTCTCTTTACAAAGAAAAACAGAAGCTCACAGTCTGGTTTCATTACCCACCGGTGCTTTTGAGCCATGAACTTTCCCCCACTTCGGAAACTTCTCTGGAAAATTCATTTCATGCTTGTCTGCTCCAGTAAAATCCATGACTGAACTGTTACAAAACAGGAGACTTGGCTGAGAGAATGTTAGAAATCACCCACTATGGTGAAGCCAGTTGGCATCCTTGAGAGCCCTGTGCCTCCGAAATTCGGTTTACAAACTGCCATCTTGAACTGTGACCTTCTGCCAGCAGAAGGGGCATTCTGATTGTTCCTGTGCCAGGTGACTGGGAAATGGTCACATGCATCACATTCTTTGACATACTGAAGAATATCTCTTAGACTGAGGGAGGGCTGTAGGTGCCAGGATGTCAGAGTTCTGCATTTACCAGAGCCTGAGATGTAATCTTAGAGGACATACATGGTAACTGTCTCATCTCTTTCAAAGCCTCATTTTTTCTTATAAGGTTGTGCCTGCATCAATTACCTTATTGCTGCTAATGTGGCTCTTAAACTAATGTGATAAAACTTCCCTGTCTCCTCTAGTGCAGGTTTTTACCCAGTAATACTTACATGGATCCTGAGCCAGCCACCTTTCCATTCTCCACAACGGTTGTTTCAGAACTTCTTTTCCCAAATTGTTATCTTTTCACTCTTAGCAGATAATCTAATTTCTTCTTTCCCCAGGGAAAGGCCATGTTTTCAACAAGAATTTATTAAGCACCTATTATGATGCAAAAATTGTGCTAAGTTGTTGGAATATAAAGGGAAATAAGTCATAATCTCTGCCCTGGATGGGCTTTTAGCTCGGTAGAGGGAGTAGACATGAGAACAAATAAGGGCAGTCAAACCACGTAGGTGACTTAATGGATAGATGTATAGGGCAAAGGGGATGCTGGAGATGAGTCATCAATTCCACTTAGGAACGCAGGACAAGCTTCAGAAAGAGCATCTGGAATGAACTTCCTAAAGTCCCTTCCCTCTGCTTCTGAAGTCATCAGTAGCTGTAGATATTCTTACCATCTTTATTCCTATCTTAGAAAAGGCGTCTACTCCTTTCTAAGGCAAAACCATCACATGATTCTTAAAACTAAACTTCATCTTCCAATAAAAAAAGTGAGGTAAAAGAATTACAAAAATATTATAAAACAACATTGAAAAATTAAGAAAAAATATCTCCCATAACCCGCCAACTTCTTAACATGGCTGCCATCATCCATATTTGTGTATATTTAAATCTCTTTTCTTTTCCTACGCATGTTTAAATAGTTATAACCATTGTCCCTTGTGTTCATGTCCATCTTTTACCCCCTCCTGTGGGATCTGACTCCTTCCAATTCTACATCTTGGCTGTCTTTCCCATTGGAAAGTCCCATTCTCTTCCCTACTCATGTAAATCTCACCCATTCTACAACACAGGAAGCCAATCATATCCTTAGCCATGCTAGACTGTTATTAGTTCTTCAGTGACCTGCTTCTGAGGCCAAGTCACTTTTCTTGTTGATATTTTACTTCTTTCTGCAGCTTTTCTCCCTTGACTCCCTTAGTTGCCTGTTTTTGAAATTGTCTTTTCCCACCCCTCACCTCACTGATAATTCTTTCCAGCGCCATCTCTTTCTTATATGAGTTCCGCTCCCTCTGCCACCCTTTAAATATTGGTGGTTCCCAGGGTCTCACCCACTGCCCACTTTTCTTCACAAAACTCTCCTTGGGCCCTTTCTATGGCTTCACATATTCATCCAGTGCTCCTAGGTCTATATCTCCATCCTGGACTTCTTACCTGGACTTCAGCCCCAATGGCATCTTACTACTGAGCATCCCTAGATACCTCCAACTCATCATTTACAAACTGGGTTCTTCTCCTTATTCCTTAGCTTGGTCAAAAGTATTACCACCCACTTTGTCCATCATGGCAACAGAATGGACACCATCCTTATTCCTTGTAGTGTAAATGCTTCCAGTAAAATGTATCTGAAACCCATCAATCATTCTCACTGCAACTTTTTAAAATCAGACCCTGATTGTTTCTTATCTGGTCTACTAGATAACTTAGTAATGAATGCACTGCTTTCCACTTCTTTTCATATTGTTTTTTATTCTATGCTTCTTCACAAATTGTGTTTCTAGAATACGAGTGATTTTAAGAACTTACTTCCTTAATTAAAAATTGTTGATGCTTTTCCACTGCCTGCAACAAAATTCAAATTTCTTACATAGCATTCAAGGCAGTATGTATGTAGTTTGGCCCCAATCTAATATTTTCCTGTCCTCATTTCTTTCCTACCCATTCTCATATACCCTCTGATGAAGCCTCATGCAATTAATGCATGCTACCCTGCTGCTCTGAAAATGCCATGAATTCTTACACCTTCCAGGTCCTACTGTGGTTTTCCTTCAACCTAGAAATGCCTAGTGCATTTGTCAAAATCATATTCAGATTAGTTTGTTCATTTGTTGTATTCTTTAGATTCCACACATAAGTGAGATCATATGGTATTTGTCTTTCTTCGTCTGACTTATTTCACTTAACATAATCTTCTCTAGGTCCATCCATATTGTTGCAAATGGTAAGATTTCATTTTTCTTTATGGCTGAGTAATACTCCATTGTATAAATATACCACAGTTTCTGAGCGTTGCTAGATGGAAAGGGGGTGGGGATAAGGGAGATGGTGAGGGGATTAAAAAGCACAATCAGTAACCACAATATTGCCATGGGGCAAAAAACAGTTTGGGGAATATAATCAATAATGTTGTAAAGATTTTGTAGAGTATCCAAGGGACCCTTGTCTTATTACGGAGATGACTTCAGGGACTGTGTAGATGCCTGCTCACTGTACTGTACGCCTAAAGCTGAAGCTGAATAATAATGAATGTCAACTATAATATATATATATATATATATATATATATATATATATATATATATATATATATATGGTCACAGGATGTGGAGTACAGCATAGGGAATAGAGTCAGTGGAACTGTAACAGATGTATACAATGTCAGAAGGGTAGTAGGTTAGGGGAGATGGGTTATCACTTTGTGAGGGGTGTAAATGTCTAACTATTACATTGTTTGGTACACCTGAAACTAAGAAAAAAAAGTGAATGTACAAAATATCAGAGGCTTTTCGTGTAGTGGGGATAAGTATTAGTCCATAAAACTTTTATTTCACTTGTATGTATGTGTTGGATCATAAAATTTTGGAAGTCATTGCAATAGAATATCTAATTATTTGAATGGATTTTGATATTTATTCTTAATTTTATATTATTATTATTATTAAATATTTAATAGTTAATACTACAATAATCAATATTAATAAAATAACTATAGTTAAAATTATTATGATATAATTTTTATAATGACTCACTTTAAGCTAATAAAAATCTCTCCATTAAGTAAAAAAAAAAAAAAAAAAAAAATCATCTTTATGCTTCTAAGCCCAGCTTAAATGCCACCTTCTCTGGGAGGTTTTCTCAGACTGGGTTTCTCCTGCCCCCTGGGAAATCAGTAACTCTGTCCTGTGTATTCTCATACAAGAGTGGTTTCTAAACCTGACTGTGCACTAGAATCAACTGGGAAGCTTTTAAGAGACACAGCTGTCTGGGCCTTACCTTACGCTACTTACAGCAGAATATTTGAGGGTAAGCTCTGTGCCTTGGCAGTTTTTAAAATCATATCTCAGGTGCTCAGAACTTGATAAGTTCAAATCTTGGTACATGACTCATGGGACACTATCATCACTCGCCACGTGTGTCACTCTTTTAATTGAGTTTTAATAGTATAACAAATACCTGTGAACCTACCACCTCATTTAGGAGCCAGAACATTACAAGTAGCTCATTGACTATGTGCTCCTCATCTCTTCATCCATTGGCCAGCACCAGAGGTAACTGCTACCCTGAAATGTGTATGCCTTTGTTTTAAAAATGTTTTTATTAAGTATATATAATAGTTACCACATATTATTTAGTTTTGCTTGTTTTTGACTTTATAAAACACGTATAGCTTTCCAGGCATTGGCATTTTCCCCCAAATCATGGGTGATTCTCATGCACAGCCAAGGAGAGCCACCATAGAACAATTTCTACATGGCCTCTATTCTAGCCATCTCCTGGGTCACTGCTATGAGCCCTCTGACTAGTCTTTCCTTGGCTTTGACTTGGGGAACCCTGCCTCACTCTGGCCTTTCTGGAACTGGTTCCTCATGCCCCTGGTCTCTGATACATTGACCTAGGGGATTCTCGTTTCATTTATCTCTAGGTCTTAAATCATCCTTCCGCGCACTTTCCCTGACTCTGAGCTTTGGATCTGTCATCCTGTACCCTGTCTCTGTCCCCTTTTCAATTTGTTCTTTTGTCTCCACTCCATACCATAGCATTTATCCTTAATAGCAGCAAAGGAGAGCTAATGAAATTGCGAAGACTGGTATATGAAAAACCATATAGAGCAAGGAACAAAACAAAAAAATGTTCCCTGTATCTTTAACCTCTAATGACTGGGGAGGCAGAATTGGGGTTTAATGAAACGCAACTGTACAAAACTCGGAACTCAGTTGCTCTTTAACACCTGGACCACATAATGTCTCACACAGGAAAGAATTTGATTCCATCTCTGAGCGCACATCATTAGGCGCCTCCCCTTTACTACTTCACTTAACGATCACACGGAAGTTGTGTGCGGAGGTGTAATTACATGCCATTTATTGAAATAGTTAACAGGGAGAACAAGACTCTTTTTATTCTGGGATAGCTGGGTTCTGGGACAAGGAATTACCTTCTTAATTTCAATTCTCTCTGGGGTCTCTGTCTATATCCAGAAAAGCTGAGGTTCTTCAAAAGACCGAAGAAGACAACATGCTTTCTGTTGTTCTTTAGTTGTAACATTACAAATCTCATCTCCCAGTCAGGAGTATGTGTCAGGATGTTTCCAGTTCTATCACATCCAACTACTGCCTTACACATAGACAAGACTAAATAAATTGAAGTGAAGTGTTCTCTGTACCCCTTACTTGGGGTCTAAAAGTAAATCTGCTGAATAAATTAAAATACAATAGTATAATATTGTAAGTAAGTGAAATATTCCCGGGACTCACGATGATTTTTTTCCCCATGGTTCAGATGGGAAATATTGTAACAGCTTAGTTTCTCTCAGAAAACCAAAAATGTTCCCATTAGAGAACCACTGCAATAAATTTGCTCTTACTGGGGTGGACTGGAAATCATCAAGTTAACAAAACTGTTTTCTTGAAAGTTTAAATTTATTAAATAACATTTAAATATAATTTGTAGAGATTTTTTAATTCTAAAATTCCTTCCTGTGTCACTGAACCCATCTATCAACCTGATCCGCAGGGATCTCAAACAATGAAGTGTTTGTGTGTTTCACAAATTGGGCAGCTCCAGAGCTTTCCACTCCTCCCTCGCACACGTGCCCTGGATTTTCGGGGAATGCATACACTACACATGTGTGTACAGGATTGTGCATCCACACCCACAACAGCTGGCCTGTCCTCAGCATGGGTCTCAAAGAAACCCTAACTTTTAAGGTGGCTGTGTTCCTTTTCTTTTAAATCATGATTTTACCGTTGAATGCAAAGCTCAAACAAATATGATGTGAAGAAAAGGCACAGCAGGGCGGTTGGAGGAGATTAGATTTCTTTAAGTTACAGAAACAGTAAGAGCAGGAGGCCTCTAAAATCAACATTTTATAATCTGAGTCATCTCGTGCCTTTGCTCCTTTGCTTAGAAAAACAATATCGTCAGAACTGACTTAAAACCTGCATAGCAGCGCATGACACAGTTGGAGAGAAGCGTGCAAACACTCAGTAGCATTGAATGAAGGATCTTGCCCTTTGGATCCAGGCCGCGGCTGGAGGTTCTGAGACTCTTAAGAATAATCATCTTCTTCACTAGTAAAAAAACATTTCAATAAGAACAGTGTATTCAACAATATTTTTATTTCAAGATTTATTTTAGGATCCACTGTTTTGAACAGCAACAACAACAAAAAATAAGGATAGGTGAATAGACCTGCCGCCTATCTATTATTTGAAGTCCAGGTTAATACAGCGGTTCTCAAAACGTGGTCCCCAGACCAGCAGGATCAGCATCAACTGGCACTTATTAGAGAAGCAAATTCTCAGGTCCTACCCCAGACTTGCTGAGTCACAAACTCTGGGGTGCGAAGCAGAAGTGGGTGCTTTAACCAGCCCTCAGGTGATGCTGATAGAGGCTCAAGTGTGAGGACCACTGGCTGCACACAATTCACTGTGTGAGAGACTAGCAGCTCTCTGGATATGTCAACAACTATAGGTACTGCTTGCTGGTAGGACAGATAGACCAGTAGGGTCTCTGAAGCACCCAGCCTTATCCCTAACATCTTTCTCCTGCCAATGAAAAGGGAGTGGTGCGAGGATAAAGAAATTATTTTTCAGTCAATGCCCACTGGTGTGAAAGGTAGAAAATCAATTGACTGTCACAAAAAGGTAAAAGAAAAATAAACCTACATAGATTATCTTTTTGATCCTTACAATAAAAAATATATTCAATTAGCTTATTTTTTTTTCCAGTTAACTATGAGTAACATAAATCAAAGCTAGGGAAAAAAACTGTGTTCTAATATGGTTAATTAAAGAAAAGATACCAGATTCTGCAGAGCAGCTTATTTTCTTGAAGGGTAAAGGCTTTCCTTATATTTCTTTAAGTACCTAGCCCAATTCTTAATCTGAAAAAGGAGCCTGATGAATATTCATTAAAATTAAGGGAAATAAGAAAAAAGGAAAAGAAGTCAAAACAGAAAAATAGAAAATCACTCAGGAAAAATTATACACATGAGAGACAGAGAAAAAGATAAAAATATATACAGCGAGAAAAAAGACACCAAGCAAAAAATAGAAGAAAATGACAGAGGTAAAAACACAAAGAGATGAAACCCTGAAAATCAAGAACTAACCTAAACTACAGATTATAGGAATAAGTCTCATGAACTTCAAATTCAATGATATAACTTCTAAGGTATGCAATGTTCTCTCTTTTGAAAATTATTTCTAAAAATCTTTGTCCAAGATGCTCGCCAAGCTTCAAAGACCAGGACATAGACTCTTATTCTCCCCAACAGAAGGAACACCTTCTGTCAAGTAGATGTACTGGATCTGAGATGAGTTGCTTGAGAGGCAATGAGCATTTTCTCACAGGGTACCCAAGCCAAAGAGAGCCGGTAGCTGTGAGGAATGTGACAGATTCTGTATCAAAAGAAGAGGAAGAAGGGAGAGTTTGGTTCTTTTTAAATCTTCAACTTTGCTGAGAATATTTCTCAGAGTTTCAATTCACAGCAGCTGTTTCACAGATATGTAAGCATGGGAAACATGGCTCAATGGACCAAGGCCTGTGAATTCTCACCTTGAACCAAAATACACCTTAACCTCTTAACCAGTCACTACCCTATTTCATTGTTGGTTTTCTCTCAGCAGTGAGAATATGCTCTAATATCATATAGTGCAGTAATTCAATAGTTTAAGAGCAACTATAAAGCAGAATTGGCCTAAGGGAAAAATATAATCTTATATAAGTGTTGGCAGGAGACATTACACCCACTCCCAAGCAGGGAATTACTTGTTCAAGAAAACACATCACACAAAACCAGAGCTGACAGCCATATCTTAAAAAGTCAGAAGAGTTGATCCAACTCTGGAAAATGGTAGTTTGTGCAGTTAACACTTCCATTCAGAAAAGCACCAGCCCTACAGGCAGCTTAACTGGATGCTAGACCCTCATTTTGTCATCTCAGGCAATAAACAAAATAGAATAATAAAGAAAAACAACCCATACTTCCATTGTCGCTATACATTACACATTCATTTGTCATTATACGTTTGTCCACACCACTAGAATGTACAATACCAACAGTGTTCCCTCAGGTAGTCTATGGACTTCGGGTGATGACGTGTCAATGTAGGTTCATCAGTCGTAACAAAGGTACCACTGGGGGGGGGGGTTTGATAATAAGGAGGGGTAGGTTATCTCTATCTTTTTCTCAATATTGTGGTAAACCTTAGACTGCTCTAAAATAATAGTCTTCGGAAAACAGCAACAACAACACTTCCATTCCTGCTTTTTGAATTCAGTCAAATACATTTATCTATCAGTAGGCTGGAACCTCCAATAATGTGGATGACAAGCTACTAGTGCACAAATGGGAAAATGGAATCTATCTTATGGACAATTCCAAAATTTCTTAAGCTTGTTTGAACTTGCCACTCATTTCGTGTTTGACATAATGGCAATCAATCCCTGAATACCATACAATGAAAACAAATTAGGATTTAAACTTTTGGCTCAAAGAAAAGCATTACAAAAAGGACAGTGACAAACCACATGAAACAGAGTTTGTTTTATATGTGTGTAAAGAAGCAAATATGTCCACAGAGAGACATTTTTCAATCTCTACAGAGAAACTCCTTCTCTGCTATCAGGGAAGTCTTTCTTTTCAGAGTGGTGGACCTGGATTTGTGTGCATCTCTCTTTGCTCCCCTTGGTGCTTTACTATGCATGTCTTCAAAGTAAAAAAAAAAAAAAAAATGTTGGGGCAGTGCGAAGAAATCTTTCCCTGTGCAACAAGTGTGATCATTCTTGAATCAGCTGAGCTCAAAAGGCTTATTCTCGAACGAACTCAGCTAACTGGACAAATGATATGAAGGATTTCATGTGAGTATTATGGTATCAGTAAAATAGTGGATTTGTAGTATTTTCTATTAATCAAATTGTTTAAAAAGTTAAATCAAGGAAAAAGGCAAGACTGATTATGTAGCTGTCAAGACGTGATTATACAATGATGGCCTTGGGTCAAGACTGTGAGTGGGCACTTCCTGTGTTGACATTGAAGGCTGATTATGACAAGTACTCAAAGTCACGGTATTCTGGAACAAAGGGAAGGGCGTTACAGGTATAGCCTATGAGTGGTGCTCCTGATCCAGGCATTTGGAGCTCCTTTCCCATTGAAGCAAATATGGGGTTGATTTTATCAGGACCTCCTATTAGGTTTCCAACATAGCATGTCTCCTGTATTTCTGAATAGACTAGTAGAATGCAAAAAAGAAAGGAGGCAATCTAATTTTAAGTGCCCTAATACATAGACAAATAAAGTGGTAATGAATGTGTTCATGTAATGCACGTCTTTATGAAAACACATATTTGTTTTTGAGATAACACTCCTCTCGTGCCTCATAAGAGTTACGAGAACTAACATTTATTGAGTACCTTTCATGAGCTAAGTATTTTACAGAAATTATTTCCTTAAATGTTCACAACCTAGTCAAGTAGATATAATTATCGTCCCCATTTTCAGATGAGGAAACTGAATCCAAGAGGATAAAACACTTGGTCACTGATACCAGACAGCTGGTGGGGAAGTTGGGATTCAAACTAGTTGTGTTCAATTACAAAAGCAGAGTTCAATTACAAACCTTTTTTATCAAAAAACAAAACAAAACTTTCTATCATAGATTGTTGCACCATTTTCTAGCAATATCAATTTGGAATTCTAATGTGTGTTCTCTCATTGCTGGTTGTCAAAAAATAACAATTATATACACAACCCCCACACATGTATCCATATAAATGCATTTATGAGATACGATATAAGTGTAGTGGCAAAGTGCATGAACACTGGAGTGAAACTGAGTGGGTCCAAATACCTGACTAGCTGTGTACGACTAGGCAAAGGGCTTAGCCCCTCTCTGACTCATTTTCCCATTGGTAAAACAGGTATCCTGATAATGTAATAGCTAAAAATGGTGTCTGGAACTTTTTAAGCACTATGCAAGTACACTTGACCTTTGAACAATACTAATTTGAACTGCACAGGTCCACTTACATGCAGATTTTTTTCAATTGACCCGTGAAGTTCAATTGACCCCTGCAGTTTAAACCTGCACTGTTCAAGAGTCAACTGTATTGGCCATGACTATTACATCAATAAGAGTAGAGCTATTGAGTAATATTTTCCATTCAGTATATCATGGCTGGAATAGTTTGGACAATGAAAATTTAGTGCTAAGGAGGCCAAGATTAAAATTGAGATAGATTTATTGACCAGTTAGCTTCATTTCTGTTCCATGCTCACAGATTCCCTAACCTTACTCAGCTATATCAGTGAGTATCATGGGTCAAAAGGTCTCCCTGAATTAGAACAATTTTACACTCTCTACAAAAATGTGTGACTTATTGAGGATCAGAGAGTAGGTCAGTCATGAAATGGAATGTGAGCCTTTACTGTTGTAATTAAAAACACTGATTTCATACCCCCATATTTATAGCAGCATTATTCATATAGCAGCCAAAAGATAGAAGCAATCCAAGTGTTCATCAACAGGTGAATGGATAAACGAAATGTTGTATAATCCATACAATTGAATATTATTCAGCATTAAAAGGGAAAGAACCTCCGATACATGTTGTAGCATTGAGGAAATTATACTAATTAAGCCAATCACAAAAGGGCAAATACTGTATGATTCCACTTAATGAGGTCCCTAGAGTAGTCAAATTGGCAGAGACAGAAAGTAGAATGGTGGTTTCCAGGCAATGGGGGGAGAGAGGAAATGGGGAGTTATTGTTCAATGGGTATAGAGTTTCACTTTCAAAGATGAAGAGAGTTCTGGAGATCGGTTGTCCAACAATGTCAATGTACTTACCACTACTGAACTGCACCCTTAAAAATGGTTAGGAGTTTTGACAGATGGTAGCTAAACTTATTGTGGTGATCACTTCAAAAGGTATATAAATGTTCAATAAGTGCATATTACTCCTGAAACTAATATAATATTGTATGTCAACTACACTTTAATTTAGAAAAATGGTTAAGATTGTAAATTTTATGTTACATGTATTTTACCACAATTTAAATTTAAAAAAATATATATATACTTCAATCAAACCAACTGTAGCTGCCGTGGTGGCCACCAATTAGTGGGAGGGTGTTGTGCTTTACTGATCTGTAAGACCTGATGAAATTGTCAATGTTTTTTCCTGTCAGCAGCCAATCTCAGTGATATGCTACAGCTGTTGTCGGTTCGCACCAATCCAAACAAGAGTCTGAGTTACCCACCCTTGGCCTTTGATTCTTTCCTAAGGGAGATACAAATATGACTGTTGAATTAAAGGGTATGTGTGGAGAAAATGCATGTGCATATCCAGAGGTGGTCACCCTGGTGAGCCCTTTACATCTGGGAGAATAAGTGGCAGTACTGAAATCTTCCATATGGGTCAGTAGTGTTAGATCACACAGTTGTCAGATGTAATGCTTTGTTTCCAATGACATTATTGGAGCACCAGGCAACATTCCAGGGTTCCTGTATTTGTATCCATGTTTTTGCACGGTACATAAATGTCACGTCTGGAACTTGGGCAATTCCCCCAAGTGGAGAATGGTTGAGTCCCTTCATTAATTAGGACATATTTAGATTTCTGTGATCAATGGTTTCAATATGAATACATTAGGTTAGAATTGCAAGCCCATTGATACTTCTACAAAGCGTTTGAGTTTCACCAGTATGTGTGTATTGAATATCTTTTATTTTTCCTAGTTGGGAGGAAGGTGGAAGGACAAACATTTAGTGTTTCAACACAAATGAGAGCCCTTTCAAGTCCAGCATATTAATTAACTAACAAATGAGTATACTTCATAATAGTAGTATAGTGTAAAAAGGAATCTATTTCTTTTACTAATAATTATTCCTTTACTTAGACATTAGCATAAAGTCTTTATGCTTCCCTCTCTGACTATCTACATACTTCCATATGTGTGTGTGAGATACACTGTGTGTGTAGTGCATCTATTATGGGTTATAGTGAAATGTAATTTGAAACACTCGCAATTCACACTCTGAAAGAGACCAGCTTTTGATGTCTATGACACTGACTACAGGCTTATTTCAAAAAGGGCAGCAGTCAATTAGCTTGTAGGTGGCTTTACAGAAAATAAAACGCAAAGTGACAGTGTTTTACCCTGAATGTGTCTTGATTCAAACCCTCTTGAAAAGTCGAGGCCTCTCTGAACACCAAGAGCCACCTGTCACAGGAAAGAGGCCAAATGACCCCTGACTGGGTTGCTGCCAGGGCTACATCGGTGATTCCGATCAGTATCCACCTTCTTTGGTCCACAAAGGGGCGGGGGCAAAACTTGGTTAAAGAACGGAAGTTGCTTTCAAGAGACAGAGATGAAAGAACTTCTGCAAGCAAATGACTTAGTACAATAACTGATTCTCTTTTGCACATTTCCTAAGAGCTTACCTGTCCTTAGCCTTCCAAAACATTGCTTCCAGAATATCAACCTGTCAGGGCACTGGGGAGAAGCCACATCGAGTGGGAAGACCATCGGGTGTGATCAGTGGGTCTTGATGGCAGAAACAAAGTGATTCTGCCTCTCTTTCAGGCCCCAGCCTTGCAGATACAGTAGGACACTGTCAAGACTGAGTCTTTTACCTAAGAGAACTAGGATTGATGGTTCTCAGGCTACTAAACTTAAGAAACCGAAGGTTGCCATGGCAGGAACTCTTTTAGCAGGGGTCGCAAACTTGGAAAAGAAGGGGGAAGCAAGAGCTTTAAACCAAGTTTCCCATTTTTGTTCACTAAGAACAGGTGTTTGTTTTCCTCAAAGAAAGATTTCACAGGGGTGATTTCATGCAGAGCTAAGGGCAGAAGCAGGATTTTTCTGCTGTCATAGCTGGGATTAATTTACATCATTAGGGCCTTATCACTCCAGTGATAAGCTTTTTATGAATATGATATTAAACGTGTGTGTGTGTGTGTGTGTGTGTGTGCCTGAATCAGGTAAAATGACCACCCACAATTTCCCCAGCATTCTTGGGAATATTTGCAATATTAAGGCAGCACTCTTACCTTCTGGTTATAGTAACACAAGTACTTTATACACTGCATTTCATTTAATTTTCATCACAACTCTATGCGATTGGTATTATTGTCCCCACTATATAGATGCTTAAAGAAACTGATGCTTAAAGAGGTTGAATAGCACGCTATGGTAGCATAACCAGGAAGTGGTAGAGATTTGAGCTGAGGAAGTCCGGAACTTTGCTCTCCATCACACTCCCGCAAGATACGTAGCACACATCGTACTGGCTGCACAAAATCACTGAAGAATTCTGGGTGATCATCTACAAAGCACATTCACTCATTTTCCTCTTCTTTGCAGAGCTGACCCACAAGCCCGGAAGTGTGGCATTGCCTCGCCTACCACTTTTCCTTACGCTGCTCTCAGTCCTTCCACAATTAATATTTAACCTACCTTCTGTTCATGACCCCAGTGGCCAATTCTCCCACCATGTTGTCCTGAATAATAGAATCAGGCAAAAACTCCTTGCCCACGTGCCCTAGCAGAACGGCTGTCTCTCAGAGGATTTCTGCAGAGACACTGTGGATGCAGCCATAATAACTGTCCAGTCTCCTCTTTAACCAGAGCTCCACAATATCACATCCTTTTGACAACTACAGCAGGAGGAAGAAAAAGCCAGTTTAGATGGTGGTTATCAATTTTTTCTTTCCACCCTTTCCTGGACGTCTTCATTGTTTCTCTTTCAGCTCTTCAAGTGCCTGGATTCTTTAAGAGGCTGCACTATCTTGTTATGTTCAATGCAGGTAGATAAATAGATGGAATCTAGATAGATAGATCAAGATACAGATATGTGTGTGTGTGTGTGTGTGTGTGTGTGTGTAGCCTTGGTTTGGGTTCCCCCAGAAGCAGACCCTGAGATAAGGATTCACATGCAGGTAGGAAACACTAGTAGAGGAATGAAGAAATGAGAAATCGGAAAGGGAAGAAAACTCATTAAAGAAGAATAATCAAGCAACTTTCCATTGACGGCAAATGGAGTAAGCTTAATTGCACTAGGGAATTCTGGGAGACTGTGTAGAAATTGCCACTCAAAGTGGATCAATATCCTCATCATCCTCATCCTCATCTTTATTGTCATCGTCATCATCACCGTCATCATCATCATCATCGTCATCATCTCAAGCTCCATCCCAAATCCAATGAATCAGAACGTGAATCTTTAACAAGATCCCTAAGTGATAAAGTTTGTGGAGTGCCAGGGCAGAATATGCCTCAAAGTTAAACTAACTAAGGGGTGAGAAAATAGTGAGATTTATCCAACTCCTCATTTGACATTAGTTATGAGCTATTTCGGAGAGTTTCAAATCTCTGGCGTTTCTGGCTTGGTCTTTGTGTAGGTAGAACATTAATGCTTCAGCGGCCAGAAAGAAAGTGCTCAAGCAGAAAATGAGAAGTATTAGCAGTAAGCGGCCATAAGCATGTACCGCTCTTGCAGGTTCAACAATGATGCAGCTAGATAGGAGCATAATATTAAGGCTGAGGTTGAATTGCAATAATAATAACCACTACAACTATAGTACTGATTCAATGTTAAAGGCTCATCAAGCAGATTGACATAAGCAGGATTTCATCTAGGCTTTTATTATAAGTAAAGTAGTTAATTTACCTAGTAAAGAAATACCATTATCATAATTACCTTTAAAATGCTATATTTAAGTTAGGTTTTATTCAGTAGTTATTTCAGGCTCTCTCAAGTAAGTCATGAGTGAGATCAAGGAAAAGCATCCATATTTTATGTCTTATTGTAATTCCTAATATTAACCCTCAGGAGGGGTGAGGAAGCATATGACCAATGTTCTTCATTGCAATGACAAGCTGTGCACCACACATATTGTGGAGTACATTCAAGGGTTGAAGTTATAGTGGAAAAAAAGACTAGACTCCTATTATAATATTAACACTGGTAAAGAGATTTGGATAACATTCAGAAAAAAATCCATGACTGCTCCCAGACACAATAAAAACAGTTTCCAGAAAAATGTTTTTTTGTTTTGTTATCTATCACTTTCTTTTTAAAGGAGTATGAGAGTATTCTATATCATACAAGGAAAAAATTCAAAAAAATTCAAGATGCATCAAATCAGCTTAGAAAAAAAGTTTCTAAATCAGTTTCTCAATCAGCTTAAAAAAATATTAACCTCTTAGGAACACTAAACTTAAGCAAAACCCTAAATAAGATCTTTATGTTTAAATAATAGGGTTGTAGAAAAGTGTGAAACTAAAACTTGTGGACATGACAGAATATATTAATTATGAGCTCAGAATGTAAGTTCAATACTTGAACTTTATTGAATAAAACTTAAAATAAAAAAGTAATTAGCTGTGTATTCTTTTACACATTATTTTTGCTCAATACAACATCAAATAAATGTTTAAACATTCAAAATATTGTAAAATTACACTTGTTATTCATTTATTAACCAACTACCAAAACTCGAAAAGCTTTTGTTGAAAAAATGAAAAGTTATTGCATATAGTATATTTTTAACATATGTTAGGTAATGAAATCCTATAAAATATATTCTTTTTATGCCTTTATGTCCCTGCTATCTCTCTTCTCTCTCCCCTTTAGCTTCCAGCAGCAAAAGCAACTTTATGTCTATTAAATAAGCCTCTCAGTGAATGCACTGAGCATAGAATTTTCTGTGCAATTCCTCACAGTACAAATTAGCTGCTGTCTGTGGGATAAAATCTAGTGAAATTCTGCTTTTGTTGAAGTCATCTCTCTTCCTTCACCAGTAGTTTGTTTTATGGCAAGGACACTGAGGAAGACATCAGGGGCTTTAAATCATTTATTTATAGTGTGGTTGACAGACTCGTTGATGTTAGAAAGAAAATTGTCAAATTTGACAATTCACTCCTTACTCTATTCTAAATTTCAGTTAAAAAAAAAGTTTGGAATATCAATTTGGGTTGGGCAGGGGGGTATTTTCCTCAAAGAAATATTAATAAAATGATTTTCCCTTTACCCAAAGTATGTGTAGAAGACAACTTGCAGAGAGGCTGAGACGTAGGTTAGAATCACTTAACAGCAAATGACTCACTTCTGAGACTAAAGTTAAGAAGAGTGCAAAATGTGATGAATCTTTGAAATGAGAATAAATATGAGAATACCAAGGGTCCAAAATGAAATGGGTTTGTATCAAAAACTAAATGGGCTTGATACTAGTGCTGTCTAATAGCGGTGTAATGAGAATGATGAAAGTGGGTCACATATGCAATTCTAAATTCTATTAGCCCCATTAAAAAAGAAACAGGTAAATTCATTTAAATAATACATTCTTTAAACCAATAGGGACAAAATGCTGTCATTATCAGTATTAGTGAGATATGTAGCACTCTTTATTTCATACTAACTTTTCAAATTCAGGTGTGAATTTAATACAGCACATTTCAAGTGCCCTAAAGCCACCTGTGACTAGATGACACAGTACTGGTCAGCTTAGGTCTAGACAATCTATTAAATGAACCAAAGTGCCTTTAAGAAATATTTGTAGGCTCTTTAACAGCCAGATCAAAAGCACTAGCTGTAATCATGAAGTCCAAACTACATTTTTATAATAGTGAGTTGGGACCGCTTTCATTTATACTTAGTATTCCAGGTACCTAATAAACTTTTCTCTAAGGATTATTTTGCCATCCAATTCAATTTCACATACTCTCATTTATTCTAAACACACATTATGACCAGCAGTTCCCCACCCTGACACACACACAGATAACCTGCAGCATCTTATCGTCTAACCCTTGAGAATTGCTTTAAATTAGGAAAATACTTTAATTCTGATTCACTTTTTAGTACAAAAAGCGTCTGTATGTTTTGCTCAAAAATGTCATCTCCCCTAAGATACAGAAAATCCCTATGTCAAAGCTTTCATCTAGGTCTTTGTGTGACCAGAGGAAATACATCAAGAAGAAAACACCTTTGTTGTTTGAAAACGTGATATATACTAGGGCTTATTTTTCATGTGCTGTGAGCCGCTGGTCAAGTTTTGGAATTAGGAACCAGACCAAGGGCAGCCTGTCACTTTAGTGCATACTAATATGTATTGCCATCCCCTTGGGGGAGCAGTCTGAGCACATTATGCTATAATCGGAGAAAAGTTTCTCATCCTTAATATGGATCTTGGTTGTGATGTTTCTGAAACTTAATTTATCTCCTGAGACAAGGGTTACCTGTGAGATGGCCCAGGAAGAATAAAAACAAGGCAGGTATATATATTACACTACCAAGGGAATCTCAAAAAGCACTGAACTTGGAACATTTACCCTGAACTGTCCTTAAAGAAAAAGAGTGCTATTCTAGTTTAACTTGGGAAATGTTCTGCTGCAGGATTGTCCTAGGGATCGCATTGGTTGAGGTGTGAAAATGGGAAAGAAGGGAATTCTAGGATATGGTTGATACCAGTGAGTAGGGGATGGGTTTCTCCCAGGGGCGATGAATGTTCACGTACTGGTGGTTTGAGGAAGAAAGGGCCCCTCAGGGGGAGATGGACCTGAGGATGAGGGGCAGGGCTGGGCATACTGTGTATATATGCAAAGGGTTTAACTGCTGAGCAATTTTCTCTTAGATTATTAGGATAGTCTTGTCAAGTACACACTATTAATTTTTCCTCTTATATTCTATTCGTTTACAACTTTTCAATAAGTCTCGGGTGATAGAGTAAAAGCAGGACCAACTGCATCATCTGCAGAGCCAGAGCAAAATGAAAATGCAGGAACCCTTGTTAAAAAATTATTATTAAGAATTTCAACACAATATGGTATTACATAAAATGAAATTCAGCCTTAAAAAGGAAAGAAATTCTGACACATGACAGCAGCAGGATCCTAAAGACAAAAGACAATTTTAGAAGAAATCGGAATAAAATGTAGATTACTTACCAGGTAACAAAATGATTAGAATAAAGGTAGACTTGCCATTGGCTTTACCAGAGGCCAGAAAGCAATAGAATAATGCCTTTAACTATTGGGAGAAAATAGCTGTCTATCTGAAAAGTTTTATCTAGCTAAATTATTGTTCAAGAATAATAATTCTTCTTTAGTTTGAGATAAAAGGTATTCAAGTAGGGATAAGAATAAGAACGAAGACTCAAAGGAAGTTTGCCCTAAGCATCTTCAAATAAAGGAGTACAAAACATCTCTTATGTTGGGGTGTAGTAAATAACAAAATAGATCATTGTGGCATCAGATAAAGTATCATGTAAGAAAGCCCAATGAATACTTGATGGATATAACTGCGATTGGTCAGACAGTGGAGTCTTGAAGCCTAGGGACACATTAGAAATAAGCTGCTTTCAAACTTGATAAATACAATTTTATTCACCCATATATTATTTTTACCCTATCCACTTCTTACAAAGATTTAAAGTAGCTAGTAACTAACCAGGGAAATAGCCAAAGATGTATTACCTGGCATACATATTTTATAGCCTTGTATTTCTCTAATTTCTCTTCAAGTAGATGAGAGATTACTGAGTGACTTCCCTCTACAATACCACATAATGGGAGAAAAACATAGATCTTATATATGGCTTCCACTGTCTAGACTTTTTGCTTATTTTAGATCCATCTAATGCATGAAGGACAATGGGACATTTTCCAAGACTAGGAAGAGCAACATGTAACTGGAGTTGACGTCATAGTCCTTCTTGTGTTAGGAAATTTCCCATTATTGTTCCAAGAAGGCAAACACTTGGGAACTGCCCTGCAGGAAATGAATGGTTTCACGTAAATGGCCACTTGCCACGCAGTCCACAGTGTCATAAAATGTCTTATAATGATGGCGTCTCCCACTCAGCATCTTAGAAAAGTTTAATTCATTCTAGAGAAGAAATTAGTAAGTGGGGATTTATATTTCCTCTTAAAGAAAAGATTTTCCCCATGTTTATGAAAAATTATACTAACGATAAATGATGCTTCACATTAGGCATTAAGTTGATATTTCAAGTGCGCCACTGCTTTTGATAGATATCAGGAAAGTCTTATACATGTGACAAAAATGCTACATGCTGAGGAGGGGGGATGTCTGAGTCCACGAGTCTTAAGTATGCTTCTTTGGGATAGTGAAGAGGACTTTCCATCCAAATTTTAAAATTAATAATAAAGGAGACAAAGAAGCACCATGCACTTTTTTCCAAAGGGCAAGATACGCATTCTTATCTTTTTCAAAGTTTGGATATTGAAACATTAAAGGCTGCCTAGATTTAAAATCCGTTCTCATTTTCATGTGGTCTATAGTGGCCTTTGGACAGACAGATAATGTTTCTTTCTTTCATTGACTATTGTTCACACTCCCTAGTATCTTTCACCAGGACCTTCACAATCTGGCCCTTGCTTACCTCTCCAGCTTTATTATTATTATTATTATTATTATTATTATTGTTATTTTAACCCTCCAGTAACACACACATATGCTCACACTAACCTCCCTCCACCAACTTTATCCCACCTTCTCTGACGAGGCACCACAGTCACACCTTACAAGGCAGACGTATGGAAATTATTTCAATTTCTGTATATAGCCTAGGTTCCCACCAGACTCTGGACCTTTGCCCATGTTGTTCTATTTGCTTAAAACACTGTTTCACACATAGTCTTTGTTATGGACTGTGTTTTTGTGTCCCCCCTCCAAATACATATGTTAAAACCCTCACCCTAAAGATGGTATTAGACGATAGGGCCTTTGGAAGGTGATTAGCCTCCATGATGAGATTAGTGTCCTTATGAGAGGAAGACGAGAACTAGACCTGTCTCTGCCATGTGATGATACAATGAGAAGGTCTGTAAACGAGGAAGAGGGGTCTCACCAGAACCCAACCATGCCGGCACCCTCACCTTAGACTTCCAGCCCCCAGAACTGTAAGAAATAAATGTTTATTGTTTTAGCCACTCAGCCTATGATAATTTGTTTTAGCAGCCTGAACTGAAAAAGACAGTTTTGTTTGGCTAACTTCCAATAATCCTGAATTTCAGTTTACTAGGCACTTCCTCTGTAAAATGACTGGTTGAGTCTGCCAATCAACATTAGGTTTCCTTACATGTTTTCCTATACTCCCCTCCCATAACACTTATCCCACATGACCTTATCTCATTCTCCATCAAGAGGTTGCAGACAGAGGTTGCCTGACAGAATGGAGCTCTCCGTCCCTGGAATCTAGGCCTTAGTAACCAAAGGAAGTGGAAGTGATGGTGCATGACTTCCAAGCTGGATCAGAAAAGGCCTTGAAGTTTTTGTCTGTTTCTGTTGAGATACTTGCTCTGGGGGAAGCCAGTTGCCGTGTGAGAAGTCCAGTGAGCCTAAGACTGGCACACTGGAGGACACATAGAGGTGTTCCAGGCCACAGCGCCCAGATTACAGTGAAGCAAAAACTGCCAGCCAAGTGAGTAAAGGCATCTTCAGATAAGTCCAGCCCTCAGCCATGAAGTCATCCTCACCCACTGAGACTTCCCCGCTGAGGCCCAGACATCATGGAATCTTATACCCTATTCAAATTCTTAAGCTGCAGGGCCATGAGCATAATAAAGTAGTTGACTTAAGCTGCTAGCTTTGGGGCTAATTTGTTATACAGCACTAGTAACTGAAACATAACTATGTAATTGGATGTTCCCTTACCTAGACTGTAAGATCCCACACCAGACTCTGCAAGCATGAGGACAGAACAGTAACTATGTATGTCTGGTTTGTTTACCATGGTAACCTCAGCTTTCAGCTCAATGTCCGGCACATAATAGAGTTTAGTAAACAATATTAACTAAATAAAGAGATGGCTGAATGGGTGCATGGTTTCCTTCTCTAAGTTTGTTTATCCACCTCTTTCTCACACCTTAAGTTTGGCGATCTAGTTACAAACAGTTGGTTTGTCCAACATACTGTTTCTCTTATCTGTCAAGTTCTGTATCATTAATTCCTACTGTGTTCCTCTCGACCATTCCTTGACCCAGTGTTTGGAATAATGAGGTTGCCAAGTGAAAGGCCTTGCACCATGCGGGTCTCGGAAAGCCCATCTGGTACAGCCCCTGAGTGGCTCTACTGTCCCCAGAAAGGGGCTGGAAGTGGAGTGAGGAATGACAAGAGGCCAGTAACCCTCTGAAGCCTGTGAACTTGAGAGTGAGGCTGTAGATCATCCAGTAGCAAGATGCTGCCTCTCTCTTTCCACGTACCATCCTAGGGCATGGGGATTGAAGAGAGTGCAGACAGAGCACTCAGACCAAAACAGCCCATCACCACTCAATGCGCCAGGAGTGTTAGCTGGTGGGGAGCGGGGTGTCAACGGTGAGGAGTGGGGAACTCGGGCATTGTGCTGTGTGAGATAATGTCCCTGCCTTAAAAAGTCTGTCATCTCCCCTCCAGCCCGAAACCTTTTTCTGCTCTTACCCGTGCATGTGTACACACACACACAACCTGGAGGGAGCCTAGGGCCCTGAACCACGTTTGATTCTATGCAGGATGGATGTAGCCTTCCATGCTGAGTACTCGCCCCAGTTATAGAGACAGAATAAAAGCAAGAAGAATAAGGAAATAGAAAGAGAAAGGGGCGGGGAAGAGGAAAAAGGGCTATCTTTTATTTGGTGTTTGCTATATGCTATGAATTGAAATAAGAACTTTTTTTTGTATAATGCCATTTAATCTGAAACAACAATGCACTAATTAGGTATAATTTCTAATTTGCAGATGAGGAAACTAATACTCAAAGAGTTTAAGTAACTTACTCAAGATGACATAGTTAGTAAATGTTGAAGCCAGAATTTTTAGCCAGATCTGACTGTCTCTAAATGCCATGCTCTTTCCATTCAGCCAGGCTATAGGTTTTATTATCATCTAGAAGTATCCAAATAGCCCACAGGTAGACTGTTTAAACAGAATCATGATATGGGGGTCACTTTGATTCTGATTGTGTATAGTATCAGACCCCCTATTATAGCACCTGTTTGAATTCCACTCTCTCACACACCACTGCCTAAGCACAACCAAGGACCCCTAACTGACCTGAGGTACAGTGTCCTGGCCATGACTTGAGGATAAAGAATTCAGGCTACAGAATCCCAACACAGTGCATTGCACCATAGAGGAGAAGGTTGAGAAATCCAGTGGATGGCTCTCAGCCATACATTGCTTTTATGTCCAAGAATGCATTTCTGTTTCTGGCAAAGGAAAAGTGACTTTCTAAGATCCATTCTGGTCAACCACATTAGCTGTTCTGATTATAACAGCCACTGCTAGTTGAGTTGGTGTTCTTAACTCCCCATTATACAGTGTATATACAAGCTCTGTTTGCTAAGGCAACAGAGAGTCAGTAATTTCCTCAATGTTTACAGTAAGTGATAAGAAAATGAAGGACCGGAATCAACTGCCTAGGCTCTGGTTCAAGTTACTCAGAGATTGCAAGGAATTCTCAGAAGTATTTCATAGATTCAGAGGGAGTATGAGTCCTTGAAATGCAGTCTTGGGCTGCTGAGAATACAGCCCGGGTTCTATCACTGACAGCCACATTGGAGAACTGTAAAACAAAGAATGGCCCTTGGCAATTACTTTGCATTGTTTTGTTTTATTTTTCCAACTCAGCAAACATTTTCTGAGCATCTTCTGTTACAGAGCTCTCGGCTGGGCTGTTTAGCCCTAGGAAGGATACCCAAAAGGATACCAACTTGTCCTGCCTTCAGAATATGACAATTTGTTGGACAAAAGATAAATAATCAGCTAACACATGCCCCAGAGGGTGAGATGAGCCTTGCCCTAAAAACACTCCCAAAATTCCTGGGAAGCGCACAGGAGGGAGAAGTCTATTCCAACAGGCAGTTACATATTTGATTTTGATCAAGGGTTTGCTCTTTTAGTTTGGTTCATATCAACCTTTAAAGCCTCATCCTGAACTAAACACCAAGCCACAGAGCAGAAATAAATGGTTCTACATCCTGAGTGTAACTAGCTCACCACACCTAGTAATTATAGAAAAGAAGTTACATATTTCAACAGATTACTTTGTCATTTATTACCTTTCGGTGGGTCACAATATAATTGTTGATAACATATGCATGCTGATTTTTAGTTCTCAAAGTCAGAATATTGGTTAAATATGTAATTATAATAGATGATAACTTACATAGAAGTTTCTGTGCCAATAAGTGGTATTTAGACCCTTCCGTTTTAATACATTTCACGTGGTCCCTTTCTCTGACATTGGGAAAAGAATTACAAAGCTTCTCTCCACAAATCCTACTTTCTAGAATATGATGTAAGAAGTTGAATTTTACTCTCAGACCTGCTTGGCTGAGCAACATTATTCTATCTTCAGGTTGGAAAATTCTGGACTTCCCAGTGGCAATAATTGACACTAACTCCAAAAGAGAAAAGGGGAAGTTAGAGCAAGTGAGAAAGAAATAAACTAAAGAAAACAAGACTTTAGATCCAGAAGAAAAGTCGAAGAAAGTTACAGCATTTAGAAAGGGGAAAGGAAAGAAGAGAAAAGATAGACCAAATACTGTTAGGAAATTTTTTAAAAAAAAATCTGAACAGTAGTCTGATTTATTATAATCCATCATATCTTTGCTTATATACCCAAAATAGGACTCATTTTAGCTCCAAGCAAATGACATCAAACACTAAAAGCAACGAATGACTCATAACTTAGAAAATCAGTTGAATGAGCTATAAAAATGAATCCAAGTTTATTTTTAGTACTTAATAGAACGATTTCATTTTCTTTGAATAATAAGAACATATAATGGCATTCCTCAGGGTCTAAAAAATATATATTAAAGATATTGTGAATTATGTTTTAACTTGATACTCCCCTCTTTTGATTTTTTGTTTTTTTCTTAGGTAAGTACAGGGACTGTAACAAAAGCATTCAAAGAGCTATCTAATAATGATGCTTGAGAAAGAGGAATAAAGTATAATTATGTATGATAATAGAATAAAATACAGAATTCATTAGAGAAGTAAAAACACTGGTATTAGAAACGATGCTTCTCACTTTAGTACCTTAGCATTTTTCCAGTCTTCAAGAGTTCATTGTCAACACCACCAATTGTGGTCCACTGTACTGGTGGTCACATTTTTAATGGACCCGACTTTATTGAGTCTGTGTTTTATTTCTCCACCAGTGCTTTTCTCACTTGACTTTTAGCTGTAGTCATTCACCACATAAAAATACCAGAACTAATAAGATGATTGGATGAAAATGCAGAATAATAACCATGTAATATATAATGTGCCATAAATGTGGTGTACACATATTATATATTATGGCAAAATCTTGGTAATTGCCTGTCTGGTTTAATTTTCAGCTGAGTCAAGGGAAAAAATTCTGAGGTTGTGCTATCTTTTTCTGAATTATTATTATTACAAATATCTGTATTGGTCAGGGAACCACATAAAAATCCTCACTCCAGTTTTAGAGTTTTCAAAGTTTCTGGAATTGGAAGCTAACCTAAGGTAAAACACTTACCCAAACACAGCTTTCCAGTTTTCTTACTTTTCTCGTCAGAAATGAATTTCAAGTTAACCTTTAAATAATGAGAAACAAGAATTCCCTGTGAAATTATGGGGTAGCTAAACCCCTGGGTAGGGAGGAAACAGGGCACAGGGTGAAGACATTATGTTCTCACTTCCTTGTTAGCAGATGACCTTAAACTTGAATGCCTTTGGATCTTGGAGTCTTGCTGAGATCTCTGCACAGAGAAAGAGGCTTGATGACTTGGAGTGGGGTTTTGGCAGGGACAGTAAAAGCTTAGGCAAAATTCTGGTGTGTACCAATTCCACTCTTGTATTTCTTTCTAGCCTCTATCCTCCAACTGAAAGTCTGAGGAAAGCTTAGCATGAGAGGGCATCTCAAGCCTCTATCATGGTGAATTAATCCTCAGATTTCCGCTAGTGTCTAGCCAGTATGCCAGGTGCTAGAGATTCTGGCATAAATAACCCCAAATCCCTGTCTATGAGTAATTAAAAGCCTAATGGAGGAGTTTGTACTAGTTTCCTGCGGTGGTGATGAATAACGTACCACAGACTGGGTGGCTTAGAAAACAGAAATGTATTTTGTCACAGTTCTGGAGGTTAGAAGTCTGAGATCCAGGAGTTGGCCATGTTGGTTCTTTCTGAGGTTAGTGACGGAGAATTTCTTCCATGCCCGTCTTAGCGTCTGGTGGCCTCAGGTGTTCCTTGGCTTGTGGATGGCAGTCTCCCTGTGTCTTCTCATCATTTTAACCTCCATACATATCTGTCTCTGTATCGTCACATCCCTTTTTATAGGGACACCAGTCTGATTAGGGCCCACCCTAATGACCTCGCCTTAACTCGAGCATCTGCAAAGACCTTATTTCCAAATAAGGTCACATTCAAAGGTACCAAGGGCTAGAATTGCAACATCTTCTTGGGGGACACACTTCAAGCCATAGAAGAGTTGTTCCAATGGCTGAATATTCTACAGTCCTTGACCCTCCATATTGAACTGATCTTCTCCTCAGAGGCCACATTCTGAGCTTTTAAAACTCAGTTTCGTTCCAAACCCCTCTGTTACTTTACTGCCATCGTCTCAGCAATTCCAGCAACATCTGAGGCCCCCTTTTGACTTGAAAGCCCACACTGAACTCCAGGCTGCTCCCTAGTCCCTGCCTGGCATGTCTCCCCCTGGTCCTTTACTGCCCACTGACACTACTTTGGAGTAACAATGGAAGCCCTCTGTTCCAAGAGTTTTACTGAAAAACGTATTTCACTCAATAAACACTGTTTTATGCCTACTGTTCTAGATTCTGCTCCTAGAGCTCGGTGAACACTCTTGCCTTCAACAAGAAATTTGTAGTCTAGTGAGGGACTGTTAAAAGTAAAACGGAGAAATGGAAACTTTGGTAGAAGCCACCACAGGGGGCGATGGCAGTACAGCAAATCAGCCTGAATCTAGGCTGGAGGTGAAGGAGAGGAGAGCAGGGACGTCTCCATGCAGCAGGGGAGAACACAGCTGAGTCTCGGCATTTGTGCAGTAGGATGTATCCAGGCAATGAGAAGCAAAGAAAGCGCGGGCAACGGGGTGGCAAAATGTATTGGGACCAACAAAATGATAAAAGAAGAGTACATAAAAATATGCTAGTTAAATATTGTAAATATTAAGTGAATAAGAAGAAGAGAGGGTAATGTGTTTTTAAAAAGTTTTAAATAAGCAGTTTGCTTTTCAAAATTACGAACAGCCTGGCTTAGTCAGCTTGGGCTGCTATGACAAAATACCATAAGCTGAGAGCCTTAGACAATACACATTTATTTCTCACAGTTCTGCAGGCTAGGAAGTCCAAGATCAAGGTGCAAGACGCTATGGTGAATCGTGGCGCTCTCTTCCTGGCTTGTAGATGGCTGCCTTCTTGCTGTGTCCTCACATGGCGGAAAGACAGTGAGCTCTGGTCTCTTCTTGTAAGGGCACCGATCCCATCCTGGGGGCTCCATTCTCATGACCTCATCTAAACCAAATTACCTTCTAAAGGCCCCACTTCCAAACCACAAACATTTAGTCCATAACACAGCTTCTGCTGACAGCAAGGGGAGAAACGAATGCACGGAGCAGAGCTGACAGGTTCCTCTGCCCTGTGCCCAATCCCCATGGCCTTGATCACTCTAAACCACAAGACTGCTCTTTAGTCAATCAAACCTCTGAGCAGGTAGCAGGGCTTTAATAACAGCTCATCACACAGTGTCTGCATAGACCTATCTAAGACAGTCTTTTGTTATTTAGCCGTGCAAACAAGCCTTGCCCAGCTCAGGACTACAGAAGGGTGACACAGCCCCTCCCCAGTGTGGGCATTCACAACCTCAGCTGGACTTGGGAAAATTGTTCAGTTTTCCCCCAGCTGTCATGTGATTCACGGGCTCCATCACTCTTATCGCCTGATGTCATGGGGCCCCTAAAAGCCTGTGATCTAATGCTATTATAATTTAAGCCCGGGAACCTATTCCACCTTGCCCTTGTCACCTCAGAGTAGAACTCTTCATGCCCCAATACCTTAAAATGCACATCCAACCTTTAGGTAAGTGTAAAAGTTCACCAGATTGTCAAATAAACCATGAAGCTTAAAGGAGATTACAGGAGGCTTGAAAATTTTAATTGAGTCTGCACTAAACAAAATATGGTGGAAATACAGACCTTGTTAGTTATGTGCTCAGCAGTGTGTTTTATAACAAAACCTCAGCGTTCCTTTAAAGTAGTGCAGTTATCAGGGAGGAAATAGCTGATGTCATGTGTTTTCTTTTAAGTCATCAAGAGTCTTGACTGTGCCTGTAAGCTGTAGAAAAATGCCTGCATATGTGCCATTTGCCATCTTTTAGCATAAACTGTGTTGGTGGGAAGGAGGAAACTGGTTAGAAAAAGAAAAAAGACACAGTGTGCACATAAGGACATACGAGTAAGTACCAAACAAGAAGGTCAATAAGGCAGCGATGTGGCTAACCATAATTTGGCTTCTAGGATCCAGATTCTGGGCTATTGAGCAATTGTGTTCCCTTCCTGAGTCCTTTCTGTCTCTTTTCAACCCCTTTGCTAGTGGTTTGTGGGCAGAAGTTACTTCCGGTCCACCACTAGGCATCACCCAGAGGGTCTAAAAACACAAATACCCTCAGGGCTTAATTTCCATTCCAATGCCATCCCCCTGGGGGAAAAGAAAGCTAGTATTTCACAGGTCAGGCTCTGGAATTCCAGTCTCTAAGCAGGAAAAAGTTTACAATGTTTACAATGCTGTCTGTTTTAGGGGCTTGGGTGTTTCTCTGAGACGTGTTTTATAAAACTGGAATTCTACATTTGAAGCAGAAAACCATCCCTTGATGTTTTAAATTAAGAATCAAACTTGTTCCTCTTCTTTTCACATTTAGCCTTAGTTACTGAGAAAGGGTCATTTACAGTATTGACTCTAACTCTGTATGTCCTGGCATGGAAGAAAGAGTGAGTTCCTTAGTTAATCATTGATTCAGTAAAATCGATTGAATTCTTACTACATTCTGGGGGATGCAAAGAACAGTTAGGCCCAGTCCTCCCTTACAAAGAACCTACAACCAGTCTGGGGATCAACGCCAGGACAAAAGCTTGTCCTTTTTGTTTTGTTCATCAATGTATCTCCCACACTGAGCATGTTTGTTTAGTGCATTCTAGGTGTTCAACAAACATTTTTCAAACAAATAAGTGAGATTAATGCCACATGAGCACAGTACATCCTTTCCAAGATGAGAAATGAGCACTCCCGGCTTCGGTGATTAGAGCAGACTTCATCACGGAGATGGATTTCAGCAATGCTTTCCGGAAGCCATGGGACTCCCTGCAGCCAGTGGCGGGATGACAGAAAAGCATTCCTCTTTCAGGTAAGGAGACAAAGGTGAGTCAAGCCAGGAGGCTGGATACTCAGAGAAATTTCAGAAAGGGGAATGGCCAGCGTCCAAGTGGCCAGGCAGCAGGAGAAATGCGTGTGAAAGGCATGTAAGAGTCGTGATAGGGCAAGAGAGCGTGCAGGGTAAGGAGGGTATTGAAATCACTTCCAAAGTGACTTCCCAACGTAGTAGAGAAGGGTGAATCATGCACAGACTGGAGAGCTGTGACGAGGGAAAAATACAGACAACCAAACTGGGCCCGGGAGACCCAGGCTCCATCTGTGCTGGGTCCAGCAAAGTAATGTTCTGCTCCTGCCTGCCTCGATGTTAACCTTTAAAAGAAAAAAAAAAAAAGGAAATTTAAAAAAATCCTGACTTCCTATGTACTTTTCCAAGTGAGTCATGAGGATTATTATGTTCCTAGCCAATTTTGATGTAAGGATATGAATAGAAATAAGAGTGATTGATCCCAGAAACGTCCCTGGAGGCTGCTTTTAGCCATAAAGTATCTTAGGGAGGAAGAGCAGCCCAGTGTCCCCTCTCCCCAAGGTCATGTTATGGGATGGAAAACTGTAAGGTGCCTAGTAAGTCCCGGTCTTTGCATTTTAGGACCTTCCAAAACAAAGGTGTGTGTGTGTGTGTGTTTTGTGTGTATGCATGATGTGGTACGTGTGAGGGTATGGGTGATGTGGTGTGTGCATGTGTGCATGTTTGTCGTGTGTGTGTGTGTGTGGTTTGTGTGTAAGGGGCACTGAAAGGGTTTGGGGAAGAACAAAAGAGACATGGTCTATGCTCTATGCCAAGTTTCTCCCGGACAGACCCTGTGCACAATAATCTCAATAACAGTTAAACACACACACACCAAAAAGAAAAAAAAGAAAAAAACACCCAGAAAAACAAATTAGTCAGAAAAGGTGGGGGAAGGGGGGAGATTAGATTTCTCAATAAAATAGTTACAGGAAATTATTTATACTCCAGGAGAGAAGAATTTTTCCTATCATTAGCTTTCTCATCAATGTTGTAATGGTCTTATACACCCAAATTGGATCTACCAGCTCCCCTGCCCGACCCCAGCCCCCACACAACCACCACAAGCACCATCCCCACCATCACCACCATCACCACCTTAACCACCACCACCACCACCGCACTGTGCACACACCATGCATCCCTCCGCCGTTACCTTATCTTCTTGCTTCCTGACAGGTTGTGACCTCTTGGATGGTAGGAGCTGATTCATTTACAAATAACATTGCTTGGCATAGAATAGGTGCTTAATGAATTTTTTGACTGGATAGGATCTAGCAGGGACTTTGAAGTGCAGTGTCCTTGAGGGTCTCCCTATCAGCATGAGCCACAGAAGGAGGGCTTGCTGATCATCTACAGGTGACCCTGGAATCAACTGCATGTATGTACACACACACACACACACACACACACACACACACACACTTGCACACCTGCCAACAACATTACTTCTTAAAATCATGTGGTTTGCTTCAATATCTGGAAATAAGTATGTTTTCTGAATACAGCATAATTCCTTCCATGTTAATAGTCTAATTCCATTCTATAGAGAGAGTGCTTTATATCAATGTACTGAAAGGTGTTAAGTGTCATCCTCCCCTCCTTCCCCTCAGCCTCTAACTCTGCTCACCCTCAGATAGACTCCAGGGTGCCCCTCTGGGCCCCTCATCTCTGGTTAAGAAACTCACAATCAGTCAGAACCATCTAATCACAAATGGCTACAGGAAGCCCTGCAGAAGCTTTGACAGGCTGCTTTTCTGTCTGTTAGGCCACATCCCTGTCTTTGGGAGGCATCTCAGAGACTTTCCATTAGAGGAAGAGGGAAGATTTATGCCACTTCTGTACAAGAACCACACCCCAGAGCCCCTACCTTGTGGGGAGGAGAGTGAAGGGATTGGTTTATTCCATTCTTCCATTTACAAAACCAAACTCCCGATTATAAAAATGGGACAGCACAAACACGTCACAGCCATGTAGAGAAAGTAGAATGTAGATCACTGTGAAATGCTGAGGGAAGAATTCTCTAGACACTGGAATTGGAGCCCAGATGACCTAGCATGATTTGGGTGGGTGGGGTAGCGTGGGGACAGGAAAAGGGGGAGGCATTCCTAGCATTCCTTCGTGCAGGATCAGCAAACACAGTAGCTGGGAAAGGGCAGTTTGTGGGGCTAGGGCTCTGGCATGACCACTCTCTGCCCAGGAGTCCAGAGAGGAGAGCTTAAGACATGACAGCCTTCCAAAAGCATTGTATGTGCACATGTGTTTTTATAAAAATCTTTATTTACATGCCCTGTCTCTGCAATCCTTTTACCTCCCTTTTCTTAATCTGAAAAACATAGCCTGAGTATTAGTAATGATAACAATCTCTCCCATGTGTAAAAGTGCAAACAACTTAAAAGTGGTTTTTCATGTCTTTGTCTCATTTATTACGTTATACTACTAACTCATTTGAAGTGTGCCTGCATCTACCCACTCCTGGAGGTTTCAGGAATGCTTATCAGCTTAATATTGGATTTTTGCAATGCCACTTATTTAACATGATTGCTAAAATATTCTTTCTGTGCTTTGAGAGCAGATAAGGTTATGCACTTAACACTCATTTGCTTTCAGAGGTCTGCCTCCTCCAGCAGGACCGGGGGAGAAGCAAGAATGCTGTGAGGGGTACCTCTTGTTCCAAAGGTGAGGAATTGGGCAGGGTGAGTCAGCTGTTGCCTCTCTAAGGACTGGGAAAGAGCTAGTAATCAGGGGTCTGGGAATGAAACCCCTACTTTCTTGCCCCCTCCCAACCTGTCCAAATAAGGCCAAAGTACCATTCAGCAAAGCCAGCTTGATAACCCCTAGCCAGAGGGGGCTAAACCAATGTTTCCCCTTCTGTTTGTTGAAAGCCACATGTTGTGGTGTATCATGAGCTCCCTCCCCTTCTCAGAAACTGTCCCCACTGGGCTGGGTTATGAAGCAGGCCAGTGGCCCCTGTGTGTGACACTAGGTGTTCTTGAAGACTGTGCTTAGATTACCGGAAGACCACTAAGCATGTTCTAAATACCCTAACCACTCTTCCCCTCTACCCAAGGGACCCATGACCATGGCCAGGTTTTGTTCCTGATCCTTGAAGCAATGTGACCTAGCCTTCAGGCTTACACCTCCGTAGCTGAAGTGAGGGTTCTGAGTTCTAACAACTTTCCAGATGAGGACCCACTGGAAGAGTAACACTTTTTTTTTCTTCTTTGAGTGCTTACTCCAAGCAATTCCTACGCTTGGCTGAACATTTTACATTATCTAGTCCTCAATCAACGATGTAGAAGGTATAATTACTCCATTTCATTCCTGAAAAACCCGAAGACCAGAGAGTTTGAGCAGCTTGCTCAACATCTCACAGCTGGAATCTAGGCTTCTAACTCCACTTAACTGTTTGAAAGAAGATAAAGGTACCGTGCTTGTATGTAAATTCATTCTTTCATTCAATATTTACTGAGCTGCTACTAAGTGCCTGAGGCAGCAAAGACTTGTGAATAAAACAGACAAAGCTAGAAATTTCATAGAGTTTGCATGCTAGTCAGTAGAGACAGAAAATTAACAAATATGTAACATGTTATGTGGTGATAAATGCCATGGGGAAAAAGAAACCACGGTAATGGAGATTGAAAGAGCTGGGGTGGGGCAGTACTACTTACATAGGAAATGACGCATTCCTGATGCTAGGACATAAAAATGCCTCCCATCACGTCAAGAACAGTATCTAAATTCCTGGAACCTGTCATGTCCAGCTGTGATGACAGTATGCTGGTTCCCCAGGAAACATGAGAAAACTCCCTGCCAAATAGGTGCATTTCAGCTTATTGGAACATTCGGTCAGAATAAAAATGCTATAGTACAGATGGATGGAATGGCATAGGTAATGATGCAATCCTGTCATGAGCCTCACTCCTCCACCTTGATTGGGAACTAATCTCTTTTCCCTCTTTCTTCACAATGAGCTTTTGAAAACTGACCCCCACCAATCTGGAAACAATTTGGAGATTCCCAAGAGAAAAGGGCTATGTACCAATGTGATTACTGATGTTGTTTTCATTAAATATAACATGATTGGGAATTACTGGGGGGAAACCACAACGATGAAGGATGGGGTTTCAAAAGATGGGACAAATTAGCATGTCTAAAGATTGGCCATAAAATCAGGAGGTTGATGAACTATCAATGTTTCTAAGCTATATAAATAAGCAGTGTTATAAAATAGTGGGATTTAGAGATCTTGAGAAAAGATGGTCCCAAGCTTTGGAAAACAAGTGATTTAATAAGGTAACTTTTATATTTTTCTTTTTTTTAAATTTATTTTTTAAATTTATTGGGGTGACAATTGTTAGTAAAATTACATAGATTTCAGGTGTACAATTCTGTATTACATCATCTATAAATCCCATTGTGTGTTCACCACCCAGAGTCAGTTCTCCTTTCATCGCCATATATTTGATCCCCTTACCCTCATCTCCCACCCCCCAACCCCTTACCCTCTAGTAACCACTAAACTATTGTCTGTGTCTATCAGTTTCTGTTTCTCATTTGTTTGTCTTGTTCTTTTGTTGTTTTTGGTTTATATACCACATATCAGTGAAATCACATGGTTCTCTGCTTTTTCTGTCTGACTTATTTCACTCAGCATTACTCTCTCAAGATCCATCCATGTTGTCACAAATGTTCCTATATCATCTTTTCTTACCGCCGAATAGTATTCCATTGTGTCTATATACCACAACTTCTTTATCCATTCATCTATCGAAGGACATTTTGGTTGTTTCCATGTCTTGGCCACTGTAAACAAAGCTGCAATGAACATTGGAGCACACGTGTCTCTATGAATAAATGTTTTCAGATTTTTTGGGTAGATACCCAGGAGAGGGATTGCTGGGTCGTATGGTAATTCTATTCGTAAGTTTTTGAGGAACCTCCACACTGCCTTCCATAATGGCTGCACCAGTTTGCATTCCCACCAACAGTGTATGAGGGTTCCTTTTTCTCCACAGCCTCTCCAACACTTGCTACTATTTGTCTTGTTGATGATAGCCATTCTGACTGGGGTGAGGTGATATCTCATTGTGGTTTTTATTTGCATTTCTCTGATGATTAGTGATGTTGAGCATTTTTTTCATATGTCTATTTGCCATTTGTATGTCCTCTGGAGAAATGTCTCTCCAGGTTCTCTGCCCATTTTTCAATTGGGTTGTTTGTTTTTTTGTTGTTGGGTTTCATGAGTTCTTGTATATTTTGAATATTAGCCCCTTATCAGAGGCACTGTTTGCAAAAATCTTCTCCCTTTCAGTTGGTTGCCTCTTTATTTTGTCGATGGTTTCTTTTGCTGTGCAGAAGCTTTTAAGTTTCATATAGTCCCATCGTTTATTTTAGCTCAAAGACTTAAGCATAAGACCTGACACAATAAACTGCATAGAAGAAAACATAGGTACTAAACTTACGGACCTTGGGTTCAAAGAGCATTTTATGAATTTGACTCCAAAGGCAATGGAAGTATATTTTTCAATATACTTTGAAAGGATTACTTTTTCTAGAAATAGCAAGATTTGTTAATACTAGTATAGACGACCAGGAGTTCTTACATCCAAACAGACCTAGCTGCCTAACCTATCTGGGATGTCAGACTGTAAACAGCCTATCAAAAATCACGGTAAAACATATAGTGAAACCAAATATCTTTTGTCTAGGTGAAATTGAAAAGTAATCTCAACCGAAAAAATTCCCTATAACCCTGCATCATATTTTACACTTACAACTACCTTTTAGTCCTTTCCAGCATCTTCAGATGCTTTTTGGTAGTAAATGGAGTTTGACTCCTTAATTAATTTATTAGGTAATTAATGTAATGACCATCTCAAACCTTATATATTCTCATTTAGTGTCACTCAGAAGAAACTAAAATGTTGCCTTTTTAGAAGCCAGGTTTTCAAGATTGATAGCATAAGTGATCGTTCTTCTATTTTAAATTTGAACACATAAGGTTTTCCATTATCTTCCCTCAATTCTATAAAAGAAGCTAAGGAGAGTTCTTCAAATATGCTAACGTTGTGATGACAAGTATAATATAGAGGAAAATACAGCTTTTGAGGCCATCTAAGTTTTGCTCTGTGTGTCTTAAATACTTAAAATTCTTGGGGAAAAAATGTCCCAAAATCCAAAGTGGTAGTGGCATTGATTAATTTTATGTGGTGGTGATTAAATTGCTATCATTTTATAAATATTATAAATCTGTACCATCCAATATGGAAGCCACTAGTCACATGTGGCTACTGATCATTTAAAACATGGCTACTCTGAATTGAGATGTGCTGTAAGTATAAAATAGACAGTAGATTTCAAAGATTTAGTACGAAAAAAGAATAAAAGTATCTAATAATTTTTATATTGATTACATTTTGAAAAAATAACATGTTGGATATATTGAGTTAAGTAAAATGTGAGAGTTCATTTTATCTGTTTCTTTTTTATATTTTTAGTATAGCTACTAGAAAATGTAAAAGTATATATATGTAGCTTGCATTATGCTTCTATTGGGCAGCACTGTTCTACAGCTTAAGAAAGTACAAAGCAAGTATTTATTTCAGTTGGCCTCAAGATATTTTTAAATTCTTTAAGCAATTTGGAAGTTGTATTTGAGCCAGAATCACACTAAGGAGGTATAAGATTATTGAGTACATGCTTTGTATACCTACCCACCCCCACCCCCAACCCCCAAACCCCAGTTCGAACAAGAACAGTGACAGGCAAAATAGAAATAAATAAGTAAAACAACATAAGCAGGTTCAAACACCATAAGCATCTACATGGACAAGGTACATGGACCAGAAAAACGAAGTGATCAGTATCGTATGACAGTGCTTCTGAGACATCTGGGAGTTGGGCTCATCTAAGGTAATGGTAATCAATATTTGTAAAGTGGCAACAGGAATCAAGCTGAAGATGAGTGGAACTCCCCCTGATTTAAAAGGGAGCGGGGGGAGCTGAAAAAAGCTCTTCTAATTGTTGCTTGGGAATGTTGCCTCCTTGAGTTCATAGGACATTAAACTGCTTCATCTCCAGGATCTGAAAGAAGTTAACTCCTGGCTCTATGACCAGAATGGCCATTAACCTTAAGCCTTGATGCCATAAGCCTTGAGGCCATAATTTTAAGGTGTATGAGCTCCCAGCCTGCAATCTAAAATACGTTTTGGTCAGCAAGCCTCAAGGAGCCAAGTGGCGACAATCACTAAAACAACTAGAGAGGGATGGATGGGCAGAGAAGAAGTCCAGGGTGGGGGTAGGGGGGAAGTACATTCTTCTCAAAATAAGCCATGGTATGAAAACAAAGTAATGTAATGCTAAGACAGATGGCTGATACAAATCACCTAGAGGAAGATATGTTTAACCAAGAAAAACTAAAGTATAAAAATAGTCTGATAAGAACTTTAAAATAAATGCATTTAGGGTGATAAAGGAGATAAGTGAAAGAATAACATTCACTAAATATTAAATACAGTATTGGCAAGCAAAAACAGGAAGAAGTTAAATAAAACAGGTGTATCTAAAAGAAGCAATGTAAAAAATTTAGACATGAAAATCATTTATTGAAAAAGTCTCGAAAGACAGCCAGACCATACAGAACCAGGAAATTGGAAGATAGTACTGAGGATTTCACTAAATTACAAAGAGACAAACAAAGAGAGAAAAACAGTCAAAGGTCTTAAAGGATAAATGGAAAAGTCTAAGTTATATAGGTCTAACGGAATTTCCCAGAAAGGTAGAAAAGTAATATTTGAAGAGATATTTTCTAATGTTTTTCCAGAACTAAAGAAACACATGAATTCTAAAAGCAAAAGTTAAGTCCAAGGACCCAGAGTGATAAATAAATATTAATTACTACAAGATAATATATGTAGTGAGACAACAAATAATTGAGAACATAAGAAGAAGGAAAAAAATCTTTAAAACTACTAGAATAAAAAGACAGATTACTTATAAAGGACTGACAATTAAACTGATAGCAACAATAAATACCAAGAGATAAAAGAATAATATCCTCAAAATGCTATGTGAAAGTAACTCAGCCTAGCCATTTATACCCCGACAAAGTATAATAAAAAAAAAAATGAAGAATGATAATCGTGTTTTTAGATTCATAAAGAAAGACCAAGAGAGTTTACCATCAATTGATGCTCATGAACACAAATATTAAAGATTGTATTTAAGTAAAAGATGTGGACCCTTACAGAAAGCATGGAATACAAGAAACAGTGATAAAAATAATATTAACAAAATATGCTGATTAATTTAATTTAATGTCAAAAGCTAGTTAAGCAATTTTGGAGAAAAACTTTAAAAATTCCAGGAATTAAAAAAAAAAAAAAAAAAAAAAAATTCCAGGAATTGGTTATTTAATGGGTAGTTAAACATGCCTAGGGAGTTTGTAAATTTTCCAAATTTTTTTTTTTTATTTCTTTAAATTTATTTTTTTATTATAGTTGGCATATAATTGAAAATTTTCTTGAATAAATTTAGACTTTGGGAAAGACAGCATAATCAAAGGTTAGAGATGGCAATTAAAATAATAGAAATCATAGAATTAAAATAGTAAAATGCTTCCAAACCAACAGAGCAGGGGGGCAATATACATGGAGAATATTAAAAACAAAACAAAATCAAAATCCCACAACTTTATTCAACAGATAACATGAAATTATAGATTCCAATAATAAAAATAGATAGTAAAAAGAAAATAAGTGGTAGAAATAAGTGTAAATATATCAGGGATTATTAACAATGAGAATGGATTAAACTCATCAGATAAATGACAGAGATTAACAGATTGGCAGTTTTTAAACCAGCTGCTTAAGCCTGCTTTTTATAAGAAACACTAAACAAAATCTAAAACAATTATACAGAAAGATTGAAAGTTATGGGAAAGTGGTACCATGCAATTAATAACCAAAGAAATTCTGTGTAACAACATCAGTAGTAGACAAAATAGAATTTCAGACACAACACATTTAATAAGGATAGATATGAGTACTAACTACATAATAGTAAAAAAAAAAAAAAGTCTACCAGGAGATAGTAAACACAAACACATATTTGGAAAACTTTTTACACGTGGTCTTAAATGACTCATGGGAGAAAAGGAAATCACAGTAGACATTGTAAAATATTCATATATTTTATGTGTTTTAAAGCTATGATTTTAGGGCCCTAGAAATTTATGACAATTACAAAATATTTACAATAGAATAAAAGTACTGCTTTTTAAAATTGTTAGATGAAGTTAAAATGTTTTTAGAGGTAAGCATATAACTTTAAGTAAACTAAAAATTGAAAATGAACGAATGAAATTTGCAACTTAATAAGCTAGAAAATAAAAGCAAACCCAAAGAAATTAAAAAGAAGGAAAGAAAGCAGAAATTAATAATATACAGAAAAGAGAAACAGTAGAAATGATTAACATAATTGATACCTGCTTTTTAAACAGCTTTACTAAAATATAATTCACTAATTTAAAGTGAACAACTCAAGGTTTTTATCACAGTAGATTCACACAGTTGTGCAACTATCACCACAATCTAATTTTAGAACATTTTCATCTCTCTAAAAAGAAAGCCTGTGCCCCTTAGCAGTCATGACCAAGCGGTCGTTAAACAACCACTAATCTTTTTCTCTACACATGTAGTAATCAAAAAAACTTTCCACGAGGAAAAGCTCACGTCCAAGTGGTTTTACTCGATGAATTCTATCAAACGTTTAAAGATTACCTACCCTTCATAAACTTCTCCCAAAAATAAAAGATGAGGGGACACTTTCCAACTTATTGCATTAGTCCAATAGTGCCTTGATACCCAAATCAGATGAAGACATCACAAGAAAAGAAAACTACGTGCAAACTCTGTGACCTGACAGGAAGTTTTTGCATCATTCAGCTTCGGAAGTCAATTTTGTAACCAGCAACAGGAAAGGAAGTCGTGAAGAATGTGCGTTAGATACAAATGCCTAAGACCTCTGGACAGAAAGTCATTTTGATTTGCCAAGTCAACACAGATTAGTGCATGCCCACAGGAGGGGGACTTCAGAAATGGGAGCTGATATTGGGTTCCATGACAATACATACTCCATTCCAATTTATCAAAAAAGTGCTCAAAGTCTGGAAGTACCTCCTCTTTGAAGGAATGGCACTAGTTTCACGTCTGAGAACACACCATCCACATACGACTGTTGAATTAAGCAAAGTCAGGATTTATTTATTTCCATCCTCAAAGAATTTTTCCTCATCATCACCCAGAACAACGCACTACCCTGACCTCTCTTCTCTACTCTGTCAGAATCCGTTGGGACCTTCATTCACATTAAAGTCTAAATGAATGATAACTTTATAAAGAATGTTTCAGTCAGACTATGTGCATTTTACCAGAGATTCAAACTTAAACATAAAGGCTGAAAAATTGATCATTTCCTGTCATAAGACAATTTTATAAGGAATAATTTAAGGGGCAAGATTTTGGGAGTACAGAGGGTCTGGATTTTCCTAGGCCCTAAAAACGATAATACTAAAATACAATACTAAAGACCTAGGCTGCCAAAACCTAGGCTGCTGGAAATATAAAGAAGTGAGCACTATAAGTATGCCTTTCTGCATAGAATTCCTGAAATTTGTCCAGGATATACACAGGAGAGGTACTATTAGGTTGGTACAAACGTAATTGCGGTTTCTGCAACTATTTTTAACCTTTTAAACCACAATTACGTTTGCACCAATCTAAAATAAGCAAAGTAAATAGGACACAGTAAGGAAAGATATCTACATCCAGGTCTGCTTTCTAGAGGAAGTAATTTTGTCTCTCCTTCCAACGATATATATGGCCAAGATTATTGAAAATCTCTGTAGATGCAGCCTCAGATATGGATAAATGACTTTAAAACACAGTAAGTTCAATCACATGGGACTCTCAAGCAGATCTTTAAATCCTTTAATGATTCAGAAGATGTTTCTACTATCAGATAAACAGTCACTTTGAATAACAAGTATTTGGTACTATAATCACTGGGGAATGTGTGGCTAGGCCTCAGAAAGACCCATTTCCCTCATTTGCCTCCAAGATTAAGAGCATCCAAAAGACAAGTATTGTGTTTGCTCTGGGACCATGTAGTCCCTTAATTCCCATTGGCACCATCTGGCCTAATTCCATTTTAAGAGCAGCTAGGTGAGGTCTTCTAATCATGGGCAGATCTCTTATCACGAAGTCAGATCTCAATAACTACCAGTGACTTAATCCTTCCCTTGCAATCCCATATAAAGTGTTAGTCTTCAACCTTTCCATTAGAAAAATAGCAGAGGGCTGTAGTATTGGAAATCTGATGAGGCATCAGGGTGAGCTCATGGGTTAAAAATGGGGACAACTAAAATATTAAATGAATGCTGGAAAGGACTTCAATGTCTATTAACATCTTTAGGTTAAAAAAGCAGGTCATGTGGAAAGATGAAGGCAAACATGAAGATGGAAGCAGGAAAAAAAAAGAACTTTCAGTTGCGGAAAGCTTCCAAGAGACAGCACTGGGAGACTGCTCATTTTGTTTTACTATGTAATAAAAAGGAAAAATGGAGGGGTTTTTTTTTTTTGGTTTTTTTTTTAAGCATTAGGCCAAAAGAGTTTGTAGCATGTGCTATGAACTCATTCACAGAAGCACCAACATATTTCAGGGCAACGTTGTCTAAAAATAACTTGCTTCATCAGTCCTGGGACATTTTTTCAGTGTTTTGCCAAGAATCCAATTAATGTGTGTTGTTTTTTTTCCTTCAGGCGATGTTATGTGGCTTTTATATCTCAGACTCTTTTGTAAAGAAAATCCATGCTGCCAAATGGACGTGAATAATACGATATGTGAGTAGCTAAGATGCGAAGGCTCATAATGCAATTACTTGATTCCCTCTGGCCCGGGACATTTATAAAGATCAATTAACTCAGTTAAGCTACTCTTAAAGCTCTCTTCCTCTGTTTCCCAGGCTCCACCCTGTTTCGCATGTGCAGGGAGCTGGGCTCAGACTCTGCTTCCGTGATATGCTGGCAGTGAGTGGGCAAGTGAAAAAAAAAAAAAAAAGGAAATATGAGCCTGCCAGGGATTTTCATCCTTGCTCACAGCTTACACAGGTAACTACCTGAAAATATTTAAATCTAAAGGGGGAAGCCAGACTATTTTCCTGGGGCATCAATGACTAATAAGAAAACACCTTAATAATAAAACCATGTCAAATACATTAAGGAATAGGATGCACATAAGCTTTAAAGGTAAAAACACAGTAGACTTCAAAGATATTTCATGATTTTTTTTTTTCCAATGGGCCAGTTTGAGTTGAGCCTCCAACTTCCTGAAAGCCACTCACCATACAATATAAAGCATCATCTCAGGAAATAGCTGTTGTGGAATATTCATTTCAGGAGTATTATTATCAATCTAACAAAACATTCAAGATGGATCACCATTAGCTATGAATTTTAATATTATAACAGACCTTAAAGTTAATCTGGCCTATCCTATTATTTTTAAAATGAAAATGAGAAAAAAGATAAAAGAAAGAGAAAGCTCTTGGGTGGGTTTTCATTTCTCCCTAACAGGGTCCAGAGCTAGAGTTTTCCATGCACTGATACTGACCATTCTCCAAACACACCATTGTATCATTGCTTACAATCTTCCTTGCATGTAATGCCTTCTTCCTTTGGAAAAGTTTTACTCACTCTTCAAGACCCAGTTCAAAAATCATCTCTTTGGGGAAATCTTTCTCTACTCACGCAGACAGCTGCTTTCTCCACGGTGCTCTAACAGATCTTTAAATATAATATTGCTTTATTCCATCTCAACTGAAAAGTAACCAATACCCATTTCCTCCCTATTCACAGCTACGATTCTCAAAGAATTATTTCCACACTCAGGCTTTACTTCCTCACCTGCATTTGCTCCTCAGTCCACCCCCAACTGGCTTCTGACTTCTCCACTTCACTGAAATTATTCTTGGAAAAGGCACAAATGACTTCTGTGCTGCACAGTCCAACGAACGCTGTTCCGTCCTTATCATACTTGCCCTGTCTTGAACATTCTACACAGTTGACCACCACCCCTTTAAAACACCGTTGGCTTCTGTGACACCATACTCTACTGGTTTTCCTGAAATGACTAAAGCATTTCTCTCAACTGCCTTGGGAGTTCATCCTCCTCTCTTGGATCTTCAATGTTAGTTAGTTTCTCAGAGCTTAGACCTCAGTACTCTTCTCTCTCTTTCCTTTCGCTCTTACTGATCTTGTCCGTTTCCTGTCTTCGTATTCTATATCTATATCAACAACTCTCAACATATGTCTATAGGTAAGATCTTTCTTTCTGAATTCTAGATTGCAAATCCAACTGTTTATTTATATTGCTAGCACTGTCATGATTATAAATGATAAAATCTCACCCAAAACTAGCTAAGATAAAGCAAAACAGAAAAAGAGACACAGAGACAGAGAAACAGAGAGAGGGAGGGAAGGAAGGAGGGAGGGAGGGAGGGAGGGAGGGAGGGAGGGAGGGGAATATTGGTTAATAGTTACTGACTCTTAACTCATGTAACCAAACTAGGGGCAGGACAAAGGACTTGAGCATTCTCAGGATTCTTTCTCTCTGAGTCTTCCCTCTCTGCATGTTATCTTCATTCTTCTAAACCAACATAATCCCTATAGAGAGGACATACTCATCAACAGCTCTCAACTTAAAATTTCACAGCTCTGAAACCAGAATGTAAAAATCTTTCTTCTGCTCACTCAGATTAGGAGAAGGAATGTGATTGATTCAGTGAGGCTCGCGTGGCTTTTCTATGAACAAATAAATTACTGTGGCCTGAGAGTGAAGATAGTGGGATTGATTTAGATTGGGTCTCATGCACACCTCCTAATTACTAGAGGAATAATGCTGGGTCAGGCAGTCACCCAATGTGTATTAGTTAAGCTATTCAGCACTTCCATTTGGATCTCTCACAGAGTGACAGTATCTCAAAATGATAGTATCCAAAATGTAACTAGTAATGGTCCTCCAAATAACATGATTCTCCTCCAGTATGTTCAATTTCAGAAAATGACAGCCAACATTTATCGACTTGCTCAGGCAAGACACAGAAGAGTTATGCTTGACAATCCCTCCCCCTACCTGTCACCATCACCTGACCCACCATCCAATGATCATGGTCTATTGATTCTATAACCAAGAAATATTTTGGATCCACCCACTTTTTTCTGTATCCAATATCACCCTCCTAGTTCAATTTATTGTTATTTCATACCTAGATTACTGCAATAACATCTTAATTGGGCTCCAACTCTCCACTCTTGATATCCTCCCATTCTTTATCCTCAAAGCAGGGCGATCATCAAAAATTAAAACTCATCACACCCTGCTTCTGCTTAAAACCTTAGGAAAGCTTCTCACTGCTCTTGAGGTAAGCCCTAAATCACTAACTTGCCCTCCAAGCCCTGGGCATACAATCTCTGCTTTCTTTCTTAACCTCATCTCTTCCCACTCTCCCTTTCCCTTACTCAAAATGTTTCCACCTTATCAACCTTTCAGTTTTTCAAAAGCAATTTGAGTTTTTCTTTGGGTGGCGGTGGGGGGGGGGGCGAGGGGGGCTACAGGGCTTTCACTTGAGCTAGGCAGACCTATCCTGTTATATGCTCTCTAGACCCTGCATTTCTTCACATCTCTTATCACAGCTCTAATACTTATTTGTGCATATTTTTAACTGTAAGGTCCATAAGGGCAAGAACTGCATCTGTGTTGCTTGATAGAGTACAGGACATTTAGGAGGTGTTCAATCAATTTTTACTGAAGGAATAGTCATCCCATTTTCTTATAGTTTTTTTATATATCAATCTTGTCTGCCGAAATATGAATTCATTCTTTTATTTCACAAATGCTTATTGAGTACCCACTTTGTACTAAGGAGTTAAATATTGGGGACAGAGACATGAAGAAGATAGAGGGGCATTTATAGTCTTTTTACTATGTAGAAACTGTGTTTCCTTCCTATATCTCAATTCCTGGAAGGTACTATCTATGTAACATTTGCTGATTGAATAAATGAATTAAATGGATACTCTGAACTTCACCATCAACTACTCCCGTTTTGTCACTGTGTCTAATTCTGTGTGTGGAATGACCTAAAGGTTCATGGTAGAGAAAAATAAGCCACAGGCCATGTGTTTCCTGGCTGGCAGGGAGTTGGGCCAAACATAGTGATCACCCACAAGGCAGAAGTGAGATAGACAGGTCCAAGCTGGTAAATTGGCACAAGAGGGGAAGGAAGGTTCTAGATATTGCACTGTATCTGAGAGCTATGGGGCAAAGGGATGGGAGAAAAAATATAATGTAAATGCAGTAAGAAAGGAAGAGGAAGGAAAAGGACCAATAGGAGATGAGATTTGCTCATTTTCCACTGAAGTTGCTTATTTAAGTGCTTGTCTCCTACTCAGCGTTGTGAGCTGTCCGGCAGCAGGAAAAATGTTCGTCTTGATTATCAGAGCATCTCCGGTATCAATGAAGCGACCATGCGTACTTGATGAATAAATGAATATATGAGTGGATACTCAGGCAGAGCAGGCTGTAGTGTTCAGAATTACAGCTCCAAGAAACTAATACGGCTTGGATGCCTCTTCCATACATCACCCAGAGAACACACTTCTGGGGTCTGGGTCTTGAGCTCACCCTCTCCAGATAAGCAGGAAAGCCTCGAGAGGAGGTTCACACACTCAGATAGTCCAACCGCTCACCAGCTCCAGGCATCCAAAAACCACAATCAAGAGATAAATGGATCCTTATCTCTGAATTGATAGCTGAAAACTCTCAAGAAGAAAAAAAAAAAGCCTCTTTATAGTTAGAGATAAAAAGTCTAAAAATGCATTTATGCCTGGAAGTCATAGTATGAGCATGAATGAATGAATTATACTGGGTAATTTTTTTCAGAAAAGAGGTGGTAGTGGTAGTGAAGTATACAATCTGGGAGGGCTATGGATATCGAAAGTGACAGGGAGAAAAAGGAGGCAAAAATTAAGGAGGCTGAAAACCTCAAACATAAACGTAGGAGAAAATTGTAAGAGTAGATGTGTCATTTTGAGCCTTTCCCATCTAAGTAAAAGACAATCTCACATAATGGCTAAACATTTGATCTCTAGAATCCAGTGGCTTGGGTTCAAATCATGACACTGCTGATTCTAGACAAGTCATTAGCATCTCTAGGATTGTTTTATGTGAAAACGAGGCTATGAATGAGGGAATCCCTGTAAAGCACCTAGAATGTGTTCTGTGATTGATAAATTTTAGTTATTACTGATACACACACATTTGACTTGGCAGGAGGTATTTGGGCTGATCTCTGACACTGGGGAGTCCAAGGGGAACCAGAGGAGAATGAGCCCCTGAGATAGCCTTTGTGAGAAGTGTCAAGCAGGGCTGGGCACACAGTCGGCACTCAGTAAGTGATGATTTTCCTTCCTCCCCTGCCCTGTCCTACCCCACCCCCATTCCGGTTCAAGCCATTGTTTCTCAGTCTAGATGTGTAGGACACAGCTCCCTGGCCCATGCTGGTGTTATGAGCCTTGTGCTGCCCCCGGCTGAGGAAGTCGGTCGCTGGTTGGTTAGCCACTCACAGCTCACGGCAGCTCATGCCAACCTCCGGCTGCTCAAGGCCACCCAGCTCCAGGGAGAGCTGTTGTTCACAATCTTAGCTGTAGAGGGTGCAGCTCACTGGCCCATGTGGGAATCGAACAGGAGACCTCGGCATCAGGAGCATGGCGCTCCAACTACCTGAGCCAGCGGGTGGGTCCTCACGTCTCTATTTCTACAAAAATGAATGTCAAGTGCAATTCTCCCTGCTCTGCTTTGTAGCTTCCTTGTGCCGGCAAAACCTTTTCTGGTCTGGAGATATATCCCAGCAGCTACACCATGGGAAAGTGGACAAAATGCAGATCAGAGTTTCCTTTTCAAAGAAAAGCATATTTTATACCCCGATGACTAGCCTGTAACTTCCAATTTGTACTTCTTAATCCCTTCCTCTTATTATCCACCTGCCCAAGCCTCTTCCCATCTGGCAATCATCAAAATGTTGTCTATATCTGTGAGTTTGTTTCTGTTTTGTTTGTTTATTTTGTTCTTTATATTCCACATATAATTGAAATAATATGGAATTTGCCTTTCTCTGACTTTAACGATGTATGGTGTTGGGTGGGTACTAGATTTATGGGGGTGGTCACTTCATAAGCTATCTAAATGTCTGATCACTGTGTGGTACACCTGAAACTAATATAATATTGTATGTCAACTGTAATTGAAAAATAAAGCAATTATCTTTTTAAAAGCATATTTTAAGGTAACCATCCAGATGCATAGCTCACATTACAATCTAATCACGCACAGATAATGCAGTTATAAAAACAGATTACTGTCTCCATTCAGCATTTTGAGTGCCCTCTGCTCAAGAAGGGGGTGAGTTGTTTCCTGGCTCCAGCAAACTCAGGGGAGGAAGTGGGGCTCAATGCTCTAGTGCCACCTCCTTCCCTTTTCCCCTTCCCCATTTAACTCCCCCAAGGCTTTTGCCCCAACTCTGGGCCCAGAGCTCTCCATAGTCTCCCAGGCAAAATTTTCTCTCAAGAAGGATCTGAAACTCATTTACATTAAAATACAAATGAGGATTGCAGCTGAAAGCATCACCCCCAAGGTGTGCCTGTACCTTACCACTCCCAGCAAAACTGCACACAAACCCCAATGGGGAGCACAGACTCTTCGCTTTGTGCTTTGTAACCTTGCAAGTTGGTATTTTTAAGGTGGCTTCATCTGGGAATTGCTGAACTCTCACTACTTGGGTTGCAAGTTAATCAACAGGGTTTAAAGTAAGGCACAAAGAGTGAGGGAAAGAAAGCTATTAATATTCAAAAAATGGTAAGCATCTTCATTCCTTTTGGTATAGGAAGTGGAGACACACTTGGTACTTCCAACCTCACCTGAATTTAAAATCACCTGATTTATGTATTGATAGCCAGAGGCCCTTGGATCTCACTTGTGGTAAGTCTGGGTTAAAACCCGGAAACTGATTTTTTTTTGTAAGCAGAATTGTGGGGTTGTGGAGAGGATTAAGTGAGGGAGTTAGTGAGGAAATCCTGGCCTCTGAGCCTGACTGAAGAGTTTTGGATATTTGAATCTCTTATCTCGTTTCCTGTAGCCTCATTTGGAAGCGTGAGTGTGATTTCCCCAGTTCATGCTCTTTAACCGTCAATTGTAGATGCTTCTGAGCTGCTCTTTCCCCTATGAGCTATTTTACATGTTGCTGACACATTCAACTTTCTAAATTACAGTTCTGAGCATGTTCCCCACTGTACCCAACCCCACAAGCATACTCACCATCCAACCTTCACACAATAGCAAGAGTTATCTTTTTAAAATCGGGTTATTTTATTACCATATTGAAAATGAAATGCAAACTATCGCAGCTTGCAAAGAAATGCCTACGTGACTTGGCCCCTGTTCATCTTTCTGACACTATCTCAAATATTTACCCCTGCTCACCAGGCTCCAGTCACACCTACTTGAACGGCCACCTGCCTCATTGCTCACTCCTGCCTCAAGGCCACCAGCCTGCTCTTCCCTCTGCAAAGAATGCTTTTCCTCCAGAACCTTGCAGGACTTCCTCCATCCCACGGTTATTTCTTGGCTAGTGACAATCTCCCACTAGGACAGTCCCCTTAGGCTCAATCATATTAGCCCTTTTAATATTCTTTTTTACAGCACTTCTAAAATTATTTATCTGTTTTCTTATTATTACCTAACTCCCTCCAGTATGTGAGCTCTTTGAGTATGGGTCCCTTGGTTCTCCTGTTCACTGTTCACTGTTTTATCTCCATTACCTAGACAGAAGTTGACACATGGTTGCCTTTATTTAAAAAAATATATATTTTTTTTCAATTACAGTTGACATTCAATATTATATTAGTTTCAGGTGCACAGCGTAGTGGTTAGACATTTATACAGCTTACAAAGTGATCCCCCCGATAAGTCTTTTACCCACCTGACACCATCCATAGTTATTGCAATATTATTGACAAGGTCCCCTAACCTGCACTTTACCTCCCCATGACTATTTTGTAACTGCCAGTTATCATTTTGCAATAGAACCATGTCATCCCACCATTCAAATCCTTCCATGGTTCTACATTATCTTCAGAATCAAGAACACATTCCTTGGCCTGCTGGTGAACAGTCTCCACAGTTTTGCCTTAATCCACTTGCTAAACTATGTTTATGTAGCTCCCTTATTATTTTAACAGTTCACACATTACATTGAAATGATCTGCAGGAGTTTCTGTCTCCTAACCTTTGTTCCTTGGAGTGAGGTTTGTGGACCAGTATTATCGGCATCGTCTGGGACTTTGTTAGAAGTATAGAATCTGAAGTCCGGCATCAGACCTACTGAATCACCATCTGCATTTTCATAAAAGCCCCAGGTGAACTGGATGCACACTGGGCGATATGCTTACCTCATAATTACTAAAGGAATGATATCAGGCCATGCAGTCACCCAATGCATATCAGCAAAACTATTCACCATTCCCTCGTGGGTCTCTCACAGATATCTCGAGTTGATAGTGTCCAAACTGAGCTAATAATACTCTTCTAAAAAACCTGATTCCCCTCTAGTGTTTTCAGTCTCAGAAGATAAGAACTATTGCCCACCCTAGTTTATGAGCTATTCAATGGCTTTATTACCCTGGTTTGGAAACTAGGAGCCTTGGGGGTGACATTCTCTGAAATAGGCAGCATAGGAGGATTGGGTGGAAGTGTGTAGAGAGAAAATGACTTGAATTTTCCCCTGGGAAGCCGGGGGAATAGAGACCAGTAGGTAAATGGATATGATTTTGAAACTCATTAGAGATATCAGGGTTCAAAAACAGACTTTGGAGCCAGCATGCAACAGACAGTGTTAATTCAGTATTTACCCACCACTGATCCTACCATATTTCATTCGTGCAGTGACCCTTCAAGGTGATTAATTCACAGCCGAGCCTCTCTCCTTAAACCTCCATCACTTGCTGCCCAGACTTCAGTCTTAGCTGATGACCTTATTTCCTATTGCACAGAGAAAATAGAAGTGGCCAGTGGAGACCACTCACACCCACAAACCTGTAGTCTGCCCTTCCTCTTCGTGAGAAGCCGTTATGACTGGTAAATTAACAATTAGTAAGTGAAACACAGGGTGCAGGATGGTGAGCCTCCTCCGTTCATGACCACAAAAGACATTGAGATAGAGAAATTTATTACTCTTTGGTCCTGCAGGAAGTACACAGCATAGATCCAAGGGCCATTAAGGGGAGGTCAAGGCAGGGTGCGGGCAGAGAGAGGAACAGGATCTGGAGCACATACTTTTATATTAAGGTAACGGGCAAAGTGCTTTGCAGTTCTCGCACCAAGGCCAATTGGTCAATTCAAACCTGAATGAGCAGGGTTTTAGTAAGTTTCACAGGGGAAGGCCCTGGGAGGTGGGGGAGGCTATTGATCACACGGGCTATTGGGGAAGTCATACCAGGAACTTGCATTTTGTTGTGACTCTGTGGCTGCTATGGGGTATTCGTTTACATGAGGGGTTAGTGTCAGTTTAAGGGCCCCCCCACCGCCCACCCTGCAGGCTTCTTTGCCAAACAAAATAGCTGCCGAGGCAGCAATGTCATGGAGTAGGTTAGGTAAACTCATGACAGAAGCCAACTTGTCCACTATTTCCTAGATCCCAACCCCTTACCCTTCTCAAAGACCTCATTCCAACAATTCACTCCTCTCTTTCCTTTGTCACACACATTTCTCCTTCTGTTAGATTTTCAATTCTCATTGAATAGTATTAAATCTTCTATGTGTAAACAAACCAAAAAAGCCTCACTTGACTATCGCCCATTCTTCTGCTTTTCAGCAAAGCTCCTTGAAGGACATGTCTGTACTGCTACCTCCAACTTCTCCTCCCGTTCTCTCTTGCACCTACAACGGAAACTGCTTTGTCAAAGTCACCAATGACCGCCGTGTCACCAAATCCATCAGGCAGTTCTCAGCCCCATCGTACCTCCCCTACCAGCAGCTGACACGCGTGTCACCTCCTCCTGCACAGTCTTTCTTCACTGGCCTTTCAGGACACCACACACTGGCAGTGCTCCTTTCTCTTGGGCCACTTCTTCTTGGTCTCCTCTGTTCGTTTCCCTCCTCTCCCCAACCTGTCTGTGTGGGCCTGCCCCATGCTCAGTCCCTAATTTGCTTCCCTTTCCATGTGCCTTCCCTTGGTGATCTCATCCATTGTCACTGCTTTAAATGCCATCTACATGCCGATGACTCCAAAAGTTCTAGCTCCAGCTCAGACCTCTCCCCTGACCTCCACATTCCTAAATCCAATTTCCTTGTCAGCAGCTACACATCAAAGTCTAATGACCGTGTAGAACTTAACCTGCCTCAAATCTAGCTCTTCATTCCCATCCCCACCAGCTCCCACCGCAGCCTTCCTCAACTCTGAAAGTGACAACTCCTTCTTCCGCTTGCTGGAGCCCAAACCTTTGGGCTTAACCTTGATTTCTTTCCTTCACTCCCATATCCAACAGGTAATCCTGTTGATCTCACCTCAGATGAGAACCCAAATCTCCATACCGAACCACTGCATCGATACCACCCTGATCAAGCCTCCATCATCTCTGGCCTTGGTTATTGTAATTGTCTCCTGATAGAAATTCTGCCTCTGCTCGAGTCTCCTAGCTCTCTTCTCAACACAGCAGCCAGAGTGATCCTCTAAGAGTGTAAATCAGATCACATCATTCCTCTACTAGAACTTTCAATGGCTCTCCGTTTCCCTCAAAGTAGAGGGCAAAACCCTAACACTGCCCATGAGGCTCTCCCTCACCTGCTCCCTCTGCCCCCCTGATCTGTTTCCTTCCTCTTTTCTCCAGCTCATTTCATTCCAGCCACTTGAGGGTTCCTGGAAGATGCCAAGCACACCACAATCCCATCCCAGGACATTTGTGCTCTTCGTTCCTTCTGCCAAGCCTCATGTTTTGGTCGCTCTGCGCTTTCAGGTCTCTGTGTAAATGTTGTGTTATCAAAAGGCATTCCTAGGTACTCTAAAAGGACTTGTCTCTATTTCATGTCCACCATTTCCTACTTACTCAGCATTTTATTTTCCACAGTACTTATTCCACATAACACAGGAAATGATTATTTGTTTATTCATTGTCTCTTCACTAGTATGCAAGTTTCGTAAGGACAAGGCTTGGTCTGTTTTATTTATTGTTATATCTGTAGCATGAAGAATGGTACCAGGCATATAATAAATACTTGTTGATGAAATGATTGAATCAATATGGAATAAAGAAATCTGTATTGAATGTCTAATATGTGTCATGAACACATTGAAGGTATAGGAAAGGATGAAATCTCACCTCAGCAATCACCAGGTGAGATTTCAACAGAGGTGGAGAACACAGGTGTTGGGCAGGCCCAAAAGAGGACCCTCTAAGGGAGCACGGAAAGGAGTAGCTAGAGAGGCAGGAGGGAAACCGAGACTATGTTGTCCCAGAATACGGGAGAAGATAGAGCACCAAAAGGGAGGGAATTGACAAAAGTGGCAGAAAGCTAAAGCAAAAGAAAAAATAAAATGGAAAGCACCCACTGGGTGGAGCAGAAGCATTTCAGGCAACTTAGTGCTTCCTACCAACTGCGACAGTATCACCTCCCCAAGTAGCCGCTATACATACTTGTCATAGTGCCTGTCCATCAGAATACAAGCTGATTGGCTTGTCAGTGACCCACATATTTAGACTTCGGCAGCCTGAGGGCTTTGAGGAAGGGAATGGGATTTATTGTGCAATCCCTATGGGGCAGGCACAGTGGTAGGTACACTAACATATTTAATACTCATAGCAACCTAGTGAGACAGGGATGACTTCCCATTTTACATATGCAGAATTTCTAAGAGGTTAAGTAACCCAAGATTTTACAACTACCAAGTAGCAAAGAGGATCTAGAACATTGGTCTTTCAGACTCCACACAGAAAACACGTGTGGGGGAAGTGTTTTCCCCTTCCCTCCTATGTCATCTGAAAGTCCCACACTGAGACAGACCTGTTTGCTTCTCATCCAATACCAAACCACTTCTTCCTGCTAACAGTTAGATATGTTTTGTGTTTGGGGCAATCTTGTGCTTTAGGAAAGGCTGAGCGGCAACCCCAAGAGGCAAAATGTGACTGGTCTAAGCCAATTATGATTGTTTCATTTGCCGTGCTGCTGAGTGGCTTGGGAACAAGCCTGTGATGCAGTTCTGACTCCTAAAACTCCTAAAACAAGGCTTGAGGGCATTTCTTCTGGGGGGTAGGGTGAGGGAAATAGTCCTTCAAGGAATTGGATCATCTCTCAAAAAAAGGCACAGGGACCCCAAAAGGGGAGTGTCTCCTTTTTTACTTTACTTAGTTGTGTATTAATTTGCATTTGGACATAGTTGACAATGCACTATGTCGACATATTGCAGCTTCTTTGCAATTGTGAGGGAACTAACAACCTGAGAACAAAACTGGCATGAAGACATTTGTTGATCTACTGAATTAACCAACCCTGGGACTACCCTACCCTCAGACTTCTTGCTTGGTGAGGCAACAAAAATCTATTGTTCAAGCCATTATAAGTTATATATTTTTACATTTTTTATAGCTGAAATGTCCAATATACACAGTATACTATGTGTATTTTTACTCACTAGTTTATTCTCAGCTTCTAACACGTGGTAATAGCTTCAAAAAATATATTTTCATTGCCAGCATGAAGAATGTCATGTATTTCCAAGTAAAAATGAATGAATCCAATAAATTATTATAGGATGTAGAAAGTTGAAGGGACAATGTGCCGCTGGTATTTTCTCTAAAAGCACCACAGGAGGAGAAAAAATGGCATCCTCCATAGAAAAAGTTCTGGTTGTATGTGATATGGCAGTACCCCAGTACTCTGCCACCAGGGCAAAAGCATTCGTACTAAGAACCCTGTCTATTGGATGGCCATTTCCTCCCATGTAATTAATCGGAATTTGAAACCAACTTTTGTCCCTGGTTACTGACGTCCAGACTAAAAACAGCTCAGATTGTATTCTCTGTCAGGAGGTGGCTGTGTTTGAGATTTGTGCTGGCATCTCTGAACTGTGACCACAGCACACATTTTTGTGGGAAATGTCAGATGAAAGTTTTATAGCAACGTTTTTCCATCAGGAAGGGGGAGTGGGTGGCAGGGCTCATCATGGCCAAGAGAGTTTTTCTCTTTCTGAAACTTGTTTGGACTCATTCTTTCCAAGTTAATGAGACCACTTTTCCTTTTGCAGAGCAAATAAAGACAGAGAAACAAATAGACACACAAATTAGAGACATCAGAGTCCTCTTTCCAAAGCCTGTTTCACAAGGTCCTGTGTGGTTTGTGGAAGCAACTTGAGGTCCCGGTTACTGATAAAAATAATATAAGTTTAGAACTTTCAGGAGCCTGTGTGGCCTCTTTTGTTAAAGACCAGTAATTAGCCCTAAAGTACTGAACGCAATTACCTAAAATCACTTTCAAAATGTCCATATTCAGTATTAATTCTGGACACTGTTCTCTTCCTCTTATTCAGCCCCTGCACACACTTTGTCCTCCATTCTAGTTGTGGTCCACAGATATGGTGCAACCGCAGTGGGTGCAGGGGTGCTTTGGAAAGACATTCTGGCCTAGGATTTAGAGACGAGTCTCTTTGTGCCTGCTTGCTTGTGGCTTTGTTGTGAGGGAGTGGCCCTATGTGATTCCTTACACACAAACTGTCACGTTTGACCCTGTGATCCTGCTGACTGAATCAGGAAGTGGCCGTTGTTTTTGGTTCTCAGCCAGTGAGATAACCCCGGGGGAACCCTCTGTACGAAAGGGGCGGCCAGTTCCCTCTAGTGACCGACAGACTCTATCAGATCCTTTTTCTTAGGGAGCTTGAAGTTGACATAGAGAAAGAAATAAAAGTGACAGAAATGTCTAGAAACCAAAAGACTCATGGAGAGGAGTAGGTAGGCAAAAGGCATGAGTCAGTAGAAACTAAGAAACTAAGTAGTAAAAGAAGAACATGGGAGGGAGCTGGAAGGGATTTGAGAAGGGTCAAGAGTGCCAGCAGAAACAGACAGTGGCCTCATCTGGTGCCATGGATGCCTGCTATTGAGACATCAACAAGTTATGGCATCTATAGACCGAGAATGAAGGGCCAGTTCCTGGGAGGCTCAACCTTTTGTTTATTTAAACTCTTTGCAATTCTTCCATACATCCCTTTATTATAAATCCCTTTATTATTATAAGTGGTTGAGAATATGATTGTATCAGAGTCTTGCAATCCAAAACAGTTTAACTAATAGATTCAATATTTACCAGCTGTGTGATCTTAGGTTATTCACTTAATCTCCATGAACTTTTGTTATTTAATCTCTTTATGTGATAGGCAGAATAATGCACCCCCAAACATGTCCACCTCCTAATGCCAGAAATCTTTCGCTCTGCAAAAGGGATTTTGCGGGTGTTAATTAAGTTAGGGACCTTGAGATGAGCTCCTGTATTATCTATGAGAGTCCAATTTAATCACATGGGTCCTTAAAAGCAGAGAGAAGAACTTTCCCCATCTGTGGTTGGGGGAAGATGTGATTACAGATGAATAGTCATAGAGATTCAACATTACTGGCTTTGAAGGTGGAGGGAGGGGCCATGAGCCAAGGAATGTGGGCAGCCTCTAGAAGCTGGAAAAGGCCAGGGAACAGATTCACCCAAGGCCTTCCAGAAGAATGCAGCCCTACCAACATGCTAACTCTAGTCCAGTGAGACATGTGTTGGATTTCTAACTTACAGAACTATAAAATAGTAAATGTGTTTTGTTTTAAGCCATTAAGTTTGTGATAATTTGTTACAGCAGCCATAGTTACTAATTCATAATAATATCACACTATGTATACACAGAAAAAACATTTAAAAGAATATACATCCCAATGTAACATTGGTTTTGTCATCTTTTTGAATTACTTATTTTTTTCTGGTTTCAACAATGAGTATATGCTACTTGTGTAATAAAGAAATACGGGCAATATTAAAGAATAAGTAACATATGTTAAAATAAATTAGATAACCTCTAAGGCTCGGTCCAACTGTGACATAGGAACAATCTGGGAGATGGCTTAATTGTCACCCTATATCTTGCCTCTTCTTGGATGCTATACCCAGTCTCAATTCTTCCACAAAGGACCGTCAATTTCAAATCATTCTTGATGCCTTTCTTTTCTTTTCTCCCTCTCAGATACATGTGTTTGTATTCAACTACCTATTGGGATCAGTGTGCTTCTACACTTTTGTTCCATGTATGGAAAGATTTCGTTATTTGGTAAATAATTAATCCAACAAATATCTGTCAAGGATACTTTGTGTAGTTATGAGGTCATCTGGATGATACATACTTTTTTAGTCTTCCTTAGGCCTTTCATGGTGCAGTGTGACAGATCTCAAGATCATGTTAATAGAGCTCAAAATCTACTGTAGTAATTTTAAAAAGGAGGTTTTAGGGACTTTGTGGCCCAAACAACACTTGTCTATCTTCACAAGTGCATCAGCCTCTCCTGAAATCTGAAACCCTTCAGGCCCATTCACAATCCACCCAAGTCAACAGGGGAGAGGTATTAAGTGATACTAGAGTTATCAATACTGATGATAAACACAGCAAATGAGACAGTGTGCCTCCATAGAAGGTCCTTATGAACCATTTCAGCTTAAGAACTTGGTTTTGGTGAGTTAAAAAAGCAAAGCATGCCAGCAATGCCAGTTCTTACTTGAGCAAGGATGTGTTAGTTCTTATCCCCGTCAACCATCTTCAGGGCTCTGAATGACCCAAGCCTAATAATTTGGCATTTGGAAAGGACAATAGGTACTTGGCATGACTTGATTAGAGAATAATGCACGGCTCTTTCCCAGTAGGTCACTTTGATCCATGGCTGAGCCAAATTCCGTGGACCTGTCTCCAGCAAAAATACACCCCAGAGGAATGAAAGAAATAGTACAGATTTTTAGGAGTAGGGATCTCAGTACTTTTCAACATGTTTTTATTCATCAAATTTGTTGGGTACTGTACTGTGTTCTGAAACGTTCATGTGCATAAGAATTGCCTGGGAGGGTTTCACTCCTCAGAGAAACTGATTCAGCAATGAAGGGTAGAGCCTCAGAGTCTATATTTACCCAGCCTTTTGGGTGATTCTGATATAAGACCTCTTCAGGTCGCTTTGTCAAATGTTTCATTTGGTCCCCCAAATGAATAATCAACAGTCCCCTGTGATTAGGAGTCTCGAAGTCCAGGGGAGGGAGACACATTCTTGTGGTATTATGTGATCAACGCAGTCAGTGAAGTTCTGGTGACAGAAAAAGGAGGAAAGGATGCTCTGTCCAGTGGAGTGAAGTCTTGAAGGACAGAGCCAAGAAGAGAAGAAGGAATATAGACTCTTCCAGGCAAGGGAATGACCTTTGTAAGGCCATCATCATGCGAAGACACGAAACATTAGGGAACAGTAATTCAGGCTAATGGCAAGGTGAAGTGCACTCTAGCAGTGAACAGGCAGGAAAGAAGGTAACATGGATCTCAATTCACCAACTAAGTCATTCCAACTTCATTTTGTAGGCAATAAGGTGTTGGTGGAAGGCTTTGTGCAGACAGTGACGCGAGGAGATTTGAACATTGTCTCTGAGAAGACCTGGTATTGTGCAGATATTCATTCAGCTAATGTCTCCTGAGGACCCTCCCTGTGTACATAGTGTGTTAAGTATTAGAGGTTAGAAGAGGGTGGTCACAGTTAGGAATTGTGACAGTCCAAGCAATGAAAGTTGAAACTGAAGTAGTAGCAATGGATCTCTACAGAGGGAATTTATTTGGTAAATAAGATTTTAGATTTAATTTAAAAAACAAACAGAAAAAAAACAGAATTTGGTGACAGGTTAAATTTAAGAAGCAAGGGAAAGAAGGTTTACAATGTTGGGGGCAGAGACAATGCTATGGACTGAATGTTTGTGTCTCCCCCAAATTCATATATTGAAGCCTAATCTCCAATTTGATGGTATTAAGAGGTGGGGCTTTTGGGAGTTAATTAGGTTACAAGGATGGAGTCCTCATGAATGGGATTAGTGCCCTTATAACAAGAGAGGTTCCCTCTCTCCCCATGTAAGGATGCAGCAAGGAGGTGCTGTCTGCACACCAGGAAGAGGGTTCTCACCAGAAGGTGACCACACTGGCACCCTCGTCTTAGACTTCCAGCCTCCAGCACTGTGAGAAATGAATGTTTGTTGTTTAAGCCACCCAGTCTGTGATATTGTATTAAAGCAGCCAGAACAGACTAAGACAAAAACTAAGCGTATGATAATGATGGTGAGGGGAAGGCAGGAGGCCAAGGCTTGCCCCAAATGTAAATGGGAGTAGGTGCGCTCATCCAGAGAGAGCAGTGGAGTGAAGATGTGTGAGGCCCAGTGGTGAAATAAGTGGGACAGTAAGTGGAGGAGGTGTCGTGAACTATGGAGGAGGTGCACCAAGGCTGAGTGGGGTCTCCCAAAGAAAGAAAGAAAGAAGGGATCTGAGAGGAAAGAAGTGATTAGTCATTTTAAATGCTACAGAGGGAAAGACTTTGTAATGTATATTGGTTTCATCATCTAGGCTACCGTGTGTGACATTACCAGGGACAATGTCAGTGGAGAGCTGGGCATGGGGAGCCACATGTCAGAATGGAAGGCATGCAGTGAGGAGGGAGAGAATGGAAGGTGTGGACGTGAAGGCATCAAATACAGACTATTTTTTAAAAAAGGTTGAGCATGAAAGGAAGAAGAGGGCAAGAGACAAAGTAAGAAGGTAGACAGAGCGAAGGGACTGGGTTTTACGGCTTCCATGAAGATGCGGATACAAGGTTTTTTCTTGCATCATAGGAAAAGTTGTGGTGAAAACTGAGCAGGGATGAGTTCTGTTTCCTTTTTGAAATTTCTATTGTCTTAGAGTAAAATAATTATATAAAAACTAAAGTGGAGGAAGGCAGTTCTGAGGTTTTAAGTACTAGAGATCAGTAAAAAAAAATTTCTAAATCTGTAAAGTAGTAATCTCTTGGTATGGGATTATGATATGGAGGCTGCTCTGAGTCAGAGGAGAATGTTCAAGGAAGGGGAAAGGTAAAGAACCAGCCTTTGGAGAGAGAAAGGGGGCTGGAATGATCACGGCACCGGGAGTCCCTCCCTGAGACTGGAGTCCTGTCCGGGCAGCATACACACCTAGAGAGACGCGTGATTGGACTTGACTTTCCGGTTAAGTGATTTGTAGGCATAAAGGAAAACCCAGAAAAACTGTTTTGTCAAACGGCTAATAGATCTGTGGTCTTTGATTTGGGAGACTCTCCTCAGAGGCAAATCAGTTGGATGTAAATCCACATTTTATATATTTAGAAAAGTCAGACAAACTGAGGAGTCTAACCTCTTCAACCATGGAAAGGAGCGATGTAGTTTTATTTTTTATATTCTCATGAATAGATGTTGTTTTCAAATTGCTATTTCATGTGAAACCAGAACAGTAGTTCCCTCAGAAACCAAGTACAATATGATGGTTTCGGTCTCGTGTTCCGTTCACAGACACATGCACGCTCGAGGGTGTGACTGTGCATGTGCACCGTTGCAAATTGGCGGTGATTCCATATAACTATCGCAATGCCCAGGAAATGGCTTGGAAGAATACATCCCAAACAGATAGCAGGGATTCACTGTGGGCAAAGCACTCGAGGAAACTGAAATTAGAGCTCATGGTCAACAGGCACTTTAGTTTTACCTGCAATGTTAATTATTTACAATGCAAATTGATTACTTGTAGATTTAAAAAATTTATTTAAAAAATTATGGAAAAGTCAGCACCAACAAGATTTTCCCACTTTTTTTTTTCAGAAGTCAAAGATGGTTATCACACAGTACAGAAATACGTGAATAGGACAGAAATAATGAAGAAATCAGTGCTTGGTGCTTGCCAGATGTCTAAATGCAACGAATGCTTCCAATTAATCAGAATCTGTTAAATTTGCCATTAGTTCTGTCTTAAAAATCATTCAGTCTTTGTTCCTTTCACTCTTCTATGTGCTCAAGTTTCTTCAAACAGCTGTTTGGTGAGCTAGAAGAATGGTTTCATCTTTGCAAATGTCATTTACCTCCTAATGCTAAACATCAAAAATAGTAGCTATTACGATTATTATTGATCAAGTAATAATACTTGAAACTAATTCACAAGACTGACAGATGAGCACAGAATGAGGAACAGGATGGATGGAACAGTGAAGTTCTGCAGAAACCATGAGGGATGCTTATGGAGTTCACATCAGCAGCTCTGACCACCGGCGTGACATGAGGTGAGTGCTAGACTCCGAGCTTCCAGAGAGTTTAAGAGAAGTCTGGAAAGAAAATTTGACAGATAGTTAGTGGGAGGTGAGTAGGAAGATTCCTGAGCAGCAGCAGGGCCTCAGCTGAGGTTATTTTTGGGAGAATTTGCAAGGAAACAAATTGGCCTTTGTTGACTTTCCCCCAGTGAGTCTGGGTAGCTCAAGAGTGTGAGTGAAAGTAGATTGAGCTTTCTTCTAGGGCTGCAAATGGGTGAACACCCAGGAGAACAAGAAAAAGGAAATCAACTTTAATGTATTGCTGAAATAGCTGGTCTTGGGGTTCTGGCAATATAAGGATGCTAGACTCCAAGACTTGGCTGATGGATTGGGAGAAGAGAAGAGGCAGAAGACAAAAATGCTCTGTTTATGAGAGAGAGAAAGGGAGGGTTGTAAGGGGCAAGAGACAAGAAGAAGAAGGTGGAGAGTTTCAGTTTGCCATGCCTATTAGACTGTAATTTCTCTTAGGGACAGAGCTAATTCTCACTCATTTTTTATTTCTCATAGCACTTGTTCGGTAAATGTTTTTAATATCATGAGTGAACCAATTAATGGGAATAGTCATCTCACTAGATTATCTCCCCGCTATGCTATGAGTTTCTTGAGAGCAGGTCCTGTGTCTTGTGGACTGATGTATCAAAAATGCACAGGAAAGCCCAGGGGAGTTTGCAGGTACACAACAGTTACTTAATGGACAGATGAACTGGATTTTTTGAGCTCTGATTTCTTCATCTAAAAATGAAAACCACAAAACCAACTCCCATTCCTGAGTAGGGATGAGGCATATGTTATAATACTAGACAACTTTGCTCTCAAAACTTGCCAAACCAACTCCTGAGCATATTCATTTAAATTCCTCAGTGGGCAGCTGACTCCCTGTGGCTAATACTGTCTTCAATCATGGATGTAAATGAGTCAAACAAATGGAATCAAAACTACACATGGACAAACACACACACAAACACACACACACACACACGCGCGCGCGCGAGCACACAACATGGCCACAGATTTTTCAACATTTTCATCTTCTCAAATTGTCCTCCCTTTTCCACCCCTCGGCCTCCACTCCATGTAGCAGTCACTTCTTGGACCAAACATTCATGACAAATTCAAAACAGTTGCCTGGGGTTTGGCTACTGCTTAACAGGTAGTTATAAACTATTCTGTGGTGCTAACCGAGATTCCAGCTAACTGAGATGGCATGAAGAAGCTAATTAAAGCAGTCAAGAAAACTGTTTAAATAAAGATGGAAATGTAAACACAGCTTTCATTGGATAGAGTGATTAGAAATTACAGCTGTTTGTTTTTTTGTCAGAACCATCTGTGGTTTTTCAAAATCTTGACACATGGCATAACCTGCCACTCATTAAAATAATAAAGCAAACCAAAAAGAGAAAGAGAGAGAGAAGAAAATAATCTAAGACTGTAAGTAGGAAAACAACCATAAAAAAGGCTCCATTTTTCCAAGTGAGAAAAATATTTAACTTGTTTTTCTAAAACAAGTCTGATCTGTTCTTGGACAAAGTCTGTGCTCCTTAGTTTGCCCTGCAGATGTGCCCTCCCCTTTCTGAAGAACTCAATAGTGGAAGATCCAGGCAGCTCAAAGTGGGAAACAAAGCCATTAGGGTGTAAATGAAAGAACAGAGCTAAGAATAATCAAGTTGCCAAACTGAAGTACTTTATTTAAGTAAAGCAAAATTTAGCTTTTTTTTTTTGGTATATCTAAAGTGTTATTGACTTCTGGAGAGAACTTGATGGCATTAATCTTTGAGTTATACTACATCAATGTAAATTATTTTTTCTATAATTGACACATTTAAATGTATACTACTTAAACATCTAATGAAGAACATAATACCTAGCTGATTTGGTGGTATAATGGAAAATTAATAGGGGGACATTTTGAAAAAAAATATGTATTATCTATATTACTCTTTTTCCTCTGTCAATTTATTATGAATATACAGCACTATAAAATAAAAACTTGGGAAAAGGATAATTCTACCCTAAACCTGGAACAGTTCTTGATACATAACATGTACTCAAGACTGCTTTTTTAAGAGAGAAACATAAATAAAGAAAGAACTTTGATGATATTTTTACCATGAATATTGCTAACTACACTTGATGCAATATACAAATGATGATTAACATAAATTTTTTTGTTATTGATGTATGAGGTGTGATCAAACAATACAATGTTTAAATTTTAAAAAATTATTACAGTAAAAGACACATTGCCATTAATCCCCCTCAAAATATTCCCCCTTGCTTAGAAAACACTTATCCTAATGTTCTTGCCAGTTTCTAAAGCAATTCTGGAAGTCCTCTTTTGTGAGTGTCTTTAGTTCTGCTGTCATGGCTGCCTCAATGTCCTGAATCATTTTGATTTTGGGAAAGAGCCAGAAGTCACACAGTGCCAGATCCCATGAATAAGGTGGATGAGGACACACCATAATGTTTTTGCTTGACAGAAATTGCAGTAAAACAGAAGCAATGTATGACACAAAGTGTTGTCTTTATGGAGGATGATTTATGGCACACTTTAAAACACCTTCTCTCAACCGTAGCTCACATCTGACTGACTGCACCAAACAAGCTGAAACTGGTCACACACTGTTACTAAGGTTCAACACACCACTTCCCTTATTGAAGATCCCTGCCTTTCCGTTGGTCAGCACTCGGCAGCAGCATTCACTGTATTTTGTGATCACAACGAAAAGGCTCCGTGTCACACATCGCTGGTAACAGTAGTTTCTATCAAATAAAAACATTAAAGTGTGTCCTCATCCACTTTATTCACCAGATCTGGCACTGTGCGACTTCTGGCTCTTCCCCAAAGTCAAAATGATTTAGGACATCGAGGCAGCCATGACAGTGCAACTAAAGAGACTCACAAAAGAAGACGTCCACAACTGCTTCAGACAGTGGCAAGAATGATGGGATAAATGTGTTCAGAGCAAGGGAGAGTATTTTGAGGGGGATTAATGGCAATGTGTCTTTTACTGTAATAATTTTTTTTTTAAATTTAAACTTTCACCGTAGTTTTTGATCACACCTCATTGTATTTATAAGTTCCAATCGCACAAAGTATTGAACTGAGTGTTTGCTTCTTTGTTTAAATGTGGCATCTGCTTATGGGCAGAGTGTTCTTAGCATGATGTAGGTCAGCTCACCATTTTAAAATAAATGACATGGATCTGAATTTCAGAGAAATCTTACTGCAAATTAAACAAAGAAAAGCACCAACATAACAGAAGTCACAAGAGCCTAACATACAACATGAGCAGAGTGTAAAGGGGAGGGGAGGACCAAAGACAACCCTTTTCTTGTAGGAAGGAGCGGGAGCATCAGGAACCACTGGATCACTTTGGGAGCATCAACTGCTCAAGCCATCTCCATCTTTCCTCAACTTTCCTTGTTCCCGAGTTATTTCTTAGGTACCAGCAAGGGGTGGGAAGTGGGGAAAAGAAGGAAGAAAAGCAAAGGACTGAGCTTATCATGATACCATTTGCCACTAATAATAATAGCAAATACTTATGTACTGCTTACTTATTTATTGGTGCCAGGTGCTCTTTGAGTGCTAACTCATCTAATTCTCACGACAACCCTGCGATTTATTCCCCTTTTGCAGATGAAGACGCCAAGGCACAGAAAGGTCAAAAATGTTTAAAGATTGCATGTAATTCAAACCAGGGTGGTTAGCCTCAGAGCATATCCACTTGTCTGCTACTCAAAAGTACAGCCAGAAGAAGACACAGGGTTTGGGATTAAGTGACTCTCAAATTCCTTTTCACATACTCACATAGGCTTCCATACCACATTGCAACAAGGAGAATTTCTACTGTTTCCCTAGCAGTGCAGTGTGCCTACCACAGTGTACAGGTTCAAAAAATACTTGTAAAATGAAAGGATGTCTTGTGTCAATTTATAGTGGAACTCCGGAATGTATTGAGTCCATAAAACCACAAAATCCCAATTTGGTTGGCCTTAAAATAGCCTAATTTTTGCCTCAATGCAGCCTAGAAAAGAGCTTATGCCACTTGCAAAGTACATTCCACAGAATTGTATTGCAATAACTTAAAGCTCATCTGTCTTTCTCAAAATAGTAAATGGTACAGATTAAAACTAGATTTCTTACCTGACCCTAAACTACAAGTCGTACACAGTGTATCGGAAGCTCTGACAGAGAAAAAAAGAAGAGGTACAGAGAGGAAATGAGCTGAGACAACATCAGTTCACAGCAACCGGAAGGAAAAACATACACATACTCCTGTCACTCACATTCTACGTGTGTGGTTGCTCGGTAGGAAATGCTTGCAGCTGCCTTTACAAGCAAGTCTGGTGGGGGCAGCAAGAGAGAAGCGTAATCATAAGGCAAGACTGAGCTGCTGCCTCCTGCCCGCCTGCCCAGACAGAGGGGAGACCGGATGACCCACCAGTGATTCAACTTGGGGTGAGTTCTCAGACACTTGCTGTGGCTTGAGGGGAGAAGGGAGGGGAGACTCACTCAGACTGACTTCCTGAGTTGGTGTCAGACTTCTGGTGGTATTCCCCACTGTTAACACCCTTTAACTGGAGGTGGAAGGAACTCAACATGCACCAAAGGAGGAAATAGTGATTCCAGGTCTCCTATAAGTTGACCTGGAGGCACTGGCTTTCATGCAATTTAAAACCTACATGATTCTATTTTTCAAAATCATCCTGGGTAGGTGCTTCCTGGTGTGTAACGTAGATGGCTCCTCCCTCTTCCTACAGTCCTCAGAGATCTTACCTGTGAAAACCTTGAGCTCTTACTTTTCTTAAATTATTTCAGTACTCTAGATTGCAGGCTGTCACTTACAGCTTATGATGGGCAAGAGTCATTTATAATGCCATTGTCAGCCTCTCAGGGAATGACTCCTGAGGGCAAGATATGGTGATTGAGAACTGAACTCAGTGTGTGTCCCCATCTGTAGAGCCCTGGTCATTTGTATCCTCTCTAAGGGGTTGGGGACAAATTACACTGTGTTCTACCTGTCACCACGGGGCACACCAAAACTTCATCCATACCTTTCTCTATATTTATTAATTCATTTACTACTCGTTCATTCATTCAGTTGCCTTCCTTCCGCAAAGGATTTGAGGCCACCTTTTTATCTTGTTGAAATTACTTCAATATGAAGAACACATACAACTTCAAAGGGGGAGAGCCTTTCTAAAAGGGTCATACAGTAGTAACCCCCATCCACAGTTTCACTTTCCACAGTTTCAGTTACCTGCCACCAACAATGGTCCAAAAATATTAAATGTGAAATCCCAAGAATAAACAATCCATACGTTTTCAATCATGGGCCATTCTAAGTAGCAGGATTAAATCTCACCCTGTCGTACCCAGGACACAAATCATCCCTTGTCCAATGCATCCACACTGTACATGCTTCCTGTCTGTTAGTCACTTAATAGCCTTCTCAGTTATAACAGCTACTGTCTCAATATATGGTACGTGTGTTCAGGAAACCTTATTTGACTTAATAATGGCTCCAAAGCACAAGAGTAGTAATGCAGGCAATTCGGATATGCCAACGAGAAGCCATAAAGTGCTTCCTTTTAGGTGAAAAGGGGAGTTTTATCATTGTTCTATTTTATTATTAGTTATGGTTGATCTCTTACTGTGCCTAATTTATAAATTAAACTGTATCATAGGTAGGTATGCATCGGAAAAAACATAGTACATATAAAGTTTGGTACTATCCGTGATTTCAGGTGTCCACAGGGGGTCTTGGAACATTATCTCCCGTGGATAAGGAGGGACAACTGTATGTTGTCTAAAGCCGCGTGGAGAAGGGAGAGCAGTCTTTTCCCTGTGCTAGTGATGAGAGGTGAGAGTGGGTGCTCCAGTCTGTCAAACTCCTGCTTGAGGAGCCCCTCCTTTCCCCCACAAGCTGGTGTCCCACCCAGATGGGTGTGAAGAACAATGTCCATAACAGAACCCTGGGAACCAGCCAAGCAGTTTTCCTCCCTGTTTCTGTTTCCTCCCATGTTGGGTTATTTTCAAGGACATTCCTGTTCTAAGGATAGGGCAAAGTGGAGCGGTGGAAAGGGAAGGATATGAAATCAGTTTTGAGTTAGAGCTCCACTGTTTCTTGTTAATTACTTAATTAATTTAGCAAATACCTAGTGAGTATGTACGGTGTGGAAGTCACTTTTAAGTCAAAACTTACATAAGTTGAAGCAAAATTGACGCTGTCCTGTCCCCCCAAAAAGTTCAGTCCAGAGGAGAGGCAGGCATTAATAAGTACACAGTGATGAGAACCTGAACATACTGTGGGGGAACCTGATCTCATTGGGAGTCAGGGAGGTTTCCTAATGAAGGCGGAAATGAGAACTGAAAAAAGCATAGGAGTTCATAAGGTGAAGGACTAGGTTACACTCCAGACAGAGGGAACAGTTCACAGCCCCACGCCCTGAGGTGGAAGGTGGCAGAGTGCCCAGCACAATTAAGGCCAATGTGGCCAGAGGGGAGAGAGGAGTAGCTCAAGGTGAGCCCAAAGCTGCCTATGGGGACAGCATTAAACATGCTGCTTATTCTAAAAGTGTGGAGAAGCCAGGGGTCTTGTGATCTGATCTGCATATTTCAGGAATCCTTTTGGTACCATGTGGAGAATGGATGGGAGGGGACCACACCTATAGACAGGAAGACCATGTAGAAGGTTAATGAAGTCAGCCAAATGAGGGTATCTATGGGAGTACAGACAAGACAAGACTGGTGGCAGTGGAGATAGAATTAGTCAATTAGAAAGGAAAATCAACAGGGCTTGGTGGAGAACCAGAAAGGAAAGAGAGTGCAAAGTGTCAAAGATGACCCTCAGTTTCCTGGTTTGGGCATCCCAATGGATGTTGACGCTGCTTGCCCATCACAGGGACTGGAAAGTTGGTGGAGACCCAGCCTGGGGTTAGGTCAGTTCTGAAATTGATGATTTTGGAGGGCCTAGCAGATGTCCAAAGACATGTATCAGCCAAAGAGGTGGTGCTGACCAACATCTAGACCTCAGCGCAGAGGTCTGGAGATCCTTGGCATTCAGATGGTAATTGAAGCCATGAGTAGAGATGATACATACGGTCATGTGTCGCTCAGTGATGGATATGTTCTAAGAAACGTGTCGTTAGGCAATTTTGTCATTGTTTAAACACTTAAGGGTCATGATGAACAAAATAACATGAGATTAAATAAAGCACAAGAGAAAATGATGCAATCAAGGGACAGAGTAAACACCAGATGTATAAAACTGCGCAAGTGTATCACAGCATACTGTTTGTGTTCTACAGCAAACTTTTTTTGTAAGTGGGACGAGCACACTCTAAAATAACAAGTAAAAGTATAATATAGCAAATATATAAACCAGGACCATAGCCGTTTATCCTCATTGTCGAGTATTATGTACTGTACATAATTGCATGTGCTAAACTTTCATGTTACTGGCAGTGCAGTATGTTTGTTTACACAAGCACCACCACAAACACGTGTGTGATGCGTTTTGTAAGATGTCACCACAGCTACAATGTCACTAGGTGATAGGAATTTTTCAGCTCCGTTATAATCTATGGAACATGCAGTCTGTCATTGACTAAAACATCATTACGCAGTGGATGACTCTACTTAAGAGACTAACAAGTGAGAAAAAAGAAGGATAACTTCGGCATTTTTCAGTTCTCATTTCTACCTTCCTTACGGAAACCTCCCTGAATCCCAGATTGAACCTCAAGAAACTCTAACATCTAAATAGAGGTACAGGAGAATAAGCTCTCCAAGAAGACTAGGATGGTTTTAAAAAGTTAAACAAAAAACCATGTGACTCAGCAACTCCTAGTTGTATAACCAAAACAATTGAAAACAGGACCCAAATAAGCACATGTACACACATTTTCATTGTAGCACTTTTCACAACAGCCAAAACGTGGAAGTAGTTTAAATGCCCATCAGCAGGTGAATGGAAACACAAATTGTGGTGTTTTCATATAATAAAATATTACACGTATTCAGCCACAGAAAAGAATAAAGTACAGATACTTGCTAAAACATGAATAAATCTCAAAAACATTGTGCTAAGTGCAAGAAGCCTGGCACAAGAAATATATGATTCCATTTATATGAACTATCCAGAATAGGTAAGTCAATATGGACAGAATGCAGATTGGTGGTTACCAGAGGCTATGATAGTGGGAAATGGAGAGCATCTGCTTAATAGGTATGGCGCTTCCTTTTGGGGTAATAAAAATGTTTTGGAACCAAACAGAGGTGGTGATCGCACAGCATTGTGAATATATTGAATGTCATGGACTTGTTCTCTTTAAAATGGGTAATTTATGTTATGTGAATTTCACCTGAATGAAAAAAAAATAAAGGATAAGACCAGGAAGGTGTAACCAGAGGTGAAAAAGAATATAGGCTGTATGACTTTGATCAAATGATATAACTCCTGCTGCTTCTTCCTCTGTGTGTAAATAAGGGAAATAGCTATCTTGAAGTGCTGTGGTAAGGATTAAACGTGATAGCAAAATTTGTAAGTGTCCAGCAGAGAAGGGTTGTAGTAGAGGCAGTCAGTGTCCTACATACAGCCTGCAGGCTTCATCAGGACTGGGCTGATTTCTACCAGCCACAATCTTTATTTCAGGACCTCGGAGCTTTCTCCAAGCCCGGTAGGGCCACTATTATTGGCCAAAGACAAATGAAAATACCCAGGAATTAACTCTCCAATACGCTATGAATAACCCGCCTCCGTCAGGCCTGAGTGGAATAACTCTAAGACATGTCTCTGCCTTTTCCCAAAGTTTCCACGTGGGCTTAAGCTCCAGTTGCTCACAGTGGTAGCTGGCTTGCTAATGTGCCCTTTATGGTTTCCCTCCTTCCCTGTTCACTCCCCTCGCTCCTTCCTAACTCCTGGGATCACGTCTTAAACTACATGCACTTAAATCCTGGGTCAAAGTCCGCTTCTGGGGGACTCAAGCTGAGACCACCTGCTACCCATGTTGTGGATATTCAAGTTGTTTCATCCTTCATTCCCCAGTCATCACCTCCATTTGACCTTGGATGTCTGTGTTTTGATATTCCATATATCTATTCAGAGGCCATATGAGGGTCTCCTCATCTGCTTCTGAGACCAGGCGGGAGAAAGGGCCCAGGTGCTGTCACAGGGAAAGCTCCTTTAAACTCAACATGTGCTGCACAAAACTGCACCCCATGAAAACACATCCTACTATACACCCCCTTCACTTTCCTTCTGCTTATCTGTCTCCCTGCAACTCATTTGATCAAAATTTCCAAAATGTGGGGCACAATATGATAATTTTACATGATACATGACATACAAATGTGATATTAAATCACACTGAGTCACTGGACTTTGTCATAGAAAGAAAATTTCCATTTTCACTTTTTTGTTCCTCTGATTTGGGCCTGATCTTAACATCCTCTAACTATTGGTCATTTACCTTTTTAACAAAGAGAAAGTGGACCTGGGGCTATGGGCCATCACCAGGAAATGGTAGCTAGCTAAAATTTAATAACATGGTTTTTGTTTTTCTGCATTTGTATTTCATGATTATCTTCTATGAACCACAATGGCACTGGTTTCTTATTTGCAGGAGTGGTATAAAAGTGGTTTTATGTGGTTTCTTTTTTAAATATAAATGTCTTTAAGTAAAAACAGGTGAATCAATGTAAAGAAAAACGTATGTTACTAATTGTACTGGCTGCACACCTGATATGGCAAACATGGGCAGGTGCGACTTGAGTGAGAGAAGCCCGGGAAGAGCTCCCCCGCGGTGTGTGAGGGCAGGCTGTGTGTTACCCCATGAGCACGGTGGGCGTGCGGGCCACGGCTGTGTCTTACTCTAACGAGTGCTGTGGGGTCACAGCTGTGTCTCACCCAGTGGCCACCCAGTGTGAGTCGCAGGGCCAGGAATGGCATGGCCTCCTAGCCAGGGGGTGTTTAAGCTGCCCTTGTTTGCTGCAGGCTATTTTTGGTCAAATAAACAACTTTGCTTCCCACACTGGCTCCCAAATATCCATGGTATAGATGACTCAAAATTGACACATGACAAGTCTCCATTATATGGTAGTTCCAGCCCTAAGGAAGAGTCCTGGGGATTGAAAGCAATGCTGAATAGGGTGACAGGTGGACGTGTCAATGCGTCCACATTCCTTTTCTCCTTCACTTCAGATAGAGCTTTGGTTAACAGAAGTCTATAACTCAATGAACTTTCTCTCTAATTTCTGGAAGCACCTGTTCTTCCCTAAGCCCCTCTCTTCACTTTCCAACGAAGGTGAAAAATGAGGGCTAATAATCCAGGTAAATTCCACTTTAGAAAATTTTTAAAATATGGCGAAACATTTCATACTTCAAAGAAGTATGTATACGGTGTGTGTATATTCTAAATAATAATAGAAATAATAAAACAAGTACATGTTTACCTACTCACCACCTTACCAAACCTTGAAGCCACAGGCCCCTAAGCAACTGTGTTCATCTCCTCCCATCGCCTACCACATAAAGAGAACTGCAGTCTTAAGCCTTGTTAATCACATTCCCCAACTTCTCTTTTTAGATTCGCCTCACATGTCTAGATGTATACATATATGCATACGTGTATATGCAATTTATATATATACAGATAAAGTAATCTGTACATAACTTATGCATATGCAGTTTAATTTTGCCTGTTGGGGAACTTTTAACAAACGTCATCATACCATATTTATTCTTCATAACTGGCTTTCTGGCTCAACATTGTTTTTGAGAGTTATCCATGTCGATGCAAACAGGTGCTGATGTCTCATTTTCACAGCTGTATAACATTGTATTGTGTAAACATCTGACTATCCATTTATCATTTCTATCAATTGACAGTGGTAGGTAATTGCCAAAGATAAAGGCTCAGAGTATAATTTCAGGAAGGCACAATGCGCCCCACATTTCTCTCTCTCTGAGGCACAAAATATTACCAGCACAGGCATGAAGCTTTGTCTTATGTTAGAAACACGTTTTAACTGGAGATAAGAGGTGAATGAATTAGGGACCTGAGATTGAAAAGGGAAAAGACATGAAAGGAGGGAAGGGGCCTTAAATAGAGGCAAGGAAGGGATAAAACTGACTCCTGCAGATAAAATACACTCTGGGAGGAAGAATTGTGCTGCTTGCGGGCACATGAAAGAAAGTTTCCACCCTCTCAGTCCACTTCCTCTACCACATAAACCCTTGGGGGAAGGATCTCGATGAAAACTTTTCAAAAGCAACCTCCCCACAGATGAGCGCATGGGCATTCATCAGTCAGTCTTCGCTAGCGCTGAAAGAGGACCCAGTTTCACACTATGCTCCCCCAGAGGCTTCCCAGTGATGTATTTTTAGATTTATCTTTTCTTTATAGCACAAAGGACTAATTAGCTACCACACAATCATCAAATGGTACAGTGTTCGTGAACCTTCTGTAACCTTTTATCTAGTTTCCATGACTCTGAAATTCCCCACCCACAGCTTCACTCGTGAAGAGTGGAAATATTTAGAGGAAGTGATACCATCAGCCCCCCAGGTTCACCATGGGAAGTATTTTCCCCTAAGAGCAGAGCGGTAAGCCGGTGCCTCACCTACCACCATCACATCATGGCTTTCGTGGGTATTGTTGTTCTTTAGCACCCGTTTCTCTCGAGAGAAAATGTGCAGGTGCTTTGCGTCACACGAGAAACGAAACAGTGAGGAGGTAATGTGCACTGTTCCTCTACCGGAGAGAGAAATGGAGGCCAATAGCTAGTGTCACTGCTCTGGCTTTGATGCCTGTGGCTTGATGGGTGTGATTCTTGGTAAATGAGATGTATTGACTTATTTATTCATTGAAAGAGCACATGGCTAAGAGATACTGCATTATTCAAGGTTCTCAGAGAAACAGAATCACCAGGATGTGTATACATACCGTGCTTCCCCAAAAATAAGACCTAACCAGAAACCAAGCCCTAGCGTGATTGTTCAGGATGACAGCCCCTAAACATAAGCCCTAATGCATCTTTTGGAGCAAAAATTAATATAAGACCCGGTCTTATGTTCGGGGAAACACGGTAGGTACACATATACAGAGAGATTTATTTTAAGGAATTGGCTTGTGCATTTATGGAAACTAGCATGTTAAAAATCTGCAGAGTAGGCTGCCTGGCTGGAGAGCCAGGGATGAGGTGACGTGGTAGCTGACTGCAAAGAGAGTCGGAGGGCAGAATTCTAGCTCACGGGAAGTCAGTCTTTTTTCTTTTGAGGCCTTCACTGATTAGACGAGGCCCATTTACACTGTGGAGGATAATTTGCTTTATGCAGGATCTACTGATTTAAATGCTAATTTTGCTTAAATATAACTTCACAGCAACATTGAAAATACTGCTTCACCAAATATCCAGGTATCTTGTCCTGGCCAAGTTGACACATAAAATTAACCACCACAGATATCATATCTCCTTTCAGAAAATAAGTTGGTAGTTATTTATGCAACATTTGTTAAGGGCCCACTGTGGACCAGGCACTGTGCTAGGTGTTAGGTGTCAGTAGTGAAGCCAAGTAGACAAAGTCCCCACCCTCATATGTGAGCGGTGTCCAAGGAAGTAAAAACACTTGCAGTAGGTTTCATGCCTTCAAGAAGCCCTGGGGCCAATGAAGTCCATTTTTTCTTTAAAATATGGTAGTGGGACAAAGTGAGGTTGTGTCTTCATGGGTTTTATGGTTGACAAAGGACCTCAGACGTAAATTATATGATGACCGTAACACATTTCAGCAATTATACACAACATGCTATCCTTTATACAGCTTCCAAAAGCACATATAATTCAGTTATAAGTGGCAGAGAGGCTTAACAAATTGCACAAACATGTATTTAAAATAAAACGACCAGTGTTTTGTCCATAGTTATTCTTTTTCATAATTTCTTTATTTTTATGTAAAGATGAATGAAAGAACCACTTAATTAAGGTGTCATGATTTCGGAAGGACTGATTTGAGAAAATTTAGGACTGCATGCTCCATGGTGTTTGTTTCTTTGGTTGCTTTAAATTAGTTACTTTATTGGCCTCTGTTTTCATTGTGTTGTTTTGCTTTTTTTTTCTTCTTTTTGTCTGAAGCAAGGGCAGGCATTAGAAATAAAGGCATTAGTACATGTGATTTATAAACTAAGAATCCATTTTCTTAAAATGATGGGATTATTTGTGCCAGCTTGCTGGTACGTGCTATACGTGGCCACGGGCACAGGCGTGTCACACACATAACCTACACTTGAAGAAGTCAGCATTTTATTAGACTATATAAAAGAGCCACATTCCCACCTCACACACCCATTCCATTACCTGCACTTATCTCCAGACCTGACATAGTAAATACCTGTGCATTTACTTATTGTCTGTTTCCCTCCCTGGAATGCCAGCTCTGTGAGTGCAAAACTTTGTTTTTGTTCACTGTTGTATCTCTGGCATTTAGCAGGTACTCAAAAAATATTTGCTGAATAGATGAATGAATGAATGAGTGAATGACCAAGTGAATGTTAGAGAGCAGTGCTACTGTGCAGGAGAAAAAGAGCAATTTAAGCCAAGAAATCTGCTCAGGGGAGGGGAGGCTTGGGATGGTCGTTGTAGAATAGGAAAGATACAAAAAGTATGAGGTTGTGAAGGGAAGAAAAGGCAGAGTGCAGACTGTGAAAGTGCAGAAGTGGAAGCCATCCCTCTTGCACACTGGACAAGTGGGCAGCAGCCCTGGCAATCCATTGTGAAAGTGAGAAGCCCACCTTCTCAGGCTGCACAATCTGTAGCAAAGACAGACTTTTCCTCAGGAAAGCAAATTTGGATCTGCTCCAGTATTTGAATAACAGCCTGATTGAAAACAGACTTCAGCTTAATATAGCAGAACAAAGAGTATTTTTGGCTTAAGCATTTTTCAGAGACAATGTTGCTGGCTTCTTGCTCAGAAAACTTCAGTAACACTTTCATATACCGTTTTACTCTAAGCAGGCCTGTGATTGGCCCTCCTGGGATCCTGCCAGGATGATTTAGCAGCGAAATGTGTCTATTTCACAGTGAAACAAAGTATTGCATAGGGAAAAGATTTTTCACATATATCAGTTAACATTCCCAACAACAATATACCTTGAATTCCTAGTTAGAGAAGTGTTGGCCTCTTCTATGCCATTTTTTCCTCTCTTCTGCATAATTTAGGATTTCTTAATAGCATAGAACAGCTTCTGGGCCCAATACTCTATTTGAGTTCAACCCAGCATGGGTTTCTTTCTTTTGAGGCTATTTGAAATGTAGTTGTACATGATACTGAAAATATGAACACAATCCAAGTGCCCACTGGTAGGGTCCTTATTATAATTTGGAAATTCATACTCTGGAATACTATGTGCTGCTGTTCAAAAATAATAAAGCTAAGCTATGCACAAAGACATGAGAAGATGTGAATTAAATTCAAAGCAAAATGTACTATAGAACATACAGTGTAAGTCCATTTTCTAATAAAATGATTATTATTTACTCTCTCCTTGTAAAAGAAAAAAAGTGATCATTGGAGTTCAGGAAATGGGTAGAGCTAAGAGGGTTGGAGTAACTGATGAGATTCTTACGAGGGCAGTCTGGAGTCAACTGCCTGGGTTTGAATCTCACCTCTGCCACCCATCAGCTCTGTGCCCTTGAGGTAGGTTACTTTACTTTTCTATTTCTCAGTTTCTCATATGCAGAAGAAGTAATAACAGTCCTACCTCACTTGGTGGTTTTGAAGGTTTTATGAGTCAGTGTATGGTTTTGAGAGTTCTATGAGTCAGTATAAGGCAAAGTACCTAAAGCTCTATCCAATACATTAAGTGCTTGATACATATTAGCTAGTAGGAGGAAGAGAAGGAAAGAGGATAAAGTTTCATAAAAGAGAAGAGGCCTAAAGAATGAGTAGGGTTTGACAAGAAGAGAATTCCAGAAAAGACCATGGAAAATTGAAAAGGAAAAATAAAAGGATAAATGAAACGATCCAATTAAGTTCAGTTCAACCTCTGTAAAGAAAGTAAAAATGATACTACAATACCTACGTGATAAACAGGAGAACATAGGTACAAATATTAAAATGAAATATAAGGAGGATTTTTTAAAGTTCGTTTTCCTTTGTTATCATGTAGACCAACCTGCTTATTAGTCATCAGTCAACAAATATTTATAGAGTGTCTACAGTGTGCTGGGTCCTGCCGGAAACCAGCCCAACAGTCCTCGCCAGCATAGGACTTTTTTCAAGTGGGTTGTAAGTTGGAAAACTACTGGGATTATTTGTTTCACTGTGTGTTGATTTTGTAATGTACCCAAGTATGATAGCAGTTACCTTAGTATGACTCATTAATAAACAGAAAAAAAATTATGGCCAACCCTTGATTTTCTGTACTAATGAGGAATCACAAGAATAAATACAGTTGATAAATTAAATTATGATTATTTCATTTGTAAATTAAGTAAATCATCATTGTTTTGCCTTTCATGTTGAAAGCCTTTCTCCATCTGTTTGGATTTCTGGTTATCCTCTATCCCCAGCTCTCTGTCTCAACTTGCAAATGTTAGGTTACCACAGTACGTTGTAAGCAGCCCCTTCCTTGGTCACGGAGTTGGGTGACCTTGGCAAACACCTTATCACCTCTGCCCTGTAAAGTAAATGCAACTGGGTTCCTGAAACACTGAGACTTTTGCTCACTAGCTCTGACCATACTGAAGAGTCCTTGTGGGAGCCCAGATTCAGCCTTGTAAATCTCTGAGCATTCAGACAGGCCAGATATTTCATAGCTCTGCAGGATTGATTTGCAAGGGGTGCTGCGTGGAAGGTGCCAAAATAGCTAGTGGCTAAATTTAAGAAATTATAGTAATTAGTTGGTCCAAAGGGGCATCATTCACTCTTAGAATCACATTTCCCAAGGATTGAGCTGGGGAGTTTGGTCTCCATGGAAGAGTTAAAAATCAGACAGACACCATTACAAAAATTTCCACTGAACAGAAGTCCCTTCTAAGAGAAGCCGAGAGACTTGCTAATTGCAGCGTACTCTAAACCTAAGGACAGTGGATTGCATTTGCAAAGAAAGCACAAGACATTTGAATGATGGGGAGGGGAGGGAGGCTTCCAAGCAGATGAATCTGAACCCAACTGGCAGGATGAGTCCTTTTAGAACAATGATCCATTTTAGAGTGAGCTGTGTTGGGAGATCAGTCAAATTTGCTTTCTCCAAGGTTCTTACCAACGGTAAAGATTGATAAAACACATTTCTGCTGCTGTGTTTTTCAAAAGTTCAACCATATAATAACTTTAGCAGGCACATCATACTACACTGTCTAAATTTCAAACATTTCCTTGATGTAGGATGATCACAGTAGAAAGGAATGTTATTATCCAGCCATCGGTAAGATTTTGTCATCCTTAATCCTAGAAACGAAATCACTAACTACTTCGGAGGCTCTGACCTAAATCTTAATTGATGCCCATTGTCTTTTTAGACCATTGTGTGATTTTAACCAGACAAATCCAGAAGGAGGGATTGAAGCTGCTGCAATGAGGAAATGCTACTATTTTGACTAGTCATATAGTGAGTTTATTGCAACACCCTTCCATTTATAATTTAGCTCTCCTCTTGAGGTAACCCTCCTTTCTTAATGTTCAATGTGGTAAAAACTAGGTTTTTATTTTATTCTTGATTTTTCTCTTGGTGCTCGTTAACGTCATTGGATCAAAATATTAATCGCTAACTTTCAGGTACTAACTTATAATTCAGTCAGCACATTGGCCCACATCAACTTACTTAATGTTCACAGTGGTCCTGGGGAATATCATTATAGCCTCAACTCCACAGATAATGAAAGTGTGGAGACTGAGGTGGGATAGATGAGGTGACTTACATAAAGTCAGGCAATGGATCAAATGACACAGCTGGACCTAACGCACAGGTCTTTTGACTAAGTCATTTGCTTAAGACATTCATCCACCGGCTAGGCAACTCTTTGTGGTAAATCACTGGCCAGCATAGATGTCTGTGGTGTGAGAATATTGATTTTTCTTAGATTAAAATGCATTTTATTTCAAGATAGGAGGCTGTAGTTGTTTATTTCAACATCTCCTCTATAGCTTTTGAAGTACCGACTGCCAAGGGCCAAGATTTCCTCTGGAGAAATCTACTGCATGCGTGAAGTGACCCGTCAGCACCACCACTTTTTCTTCCTATGTCACATTTCTTTGTTTTGACATTTATTATGACATCCTGTTTTCGAGTGCCTACTATCCATGGGCTACTTCCAATTTTACTTTGTCAAAATGTGCTTGTAGGAAAAAACTTGGCCTTATTGATTTCAACTGTTGCAACGCCAACGTACTACTCACCTGCTCTTTACCTTTTAAGTCATATTTCTTACTGTGGAATAAGAAGTTTGCTTCTCAAATAAAGTGAACTTGGGGGAGTAGGTGGGAAGCAGACGAAATTTTAAATCAAGGACATCTTCCTTTACCCTCCAAATTCTACTATGTAGATGTAATGTGCTTTAGCCAACTCTACTCTTAACTCGGACATCTCAGTGCACCAGGGCGACATGGCATCTTGCCACAGCATGACATATAGCAAGCAGGCATTCATCAGGAAGAGCTGTTTTTCTTTGATGGTTGTGCAAGAATGGATCTATGGAATGCTGGGGTCATTTTGTTTCCTCCGTGAAAAGAAACAGGACATTTTTTCATTAACTAGAAGGCTTGAAAGGTAGGAAGGGGTGAGGGTGATTGAGAAATAATTTCCCCAAACAGAATGTTGACATTCTGTTGTAAAACAATGTGTTTCCATTTGGAGAGTGGGTGGTGTGAGGGTGATTGAGAAATAATTTCAGCAAACAGAATGCTAACATTCTGTTGTAAAACAATGTGTTTCCATTTGGAGAGTGGGTGGTAAGAGATATGGTTAGCGTAATGAAAGGGGCTCAGCCATACTGCTCACCCCTCTCCTTCTTCTGCCCTGGTGCTTCTAAATACCCACCTCGCTTTATGACTTTATCACTATCACTACAGTGTCCAGCCCCTCCAAACTGGACCTAAGAAGACCACAGAAGAGGTACAGAAAGAGAAGAGGAAGTATAGAGGCTCCATTTGTAAGGAAAAAATATTGTAATAGATTTTATTGTTAAAAAAACAAATAAACATAATATGATGAATTCCATACCACCCTCCTCTCTTTTCCCTCCTCATAGATCTTTCAACTTCTTGGACACATTGTGCTTATTATTGAGAATGTGAGAAATATATGGTAGATTTCCTGGTTAGTAGTTGGAAGAGAGAGAGGGCTGGTACATAATGATATAATAATAGAGTTTTATTGAGCACTTAGTATTTTCTGAGCAAACATATCTTACAAACATACCTTTGACTCGCAATCACCCAACGGAGGAGGTATTATTACTGTAATTTCAGAGCCTTCATAGAGGTTAGAAGCAAGGGCTCTAGGGCCAGCCTCCCTAGGTTTAAACCCTGATTGTGGCATGGGCCTTCTTTGTGACCTTAAGATGCCGTACTTACTTAACCTCTCCATGAATCAGCTTTCTCACCCTTTAAAGTGAGATAATAATAAGGTCACACACCTGAGTCAGGGGTTCCTCAGCCCGCACCTCGGTTCCATGAGTCGCTGGGAGGAGTGACAAGGACTCAGCACACGAGGTCTGACAATTAGGTTCGCGAACTGGTTGTAACGATGTTGTTAAACTGTTTTGCTATCAGAGGGGTTATTCATTATGAATTTGCACTAACTGGACAAACAGTTAACCTAGTTTACTATTTGGAAGTGCTGAAAAGGCTGCGTGAAAAAGTTAGACGACCTGAACTTTTCGCCAACAATTCATGGCTCTTGCATCACGACAATGCACCAGCTCACACAGCACTGTCTGTGAGGGAGTTTTTAGCCAGTAAACAAATAACTGCATTGGAACACCCTCCCTACTCACCTTATCTGGCACCCAGTGATTTCTTTCTTCACCAGAAGATCAAGAAATATTGAAAGGAAGACATTTTGATGACATTCAAAACATCAAGGGTAATATGACGACAGCTCTAATGGCCATTCCAGAAAAAGAGTTCCAAAATTGCTTTAAAGGGTGGACTAGGCACTGGCATCAGTGCATAGCTTCCCAAGGGGAATCCTTCAAGGTGACCGTAGTGATATTCAGTAATGATGTATGTAGCACTTTTTCTAGGATGAGTTCGTGAATTTAATTGTCTGACCCTTTATACCAATAGCTAAGATCTGTTACATCAAGTGGATACAAATTGAAATCAGCAAAGGGAAAAGCACATGGGGCAAAGACCAGAGGAAACCAGGCACAGACTACCAAGAGTCCTCTCCAAGTAGTCACCCAGGCCATGTTTAATTCCTCAGAAAGGAGTTATGACAGTTGTGAAATGGTATCTACCAGGAAAGCTCATTAAAGACTCAGCACTAGCATTTTCACTGAAAGCTGGTCACTTGGGCACTCATTGTCTGGCATGTTCCAAAATTTCAGACTCCCAGCAGGTAGCAGGTGTTCAGCATAAACCACATTGTTTGTACAAACAGTTAGGTACATTAAGTAACTCTTATCAGGGAATTATGGGAACCCTCCTGAAATCCAGCTTCCCAGGTGCCAGCCAAGGGCCAACCTCGCAAGCAGGGCTTTCTAAGGATAGCAGTCTTGGGCCTGCTGTGTTAACTCTTCTCTGTACATCACCTCATTGGATTATTGTGAAATTAGATGAAGTAATATATATCCACTGCTTACAGCAGTGTCTTATCCTTGAGAAGCCCTAAAATTTTTTTAACCATTACTATTAAATGGAAATTAATTACTGAAATTTAGAATGACTATAGAACCAAGATTGGCCTAACCAGAATCTGAATTCACATCTGCCTGACTAAAAAACATCCATACGTTTATTCCCTTCTCTCAAGCATGAGCCAAATAGCACCCTTCTTCAAACCTCAATTGAGAATGGACATGGTGGATCCCTCTCTCCTCAGGTTCACAGCGGATGGAACCATTAAGTGTAGCTGCCTGTTTTTAAGACATTGCTTCCTCAAGCTACAAGCATTATCAAAAGGTGATAAAGAACCCTCAGTGATGAAACCTGCATCTAGGGCATAGACATGGTCTAGTACTTAATGCCTCAAATGAGCATACTTTGGACTTACCACTACCTTCCCCTCCTAGCCAATTAGGCAGGCTTTGTTGCTGTCCTTCAGGATATGTATCCATAGCGCCCTAAGAATTTTCCTCTCTCAGGTCTAGATCGTGAATCTTCATGTAATTGAAATCATCCAGTTGAGAGTCATTTTAAGGCTTAAAAAATTCTTTTTTCTCAGCTGCAGTTGACACACAATATTATGTTAATTTCAGGTATACACCATAGTGAATAGACATTTTTTTTTAATTTATTGGGGTGACAATTGTTACTAAATTACATAGATTTCAGGTGCACAATTCTGTATTACATCATCTATAAATCCCATTGTGTGTTCACCACCCAGAGTCAGTTCTCCTTCCATCACCATAAATTTGATCCCCCTTACCTTCATCTCCCACCCCCCACCCCCCTTACCCTCTGGTAACCACTGAACTATTGTCTGTAAATAGACATTTCTATAACGTATGCAGTGATCATCCCAATAAGTCTAGTGCCCATCTGACACCATACATAGTTATTACAATATGACCTATTATATTCCCCAGGATTAAAAAATTCTGACAAAGAAGTTTCTCCTGCTCACTTTCTCCCAATGCAAACCAGTTGATCAATCTCTTTACATCGCAGAATTCCCTCTACTTCATCTTTCACCAGGTTTTCGTGTCTTTGGTCATGTCAGTGGGATGGGCAGCACATGTATCGAATAGCTAGTTGTGCATGTGATGTAAGCAACTGTGGTGCAAGATAATTCCGCTGAGTCAGACAAGTCTCTGTATTGAGATGGAGCTGGCTGCAACCAATTGAGAAGGACCTTTTAGTTTAAACAAAAAAGGGCTTAGAAATGAGTTAGGGCTAGCAGAATCCTTTGAATTTTGCCTCAACAGTTAGGTTTCTATAAGAGAAACTTTCCAAGGAAAGAATTTTAAGTTAAAAAAATATGCATTATCAATGGAGGATGTCATATGGTTGTAGAAGATAATGAAATAAACAGTCTTGGGGCAAAAGTTTGTTTCAACATTAGCATAGCTCATTGTTAGGCATCTGTCTCTTTCAATAAATGAAGCTTTCTATAAACTTCTTAGTCATTTCTGTGTTGCATAAACTCTCGCGTAGAGTTTACCAATGTTGAATGGCCAATAAAGGTCTGTTCCTTTAACATTCAATTCCTAATGTATTGCCATTTAATAATAAAAAAAAATCATCTCTGGGCTTGGTGGTTTATGGCATATCCCAAGTGTGTAGGTGGGTATTTCTTGGATGACTATAGTCAACTCAGTGTTAGATTTTGACACCTACACAAATTTTTCTCTCCAGTGTAAAACAAGCAAGAGACAGGAACTAAAGGGAAAGAATAATGTGACTGATATTAATAGCGTAATTTGAAGAATAAATAATGGGATCTAGAAAAATAAGAAGTGAACCTCATAGAATACAGAGGTCAAAGTATTCATTGAACCTCTAGTTGCTAGTAGCTGGGCCCAAGAGTGCTACTGAAAGACTTAAGACATGCAGAGAAACATCAAGAGGAAAAACGCACAAACCAGGGAGAGAGAAAAAGAGAAAGATGAAAATGGAAGAACGCAAGCAAGCATAACACAATTGATTAAGATTTGTTTTTCCTATGCAATCTCCCAAATATTCTTTGAATGCCTCCACCGTTGCTCAAACCAATTTCTCCTTCACCACATGTACCAGGCTTAGTTTATATGTTCCTTTTTTCTTGACATCTTTTTTGAATACCCCAGCACTCCCCAGCTTCTATTGCTTTCTCCATCCTCCAAACACATATGTCTTCTAATGTAATGTTGGATATTGTTCCTTAGGGTCACATTTAGATTTCATATACATATACACACATACACATATATACATGTATTGGATGCCAACCTTATATGATGAATCTCCCTGAAGTCTCAAGTTAACAACTGAGGCAATTTGTTCAGGATATTATGAAAGAAAACTGTTCTGTTCTACCCAACACTGGTTGAAGCAGCTCTTGAGAAACTGCCGTAATGACATTCAACCATCAACACCAAGGAAGGAAGACATCTAGAAAGCTATGAGATAAAAGTAAGAAAAGGAGGTGAATTTACAGATAACTGAACTGGCATAAATGTAGTTCTCTCTTTCATGTGAATTTACCAAAATCTAACTAGCCAATGCAGCAATTACGAAATATGGACAGGCAGGCATTTGTTCTCTAAAGCTAGTTGGGTATGTCTTCATGAGTCTAGACCATTACGCGGAAGTTTTCTCCATTCCCTTCCTCAGAGAAATCCAAACACAGCAGAGACTCCTGCAGACTCTTAGGCAAAGGCCCATTTACTCTGGATTCTTTCAAGTCTAAACAGGGTAGCTTATTACAAGTTTCAGCTTACTTCAACAATTTTCCTACATAGAAATAAATATGTATGCTCCCCTCTGCGCTCCTTGCACCCCTATCCCAAATGATATCCTTGCTAGCTCTCTCCCTGTAACTCCTCTGCGTTAGATTCTTGGGGACTTGCCCTCCACATGGCCAGAGCTGTCTATTTTCTCAAAGTTACATACAGAAGCTTTTTCAAGTCTCTCTCAGCTTTTTGAGCTCCATGCATCTCTTACAAAATATTTGTTTCTGACTCACCTTAAAAAAAGATAACCTTTGAGACTTGTGTAGTTTCCCCCACAGTAATAATAATATGCATAATTAAACCACCATACTTTGCCTTTCTTAGGTCTCTGTTGCCTGCAATGGTGTGAACTTGGCCTTAATCTTGCCATCTCCTCAGCCTCTATGAATGGTCAGAGCGGTCTTAAATCTCTCCTTGCAACACCCTTCCCCCACCATCACACATTTTGTAAAGCAGAAAAAAAAAAAGTTCTGATTCCAAGTAAGAGGCCATTATTAAGAGTGTAGATCATGTTTCCTCTCTCCTCCCACCTCACTGCTCACCACCAACACCATGTTTCTGAAAGCCCACAAGTCTACCTACAAGAAAATAGCCAGTTTCCCTCTACAGTGACTTGACTCTCCAAACGGAGCATCAAAACTTTTTAAATCCTCAGTTTTATTTATTATCTAACACGGAATTTTCCTGTCAACCAGATTCAGAAGTGTTTCCTAAAACACAAATGTCCTTAACACAACACCAAAAAGGTTCTGGAACCTTCCAGGGCACACATGGCCAGATTGAACTAGAGAACAGTTCTGCACTGGCAGGCATTTCTGACACTTATGGCATCAAGAAGAAAGGCTTTGCTCTTGTTATGCTGTTGGTGTTAAAGAATAGCAGAGTGATTGCTCCCTTGGTTGTTGACTGGTCACCTCTGGAGGAGAGACCCACAGTGACTGGGTAGAGGGCAGAAAAGGCTGCATTTGCTCATTGCCACAAACTGGGCCATTCAGTTGGGCTGATGTTGTAGAATTGATACAGAAGAGATTATTTCTCCATAAACATAAGTTCTGATGAGAACCGAACCTTCTTTCCAGGGAGGAGTTGGGAAGGCCCTCTGTTTCCTGCTTGGGCACACATCTTGTTTTTTCAAGGGGAACAAAATTGTATACCAACTAATCAACTGTTTTCAGTATCATCACCATCGCAGGAATCTGAAATAGAGAGAGGGAATCTTTAAATTCTATTATTATTATTATTATTTATTGTGTTTTCTTCCGGGTGCTGTTTCTTATTTCAAGTAGTTACGTAAAAGTTGCAAAGCCACTTAAACACCATCTGAATGTTCCCAGAGAACTTGGACAAGGCACTCCCCTCTTTAGTGGCTAATAATGGTCAGCGGCTTTCTCTTCCTTTCTAACTTTGTTTGGGGCGTGTCTGGGTAGAGGTCTGGGTTGCGGCCATGTGTAAGACCCTGTAGTCCAAGAAACATTTCTTGTGCTAATGAAGATGGCTGGGGAGACGGTGCCAAGGTGCCCACAGCTGCTCCAGCACCAACAGAGATCAAACACAAGCCAAAGGACGCAGGGATGATTAGGGGTCCCCATACAGCCTAAGCAGAGATTGCAATAGTCATTCTTGGGCCTCCAGAGGGATAATGACAACTTTACCCACAGGAATAGAGTTCTAAGCTTGAGTAATCTCCAGGCAAATCAGTTTAAAACTTAAATATGACGACAAGCTAAAGAAAGCCAAAAAGAAATTAGTGGGTGAAATGTGACAAACAAGCAAAATGGAGTCTTTGAGAGAGTCCAGTGGGCTTGGCTGGACGCCCCCGGACAGAACTAGCCATTGCTTCATTGTATTCAGTACAAAGCCCCTAAAGTTGAGCACAGGAAATCCTGTCGTTCCCACCCTGTCCTCAGCTGAGGTCCCATGAGACAATATTCCTTAGACAACCAACAGAAACCTTTCTTACAGGCTAAGGGGTGTAGGTCACAATATTCTTTAGAAAGTTGGTGGAAAGGTCACTGTCATTGAGGCCCATAAAACATTTATCTACACATTTATTCATCAATAATTTACTGAGTACTGTAGCAGGGGGAGTCAAAAGGGTCCCTGTCATAGTGATTACAAAGATTAAAGAGACCAGACGGGACACTCAACTGAGCTTATGGTCTACAATCATGCTAGTAAAGATAGCTGGTGCCCCCCTGGAAGCTTCTGAGAAATGAGAATTCCCTGTCCCCTGACCCAGCCCTGCTGAAGCAGAAACCCTGGGAGCAGGGCCCAGCTGTGTTTTAACAAGCCCTCCTGATGCATGGAAAGTTTAACGTGTACTGGAACATGGCGTCTCAAACAAAGGTGTGTCTTGGCCAATTGTGAGGCGTGTGGAAAGTGATTTATTATTGATGATAGTTAACATAGCAACATTTATGAATAATTTATATGTATGTCACCTGCAAAGATTTTTTTAAAATACAGATCTCGGGTGAGATTCTGGCTGAGTTGAAGCTCCAGCTGTGGTAGCCAGAATGTATATCATTTTAAAGTTCCTTAGGTGACTCTTCTGATCAGCCAGGTGTGGGAACCACCAGTCTATAAAAGCCATTTGCTCTATAAAAAAAAAAAAAAAAAAAAAAAAGATCGTGGAATTTCAGAGGGAGGTTCTTCAGAGAGCAGGTTTCTCTCTCCCCAACAAATCTTTGGTAGACTCTGATATTTTAAACAAATAGAAGCGAAATTCCAATGACTGAAGCAGAAGAAGTGGCTCAGCACAACCTCCCCTACTGTGGTAGCTGTTATGGCCCTTTATAAAAACCTGGAGCTGTCCCACAACATGGCATAGCCGACCATCCAAATTTGCGCAGGACTAAGGGGGTTCCGAGAACATGGTTCTTTCAGTTTTAAAATAGGGACAATCCCACTGGACAAACCAGGAGGAGTTGGTAGCCCTAGATCAGAGCCTAGACGAAACCCACACTTCTTGCCTTTGAGATGGTTATTATTATTATTATTATTATTATTTCATATTACTATTTTTTAAACTTTGTTTTTATTTCCTAATTCCAGAAGGATTTAAAAGAGTAATATCATTTTATGTTCTAAAATAGTCAGGTTCTCTACAATGTCCTTATAACCATTCTTGCGTTTATAACTCCTCTGTTTTATAAGCTTCCAGGTCCAATGTGCCGTGTGCATCCAGATTGAATCTTCTCTCTGTCTTCTATATGTTTTGGTGGTATTTGCTGTGGTCCTATTGTGTCTTGCTGAGGTCTATGTATTAGTCAGAACTCTTTAGGTTGCCAGAAAAAGAAACCTAACTTCTAATGGCTTAAGGATGGAGCATACTGGCTCCTGTAACAGAAAAGAGCTTTAGGCACAGCTGGATACAGGAGGTCAGTCTCGTCAGGACGTGGTCTCTCTCTCTATCCCTAAGTTCAGGCTGTTTCTTCTGATGTGGTAGCAAGATGGCCCCCAGCAGCTCCAGGGGCACACCCTCTCCTTTCAGCAACCGAGCTGAATACAACTCTTTCCCAAAAGTTTTTATAAAAGTCCCTACCTATAATTGACTCTTTGTGGGCTGACATGTGCCCTGTGCCCATTCCTCAGCCAATTACGGTGGCCAGGACAATGGAATGTCCTGAATGACCAGGCCATGGGCATGTGCCATCTCTAGCACCCAAGACTGAGAAGAGAAAGATGAGTCCCCAAAGGAACATCAGAATATGGTACCCAGGAAAGATGCTGGGCAGCTGAGAGTCCACTATAGTCTTAAATGGAGCCAAGAACCACCCCACCCCCATCAGATCTGATCACTCCATCAACAGAGTATACCCCAGTACTTTCCTCCATCCCCAACCAGCTGAAATCTGAGTACTATTTTTCCCTGAAACATTATGCTGCATGAGTTCAAGGCCATCACCACCAGTCCTAATTTTTAAGATCTGCATAACATTTGGCTGAAGCTCACAGCAGCTCCAGAACCAAGGGGATGCCATTAGAATAACGGCAAGTCTTTTGCTGAGTTCCCAAATATGGAGCCTCCTGAAAGTTAGGAGCTGGTGACTCACGCTCCTTGTGCCCTGTCTGGCCCCATGTTTTCCAGCTGGGTCTGTGACATATGACTCGGTCTTTTCTTCAATGTGTCCCATAGAAAAGGAATAAATAGCCCCAGAGCTTTCTTTTTCTTCCTTCCTTTCTTCCTGTAATTTATACTCAAGCCAACTTGGCTTTGTTCAAACCACAGCATCTCACACTGCCCTGCAAGTTCTGACACAGCTGTTTGCTTTATTCTTTTAGCCCTCTGTTAAGCCAGGAGTAAAATTGTACCTTGTGGCTAATTTTTAGTCGTAAACCTTATCCCCTGCTAAACTGAAATCTTAGATTAAGTCAGCATGAAAATGCCAGCTCCCCTGAGACCTCTGTATTACTCTTCCCACCCTGACATGACTTTTACAAGTTGCTTTCTCTTATTCATCAGTAAGGTGATGTTGTGAGTCTTTTTAAGCAGTTTTTCCCCCTTCTGGCTCAGCCTGTCCTTACTCCATTTGATCCATTTTATTTTATATATAATTGCATAACATATCCTTAATTTGGGTAAAGAAAAAAAAACTTGTCCGTTCTAAAGGTGTGCTTTAATAATGTTTATTTCACATATTAATAAACCTCTCAGTCATGTGGACTCTGTCTAGTAATGGGCCCAGTGTGTTAGTTTCCCAGGGATGCCGTAACAAAGTACCAAAAGTCAGATGGCTTGACAAAAATGGATTCTCTCACAGTTCTGGAGACCAGAAGTTTGAAATCAAGGTGTTGGTAAGGCCATGCTGTCTCTGAAACTGCTAGGGGAGGACCTTTGCTTGCCTCTCCCAGCTTCTGGTAGCCTTAGCTATCCCTTGGCTTGTGGTGGTAAAACTCGTTTCTCTCCATCTTTACATTACCGTCTTCTCCCGTGTGTCTCTGTCTTCACAAGGCTTCTCTTCCTCTTCTCCTCTTATCAGGACAACAGTCGTACTGGATTACAGCCCACCCTAATGACCTCATCTTAAGTTGATTAAATCTGCAGAGACCCTATTTCCAAATAAGGTCACATTTACACGTACTAGGAGTTAAGACCACAACATATCTTTTGTGGGGGAAGAGCAGGAGACACAATTCAACCCATAATAAGCGGGAAGGAGAGAACAAGAGAAAAACAAGGGACAGAAAAATGACTCTGGTCTTGGGCAAGCAAAAAGGAGAGCCTCATCTCAGAGGCTGTTTGCCCAGAGAGAGTTCTAGACCTCTGCCAGTAACATCTCGAGATGGAGAGTAAGGACCTAATAATGGAGGTGATAGAAGAAAGGGGAAGGGAATCCCCTGGAAGGCAAAGAGGCAGGGACATGCTCATGCTCCAAGAGCCTGCTGTGTGTTTTACACATTTTTGTCATATTGGATCCCCAAATAATTCTACCAAATAACGACCATTACCCTCATTTAATAGATGGGAAAACTGAGGCTCCGGGTAAGTAAGTAGACCCAGGGCATACATATTTTCATCATTATTACCACTGTCATTTTCATTGATAGCCACCAGTTCTCACATGCCAACTACGTACCTAGGACTTTACCTAAATTAACTCAGATCTTCACAGCTCTGAAGGATAGAAATTGTCAGCACCCTCCAGATAAAGGAACTGAAGCTCAGCCAGGCTAAGTCACTCACCTAAAGTCACACAGTTATTAATTAGTTGGGCTGAAATTCATACTCAGGTCTTTCTGACTCGGCAGACTGTTCTTACCACTGTGCCATGTTAGAGTGGAGGGGAGGGAGGAGGCTCTAAGACATCCAAATTAAGATGGCAAAGAAATTGCAAGAAGAAAGTGAATAGCTATGCTTGAGGCATAACAAAACAAAGCAATGTAAAAGGAGTATGTTCTTGGGCAAACAGGTAACAGTGAAGAGATAGTGGTCAGCCAGCTGATCAGTGGTGGGAGAGTTAGTTAACCCAAGAAGCAGAGGCCAGACAAAGCAAAGCTAGCTGGCCTTAGTGTCTGAGTAAAGGTCTATATTGCCCACCAGGAGAGGATTCGTCTGCTCCATCTGTGCCTACATGGCTGATTGAACGTCTGTGGTATAGATGACTCACTTCTTAGAAGAGAGGCAAGAGGGGAAATTCTGGGTTCCCGAGCCTCACGCTTCCAAGGAGAAGCTGTCCTGTGTCTTATGAGAAGTGGTGGAAGGGATGGGGCTTGCTAATCCCAAAGAAGAGGAAACTTGGGATGCAGGTGAGATAAGAGAAAGCCTTCAGATGTCGAAAACAGTACAGGTGGAAGAGCAAGCAGACTAGTGAGGGCAGGACCAGGCCCATGTTCTTGTGATGGCAGCTTTGGACTCCATTTGAACACACATTTTGCTAACAAGCTGACCTGCTTCACAGTGGAATGAACTGTCTTCCAGGGTACCACTGAAGAAACCTTAGAATTCCTCCAGTATCTCTAAATACTATGCTGTTCAACAACCTTCCGAGTCCCTTTGTTGTCTTTCTGATGAAGTTCTAATTCCTTAACAGGGTCTAGGAGGCCCCTCCTGATCTGGACTAGAATTATTGCTCCAGCCTCACCTCTCACCACTCCTCACCTTGAACTTCACACTGCAATGGTGGGGCTCCTGGCAGCTGCCTAAATGTGTGAAGAGCTCAGTCACATCTCCCCGATCCCCGTCCTCTCTCACTTCCCACTTCACACTCTCGCTCTCTCCTTCCCTTCTTCCCTCATTTTCTTTCTGGCTCTGTGCCCTGCAGACTGTAAACTCTACCTGGAACATCTTCCTCCCACCCTGTGATCTTCAGGCTCACTCCTTTTTCTCCTTGAAGACGCACCTCTCCCCAACTCTCCAAACCCTGGAGCCAGTCCCACTGGAGACCACCACTATATTTATCTATGCACCCCAACTACTTGTCTACTTGCCGGCCTCCCTCCCAGGGGGTTAGCCCTGTCTTGTTCAGCATCTTGGACATATCCCCTCTGGCATGTGGCATACAGTAGGTTCTCAATAAGCATGTTGACTGACTGACAACATTGAGAGAGGCTAGGCCTGCTGAGCTCTAAGTTCCTACTCTGAGAGTCTGTAAGTCTGTTTCTGCTCCCACCATTAGTCACAGAAGAGAGGAAGTGGCCAAAGCCAGACAATGAGACTTCTGTGTGGGGTTGCCCAGGTCTGCCTGATCATTGCAATTTGTAATCAGGGTATTTAAAAGATAAACCGACCCAAGAGAGAAACAAATTTTGATGAGGCAAGAGTTGCGAAATAACTACTTGTGTAACAGTGACGATGGCTTCCGAGACCATCTTTGGTTCTGTCCAGATTATATGAAACTTTGTATGCATTAGCTTTGTGTATGGGCCAAGAAGACAATTATCAGAAGAAGTATGACTTGAGTGTTTAATAGCATCTTCTCCCTCAAGGTATTGCCTCTAGAGGTCAGCCTGGCACCTGAAATCCTCACCTTAAATGATTTCTCCTTAAGACAGGATATACATGAAAAGATTGCATATAAATGATAATGCATTACCCAAATGGTGTAACTCTTGGCCATTAAGAGCCAGTTGTAAGTTACTTTATTGCTTAGTGGATCACACTGTATGGTCCAGACTAGTTCCTGAGGAACTGCAAACTTCTCAGCTTAGAAGGTTGGATAAGACTTTAAATTTGTACATCATCATTATGTCTTTTGAACCTAGAGATACTCTGAGCCAGATAGGTTGGGGATTTTTATTGCAGGTTTGCAAAGAAAGAAACTGAGTCTCAGAGGGAAGTGACTTGCCCAAAGCTGCAGGTCATAAAGATGGAAAGAAGTGGCCGGCCATCCGTATCTTTGTCCTCTCAATGTGCCTCTTCACGCTGCACCTCCTGGCCCTGCTCTTTTGGTGGAGAGGTGGGCATCCTGAGTTGAAGCTGGGAAGTGGAGGGACAGATGCAGTAGGATCTGGGCAGAGCAGACTGGGTAAGCTATGCCCTGGATGCCTCCTAGCCCAGATGGGGATCCATAAAGGGCGAGGGGAAGGGGTTGTCAGGGCATGGAAGCGCAATTGTGAGGAGGGGAGCAAGAAAGACTGGCTGACACTTCACCACTCAGTGTTGGGCTGGTCCTAGCTCAGCAGCTCTGGCAAAGCTCACAAATATGGGCTCCCACTGAGAAAAGAGGTTTTCACACCTTCCCCACATGGGGTTCAAGATCTGAGATCCTGCTGCGCATAAACTCAAGACTGCTGCCTGTAGCAGCTACTGGTTGAGTGATCAAAGCAAGTCAAGGAGGCTTGAAAAGCTGAGGGGCAGCTGCTCAGTCAGCAGCCAGCTCAGATCCGCTGCACCACACCAGTGTTCTAGTGCTCCCCAACCCAGCTCCTCCCCCCCAAGGAGTGTCCAGGCTCGCCTCAAGTAGAAACTATGGAGATAAGTCAAAGAGAGCCAAGCCCTCTCTGCCTGCAAATTCTAGTGTGTGTGTCATAATGAGATTAATTCTACCCAGTAAACAGAAGAGACTTTGAACTCACCTGGGGGTCTCTGAGCCTTGTATGACCACACAAGAAAATTGAAACACAGGTATTTGCTTCCTTAATAAAGAGCTTTGCTCTTTTAAGTGGGTCTTTAACAGCTAACATTGGTCTCCATCATTCTTTTGTCTTTAAGGACTGTCCCCATCTTATATGAAATAGTAGGGCTAGGAGAATCTGCTGAGAGTGTACCTAGTGCTGAAAAAATCCCTTCTATGTAACATAAAAGCTTTGACTACTATAGCATTGGGCATGTTTATTCATTCAGTGAGCATTTATTGACCACTTTCTGTATGCCAGAAACTGTCCTCAGTGCTAGAGAAGATGGACAAGGTTGCTTTCTCACCGAGCATATATTCTAATAACAAATAAGCCAAATAAATAAATAAATAAATAAATAGATACATTAGATCATGCCAGAGAATGGTAGGTGTCGTAAAGAAGCTAGAAGTGGGGCTGGCCCTGTGGCTCAGGCAGTTAAGAGCTCCATGCTCCTAACTCAGAAGGCTGCCGGTTGGATTCCCACATGGGCCAGTGGGCTCTCAACCACAGGGTTGCTGGTTCAATTCCTCGAGTCCGGCAAGGGATGGTGGACTCCGCCCCCTGCAACTAAGATTGAACACGGTACCTTGAGCTGAGCTGCCGCTGAGCTGCCGGATGGCTCAGTTGGTTGGAGCTTTAGATAGAAGTCATAACCCTGGAGGTCTGGTGTCAGAACCTTTGGGCAAAAAAAGCAGACGCAAAAGTTGTGTTTGAGGAACAGTAAGAGGCCAGTGGGCCTGTGTGTTGAGAGTGAGTAAGGTGTCTGTTATGTCAGTTGAGGTGACTTTTGGATCCTACCCAAGGGTGGGACTGGTTGCTCGGTGAACCAGCCATGTGTTTAGAAGTTTGGAACTTTCAGTTCCACCCCCAATCTCCAAGGAGGGGAGAGGGGCTGGAGGTTGATCAATTGCCAATGGCCAATGACTTAGTCAATCATAATTATGTAATGAAGCCTTCATAAAAACCCAGGAGGACAGCTTGTTGGTATTTTTTCCCAGAGTTTCTAGGCTAGTGAACACGTGAAGGTTCACAGAAAGTGGCCTGCCTGGACAGGGCATAGACGCTCTGAACCCTTTCCCCATGCTTTGCTCTGTGCATCTCTTCCATCTAGCTGTTCCTGAGTTATATTCTTTTACGATAAACCAGTGATCTAGTAAGTAAAATGTTTCTCTGAGTTCTGTGAGCAGCTCTAACAAATTAATCAAACCTGAAAAGGGGGTCATGGAAACCTCTGATTTATAGTCAGTCAGTAAGAGGTACAGGTGGCAACCTGAACTTAAAATTTGCATTCTGAGTCATTCTGAGTTGGAGGGGGTCGTTACAGCCTCCAATGTATAGACATTCAATCAGAAGCCCAGGTAACAACTTGGGTTTGCAGCCGGCATCTGGAGTTTGTGTGTGCATGGGTCGTCTTGTAGGACTGATTGAATCCTTAACTTGTGGAACCTAATGCTACCTCTGGGTAGAGAGCATAACAATTGAGTTAAGTTCCTGGACAACTTGCTGGCATCCAAGAATTGCTTGTTGGTGTGGGGGAAACCCCTCACACTGGAATTGGGTCTAGGAACCCCTTTTTACTAAGCTTTACCTGGCGATAAAGCATGACATTCTGTGGCTGATAGCAGGGGAAGAGGCAGGTCCTTGCTCCACATACAGAGCTAGAGTTGGCAGGAGGAGTCTTGTTAAGGTGTTCGCATTCAGCGCGTGCGCGCACACACACACACTCACACACACCCACTCACACGTATCACACACACATACACACACCACACACACTCACACACACCCACTCACACGTATCACACACACATACACACACCACACACACTCCACACACCCACTCACACACACCACACACACATACACACACCACACATGCACACACCACACACATACACTCACACACACCACACGCACATACACACACACTCACACACGCACACACACACTCACACACACACCACACACATACACACACCACACACACACTCACACATGCACACACCACACACATACACACACCACATATACACACTCACACACACACCACACACACACATACACACACCACATACACACACACTCACACACTTGCTATCTTGGTGCTTGCTTCTCCATCTCATCCACTGCTGTCCTGCAACAAGATAACATCCACAAATAACTTGAAACCCTGAAATTCCGTCACATGGTCCAAAACAACATATTGTTGAAATAAGTCAAAAATGTCATGGTGTCCTGTTACTCAAGTTTTCTTGGCTTGGGCTTAAAACACAAATCGCCTCATCTTCTCTGTCTCTCACTCCCCACCCCCAGCACCACCCTGTTAAATCTTAAATATTCCCTCAAGTCGATTTCTTTTCCCTCTTCCTTCTCTCAGAAACTTCTTTATTTTCACTTTCACCCACCTCCCCATCCTACCTCACCCTGGTCCCTCTTTCCAGGCCCCCTTGCCTGTCACGCTATTCCAGACAAGAACACATTTTTACAAGAACATCTTTCTTTTTTGATATCTTCTCTTCCACAAGAATGCCCCCACATTCCTTTCCTGTCCACTGAAGCAGCTGACTCCTGGCATTTATAATCCTGACATTCAGAAGAACACGGAATGAGAAGTAAGTGCTCTCCTGTCTTCCCCCACTGGAGCCCCAATCCCCAGTTTCCTTGAATACTGACTCTAATGGGAGGAGGGGGGGCCGCATGGGGGGAAGGAGAGGGATGATAGAGAAGGAAGTTGTCTTTTGATGATGAGAATAAACAAAGTAGGAGATAAGTTACTTGTTTTCTAAACTTTGGAGCTGGAGAGGCTGATGTTCCTGTTGGGTTGGGGGATGGTGGTGCAGTATTGGCCAACACCCAGGAGCAATTTCCACAGAAGGCAGTCCCATGCTGGAATGTGTGCTATGCGATCTAAGTGCAGCAGAAATCAGAGACTGGAGTTTGCCTTGGAGGAGGTGCCATGAGGTCACACACTTCAGAGTCATGCGGATGGCTCTGTATGTTGGGATCTTATTTTATTTTATCAACTATGACCTGGAATAAACATACCCTTACCTGAAATTTGAAGTCCAGTTTGCTCTTTTTCTCTGGAAGGGTATAACACTTAGAACAGGAGCATAATGCTGTTAGGCTTTTGTCCACACTCCCTTCCAAACTCTCCCCTACCTCGAATGAGCCCTCTCTCTTCAAGGTAAATATCTTCACTAGAGTGGACCGTTCAGTAGGGTGGACCAGGTGGATTTTTCTCAATGGTCTGAAATTTGATACTAAATGAGGCACCATCCTCTTAAGAAATAGGCCACATTCATATTCTAATAATTATGTTCACCTCAAGCACCCTTTTGTAGTCAGAGATGTGGCAGGCCCAGGTGTTCTGAGATCACTACACTTTGTAGAGTTTGCACTCACTAATTCCTGAAGGAACCAAAGAGGTGGTAGGTCTCAGGATGATGGATAGCAGCCCACCTACCCATCTCTTGCCAACTACAACCCTACTTCCCTCCCCCTTATTCTCCTAACTTCCTAATTACACCTCTATCTCTAGTGGGTAAAGTACAGAAAAATATCTCAGGTTATATTCATCCACAGTTTATCTGAAAACCTAGGCAAGTTATCTCACATGGCATGCCCTCTCTATGCACGTGTATTTTATCTATGTATAATAATCTTTTATTCCTCAGGCTTAATGACTTTTAACTTTGAGTGAGACTAAAATCTGATGTCTTCAGTTTGACAACATATTAGGGGGTGTTATTTACGGCTGTATACTCAATCTCCATTTGATAACATATAGTAAAAGAAGTCAGTGCATTCACTCATTTATTTATCTGTTCATTCATTCATGTAACATTTACTGAGCATGTATTATGTGCCAAGAACTGTTCTTGATACTGTTCACAACAATGAAAGAAATGGACAAAAATTCTTGCCCACATTCTAGAAGGAAAGATAAAACAAGATAAGTAAAAAATATGGTGCTTTAGAGAAAGTGATATGTACTAGAGAGAAAATTAAAGATAGAAAGTATTGGGTGTAGTTTTAAATAGGGGGAAAACCTCAATGAGAAGGTAACTTACAATTTTTTTAACCTACCTTATTAACATTATCTGCTGTAAAGTTCACACACTTTAAGTGTTTAAATTAACATTTGACTAATGTATATACCCACTACTCTAATCAAGCTATGGAAATTTCCATCTTTCCCAAAACTTCCCCCTTACTCTTTTATAGTCAATCTCCAACCCCCACCCTAAGATACCACGGATATTACTTATATCATTTAGATTCGTTTTTCTTCTTTTAGAATGTCATATACATGGAATCATATAGCACAAAGTCTTTTGTATGTGGCTTCTTTCGGTCAGCTAAATCCATTTTATTGCATTTACCAATAATTATTGTTTTATTACTGAGTAATAGTCCATTGTATAAATATAACACAATTTGTTTATTTGATTATCTATTATTTCTGCTACACTTCATTCTTTCTGTAGTCTCCATTTGGTATTATTTCCCTTTGAATGGAAGATATACATTAGCATTTCTTGTAGTTCAGGTCTGCTGGTGATGAATTTTCTCAGATTTTGTTTACCTGAGAATGTCTTTATTTCACTTTCATTTTTAAAAAATATTTTTGTTCAATATAGAATTTTTCTTGAACAGGATGTTTCATCCAACACTCAAAAAATATTGTTTCATGATCTTCTATCTATCTATTGTTTCTGATGAAAAATTAGCAATAATTCTGAACTTTGTTCCCTGTATGTAATGTGCCTTTTTTCTCTGGCTGCTTTCAAGATTTTCTCTTTATTGTTTAGTGTTCAGTAGTTCAACTATGATATATTTATGCAGGGTTTTCTTTATCTTTATTCTTGAGCTTCTTGGATTTAAGTCATTTTACAAAAAAATGGGAAAGTTCTTGGCCACTGTTTCTTCACACATTTTTTTTTTTTTTCTGTTCTTACGCTTTCCTCTTTCTGGGATACCAACCACACATGTGTTGGACTGTTTGACACTGTTTCACAGGTCCCTGACCCTGTGTTCATTTTACCTTAATATTTTTTCTCTTTGATAGTTTTCATTGATCTTTTTCCAACTACACTTATTCTTTCTTCTACTATCTTCACCCTGTGAGCCCCTCCAGTGAATGATTCACTGAAGGCATTGCACAATTCTAGAATTTCCATGCAGTTCTATTTATGATTTCTATTTCCCTGCTAGCATTCCTGATTTATTCACTCAGTAGTGCCTTTTTTAAAATTAGTGAACATATTCTTTATTTTTTGAATATGTATTGTAAAACAACCATGTTTTAAGGTCTTTTTCTTCTAAGGTCAACATTTGGTCCATCATAGATTCAGTTTCTTTTGACTGCTTTTATTTTTTCCTCTGGATTGCACAAGTTTGTTTGTTTGTGTTCTTCCACTTCCAGTGATTTACAATTGACTTTTGGACATTGTGAATTTTACGTTGTACAGACTCTAGGTCAGCCCTGTTTAATAGGCCTTCCTGCATTGAGGCAAATGTTCTGTGTCTGCACCATGCAATAGGGTAGTGGCTATTAAATACCTGAATGTGACTGAGGAACTGAATTTTAAATTTTGCTTAATTTTTGTTAATTTAAATACTTACATATTTAAGTATTACGGTCATAACTCCTCAACCTCTATTATATTTGTTTCGATCTCAATCCCATAGCAGCTGATTCTTGGTAAGTCTTGAACTGCTTTTCCATGCATATGTACAGTCCAGCCCTCACCCATGTATTCATGGAGGAGCACCCCACACATATACACAGATTTCTGGGGCTTTATTCCTGCACAAAGTCTAGTCTCTTCAGTTGCTCTGTACTCTGATCCCCGCCTCTTCACCTCAGCAGAATTACAAAATCTGATCTCCAGGCAGAGAGCTGGATTACTGTGGGGCTCACCTCATGCTCCCTTCTGCCAGGTATTGCATTCTTGTGCTATTTTTCTCCATTGCCTGAACACTATCTTAACCTCACACATCTTGCCCAGCTTCCCAATTAGTTACAGGGGATGAGCTAGTCTGAAACGAGTTACTCTGTCGTGATCAACAACCTAAGAAGTTTCCTTTTAAGAAACAATCTGGAAAAGATGAGGAATATCTGGAGGAAGAGAGATCCAGAGAAAAGGGAATATCAGTGGAAAGGGCTGTGAGGCCGACGCATGCCTGATGTGTTAGTGGACAAGCAAGGAGGCAACATGTTTGGAGGATGGTGGGCAAAGGAGAGAGAGTAGGAAATGAGGTCAAAGAAGTGATAGGCGTAGAAAAAGATCTTGTTTAGTGTTGGGGGCCATTATAAGAATTCTGGCTTTTATGCTAGTGAGATAGGAAGCCATTGCAAAGTTTTGGGCCAAGAACTGACTTGAGTTATAACAGGATCACCACATCTATTGAGAATAGACCTCTAGGACAAAAGCAAGGGAACCAGGACAAGAGCAGGGAGCTGAATTAGAAGACCATTGAAATAACATATTGACTAAACTTCTGGGAGATAATCAGTTGGACTTTGAAGAATGAATGACACACAGATACTCCGAGAAGGAAGGGGATTTATATTGTGCAAATGTGCTGCCTGACCTATTTGAAAGTCATGACCCAATGAGGATGGTGTTGCAGGCAAACATGGCTTCTGAAGATCCCCTGAATATGTGGCCATGGCTCATCTTTAAAGAGCTCCTTGGATTCAATGTGAGAAATAATGCGTTAGATTGTCTCCTTAAGCTCACGTTCAGAATCAACCATATAAAGCACAATGCAGCTATAGTACAGCTGAATGACTTCATGAACTTATTTTTGGAAATTAGATGGTAAATGCATGCACAGTCTTGTTGAACCAGAAGCATTTCCCAATTGCCTCTGAGAGTTTAGGGAGGGTTCAAGAAATGCAAGCAGAAGAGAACTCAGGTGTGTCCTGAAATCCCAGCACAGTAGCATTTGGGAAGTGATGATGGTCCATGGACAACAGGAAGGCAATGGATACACTATTCAAAGGTTTTGATTAACGCATGTGGTCTCACATTTCATCTGGCCCAACATGTATCCAATTGATCATTTATAGCATAGCCCCTGGCATGAGAAAAACTTGATGAAATAGGATCTAGAGAGCCAGGATGGGCCAGTCCCACATCAAACATAGGCTGCTCTGCTTTGAAGACACCTATATAAAACATGAATGAGGAAAGCCAACTTTTCATAGAGTTTAAAACACATCTAATGACTCTGGTGGCAAAGAGAGTAACCATCTCTTTAATGGGGGTAAAAGCAGCTAATAATGTATTAAGAATAGGTAGAAAATACCCATCAAAGAAATAGTATGTAATCTTCAAAAAGAATAAGGCATGTTTGTGTATTCTAATCGAGAATTATCTTCAACATCTATAATTAAATCATCAAGTCCATGTGTGTATAGCATTTAATTATTTATGTAAAAACTCAAATATACATATGCATGTACATAAAAGAGATTGCCTCTGAGGAGGGAAACTGGGCAGCAGGGACACAGAGTAAGCAGGAAACTTATTTTTCAGTCTATCTTTTTGTCTGTTGAATTTAGTTTTATATGCACTTAGGTTGTTTTTCTCAGCTGGAAAAAATCTAAAAAGTACAGGAGAAAAGAAAATACATGTATAATATAATTTCCTCTCATTTGTAAAAGGAGCCGTAGCCATGCCAGATGCTACCTATCAAAGTGACAATTCAACAGGGGAGCTTTAGGATACAGTGCTTCTTTCTGATATTTCGCTAAAGAATCCCTGAGTGTGTTAATTTGTTAGGACTGCTGTAACCAAGTATCGCACACTGAGTGGCTTAACAACAGAAATTTATGATCTCACAGTTCTGGAGGCTTAAAGTCTGAGATCAAAGTGTCAACAGGGTTAGTTCCCTCCGAAATTTCTGAGGAAGAATCTGTGTTTCTCTCCTAACTGCTGTTGTTTGCTGGTAATTCTTGGCTTGTACCGTGTTTCCCAGAAAATAAGACCTAACCAGAAAATAAGCCCTAGCATGATTTTTCAGGATGACATCCCCTGAACATAAACCCTAATACATCTTTTGGAGCAAAACTTAATATAAGACCTGGGCTTATTTTAGGGGGAAATAAGCATCACTCCAATCTCTGCCTTCATCTTCACATGGCATTCTCTCTCTCTCTCCCTCCAAATTTCCCCCTTTTATAAGAATGTCATATTGGATTAATCATAATGGATTAGGGGGCCCACCCTAATGACCTCATTTTAACTTAACTAATTACATCTGTAACAATCCTATTTCCAGATAAAATCACATTCTGAGACACTGGGGCTTAAGATTTCAACATATGAATTTAGAGGGGGCACAGTTCAACTCATAACAGCAAGTAACACTTCACTTTTCCAGAACTACATTGCTTACTGAGGTGAAGTATTTTGCAGTGAGTCTATAAGGCACAGCTAATGACACAGCTAATTTGGGGCATCTTCTCATGTCCCAAATGTGAAAAGTGGATAAATGCTGGCATGATTGGATACCTTACAATTTCTGAGTGCATTACCATCTTCTGAGGAGACAGCCGAAACTTGGAAGTAAGAATGGCAGCTTCTATAGTTAGAGCAATAATTCAATGAAAGTAAACTCAGATTCCCTCTCCTCCCTTCCCGCCGTCCATGCCAGCTCAGGGTATATTCACCCAATAATATCTATTAAACACCTACTAGTGCCTGGGAGCTGAGCACAGAGTTGGACAGAACACCCACTTGCCCTTTAGGTGGAGAAAAGACACGTGTGACATAATAATTTATGTTGATGTGGTAAATGCTAATATAGAGATATGAGCAAGGCGGAAGAGAAAACTCCAACTCTGCCTAGAGATGCTGAGGAAGGCTTCCTGTGAGGTGACAGAAGAGCTGACTCTTAAAAGTTGAATCAGAGAGCAAATGGGTAGGTGATGGCAGGAGGGGGTGAGAATGGGGAGAAAGGAGTCCCAGGGGATACCAAGTTCAGAAAGCAGAGACACAAACAGTCTTCTGGTGACTCAGGATGGAGCAGAGAAGTTGGAGTTGAACCTTAGGTGCAAATGAGATCCTGAAGTGTTTTAGCCTTCAACCTGGGATTTAGGACTCCCCTATCCTACAGGAAACCCTGGAGGATTTAGGGGAGCCACTTAGTCAGATTTCCTATTCAGGAAGTCCTTTATGAGAAAGAATGAATTAGGTGAGGAGAGATTAAAGAGAAGGTGACATGCAAGGATATTTCTGTAAATGAGAAAAAAAGGAACAATAAACTATGGTTGTGGTGACAGGAATAGCCAACATATGGAATACTTACTTGTTTCCCCCATTTGCATGCATTCATTTCATTTTCTTAGAATTCTGTATTTCTTAGATTATAAAAGTTAATGTATTCTCACTGTAAAAAATTTGGGAAAACATGTGAATGTTTATGGAATAAAATTAAAATGACCCTTAATTCCACCCCAGGAGTAAGCATTATTTATTTCTGTGTGTATCCTATTACCTACCGTGTTTCCCCGAAAATAAGATCTACTCATACCATCAACTCTAATGCGTCTTTTGGAGCAAAAATTAATATAAGACCCGGTCTTATTTTTCTATAGTATAAGACTGGGTATGATATGGTATGATATGATATAATATAATATAATATAATATAATATAATATAATATAATATAATATAATATAATACAGGGGTGTCCAAACTGCGGCCCGCGGGCCAACTGCAGCCTGCGATCCATTGTTTGCCCAAAGCAAACTCCAAAAATATATTTAGTTTACTTAAATAAACCAGGTGAGGCAATACGTACTTCACCTGGAGTGAGTGGCCCAGCTGTTTGTGTATTTTACCACATATGGCCCTTAGTGAAAACCGTTGAAAAAAGTTTGGACACCCCTGATATAATATAATATAATATAATATAATATAATATAATATAATATAATATAATATAATATAATATAATAATACAATACATAAGACCGGGTCTTATATTAATTTTTTCTCCAAAAGATGCATTAGAGTGGATGATCCAGCTAGGTCTCATTTTCGGGGAAACACGGTAGGTTCTTTTCAAGATCATAGATGTATATATGCAGTAATTCGCTCAAACTATTTTGTAACCTTCCTTGTCCACTGTGTGTATCGTATCTCCCTATTCCAATAAGTAACTTTATACAACTTGATTTTTAATTGATGTGCCATATTTGTTTAGCCAACTTAAGGGGCAGATTTGGAAACTGTTAAGGAATTATAAATAGCAGCAGGAGACAATTGACCATCCGAGGACATGTAAGGGAAAGGAAGAAAACCGGGCAACCCCAACTTTTGAGCTTAAGCCTTTCTCCCTGCAGTTGTGTTCTTGTTTAGGCCTGAACTGGAGGGAACTGGAGGGCACATTATAAAAAAAGGATTCGTGAATACGAGTTCTATTCACTCTCAACAATGGTGAAAATAATCACTGCTCAGGGCATGCAGACACAGCCCCATGTTCAGAAACTGCCGGAGCATTCATTAAAGTGGATAAAATGGCCTGCAATGAAATCCTCAAAGGATGTGGAAGATAAAGCAAATGCACTTCTAAACACAGCTGCAGGCTGCCCAGATCCCAGCCGCACCTAATGAGCTATCTCAGGGAGAAGCCAGAAGAGACAGCCTTGTCTGCCAGCAGGGAAAGCCTCTCCAGGCTGTGTGGCCCCGGCCGCCTCTGCATCTGTCACTCACCTGAGGTCTTCCCCACATCCTGGGAGGGGATGTTTGTGCTCGCGCTCCTGTGGTCTTTCCACAAGGAGAGGAAGAAGAGAAGTGGCTCTTTCCTTCCAAGAGAGGCATCAGTACCCGTGAGGCGCAACATGTCCAATTGTGGTGGATTATACAGCTTATTCATTTCTGAAAAATGAAATGGGAGGTATTGGGAAATAAACAGACTAATTAATCAGGTACTTCATGTAGGTTCAGTTTGGTTTCCATTGTCTAATGCAACTCCTACACTTCTGAGCTTCTTTAGAAAAGGTTTCTGGTTGAAATACAACTTGTGTCTTTTGATGGATTGGGACCTGAGAGATGTTCCCTCTTTAACCTCATGGGTGGAACATAATATATTTCAGTCACTTTCTTTTTCTTCATGGCCAAGCCTCGGAACAAAATATGATCACTTGTACCTTGAAATAGACTTTCAAAAGGAAAACTCTTTCTTCTTTCCTTCCTTCCTTATTTCATTCATTTCTTCCTTTTTCTTTTCTGAAGCGTATGGATGGTTTCTATCCTTACTTTGTCTTTTCATTTTCCTTGAGGGAAGCAATGTGTTCAGAATATAGCTTTAACTATATAAGGGGACTACTGACTGCTCTTTTAGCATGTATTCTGCCCAAAAGAAAATACAGGATGTGCCTATGTTGAAAAGCTCTTCATCGTTTACTGTTCCTTAAAACTCATCTACGTATTCTGTTACTAAGCACATATTGACCTGCGACTACCTTTGTGCCTGGTGTTATGCTAGACGTTGGGAAAGCAGGGGTGACTGCAACATAGCACCCAGGCCGGCCGTGGTTTCAAGGATCTCACAGTTGAATAGGAGCTCATTTCAATAGGACGTGATGTGTGCTATAATGAAGTTAAATGCAGTACAAAGGAGGGTCTAATTCAAGGGTCGTCATGGTTGGTTTCACAAAGAAGATGCATATGATTCTGAGGGAACAGCAAGGGGGTGGAGTTATAAGGGAACATGGAACATTTGGAGAATTTTAAGGATTTTAAGGAGGAGAATAATGTGGTCAAATTCACACTCAGTAAAGCATTCCTTGAGCCAACATTCACCCACCACTACATATGAGTGTCGTATTATTAAGCTAAAGCTGAGAGTCTGAATGGAAACCTTACCCTGGAAGGTTTATAATGGAAACATGAAGGTAACTCAGGTCTTACAACCCTGGGTAGAAAAAAGACCAAGGACATTTCATAGATCTTAATTGCCTTACTTTTTCTCTGAGAGGAAAACAGACATAAAAAGGACCCTCACGTGGTGCTCACTGTTACAAACACTTTTTTTTTTTTTTTTTAATCTTACATCTTTCATCCTAAATGTTCATGAAAGACATGTCGCTTCTGGTTCAATCTTGGGCCAATGACAAAGCTTTTCATGTTTGTTGACCCAATAATCAGCCATTGCACTCTAAGACTTAGTCGGGATTAGTTTAAAAACAGCTATTACTGTGTTTGAATGACAGCCCCTATAGCTGGGCTTGCGACTGCCACTTCTACCCAGGAAGGTACTGCATTTCTCAGCCTGTTTCAGCACTAACACATAAAAGCTGCTTGTCTCAAATATGGGTAAATTGCAAACTCAGTTATGAGGTTTCACAAAAGCAGCCATATGAAATAAACCCAAGGACTCGTGGCAAGACTGGTCCAGTGTTCCACTTCGGAGAATGGCACAATGGTCATTATAGGAAAGAGATGGAGCACCTCTCTATGCTTATCCCAGGAGATTCACTTTAAACACTCTAGTTTCCTCTAGTGGAGAATTAATTTTGGAACTGCCATTGTACATGTGAGCATCGTTGGAGCTCTTCGTTTCTGCAGCCTTTGGTAAAAGGCTCTTAAATCACCTCCCTTCCCCACTATCCCTGCTACCACACTGTGTTAGGAGATTGACAGAATGAATGTTTGTGGCCCCTTCCATTTGTATTTTGAAGCTTAATCCCTAGTGTGATGGTGTTTAGAGGTGGTGTCTTTGGGAAGTCATTAGGTCATGAGGGTGGAGCCGTCGTGAATGGGATTAGTGCTCCTATAAAAGAAACCCCAGAGAGCTTTCTCGTCCCTTTGGCCATGTGAGGACACAGTGAGATGTCTGTGAACCAGGAAGAGGGCTTTCACCAGACACCAAATTTGCTGATGGCTTGATACTGGACTTCCCAGTCTCCAGAACAGTGAGAAATGTTTGTTGATTATAAGCCTATTATAAGCCTATGATATTTTTGTTATAGCAACCCAAACAGACTAAGACAAAAATTGCTAAAGTGGGATGCTGCTGTAACAAACACCTGAAAATGTAGAACCTATGGAACTCGGGGATGGGTGGAAACTGGAAGAGTTTTGAGGTGCATGATAGAAAAAGCCTAAATTGCCACGAATGGATCCTTAATTCTGATGAGAGCTCAGAAAGAAAGAGAATTATAGAGAAAGCTGCAAACTTCTTAGAGAACACCTAGGTAATCTTGAACAGAATGATGGTAGAAACGTGGCCTGTAAAAGCCAGGATGATAAGGTTCCAGGTAGAAATGAGGAACATGTTACTGGAAACTGGAAGAACAGCCATCCTGGTTATAAATTGGTAAAGAGCTCGGCTGAATTGTTTTGTGTTCTAGTGTTTTGTGGAAGGTAGTACTAGTGAGTGATGAAATTGGATATTTAGATGACGCTATTTCTAAGCGAAGTGTTGAAGGTGCAGCTTGGCTCTTCATGACTGCTTATAGTAAAATTCAAGAAGAGAGGAAAACTTAAAGATGGAAGTGGTAAGCAGAAAAGAAGTAGAACCTCTCAGATTCACAAATGGAAAGGAATTGGCCTCACAATGAATCATACCTTGAGTCTTACCCATATCTGATTTAGACGACATTTAGATGAGACTTGGACTTGACATTTTTGAGTTGCTGCTGGCATGAGTGAAGACTTTGAGGGCTATTGTGATTAAATGAAGGCATTTTTTATTCCAAAAGAATGTGAATTTTGGGGGGGCAGGGGCAGAATTCTATAGACTGAATGTTTATGACCCCCAAATTTTATATATTGAAACCTGACCCCTAATGTGATGGTACTGGGAGTTTGTTAGGTCATGATGGTATAGCCCTCATGAATGGGATTAGTGTTCTTTTAAAATAGACCCCAGAGAGCTCTCTTGTCCCTTCCTCCATGTGAGAACACAGCAAGAAATCGTCTATGAACCAGAAAGTGGGCCCTCATCAGACATCAAGTCTGCTGGCACCTTGATGTTGTACTTTCCAAACTCCAGAACTGTGAGAAATAAATTTATGTTGTTTATAAGCACCCAGTGTATGGTAATTTTGTTGTAGTAACTTAAATCGACTAAGAGAAATATTAGGTTGGTGCAAAAGTAATTGCGGGTTTTGCAATTATTTTAAATCGCAATTACTTTTGCACCAACATAATACCTCTTTTCACTCTCCTAAGTTTACCTACTTTCCCCTCCACACCTCTCTCACCCCTGCCATGGTCAGTCAAACTAGCGATTTGTGGACAAGTCAATGCTCATAACTATCTAGTCTCAGCCATACATTTCTCTCAACTCGTGTCTCTCTGGGCAGATAAATTCTCATCTTTCAGCTCTTTTTATACCATAGTTCTCCCATCTCTGTCATAATTTTGGTGAATTTTCTCTTTTGGTTCAATCTCCATTGTTCCCCATGAGACTCACTGAAATTGTTGCCACCAGGACTTCAGTATAAGCCCTACAGAACACACAGGAAGTGTTTGGTTTAGTTATTTTCCTTTCCCCATCTCTACAAATATTGGTGGAGGTAGCTTACCAAGTCAAATGCATGATTGCCTTCTCCAGAAATCTTTACAATAAAGTATGCAATATTCCATATATGAAAATTTGTACAATAAACTAGTTATTCAATGGGCTATGTAGAAAACAGGCCCTAAAACAGTGCTAGATTAACAAGGAGGCACTTAACTTGTTTAAGGCACCAGCAGAAATCAGAACAATATGGCTTTGATGGACTTATCCAGAATTTTATAATCAGATTAAAGGGAAAAAACGTTTTGTGTCTTGTGATTTAGTATTGCTTTTACTGAGCTTACCCATGGGAGGGGGCACCATACTATTTCAGTGCTGGGAGACTTGGCTGAAGAGTTAAAGGCAGGTAGAGTAGGAGCAGGAAATAGGCTCACCTTTGTATTACACTCTGTCTTTTCTCTCTTCCATTGACTCTAGTTTTCACAGAACACGTGTCTGAGTTAGAATTGTGAATATTTGGCTTCTGTTCTCAGCAGAGTTTATATGATTAAAGTAAACACAGGTTGCCTTGTTACCTCCAGCCCATGTCTCCACCTCCTCCATTTTACTCCAGGTGCCTCCCCCAAACCCTCTGTTCAATCTCATGCTGTCCCCTCCTTCACTTCAGGGCCCGCAGTAGTGCTCTCTGCTCCTGTCAAAACATCTTTCAGATCCATTAGTCATATTAATATTAGTTCTTTATGAGTTAAAAGTCATCTCCCTCCTGGGGTAATGTCATATCAACGAGTCAAAGTCTGACTGAAATTTTTATTATAAACCAGTGGAGAAGATAACTGACTTTCGGTGTTTCTAAGCTCCCATTATATAGACCTGCACTGCATGGGACGATTACAATGTAATTAATTAAAGTGAGATAAAATTAAAATTCACTTCCTCAGTCACAGTGGCCACATTTCAAGTGCTAAATAACCACATGTCTCTTGTGGTTAACATACTGGACAGCACAGATATTGAACTATTATCACAGAAATTTCCATCGGACAATGCAAGTTTAGACGACCCCTTTCTTGGCCTACTCAGAGGCAGTCTACCCCTTGCCCTAATGCAGAGTTTCTCAACCTTAGCACTACTGACATTTTGGACTAGATCCTTCTTTGTTGAAGAGGCTGTCCTGTGCATTGTAGGATATTAAGAAGCATCTCTGGCCTGTATCCCCTACATGCTAGTAACACTCCCCCACCCCGAGGTGTAACCGTCAAACACATCTCTAGACATTGCCAAATGTCCCCTAGGAGACAAAACTGCCCCCAGTTGAGAACCACTAAATGAAATCTGGCTGACACTTTGGGGGTCAGAGAGGACCTCTGTAAGCATGCTAATGAGCAAGATGGGTTCAGGGAGTTGTGAGCTCTTAGAGGGTGGGGACTCGGCAGGGGGCAGGCCATACACCTTTCAAGTGCTCTTGGAACGTAATTTCAGAGTGACATTTATAGCGAAGAAAGATATTCTTCCCTGGTCTTAAAACTTCCCTTGATGCTAAATCGTCATGTGTGTTGAAGCCCAAAAGAATGGCAGGGAGGGCTGTAAATCTACAGGAAGGCAGAGAAAAGGCCCAAAGGACAGATTGTGGGGTGAGTCAATTTATTCCAGCAAAGGTGAACGGGGTTGCCCCTGGCTTCACTCTGAGATTTCCAGCCTGGTGTGCTAAGCCCTCTGTTCCCAAAGTGGCCATTTATGCACTACATGGCCATTACTGCTTTATCAGCAGCTTGTCAGCTGTAAATTCTAATCCCAGGCCGCATCTCTGTTCCCAAGACCAAAGTCATAAAGATGTTTGCCCTTGTACAGGTCTTTGACATGTGCGAGGCCATATTTGTGTATTTGTCTTAGGGCCCTCTTGGGAGCGTAACACTTCTCTCTGACCCAGGCAAGGCTTTATGTGGCATGTATTCCTCCCGCCTGTGATGGCATGCTCATACCTGCAATGGAATTCTGAAGCAAGACGTTGGAGCTTAAATCCAAAGATGGGAGGACTTAAAAGTCTTAAGCAAGTGAAATTGAATTCTGAAATATTTATGGCCACAGCCTCCTTTGTGAGTTGTTGGTGACCTTTTTCTTTTTAGGGGGCATCTTATAGAGAGGGGGCTCTTGGCCTGCTCCCCCGGGGGCCACTAACTCACAGCAGAGTTGAATGGACCATTGCATGGGAAGCCCAGTGAACCATTTATTCACCACACACTTCTAGCTGAAATGAATGGAACTGAACCCAGAAGTCCACGTTTACCCTAGAAGGCAACGCAGAGACCAGGGACTGCATGTTGGCTGCATACTTGCATTTTAGATTTAGCTCAAGTTGTTTTTCTGTTTTGAGGGGTGATGTCAATCATTTCATAAGTAAATGAAGACAATGATTCAGCAATTGTCAACACTGAGAGAAAAGAGAAACCACTGCACAAAAGTATTAGGTTGGTGCAAAAGTAATTGAGGTTTAAAAGGTTAAAAATTGCAAAAACTGCAATTACTTTTGCACAAACCTAATACTTCATATACTTTAACTTGGGGTAGGGATGACTTGCATAGTATAGTCTAGGGTGACCGCTGTCTTTCCTTTTATCCAGAGGCTACCACAATTAACCTGTTTCATGTCGAAGCTCTGCCCAATAGTCTGGCACCACAGGAAGTTGTCCAGTATGATTTGAACCTTCTTATAGGGTACAAATAATTCTTTACATGTAAGAATTAAAAGCTCAATCTTTTATTTAGTATTTCCTGGTGGGGATGTTTTCACATTTGGGGTGAAATGACTTCATTATGGCAATGTCTCCAGCTCATAGCAGGGCATTTAGCATCCCCAGTTTCTGGGCACACAATGCCAGTGGTGTCTACCTTCAGTCACTGTCACAACGAACCATCCCCTAACACATGCATTTCCCAGCACCACTTGGTGGGTAGCACTGTCCCCACTGAGTACAATGTAAGTTTACTGCTCTAGAAATTCAAATGTTGGCACTACCTATGGGAGCATTTAGGTAGCAGACTTGTGCTTTATTGATTTTGCCAGCTGATTCTGCAGACCTCAGATCTGACCGCCACTGTGATAGATCTGTGGAGAGGTTTTGACTCCCCCGTTTCTTCCCCTAGAGTGAGGTAGTGTGTGTAGAAGAGAAAAGAATGACTGGCTACACAGCCATTCCATTCCTGCCCCCTGTTAATCTCCTAATACTGTGAATACCCTCTAAGAATCCTTCCATGTATTGAACAACCTGCCTTAAGGTGGGAGGAAATTTGCCCCAAAGCAAAGCAGTCTCTTTTCCCTCAGGGAACTTTGTCCAAGATGCCCTCAGATGAAAGGATCTCCTCCCGATCTAACATCCTCAAACAGATCCTCTCCCCAGACCCATGTTCATGGCCAGCAGCTTAAGACGCTAAGCTGGCCCTCTTTCGTTTTCTATCTTCTCTCTTTGCCTATAGCTTATAGAGTGAAGCACTAACGTTATTATCAAGTGGTCAGAGGAAGTTAGAACTGGAGATGAGCTAATAGATCATCCAACCAAATGGTTTTCAACCAACCTATAGTCGTAGTTGTCTGTTGGTTGTGAAGATACTGGAGGAGAGCCACAAGCTCTTACCAGTTTCAAAAATAATATCAGAACTCTTCGATTTACTTTAAATAAGACTCATAGGTACATTAAAATATCAAGATGTTTTCCCCTTTAGCCTAAAACTGCATTGACATGGTATACCATCTTTCCCCAAAAATCAGACCTAGCCAGACAATCAGCTGTAATGCGTCTTTTGGTGCAAAAATTAATATAAGACTATATTATATTATATTATATTATATTATATTATATTATATTATATTGTATTGTATTTATTATATAGACCCAGTCTTATAGTTAAATAAGACTGGGTCTTATATTAATTTTTGCTCCAAAAGACGCATTAGAGCTGATTGTCTGGCTAGGTCTTATTTTCAGGGAAACACAGTAGTAACTGATTATTTCATGCTGACCAAAAAAAAAAGTCCTGATTGACAGAACTGCTCATCATATATGACTCAAAATTACTCGACGTGATCATCTTGCAAACATAGAGATTGTGGGGAGAAATTAGAAAGGTCCTTCATGGGGAAAAAGCTGTGGAAACTGCAGCCCAACTGTCTCTTTCCTGAAAAGAAATTGAGGCTCAAGAGATATTACGTGACTTACTGACGATTAGACAGCTAGTTAGTAACCTAGAACTATAGTGACTCTGCTATACCGATATTGTCCCATTTGTGCCTGCTTTCCCAGCATAATTCTCAACAGTAACCCCTCTCACTCTCAAAAGAATCCCAATTTGGACAATACATTATACTGTCACCTACCTAAAACCCCAGTCTCCTACCCATCAATTCATCACTTTTCCCACTACACAATGTGCCTTTGTGTGTGTGTGTGTATGTGTGTGTGTATGTTTCTCAAAACTTTTCCTATCTGATTCCAGTTTTTATGTTTTCACAACTTAGTCATTCTCAAAGTTTGGATTGCTATAAATGACAACTCCAAGTCCAGACTGCCGAACAGTTGGGGCCTTTGGTTACTCAGTGGACAAAGAAGCAGCACACCCCAGGAGCAGGATCAATTGGGCCCCAGGCAGGCCCACTGCCTTCACTAAGTCTTAGACAGCCCCCCCGCCCCCCCCCACACACACACACATTCTCAGTGACAAAGGCTGGAGGGGTGGGGGAGGGGTGGGGAAGCTGGTGAATTTTTGTGATTTTTTTCTTTTTTCTTTTAATGAATCCACGCTGTGTTGAAAAGAAATACACCGCCCGGCAGGCTATGAAAGTCCAGTGTGTCCAGATGACTCAAGTGTGGTGTTCATTTTCTTTGGTAATACTTTGAAATCCTTTGTGAACAATAAAAGTTAAGTATAAGCAAGAGAGTGTTTCTCATAACAAACTAAAATCCCTTTTTCTTGTCTGCCCCACGGGGCCAAAAATACCAGTGTCTTTAATTGGCGTATCAGTACCACCCTCAAGAATTTCTCATATGCCGTAAACATGCAACGTAATTTTGGTAGAGTCCCACAGCAAGCTGTAATCATGATCTGGGAGGAGCTGGGTCCTGCAGCTCTGCTGGGTTTCTTTATTGCTTTTAACCTGCACCAGAACTAAATACCTGTGTAACAAGACCTTCTGATAACAAAGCTCAACAAACTTGGGAGAAACTGGTTAAAGTGATAATTGATTCCATATCGAGCTGGGAGATAAAATGGCTTCTCTCATAAGAAACTTTGCTAAACTATTTAATTAGAAGGCTTTTGTACAGACAAGTCTGTCTGTCTAATGAGCACTTTTCCTGACAGCCTTGAAAATACCTATTCAACGACTTCATTTATTCCATCATGAACAGCACAGGCTACTGCGCTAGCAAACCTGGGTTTGACTCTATTCTACTCTTTGGGAGCTGTGTGATCTCAGGCCAGTTACGTAATCATCCTTGGCCTCAGTTTCCCCAATTGTAAAATTGAGGATACCAGTCCCCACTTCATAGATACTTGGTCGCTGTGAAGAGGGAAGAAAATAATGCATGGACTTAGCGTGGTACCCGGCTCATACCAGCTGCCATTACTGTTATTATGTGCCAAGTGTTGCACAAGGCTGTAGGGCTTCAAAAATAATTAAGATAAATACTCTGACTTGAAGTCCTTATAGTCTAAGGGAGGTGGCGAATATATGCATAAATACTTACATGGGGATATTATGTGGCATGGGAAAGAGACTATTGGCATTTGAGTCGAGGTTTGAAGCATGGATAAAAATTCTCCAGGCAGGGAAAGTGAAAAGGCATTCCAAGATTGCTCAGATTAAGTTACCATGTACCTTGATGAGTGGAAAAAGATGGTATGACTTTTGTTTTGGTTCTAGTCCAGTTCTTACAGAACGGATTATGACTAATTTAACAAGGTAGAACAAAGCCTGATATTTGTAAGATTTATTTTCCTTTCTCTTACCAAAGCAAGCATCAGGTAAACAGAGCACATTGTCCTGAGGTCCGAGCCATCTAGTGTTCACTCACTGAGGACTTGGCCTAAATCTGCCCAGAGCATCAGTTGGCGGTAGAGTGGCCCATGATGGATCCTCTCTCCAAATCCAAAGTGCTCTCCAAATTCCCTTTGACCTGCATGGAAAGATTTTTGCATCCAAAGTTGCAGCATAAACCTGAAAACCCAACATTTATAGGAGACTCCCTTGGGAATGTCTGTAGTGTTGGCTTTCCTATCCCACAACCTGATCGCCATCTGCATTGATACCTCTCAAAAACAATGGCCTTGGCACAGACAGGCCTTAGAGCTGGGGAGGACGAGTGTGTTCGTTTTAAGTTGAATGAAAGTGATTGTTTTGAAATCTCCCCAGGAAAACCTGTAAGGAGTGATGAAGTGAGTGGGACCATGAAGGTAAAGAGCAAGCAAAGCTATGCTACCAAGCGAAGTCACAGAGGGTACCTTGGGTCAATCCCACAGGGGAACTTGGAGTTGGTTTAGGCCACATTCTAAGGCTGTCCTGCAGGGTAACATGGGAGCCAGAGTATTTATACCTTCCAATCTGTCAGTCATTGGTTCGTCTTTGGTCCCAGGGAATATCAGTTCCCAGGCACCGTCTGCTCACTGTGCACACAGGCTCATTGATTCCTACAGCCTGAGGACAGTCCAATGACAAAGAGACACCAGTTCTGGCTTCAGGAAGTAAAAGCATATAGGCAGGGTCCAATGCAAAAGGAAACTGTGGACACCCTTTTTCGAAAAGCAGGGAAAAGTTGCCATGGCAGGCACTGAAATAGAAGCTTTTTCCTTTCTTCCACAGTCTATCTCTTCATTTGTCATGGCTTTCTTTCTTTTATTTTTTCTGATTTTTAAAAACTTTCTATTTGAGGCCACTCTAAGAAAAATTTAAGTTTTAAATGCTATATTATCAGCATGAATTTTACCTTTCATCTCTATTGTGTGACGTCAGTTTTAAATGCAAATATAAGAGCATTTAACTCATATGCTAATTGCCAAAATTACACAATTTGCATATTTCGTTTTTATCATAATTGTATCATAACAGTGGAAAAGATGCTTTGTTTTATCGTATCATAACAGTGGAAAAGATGCTCAAAACTAACTAAACTTCTTGATACACACATTTTACCCACAATGTCTACCTCTGGCTCACTGATGAGTAAGGGAGGCTTGAAAGAAAAGGAACTATGGGTTGCCTTACCTTTTCCTTTCCTTCTGTATCATCATTTTTGAGTAAGTTAATCAGTGGGCTAATGAGAGGAAGTAAGAAAGGACATAATAGGGCTCCTTGGTCACTCATGTTTCTTAGAATGCCACTGCCTTCTGTCTGTGTTTGAAGCAAGTTTTTGTTCAAATGGAAAGTGTGGCCACTTGGGTCTGGCATTTTCCCTCTCCTCCCCAGCTTCCTCAGTCCTAGACAAAACACACTCAGCTTGCATTTGCTTTGAATCTCCATGAACTCCCACACATTGTGTGTCCACTAGAATTCTGTACTCATGGTGAACGCTCTGTGAGAATGGGGTAGCAAGAAAGGGCAGACACGCATATTGGATGCATCTGTTCTGTTCTGTGCATGCTCTGTTGTCCCATCAGAATTCACTTACAAAACACAAGTCCAAAATTCTATTAAGAATTTGACTATGGTGACAGCACAGCATTAAACCCGGTGAGGGTTCTTTCTGAGCATGGAGTCCTGTATGACCATACAGGTCACACGCCATGACGCTGGCCCTGCACACAGGAAGGCAGCATGCATGAACGTAGTGAAGAGATCCCGGGGAAGCTGGGTGGGGCACAGAGGAACAAAACAAACAAACAAACTACGAAGCACAGTCTGCACACAGGGGAGTTTGGGTGGGGAGAGTCCAGGGCAACTAGAGGCATAACCCCAGAGCACAGGCCAGGCCAGGAAAGAGGAGGCAAGAAGAGACAGGGGATCAAGTGGAGGGGCAATCAAAAGGAGAGAGAAAAGCCTGAAAGCTGGGCAACGGAGACACTAAACTGGAAGCTCCTGGAGGGATCCATGAAATGACGCTGAGAATTACCTAGGGAAGCAAGATATTAGCAAAGGGTTATCCTAAAGCAATGACTGTGTGGATCTGATCACAATCCCGAGTGCCCTTCAGAGTGTCCCCCTAAGCCTGTGTGGTCCAGTTCACACGCCTGGACTTGGATCCTTGGGGTGGTAAGCCCTGTCGGACAGCACAGCCTCCCAGTTCCTTCTCACTGCTCTTCCCTCTTGGTAAACACACGAGGTAATCTCTAGGAGTGAAACAGCCTCCTTTTTCTCCTGTAGAGAACAGCACCTCTGCTTTTCCAAAGGTCTAAGGGATGCTTTTCCCGATCATTTCATTGTAGAAACAAGCAGGAAACTGGCTGCGTTGAACCCGTGACATGGAAAGGGGTTAATGGTGACCCGCCAGCTTGCAGGACTCTGGTTCCATTGTTCACCTGTGAGATTCTGTGATACAGCAGCAGCCTGCTGTCACTCAGGAGGTGTTTAACCCCCTGGAGGCCTCCTTCCACCCCCATGACTCAGCCTTCTGTGTTAACTGAGAGCCGGCTTTCTCAACCTTGGCACTATTTACCTTTTGAGCTGGATAATTCTCTGTTGTGGGATATTGTAGGATGTTTAGCTGCATCCCTGACCTCTGCTCACTAGATGTCAGGAATACCTCCCATGGTGACAATCAAAAATGTCTCCAGACATTGCCTAATATACCCTGGGGGACATAATCGCCCTCGATGAGAATCGGTGACTTAGAATACACGGTCCCTGCTAAGGAACATGCCTCTAGAAGAAAGACACCACTTTCACCATGTGCCTTAGCTGGACTTATTATCTCACTTTTATATTAGCCTGTGTCTGCTTTTCTGAATGCGCCCCTTTTGCTTGCCTTGCATTCCTGTATCCCCCGTTCCTGGGTGTGTGGGTGAGGCCTTAGTGGGAAGTAACGCCACTGGAGGCTAACTGTCCTTGCTCTGTGTCCATCCAAAAGAGTTATATGTGTGAGCCTTTGGAAATTGCTGCAAAATATATACATCTCGACACCATCCCTTTTCTAGGGTACTAGGTACTAATATCTAGCAAGAGCTCAATGTTTGCCAGCCTTGTCATATGTCTTACCTCATTTCATTCTCAGAGAGAGAAGAAAAACCTTGTATAAAATAGTGTACCCATTTTTTTTTGTAAAATAGTGTATCTGTTTCAACAGATGGGAAAACAAGGCTGGAAATTAATAAGTAACTTGCCCAGGAAGTAAATGGATTTGAACTCCGGTTTTTTGGCTGCAAAAAACCCTTTCACTTCTGAGAACCTTTCACTTGTACCAATGCTTCTCAACTTGAGTGCATGTAAGAATCACCTGCGGGAGGGCGGCGGGAGTTTGGTGAGCAATGCAGATTCCCAGGCCTTCCTTACAGAGACTCAACAGATAGGTCTAGAGCAGGCCTCATGGACGGGGATTTTAAGACAGTGTTTCCAGTGATTCTGAAGCAGGTGATCTGTGGATCTCGCCTGAGGAACACTGAACTCCATCCTGCTACGTTATGCTAGGGTTTCTAGTGAGCTGTTGAGGAGACAGGAGTAGAGAGAAGGGTCGGAAGATGCTGAAAGCACTCTGGGCTCTCTCCCACATCCCAAAGGCTCAGCCCGGTATCTGACTGACAATATTGAGTCCAAAAATCTAGTCCCTTTTGGATGCCCCTGGACCTCGCCTGCTTCTCTGCAGCCAAGAAGCATTTGAAAGGCTGGAGGGTTCCCCCAGCTCAGGCCTCAGGTGCCAGGACCCAGGCCACTGTCAGCCTACCTGCCAGTAAATCACAAAGCATTTTCATTGGCTCAGTTTAGTTACAGGAATTAGCCCAGTGACACTGCATTTGTTTGTCCACCGATACTTTCAGAAAAGTTTGGCCTTCCCTGGAGTCCTTCCCTGGAATCTTTTCCTGCTCTGGCTAGATCATGAAAAACCTGGATCAGCCCGGAAGCTGGGTGTCTGCTCACTTTAGCTTCCAAATAATCTGGGAAAGTAAAGGGTCCAAGACATCTTGGTATGATGTGTTTCCAGCAAAAAATTCTAGCAAAACATAGTAAGAATAATATTTGAAGGGCTCAGTTCCCATTAGAATTCAGTGAACACTCCAGAAGATCTCCTGAGGTTTTGATCTAGTTTAAGGGAAAATAATGGCTGAGGCCGGTTTGAGTTTCAGACTTGATTTTCTCCCAGCTCCCTTGAGAGACCAAAGAGAAAACCTATGAAGAAACACAAAACGTTGCTCATTGTGCCTGTGACTTATTTGCGAGCAATTGTATGTCTGCCCTACAAACCTCACTGGGTTCATTGCACTTGAAAACCAGTCTCTGTGATATAACACCCCCAGCCATTCACCCACACGGTGTGTGGAGAATTCAGCCTCTCTGAATCATGACATTACAATCGCTCTTCTCTGCTCAAACCTCGTATATAGCTGGTGGTGGCGTTGGCTTGCATTTGGTGAGCTGCAGCTTCAGGAAAGAGCCAATTTCTCTACTGTGGCCCTAATCTAGCACAGCTGTTGTCTTTAACTGTTCTTCCATGAGTCCACCTTTTCCAGAAAGCCAAACCATATTTATACTTGTGTCTTGAGTTCTATAGACCATTCAGAAGACAAACCGTTGACTCACCAAGCTGGAACCTGAAAGGACCGAGGTTCAGAGCTGACAGACCTACTATCTGAGGGGTTTACACATCTCTGTCCCTAGGAGGTGGGTGCTGGAAACCATGTTCACTATCATTATGTCATTGTCATCATGTGTATTGTAATCACAGACCTGGCTGCACACGTAGACTGCATGTAACCCAAAGGCATATGTTCCAAGAGGTCTTCCCACGTGCAAGATTTTCCTCTGTGATGGGGAAGGAAACCTGAGCGGTATTCCATGAGCGTGTTCTGTGCCTTGAATCAATGAGGGCAGATTAAGAGCTGACATCTCTGGGCAGGGGGAGCGACAGGCTCGCTTCCTTTCTCTGATGGTTAGAGAGCACCTGAGCAGGCCACCTCATGACTAGAAAGACGGTCTCTGCTATTGTGGTGATTGATGTTTGCTTGCCATTTCCTTGGAATAACAGAGACAAACAGGCCTTCCTCTTTGTGACTGATAGCTTGGCAGCCAGAGCTTCCCCTCCAGCAGGCCAGTCCCTGGGCCTGGGTTGATGCATTTAGCAAAATAAAAGTACAGGACACCCAGTTAAGTTTGAATTTCAGATAAACAATGAATACTTCTTAGTATACAAATTATCTGTGGTTTATCTGAAATTCAAATGTCATTAGGTATCCTGTATTTTATTTGCCAACCCCCCCGGGGCAGCCCCAAGCAAACTTGTAAGTTGTTTCTTCAGGCTCCGTCACTGGGAATGAGGATGAGGAATCTGTTCTTCTAGGAAAATTTACTTCAAGAAAATAACAATTTAAGGTTATTTACCTTAGTGTGCATTTTGAGTTATGCCCTCATTTTGAGTTTTCTCTCTGTCAGACATAGGAAAATTTTAATCATGTTTTCCATTGTGGAATTGAGGAAGAACAGACTTTATCCACGGGGAAGGAGCTTTCAGTCTTATTCCTATAATGCTTTGTGGAGTTGGCAGTTCCTCTTATTCACCAAGGAGAAGGTTGTGTTTGGCTGAGGTGGACGTAGCTGAAGATGATAGAGATTTTAGTTCTGCCGTGATTCCTGCCACGTAGGGACACTCGAGACACAATGCAATGGCCACAGCTGGGCCCTGGTTGCAAGCGTCAGTGTTTCTTCTGTGCACGAGAAAGCAGTTTCAAGCATTTTCTTTACAAAGAATAACCAGCAGATTCTGATAAAACAAAGGTATCATTTTTGTTGGTAGCCATTGATTCCTCTCTTTCTCTCTTTCCTCCCCCCCTTTCCATTCCTTCCTTCCTCCCTTTCTCCTTCTCCTGATTCTTCTCTCCCCTCCTCCCACACTCTCTTTCCCTCTTCCTCCCTCCTTTCTTTTGAATAGCTGGCAACACACACTGTAACATTGTTTAAAACCTTAAGAGATATACAGGTAGTCTCTTTCCCACTCCTGTCTGCTATCTAAGCTGCCTAGTCCCCACACTTGACTCCCCACCATACACACATTTATACACACAGGTAAACTGCTGTTGTTAATTTACTTGTTTCTCCAATGTATATATAAGTAAATTTTTTCCAATGTATATATAAGTAAATTTGAATAGATGTTGTTATTTCCCAACCTATAGCCTACAAAACCCACTGTTATGCACTTGTTCTTTTCACCTGCCATCATATCTTAGAGATCTTTCAGTACATAAAGACCTTATTCATTCTTTTTCACAACATCATAGTACTCCAACTGTATGAGTTCCCACAATTTATTTGACCAATTCTATATTAATAGAAATTTAGGTTGTTTCTGGTGTTTTGCTGTTAGCAACAATGTTTTTCCAGGTAACATTGTACTGTGTCTTTTTGCACCTGTCCAACTATATCTATGGCATAAATTCCTGCAAATGCTCTTGCGGGGTCAGAGGGTATGTGCACATGTGGTCTTGACCCATTGGGACAATTTCTCTGTCGTAGGCATTGCACTGACCATGCTCCACCAACAGTGTGAACGGCTGTGGCAGTCCCTGTTGGGATTAATTCCGGAGGCTTTCTTGGAAATAAGGAAGATGCTACAGAGTACGGGTGGTTATTTAATCAGGACACTGGGTTCCCCAGGGCACTGCCCATGGCTGTTACCACTGAAATTTTTAAGCCTGTTTTTATTATACAACCTAAGGATGGGATATTTTTATTATTTTAGTGTAACTGAATAAATTAGGACTCTTGCTGCAAGTAATACAATACAGTTCGACTCAGCTTGGTGGAGGCGGGGGGTGGGGTAGTGAGAAAGGAAGGGAGGTGCGGGGGTGGTCGTTGTAAGGACAAGGATATATCTGATGACACCAGAGGCAGAAATGCAGCCATGTTCCCAAGTTCACACTTGGAGAGAGACTGTGAATGACCCAGCGTGTATGCAAAGGACTTTGACTCTAAACTTGGGACAGGCACTCACCCCAGGTCCAGGCAGCTGTTAAACAGTAAAGTATGATCATATTGTCCAAACTGAAATCTGGAACCCACCACTCTGAGTGAGCGAGTAGAACAATCGAGGGAACCTTTTTGAGCTGGGCAGAGATCCCAAATGGCTTCTGCTACATCTGCAAATAAAATGGTCCCTTTTCGTCACTTTACTATTATCCGAAAAATGATTATAAAAATGGAGCAGAAACGAAATGAATTTTAAGTGCCCAATAAACCTCTCATTTAAATCACCCTAGTGGTTTCTGCGGTTGTCATAACTGTGGCAGAAATGAGTTGGTTACAAGCTAGACAAATTCTCATCTCTGCTATTGTTCCTAGTCAGCAGGTAGTTTCCAAAATACTGGGTTATCGGAGAAGCTTTTTAGAGTAAAACAACATTTTTTTGCATAGTTTTAAAACAAAAGCTCCTTTTTCACGAGCATCCAAAAAACAACCACCCAATTTCAGGGCGGGCCTAGGACGGATTTCAAAGTGATGTGTAATGTCACTTTAGAGCAGTGAGCTGTTTCTTTTTCAACGTAAAGACAAAAAGGCCAAGAGGAAAGCAGCCAAGTCTCTGAGTAATTTTATTGAAGGTTCAATTTTCTAAGCATGACCTTATGCTAGCAACAGGTTCCTAAGTAACAAGAAAACAAGCCAAGCTAGGAAGTCCTGCTTCTGAAAGACAAAAAACTCCAAGACAGCAATGTTGGAGGGCTAATTCTAATTACATAACATGAATGAATCATCAATGCCGTCAGAGATTACAGACAGCTAAATAGTCACCCGCCCTTTCCCTACGTTGTCAAAGCACGTAGGCTCTCATGAACCTCATTTATCCCACCCTTTCCTCTTTCTCCCTTCCTTCCTTGTTTCCTATTTTTTTCTTTTCTTTTCCATTCTGTGCTGTATTAGTCAGGGTTCGCCATAGAAAGAGAAGCAATAACACGTATATTAGCATATATATATAGGAAGTGACTCATGTAATTACAGAGAGAACAAGTCCTAAGATCTACAAGGTGAGTTGGCAAGCTGGAGATCCAGAAGGACCAATGATCTTCAGTCCAAATCTGAAGGCCTGAGAACCAGGAGAACTGATGGCGTGGTCTGAAACAGTTCTGAAAGCTGGCAGGCCCAGGAAGAGTCAATGTCCCACTTGAGCCTGAAAGCAGGAAAAAGCCAATGTCTCAGATCAAAGACATTCAGGCAGAAAGAATTCTCTCTTCCTCAGGAAGAGTGAGACCTTTTTTTCCTATTCAGGCTTTCAACTGATGGATAGGGCTCACCAAACATTAAGGGGGTACAATCTGCTTTAACAGTCTACTTATTTAAACTTTAATCTCATGCAAAAACACTCTCATGGGAAGACTCAGAAGAGAGTTAGACCATATATGTGGGCCTCCCATGGCCCGGTCACTTTGACACATAAAATTACTCATTGCAGGTGCCTTTCCATTCCCTTGTGCACTGACCAGCATTGCATGGGCTAAGACCAGGACCTCTCATGTTATCACTTCTGTTTCCCATTTCTCTTCTTTTCTTTACAGTAAAGTTTCTGGGCAGAAAAGTCTAGACTCACTGTCTGAAATTTCTGATCTCTCATTCACTGTTCACACCAGTGACATTTGGCATCTGTCCCCACCATTCCATTGAAACTGATTTCCTTAAAAATATCCCTAATCTAATTGTCAAATTCTTTCCTCTCTGGCTTTTTGTAACAACACAGCATCCAGAATTTCCTCCTACCTCTCCAGCCCTTTCTCCTCTCTGTGTTCTCTAGGGGTGATATTCCCCAACGGCCTGCCATCTTCCGTCCTTACTTTAAGAGCCCTGTCCAGCCAATGTCACACATTCCCTTGCTTTATGCTATAAACTCATGACTCCAAAATCTGTATCTTCAATGCACACTTCTCTCTGAATCCCAGACTTGTATATATAAAATGCTTATGGATTCTCTCACCACATATTTCCCACATAAAACTGGAGCTTAACATGTCACATTAAATTTATCATTTTCCCACGGACTTAATTCTTAATTTTTTCTTTCTCAGAATGATATTATCATGCACCCAATCTCCTAAACTTCCACCTGGGAGACATTTATTACAAACACTCCTTTTCCCTCATTTCTAATTCCAATCCGTTATTATGCTCTATCCGTTCTACTTGCTAAATATCCACTTCCTCTCCTTTCATTGTCTGTGTCTGGGCTTAACCTGGACTCCCCTCATTTCTCATCTGGATTCTAGCAGAGCGTTATAATAGATTTCTCTCCACCTCCACTCCAGCAGCCTTTCCAATTTGTCCACTAGATTCTGTGTGATTTTTATGACAAGGAAATGTGAGCAAGTTTCTTCCCAGTTAAAACTTCAGTTTTCCTCACTGCCTTAAGGATGAAGAGTGAAGACAATTCCAAAAGTCCAGGAGAGAGACAATGAGCTAAGAGTGGGAACTGAGATGGAGAGATGTGGGTGGGGGGACGGGATGTGGAGGGAGCTGGAGCTAGAAACAACAATATCCCATTACTGATAGGATGTGGAGAGTGAGAATAAAGGAAGCGCTAAGGGAATCCTCTTCATTTCTGACTTGAATGAGTGAGTGAATCATGATCCCTTTCTCTGAGACTGGGGGCCTAGACTTTCTTTCCTCATGGATAACAGCAAATTGAGTTACCTGGGTGGGGCACCACGTCTGGGGTAGCAAAACCTTCAGGAAACCTAAAGGTCTGGGCAGAAATGAGTCAGAGTTTAGTAAAGAAGAAATAAAAAGTAATACCAGATGGGTGAAGGAGGCAGTTGAAAGTCCCTGCAAATAGTCAGCCTCCAAGAACTCTACAGGAGTGGAAGGTGTGGCAGACAATGTCCTCTCTTCTGCCAGGAGATTCCTAAAAATTTGCTGGCAAAGACCAGCAAAAGAATCAGGACCATGCACTGAGCAAGACATTACCTAAGTGCGGAAGGGTTTAACGGATATAGAACTCGGACTTCTACGCTCATTTATTTCATGTTTGTTGCCATGTCCTTTTTCTTGGTCAGGCTTTTGGCTGTAGCTTGGAATATCTTGCTGTTTGTAGAAAAAATTAAAACATAAATTATTTGGTTGCTATGCCCCCAGGGTGCACATTTAGATGTGCACATAGATGAAATAATAGTCAGTCCCTTTTATCTCACTCTCTTTACTGAGTCTTACCCATTTAAAACAAAGAAAAGGCTTGTTTTGTAGATGTTTAAAACATACCTGAAATTTTCCAATTCACTTAAAAGCCAATCCCCTCTACGGATCATTCTCAAAGAACCGAGGTTATTTGTAAAGCTATATGCCAACAACATTTACATTGGTTGAATTAAGCCAAACCACCCAATTTGACTATTTAGCTGAATTCAACTGTGTCCGATGCATTAGGGTACTAAACCCCCAACAAAGTCTTCTTTGGCAGTGCCTGACAAGATCACTGGTATTTATTTATTGTTTTTACGCAAATGGGAAAAATATATACCATAACTAAGAAGTTTTCATAGGTCACCTGGTTAGTACCCTGAATGAGGCCCTAGAGAAGGCTAAAGAACACCACCTTTCTGCCAAAGAGCAGCAGAAAATCTGACTTTGCTCTGTAAGCAGGTGGCTGATGGACTGTTTTATGAAGGGTTTAATTAACTCTGCCTTTCTGTCTTAGTTACCTACCAAAATAAACCGTATGAATCCCAATGTGGCAGAAGGTCTCCAATATCGGCCGGCAGGCGACATCTCAGTAAAAGGCTCTACAGCCTTGGGAAACGAAATTATTAAGGAAGACAAGTTAGTAAATGTTTAGTTTCAAGAGGCCTCTATTTCAGGTACTGTCAGTGGCCAGACAGTGAATAGTCAGTGTGCTGTGCTGCTCCGTTTGTTCCAGGCCCAGAATTGCCCTTAGACAAAACTGGGTGGGTGATCCAGCTGGTCGCAGCCCCTGGGCTCTGAGTTTCACTCTCTTGGTGTCCTCCTCTGGGGGAACATGGCCTGGCCCCTGATAAGGGTCTTTCTGATACCTTTTCCCATAAATCTGACCCAGGTCAGGCCCTAGTCCCTCAGGACACTACCCAGTTGGTGAAAGGTAACCAGATAGATACGCTCTATTTATGAGGTTCATGGCCGATACATGCTTGGCTTCTGTGCCTTTTCATTACCTAGCACGGCATTTCCAGCATCACCTCCAAGGCAGAAGGCCTGACGGTTTTCCCTGTGCCTAGTCCAGGATCACAGCCCCCTCTTAATCTGTGTTTCTGGGTTCCACCCTACCCGTCCCTTCCTTTAGAAAGAAGTTGCTTTTCTTTCCTATCATAAGAATTCTCACAGAGCACCAGGTAAAGAGTCTACTTCATCGTACGTCCTCATTCAACAAACATTTGCTGGACACCAGTTGTGTGCCAGATGCTAAGCTAGATCCCAGGGGAACAGAGAAGCAGCAGCTTCAACCGTTCTCAAGAGCTCATCACATAAAGGTCCTATTTGCTGTGCCCAGGGGTGCTTGTTTGCACAGGGGTCTCATGGCCCCATGTGGACAGTGAGCATATTTATAAATCCCAAATGCCAACATATGGGCCACAAAAGACTGTTTTATGTGAATGTCTTTAAAAGGTTTAAAATTACGTTAGTAAGTCCTTTAACAAATTTCCTATACTGAAAAGAAATACATTTTATTAAATCAGGCTTATTTATTTATTTATTTATTTATTTATTTATTTATTTATTATTAGTTTCAGGTGCACAAGACAAAGTAATACTAGACGTTTATCATTTATATCCCTCACACTATGTGAACCCCTTCCCCCCATCCACTACCCCTCTGACATTGCACAGAGCCATTACATTTCCACTGTCTCTGTTCCTCATGCTGTACTCCGCTTCCTGTAAGTACATATATATGCACACACATCTATATATACATACAAGCTTGTAGTTGACATTCATTATTGTTCAGCTTCAGCTTCAGGTGTACAGTGCAGTGATCAGGCATCTACATCATCCCTGAGGTGGTCTCCCTAATGAGACAAGTGTCCATTGCATACCCTACAAAATCTTTACAACATTATTGATTACATTCCCCAAATTAATTTTCAAAACCCCGTGGCCATCTTGTGGTTACTGACTGTTTTCTAATCCCCTCACCTCCTTTCTTATCCCCACCCCCCCACCCATCTAGCAACCCTCAGTTTTTCCTCTATGTCTCCAAAACTGTTTCTAAATCAGGCTTTTCTGAGGAAACTCTGTGCTATATGTTCCTCAAACCCATGTGCTTTAACTTGTAAAACCTCCTTATAATCATAGTCTATTGCATTTGTGAAGGATCTGAAATATCGCCTAAGTCAGACTGAATTTTTTTTTTTTTAAACCATGTAACACTTTTTTAAGCCAAATATTACCAAGAGTTTCAAAATCTAAAGCAACTAAGACTGACACTGCTTTGGTCAGAGAAGAGGTGAGGAGCTCAGAGCCTTCTCTCTAATCTTCCTCTCCCGTCTCGCTACCTCTGCTCCCACACATGTTGGAACCGCAATCCACAAAAATGGTGACCCGGCTCCTCCTCAGATCCCAAGTGAGGAACTGAGAGCCACAGAGATTATCATCTCATTTTAACTAATTACACCTGCAACAACCCTATTTTCAAATAAGCTCACATGCTGAGAGTTGGGGTGTTAAGACTGCAACATATGAATTTGAGGGGAACACAATTCAACCCAAACACTTTTTCCTGCCCGGTTTGGATGAAGGTCTTGGTCAAGCCAAGAAAGACCCTGACACCAAATGCTTAAGGGGAAAATGTGTCTATTTGACCATTGCTGGGAAGAAGTCGAGAGAGAGAGAGAGAGAGAGAGAGAGAGAGAGAGAGAGAATAGAAAGATGTCCCTGAAAAGACAAGGGAGGTAAGGCACTGCAGCCAGGGAGAGGGATTCGCTTGAGCATGAGAGGAGACATTTACTCCCTTTATTGTCACAAGGAGGTATGGAGGACAAAGGGATGAGTTTAGATGCAAAGTGAATCTGCAGCTGTAGAGGATGGAAGTTGAGCAAGTTCGCTTCAGATGGCGCCAGCTTTCTTCATGAAGCAGGAGGAGAGATTGCCTACTGAGGCTGACAGTGGAGTTTGAGATTGGGGTTCAGTAGCGGGCAAAAAACCCAGAGACTTGAGGAGAGCAAAGCAAGTCTGAAATAGCCCTGTGCATAACAGACAACAGCCAGCGTGTCTCAAGTAGGCACCCAGTGCGTCATTACAGAAGAGGACCTATCATCACTGTAATAGAAAAATAAGAAAATGGGAGGATGCACTGACGGGGAACTGAAAAAGGCTGCTTGATAGGAACATGGGCCCAGATGGCATTGGTGACCACACATTTATAGTGGCACCATCTACAGGGTGTGTGATGCTCCCAGCAATGTTCAACAGCTGGTTAATTGAAGTAGAGAAAGTAAACAGTTGAGTTCATCCAAGGCTGGGCTTTGCCCAGGAGGCTGCACTAAAAGGACAAAGTGGCAAGGAGGTTAAGGATATTAGCAAGAGAAAGAAAGCTCGGGGGCCCAAGTAGGTGGAGAAGGAAGTGGGCGGTGACACCGGAGGCTATGACTATTTCTGCTGAGAGGCTTGAGCCTGTCCCTCGTTTTCTGTTGACCAGAGCACGTTATTGCTGTCCCCTGGAGGAACAGATGTTACCAGATGTGGCATGCTAATGAGCTGCAAGCTGATGGGCTCCCCCAGCTGATCTTCCTCCTCTGAGGTGGTCCTGACTTGTCCCAGCTGGGTAATTCAACAATTTGTGCCCAGTGCTGCCACAACTGTCAGAGCACGCCCTGGCGACATATGTAATCCTATGAAAGGATGTCAATACTAACTGCATGTTTGGCGTGTTGGTTCACCCCCTAGGTCAGTCTGCTCATCTGTGTGTTATTTTTAAATGCTATATGTGCCAATGTTATTTGTTTGGATTTTATTACCGTGAATTTTCTAAGGCTATAGATTTTCTCTTAGCTACCATATTGCAAATAAAAAATGTGGGTATTATTGTAAATATTCTTCTTATTATTATTAAATACCTCTATTGATGCTATTAGCAGTCAACTTGGAACTCCAAGTTATTAGAATTGCTTTGGTATCTTAAGATGCAAATAACGGAAAAATTTTTTTAATTTTTTTTATTGGGGTGACAATTGTTAGTAAAATTACATAGATTTCAGGTGTACAATTCTGTATTACATCATCTATAAATCCCATTGTGTGTTCACCACCCAGAGTCAGTTCTTCTTCCATCACCATATATTTGATCCCCTTTACCCTCATCTACAACCCCCCGCCCCCCTTACCCTCTGGTAACCACTAAACTGTTGTCTGGGTCTATGAGTTTTTGTTTCTCATTTGTTTGTCTTGTTCTTTTGCTGTTTTTGGTTTATATACCACATGTCAGTGAAATCATATGGTTCTCTGCTTTTTCTGTCTGATTTATTTCATTTAGGATTTTTTTTTTTTTTTAAAGAGACTTTTTTAGTAGTATACTTAAAATATTCCTAGTACAAATTGGCTGAAACAAAGAAGAAATACCAAACATTATCAGAGCAATGGGGACTCTCATACCCTGCTGGTGAGAACTTTGGAAAATAGTTCGGCATTTTCCATTAAAGTTGAAAATATGTTTATTACCAAGTAATTCCATTCCTAGGTATATGTGCAACAGAAATAAAGATCTAGTTAGCAGTATTATTCATGATGGCCTAATACCAGAGACAATTCAATTGTCCATCAACATTAAAATGGATGGTTATCCATATAATGGAATACTATACAGCAGTGAAAATTATAAGCTACAGCTATAGGTCATGACATGCTGAATTTTACAAACATAATGCTGAGTGGAAGAAACCACCATAAAAGAATGTATACTGTATGATCTGTTAAGTCAGGGTTCAAAACCAGAGAGATTGACTGTGGTGTGTAAGAATGCAGACTTAAGTGGGTAAAGTATAAAGAAAGGCACAGAGGGAAGCCCAGAACAGTTAGGCAGGCTCATCCCTAACATCTGTGGGGCTTAAATGGAGGCCTAAATATTCAAAAGTTGTAAATTAAACTAACAAGTTATTCAATAAAAGATGTTTTATCCTCCTACCTCGACAAATGTATCTTCATGGCAGCCTGGAAGGCTAGATTGGACCTCAGAGTTCTTGGCCTGCTTATTGCTTCTCACTGGAACATGTGACACAAGAAGAGCTGGCCCCACGCCCCAGGGCCATCTAGCTCCTGCTCCATCCCATACCTCAAGGGCTTGTGTGTTCATGGATGCTCCCATCTTAGTCCTAAAATCTATCTTTCATCCACTGCCTCCTATACATATCTGCCTCTAGGTAAACCTGAGGAAGTCCTGGGAAGACCTGGAAGTGGGCGTAGACTCATTTGGATGAGGAATCTAAATAAATATCCCTGTACTTGGCGCATGGTTAGGAAGGGAGTCATGGGTCCCAGATGGACATGGCCTCTTGGGGAGATGGATTTCTCTTGCCTTAGAAAGGGACAGAGCTGGAGGAAATATAGAAGCTCAACAACAGAAGATTCCCGACACAGGGCTTAGGGAAGTACTAGCTTTAAAAAAAAGAAGGAGTTGTATTGGGAGGGACCCCCAGGACCCTCTAAGGTCCTGCCAGTATTCTATGGCTTGACCTGGGTAGCAGTTACATTTATAACAATTTATTAAGCTCCATATTTATTTTATACAGTTTTCTGTAGCTGTGTTACATTTCACAATAAAGAATTAGTGAAATCGAAAGAGTGAGACAGAGAGACAGAGAGAGAGACAGAGAGAGAGAATATATATAGTTCCTGGTGCTGTAGTTTATGGGCTCCCATGGGCAAATGCTCTGAGTGGGTGCCTTTAAGCTCAGACATCTTGGACAGTTAAAATGCCTCCTCAAGGTGTGAATTCCTGAGGGGAAATGGGCTGAATGCTAGAAACTTAATAACTCTCACTGCTGGTCTTCTCCACCATCTGAGGCCAAGATTCTTGGGTGACCACGGATGAATTCAGACAGAGCAAATGAGTCATAGGCCCATGTCCTCTTGCGTAGCCACTGCAAGTGCCTCAGAGGAAAATTCCTTTCCCTCCCTCTTCACCACGATTATACATGCTGTGTTTATCTAACCGAAATTACAGGAGGCTGCTCTCATTCTCGTAGAAGTGAAAAAACACAAACTCCCAATTATCCTCTATCTGGAAAGCAGTTCTAGGAAGACCTCTCCTCCGCATAAGGGCAGCTAGATCAGTCCCTTCCACAGTTTGCTGAGCTTCTACTATAATACTAGACACAGTCCTTGTTTTTCTGCTCCACATCCATTTAATTGTTTTTATCATTCTTGATGGGAAAAACACTTTCCTTTTACAAATATTCAGATTCCCATTCTCAAAAAGATTTCTGTGTGCCCCACATGGTTTAAGTATCAGGTGTTTTCTATGAATATATTTCAACTATGGTGCATAAAGAAAGACACACACACACACACACACACACACACACACACACACCATCGCGAAACTGAACCTTATGGCTGCAAGATGATGAAAGGGAAGTGAAAAACTGGCCAATACTAACCAACCAAAAGCCCAGTCAGATTTCTTCCCCCAAAATCAAATTCTGGGTTTTGCATCTGAGCTATTTAAAAGCCACATTGCCAAAATACCATTTTCCTCATTTTCAGGAAGCAAGAAAATCATGTGGCTCCAGTGACCTTTACAAGCTGCTGATGAGAGGGAGCATCAGACATGTTTGGTGGCTTCCGAATGATAAAAGTAGCAACACATCAGATTAGTTGAAAGGGGAATAATGAGGCAGTGGGGTGGAGTGGAAAAACAAGTTAAATCAATGACAGGACTAAGTTGTGGATTGTAGACAACCAAGGATCACTCATTGCTATCATTCTGCCCCAATAAGAAACACCTGGCAAACATCACTCAGGACTCCTCCCAAAGTTTACCTTCTCCCTGCTTCTGTGCCCTCATCTGACCCACTTCGTGTTCTACCAGAGTACCTGTGACATTTTATGGCTCTGTACTTTTTGGTTCATCCTATTAGATGTGAGTTCCCTGAGGACAGGTCCATATTTTATACATCTTTGAAGTTCCAGCTAATGTGTATTAAGATCTCCATAATTGCTTTCTTTGATTGCATGGATGAACAAATGAATGAATGAATGAATGAATGAATGAATGAATGAATGAATGATATATTTCATTCATGAAACTATGGATTTGGCTTTTCCAACTGCTATGAGGCAATCCTTAAGTGATGAAAAGTGTCTCAGCTTTCCCAAGAGTTTACCCACTCTCACAGTTTTAACTTCTTTTTTCAGGTTCAGGAAGCTGTGAATTCCATAATGTCATACGTGAGCATGAGGGCATCGTGTATTCTTTAAAGTGGAGTTATGAAAAGGAAGAAACTGGTCAGCAGACTAAAACACTGGGACTGTCCTTTTCAAGATCCAGAGCTCCAACATTCCTTGGCTTAGTAGAGGAACCGCCTGGGAAAATGTGGGCAAGGGTGAGTAGCGATGGAAAAAACATACATCCTTTTTGTCCAGTTCAATTCAGACTGATTCTATTGAAACAATAATACAAATGGCATTCCGTTCTCACCCAAGATTGCAATGAATATTTAAAATGAAAAGATTGACTTTAGGCCGCCAGATTTTGCTGTTAGGTGAACCTTTTCAAATGGATACACTGATGTCCACGGGAAATCCTCTTCCATTCAGAAATCTCTGGGGAAGCAGTCTTCCGGGATAGAGCTGGAATGCTCTACTTAGTATAACCAGTGCCCAAGTAAGTCTGGAAGTTTCACTCACTGAACTATTCAGAGGCTGATTACCTTGGTTATGGATTAGTCAGTTCTCTGGTGCCTCTTGCCCTGTCTGCCAGTTACCTTTAAACCATCCTACTTCCATGTAGCCATTCCACAAGAAAATCAACTTGGCTTAGAGTGGTGGTTAGGGTTAAAACGGTCAATTCTCCTACCTAACTAAGGCTCCCTAAAGGTTTTGTGGAAATTAAGTAGCAGAACTGATAAGTAATTGCACTTATTATTATAATTGACCTCTAAGGGAGGCAGGCAGCGTGGCGCGGCATGTGCCATCGGGGTAGGCAGACCAGGATTCATGTCCTAACGCCTACACTTATCAGTGGAGCCAGTTACTCGACCCTTTTGAATCTCCATTTCCAAATTCACAGAATGGTGACAGGAGGATTATCTTGAGGATGAAATGAGAAAGTGCACATAAAGTAACATGTGCTCAAAAGAAAAAAGGTGAATTCCTTTATGTGCTGACATCATTAATTTTTTATGTGTATCCCATGGAAAACTAACCATCAACACAAATAAGAAAGCACTGGGCCAGGTCATTCCAAAGAGGAACCTACATCATTTGCAGGGGAGTGGCTGTAGATTAAGTAAAATGACAAATGTTTTCTTTAAACATTTTGATAAGTATTAAAATAATTTCTGTGGAAGTCTTTAAAAATCAATTAGATTGTCACATCACTGTAATGTTTTAAAGTAAAGTAATGACCTCTTAACACCCCCCCCCCCCCCCAGTCCTAGAATGCTTTGACAAAAATCTGTCACAGAATTGGGCACCTCAGACTTCCACCAAACCAAATTACAAATCTGAACTGGAACAAATTACATTTATTTGTGATTCCTTAAGTTATTTGACATGAATATTAATTTCTTAATGAAAATCATGTCTTCTCATTTTTTAATACCTACTCAGCCAGTTTTGTTAAATGGAAATGAAAACAGGGCAATGACAGAGAGACTGAGAGACAGAGAGACACGGAGACAGAGAGAGAGACAGAGCGAGCCGTAGCGTTCTATAAAGCTAGCCAGTATTTCATTCCATAGAAGTCCCTGCAATGAACATCAGCGGTGTGATGTTTCAAATATATATTGATTCTCAATTTTTGGTATTCTAGGCCTGAAAACAGACAATTCTAATGCCTGAAATCAATTCGCTTAGAATTATCTGTGTTCAGAGTCCAAGCGTTCCTTGAAATCATTAATTCCACCACTTCTGCATGTTTTGCTTTTTTTTCATTAAACTTTATTTCAACATTCTGTACATACACACACACACACACATACACACACTTACATGTAACTTCATGCTAGACTAAGTAGAATGTAAATATTTGGAAATTATTAGTATCACCTAATAAAAAGGAGCATTTTTTCCTTGTCGTTAATGCTTCCTAAGGATATATTCCTGCTGTTCTTTTGGGGGATGTGTGTCATTTAAAATATAGACGTGAAGCTGCACTGCCTGCTTTGAATCTCACCAGTCAAGGTCAGTGGTATGACCTTGAACAAGCTATTTAACCTCTCTGTGCCTCAGTTTCTTTATCTATAAAATAGGGATGAGAGTGTAAATGGCTTACAGTTGTGTTTTGGCACTGACTCATTGGCCTCAGTCCTCAGTAGAGGATTCCAGTGAAAACCGGAGTTCTGCATCACTTAAAAAGTAAAGTCTGTGCAACCAAAAGAAATTACTAAAGGGAGAAGCGAGCATGAGGAAAGACCTGGTAAGAAGAGACTGGGCCTCTGGGAATCTCTCTTGGGTTAGTCTTGGTTGCCCTCCTGAACTCAGTGATGCTGAGATTTTCTGTATCCAGAAGCAATAATGAATACAATATGAGGGCAGGGCCAACAAAATCCTTTGAAGAAACCTATGCTAAACTCATAAATACTCTTAAAAGTCATCCCCTTACCAAAAAAATACTCAGCAAATAACAGCAAGTCCTGCGGTCATTATGCAAATGTCAATGAGAAGAAGGTGGAGAGCACACTCTCATTTGAGGGCTGCAGGGAAGCCAGGCACTGGCCCAGGCAGCCACATTTTGCCTTTTGGCATGAATCAGTGGTGTGGAGACAGCTAGTTCCAGCCCCCTCGACCAACTGTCTGCATGCTTCTCAGTGAGTTCACCTAGGTAGCTTGTTAATGACCATAGTGGGGGATATTTACACCACAGCAATCAGCAAAGACTACATATCAGGGCTGCTAGGTTTTGTTTCATTTTCAGAGAGCTGGTAGTTAAACATTTCCCAGTGCAGTGCTGGGAATGAAAAGGGGGCTGGCTGAGAAAAATGGAAAAACTGAAAAAAAAAAAATCTTTTAAACTGCAGATTTTTGGGGCGGGGAGGAGGGTGGCATTCCTTACTCTTCCTCTTTGTACTAAGGCAGAAAGCTGGCAGTTGGACTTGGTCTGGTCTGGTTAATCTAAAGCCAGACTGAACTATTGCTTTGCAGAGGGCCAAAAAGTGTTGACTGACAGAATTTGCAAATTTTGTCTTTCTTTCCCATCAAATACAAGTCCACCGCAGGTCTAAAATAGCTGTTAGACTGTGTGTTTATATGTGCCATAGGTCTGTGATAAAGTCATTAAAAGGGAGATGCAATAAAGTGGAGTAATTCACATACTCTTTTTTTCACCCCTACATAAATGTGATTATTCTGACGTATTTTAGGGAATGTGGAAACTCTAGCTACTGAAAATTATCACCTTACCTCCTTACACCTAAATGACAATTTAACATGTTCAGATTTATAGATTTTTCTGTGAAAGTAAAGATGAACTAATAGGGACTGAAATGAAGAAGTAGGTCTAAATCTGCCTTTATTGGTTTGCCAGGGCTGCCATAACAAAGTGTCACAGACTGGGTGACTAACAACAGAAATGAATTTCCTTACCATTCTGGAGGTAGCAAGTCCAAGACCAAGGTGTCAGCAGGGCTGGTTTCTTTTGAGGCCTCTCTCCTTGGCTTGCAGATGGCCACTTTCTCCCTGTGTCTCGACCTGGTGTTTCCTCTGTGTGTCTGTGTCCTAAACTCCTCTTCTTATAAGGACACTAGTCATACTGGATTAGGATCGACTCTAATGATCTTGTTTAACCTTCATTACCTCTTTAAAGACCTTATCTCCAAGTATAGTCACATTCTGAGATACTGGGGAGTTAGGATTTCAACATATGAATTTGGGAGGAGGGACACATGCAGCTCATAACACGGCCTAAACATAAACATAATTTATTCACAAGAAAAATTCGATTTAACAACATCACAGTTTGAGTTGCCAGAGAAGTAAACTCAGGAGAGATGGAGGTTGGGATGCAGAAGGTTTATGGGCAGCTTTCTGGGGAACACCCACAGGCAGTGAAGGACACAGGAAAAGGTAGAAGAAGAGGTGGACTGCAGTCCACTTATAATACAGGCATGGGCCCTCTCTTGCTGGGGTGGGCCGTCAGAGTTGTCTAGAGTTGAAGCAAGAGTCGGAGCATGTCTACCCCTGCCTGGACCAGACTTAGGGTATGGGCTGTCCCATGGAGGAGGCATGACGTGCATTAAGAGGCTCTCTTCACCTGAGGATAGTCTCAGGAGGGGGATCAATCGAGAGCTGCCAGTGGCCAAGTTTTCAGGAGCTGACAGAAGAATCACTGAATCTCATGTAGGGTCTCTGGTCAGTGCACTGCAGTGTCTACAACACAAGTTCCCCAAGTAAACGGAAGGACTTACCATTGTTGTCCTAAGAAATTTCTAATCGTGTCTCTCAGTAGATTAAAGGGTGAGCCATTATGAACCCTAAAACATTTTTCCCAATGCTGGACACATAGAAAATGCCCAGCAGGATGGTCAGTAAGTGTGGCTTAGTACGGAAAGTATGCTCTTTGGAGCTAAGAATCTGGTTCAAATCTCTGCCCTGTTATTTCCTAATATTTCTTACCCTCTCTGAACCTCAAATTTCTCCTCTACAAAATGAGGATAATAATACCAACTTTGTTGGACTGTTGCAAGATTTAAACAAAAAATATATACTTAGAGTGTCTAGTACAATGCCGGACACACAAAAAAGGCATCCAAAAAGAATGAGTTCCCTTCTCTTTCTTTCAGCAAATAGTTAATTGGTGATAGCCAACAAATTACAATCCGACCTGATCTCCTAACTTGAAGAATATTTCTCAATTCTGATGTGATCAGAATCACCTGTAAAGATTGTTAAAATATAGATGCCTGGACCCCACTCACAGTGACTCTAATTCAGGGCATCTAGGGAGAGGACCAAGAATGCACAATTTGAGCAAGCTCAGTAGGGGTTTCTGGGCCTCAGAAAGCCTGAAGAGTCCTGCTCCGGGCTGTGGATGTGATCTCAGTTAGAATGGGAATCCAGTGCTTAGAAGGTGCCAGAGGTCATTTCTACTGCCCTGCATTGTTCTTAGTTCTGTTGATGTGGATATATCCATCACATCACAAAGACCTTCCCCTCACATAAATACTGTGTATTCCAAAAGTAAAATGTGCATAAATTATGCGTGAGAATCAAACCACTTCTCCTTTTCAAGATGTAGTTTTATTGAGGCATAAATCACAACTACAGGGCAATTTAGTGCACACAGGAATTTTATTGGGGGGTGTGGATCCCTTGAGCTTGTCTGGAAAATTGGAAGCATTTTCAAAGACGAAGTGTCCTGCAGGTGAAAGAGGCACGTCTGGATAGAGATTTGACTTTCTTATTTAAATCAAGTAAAATTGAGCTCCCTGGATGGGATTGCTGGAGAATTTCTGTGTTTGATTACTGGTCACAAACCCCAGTTGCATTGCAGAAATTATACTGTCAAAAAGACACTGACCAAGGTCCAGAAAGTAAACAGGAGCTGGAACACAGAAAGTGACCCCTGAGCATAAGCGGGCTTTCACATCCCTACCAGACATTTTCCCTGATTTAACATGGGCCATGTGGTTTCCCAGTGTCTTCTATGGCTTTATTTTCCCACAGAGAGGCCTCATTTATTCTAAAATATGAAGCTTTGGGGGTTTCTTGAAAATGGTACTTTCACTCAGTAGAAATATGTCAAGATGAAAGTGCTATCTGTGGGAATCCATTCTGAAAAAGGAATAAACTAAAAACATGAAAGGAACAGTCTATTTTCCCCCAAATGATTAGTATCCTCCCAAACCTAATAATTTTCTGTATGGAAAAAAAAAAAGTTCTAGAAGGAGCACAGCAAAAATATTACAATCACTGAGAAGTGTAGGGTGACTCTGTGCTATCTCCGTACAAACATCACAAGTGCAGAAATTGGTGAGCTTTTTTGGTTCTTAGAACTATTCTGAGTTCTTTTATTGATGAAGGAGATTTATGTCATCATTTTCCCCAAATTTGCCTTTATTCTACTTTAAAAATATATATATTTCTCCGGGTTTGACCAGGGTCTTGTAACACACAGAGAGTCACTGTTACACTAAAAATAACTTTACCTTCTTTATGTATTGTCCAGAGCCCCCTTGGCCTTTACACTGGCTCATTTAGAGGAGCACCTTTGAGTACGACATCCAATTAAACAGTAGGTTGACATTGTTTACATCTAGTGCCTCCTTCCTGTGTCCAGATCGCCTTCTACTTCTGCCCTGTACTCTGTCATCCCTTAGATATACAGAATTTTAGAGCTGGAAGAACATGTTAGTGAGGTTAGAGCTGCAGTAAGCTGTAGTAACAAGTAAACCCTATATTCTTGGGTGGGTAGCACAGTAATTTAGTTCTTACTCCTGTGACAGTCAGTGGCTCTCTTGGGTAACTATCCTCAGGGATCTCATTTTCTTCCATCATGTGGCCCCATCATCTCAGGTTCCTTCACCTCCAGCAGTGCAGATAAGAAGAGAGATGTTGTGGGACATTTTGGGAGCAGGCCAGGAAAGTGGAGTGTCATTTCCACCAGTATTCTGTTGGCCTAAAGAAGGCTGAGAAATGGAAAGAAGGGCAAAGATACTGATAGTGTTTGCCCCATAGAGTCCTTAGATGCCCCTTGCCTTCAATCACTTCAAGTGTTTTTTTTTCTTTTTCTTTTACTGTTTTTTCTTTTCTTTTTTTTTTTTTTTTTTTTTTTTTTTTTTTTGGTGGAGGAACAAAGATCCAGAGAATGTAAGTTACACACAGCTAATCAATGACAGCTTAGTTCAGCGCTAGCCAAGAGTCCCCTTGTCCATTCCTATTAATTCCAATCTATGTATAAAAGGGCTCATAATGTCTCAAAATACAATTGAAGCATTGTTTCTAGAACTTTCTATCCAGGATTCCAGGGTAAGGAGGACTATGACCACGCTGCTTCAAAACCTGCAGTTCCAGTGCAGTCCTCTCAGTCTGAGAACTGGACAGATGAATGTTTCAAGAAGCAAGTGCCAGTAGCAAACCCTAATTACAGAAAATCCTTCTTGGCTCCTAAGGGATATAAAATTACATTGCAGAAAGTCAAGGAAAATAGAAACAGAATACATTATAATGCTTTATTTGGAGGCCAAAAGTCACCTATTAAGACTGTCTTGATTCCGTCAAGATAACTAAAAGGGTAGAGACAGAATTTTATAGGGAGAGAAATTTTGGATGATGTCAGCCTGGTTTGCAGTCATCACATTGGCTTATAGAAAATACATCTTGAAATATTGTCCTCTTCATACTTGAGATCAAATGTGAGAAGAAACAGAATTGAAAACAAAAACAGAAACAAAAAAAATGAAACCTGATAAAGAATGAGGAATGGGTGCAGGCAAGGATGGATGGTCTCCGTAACGGGTTCTGAAAGCTGTCTGGAGAGTACTGCTTCACTAGTGGAAAAACACTCTTGTGTGGAAACCTGGGTAAACCTTTGCCTGACCTCTGATGATCTACATCAACGTCTATTGAACAGTTAGTTACATGCCTCTTTTTTTTTAAAGTCTAACTTCATCATTACAGAGGTTATATATCTGGATTTTTTTGCCTGAATTTTAAAATTTTAATCTGGAGATCTGACACTGAGTCATTAAAGGATGCATAATAGTTCTGTTAGTTTTAAGGGTCTGGGGCAAACTATTTAACATTCTCAGGTCTCCCTTCACTCACCATAACCACCAGGAAGGGAAAAATAATAAAAATAATATATGCCACTTGGCTGGAAATTAAGGTGCTGATTTAACCTAAACATTTCTTATCACATAAAATCAAGTAACAATAATATTAGAAATTAGATTTACAGCAGTGCCAGCTTATATTACGTTATTTAGCTGCCTTTCCCCAGATACAATCACATTTCATAGAGTTACAGATCAGATATTAAAAATAGTGCAGAATTTAATTATATGTGCCTTCATTTTTCAATCTTTCTCTCATTCTCTTCTTCCCCTCCTCACTGCTCCCTCTTTAAAATAAAATTTATCCTTATAAATTGGGGAAACATTGTGCCCATCTTATTAATAGTTATATTAAAGCCAATGAAATTAATGGTTTGCTGACTCACAGGTTAGTTTATGGCAAAGCTTGGGCTCAAATCAATGGTCAGAATAGAGAGCAGGAGGGATGGAGGTAGGCCAGTTAGGTATCTCCAAAGAACTTGGAAATAAGGTAGCTCTCAGAGTTAAACTAGTAAAATGCACACAAAATGCATGCAAACTAGTAAAACAGAATGTATATAATTAGTCAGTTGTCGAAGTAAGCCAAGAAATCATCTATCTGGTTATAAAATAGAAAGAAGTCTGTGGGAGCCTATCAAATTTCAGTCCCATTGATCAGAGGGTCCAGTAACAAGGAAGATGTACATGTGATTGGAAGTTGGAAGAAAATGAAGTGGCTGCATCATGCCTGTTTGGATAAAGGCTAAGTGAACAGGACTTGTTAGCCACGGAAGCTTTAGAAAGAGTCAGACGGTCACAGAGGCCCTCTGGATGCCAGAGCCCATAGACCTGGAAGACCTAGGGAAGACAGTCTTGGCATTATTCACCAAGCATTATGAATCCGTTGGCAAGACTATCCCTTTGTGGACAATACGTGCCTCAAGCCATTGACAGTAACATTCTAAGATCAAGTAAAAACCTTTGTACTGATTCTGCAGACACCAAGCAACCTTGTGATAATTTGGCTCTTCATGTACTAAGCCTATTGACAGAGCTGCCTCAGAGCTCTCTGGTCTACTTGCCAGTTGTATTATTATTTTAAATTACTATAATTATATTGATGCTGTGAGCTGGTTCCACATTAAGCATGCCAACAAAATCACTTTTATGAAACTAACAGACCTTAGACCGTGGTATATTCTTCAAGTTAAATACCACCTTAGGAGGTGCACCTGGGCAGGCAGTAATGCTGCCCAGCAACAGCTCAGGCTTCACCCTGTGCTCCTCTTGAACTGCAGTTGAACCAGCCACGTGTGATTTTGACTGAACCATACATAAAGTCAGGATCAGGATGTTCTAATAATATGACTGCCTTTAGTGATCTGACAAAACAATTGCCATATTGTAAGCCAGAGCCGTCTGCAGAATGAAGGGTTGGAAAGAACCTAAAGCATTTAACAGGCCACGTGCTGATTTTCAATTGTATCTGGGACCCCGCCATAGACAACTTCATCAAAGATACCAGTGTCGTCGACAGGGTAATGTTTTCCAGGTTTTTTCACACCTTATCCAGTTGCAGTAATCGTTAGGTGATAAATACAGTGACAGCTCATTACAAAATTCAGCTTCCAGAAGCTAAAAGGTTAAGTGGCACCTCTCTCATGTGCTGGAATGATAGGCTAGCATCTTACCCCTGTCCCTTCTCCACTCTCCACACCACCGTTCTGTCTGGAATCTTGTGCACTTGAAGCATTCGATTTCACACAAAACCCGTTGAAGTGAAAAGAAAGTTAGAAGGGCCCCACTACAGGATCTCAGGAATATATGACAGTACATAGAGGGCAGAGATGAAGGGAATAAAGAATATGGCCTAAAAACTCAAGGGCATTATCCCTAGTCTCTGCAAGTTTTTTTGATTAGTGTGTTACATGGGTGTATCTGTTTTCCTGTGTGTCTAGGGAGAAGTATTTATATACTCTATACCCTCATGCCAGCTTGTCACATATGTATGAACCCATGTCCATAGATGTTAACTACTTGGGTTTTTAAAAACAGCTTTATTGAGGTATGATTGATATACAATAAACAATACATATTTAAAGTGTGAGTTTTGATAATGTTGATCTGTAAAACCATCACCACAATCAAGACAATGGACATAATCATCACCTGTAAAAGTTTCCTGATGCCCTTTATAATCCCGTCTTCTGCCTCCTCTTACTCCCATCCCATCCCCAGGAAACCACTTATCTGCTTTTTCTGCCATTAGACATTTGTTTCAACTCCTAGAAATTTATTTAAGTGACATAGTACACACATTTTTTGTTTGTTTTCCAGCTTCTTTTACTCAGCATAATTATTTTGGTTTTCATCTATGTTGTGGTGGTTATCAAAAGTTTATTTATTTTCATTGTTGCTGAGTAGAATTCATTGTATAGATGTGCCACAGTTTGTTTATCCATTTACCTGTTGATAGATACTTGGGTTATTCCCAGTTTGGGGCATTTAGAAATAAAACTCTATGAACATTTGTATAAGTCTTTCTATGGATATGTGGTTTCTTTTCTCTTGGGTAAATACCTAGGAATAGATGACTAGGTCATAAGGTAGGTGTATGGCTAACTTTCTAAGGAACTGACAAACTGTGTACCAAAGTGGTTGTACCATTTTATATTCCCATCAGCAGTATATAAGAGTTCCAGTTTCTTCATATCCTTGCCAATACTTGGTATGATCACATTTTTCTTTTAATTCTAATAAGGCCTTGAAGTCAGGCAGCGGGAGTCCTCCAACTTTGTTCATCTTTTATCAGTATTTTTGCTGGTTTGTTTTGTTTTTGCTACTCTAGATCTTTTGTGTTTCCATATGAAGTTTAGACTAAGTTTGTCAATTTCTACACACCACTGAAAAAAGCCTACTGAGATTTTCGTTGGGAAGATACGGAATCTATAAATCAATTTAAAATAACATTGTGTATAAGTGGTATTTTATTGTGGTTTTATTTTGCATTTCCCCAATGACTAATAATGTTGAGAATCTTTTCACATGCTTGTTTTTCATTAGTATGTCTTTTTTAATAAGATGTCTTTTCATATATTTTGCAAATTGGGTTGTTTTCTTATTATTGAGTTTTCAGACTTTTTTACCTATTCTGGATACAATTACTTTGTCAGATGTGTTGTAAGCATTTTCTTTTGGTCTCTGACTTGTCTTCCTATTTTATTAATAGTATGTTTGGAAAAGCAGATGTTTTTAACTTTGATGAAGTCCTATTTATTAATTTTTTTTCATGAATTATGCTTTTGGTGTGATATCGAAGAAATCTTTGCCTACCCCAAGGTCAAAATATTTTCTCCCAGAAGCTTTATAGTTTTCAGTTTTATGTTTATCTCCAAACTATTTTGAGTTACTACTTATATGATGGAAGGTATGGATTTATGGAAGTTTATTGTTTTCGACATGGATATCCACTTGTACTAACACCATTTGTTGGAAGGACTGTGTTTCTCCACTAAATTTTCTTTGTGCTGTTGTGTATATATGTATATAGGCCTATTTCTGTTCCACCGATCTATTTGTCTCCAATAGCACACTGTCTTGATTAGTGTAGCTTTATAACGTCTTGAAGTCAGGTAGCATTAGTCCTCCAATGGTGTTCTTATTTTATCCGTAATTTTGCTTATTTGTTTGTTCTGTTTTTGCTATTCTAGATCCTTTGTGTTTCCATATGAAGTTTAGAATCAGTTTGTCAATTTCTACCACAAATACCTACTGAGATTTTGATTGAGATGATGCTGAATCTATAAATCAATTTAGAGAGAATTGACTCTTCACCAATATTGGATGTTCTGATCCATGAATGCATTATATCTCTCCACTTATTTAAGTCCTCTTTAATTTTCTCAGCACTGCTTTACAGTTTTCAGTGTACAGATAACTACAAACATTTCTCATTCACAGACCGTAAGGGAGAATGACCAATTTCTTAAGACAAGATATAGGCACCAGAGACTTAAGCCCTTGTACGGTATTACAGCAATGCAATGCAGGGACTATAAAGAGGGGAAAATAGTACCTAGTTTCTAGAATTGTGAGCATTAAATGAGAAAGCATAAGTATGCAGTTTACTATAGCACAGGCTGTAGGTCAGATCACCATGTTCCAATCCCGACTCCACCACTTATAGCCAAGTGATCTTGGGAAATTCACAACCCCTCTAGCATTCAGTTTTCTGATCAGCAAAATGCAGAAAATACTGGTATGTCCCTTGTAAGGTCCTCATGAGAGTTAAATGAGCTTATTAAACACTTAGAACTATTCTTGTCATGTAACAAGCAACTAATAAATGTTAGCAATGGTTGTTAATTTTATTATTAATAATAGCACTTAACATGACATCTGGAATATAGCCAACACTTCAAAAAAGCATAAATTTTATTATTAGCTTATATAGCAAACTAGGCCACTTGGTTAACACCTTCAGGTATGCTTCTCATCATAATTGAATATCCCAGGCTGAGCTGAATTTACTGGAGGGAGGTTCGTTCTTGAAAGACCTGACCTTGATACAGATCACAGACTCCCCATCCTGCTCTTTGGATGTTGTACTTGAGACTCTGCATCAGACACATCTATGCAAGGTCTCACCATAATTGGCAAATTTCCCACAATTAGCTTTACTGTTGGCTTCCTTAATTTCTCTCTGGCCCATCTTGGGATCTAAAAGTCTGGAAGAGATTGTATGAATTGATTTCTGTTGTTGCTCCTGAAAATCTTAGAAAGCTTATTCCCTCATGGAGATGCATCTACTCTATCCCTGGCCTTTGCTATAGGGTAAAGAAATGCTCAGGCCACCTTTTGTACATACTAGACTTGTTTTAGGGTATGATAGGATTTCCAAATCCCAGAAGGCTCTGTGCAGCTCTCATCACCCACCAGCACTATCCTGTACTTCTGCATACACACATACACACACACACACACACACACACACACACACACACACACACAATTTCCCTCCTGGCTTGACACAGACTGCCTGCCTAATTGGAAACCCATTTCTGTACTTGATGACTTTGTTCCTTATAAAAACACAAATTACCTTTGAAGGAAAAATAATAATTAACTTATGTGTGTAGGTGACAGTATGAAGTAATAGAAAGAGTCCCGGACCAGGAAGTAAAGGTTAGGATTCTAATCCTAGATGCCTTTATTCTTCCTCTATAACCTAAGATTCTACTTAAAGTCTCTGCTACACAATAAGGGGATGATGGCATCTGAGTCATTCATTCATTCATACATTTATTCGGTAAATATTTCCTACCACTATCATGGCCAGGTGTTGTTTTAAATTCAGTAGACACAGCACTGGACAAAACAAAATCCCTACTCCCACAAAGCTTATATTCAAGACAGAGAGATAGATAATAAGCAAATAAAGACATATGCACTAGATTATCAAGGAGTGGTGAATTATAAGAACAAAAACAAAGTAAATAGATAGAGAATTAAAAGGAATGCTAGTTTAGATAGAGTGTTAAAGGAAGTTCTTTCTGAGGCAGTGCCAGTTCAATAGAGATCTGAAGAAAGTGAGTGATAATGACATGAGGCTCACTAGTAAAGAACATTCCAGACACAGGGAGTGGTCAGTACGAAGGTCATAAGGTAAAAGTGTGTTCAACATGTTTGAGGAAAATAAAAGAGGCCATGTGATTCCAAGAAAGAGATAGTCAGAGGGCATGTAGGGGCCAAATCATATAGGCCAACTTAATGACTTTTAAGTGTTTTCTAAATGAGACAGGAAACCTCTGGAGGGTTTTGAGCAGGGGAGTGACAAGATCTGACTTATTTTGCAAAGATCACTCAGGCAGATGTACTGAGGACAGACCGTACAGTCGCTAGAGGGAAAGCAGACAGACACTGTAGCTCTAAACTGTTGCTATAGTGCAAGAGAGAGAGAGAGATTTGTGGCTTAGATGAGGCCTATAGTAGTGAAAGAAGAAAGGAATAAATGTTTGGAAATATGTTGAACGATTAGATATAGAAAGGAGTAAAAGTTGACTCCAATATTTTGGCCTGAGCAAAAGGGAGATGCCATTTACTGAGATCTAGAAACCTGGAGGAGAAGGTTTGAGGGGGCACACTGAGGGCTTGTTTCAGACATGTTAAGTTGGGTTGTCCACTAGATATCCAAGTGGCAGGCCAGATAGGTCATTGTATATTTAGGGCTGGACTGCAGGGCAACAGTCAGGGCCAGAGACTTACATTTGGAGTAATTGTGTCTGCATGAAATTTATGGCACTGGGTGAGGTCACCCATTGGTGACTATTGCTGGAAACAAGAAAAGTTCCAACGAGAAAAGGAAAATCCAAGAAAAGAGTGAGGTGGAATAGTCAACGGGGCAGAGGAAAAATCTGGAGGGCATGGGAACACGGCAGCCACATTTGAAAAGTGTTTCAAGGAGGAAAGTGAGCAAAAGCTGTTGAGAGGTTAAGATGGCATTTTTAATCTCTACAATGCATTACTGGATTAAATGAGATAAACACCTGGCACAGTACATGGAGGGGCTTTGAGCTGCAGACCAAGCACCAGAAATCTCAATCAAAAGTAGCTTGAACAATAAGCATGTTTATCATGTTATATAATATAATTCTGGATGAAGAGTTGTTCTGAGTTTGGTTAATTCATTAGTTCAGAGATGTCATCAAGGACTTCATCTTTGGGCAAGACAGCTGCTGCAGCTCTGGATGTCCTATTCTCTCACAGGATCCATAGACGGGATAAAGGGAACAGCCTCTTATTATATCTCTTTTTAAGAGTGAGGGTCCTTTACCAGTATCCCCCTGCAGAACTCCCTTTGAACTAAACCGGAATGTGTCACACACCCGTGCCTAAACTAATCCTAGCAGGGAAAGAGACCTAAATCAATATTCACGCCTTGGGGCTGAGGAATAGTCTCTTAAAGGACATAGCCATTCAGAGGAGAGTGCAAAGAGTCAGGACTCTGTGAGAGAGAAAGAGAAGGATTGAAAGGTTGTTCTTGTTTTAATAGCCAATACTGTCTGCCACCTAAGTGCTTGGCATTCTAAAGGTGCCCTTTCCTCCACAGCAGTGATGCAAACATAGGAGCTTATGGATAAACTGCATTATCTCGCAGCCAAGATGAGTTTTTTTCTCTTCACAATAGTGTTTGAGCAACTATTAAAATGCTCACCTCTGCCTTCCACAGTGTCACAGAATCTGGGGTCAAAAGACACCTTAAAAATTATGTATCCTCAATATAAAATCCCCATGACTTTGTGTGTTGGACAAGGTCCCAGCAAGAAATAGATGACATATTCAAATTATCCTAATTTAACAGGACTTGCTGCTACGAGTGAGGGCAGAGCGTAGCGAGACCACAGGGTAATGCAGCAGCCAGGCTACGAGTAACAGCTAAGCCTCCCTCTCACACCTGGGCCCACAGCGGCAGAGCGTTCTGAAGGGGCACAGTGAGCCTCTGTCAAGGGGCACGGTGAGCCCACGGTGGCCTTGCATGATGAGGAACATGGGGAATAAATCCCTGACTTCACCCCCTCAATTCCTTCAACTAAAAGCCAGAAGGCAAGGGAGCCCATCAATGGAGTCCCTACAGATGAGACTCTGGGGCCCAGAGCAGAGGAGAAAAAGGTGGAGATAGTTCTGGAAGAGCACATAGAATATATCCAGCCTGCCTCATAAGAGGACACCAGCCACTCCCGAGTCCACTCATTCCACCTGGGGGCAACTCTGACTGCTGCCAAGTTCCCAGAAAACCCAAGGGGTCCATACAAAACAGACCTAACTGCTGATCCCCAGGACGACACTATAAGTAGAGGACAACAGCCTACACATCTCAAAGCCAAGTGCTGGGGCTAAAGTCATTGAGACTAGTTTAGTCCTTGACCCCAGTGTCCAATTGAGATTGAAGGTTAGTGTCTCTACATGTGTTTCCCTTAGCACAGCGATTTTGCCCCCCACCCCCCAGGAGACATTGGCTATGTCTTGAGACATTTTTCATTGTCACAATGTGAGGGAGGGTCTGCATGCTCCTAGCACCTAGCGGGTGCTGCTAAACATCCTACAGGGCACAGGTCGGCCCCACAACAAAGATTGACACTGCCCCAATGTCAATAGTGAGGAGGCAAAACAGCGGGAGCTGAGTCTGAGCAAGGCTGTTGCTGGACGACCTTCCCCAGGAATACTCCCTGAAGACCCTCCTGTGTACCTGGGCTGAAATCTTTGTTTCAGGGTGCTAATAAAAACCAGCACTAGGGCCCTTTGAGAGCAGGGAGGGGAGGAGTTAGTGGGAACAGAATTGCAGGACTGAGGCGGGTGAGAGGAGAAGAGGGGCTCTTGGCTTACATTTGGAATGGCTGTTGTTGAATTTCCCCTTGGTCAGAACCCCAACATCTGAGATATGGGTGGGCGGGCCGAAGTGAGAGCAGGCTGCAGTGGACCCGTGCCAGCCACTTAGCCGCCCACGAGCTATCATCACATCCCAACATCAGCTTTCTGCAGGCAAGCATGTAAACAAGAAGAGCAGTCACGAAAACATAAGAAAGGAATAAAAGTTGTTTGGTCTGCTGTCAGGCACAGATTGTTGGAATATTCCAGCCCCAGTCCAAAAGGAAGGACTGACCATAACAACAGGAGACCATGTCTGATGTTCAGATACCCGGTGCCTGCATTTTCCTTGTGCTGGGACAATTTCCAAGAGAACCAGCCGCTGGTACCACCCTGTTTTCACCAAGGCCTGGTGAACACTGGTGTCTGTCCAATCACCCACATTAGGACTGAAAAATGTTTAAATGTCCACTGTGACCATAAATCAAGAGCAGGTGAACGTAGCGTCTGGTAAAGATCAGCAAGTGGGAGTATTTTGACGAACATTTGTCTCATGTGGCAATTCCTTATTTATTTAGCATCTACAGATCAGTAAGAAGTGTCGTATTTTAAGCGAATCTTCCAGATACCTGAAGTTTACCTATTTAACAACCTTAACGAGGTAGTCTTTGGGGGTGAAAATTTTCTAAAAGGTGCATATTCCTTTGTTTCAGTAAATAAAGTATGTTGACAATAATTCTATCTTTGAAAGAGGCTCAGGACAATTACTATTATGTAATAGTGAAAGAATAAGCCGCTCTCTTCAGACCCAAGAGCAATTTGCCCAGGTGTTAAGTGAACCCAAATCATGCCTTTTTTTTTTGGGGGGGAGGGGTGTGCGGGAAGGGGGTCTTGCACAAACTCCGCATAGCACCTCTTGTTCTCCCTTTCTGTAGCTGTCAGCTGTTCTAAGTAGTCTATTAGCCGATATATCACCTGGCCGGTCCACCATAATCCTTGCCTTCTACTAGTAACTGCTGCTGTGGGCTAGGACAGTGGTTCTTAATTTTTGGCAGCAAGCTGAAATCTCCTGGGAGTTTAAAAAAATTATCCATGCCTGTGTCCCATTTCCAGAGTACTGATTTCACTAATCTGGGGCATGGTCTGGCATAGGGACAATTTAAAACTCTGTTTTCTGTGATTCTGTTGTGCAAACAAGGCTGAGAACCACTGGAATAGAAAAATCTGATATCCTATTCTATTGGAATGAAGCATAAAATAAGAGTTAATTATGTATGAGCTGAGAGGTTTTCCTATGAATAAGCTTTGGTATAGAAACCTTTTTGGCATGTATTTTAGAGCTCTTTGGGTCTACTTTCTCACTCTTAGCTGTGCTCCGGAAAGCGATGTAAGCTAGGAGAGAGGTAGGATGGATCAATGGTTAGGGGCTCAAAGGCTAGAGCTAAACTGCCTAGGTTCAAACCTTGACTCTGCCACTTACTGTGTGACCTTGGGCGAGTGTCTGAACTTTTCTGTGCCCCGGCCTCATCAATAAAGTGTTGGAAGGATTAAATGGGTTCATGCACGCAGAGAGCTGAGTATACAGCCTGGAACAAAGTCAATGTTATTAGTTCGGGATCCCGGCAACAAACAAAATGTACTTCAGATGGTCAAGGTGGAGACAGAGGTGTGGGCAGGGCTAAAGGGATAAACCGGGGTGTTTAGCACCCAGATACTGCCAACAGTGGGAAACTATTACTAGCTGAGGCGGGAAGGGGAAGAAGTGGTGCTATAGGAACCCAGTGAAAGCTGAGGCTGTGGAGAGACACAGCAACTGCCAAAGAGGAGCAAAGAAGCAGGGAGTGAGCCAGGAAAAAACACCCCAACGTCTCTCTTCTTCTGACCTCCGAGAGGCCAGCCTCCGGGGGCACAGATTTAAGCACCAAAAATAGGGGAGAATTAATCTGAATGATGGGGAAGTGAATGGGGGTGTATCTAGCAGTTGGCTATTAATCAATTATCACTTGAGCTGGAAGTCACCAGAGAAAGTCCCTGTTGCCCTGGAATGGGTGAACTTGACACAGCATAGCTGTAGAATCTGGAGAGTTGCCCCTCAAGCCACACTCATTCTGGAAGAAAGATGCACAAAACTGAGATGGTTCAACATTGTTGTGGGCAAAAGTCCAATTTAAAAAACTGTCAAGTGCTCGTTGGGTATTTCAGGGCTTAGTGCAAAGCCCTTCATCCCTATGGACTGGTTTATGTTCCTGTCTGAGCCCTTTTCTCACTTGCTCACCTCCCTCTTTTCAACCCCTACCCATGTGCATGAGAACACAGGGTTCCTACTGTGTTTCCCCCAAAATAAGACCGGGTCTTATATTAAGTTTTGCTCCAAAAGACGCATTAGGGCTTATGTTCAGAGGCTGTCATCCTGAAAAATCATGCTAGGGCTTATTTTCCAGTTAGGTCTTACTTTCAGGGAAACAGGGTAGCTCTCTTCCTTTGCTAATTGGAACACATTCCTGAGCCTGACTTGCAACATACTTTGGAATTTTTTCCTCCATCACTTGCCCACCCCCAAACACCACCTCCTTCTCACTCATGAATGTTGACCTTTCGTCCAAAAAGTCTGCAGTCTTCTAACCTCCCACTTTCTACTTAAGTAGCCATTCTTGGCTGTGTTTACATTTGTCCTACAAAATTGTCCTTGGAGCCTCATTACTTATCAAGTACTGAGTGACAGAAGTAGAAGCAGAAGGCCCTATCTTCCAAGAGCTTCCATTCTACGTGTAAGGAGTAAGAGACAGGGCTCAGGTTGACAGGTGCTTTCCCCGATAGACGTCCATGCCGTGCGATAGTTTCTTCTCCACCTTTTGCCACCATGTCATATTGCAAATGGAAATTATTAACTTTTAGATTCATGCCTGGGTGCGTCTGGAACTTTTCATACTGTGCTGATACACACGCTTGGTTGCACTGGAGACCCTGCCGTGACCCTATCTCCATTTACATCATCCAGTTTTTTCCAGATCTCACGACTAGATATTCCTTTACCAGATTTAATTGAACTATTCATCTTTATTACTCTGTTATGTTCATTCCAAGTTCCTTTTGGAATTCATGCTTTCCATCACATACACATGGTGCTATAATAGCCATTATTTGGCTCTGTTCCCCTTTGGAAGCCTGGCAACTGTTACTATTGGGCTCTTCTAAGTAAAAAAAGATGAAAACTCTCTTGTTCCCCTCCCAGTACTTAGGCAGCCTGAAGCAAAAGCACCATAATGTTGGTACCAAAGCCCCCAGAGAGAATTGGGAATTGAAGTTTACAAAGGCCTGGTGAGATCTGAGTTGGCAGGATTTTAATCACTGATGTGGGTTCAGAGCAGGTTACATGCACCAGTAGCAGAAGTGAGGAGTACTCACTCAATACACAGGCCCTAGGGATTCAGCAAGTACTTGCCCTCAAGGAGCTTACATTTTAGATAAGGAGAGAGAACACCCCACCCCCACCCCAATAATGCAGGTAGCAAAGGATGAATGCCCGGTAAGTGGTATATAAGTAACAACAGTTGAATTGCATTTAAGAATGTACTGCAGGCATTTCCCATCATCAGGAGTAATCTTCTACCCAGGTAATTTCCATTTCAACTGGTATTGGTGGGATTTTGACAATATTTCTTAATTCATCTCTGTTTCCACATGCATAATTTTGGTGGCTGAGAAATGCCTCCCACTTCCAAACCTAGTGTGTTTGACGTTTTGAATTCATGACACATTCACAAATTTATTAAGGATTCATTTGTCAGTATCTAAAGACACATAAATGTGACTTTAGATTTATGTGTCTTTAGATACTGACAAATGAATCCTTAATAAATGTGTCTTTAGATGAAAATGTTTTAAAATAGAAATTATGTAATATTACTCCCCACTTGGGTAGGTTGAAGTGTATGCTTTATATTTTCATTTCTCTTTTTTTTTCAGGGTGGGCACTAGTTTAGAAAAGAACATATCCCCCAAGAACGTACCCTTCACACACAATTTGTCCACATGTGTCACTAGCAAAGAAATGGCAAAGTCCAATACTGAGCAATACGACATATATGACATGAACATGTATCTTAGCATTCACCCAAAGGGGACACTACTGACACATTGTAAGTGGGACCCAACACTTACGCTTTCCAACAGTGAAGCTGAGGTTACAGTGATCTTTCCACCTTCCAATGCTCTGTCTCTCCTTCTGAATATTCTATGTATGTTGTGAGACACCTGGCTTGGGCCCAGTGTCCAGTGGCAGCTCTGGGACTAACAGACCAACAGATGAATACAAACTTTGCCCTTATTACATCATCAGTTTAGTGAAGTAGCTACAGATGTACATAAACGGTATTCATGTATTCATTAGCTGAGCGCCTATCATAGTGACTGGCTTTGGAGACACAAAGATGGAAAGAACATTGCCCTTGTCTCCAAAGGATTTTCAGTCCATTTGGACTGACAAACCCAAAGAGATACTTTGGAATCGAAAGAGGAAAGTCAGTGGAAGAGACTTGCTTGAGGATTTCAGGGAAAGCTGGGAGGAGGCAATACCACAGTTGAATAGCAGAGAAAAAAAGAGGAATTAGATGGTAGAGGAAATTGGGGTAGGTGGGTGAGGGGTGAGAGAAAGGGCATTGCAAGCTGAGGCGATCGCACAAGCAAAGACAAACTATTGAGAAACAGCAATTGTGTAGCGCTCTTCTTGGTTGACCTATTCCTAAGAGTTCAGAATCCTGTACAGATTCATTTTTCCTGCTTTAGCAGCCTTTGGCAGGACAGAAAGACATGTCCAGGCAGTGTGGGTCTTTCCCAGGTTGCAGAATGAGTTGGTAGCATAGCTGGCTCTGGCTCTTCATAGTTAGGGGATGCAATCTGAGCTCTTGAACTTCTTGGGGGGCAGTTTCCCCTCAAGAGAAGGGCCAATAGAAGTTCATTCTAAACAGTGAAAAGATTGCACCTGCAAAATAAAGGGCCCAGTGTGGAGCAGGGTAAATATACCCTCGGACATTAAGAAATCAAGGCAAAAGTCTTTGGTTTCATCTGCTTCATTTTCATAGTCCTGCCGTACAGCCACCCTTACTTCTTCTGTGTCTGGAAGGAAAAATGCAGAGTCATGACACTTTGACACCAATTACACGTGACTGGGTCAAGTGCTTCATTCATCAAGGAAGTTGCAGGTTGTCTGTTCCGATGTTGTGATTCCCCTCCACCTTCCTTCCCTCCTCCCCAATCTCACTTAGCCATGTTCTCCAGCTGTCGTTGGTGAGGAAACGATAAACACGCACATAGCTCAAGGGTGACAATATTATACAGAGGTGACGTTGTGCCGCTGCTCTGCTCATCGGGCTCATGTATTGTAAAACCACAATGAACATCGAGAAGCATCCCTTCCCTTAAAGCACGTCTCCAGCTGGTTCTCGTATTGAGATCATTCCCCAAGCACATCTTAGGTGGCCCAACCGCAGAAGGCAGCTGTCCTATCACAGGACAGCCAAGTGAACAGCTAACATGTCACATCAAAGGACTCTCCCCTTCTGCTTCCTTCCACTGGACTTTCCTTCTTCCTCCCACTTCCTTCTCACAGGTTGCTCATTATGCACACAGAACAAACCAGATCTAGTAATTCTCTCCACCCTCAAATCTCTCTTCATCAGTCACAAGCTGTGGCTTCTCTCACCTGCCAAAGCCCAGTGGAAGGAAGGTGAGACTGGAGCAAGGTGTCAAATGAACATTCAGCACTTGACAAAAGCTATGATTGCTTTCTACATGAAAACAAAACAAAACGATCACCTCCTACTTTGAAGATTTCTTGCTACAGCACAATGGAATGCAGGTTGATTTCGATTTGCTTCTTAGTCTGCCTGTCATTGCAACATTTTAAATGAAGGTAGGATGTGTGAGCACTGGGCAAAAATGGGAGGAGAACACCATCGTCCCGGTGGCTTTACTTCCAGGTCCCTAACTGGGAAAATTCCACTTTTCACTCATGGCAGAAGGTTGATTTCCTTCCTCCCTCCCTCAGCCCAGGTTGCTCAGGTCCTTGCCTCTCCCTTGCACTGGCCTTGGCTCCCACAAACCCTGGAGGTGTATGATCCAGGAGTGGAGCCCAAGGAGGACAGGCTATAGAGGGGTCTCTAAGTTAAAGAGAAAAAAGCTGTGCCTGGGAAGTGCAGCTGAAAGCACTATTTCTTTCTGGCTTCATCCTACGCACACTTCATTGCACGTTCTGCAGTGTGCAAAGGGGAGCACTGTTTATCCACACACATATTGGATTGTTGATCTTCTTATCTGGGCTTCATAACTGTCTGCTTCATTTTCATTTCTCTTCCTCCCGGTTTGATTAAGCACATCTCCCTTGGCCCTGAAACCATGGGCCTGTCTATGCCAAAACGCTGACTCCCGTAGTGATGGGGCCTACTGAGCTGATAGATTTGTCACACAGCAGTCCTTGTTTTCCAGTCTTCGTTACTGACAGATCGTCAGACGCACTATTGGCTTTGTGCTGGGGTCTAAAGAAAGGACAGCCCTATTGCTTAACTGTTGCCTAATTTAACTCAGTTAAGGAGATGGTTTCTTAGGGGTAGGCAAGGTAAAGGTTTATGAAAAGGAATGTCCAAGGTTATGATATTGTGAATTAAACAGCCATGCGATGACCTAACCTACGTACCTTTCTTTAGGTGACTGTGTAATAGACATAGTCTTGAAAATGTGTATTTAACTTGAAATTAAAAATATTATTAAAACTCCTAGTGCAGAGGTGCTATTTAAGACTCTGGTTAAATGAAAAAACAATTTGTAAATGAATAATCCCCCTCTAATTTCATTTCCATAAAGTGATTGCACCGAAGATGGCGTTTCCTTACAGCGAGGGCAACCTGAATCGTGGTGTGCATCACACAGGGCCACTAAAGCAGGGGTGAATGCCCTGGGACTGCACTTATCTGTCTGTTCACTTGGCACTGCCTTTCACACAGTTCCTACCGTCATCAAGCCTTTCCTGCTGCCAGTGTGTCCTGCCAGTGACTCAGTATGACTTCATTTATTTGAGGTTTTGGGTATGCATTATCAAGACCCAAGTGACTGTCGGTATTGTTCATACACCTGGAGGCAGAATCAATATTCCATGGCCTATAAAACATCTGGAGTGATTCTTAACACATCATTCAATCTAGGGCTATTTCCTGGAAAATTACTCAGCCCATCTAGATAACCTGACGTGCATGGAAGTGATTCTAATGACTGGTGAGAGAAAAGTGATGTGTGTGGGGTGGTGTAGGGATGCTGAAGGGCTCTGTCCACTTAAGTTGGATCAGTTCCTTCTTCATTAGCATTTGCTCAAGTCAAGCCAAGAGATGAAGCTGACTATGTTAGTGACATTTTCTAATGATGGAATTTAGCCACGAGTTCCAATTAAATCACAAAACACTATGGAGCTAATTGTCCTTGACAATTTTTTTGAAATGTTTTCCAAGCAAAACCTAAATGTCCTTTTGAGACCAAATTCTTCAACTCTTTCTATGAGTATGTACGCTATTATAAAGCTTCAGTCCTGCACTAGCCTCCACTGGATCCCCTCAATGACTGAAAACATCAAAGTTCAAACAGGCTTCAGGTGACACTTTTCTACTCCTAAGAGTTTAGAAAATTGCTAAGTTGGCGGTGTACTTTTGGGACTCCCCCAAATCCATTTCTTTCAGTATCTCCTGAGTTTCACTGGGAAATTCAGCAGAGAAAATCATCATACCTTATCGGTTAGAGTGACAACAAAATGCAAAGATGCAGGTATGGACCTGATGGACTCTTTTATTATTATTATTATTATTATTATTATTATTACTGTCATTAAAATTTATTGGGGTGACAATGGTTAGTAAAATTACATAGGTTTCAAGTGTACCATTCTGTAATACATCATCTATATTGTGTGTTCACCACCCAGGGTCAGTTCTCCTTCCATCACCACATATTTGACCCCGTTTACCCTCATCTGTTGATTTCTTGACGTGCTCAGTTCACAGGTCCATATAGACTAGTTTTTCCTGTGTGCAAAATGAATAATGAGGATAATGATATCAAGAGTGAACTCACCCTTCCAATCACCTTATCAGTCAGATTACTTAACCTCATTGAGTTACTAGGATCCTTCCAGCTCATGAATGCAGGTGTGACACTGCTAGGGACGGATGTTGCTATTCAGGATAAAGTTACGTGCTCAAGACTTTCCTGGCTTCCCAGCAGCATCACTGGAGGCTGATAAGCCATAGCCAAGACTGTTCAAGGTCTCCAGCTGTTCTGAAAGTGACTGCTTGTTTATTTTAGGTAGATAAGTGTTGCTATTATTCCTGGGAGGGGAGGAAATGCCGGGGGCTGGAGATCACTAGAATTTTTAAATTAGAACAGTGTGAAGACATGTTTTAAATTAGAACAGTGTGAAGAGAGGGAGAAGCCACATACTCTGCACTCGGTGACTGTAATTATAGCTCCCTGTAAGAGCAGTTAATAACCACTTAGCCTTTTGTAACCTAAGGGTAGTGAACACTGAAGCTTTGCTTGTTAATTAAAGTTGACAGAACGCTGGAAAGAGCCTCGGGGGAGTATTTTCTCTTTGTTTACCAATAAGGGAGTATTTATTTGGTTTCTTTTGTGACTAACTCTAAGGTTAAATCAGAGGAAATAAAGCAGTATTTTCAGGAAAATCCTGGGGAAAAAGTCCAGCATTATCTCAGCAATTAACATGGTACAACCAATGAATAAGTGACCCATTTTGCCATCAGAATCTGCATGTATTCCTAGGGATAAAAACAGAGAAAAACAAATGTGACCACTAGGATTCTCTCAATCCTCTTCCCAAAGTTCTCGCCAGGTATCTAAATAGCTTAAGACATCAGAGAAGGTCAGAAATGAATTGTTCAGGTTGTTCCCAGCAGCAAGAAGAATGCCCATGACCTAACCAGATAAAGTATAAGAGAACGGTAGGAGCAGAGGTTCCATCGAAGGTTATTTAGAGATCAGAAGGTCTATACTACAATGCCATCACTTACTTTCTCCCCTCACCCAAAACTTCAACAGATACTCAGTTTATAGTGAGTGGGTTAGGTCCACTGAATTATAGTTAAATTCAGATGCTTTGGCTTGCATGAAATAGTTTAAAGCTAAAAGAGAATACTACTTTTGCAGGAATTTCAGACATTTTTGGTTTTCTTCTATGTTCACAAATTTTAATTTCAAGTTTCAGCTTTACCACAACTCTCATATACAAGCAAATTTTCTCTTCCTAATGTTGATGCAAAAACATCCAAACTTGTAGAAAAATTTTATGAGAGTTTATTGAGCCAAATGGACAACTCACCAGGAAGCAAGATCTCAACAGACTGAGAAAAATGCTTCCCAGAATGACACTGTGCAGCTTCTTTCATATGTTTGGAATTAAGGAGCGAATGTAAGGAATATTACATAAATCCAAAAGAAGACAAGGCAGGGAAATCTCTGTGATTGGATTACAGAATAGATAACAAAATTATGTGTTTTTTTGAGGATGGTTACACTTTAGAGGAGTCTGCAAAAGAGGCATTTCAAAGATGTGTTAAGCTAGAGGCACAAAAATCGTGGACAAGGCTCACTTAAGGCAAAGATAACCTTTCAGTAGGGAAGTTACAGGCCTGATGTGTGATCCACCAGGATCTGCCCAGTTAGAATTTTATGAACAGATCACCCTGTGAGAGGTTACATTCATTCAGTTAGATTTATCACAGTGCTCCCTTTTTCATCCACACTAATTTCAAGAACATTTAAATATCTCTGAAACTAGGTTAAGGACACAAGATATAATATAGTGCTCCCATTTTAGTCAGTTGAAATAAATATAAATTTAGCCCCTTTTCCCAAATACTGGAAAATTTTTTATTATCATTAAAAGCCAAGAAATTTAACTCAATCTCATTTTATACATCTGCTTTTATTCCTCTTGTGTTTGCAATAGAATGACTTTAGAAGTATATTGACTGTATTGTTTACCTTGATTGACAGACACCCAAAATTAAAATTGCTACTGGATGGATAGTTTATAAATCAGAGAATAATTCAATGTAAATTAATTGAAGATCTATTTTAATTTTCTACCATGTTTCAGCAAACAAAATTGCAACTACTTCTATTGTTATGTGTTTCTTAGAAAATGTTTACTCATTTTTTGTTTGCCACATGTTTCAGCTAGAAGTCAAGGAAATAGAGCCGCTAATGAAGGGAGAACAGCCAGCAGTCAAGCCACTCACCTCCTGCTCCCAGGAGTAGCCACCACATTCCAGGATATGCTCCTAGAAGTCAAAATTAAATAAATAAATTTTATCCTGGTTCCAGAAAAAAATCAGACTTTCAGGAACTTACTCAGATGAACCAAATGAAAAGAGATTGATGCACACCTATAGAAATCGGATGGAAAAGAATAGGTGGCAAAGTCAAGTGGAGCCAGGACGGGCAATATTCCATAAGTTAGTACCTCTAGAAGGTAGTTACATTCTCAGAGCTGGTGCTCTGCTTTGAAACTCCAGAAACTTGCTCTTATCTATGTCCAGGGATGACATCAATCGAAATGCAGATGTGCTTCGGGTATCATCTAGGATGCCTAATTCATTCAAAATACAGTGGACTAAATAAACAACCATGTGGGTATGATGCTTTGCCCGTATGCAGGCTATATGGGGAGCTCTGTCATAACCAAGAAGCACTTTATTGGTTCACCTCGAGAAACTATTGTCATAAGAAACAGAATGTTTGGCATTTCATGTAATCCCTACCTAAAAAATTATGGGGAAAGCCCAGTCATAATCAGAAGGGAACTCAGTGCCCCTGGAATCAGAACAAGAGGCTTAAACCAGTAGGACATTAATGAAATTGAGTTAAAACAGCTGGAGGCATCCATCTGATAATAAGAATTATTTTGCCAGCAATGGCAAAAATAGAGTCCAATAGCTGTTCTCGACACCTACTTCCACATTATGGATTTCTTTAGAAATGAAAAGTTCCAAAGTCCCCAGCGTGGCTCTTTCCCCCTCAATAGTGCTTCAGTGGGCACCATCCAAGTGATCACTCTTCTAATTGTCCTTTTCTTCTATATCTCTAAAACTGATAAACCTTCTTCACAAGGCCTTCTGAACTGAATTATTCCGGCGCTTTTGCATTAAAAAGGCATATTGTCAGCTCAGGAGTTTTTTATCAAATTTTTCAAAGGCTTAGGCCAAATAGCTCTCCAAGCCTGCATTCGAGTCCATTTGCCTTAATTCTATACCTAGTCCTAATATCTGATTCTGCCACCCACATACCCTGCCCTGAAAAGGGGATGCCACAAACAATAGACAAGCCACTGAGAAGAAACAAACGCATCACAAATTAGTAAATTAGCATATTGGCTTATGTCTTGAGTATTGGGAGCTCCTGAAAGGTGCCCAAGAATAATAAGAAAATTGGAAAAATAAGATTTGCACTTGAAAGTTAAATTTGATCAATATATAAGATCAATCTATACAGTACTCCAAAGTATGTTTATTTCTATGTTCCCCAGAGAATTACAAAAATAGTTCAAAGATGTCCTGTAAGATTGCCTTTTTCCCCAGCTGCCTGGGAGAGAAACGAGAATGGGGGTGAGTGTGTGATGCCTGATCCCAGGGCAGGTGCATTTGCCCAGTACAAACACCAGGACTGATGGAGGGAATGAGAGCACCATTCTACCTCCTCCCCTGGTTTCTTTGTACCGAGATACAAAGTCAGGTAACAAAAAGGCCTGGCTGTGAGAATGATTCTCAAACATTTAAATGTAACATAATTAACGATAATTGTAATTAATGATATATAATTAATGATAACTGAAATTTTTATTATTGATAATATAAAATACCTAATGTTCTGAATAGTATAAATGCTTTACAACTTTAGTATTAACCTAACATTTCCTGGATGACTAGTCATACCATAAAGGACAGTGATATAGAATCCAAATTAAGGATAAAATCAGGAAAGATAATCCCTTAGAAAGTCAACACAAAACGCATGGATTTATCCATGATCAGCAATAACCATCGCTGAGATGGTTTGTAAATGTGTGCAAAAGGAGACTTAGGAAATATTTAAGTCTGGTCAAGAAAGTATCATTTTGCAATTATTTGCAGTTACATTGTAGCTTACATGGGGAAAAGTTAGTATGCAAAAGCCATGTAGACTACATGTAGTGTAACTAAAGAGAGCTGAAGAATAGTCCATGTCCACTTGTGGAGGGTGGGGAGTAGGCTGTTTTCAGGGAAAGGATGCTCTAAAAATTTGTCTTAAGTTTCTTCTTTGAAATATGACTGGAGGATACTATCCCAGTGGTTTCTAAGCTTTTCAAGTATGAGAAAAATTTTCAGGGAAGGAGGATTTTCTTTTTTTTTTTAATCTAAGAAAGCTCTAAGATTTGCTCACATGTAATATAATTTGTTTCTAAAAATTGTATGAAACATTCCCAACATCAGGCTGGGGTCTTATAAGAACAGATTGTTCCCAAGGAGCTAAAGTTTATGATAAAATCCTTTTAGCACAATAGCTCACACTGTATTTTCAGCATTTCATTCACGTTCTTTAATTTCATTTTTTTTTTCATGACAAGGGACTATAACAACAGGATTACGCTCCATGAATTATACTGAAAAGCAAAGATTTGCCACTTTATCTAAAGACTCGATTGCGTTAGGTTAATGAGATCTATGTTTCCAGTTACTAGTTTCAACATTTCGCTTATCACTTTATTCTCCACTTCTTTTTATAAAAGAGTAAGTTTGAAACTGAAAAAAATGTCAAATAATTGCACAAATATTGGCGCACAAAGATGACAACACTAAAATTCAACAGCCAGCTGGCAGATATCATCATCATGCAATAATAGCCTGAAATGTGCTAGTCAGTTAATGTCTAAATTGAGTGCCCAAAAAGTAGTGTAGGAATGCCAAAATATAGTAGTTCCCCTAATACTTGGGGGCATACGTTTCAAGGCCCCCAGTGGATGCCTGAAACCATGAATAGTACCAAACCCTGTATATACCATGTTTTTTCCTGTACATCCATACCTATGGTAAAGTTTAATGTATAAATTAGGCATAGTAAGAGATTAACAACAATAACTAATAATAAAATAGAATAACTGTAACAGTATACTGTAATAAAAATTATGTGAATGTGGTCTCTCTCTCAGCAGAAACAAACAAACATACAAACATGAATTTCTTTCTTTTTCATAATGGCACAGATCGAAGATTTGCTCTTACCTTATATCTTAACAACCTCAGCATATAATTTTTTTCTTACTAAGTCAAAAACGTTCACCTTTTCACTTAAAGGAAGCACTTTAATGCTTCTCTTTGGCATTTTCAAATTGCCAGCATCACTATTCTTGTACCTTGGGGACATTATTAAGTAAATTAAAGTTGCTAGAACACAAGCACTGTAATACCAGGACAGTTGATTTGATAACTGAGAATAATGCTAAGTGACTAACGGGCAGGGAGCCTGTATAGTGTGAAGACACTGGACCAAAGCGAGGCTTCACATCTCAGGGAGGAAGGAGCAGGACAGCACGAGATTTCATCCCTTTACTCAGAACGGTGGGCAACTTAAAACTTGTAAATTGTTTATTTCTGGGATTTTTTCATTTACTATTTTTGGACTGCAATTGACCATGGGTAACAGAAACTGTGGAAAGCAAACCAGTGGCTCAGGGTGGGGTGGGGGTGGGGGATGGAGGGGCTATCATATAAGGGAGAAAAGTGAAGGCTAACCAAAATGTACTTTAAGGACCTTTGATTGTGAAAAAATTGTAATTTAAGAAACCCCACAAATACAATCATGTTTTAAGATAAACGCAGCTACGTACATCCATGAACCAGAAGTGCAGATACGCGAAACATCATTTAGTCAATCAATGGATTTGATGTGCTTGTAGCTCAAATGGAAGCCATGATAACATCAGTGTTCTGACTTACTCAGCAGTAATATTTCTCACTGTAAATGCCCTTTCTGGCTGTCACTGCAGTAATCTCTTTTGAGTAGGTCAGTAAGGGTCTGTCTTTTGAGCCTCACAAACTCAGGGTGAACTGATTATGTCCAGTTAAAGAGCCTGCAAAGCTGAGACCCGACTGCTGTGATCTAAGGCCCTGACTTCTGTAGGGCAAAGCTTCAGAGTCAGTGTGGTCCCTTTTTCCATTTCTCTACTTAAATCTAATCTATTTGTATGACATATGCTTAGAAATAAACTTTATTGTAAGCCTTATATGTAATATTGAGATGTAATTCGTTTATGGAAAATTGAATAAAGGAGATTCCCTCTCCCCAGACAAGATACATATCTCAGCAGATAATAGCTTCATGTTTTGTTTTTTTTTTTTTTTTACTAACTCATTAGTGTTACATCTAATGAATTACACACCCCTACACTCTTGCCCCCTGGGATCTCTGTGGTAAATTGATAATATATGCAGCAATCAGCATATTTAGCTGAAAGGCAATGCCTCTCTTTTCTAAAAGCCCTGGATGCCTAGCTTGCTCTCCAGAACCAAAGGATTCTATATTACTATAAAGCCGCATCTGCATTTCTTAAGCTCTATCCAATAGATTTAAGTCAAGGTACAAGTCTTAAGGCATTACAAAAAGATATTGGGACATACATCCCTACAGCCGAGGAAGTGGTAGCTTTTTATTTTTGCAGACTTCTGACCTTATCAAAGCTTCAGACCATGAGTTCATCTGGCATCTAATAAGCACAAGAGCCATTTGTTCCTGGCATGATCAAGTCAGACGGTATGTCACAAGCCATTTCCAGGTTGAGTTTTCTTGAAAAGACACATTTGCAGGAAGCACTGCCAGAGAGAAATGACTGTGGCTGAAATGAAATAATGGACATTAAGGAATACGTACTGACTTCAGAAAGAGCTGCTGAAAGCAGCAGCCTGAGATGCTGGGATTTCATATGAAGGCAGTTTGTAGTCATAAACCAGACAGGTAGTTCCAGCATTTGCAGATTCTCTTTGGCATGGCTGCTATAAAAACTGTTGGGCTGAGAGCAAAATCTCTACTTCGCTGAAACCATCCCAGTTCCCATCTACTGATGTTGTGCTCCTGATTCACAGCAATGCAAGGTTCTTACGGTGAACGAAGAGAGAATTGTTCATTTCCTACATGTTCATGACCAAGACAGGTCCAGTCTTTGTGCATTAACTTCCTGCTTAATGCAACTGATACTCACTGTCAGCTTGTTTCACAGGGACTCCAAATAGCCTGGCTGGGCTTGCTCAGCCAGGAAGGATTGAGGTCCGAGACCAGTTAAAGTGGTCGCTAACGGTACCACTGAAACTACATCTGCCCTTGGTTAGACTTACACCACTGATAACCACACTTTCTCATCCCTCCGTGACAAACAAATTGATACTACAGTTGAAAACTAATTAAAGACCAATAAAAGCAGAAACTTTGTTTTTAATAAATGTTCTTGACTAAAAACCCTTGTAGCCAGAAAGAATAAACTGAGCTTCTTACAGAGCTTTCATATTCAAAATAGGATCTTCTGCCCCAGGCTCATCCTTGTGAGTGAATTCATTCTCTACATAATGGGTTTTTTTCCAAGACTTTAGGGCAGGGTTTCTCAAAACTGGCACTATTAATGTTTTGGGCCAGATAGTTCTTTGTTGTGGGGGTTGTCCTGTATATTTAATATGTTTAGCAACGTCCTTGGACCCCACCCACTAGATACCAGTAGCACTCCCCCAACCCCAGTTGTGACAAACAGAAGTGTCCAGAGACATGGCCCAATGTCCCCTGGAATGGAAGGGAGTGAAAAATTACCCCCAGTTGAGAACCACTGGTTTAGGGCATTATTTAATAAGCACATTTTATCCACACCAATGACACCTCTCCCCCAACTCCTCACTCCCAAGCCCTCCAAAAGAATTGCCTCTTGTTCTGTAAAAAGATGACCAGCTTATTTAAACAACTTTCCCACCAATATTACTAGTTATGAGGACAATACATTAATTGATTCAATTCATACTTAGAGGAAAGTGTTTCCATCCACACATCCTGGAAAACTAAAATGGAAAACTCTAAGTATAGATGTGTTGAAAGAATAAAAATAAGTTAAAGCCCAGCAAATACTCACAGAAAATTCAGGTAATAGAGAAAATTTTTTTTAACAAAATAACATTTAAAAATTAGCCAAAATCTCACCACCCAGGAAGAACCATTACTAATATTTGGTGAGCATTCTTCCAGACATCTTTCCATGTACATATACAGGTATAAAGCCTGGAAGATATACGGAAGTTCTTCTGTAAAATAACTCAGGATTAATTATACCATGATTCCGTATTGACCTTTACAAAAAGAGATTATACTCACTCAGGTGTTTTTTTTAGTAGTAATCAGTATTCTATTGCCTCCCCAGATTTCTTTCTTTTTGCTTTTTACTAGTTTCAGGTGTACAAAGCAACGTAATAGTTAGATTATACCCTCACAAAGTGGTAACCCTTCTCCCCCGCCCCAAATACTCATGCGTTTTTAAATTAAAAGAATTTCATTTCCAGATGAAAAGGAAACTGCAACCTGAAAGATTGATGAATTTCAGAGTAATGTTTCTTCACCACTAGAGATAGTGCCTCTTAAAAGAACTCCCTTAAATTAAGAAAATATTTATGGAAAATTTTAGGAACTGAAGTTATTGTTATTTTAAAACTGTCCCTTTCGACACTAAATGGTGTCTACTGACACTGAAAGATGAGGAAGTTAGTTAACGTATTTTTTTCCTACCCTTGTTCCTCCCAACTCCAATTTGATTAATTATAATATTTACATGTGACCTTTAAGTTCTCTTCTTTTGCCATACTTCCTACAGTTGTTTGGTCTCAGTTCTATTTTAAATGAATCCACAGCCTCTCAGTTCCTGAATTCTTTGTTTTGACTCTTTTTTTGTTTTTGGATGGATTGGTTTTGGATGGATTGGTTTTCAAGACACAGTTTTTATTTGCAGAAAGGATCCATAGACGCTGTCTTTCTTGAGTTTTTGAATCCTTCATGATATCGGCCTGCTGCTTTCTTGCTCAAAAGACAGCTTGGCTGGAGATCAACTCTTGGGTGACCCTTTCTTGCCCTCAAGCTTTCTACATGCCACTCTATGATCATTGCTGGGGTTGACGGCTGGTGCCCACTGCAGTGACCTCTGAGCCGACACTGGGTACTGGGGCGTGGGGCACCACACAGCTCCCTGGTTCCTCCTGGTACGGGCATCTCTTACTGAGGCCACACCTCAGCCTTCTCAGATCCCCTGAAGGCCATTGCTGCCCTTCAGAAGAGGAAGGCGGCCTACTAGCTCCGGAGCGAGTCTCCTCTAGCCTCCCTGCCCCGTGCCAGGCACATGGCCACCTGCTGATCTCGCAGAATGACGGCAGGAGCACGTCCTCCTTCCTCTCCCACTGCCCTTCTTCCACATCCAGGGAAATTCAGTGGCGACTCTCTCTTCCTGCCATTCTCTGCCCATTGGGTCTAGGAGACACACAGCCATCGCTTCTTCCCCTTTCTCTGAATAAGCCACCATTTCTCTTTCCCAGTCTTCTTTCTGCTTAACGTCCTTACTCAGGATCTGCAATTGAGTAACCAGTTACTCTGGCCCCACTCATTCCAAAAACATATATATGAATTAACCAAGGATTCATTATTCCATGCTCCCATACTGATATTCTGGTATTGATTAAGTACTGGCCCCTCAAAGCAGGTACATCTCCACTTTCTTCAAGTGTCACCCAGTTTACTCTTACCTACTCTCCCCCCCCAACCCCAAGTCTTGACTGCATTTTTATTCTACCATACACATCTTAGCACATGAAAAGGCCAGACTGTATGAATAGTTATCCTTTTAGATTGTGTCAGAAAGCCTCTCAAAACAGAGTACCCTACACACAGAGGTAGTCAGCAAATGTTGATGAACGGAATGCATTGAGAATGCTATTAACAGGCTCCAGGACTCAGGAAGTAAAGGATGCATAAGGGAATACCAAAATAAATTAAAGATCAGGATGTAGAATTTAATAATAATAATAATAATAAATGTTAACTGAATGTTTCCCATGTATACGGCGCTGCTTTAAATTGTTTACATATGTGGTCTTGTTCAATCTTTACAATGCCTGTAGGTGGGAAGTACTATTATTGTCTCTGTTTTAAAAATGAGGAAACTGAGTCATAGAGGAGTTAAGGTAAGGTCTGAACCTGAATCCGGGAAGACTAGGAGATGCTCTACATGGTTATTATGAGTGAATATTTTCCATCCTGACTAAGATTTGCAAGGATATAAGCTTAAGGAACCATAAATTAAAATTTTGGTTAGGACTAATGAACTTTCTTTTTGTGAAATTGACAGGGCTCCATCTACCAAGAGAGGGTACAAGCTCCTTGTAAATGTCTCAGACAAAAATGACACCTATCCATGTGTGACCTTAACTTACACTCTTCCATTCCAACGAAACAATGACCTCTTGATGTGGAAAGCCAGGAATGTGAGTTGGGGAGGAGAAAATAATAAGCTGCTTTCACTTTCAAAGCACAAACGCACCAGCCCAAGGCGGCTTTCTCTGCTGTGCACTTTCTACAGCTCAAGAGGGCCTTCCATGTGCCAGACAGATTAAACACTCGGGGAATTTGATATAATCACTCCTGGGAGGGGATTTTTCCACTACGCTCTAATCCAATGAGGCCTGGCTGGCAAAGGCAGTTGAATTGAGAGAGTGACTAAATACACAGAGTCCTTGGAGGTTAAAATACAGTCTGTCTACGAGGGGAAGGCATTTTGCCTTTAGTCTGTCTGGATTTCTAATATCTACTGCAGACTATTAATCATGCAGACCAGACTCTTGAAATTCTTTGAATTATTTTACATTTAATCAGAATCCTCCCTTCCCCCCAAAAAAGCTACCAAATCCTACCTGGTTATCTGATTTAAGTGATTTTAAACATTTAAACAATGGTTTACCTGGAATACATACTCACCAATTGAGCATATGTTTAATAACTTTGAAATACAAAAACCAAAGATGCAATTACTATGCACATCATGAAATCATGAGAATTAAAAATTAGCCAAGGATTTCTTGTTCATTTCCTTTAGATTTCCTGGTAAAACATTGGTTGTCCTACATTTTCACCATCAGATGTACTATGGGAAAAATGAAATAACTCATTTTCTATAGGACCATTTCCATCTAATTTTACTGGGTGAGAATTTGGCCCAGAGTTTACACTTTAATGTATCATTCTGTATATTAAAATGTCACCTGATTTTGTTTGTGACCTTTACATAAAACAGATGTCACGATTTACAAAACCACATCTATGAGAAGTCCAGAAACATCTCTCGTTGCTCCTCCACTAACCTATTTTCCATGATTTGCTGGGCTTTAACTTTTTTTATTCTTTTGACAAATCTATATTGTGTTTAACTCGGAGTTTTCTATTTTGGTTTTCTGGACTATGTGGATGGAAATGCTTTTCTCTAAGAACCCAATCCTGGGATAACAATTGAAGCCAAATTGGAAATATGGAGTGGTATTCAAGTTCCAGAATAGTCATAATTCCCCATTCCAACCACATATAAATTCCTAAACTTGCTTCAAGCAGAGAATCTGGGACGTGAACAAAGTCTATGTTTTCCTTCTACTCACTCAGAAGCGTAGGTTTTGTGTTTTCACCTTAGGGCAGGGAGGGAATCAAGACCCATATGCTCTTGATTGCACAATCTGGGAGGGAAAGAAAGCAAACATTCACCTAGGCCAAAAGAATGTTGCCACAAATCTGTCACCAATACAGCCACCAGAATTTTTCAAGATACAGAAAAAGTAAATTTTTAAAGCAAAGCCTCTTTAGTGCTCTCTTTTTGGAAGTCTCTTGTTAATTTCCTCTTGTGCTTCCCTGGCCATCTGAGAGCTGGAGTTTATGCACCATCACCTCACAGCAAACAGACTCTGAGCCAGAGGGCTGCAAGGCAGTGAGCCTCATTAAACCACAACCCTTCACAAATCTGGTCTGGGCACATGTTTTGGCACCAAATTTCCACGTTGGGGGAATATTCCAGAATACTTAAGGGTTTTAATTTGTTTATTTCTTTAAAAGAAATGCTTCAAAGTCAGATAAAGTTGAGGAATTTGGAAGGTGGTTAAGATGGCTATGTCTTCCAAGGAGATGAATTCCAAATTTGACATCCTCAGGGCAAGACAGGAATCTAACACATTGTAGTGAAGATTGTGTGGTGGTCTGCAAGCTTCACCACTGGGCCAGTGTGGTCTTCCACTGCCCAGACTTTGCCTGTTTGGGAATTTTAGTGGAACACAAATAAGGGAAAGCAGAGAAAATGGGGTAAAAAGGAGGTATAAATTATCAACAACCACCATATAGCATACATCCTGGATTTTCTGGGACCCATGTTCATATAATCTCCCTGGTTTTTCCCATAAAGGTAGTCATACTTGCCAGGTGGGGTGTCTCAGTTTTAATTAGAAAAAATTTAAATATAAACTAGATATAATTTATAAAAAACAGGGAACATTTTTACCGCTACTTAAGGGCGATGGTTGTGACATATTTATTTTTGTATTTCTAATGACATACAGCAAATAAAAAGGGCTCAATATTTGGTGCATGAATAAATGAATGAATGAATTGAAAAATAAATAAGCTAACGAAAATCAAGATAAATATGGGAGAATAACAATTATTTTATTAAGTTTTATTGTTTTACCCCTATTACTAATATCTAGTGTAAATTAAAAATCCAAAGACCAAGGTTTTAATCCTGGCTCTGTGGTTTCATTGAGAAAGTTATTAAACCTCCCAAGGTCTCAGTTTTCCCATCTATCAAATGGAAATAATAACTTCCTCTATTTAGCTTATATTCCAGAATTATTATATAAACCAAGACGCCGAATATGACAATGCTGGGTAAACTGAAAAGATCCACACAAATGTGATTTATTTTCTCATTGTCATTATCATCACTAATCATTACTGCTTTAAGATTCTGGGTTGTTCAGCCATCTCGTATCTTGCCAAAAAGTAAACTGCTAGTAGCCACAACAAACTTCATAACACATCTGAGCTTTTTGAAATTGGCTTAGTTTTTATAGTAATTAAAAAATAAGTCATAACATTTCATGCTTTGTCCCTGCAGTGAGCCAACCAGAGTACAATCAAATTTTGGAAATTATAGAGTACCAACCCCAGGAAGAATTCTTTTGCAACACACACACACACACACACACACACACACACACACACACACACACTACATATACTACAGCACTAAGAAAGCTTGATAGTAGGTGTGAAGAAGACTCATCCCCCACAAAAATTGAGAAATAGTTTGTCTTCTCTGACTGGCAAACTTTCTATATATCCTTCCTCTTCAATATTGCCCCTACTCCCAGATGCCCAGAACCTGTTGCTAATCTTCTACCACTTCTAAGTCAGTTAATGTTTGTCTGTTTACTCAGTGCTACAACTGGGGTGACAGTGGGTGGGGTGAGGAATCATCATCTTCTTTATCGTCATCTTTCCAATCTTCATTTATTGAACATTTGCTATGTGGCTTTGTATTCAACATCTCTTTTAATCTTGCAACAACCTTATGAAATAAATATTATTGACTTCATTTTACAGATGGGCAAATGGAAACTTTGAATGATTATGTAATCACCCAAAGGCACACAACTTTTAAGTGGCAATGTCTGTCTAAAGTCCCTGTTTTTAACCACCTCAGTTGACTGTCTTCCCAAGTATTTCTTTTTTTTTTTTTATTAAATTTATTGGGGTGACAATTGTTAGTAAAATTACATAGATTTCAGGTGCACAATTCTGTATTACATCATCTATAAATCCCATTGTGTGTTCATCACCCTGAGTCAGTTCTCCTTCCATCACCCTATATTCGATCCCCCTTACCCTCATCTCCCACCCCCCACCCCCCGCCCCCCTTACCCTCTGGCAAGTATTTCCATCACAGGACATAGATTTATGAGGAGGAAGAAGTTATTTTGGGAGCTTCTGCATGTACACCCTCTACTGTTTTTTACTATCAACCCACCAACATATATTTTTAAACTCTTCTCTATACATGGATGACTATGCTATGCTTGGAGGAACGTAAAGAACTAAATAGTACTATAATGTAAGTGACTAACAGTGATTTAACTCCTCTTTATAGGATTCTCTGTACTTTAAAGGAAAAGCTATGTGCCGTACACCAAATGAATGAGTTCCTAATGATACAGTTTCTGACACGGAGGCAAGCAGATGGGGAAGAAGTCTTGTTTCTATGGGGATTTTTTGTTGTTTAGTTGCCTTCATGTGTGTTTGTTTTAAAGGGACAATCACTGTACTCCTAATACTAGGGTTTCCGGGCGGGAATTCCTGCCCATTTTCAGGAACTTTTTTCATTTTCCTGTTCCGAATCCCGAGATACAAACTGTTTTCTGTTCTTCATGATGAATCCTTTCCACAAAGTGACAGCTGATACTACCAACCACCTGGGTTCAAGGAGCCGATTTTCCCAATTTCCCGACCAACTTTTCTCAGGATTCGGGAATGGAAAAGTGAAAAAAAGTCCCAAGAACAGGTGGGAATTCCTGCCCGGAAACCCTAGCGATAAATAGGAAAAATGTCTAAGAGATACATTGTGAGTACAGTACATTTATTTCCCATTGTGGGTATTACTGGGTTCAAGGAGCCGATTTTCCTGATTCCCTGACCAACTTTTCTTGGGATTCGGGAACGGGAAAGCAAAAAAAATTCCTGAGAAAGGGCAGGAATTCCCACCTGGAAACCCTACCTAATACCATACCAGTTAGGCAATCATCTGATCTGATCTCTCGTAAGGTATGATCTTAGTGGCGTCGTTTTCAATGTCCTTATCCTAGATGTAAAAATGGCTATTTGATCAGTCTATCTGAAAACAATATTTATCTCTGTCATTTGGAGAATCAGAAATTATGCTGATTATTCCTAACGACACGACTTGTTTTTCTAACTTCAGAAAGGGTAAGGGAACATGTTTTAGAACATTTGTGTCTGTGTATTGTTTTTGTAGGGTGTCTTTTTTTTTTTTGTTTTGAATAAGAGCATCAAAACTCCATTGTATAAACAGTCGATTTTTCTAATAATACCACGTGCCTAGAGCTCTAAGATTAAATTATCACACGTACTCATAAAATTGTTCATGATGGCCCTCTTTGTAATACTGGTTTTGGGGGACAGGACTGAAACTCACCTTCAAAGTCTACCCTATTACGTCAAACTTTCATAGGATCCTGCTGTTTTTAAGTATATGATCAGACACTTAATTTACAGGAATCTGAAAAATGATTTGCTTTTTTAAAAACTTGGGATTCACCATTTCTGCCCATCTTCCAAGTCAGCCTTTGGAAGTAAACTTAGGTTAACTGGGGGAAAAAAATGTTTCTGAGTACCCAGATTCCAGGTAGAGCATGCCTTCCAGGAATACCTTCACTGGCAGAAACAATACTCCCGTAGGGCTATCAGAGCAAAGGCAGCGGGAAGAACCCTCATGCTGCCAGAGGGTCATATTGTGTAAGCCTCCTCAGCTTGCCTGGGGTCACTGAGCCAGGAGAGGAAGGGACACCCACCCGATGTAGCACAAAGGCCAAGCACATTTTGCTTCTGACCTAGAAGCCATGTCCAGCTCCTTCACATGAACTGCCCAGAGCTGGGTCTTGTTTCCAGGTCCCCCTCAATCCTGCACAAAGAGACTCCACTGGATCTCCAAGAAAAACACCAGCAGCACCGAGTGCCAACAGAGAGAAATGAGGTGTGCGTTTTCTGGTTTCATATTGCAGCTCTTCTAGCTCCTCTTACGACAAAAATAACATCTGCAATGCCAGAAACCTATGAAGTAATAAATAACCTTTCCCCCAGACATTCGCCAGCTTTACCTTGCTGTGAGGCACAATCGGGCCTGAAAAATGTATGACTTTGTGTCTTCCAACTTGAACAGACATTGCCCCTTAGGAGAGTTTAATGACTTCTCTCAGCTTCACACTCACTCTAGAAGGGAAGTGTGGCAGTCACCAGTGGGATGTCACAACTCACATGGACTCAGGTGGTTCAAACCTTACAACCTGTAGTACACATTCCAGGGAATGAAAGCAGATGGTGAACTGGCTTCCAAAGCAAATCAAATAGCAAAAACGCTTCTCAGACCAATAACCAATTGACACAAAATTTAATGTGAAAAATGCTTTAAACCCACAAACCACTTCCCTTCGAATTCTTGATGGCAAACACATTAGATCATTAAGAGAGGCTTGCTATAAGCTAAGTTCGGAGAATAGCATTCACACCTTCTGCAACAGAGCCCATCTGAGGGGCCCAGTTCTCACAATATTTTCCTGGGAAGAAAATGGCTGATGTGCAAGCAGCATTTTGGTGGCCTGGTTAAGCCTCTGAGCCTCCCCAATAGGCACTTGCCATCCTCAGAGCATTCCAGAGCTTAATGCTCTGAGTCCTTTAAAAACGTAGTTACACCAGGAAATTGACAGTTGTGCATGCTACAGGGTGCTGTGATGACACTTGATCTGATCTACCTTTACTTTGCACTTTGGTTTTAGATGATTCATTTAGAAAAAGGTCAAAAAAAAAAAAAAAAGAAAGAAAAGAAAAAGCTCCATAGTTATGTGCTACAAAAGTGCAACCAGTTACACTGCTATAACAGAGGCCCTTCCGTCTGGCCTTTTCCTCTTTCAGGATACGCTCACTCTGTAGAAAATTTGCAGTTGTTATCAGTTGTTTATATATTGGTGTGAATCAGTTTTAAAAGTAACAGATGAACATAAGGACACTTGTCCATGAGCAAGGGACTAATCACCAGAATAGGAGATAAGGAATAAGAAAGATAAACTTTTATGTGACTCAGTTACTATACACACACACACACACACACACACACACACACACACACACACACACAGCGTCTACATTGTGCCTGGCACTCTGGGAGCTGCTGGGAAGGCAGAAATGAAAAGCATCAGTTCTCATCCTGTTTAGAGTTTTGCCTAAGATCAGCTCTTCTGTCGGACTGGAATTCTACTTTGCAAATCTCTTAGTGAGGCAGAACTCAGGGGCAAGAAGACCCAAGAAAGAATAAAATTAGAACAGAAGGGAAGGGGTAAGGAACGGTGTCTAGAGTGGGGACATTGACAGAAAGAAGCAAAGTTCAGAAAAATAGTCAGTATTAGAGACTGGCCCAGACAAGAATTGGGTTACTGAGGATGACTTCCAAGGTTATTTCCATGGATCGTGGGCCCTCAGGAAGCATCCTTCCCACTTCAGATCCCAATTTTCCCATTAGATAAATGAGGAGTGTAGAGTACACCAGGGGTTCTAAACCAGAGCAGTTTGCTCTCTCGGGATATTTGCCAGTGTCTAGAGACCTTTTTGGTTGTCACCACTGGGATGGGGGTACTACTGGCATTTAATGTGTAGAGACCAGGGATGCTGTTAAACATCCTTCAATGCCCAGAACAGCACCCACAGCAGAGTATTACCCAGCCCAGAATTTAAATAGTGTCAAAGTTTAAAAACCCTGGGTTGTACTGTTTGAAGGATCTATTAACCACCATTAATAAGATCCATGTGGTTGATGGCCCCCCAAAAATGTATTGGTCTGGAACCAGGAGTCCACTGGCCGTACTTTGCATTTTTCCAAGGGTCTGAGAGCCAACGTGACCCATTATACTTATAAATTTTGCCTTGTTTTCTGGCATTCCTGAGCATATGTCCGACACATTCAGAGGTTGACCAGTGCTACTCAAAGGGAGATTTGGCCTGCAATAAAGTTGGAAGATGCACAAAAGTGGATCAGTCAGCAAATATGCCATCCATTTGGGAGCTGCTCTGAGTTTGCACAACATAGAAGGTCACCTACATAAATTCATATTCGTTGATACTGAAAGGCTACTGCAAGGACTCTTTTGAACCTATAGGGTTTGTGACAAGTATCTAATACAAGAATAAAATATCAAAAAATACTGTGAAAGACATGCCACCTATGCGTCTTGGTAATTGTTTGGTGAGTACAGCCAACAAAAGCAGAGGCACCCCTGTAGTTTTGGAGTGAGCTAACAAGGTTCCAAGAGTTTGCCAAGTTATAGAACCATTCTGCCCTCCTGCCACAGGTACACTGGACAGAAGATTAACCAATGGGAGAAGAAAAATGCTAGTGCCCCGAAGGCCTCCATAGGTAGACTCCAGCTCAAGCAGTAAGGGCTCTGCCTTGTCAGGTATCTGAAAATGGAAAGGTGGTTCTGAAAAGCCAAGCCAGTTGGGTGGTTACCCTGCATTCCCTTACCTCTCTAAGGCCTGAAATATCTCCCTGAGACTCTGTCAAACTGCTACTGTTCATTTTCGATACCAGGTATCCTACCACCCTCTAGCAATAACCACACATAGTAACTTGTGAAATTCTTCTCACTTTGCTGATCCATCGAGACCCAGATGCCCTGTGGGTGTGCTGATTGAAGGAGTAGTGGTGCTATTCCTGGATCCTTCTGAAAATGTAGCAAAAAAAAAAAAAAAATCATCAAGGGCCTTGAGAATACGGGTTTCCCTCAAATCCTGCCCTATTTACTCAAGTAGCCTCCTGGCAGGTCTCCTCACTGCTGGGTTTCCCTTCAATCTCTTCTCACCAATGCAGCCAGAGTGATTCTTCCACACTCAAAGCTAATTATGTTACACTCCTCCCTCAATACATAGAGTGGCTCCATAGTGCTCTGGAGATTAATATAGGATTCCTTAACAGATCCCAAAGGACTTCCATGGATCCAACCGCTACCTGCCTCTCAAGCATAATATCCCTCCATACTCTCTGTGCTCCAAACACACGGGATTTCTTTTAGTTCCTTGAATGCCTCCTGCTCCCTTCTGCCATAGGGCCTTTGTACATGTGTCATCTGCCTTATATCCTCTTCCTCCCAGGCCATCACCACTCTTTGCTATTTGGTTAATTCTTTTCTCCCTTCAGAGTTCAGCTCAATCACCGCCTCTCTCACACAGACATGGTCCCTCACTAGGTCATTCCTCATACACGACCCATGGTACCTTGTATCTCTTCTTCATAACTCTTTCCACAGTTGCAAATTTACATTAATGTATGCATTGGTGTTCAATAAATATCTACTGAATCAACAAATAAATGAATCATTCTCCCCTGGAATGGAAGAAAGACCCTCTCTGGCCACACATTCCTATTTCTCTTTGGTGGTTCCATCCTCTCAGCACGGAAGTTGTTGTCTTGCATCTTTACCCACCAAGAATCTTCCTTCACTGCCAAGCCCAGTTCACCCATTCTTTCCTCCACGACGTCTTCTACTATCTCCCACTCCTCACAGAATTTATTTATCTCTCTCTGTGATCTTGTAGAACTTTATTTGCATCTTTTCATATGTTGCTTTGAATTAGCATCAGTTGTAGACATATTAGTCTTCATGTTTGGACTCTAAACTCCTTGAGAAAAGAGAATCAGACTAGAATACTGTTTTACAAAATATGTGCTTAATAAATATTCGTTAAAGTGAAATGCCACTCGTTAAAGTGAAATGCCACTCGTTAAAGCTCAGGTGATGGGAATACTCTCAATTAGCAACTCTAAGACAGCACTAATACCAGGGATATTCCACCTACTTGAGCTTCTAAGAGAGGATGTAGGATGGAGATGGTAAGAGGTCCTCTCTCTGTGGGGAGAGAGAAGCTAGGTATGTTGTGAGTGTGTCCTAATTAACAGGAAGTTGCTATCATCGTTGGGGCCCGATGGGATTCTCCTCTTGTTCCAGATGGCTGTCATGGCAGTAATACTATTTCTCTTCATGTACGGTTGTCAGGTTTAGCAAATAAAAATATAAGACTGCCGGTTAAATTTGAATTTCAGATAAACAACAAATATTTTCTTGTATAAGTATGTCCCAAATATGTCATGGGATATACTTATCAAAAAAAAAGTATTCATAGTTTATCTGCAATTCAAATGTAACTGGTCATTCTGTATTTTATCTAACAAGCTTAACCATATGCTTGTAACATATGGTTGAAGATGCTGTGATATTAACTGGTGGCTCCAAATGACAACCCACAACAAATGAATACCAGTACAAAATGATCAGATAAATGTCATTCTTTCTCAATGCTTACCCATTGGTCTATATGGCTGTCATATCATTGTATGAATCATCATTGTCTGAAAGATCAGGTCCTGTATCATTTTTATTCTTTGTATGTTGATGTTGCAATCACATATGCACTAAAAGCATACTTATATTGCTGCTTCTTGTGTTCAGGAAGCAGAAACAGACTTGGGTGATAGTTTTTATTCTGTTCCCACAGAAGATTTAGAGCTAAATTTCAAAATAGTACTATAGTTTCCCATACATAAAGGTTTACATTTAAAAAAAATGGAAAAGTAGAAACCAATGGGAATATTTTAAATAAGTTAACATGAAAATTTAGGATTTAACCCACAATCAAATGTGAGTGAGTTTGTCCCAGGGTATAGGGTTGTACAGAAAAAGGAAAAAGCATATAGTCTCCAGCAATTTTCCTGGAGATCTATGACTTTTCAAGGAGGAGGAAATAAAAGTGAAGAATGAGCCATGTACCCTGATCAAATTTTCCCTTCAGAAACACCAACTGCTACATACACTTAGTCCCTGCAACCTTGATGGAGAAGGCCGCATTCCTACAACTGGGGAGGCTTTTCTTTCATTGTATCTTCCCCTCCCTTACAATCCTGCAAGATGAGACTTTTTTGTTGTTATTAACAAAAATTAAAACTCAGTTTGATTTGACAAGCTTTTGTGAGTTAAGTGACTGCACACATGCGTGAATGTGGCAAAACCAAAATAAGACATTGCCTCGATGAGAAACTAAATGGAAACCTATAAGGACTCTAATCTATGCATTTTCTTTTGACCATAACCTGATCCTTCTCTAGAGGTTCTTGAAAGAACATGTCCTGATTTCCTTGGGACTTGCTTGTTTTGCAAGAATCTTAGATCATTCAAACAAACTTAAACATTCCTGTGTCCCTACTGTTTCCCCAGAAGATAATATTTTGTTACTAGGCGACCATCAGTAAGTATTAAAAACATCAAGCTCAAGCCCAGTTTTTCAAAAGAATGATTTCTGTGTTAAAATTGGGGGTAGAGGGGGTATATTTCTATCATTTCTATCTCTCTCTCACTTTTATTTTAGTTCTTTAAGGATATGTCAACCTTGGGGTTACAAAATGAATTTACACGCAAAACCAAGCCATATATTTGAGACACAGAGCTTGTTCTGGGAAAACAAAAGTATACCAGGCTAGGAATTTGTTTCTCTCCAATATTGTTCATTTCCAACTTTGCATATTGTGATAATAATGCTTTGCGTGTGAGGAAGGCTGTACATATCAAAAAGTGTAAGTGACATGAAACTAAGATGTCGATTTCCTAGCAGCTCCTTTCTGATCTCTATTGTGTTTCTTTGAGCATGGAAGGCGGTGCTTCCAGAAGGCCTGGGAAAAGGTCAACCACAACTTCCAGGGTCTTTAACGCCAATTTGCCGTGAATTATGTTTCAGTACGTATCTGTGATTGTGTGTGTGTGTTGGGGTTGGGGGGTAGAGTGTGACTCTGTGTATGTTGATATGTTTTACTCTCTTTAAAGAAAGGAAAGGTCCCACTCAGACCCACAGAGAATCATATCAGCACAGGTTTTGCTGAGGCATTGCAAATAAGCAGAGATAAATGATTTACCACGAGGTAGGAACACGAGAGCTGCTCGGGATATTTCAATAGGCACCTACTGTTCCTTCACTTCATCGGCACCTTCTTAGAGCCTCCAAAGCCCTTTTTTGATTTTTGTATTCATCTGTATTCTCAGCTGCCAGTGAGCCGGAAAGTTCATGACATGCTCAGGCTGGTAGAAAATGAGAATACCAGTTGTCTCTAGCGAGGCTTCCATGGCTTCTGCGAAAAACCCCAGGACAGATCTGACTGAAAATTTAGCAGAAGTAGTGCTTCAACGCCGGGATAGCAGATTAGACTCTACGTCACGGGGAGAGCAAAATACAATCTGTGATTGACCGGAATCAAATAATACAGCCTCAAACCATGGGGCAGAGTGGAAGCATGTGGTAGGGGCATTTATGTGAAATAAATGCAGGAAGAGGAGAATTTTGCCTTTCACCTCCTGACACACACATATATACATAGAAAGAAATGCATGCACATGTGTATACACACACACACACACACACACACACACACACACACACACACACACTCATGCTGAGGCATGAAACAGCACAGGGTCCACAGCAAACATGCCCTTAGAATTGATCCAAAGAAAAATTAGTCAAAGATTCTGGGGGTACCTAGAGTATGAAGGGTTATTTTTTTGTAGAAACACCCCAAAAGGACCATATTCTTCAGTGAAGCCATGCCTCTTCTCAGTTTTGCTTTGTTTCCCCCCTGTAACACCACTCCTAAATCCCTGAAGTGGATGAATGCCTGTCTCTGAGGCTTGCAACTTTCATGGGTCACTGGAAACAAACCTAGCGAGTGGGAGGGAACTGACTAGAATGGCAAAACCTGGAGTCAGAGGTGAACAGGTTCTGCTGCCTAGCAGATTCCTTCTACAGAAATCGAGCAGGCCTCAGCTTTTTCACTTCCCAAACTGGGCCCTAACGTGAGTCCCACCCACCTCAGAGGGGAGAGAGAAAACCATGATCTGAAGGTGCTTCTGGACATGACCTCTCCACAAGGAAGGTTGTTATTTTCCTCTACAATATGGATTTGAGCTCCTCACTGAACTATCTTGGACTCCCATATCCCTGTCTGACACTTAAATGTTCTGAAGTGTCCCCATCAGAGATAACCCATTAATAGAGAGCAAAAGACTGAGAAAGGTGATTTAAACAAAAGAACCACAACCATAACAACAAATACTTTTATTGGTCCCTAAAACCTTTATCTTCCCTGAAATGTTAGGATGGGGCTGACTGCATTTGTTAAGTTTCCCGTGTTGAAAGAGTTACGGTTGCGAGAATGACATAACTGCCAACCAGTTTTTATAGGGCTTTGTTTTTTTATAGGATTACATGTATTATTCCCATTGTAGGTTATGTTCCTTTAAAACCCAAAATAAACAACCACTTATCACAAAACCCATTGTCTCCTTTAAGTCTCCTTATAGCATCAAAATTCTGAGACCTTTCCATAGGTGGAAGATCAAGACACAGTGCCTAGAGAAATTAAAATATGGCGCACTGACTGGCAGTTAGAGAGAAGAGTTAAAAGGTAGTAGGACCTTTGCAGTTGTGTAGTTTTATTCCCCAATCTAGTCAGAAGTACAATTTTAATGTTGTTAACAAGGGGTTCAGCCTAGGGCCTTGTTAAATTTATTTGTAAATGAGAACTTTGAAGCATCATGGGATGTTAAACTTTAAGGGCACTTCAGAGCCCAGAGGAGTAGGGTGGGGGCTGTGCCTACCTCTGGAATCTCAGAGCTGAAGTCACAATGCTTTCCCCAACATGCTTATTCCAAGGGTACAGTTAGTGTCAAACTCAAAACTGTCGCTGATCTCAGTGAACCAGTCTCTCTCAGGACCTGGGGAGGAGGGATCCCGACGGAAGGAATGTCAGCTTTTGGAGAGGCGGGCTACCCAAGCACTCCATGGTCGCAGGAATGGCAGCAGAAACCTCTTCAGTAGATTCAGAATGTAGTTCTGGGAACTTCACAGCTACTTTCCTCAGAGTGCTAAGGACACCCAAGGATGTTTTCCTTAGCGCTTATGATGCTGAGGAAAATGAGAGATGTTGCATGCCACCTTGAGAAGGACAGTAATGGAGGGTGACATACGCGGATTCCAGCAAGGCTGCACACAGTTGTCTCATTTCCATGGTGTGGCAAGTCAAATTTAGGCTTTGGCTACAATGCATATCATGGGGCTCTAACTCTCATCCAGGGCCAACCTTTCACAAAATTCTATGACTTTACACAAGCATCCATTTGTACATCTCTTTGACGGGAAAAAGATATGTAAATCTCTTTTGATGGGACCATTCATTCAGTCGTGGTCCAGGCACTTCTGTGGGTTGGAGAAACCTGGGAATGACCTGGTCCTAACTGGAGCCTCTGGGAGCCCATTCACCATGACCCCTACACCCACCACACTGTGCATCAGGAGGGCAGACCCAGTGGCAGGAGCTTGGAGGAAGCCCATGCCAGCAGACAGAGCATAACATGGGGCGGGGAGGCGGGGGATTGGGAGCGGGAATGCAATCTATAATCATCTGGCCCGATATAACTATCTGCCATGAGCAGAGGGCTAGCCTGACAGCCAGATACAGCCTGACATGTACACATTTAGCAAGTAGTTATGGAGCATCTGCTATACATATTTACACAGTAGGTACTTGTGGCTGACACTAATAGTCTTTCTCTAATATCCTTTCTCCTCTTCTTTAGTCATGGAATGACCACCCAGAATGAAAACTAAATTTCCCATCTTCCCTTGCATCTAGTTGTGGCCATGTGACCAAGATCTGGCTAAGGGGATATAAGCAGAAAGTCCATGTGTACCTTCCAGGGAGGAGGAACTTTTTTTTTCTCCCTCTCTTCCTTCCTGCTGACTGGATACAAATGTGATGACTAGAGTGTGAGCAGTCTTGGAACTTTTGTTGAGGAGGGGAACGCATGAGATTGGAGGAACCTGGGTGTCTGCAGACTTCATGAAGCTCTCAACCAGCCCTAGACTGCTTTTCTCCAGACTTGTAATAAGTGAGAAGAAAACTAACTTCTACCTTGGTTAAGCCTATCCTTTTAGGGTTTTTCTGTCACTCACAGTCAAACCTAACCCTATAGGACCCAATAAATGACTGTTGTGTGAACTGACTGACCTATTGGGTAATTAAATTTAAATGAGGGGATGCAGTTTTAGGTGCCAGCACTTCAGCCTAAGCTGCACCCATAATGAGGCAGTAAACAAGGGAGACATGGTTCCTGCCCTCATGCGCCTGTCACCTCATAAGAAAGCTTGACTTTGCACAAGAAACAACAAGTGTGATGAACTTTATGAGAAAGGTGGTGGGCAATGGTGATGTATAACAAGGAGCTCCAACCCAGTAAGCGGAGGGGAGTTTCAGATGAACCCTGAACACTGAGCAAGAGTCAAGAGGTTGAGTGCTCTCAGCCCTGAGGGGAGCGGCAGCAAGTCCCACTTGAAGAACTGAAAGAAGACCAATAGCTGCAGTTCCGCCTTCAAGGGGAGTCACAAAGGAGGAAACCAGAGACACAGGCAGGAGCCCAGTCATGCTGGGTCTTCTAAGCTATTGACACTCTACGAGCAGCCTATAGACCAGCAGCTCCATCATCCCCGAGGAGCTTGTTGGACATGCAGACGCTCAGGCCCCACCTAGACTACAGAGCCAGAGCTGTGTTTTAACAAGAGGCCCAGGAGACTGGTGTGCATAGATTTGGAGAAGCACTATTATAGGCCACATAGGGATTTGTGTTTTGTTTTATTTTATTTTGTTGCTTTTCTTGAGAAAATTCGGATGAAGCCTTTTAAACATAAAAGTAGCATAATCAGATTTGCCTGTTTAAAAAGTCTTTCTGGCTCCAGTGAAGAGAATGCATTGGAGGCCTAAGTGAATGCAGAGACTCAGGGAAGCTGTTGGATAATGTAGGGAGCGCTGGCAGTGGCCTAAGCTGTATGGCCAGGGACAGTGAGTACAGAGGGATGTGGATACTTGGAAAGATATGTGGGAAACACAACCAAGAGGTCTAGTGATTGATTGTAAGCTGCGTAAGGGAGATGTCAGCTTGCTACGAGAGCTAGAAGTGGAGCTACTTTCGGGGAGAACTCTGGAGGATGAGTGAGTCCTGAGGGCTGGGGGCAGGGGTCATAATTTAAAGTGACCAGGAACAGCCCAGAAAGGATGTTCAGTAGCCAGGTATACATAAGGGTCTAGATCTCAGGGTTGTACTAGTCAGGGTTCTCAAGAGAAACAGAAACAATAGAATGTGTGTATATACAAGAGAAATGTTTATTTTAAGGAATTGACTCATATGTTTGTAGAGGATTGGCAAGGCCAAAATCTGATGAGGGAGGCCAGCAGTCTGGAGATTTACAAAAGAGTTGGAGTCAAGTTCAAGTTCAAAGGCAATTTGCTGATGAATCAGAAAGATTTGATGTTGCAGATGAAGTCCAAAGGAAGTCTTCAGAATTTCCTCTTGCTCAGGAAAGGTCAGACTTCTGTTCTCCTCAGGCCTTCAGCTGATTGGATAAGGCCCACCCAGAAATGGGGGTCAAGCTGCTTTACTCAAAATCTATCCATTTAAATGTAAATGTCATCCAAACACCTTCACAGAAACACCCAGAATAATGTTTAACCAAATATCTGGGCACGATGGCCCAGCCAAGTTGACATATAAAATGAACCATTACAGAGATGAAATCTGGGGGGAGGGGGAGTCACTGGTACGTTGATCTGTAACTATGGAAGCACTGTCAGTGAGTTGCATGGCCCAGGGAGAGAAAACAAAAGAGAGAAGGGCAGAGCCCTGGGGATCATCACTGTTTAATGAGCAGATAGAGGAGACAGCAGGTAGCTGGCAAGAGACTGCAAAGACACTTAGCTGAGTCCTCATACCAACCCATCCGTAAGAGCCATGTGCAAGTAACGGGGCCACCCAGCAGCAAGGTGGGGCCTCTGTCTCCCATCAAGTAAGTTGCCAGAGCAGGAGAAGGTCAGAGTAGCGCTGGCATTCCGGAGGCTTACTGCCAACCAGAGAGTTGGCCTTAAGCACCTGGATGAGACTGCTTCTGGATGAGCTGGGCCTTGGGGACGTGATAGGCCAGGGGCTCTGATGGCTGCCAGGGAAGCCACAGAGACCGGAATCCCACCTGAGAGCCTAACAGTATAGCCAAGGCCTTTCTTATCAAGGCTGGGGAAACGCTTATACCAGTCTCTGTTTTCTGGCTGTTTTCCATAGAATAATAATTTCCTCACCAGGATACTTTTGGGGTGCACTGTAGAACCACAGTGTTCAAAGGAAATACCAAGGGTATTAAAAGCCAGACAAACCTTGGTTTAAACCCTTGCTGTGCGATCCTGGGCAAGGCATTCACCTTTCTGAACATCAGATTCCTCCTCTACAGTAGGATGACTAACTCCTATCTGTTTGTTATAGAGATTACCTACATCTGGCACATGATAAGACCTCTCTCTACATGGTAAATACAAAGAGAATAATCTCTCTGTCTCTGTGATGAGAACTTATATCTCCTCTCTTTCTAAAGCCTTCACTCCCCAGTTCACTCAAACCAACACTCCCTCCAACTTTCGCTTTCCTTTTCTATATTTACCATTTTTTGATGTTATCACTCCACATTCCCTAGAGTATTAAAGGTATACATGTATCCACACAACCAAAGCAATTCTTTAAAATGCATACAAAAATTTTAATGGCCAGTCTCATGTTTGTGTCAGCTTTCGGAATTGTGCTGGAAATAAAATGCGTGAAGTCAGTTATAACTTGCTATTGCCAGACAGAAATTAGATTGATGGCTGTGGTTGCAGGGATTTGGGGATAGGAATGGGGGAGGAGGAATAGACAGTGCATGCTGATGGGCATGGAATTTTTTTAGGTGACATGATGAAAAAGTTCTGGAATTAGGTAGTGATGAAGGTGGTACAACTCTGTGAATACATTTAAAACCACTGAATAGTACACTTTAAAACAGTGAAATACATGCATGTGAATTGTATGCCAATAAAAATAAATTACTATTGTCTGGATCAAATAGCGGATCGCCCACTTCCAAGGTCAACTATTATACAAACATAGGTTTTCCAGGCAGGAATTCCCTCCCGTGCTTCAGGAATTTTTTTCGTTTTCCCATTCATTCCCAAATCCCGAGATATAAACTGTTTTCTGTTCTCCATGATGAATCGTTTCCACAAAGTGACAGCTAATACTACCAATCAACTGGGTTCAAGAAGCCGATTTTCATGATTTCCCGACCAACTTTTCTTGGGATTTCAGAACAGAAAAGCGAAAAATTCCCGAGAACGGGCGGGAATTCCCTCCTGGAAACCCTATACAAACATGAGGCACTTGCCACCAAACAAGGCATAATTAGAGACTCACAGGTGATATGCAATGGCGCCATAATACCAGTGTGAGACTAGATGAAACCGACTGTGAGCATGGCATGGATTCCGGAAAAGGACTCACCAATAGAAACTGGAGTACATTTCAAGAAGAAGGTGCGACTTGAGCTGAGGATCAGGGAGGAATGGACGAACTTGAGGAGGTAAAGTGGGAGACATTCCAAAGAAGAATCCAGGACGGAGAGCTTGCAGTGTTCTCTTTACTTTGTTGTTGTTGTCTTTTTAATTTCACATTTTATTATAGTGTTTTCAAGGGGGGATGAGAGAACTCTTGTCCAGGGCAAAGGAATTGGGTGAACAAATCATGGCTGGACAGAGGAGAGCAATATTAGACAGTTTCTTGATGATCAGGCCTTGTCTTGATGGGGGAAGATGCAGGACATTAAGTGAAGCCTTGAGCCATGTCAGACAATTACTCACCATTTGTTCTGATGCATTTGAACACCTGTATCCTACATTGTATAACCTGACGTGAAGATAGACTGTTGGAAAGAAAACATTTTGACTGGGCTGGGCTTTGCAATTTTTCACTTACAAGAGTTGTCTAAACCCTGTTTGAGGGAAATGAGGTTTCTTTGTTTTAAACAAATACAATGCTGCAAGGCAGTGGGAGAATTCCTAGGCAGCCATCTTATTTTATGTGGGTGTGAAATGAAAAACCTCTCATTTTTGTAAGTTCAGAAAACCCAGGGTGAGTGGGAACAAAATGAATACACACGCAGACTTTAAACACCACTTTGAAAATCCAGGGCAGGTTTTGTTGGCTAAACCACAGCACGTCTGGGAGGCTTCAGTGAAAAAGTTGGCACAAGTTCTTGATGTTTCCGTAAAACGTCATGGGTAGTCACCAAACTGTCATGCCAAAGAAGGTGGTCGAGCCCAAAGCCCAGAAGCCATGCAGAGGCGATTCATTCCTGGGACTTGGGGTACACCTTCCTGTGCCTCTTCAGGGGAAATGGGACATGAGTGGGTGAGCATGTCAGGGAGAATGGACAAAGTAAGAACAGCCTGGCATCTCCTCAACCTGAGGCCAACTGTGCCACTGCCTTGCTGGTGGGTACTTAGGCCCTGAGCCACCAACACAGATCGGACTTACGTCCATAGTCTGATATCCCATTTTACTGGAATATCTTGTAACTCCCTCTGGGGTGATGGAAGTCTGGGTGTATGGCATTCTTTCATCTTTTGGTATTAACATTATTACTTTGTTAGCAGTGTAGCATGGTGTGGCGGCTATTTAAACCCCCACCCCCAAAAGAACTTGTCAGCCCTGAAAAGAAGTGCTTTGGCATGAAGTGAAAGTTTTTAAACATCCATTTTCCAGATGAACCTCTCTGTTAAATGTATATGTATATATATATATATATATATATGAAATGTATACATATATACACAAAAAACTAATCCATGTGGAATGCTTCTAAGTGAATACGATCGTTTACTAGACTTCTTATTCCATTTTATGGCATTTTATAATAAAATATCAGGAAGCTCATAAAGAGGACTTTTTTAAGGTCCATAATCTTTCTAACCATAACAAAAGGGCGGTAAATATATCATACAAAAGTGCAATGGAAAAAATGTGCTAAAGTATTTCCATAAATCAAATGTAGCACTTTGGCAATGACTCTAAAGCATTAAATTTAGTAAATTAGAACCAGATGATTTTAAAATAGAAACTTACATAACTTTACGGTGTGATTTTTTTTTTTTTTTCTACCCAAGTTTATCTTCATGAAGCCCCCTTGGCTGGCACCTTTATAGGTATTTAAGAAGTGAGGGCAGCATCTGGGTATCATTCATCTTTGTAACTCCCATGGTGCCTAGCATTCTATTGGGCAATTAGTAAGGATTGGCAGACAGATGAATGAAATCTCAGCAGCAATTAACAAGTACAAGTTAATTGGCAAGGAAATGTAATATAAATATTTATACGGATCTACAGGTAGACAAAACACTGCTACCCCACATTAATAGACAAAACACTGCTACCCCACATTAATAGTAAAAATATGTCTTGCTTTTCCTTTCATTGTTAAATATGTGCATTTAAATCAATGCATTTAAAACAAAAGGGTGTATGTGCTTCGCACTTGAGTCACCGTGCTCCCAACTACCACCACCCTAGAATTTTCCTAGTGTGTAAGTCTCCGTTCTATTTCTGCTGTCACAGGAGCCACAGAAAATGCCCCTTTCTGTCATTTCTCCCTCTCCGCTCATACACAATTTTACAATGTCGCTGGTACCTTAAGGACAACCAGGAAGTTCAGTCCAATATGTCAACTGAAAAGATCCTACATGTGGTGCTACAGGGGATATAAATTAATAAAGCATGGTCTTTGCCCCTTAGGAGAATACTTCCTGGCAGAGGGTTAGTCAGGACACTGTAGTTGCAAGTGAAAGAAGCTCAACTCCAACTAGGTTAGTCAAAAAAGCAAGTTTATTGCTTTATGAATTGGGTTGTCTAAGAGTAGACTTCAGGCATTGCTGGATCCATAGGCACAGACAACAAGATTAGATTTCTCTGCATTCCTCCACTCCAAATAGGTTTGCTTCTTTTTGCATGTAGACTCATTCTTTCTTGCTATAGACATGCTCTACAATGAGGAAAAGATGTTCATTGTCAAGCTTATATGTATAGTTTATGATCCAAAGAAAAAAGTTCCTCTGTCTCCCAAGCTTCATTTAAAAAATCTCAGATTGACTCTCTCTGAGTCACATGCCAATTTCTTGGTTCAATCACTGTTCACAAGGGAATACATTCTTGTCCTATTTGGTATGACAGACGAGGCCTGACTGGTGGTTGGGGATCTCCATTAGTAGATGAATGGAAAGGAGGATATTTGTGCCATAAATATTGAGGGTATAGGATTGACATGGCTGATTAGATATGGGAAGTAGGAGAAAAAGACAAACAAAACAATCTTAACTTTTGAATCTAGGTATCTGGGACAATGATAGCATCATCTATAGAAATAGAATAGTTAGAAACAGATACTTTTTCATTGAGAAGTTTATATCTGTGTTATCTAGGGTTCTCCAGTGAAACAGAAAAATAGGCCAATAGGGCGTGTGTGTGTGTGTGTGTGTGTGTGTGTGTGTGTGTGTGTTTGTGTGTGTGTATGTGTGTTTGTGAGAGAGAGAGAGAGAGAGAGAGAGAGAGAGAGAGAGAGAGATTTTAAGGAATTGGCTCACATGACCGTGGAAGCCAAAAAGTCCAAAATCTGCAGGGCAGGCCGGTAGGCTAGAAACCTAGGGAAGACGTGATGTTGAAGCTTGAGTCCAAAGACCACGTGGAACAGAATGCCTTCTTCCTAGGTGGACATCAGTCATTTTTCTCTTAAAGCCTTCAACTGATTAGATGAGGCTCACCCACATGATGGAGGGTATCTGCTCTACTCAAAGTTTACTGATTTAAATGTTCTCAGACAAAAAAATATATTCACAGTAACATCTATACTAGTAGTTGACCAAATATTTGGGTATTGTGGCTTAGCTGAGTTGACCTATAAAATAAACCATCACAATATGTGAATAAGGAGTTTATGAATAGCCTCTAGAATATTTCGGTGCAGTAGAAACTGAGAGTTTGAAAATCAAAACACAGGTCAGGAAATGTGTTGGCCATCCATATAGAAATGAGCATAGGGGCGGCCGGTTGGCTCAGTGGTTGGAGCGCAGTATTCATAACACCCAGGTCGCTGGTTCAATTCCCACATGGGCCAGTGAGAAACAATGGCTTGAGCTTGGAGCTGAGCCACTGGTGAGTGGGCGGCCGGTTAGCTCAGTAGTTAGAGCGCAGTGCTCATAATGCCAAGGTCACTGGTTTGATGCCCACATGGGCCAGTGAGCTGCGCCCTCTACAACTACATTGAAGACAACGACTTGACATGGAGCTGATGGGTCCTGGAAAAACACACTCCTCCCCAATTTGAAAAGGAAAGAAAAGAAGGAAGGAAGGAAATAAGGAAGGAAGGAAATAAGGAAGGAAGGAAGGAAGGAAGGAAGGAAGGAAGGAAGGAAGGAAGGAAGAGAAAAAGAAAGAAAGGAGCGTAGAAGTCATTAGAGAGAATAAGATAGATAAAGGAGAAAATACAGAAGGAAAGGGCTGCAGACGGAACGTTGGGGAAAGCCTGCCTGAAAAGAAGACTGAGAAATATTGGTGAGAGAAGTAGAAGAGGAGAAGACCTGGCTGCTGTGGGAGCCGAAGGAGGAGCCCAATTCAAGACAGGTGATGGTGGAGAATGTCAGGAGCCAGGGGGCGTGAAGGATGGAGGAGAACCCCCACTGCTTCTGCACTGGAGGGCGAGGGTCTGAAGTCGTGCTCCCCAAAAAGGGATCTACAGCCCTGCACCAGGCCACACCCTGCTCTAGCCACCATGAGAGCAAAACGGAGAGTGACAGCAATTAGGCAAGGCTCGTTTTCTATAAGTTGAACTCAATAATAATAACACACAAGGGTTGTATTTCTCATTTTGTATTCCATTTTCTAATTAATTTTAAGTACAGGTATCCCGTGCTTTTTGAAAATTTGTATGCTGCCACTTTGCAGCATGCAATGCACCTGCTTTAGCGCCTGTTTTCCCTAACCGAAAGGAATCTGAAGAGCTTTTTGCTTTTACACATAAAGAGAAAAAGCGAAAATAGCGTTCAGCGTGTGTTTTGCCGGAGCTGTTGCAGAGGCAGTGTGCACCGTGGTCAGGGAGAGTGGCATCGCCCTGCTCCTTCCCTGGGGAACACACTCGGAGCTTTGAATTGTGTCTGCAGGCATCTGGGCTTTATCTCCATTTATTTTGTGCATCCATTAGAAAGACGTGTCCTAAGGTAATTGCTTCTTCACTTTATGCCATTTCAGTTACCAAAGGTTTCACAGGAATACTCTGCTGTTGGATAGTGGGGAAAATCTGTGTTTTACAATACTGTTGCTTCGTGATACATGAGGGAGGGAAAACACTGGTACTTCACAGTGGAGAACTTGAGAATGGCTGGCTTGCATGGTGGTCCATGGAGTGGATGGCAGTGGCAGAGCCGAGATCTGAGTGGGAGGCCAGGATTCTGTTCACCCTCTGGTTGTGTCAAGTGAAGAGAGAGGGCTTGGTTTCATGTTGAGGGAAGGAGAGGTGGCAAAGGAAAGGTCGGAAAGGACTACAGAGTACATTGGTGGGCCATGCTCACTCAGCCGCAGTTAGAAAGTATAAAATCTAGAGTTCTTTCATAATTCATTTGGCAGAAAAGCCTGACCTGACGTGGCCCAAGGTGATACACCTTCTTCATTTACCTGCCTTGGTACAACTATTGGTATATCCAACTGCCCAAATATGAGTGAGTTCACGTAAAAGATGCTGGCCTGGGTCCCACTGGGAGTTTTGTAGTATGTGATTTGGATGCTAAATCTGTTTCTAAAATCTGAAATATTCTGAATTCCACAACTCGTCTGGCCTCCAGGTTTTTGAACAAGGAACTGTGGATCTGTATCTAGGATAAGGCAGACATGAACATACTTGTAGAGAACAGGATGTGAAAGATTAGGGGTGCAAATGAGAGAAGGGAGAGTTGGGGAGCTGAGCCCCAGAGTGGGCCTGGGAGGGGAGAATAAAAGGCAAAGAGCTGTCTGGGTGAGAAGGAAAGTTTTTTTTCCCTCCCTGGTGCCCAGAAATGCACAGGAGATGGCTTTTGGGGATATAAAGCAATTTTGAGATGGCAAAATGGAACACTGGGGAACGTGTGGCCCCTATCTTCTAAGAGCAGGAAGGGCACAAGCCTTGCTTCTTCTCCCAACTCCCCAACCCTTCCAAAGACCAGAAGCCCCCAAGGGCTGGTTAGAACATGAGTCATGAGAACTGCAAGCAATGAGTTTCAAGAAAACCCTTGCAACACCTCCTTGTCTACACCCTCTAGTCTGAAATCATGGGGTGTCAGGACTTAAGCAAATTAAAGGAACTTCTACTTAACATCTATAAACCTCAGTGGTGTGAGCGAGTGCGTCTTAAAGTCTGGTGCATGCTCATTAGCAGGGCTCCCCTTTGGTTTTTCTTATAAAGAAGGGAGCCGCTCTTTATTTCTCAATTTCAGTGGGAAGAAAGGAATGCGCTGTCCACACTCCCCACGGCCAGTGAAGGGTGGACGCTGGTGTCTCCACCAGCACCAGGCTCCGGCCCACGCTGAAGAGGCATTCCTCTAGCAGACAAAATAAGATCGCTGATAGCTGGAGCACTTTGTTTGCTTTCTAAAATGAATCAAACTCTTCAAAAGTGGAGTTTTACAGGGCCGGGTGTGTTGTGTCCCCATACCACATTCCTCTCATCCTGACACCCCCACCCCCACCCCCCACCCCACCCCAGGCTCTGCATTACTCAGATTCCTTTCACTCGCTCCTCAGCGCCAGCTGGCGGCTGCCTGGGCTGGCCAGACTGGCCACATGCCCTGGGACAGGGCCTGCTGGACAGTCACTGGCCTCAGCTGATGAGAGCAGTAAGGGACAAGAGGCAGGCTTTCTTGGAGAATTGGGTCAGATAGGCTTGTTTAGGGCCCCAGGAGGGAAAATCTATCTACAAACCCCAAAGAAATGGTTTACCCAGTGCCTCCAGGAAAGTGGTATTTTGGTGTTTAAAACATCCACCCCTATGTTACCCCATCCTTTCCCACCCCACCTCCACCCTAGAGTTATACAGGATACTGGATGTGGAGGGTGACTTTTAGTGGCCAGTGTATCTGGAGAATGGTAAAGCTCAGTAGTAGGTTGGAAACAGAACATCCAGCCCCATCCAGCCCCATCCAGCCCCATCCAGCCCCATCCACGAACGTAGCGCACACAGTCCATAAGCGTCTCAGCTTACTCCACATGGATGGTACCAAGTGGAGAGTAGGAAGGGGTAGGGGAGGCTGTAAAGTTCTACAGCAGATTAGGTCATGTTATTATGTCACAGCATTTATACAGTGATAATGTGTATGCAAGGAGGGGTCAGGAAGACGTTTCAAATTCAAGAATATATAAAAGAACAAAAGTTAGCAAGAAGGAAGCATGCTGCCTCTGTCCTTTCTCATTTAATACATATTATGTAGCACTATTTCTGTGTAGGGCAGTGTCTTCAGAAAGAGTACAAGGCCATTCTCCATCTCGTCATGGAATTCCTGTTTATTTGGTCTTGGCAGATCACCTTGACCTTTGCAAAAATCCACAGTCTAAAGTTTCTACCAGCAGAAGAGATTTCTATGGCGTTTCATATAACAAATTGTTTATTTGGACAAACTAAAGCACGCAATAACAGAACACCTCATGGCTAGAGAAAATAGGAGAGAACCTTTGCCAGGCAGTCTGCATAAGTTTACTATTAAACTCCTTTTGTTCCACTAAACTTCATTCCTTGGCCCAGCTGGATACATATAAATAGTAGAAATTTAAACCTTTGCACATTTCTGAAGATAAATAAACCCAAGCCTTTATTATGTGTTTCTAATTTTTCATATAATTTCACCCATAAATGAACTCCCCCAAATCCTTCATATAAAGAAAATGCTAAAGTGGAGCCTCAAAATTGCTTGTCATATTTCACCAGAGTTGAGTGAATTTAGTTAACATATAATTTATTCTGTTATGTTGTTTAGTTCTTTGGGGGAAAAATGTAGTAATTAAGTATTCCAAAGTTACAATAACACTATTATATATACATAACATCAAAAACTTCACATTTACACAGTTTTTCAAAAATCACATCAAGGTATTGCCCACAATCACTCCATTTACAGGAAGCTGTTAGGATCTTAGTAGCATGTTCGTGACACGGTATTACGTGCATTCTTTCATGGTTAATCAAGGACTGAGGGGACACTCAATTTTAGTACTTCACGCTTGGGGAGATTAAAAGCCACCTCAAAGAGTGTGAGATGGAAGCAGAAGGCAATGGGAAAAGGAATTGGGGAAGGAGCGTGGTGGGTTTTTAAAAGGACAGTAACAGTGACACACTTATAAAGTTGGCTGAGTGAAAAGGGACTGTGCGACCTTGTAAATTCTTCACAGTGTGAAAATCCACCATGTCATGCAGGAAACAAAAATCTAGAGGAATCATTTCTAATCTCTGCTGTTTAGAGCCATACCCCACCCCACCCCAGGTGGCTCATCATTGAGTGAAAATAAGAAATCCGTCAGGAAGGAACCAAATTAGATGTAATTCAAGAATCATGAGTCGACAAGCCGTTTTAGTAGACACCACCCTCCATCTGGAGCAACAAATATTTTTAAAACAAGGCCTTTAACCACTCTTTCAGAAAATAGAGTTTATTCATAGGACACTGTTACACTATTGTTAAAAGTGGGGACGGGAGCGTTGGGATTGGGTGGCCTTCATGAGGTCTGTTGTCCCAAAACATTAGTGGAGGGAAAATGAATGAAAGCTTCATTCCACAGCACGTGAAGAAGCAAGCATTAGAGGTTGCTCTTGGAGTTCGTCTCTAATAATAGATTTTCATTCGTTCCAAGATCTTGACCAGCTCAACAGATAAAAGAGGGCTGATTATTGCCTAGAGTGAGAGGTGTTCTTTCCCCTGCCTGCTGAAAGTGGCATGTTTTCCACGTTGACATCAGTGAAGTTTGGGTGCATGGACAAGACATAGGGCTTTGAGAAGACAGAAGATGAGATTCAGTTACCCACGTAGGTGCAGAGGGGGATACAACTGAAGAAAAGACAGGACCCCCTTCTGCAAGTTACTTAAGATCTCATTGTGGAGAAGAAGCTCTCACAGATGAAACAGTGCAAGGTAATAACGAGGCACTAAATGATACGCTACACACATAAAACTGTATACAGACTCAGGATCTTTTCTAACGTGTAGATTCCAAGGCCTCACACCAGGCCTACTGAATCCAACTTAAAGAGGAAAAGTCCCAGCATTCACAGTTGTTATTTTAAGGGAGGTCAGATTTGGGAAGCATTATGACCATAGGTGATGAGAGACACAGAGGGTGGGAGGAATATCAACAGAGAGATTTTCTAGGAAAGGTTTAAGAAGGAGATGGAGTTTAAACTGGGGGAAAGGTGGGCTATAAGTAAGAATGAGGAAAGGAGGGCAGGCAAGAGGGACTACATATAGACTTGAAAGTACAAGTGAGCAAGAGGTGTGTGTGTGTATGTGTGTGTGTGTATTTGTATGCTCTAATCGCAACTTGGGAACAATATCTGTTCCTCAGTTTGGCTTAGTCCCACTAGGGTGGAGACCTTACCTTATTGAACTGACAAATGGCCACTCAGACAACGAAGGTACCCACAGGAAACCTTGGGCAGTATAATACAGCACAGACTCAGGAGCCAGAAAGCTTGCATTCACATAGCAGGCCTGCCATTCACCGGCTGTAACTTTGTGCCAATTGTAGAACCTCTCCGAGTCTCCCTTTTTCTTACATGTAAAACTAGAATATTACAACGTACCTCATAGGATTGTTATAGTAAATGGATATTGAATGAAATAATGGTTGTGAATATCTAGCACAGGACCTGGCAGCAGTGGGTTTCAATGAAGGCTGAATGAGCCAGGGGCCAATTGGGTTGAAGAAGAAAACTCTCAATGGCTCATCCCTTTTGGGGAGCTTTCTGGACACTTGTAGAATTGAAAAGTTGCTGCCACAGATTATTTTTTGAAATAACTTTGGTACGTGTCGACTTTTTAAAAAAACTGGTATCAAATTAGAAATGGTAAGACATGGCGCTAGAATGGGTATTTCTAGATTGTTTCTCTGTGGATGTGGAAGGATCTATACTTTAGTCTGAATTCAGGGATGGATAGGTCTTACACTATTCTAGAGTGTGCGTTGGCAAACTTTTTCTGTGAAGGGCCAGATAATACATTTTTTCAGCTTTGCAGTCTTTATTGCCTGTGATGCAACCCACACAAATCTACCATTGCAGCTCAAAAGACAATGTGTAAACAAATGGGTACATGTGTTCCAATAAAACTTTATTTACAGACACTGAAATTTGAATTTCACATAATTTTCACATCTCATGAAATATTATTCATCTTTTGATTTTTGCCCCCAACCATTTCAAAATGTAAAAGCTATTCTTAGCCCATAAGGCATATTTTTAAAAGGTGCCCACAAGCCATAGTTTTCAGACTGACCCCTTCCAAGAACCACAGCTGGCAACAGGGCTCAAGTTGGTTCTGAAAAGGTGCATCTTAGCTCCACTTCTAGTAAATGTAACCTGCACTCCTGCCCTCACACACAAGATTTCCCCATTCCCTTCATGGGCACCAGGCAGAACCTCCAGATATCGTTCTTTGAAGTCGCATTTATCATCTTATTCATTTAAGCACCTATAAGCATTTAAGCATTTAAGCATCAACAAGCATTTAAGCACCTATAAGGTATAAGCCTGCAGGGGACACAATGGTGACAAGATAGCACCGCATCCTCCTGGAGCTCACCTTGAAGCTGGGGAAACAGACATCCACAAATCATGACGATACCATGTAGAAGAGCCTGATAATAAGGCCGTATTCCAGGCACAATGCCGGCATAGGAAAGTGAAGGAGGAATTAGTTCTGAAAGGGCGAGGTGGGCAGGGTGGGCGTTGTTGACAAGAAAGCACAAAAGTCAGTATTGGGGCTTGGTTGATAGCAGGGGAGTGAAGGGAGGACATCCTCAGCAGAGGGACCCATCTGTGCAAAGTCAGGACGGCATAAGCATGCCTTGGATTTGGTGAGTCACCCCACACCCCGTGTAGCTAGAATGTGGGGTGAGAGGATGGTGGGCGATGAGGCCAGAAAGGGAGGGTGGGCTCAGATTACAGTCCATGCCAAAGTGTGCAGATTTTGTTTTAAAGGTATTGAAGTGTCCCTAGAGGTTTTTAAACATAGTAGTGATGTAATCAGCTCTGTACTCTAGAAATTAAACAGCTAGTGTGATGTGGGAGCAGGGAGAGATGTCAGGCAGGGAAACTACAAAGAAAGACAAGATACAGAAAACTGACCTAAAGCACTGATTGTGTTCCTGACCCAAACGGGGGTGGGTGGGGAGCCCTGTGCAGGGTGCCCACCCTCAGAGCAGCAGCTCTGTCCTCTGTAGGACGGCCTCAACTAGATGACTCCCGAGGTCGCTTTCTGTCCTCACTTGCTCTGACTTTGCCCTTCATTCTTAGACAGCAGCCACATGGGTTCTTCTCCAGTTGCGGACGGAACAATGAATGTCTTCCTTTGAACATCCTCTTGATTTTTTGCTGTCATCATGCTAGTACCCAGTGGCAGCTGGAAAGCCATTCGGATGGCATTTGATGCCATTTCCCTTGCTCCTGCCTGCATGAGAGAGCATCTGGAAAGACAGAGCCCTTGGCAGACAAGCAGGCAGGTGGCAAGGCCATCAGTAGGAAAGAACGCTGCTGGGCAGAGGATAGGGTGGGAGCCCATATTAGCCCATGGCAGTACCAAGGTGATTCCATAAATCAATCAGCAGCATTTATATAGCCCAGTTAAAACAGTATTTTTACACTCCTATTCGCAGGTATAGATAGGGAGACAGCTGTTTATGCATTGTGAGAATTTGTATTTCTCCAAAGGTTGTTGAAGGAAAAATTCTAGATGACACCAATAAAATAATAACTACCTGAATTCAATAAACTGCATTAAGACCCAGAGCTCAATAGCCTGATGCCCTTGAGTGATTAAACAAAAGGTGAAAACATAGAGAAATAGATCACATCATTCCATGTTCAAAACGCACTAGTGACTTCCTGTCTCACTCAAGAGAAAATCCAAACTGCTACCACCTACCTCTCTGTACTAGCCCTCTGCATCCCTCCCCTGGGTGCCCGCTGTGGGGCACCTGGACTTCTTGCTGTTCTTAAACTCACCAAGCTCATTCCTCCTCAAGCCCTATCCATCAGTCACTTCCTCTGTCTAGAATATTCTCTCCCCCACTCTTTGAGTGGATCCCTCACGTTATTCGGATTTCTGCTTCAATATTATCTCCTTAGAGGGGCTTACCTGACCAGTTGCTCTCAAATAAGACAATCCGGGTCTCTTCCTCCAGTAATTTTCCCTGCTTAACTTTTCTTCATGGCATTCATTACTCCAGGATTGTACTATACACTCATTGAATTATCGTCCTCCACTCCCACTAGACTGAAAGCTCCATGAGGGTAAGAACTTGTCTGGGCTGCTGTTGTCTCCCTACCTAGAAGAGTACCTGGCACATGGTAGGTGCTCAATTGATATTTGTTAAATTAGAAAGGATGAAATATAGATGAGGGGATTTCTTCCCCTTTACCTGAATTCCTACCACAATTATCAATAACAATCTAATGGTGATGATAGTTCTAATTAATTAAATAATTAAATATTACTAGTATTTATATATTTAGTAATAGTGTTATATAATAAATAATAAAATAATATGTCATAAATTTAATATTAAAATAATAATTAATGATAAGCAACTATTTATTAAGGTATTTCTATGTGCCAAGTATTATTAACGTCTATTCACATTATCTCATTTACTCCTCATTCTAACCCTAGCAGGTAGATGTTAGTTTTGGTGGGGTTTTTTTGTTTTGTTTTTTTCTATTTTACACTTCAGGACACCAAAATTAGGAAGTTAAGATATTTGTTGAGATTCTAACACAGGTTTACCTGACTCCAAAACCCTTGTGCTTTTCTTTATATAATTTTATATAACTAACAATGACCCAAACCACCTTGAAATGAACTTTAGGTAGATTTTAAGTGCCTTACAGAACAGAAACAGGAAAGCGGAAGGGCCACTTGGTGTGAATTAAGCTTTCTAAGTAGAGAATGAAATGACAAAAAGCCCTAACACATGCTTTGGGAAACTGAAAGCATTAAAATGGGGTGAGATAGTGTTCACTATTCAATAGTACTCATCAAACAAAACAGAAGGAGGATTCAGCTTTACTGCTTAGGAAGCCAAAGGAATGTTATCTCGATCTCCTAGAGGCCACAACACTCATCTTACAGATGGAAAGGCCTTTGACTAATCCAGGCAGACACCAAAACCAATTTCCTGCAAACTAACGACTGTTAGGAAGAGCCTTGCAGTGCAATATGCTATATGCTTAATTTGTGTTCAAAAAGACCTTGCAGAATCACTTAGGCTCATTTTTACTCTAAGGCTAAATGAGGAAAAGCAAGGCCTAGTGGATGCCAGAACCGGTGTGTCAACCTCATTATGACCGCCTGAGGGTCATGTCCAGGGAATGGGTGCCATAGTAAACTGTGAGCTGAACTGTGAGCTCTGGATCTGGAAACCACTTTTGTAGGGGAGCTGTTCTCTTGTTCTTTTTGCTAAAATCATAAAAGTAGTTTTAATCCACTGAGAATGGGGACGGGGTCAAATCAACCTGATTCTGGTCCAACTTGGTCAGGAAAAAAATAAGGGCTGAGTTTTCCATCCAAGTCGTTCAGTCTAGCTGAAGTCCGTCCTACTCAGGGACAGCTATTGTCTGTACTCACCAAGTCTGAATCCTGAGGCCCAGTGAAAAAGGAATTTTCCCCTCACCTATCTATGCTTCAGAAAAGTTTCTGGAGCTGACCATTTCTGTCCTCTCCTGGGTGATCTCTTTCTCTACAGAAATCATGAAGCTGAACCGAATGTTCTGTGCTTCACTGAAGAGAGACTGGACTTTTTAACCAGGCTTATCAAACAGTAGGCATTTTTTGTTGTTGTTGTTCCCTGGATAATAAGTGTTGATGGGTTAATAGGCAATCTTCAGGAGAGAGCTCAGAAGGAAAAACTTCAGTGTTCAAAGCTGGAGCTAGAAACACCAGCCATCAAAGAACACAGGACTTCATGGACAGTGATGATGTATAGGGCGTCCACTGTCCAGCCCCATCTGAGGGGTCACATCTAACTAACCATTATCCTCCGCAAAGCCAGAGAAGGTCGCTTAATGTGGCTGACACTCAATTCTGGGAGGCCCATGTGAAAAGAAGGCTAGGGAAACCCTGGTGCCTGGGCTAGGCAGTTCCTTTTCACTGAGGGAGAATTGTATTCTGGCTCCTTGCAGACTGACGTTGCAAGTACTTTGAACACTGAAAAGAACAAAAAAAGCAAACAGCCACAAAAAAGGGGAGGGAGGGAGGAGAGAAGGAGAGAGAGAGAGATATCAGCAGGGGTAGTTAGTAAAAAGGGGCCCGGAGACAGAAAACCTTTTGTTCCCCAGAGTTCGTTTCATGTAGAGATTGTGAGGTGAATGGCTTTGAAATAAAATGGATTTATGAAGGAGTTGCTAGGTCACAGGAAACAGGACTGTCAGACTGCTTTGTGAATTCGATTTCTTTAAAACTTAAGTTAATCTTAAAAAGAATTTATCTCCTTTTCCCGGGTTTTTTTTTGGGGGGGGTGGAGTAAGGTTGGGAACGGTTCTCCACTTTGTTTTATTTTCCACTTTTTCTGATAATGTAAAAAGAAATGATCACATTACAAGTTCTTTGTCAGTTTTCAGAAGTTAAGAAGTGGGCGGGACATCGTAGTACCTTGGCCCACTAGCCAATGGCGGGGAAGTATGCAAATATAGTCCGTGATGGGCCCGCCTCAATCAAAACAGTGAGCTCAGAGGCTTTGCTGCACAACTGTGTGGGAGCTCAACGATGAAACTGACAAACCCGCCCAGCTCCGGACCGACCGTTCTCACTTTCATTTAGCACTACACTCGATGGAGGGGCAGATACGCCAGTGCTCAATGCAGTCTAACTAGTGTAGGAAAACGGCTCAATTCATCGCTGCCAAGATGAAGTATAAGGTAAGAGAGTGCCTTTTATATAAGATGAGAGAGAGAGAGAGAGAGAGAGAGAGAGAGAGAGAGAGAGAGAGAGAGAGAGAGAGTTTCACACTGTGACAACTCCTCTGCCGGGATCCCTTGTGTGCCCCAAAGAGTTCTGAAATGGATCTCAGTCAGGTTGGCATACAAGCAAGCAAGCAGTGACCCAGTCTCTAAGACCCACTCTGGGAGTTCACAGCACACCCAGGTCCATCTCCTCTGAAAGTTTTGGGGAATTAGTCTTAGATCCGGTGTGTAGCGACCACTGCAGATCAGAGAGTGTCTAACTTAAAGTGGAGCACGCATTTATTCAAGTCTCGGAGGTTCCCGAGGCCTGGCCTCCACCGTCCATCAGAACTGAGGAGCTGTAATGAGAGAGGACTCAGAACTGCTGAGTTTCTCAGACTGGCTCTTAAAACAGTTTTCAGCCTTTGCTTTAAGCATTTGGTCTGGGAAGAAGTTTGTATTATACTTTTGGTGGGAGAAATTAAAAGTCCCAGGTACTATTATACACAGCTGATGATGGAGAATTTTGATATCCTTAAGTGATGTTGGTTGTAAGAAGAAATGAGTGTTTGCCATTTGGTAAAAACGCTTTTATTGGTGTTTGAATGGACTGAGGGTCTGAAGCTTACTGAGTGCCGGAACACTCTGACAGCATTATTTTCCCATGCGTTTTGCACCGTTGTTTGTGTGTGTATTCTTGGCAAAAGCATTATAACTTGCTCAGCATATCCCATGTTAAGTCGACCCCATTGAGAAAGCAAGCAGCTTCCAGGGACACTGTACAGAAGCAGATTGTAATGAATTGGGTGTGAATTCATCCCCTCTTGGAGGATGAACACTGCTATTCTAGAATAGACAGGAGTCCTAGTGCTTTTAAACAAAAGTGCTATTATTAAAATGCATTTTGGCAAGGTGGCTATGCTTTTGGATTGACAATTAGTATTACCTGTCTGACCTTCGGGGTTGTGCTAGCTGGGAGCTACTTTGCTTTCTCTCTGAATTATCTAGCTTCTGACCCATCCTTTTTTAATGTGATGTTGTAAATACTTGATTATGGCTAATAGCCACTGGCTAACCTCAGGGATAAATCTTTTTGTTCAAAAGTGATAAATCTTACTCAAAGCTCTAAATCTATGTTGAAAGTCTTTATTTATAAAGTATGAGTTATAGTTCTTGGAAAGGGTACAACTATCTGAAGACACAGGTATCAGCTATCACTCTACTATCAGCTTTCCATTATCTGTCTCAGTAGGAAAGATCAGAGGATTGGGTAATCTTCAAGATTCTTAATATTTGGCTTAAAGATGCAACCAGAAACAAATCCCTCTATCTGGCAGGAAAGTTCTCTGTCTTGAAGTAGTTCACCCTGTATTTCCACGGTTTCCTAATTTAGAGCAGTGATGGGACTAGTTAATACTTAGCCTGCAGTGAGTCTTTTGCCCTCTGCTCCCTAATGCTGACTTGCAGAAAAAAGAAAGAAAATATGTTCATGCATTTATTATTGGAAAGTACAAATGGCTGAAACTAACATTGAAAGTTGTAATCTAGAAAGTAACAAAAGTGACAGTATAAAGTCACTTTTATTCAGTGACCTCAGTATGTTTCGTTTTACTCTTATGGAAAGAAAACATCATGGCAACAGATGATGTAAATTGTGACTGGCATTCATGGAGAAAACTTGCCTCTCTGCTGGGTCTTACCAGTGAGGTAAAACCCTGCCAAGTGAGGTAAATACATGGTTTTATTAGCCTGTGGACACCTTTGCTAGCAAAAATACTGACTTCTTTGACTGACCAAGTGACAGATTGACACCTTGTGGTGACTACAAAACAAACTGATAGCTGAAGCAATCTACTTTCTCTTTCTTACAAAGCATATTTTCTCTCTTGTTAGTAATGGACAACTTTATTTAAGGAGAGCATTTCTGTAAATTTAAGTAGAGATGACACAAAGGTAGAGGAGTGATAAATAGCATTTCTTGACTCCCGGTGACAATACAGGATTGTCATGTTTAATTCTCCCAATAACTCTATGAGGTGGGTATGATTATATTCATGATCAAATGTGGAAATTATGGCACAAAGAAGCTAAGTAGTTTATCCAAAGCCACGTAGCTAAAAAGTGGTGGAGCTGGGATTTGAACCAAGGCTGTCTGGTTGCAGAATTTGTGACTTTCAACCACTAGTAAAGAAAAAGAAAGAAGCATCCGTGACCTCCCTAAAATGTCCTGTGTGTCTTATTTTCTTCACCCAGGAAATTTAAGTCTCTATATCATCCCAAGCATTCCTGCAGGATAGAGTCTTTTTTGGATTTGGTTTTTTGTTGTTGTTTTTTTCAGTCAGTAACTACAAAGCAAAGTGAAATATGTGTTTTGCAGTTATTTGTTTAATTTGAGCCACTTAGGTAGTAAAAGCAGATAATTATTAGATTGTAAAATCCTGGAGTCAGGAATTACTTTTTAAACACTGTGTTGTGCTATACACTATCAATTAGCACAGTCAGACTTAACAATGGTCACTGAGAGATTTATAATCCAGCTACTATAAGATTTTTTAAACCAGATTATCTGGTTTGACTACTTCAGGGATCATAACTGAAGAACAACCGAACCTCCATTCATTTTATACTTAAACACAGCCCCAGGTCAGTCAACTATGTATTTGCAATAATCTTGAGAACTGTGGAATGTAAGCTATTACTTTGGTAAACTTTTTTGGTTAGCACCTATCTAGTCTATTTTTATTTCATTGTATTTTTTTTTTTTTTTTTGTTCATGGGAAGGCTGCAGTCAATCTCATATGTACTTAATATTCCATTTCTCTTAAAAGGATTCAGTCTGAGGTTCAATGATAGCAAATTATGGGGGCTTCATTTGTTAATAGTTTTCCACAAGCTCCTCTGAATATACAGAGTGCGTTCAGAAACGTGGGGAAGGGCCCTTGGCTTGTTCAGGGAAGGCTCCCCGTCCGAGGGTCTGGAGGCGACTGCGGCTGCTCTATACTAGGAGAGTGATTGAAGGGCCAGTGCACAGCTGTGTTTGAGCAGAGGCGGAAGACCCCGCCCACTTTCCACAGGCTCAAGAGCCTGGTCTGTGCGCTGCAGGCTCTGCCTCCCTGATCTCTAATGGCTGAGCAGCTTCTGTGGCTTTGCCAGATTTTTGAACCCTATGTGCCTCCATTAAAATTCTAAATTATTTGTCTAATCTACCGTTCAACAAATTCGTTCTTAAATGCTTGGACTGAAGAAAAATTACAGATGGCACTTATAATACAAATCAGAAAACTACATTCTGAAATTCAGATTTCAGTGTTCTGGTTGAATGTGGGTGAGGTAGGTTGGAGACACAAGAAAGTGTTTACTATTAAAAGCTTTTGAGGAGACTGAAAATATTTTTATTTTCTCAAGCTAGCTTGAAAAAAAATCATTGAGGGTCTTTGATTTATGTCTTTTACGACTGAAATGATTCCCAGTTCTTTCCTAGCTTTGACATTTTGGTTTTAAATTCCTTATTCTCTTCTAGATGATTTGTTGTACTCAATCCAAATTAGAAACTCCTGCTCCCCCTTATAAATCTTATGTGAGATCTATAAATTTATAAGCACCAAAAGATGCTTTGAAAAAAATCTTGATGGTTTGTTTATATATTATTGATTGATTGATCAAAACCATTTTTAGAGCTAAGTGACTTAACCTACACAAAGATGAAAGTCTTTGTAGAGCTGAAGGTGTTCTGGTCACACCAAATTTAGCATGTTGCACAGTGTGGAACATACCAAGGATGGCTTGGCATCCTTTCCTTGCCGTAATATACTTCAGTCCTCTTCTCAGAATTCAGCACTGGCTTCCTGTCTGCACCCTCTCAAGACTTCTAAAACCAACTTCCTTTCTTATTTTCAAGCCCCTTTGCAAATTCCCCTCTTTTTTTGTGCCCTTATGACCTCATTGTCTCTCATTGTTTTTTATTCAAGCACTCCTATGCTTCTCTAATTCCAGACTTCTGTAGGGCTTACCTCCCCCACGCACACAGACATAACACCCTCAAAGCACACCCTGTACCTCCAACTCTCTCTTCTCTTTTGACTCTGCTGTGAGAAATCTTGGTCTCATGCTGCTCCCCATTCCTTGCCCCTGTCTCTTTGCGCCTACATGACCTGGTTAGTCTGTCACTTATCACAGGTCAAGTCTCCTCAACCATCCACTCCATGAAGCAATCAAAAGCCCAAACCTTCTTACCTTAACTGTCCTACAATCCCTACAATAGGCTGTTTCAGCTCTGCCCTACTCTGTTAGCACTACTTATTAACTCCTTTCAATCAAATCACTATCTATATAACACCTGTAACTTACATAGGTTGCCCACTGGGGCTTTCCAGTTTTAAGCAAGCCCCATTGAATACAAAAAATAAAGAAATGAAGTATGGGCTGTATTTGTGTGTAGAAGCAAATTGAGAGGCAAGTCATTGAATAAAAAACAGGATCTAAGATCTGTTACGGCCTTGAAGTGGCAGGGTCTTGGTCTTGTATATTCTTATAGTTGAGACAAGATATAGTGTGGACTTTAGGGAAAGACGTTATTATTTCTTGTGATTTAATGTTCTATAACCTTGGGCAAGTTAAGTTCTCTGAGCCTCAATTTTCTTATCTGAAAATAGGGATAATAACTGCTTGTTCTAAGGCCTAAGCAAGATTACATAGGAATGTAAAGTACTTACCATGGCTCCTGGAATATAGTAAGTAGTCAGTGCCAGTTGGCTCCAGCTCTCCTTGTACAATAGATGCTCAATTAATGTTGAAAGGATAGTGTGGACTCAAGACTTGGTGACAGGATTATGTCAAAATCCCAGTTACTAGGTTAAGATGGTTAAATAGTGTTGAGTATTCCATGGGCCCGGATATGTATTGTAGAAATGCAAATGCCACACATAGGGAATTACCAACACACCTATGTGCCCACTTGCTAATATATTAATAACTTGGTACCTTCACTAGTATTAATCAGATTTGACATTCCTGAAATTACAGGACTTTGCTCAAGGTAAGTACTGAACAAATATTGAGTTGAATGTTGAGTTACATAAAATATTTACAAAAATAGCCATTAGAATCTTAATGCTGTATGGCCTAGTAGAAAGAACATGGGTTTTGTTTCAAATCCCACTTAGGTTACTTTCTAACAGTATAATAGGCAAGCTACCATTTTTTCATTTATTAAAGTAGGATTTATAAAATACCTGTCTTATCAGATAGTTGTAAGGATATAAGATATGAAAACCATGAACTTCTACCACATAGTAGGCATACAAAAAACAGCTCTTACATGACACATTATAAGATATATGTAATATATATACACAGATCTATGGGTTGATATACAAGCATTGTGTAGATAAACATTTAAGAAGAAACATTCATTAGAATTGTTTTCCCAAAGCAAAAATATTCATAAAGAAAAGAAAAATTCATCAATTTAAAAAATCGAAGGTGAAATACAAAGGTAGTAAGTTGTGGAGTACAGAGTTCAGTGTAAACTGTATCCCTTATCCTAGCACAGTCCGTTAGAGTGACGTAGAGGTCTTGGTTATCTATTTTTAGATCACTTTAGGGTCAGAAAGAAACCTAGACAAATTGGTTTGAAATGCCAGCCACTGGGACTGTGGCATTACTCTGCAGTAACATATAGACTTAATTATCAAGCCACCTTGCCAAGATAAACAAAACAGGGCCACTGGGAAGAAATACTATATTTCCAACTTAAAACACCAGAGAGTAGCTGCCGGTTTCCTAGGCAATGAATGATTGCAAAGACTATGAGCATGGAAAGGAGACCCCCCAAAAAAAAAAAACCTGTTTATACTTCGTCCACAACACCCCCTCCGTCTATACTTCGTCCACAATACCCACTCCGTCTTATTTACTTTGAACATTCCAGTCATCTCCCTGCAGTAATTCTTACTGGTTAATGAGGACTCTGCAGCCTGGGGAACATAACAGCCTAGCTGCAGAAGACTGTCTTCCTAAGGAATCTTCATTTCAAGATAAATGGCCTTGTTGGTGACCTTTACCACCCGCCATGGAAAGAGTGATTATTTTAGACCACAGTTTTACTAGTCAATGTAACTCAGGTGAATTGAGGCCTATGCTTTAAGGAAGATAGAACAGGCGCTCCAGAAAATGTGAGTAGTGATAGCGTGTGACAGTGATTTTGCATGGTTAAGGTAGGAGGTGGGCAGCAAGATATTAAAATTGCCAGCGGAATGTTTTCAATATACGTCTGGGCCCCACCATGGACTACTAAATACCAGTTTCTTCTTTAAAAAGAGCTCATCCCTTTCCCCGCACCCTCATCTCCAACCATTAATGGTGCTAAATAATGTTGAAGTAGGTGAAGGGTTGAAGGCCCTTATCCAAAGGCTGGGTCCATTGATTTGGAGGTGTCTTATTTCTTTGTAAATCTTGATGTGTGTGCTGCAAATGAGCATTCCTCCTGAAATTTCTAGTATGTCATGGGAATAATTACAAGATATTACCAAAAACATTCCTTATGTGCAATGTTGATGTTTATGCTTACCAGAAATAAAGATTGAGCAACCGTGAATATGTAAAAGGCAAGCATTGCACAAAAATGTTTGATAGCTCCTTTTGAATTCAAGTTTGATTCCTTTCTTTACTCTTTGTGAGTGTGTGGCGGGGATGGGGGTATTATTTGTGAAGCTCCATAGAAAGTTGCCCCAAAAGGCATATAAGGTTAAGATCTGAACCAGATCTTTCTATTTATTAAAGCAATCTGTATTTAGACAGGATGATGTGCCATTAATGTTTTTCCTGATTTTTTTTTTTTTTTTAGTTATGTGGAAACCCTGTGCTATCTCTTCTATGAATTAGCCTTACCTCATTAATTTGTGGTAGTCAGTCAGTTGCCCTTAACTTAGTATTTCACCCACAGGAGATGTGGCTAACTTGTGTAGGCTTCTCTGTCCCCAGGCTCTGTGCTTTACTGAAAGAATGAGCTGGGATACCCCATGCCTCCAGCCCCAACCCCCAATAACCATAATAAGCAAAGCCAGCACACTGGGAAGGCAGTAAAGTGGACTTCCAGACACTCCAGGCTTCTTGGAGTTCAGAGTCTTTAGTATACAACAGAGTACGTTAGTAATCTGTCAATGAGTTTTTTGGGGTTTGGGGTGTGTGTGTGTGTGTGTGTGTGTGTGTGTGTGTGTGTATACATGTGCATGTGTGTTACTAATTGTGGAATGACTTAGAGTTTAGCAGGAAGTGGGTTAGTGGACCAGCAGGACTTCAGTACAGTGTGGGCACAGCAACATTTTGAAGTTTTCTTTTCCCTTGAGTGCTCCTCTGGGATAGAACGTCCATGTTGTTCTCTGATTCTCCAACCGTTTTCACTCAGACCTAAGTGTGATGAGCAACCCTTAGATCAGGGTACGGGGAGACAACAATAGCAATACGGTTAGCCCAACAGCACTCTTTCTCTGAATAACCCCATTCACTGTGAAGCCAGAGTTCTAGACAGTCTCACAGAGGCCCAGATGACTTTGAAATATATCTCATTTCCCCATAAAGATCATCTTGCATTTAGAGAACATGTCCGTTGACAGAATCAAAGACTCCTATTAGTACCTGTCTTTTTTTCTCCCAAATCCTGACTTCACCCAAGGCACACTCATTAGCAACATACATACTTACATGCCTATCTTTTTTTAAGTTTAAAATATATGTAATTTCTGTATTTAGGGAAATATATCTATAGTTCACAAACCCCAAAATGGGACATATGGTCTGACAATGGGAGGGATATTTGAAACTGGGACTGTCTTGGAAAGTTCAGGAACACATGGTCACTGGACAGTTAGCCCATGAGCTGCTCCAGAGATCAGTCAGTGGGAGGCGTATCCATTTTCCCTGATGTCAGCCTCTTGACGGGAAATTATCTAAGAGGCATTTTTTTTAAGTGGATGCAAGCAAATTTTTCATACAAAGTTATAAATAACATTTACTTGTAAATAAGAAGGCGGTCCTTTTCTTGTTTCTTGCAGAAATAGGCATCTTTAGTAATGGCGGAAAACCCATTTTGCAGTGTGGACTTGTGCAGAGAACACAGGAGAGCGTTCAGCAGCAGGGGGATTGTATTTCAGTTGTTCTTGTTTGAAATCTGGCGGTGGCTCTGCCTCGTAGCCTGCAATGTCTGCTCAAGCCTCCTGCCTCCCTTATTAAGATCTTAATTACAGACGCAGCTTACTTCATTGCTGGAGGGAAAGAATTTAGTTTCTCTGAACTGTGTCTGTTTTTTGGTGTGGCAGGTGTAATCATGATGAGATCATTTCTGTTTTGTTTTCTTTTCCTGGAGGAATTTTTTTTGAAGGGGAGGAGTACAGTTCTTAGGACACAGTTTCATAGCTCATAATAGTGCAGTAATAACTGTGCTGTGATTTTATAGAGACCCTTTCTTCTGAAGAAGTCAGAGCATTTTGCATATATGATTTCATGACTCCTCATAATATTATTATAAAGAACATGTCCATTATCCCTATTTTGCAGATGGCTAAACAGAGTCACAAAAGGTGATGTGATTTCATTGTCATTAGTCTTCTAATATGAGGACTGAGACCAGACTCTGTTAATTCAGTTTAGTTTCCGTTCCTCTATTCAGGGTTTCTCAATATCAGCACTATTGACATTTCGGGCTGGATATGCCTGTGTTGTGGGCTGTCCTGTGCATTCCAGGATGTTTAGCAGTATCTCTGGCCTCTACCCACCAGCTACCAGTAAAATACACACACACACACACACACACACACACACACACACTCACTCACACGACCAAAAATGTCTCCAAACATTGCCAAATGTCACCTGGAAGGATAAAATTCCCCCTAGTTAAGAATCACTGGCCTAAATCTCCCCTACTTCCTTCTGTCTAAAAATAATTGCCTTACTGGTTTGATGTGATAGAAGCACAAAAATACAACCATAGAATTGTTTGCCATAATTTTATCATGACCAAGGTTGAGCTTAATGTAACAGGTCCTAACCAAAAGGAAATGTCCTCTTCTATGCTTAGCACCAATTTGTTCAAGCAAATACATACCACAAAACACTAAGAAGCATGGGGTCTCCCCCATGTCACATGTAAAACAATCAGGCCAGAGGAAGACAGACTGCGGAGAATTAAGGTTGCCATAGAGACAGTCTGATACACTCTATATGGAACAGGCATTTAGAGCTGGGCCTTAAAGAAAGCTATTTTAGTCTCATAAACTGGTATATAATATGTACATGTAGGAGCTTGTCTATATACCTAGTCATTGAATGATTTCATTTTGAGGGTTTTTTGGTTTTGTTTTTTAATTTCATTTGCTCCTGCCTAGCTGAGAAGCTGCAGCATCTAAAGGTTCTTTCTTGAGACAGCTCTGCAGTTGCAATGGTGACACCATGTGATTGCATACGTCCCCTCAGCCAAGTATATGGATCCACTTTTTAGAACTCTTTGAGGACCTCACAAGTTAAGTGGGATAATAGCAATCAGGCACCAAACCTAAGTCGGGGACATCCAAAAGAGTTCCAGGGAGGGTTGGCATCCAAGTTACATCAGTTGGGTTCTGGCTGGGAGACTGGAGAAGGTTTCCAGGATGTACACGTATTTGTACTGGCATTATATTTAGATATTGGTCCTGCATTGTACTGTATTTAGATATAACGTCATAGCTTGGGGGCTGCTGCCTACCTTGGTGCTAGAAGATAAGATATATGAGAGTGTAAAAATAGGAAGATCTTCCCGCTTCTTTCAAATACTTTATTAGATGTTACAACTTGTGTGTTTTGACTTTTGAGAAATTGTCATTTGGGGGACCATACTGTAATATAATGGACTGGAGTCTCCTATTCCTTTATCACAATTCTCATTTCACTTCCCCCAAGTACCTGGATGTTGGAGGGATTTGTCTAGACAGGCAGATGTGAGCTGGTGCCAACACTACAATGTTGGCTGAAATCCAGATGGTTGTTTTATTGTTAATAAAACCTATCTTTTGGGTGAGTGGGTGTCAGGCCTTCATCATTATATGGCGCCTATCAGATTTATCTAAGGACAGAACCCTAAAAACAGTTTGTGCCTGCCCCATGTTTTTGATCCTTTGCCAATATACTATACTTAAATCTATCAAAACCAGGCAACCTGGGAGAAATGCTTATAAATTCCAAGGCTTAATAGCAACAGTACTAAATTCTAAGATGGAGAAGGTTCTCAGGAAGTACATCCTGGTCCAGTGGGAAAAAATCCTAGATTGAGAGGGGAACCAGATGCTGTTTCTGGCTCTGCTGCTAATCTAATAGGAGACTTTCTGGGTTGTAAAAGAAGATTGGGTTAGAATGATCTTTAAGACCTCTTCTTAATCTAAAAGTCTAGTCTAGTTGGTTCTGGTCAAGCCATGGGTGACTTCTGGTTCCAATACCCATAGACACCTAGGTGTCCTTCTACCTTCTTTAAGCCCCTCAGGAGTTGCTTAGGTCAATCTGAAAGACCACAGCAGAGTGGGAAATTGAGCTCTTAAAGATACATGTATTATTTATGATGATCAGACTTGTGAGGAAAAACCCATTTTTTTTTCTCAAGTACTGTCAACAATCAAATTCTGGCCAAGAAATAATAGAAGTGGGCTGTGAAGTCACATACATACACTCATACATGCACACCTACTTACCAACTCATTTGTAATTTTTTAAAAATATGAAACAAGGAATTTGCTCCAAGCTTTTGTTGCTTTCATGGTAAACAAACGCCAAGATGTGAAGGTTTCTGTCCTATATCAATCTTAAATCAATAGATGGCATTAGTTCTACTGCAGGAAAGGAAGGGAATACAGCACTTGAAGAAAGACTTTAAATCTCATAGCTATGCTGTCTATATCATGGTACCAAATCTGTCAGCTAGAAGTTCTTCCTGAGATCCAATACCCACATTTGCAATGAGCATCAGATCTTCTCACCAATTCTCCGGAAGTGGTATTATTTTGGCATATGAGCCACCAAAAGAATGCTGTGTTCTGAATGATCCCTCATTGAATAGGAATATGTCATTATGGAAGTGACGTTAAGATTCCCAAACCTGGAAGCCTTTCAGGGGCTCCCACAGAGGGGGTCCTGATGATGCATATGGGGGCTGCTGCATGTCAAAGAATACCTTTGAGAGGGCAAGTGTCTAATGCCACGTTTCTTAAAGCATCTCCCACTCAGAAATGCTCAAAGAGAATGCTATGGCTAAAGTTCACAAGGCTGGAAAATGTAAGAAAATTCAAGGAATTGTGGTAGAATAAATGATATGAACACTCACAGAAGGTCTGAGATATTCACATAAGCTTTGTAACTATCCTAGGGGTTTAGAAGCTTTCCAGAAAAGAAAATCGTTGGCTGAAATGTGGTCTGGGTGGCAGAGGAATCTTTGGTGGCACATGTTGGGCACTTCTCGCTGATGGTCGGCAGTACGACAAGGGACTAGTGGGCCTACGAGACTAGTGGGCCTGTTGCTGCCTTTCTTTGGCTAGTTCAGATCACATAATGTAAAGTGAGTCAGATCACAATCGACAAATATTGCTGAGAAAAAACTTGGATGTGCTATGTATCATATCTGCTAACTCCTGAACTTGAAAATTCTGTGTCTGCTATTTAACAATCTCAAGATCTAACTCAGAAAATTTGACGTTACAGATCATCCAATGAAAGAACCCAGGTATAAACAAAGTATTCCAAGAAGCAGAATCCAGACACTTGTAGATGTCCATGTTTTCTGATGACAGCCGTGTCTTTCTTTTGGGAAATCCCACATCCCCCTGTTTTCTAAAGGTGATGGTCTGGCCAAAATGGTCAGACTAAAACTCATTTTTGTCAGAGGCACAAAAGCACACATGCCTTCCTTTCTCTTCCCCGTGTCCTCAGACTGACCGTGATGATGCTCGTCCTGCATCCGCTTCCTTCAGGACTGATTGCTTTGACAATGGCCATTTCCTTCTGTACTGTGTCTGTTTCTCACGATCTGTTTCACTGTGTGTCTGTGTGTGTGTGTATGTTGTGTGTGCGTGCGTGCTGTGTGTGTATATGCTGTGTGTGTGTGTGCGCTGTGTGTGTGCGTGCGCTGTGTGTGTGCACGCTGTGTGTGTGTGTGTGTGTGTGTGTGTGTGTGAAAGCCATGTTGTTAAGAATGGCAGCCCTGAGGCTGTGGCAGGAGCTCCTATGTGATAAATATAGCATAAAGTAAAAATAATAGGAGGAAGTTGGGCCATTGATGATGCTATCAGTCCTGGTGTGGTAACACACCAGCCATTGTGTCTCATTTCTCTCCAAAGAACAGCATGAATGGTCATGGAAATTACAAGTCACACCTCTCCATATTTGGAATAGCAGATAGTTTCCCTGGAAGTAGGAGTAATAAGCTTTTGACATTTTGATAACAGTGGGGGAAAGGAAAGGCAGGGAAGGGTGGGGGATGATGTGGGAGTTGTCATATGACCTAGAGCTCTCTGTACCCACTGTTCTGGCTCTGTACTCTGTTTTCTTCCCACTCCTCAGGCATAGCTTGAGAACCAGGAACAGCAGAAACCAAAGTCCTGGCAAAGTATGAATGGTGCTCAGTCACCTGCCGCCAGATGTGAGAAGGGAGAGAAAGCTCTTACAGAGAACATTGTATTTAATCAGGCTGGGATGGTCAGTTCCTCCTGGCCTTCCTGTTTGCTCAGTGGTTGTGGACATGAGATTTGGGCTCTCCACCTACGTCATTATCCTGTTTTAGTAGGGAGGGAGGGGCGCTTTCCTGCTGGTTGTCTCCCACGTTCTCTGGCTACGAGGCATGCCTGACTTACACACATCATTTATCTTTCTGGTTCCATTAGTTTATCTTCCCATGTCCATCTGAAAATTTTGACCAAATATCATGCTGATTTCTCTAGAAAAGAATTTCACTCTCTCCATAGAGAACCAGGAAATCAGAATCCAGAATCCATTTCAAGTTAGCAAATATTTAATGAGTGTGTATTTTGTTTCAGACACTGGGCTAAAGTTCTGAAAATGCCAAAGGAAAAAGACAGCTCTCTGAACTTAAGGAGTTCCCAAAATGAATGAGATAGAAATCATACCGTAAGAAAAACTATTACAGAGAGCTGGGAAGAGAAGCAATCAGATAGGTTTGGGAAAGATAACATTCTGGTTATGTGGAAGATGGGTTTTAAGATGGGAAGAGGTTAAATGCTGGAAAACCAGTTGGGAAGGAATTGCCGTATTCCCCCAAAGAACATTGCTGAGGACCTGAACTAGGAATGGCAGGGAGGATGTAAACAGAAAACTCATTGGGTTTCAGGTTGTAAAGAGAGTCTGAAAACCTCTGAGGCTACTGTCTTGGGCAGCTGTGTGCATACTACTAAGAGAGAGAAAGGAGAAGGCGTTTTTGCACTGGATTTCAAGATAAACATACCCATTAGACACCTGGAAATGGGGGATTGAAGTACAGAAGAAATATCTAGGCTGGAGCTATGGATCTGAGTGTTATCTGTATTTAGATACCACAGGCATGGACGTGACTTGCTGTAGAGAACAAGCATATAGAGAAAAGTAGAGATACCTTTGGAACATGATCACTTAAGAAATGAGCCCCCCAATTTTTTGTTTTTTAGCCTGTGAAAGAGAAGGAAGATGAGGGGTCATTAGAACAAGAGAAGAGAGTGAAGCAGGAAGTGGTATCTTGGAAGCCAGAAGAGAGTTTCAAGAAAGATTGGGGTGGGGATCCATGCTAGAGGTGGCTATAATTAGTGCCCCTCAAATAGGATTTATGACCCTAAAGGCTAATTTCCAATCCTGATTGGAACCACAACTTTTGTAGCACATGTATTTGACTTTATTAAATCCTGTCCTAATTCTGGAGCTGGAGACAGGAAGCCTGAATTCTTGTCCCGGTTCTGTGACCTTCTTGCCAGGTGACTTTGCCAAATCATTAACTTCTTGAGCCTCAGTTTTCTCATTTGTAAAGTGAAAGAATTGAACTGTAATTGTTTTAAGTTCCTCTGGCTTTCACGTTCTGTGCCCAATTGTTTTGGTGCTTTGCCAAGCTCAAGCTGCATTTCTAACTGCCAGTCTCTGGAGGCTAACCATCCAACTGGATATAGAATTACATAGCTCTCTTATCTCTCCTTGATTTGTTTCTGTGTTGACCTTTCCTGCCATGGAGATAAATATGGGGGTAGAAGTGAGAAAGAGTAGATCTGCCTCTCCTGGGTTTTTCTAAGATATTCAGATAATCACCTTCTGACTTTGTGGCCTTAAGGAGTCACACCGTTGCACTGAAGGAGGAGGGTTCCTCCACCTTCTCCTAGCCAGACAAATGAACTCTTAATTTGCCTATTTATGAGTTGCATGTGCACTTTCGAATAAGATGGTTTGTGTTTCAAATGAAGTTAATTTTGCTGTTACCGTCTTTCTGAACTCCTGCCTCACACACCAAATACTTCCAAAAGCCAAGCTGCTTACCCATGTTTTCCCCCACTTTTTTACGGACTGTACTCTGCTGGAATCTAATGAGATTCATCCACTGTCTCAGGTCTCTTGAATGCAACCAATAGTTTCATTATCGCTATTGGTAGGCAGATACTTGACAAGAGGTTGCAATGCCTAGAACTCGTTATTAACCTTAAAGAAACATTGCTTTGAGAGACAGTTCTCCTAAACGTAATTGTGAGCAAAGGAAATATCAGATATGTATAATAACATCATTAGATTAGAACCAACCCCTTGACTGAGAGCCGAGAGGAGGCAAACAGGGTAGGGAGGCCAAAGTGCCATCCAACAAATTAAGTAACTAGTCATAATAACTTCTAAAATTTATGGCAATGTTAAAGTACTTGACTTGAATTAACTCATTTAAACCCATGAGGTTTTCATAGATGAGGAAATTGAGGCACAAAGCAGGGAAGTAATCTGCCCAAGTCGCACATCTGGGACACCAAACCCCAAGAGTCTATTTATTCAATAGACATGACAAGAAGAATTGGTCATCTTTAGAACTTCACTGAATGGAATTGAGCCCCATTAGGAGGACATTGTACAGAAGAGATAAGGTGGCTTAGAGTTCTGGAAAGAGAATCCAACCAAGAGACCACCGTTCTATTCCCATCTCTGACACCAACAGTATGGCCTGGGGCAGATGATAAACTGCCCCGCACCTCAGACCTGTTTCCTTCTCTGTAAAACAGGGAGTTTAGGTCCAGGTGTTTCTGAAGGTCTCTGGAGTTGGAATCTTCTGTTTGGGAGAGTGGTTGGGTATAGACACTGGCTCTCTGTAGCTTGCACACATATTAAATAATACTCCTGTTCACACAAGGCTGACAATATCTATCAGTGTATGAGGTGTCACGCTAGCACCCGGGTGCCTGCCACTAACAGCCATGCCAAGCTCTCTTTCTAAATCCTGATCTCTGTAGGCAGTGGGCAGGACTGCTGGGAATTCATGGACAGCTAGTCAGAACTCACCCCTGGTGGCTCCATTAGCAAGGACTCTGGGCTCTGAAGTATTCCCAGAGAAGCAGCTCTTGAGGCACATCGAGAAGCATTAGTGTGCTGCTTACCAGGTGGCGGGAAGGTCCCTGGGACGGGAGACAAAGAACATCCAGAACAAGTCTCACACGGGTTTCTCTCGGCCTCTGATCAGGCACGGTCCAGTGCTCTATTTCAGCGCTTCATGAATTTCATGGCAGTGGCCCAACTCTGAAAGCCTCCAACTTATTTATGCTGATTGGGTCTGTAGACCTTTCCCTTTCTACTGTTTTCTGTTTCTCTTCTTTCCTTTCTTTGAAGCCAATGTAATTGCACAGCTAGCAACCCTCGGTTCCCGTAGAACTGGCCCCTACTCTTTATCACTTCTGATTTCATGTTGAGGCTTCTTTACCAGCCATTCCCAGTTGCTGAATGGGCCCTGGGAAAAGGGACCGAGGCCAGAGGGGTCAGCTCTCTCCTTGCTCCGTAATCTCAGTACACTCCGCTGGACTAATTTCCTTCAACTCATTTTGGTACAAAGGACCAGAATCCCGTCTCCTATAACCTGTGACTTTTCTTTTAAATTACAGGGCACCCAAATGATGGAAGGAGGGAAACAGAGGAGATTTTAGGGTTATGACACATCCTTATTTGGTTCTTCAAGCCAGAGTAGAATGCTACATGGTTTGTCTTTATGTATGTGAACTTCTAATTATTAGAAGGAAACCAAAGCTTCCTAGAATATAAATACAAAGTAAAGCCTTCACCTAGAACACAAACCGTTCATTTTCCCTTTGGCTTCCCTCACTGCTCACCTGTCTACGTCATAGACTTCCCAGAGCTCCAAACTCTCAAGAACAAGGATTTCACGCTTATTCTTAAGGAGCAGCACCAGGCCTCCTGGGTACTGACCTCTATGGCTTTCTCTCCTTTCCTTAGGTTAAGTGGGTACACTCAGAGGAATTTAGTTCACAGAGTAAAAGCTGGGCCCCCTCCCAACCACTGACCAGAGGAGAGATCCCTCACATAGCACAGCCGCTCCATAGCAGAGAACCAGCACACAGCGCAAGACCTGTGGTTACAGGGCACAGAACAGGGGGAGATGATTCATGTGTGTCAGTTATAAAGGAATGCGAAGCATGAGGCTGAAAGAACAAGTCCACATTTCTGGAGAAGAAAACAGGGGACAGAAGTCCGAACTGCAGCCCCCAATTCTACTGTTCTGTAAAGCCACTAACATGCTCCATCCAATCGGCCGTCCTTTGTCCCACAAATGGTCATCATTCTAGTGCATCGAGACATTTTAGTGAAGCACTAGAGAGATCACGTTTAGTTTTCCAAGGGCTTGCGGTGGATTTCCAATGTTCCCTGACTTGCCTGTGTGCTGGGAAGGAGCCGGCATGTGGTGATGGCTGCCATCATGCTGTAAAACACTACTAACGCCAAGAAATGAAATCTTTGGAGCCTTTGAAAGGCTTCCAAGAATGTCAGCACGTACTGCCTGCCCACTTTCTGCTGAATGCCTACTTTGGCTGTCTGCTTAGTACTGAATGTGCCAGACAGGCCTTCATATAAAGAGAGAAAGTGTCTTGGGCCTCTGAAAGGGGAAGGCACAGCCTTTCTTTTGTCAATGGCGAGACTCAAGAAGTAGGAAATAGTGGCAGGGTGAGGAGGGCCCTTCAGGAAAGATATGAATAAAAAACCAAAGGAGAAAGAAATGGCATCTACCTCTGTGTGATAAATTCTTTGTAGCTCCTCGCCAGCAAATCTGGAGATACAAACCACTGCCCTACATTGCTCTATGTTTGATTATCATGGGAAAAAAATGCTTGCTTGGAGATTCTCCCGGTATACAAGCACCTTGTGATCAACTGAAAATAAGAATTTTTAAGTCCCACCATGCATATATTAGTGTCCTTTTGTTTCCATTTTAACACCAAATATAAATGTCATTTGTACTGTTCATTAGGAGGGATGTTCTTTGACTCTTTTCCCTCCAATATTTGAAAAACTTGAGCAATGTCAGTTGTATACATCTGAATATCTTGGCGTATTCTGTTCCTCAGGCTGGCTATAAGAAAGGAAGAAAACTGTTTTGTATAGTAAACCATCATCTGAGTCTTTAACAGCACTCCTTGGCAGAGCAGCTACTGCTTGTGGTGTTCTAAGCTTTTCCAAGGAGGCAGTCTGATGTCATTGGTGGCAGACACAGTATGTATGTATCTGTCTTTTGTCTGCACCATCTGTTTTTCTCCTTACAGGCTATCATTCAGACTTATTCTTCTCTTCTTTCCAGGAAGTATGCCTCTCCATAAGAGCATGGGCTTTAGGTGTTAAAGAGACTGTGCTAATATTCTAACGTGATTTCCCTCTGTTCTTTCCTTCCTAGAATCTTATGGCAAGAGCCTTGTATGACAATGTTCCAGAGTGTGCTGAAGAACTGGCCTTTCGCAAGGGAGACATCCTGACTGTCATAGAGCAGAACACAGGAGGACTGGAAGGGTGGTGGCTCTGCTCCTTACATGGTCGGCAAGGCATTGTCCCAGGCAACCGGGTGAAGCTTCTGATTGGCCCCGTGCAGGAGACCTCCTCCAATCAGGACCAGCCTACTTCTGGACTGATGCAGCAGACCTTTGGCCAACAGAAGCTCTATCAAGTGCCAAACTCACAGGGGGCTCCTCGAGACACCGTCTATCAAGTGCCACCTTCCTACCCAAATCAGGGAATCTACCAAGTACCCACTGGCCACGGTACCCAGGAACAAGATGTATATCAAGTACCATCCATGCAGAGGGGCAATGGGGGAGCTAATGGTCCCCACTTAAGTAAAAAGGTGAGTGACTGACTGACTACACTTTTGTTCAATACAGCAAGAGCTTGTTGACTCTTAGAACACTACTTATTTTTTCCCAGTGCACTCAGAGTAATAGAAATGTTCCTAAAATAAGAACTTGACACTTCCAAGCAGTAAGTATACCTAAATACCCTAGCTCAGGCAGTACTGTTGCATCATTTTTCTATTCATTAGTCAGTAAAACTTTCTTGAACACCTAACCATGTGCCAATTACTGTTGATACACAGCTATTATAAGTTCCTGTGCCATTCCAGGTCATACTGGATCATTTCTCTTCATCTTTCTAAAAGATCTGCTTTTAGACCTAGGTTCTGCACTCATATAGTTTCCAATCTTTTCTATTTCTTCCTTGAGTGGTTCAAGGCACCAAATTTTGTACATGCACAATGATTTAACAAGGACCCTCCTTTCGCCAAAAGCTGAATCATGACCCATTGGCCTGGCTACACAAAGAACCCACTAGAAGTAGAGGAAACAAGGAAGGTGGGAGTGGGTCCTGCCAACCAACTTGTTCTGCAGAGTGGCTAGCTTACAGTTTGACGCATATAAAACACGTAGATATTTGTATTAAGAAAGGAGCCATCCTCTTATCCTTCAAGTAGTTCCTTTAATAATGCCTGAGCCAGTGGGTGAAAATAGTGGAGCTAGAATATTGAGGAAGGCATCCTGTTAAAAAACGGGAAGGACCTCTTCAGCACTTGATATAATTCCAAATGCTGTAACAATTTGGGATAAATAGAAATTTTTTTAATTGAATGAATTTTAAGCATCTAGTCTATTTTTGATGCTTGTGATATAGCAGTGAATTAAAGAGTGAACTAAGCCTTCCCGATGCTTACGCTGTAGTGGGGGGACATAAGCAAACAGTGCAATGTCGAGTGCGGGGAGGAATAATGTCAGTGAGCGTGTAGTGGTAATAGCCAACACCACGATGCCGCTGCTGTAGTGTTACAAGGGAGGGCTTTTCTCTCTCATTTACTGGCAAATTCTAAGTGTCTACAGATGGTCCTGTGAGGTTTCGTATTAAGAATGGACAAATTTAACTAAATAAGAAAAGCCCCTGAATTACATGAGGACAGAGGCAGTTCAATACCAGCAAGAGCTTATTGATTCTTAGAACACTGCATATACCGGGGCCCTGCCGCAAGAAAACCTAATACAAAGTCTGAAGTTACAAAACCATGTCAATTAGGGAATAACTATTCGCATTATAATGGAATCTTCCGTTGGAAAAAAGGGGTGGGGGGGAGGTTACTGTTAGATTTCTTAAATAACAAAATCACACATGTAACCAAATCACCTTTTGTACGTAAAGTATTTTTACAAAACGCTTCTCAAGAGCATATGTGTTGCCTAAGCTGAGTGTGTGTACGTTAGGAGGAATCCCTCAAGCAGTGTGAACAACTTTCTGACTTGTTGCCCAAGACAATGATCTCTGCAGGCCATAGATTGTCGCCATGACCTTTCAAAGTCCTTCTTACCCCAGGGATTTGGGGATTCAAAGGGAAAGCCAAACCAGGCCTCTGTCTCGAGAGCGGGAAAAGAACAGTTGAAAGGTGTAACTATAAATAAATAACTTCTCTCATTCTCAGTACCGGTTGTTTGCACCATAAAAATAGCTTTCTCTTCATCTGGGTTAGTGCGAGGCAGATGGGGGAGGCCAGAACAGGAAATGCTTGGCTGAAAGGTGGTGGGGTCTAAACTTTCATCACAGTTGATTTTGGCAGGAAGGTGACATGTTTTCCTTTTTATACTCAACCTTTATAGTTCCAAGTCTGAAAAGTCTAAAGCTTCAGACTTATTCCCATTTTATTTGCTATAACTGCGCTGCAGATTCACTCTGTGACTCTCCATCCTGTTAGAGGAGACTGACCATGCCTTCCCTTGGATTGATGTTAGGGGGCTGGGGTTACCCTTGGGCCCTTGAACTTGATGTTCTGATTGTGTTTTTAATTCTAAAATCAGTGGAACATTTTATGTATAGCAAAAGGTGGGTGATTCCTGTAGGAGGAAACCAACTTCTGAAAAGGACCTCTGCCCGCCCTTGCAGGGGATGCAAGCAAACCCTGGGGACTTGACTAGAGGTCAGGAGGAGCTAAGGCCTGGAGCGCTGAGCTGCTTTGAGTGGTGGGGTCTGAGGTGATAACATGGCAAGGATGGGAAGGGCAGGAGAGAATGTTCCTGGTTCTTCCCTGCCAAACACCAAGTGTTCTGCAGGACACCCTGACCTCAGCTTGAAAGTCATCTTAGATCCTCTGGTTCCTAGGCTGCCCACCGCCATCCTATCCACTGGACCGTCAGCTTACACCCCCTTGGGAGTGAGGGAGTAAGTTTGCCCTCTTCCTTTCCTCTTCCTGTCTTCCTTTCCTCCTCTTTTCTCTCTCTTCCTCCTCTCTCTCTCTCTCTCCCCCCCCTTTGTCTTCCTTCCTTCCTTCCTTCCTTCCTTCCTTCCTTCCTTCCTTCCTTCCTTCCGGAGATGGCCTGGTTACTAATACGTGATTTTAATCTTCAGGAGGTAACAACAGCTGCTTTAAAAACTTCTGTCAACATGTCCCTCAGTGTAGGTTTCTGACTCAGGATGTTCTCAGTGTGTGAGAATCATACTAATGATTTAAGACAAGGCCCCAGAAGTTAATCCAAGTACAGTGAGGTTTTCAGGTGGGGGTAGGGGGTTCTCATTGTAGCTAAACAGCCCTTGCTAAATAGCCCTGTACCACATTGTTCTCTTTTACTTTCCCATCTATAAAAAGGTGGTGAACCCAGATCTCGACATCCTTGGTAGTTTAAGCTATGGTCCTTTAAAGTTATTAAAGAAGAAAAAGAAGAGGCAGTGGAATCTTGTTCTGAACCACTAACATATGGTTTTAAAATTTTAGGGAACATAGAAATCACCTGGAAAGGGGGGGAAAAAGGTGAGTGGAATTGCAGCTCCCCAGGCCTTTCCCCAGCAGCTAAGCCTGGGGCCTGGGAATCTGTATTTTAGTAAACTCCTTGGATAGTTCTAGGGGAAATGGTCTAGGACCGCACTCCGAGATACACGGTGAGAGAACCATGTAGGTGGTTGGATATGTTCCAATCTGATTGTGACTAGGGACTTTCCATAGTTAAAGATTCCCTTGATGTTACTAACAGACTGTGGGCTTCGGAAATTTTATCCACCACAGTTTTTTTTCTACTAATGAATCACTGAGGAAAAATAAAGACAGTGCATTATACCTTCCATCACTTCAACTTTGCTCTCCGGGAAACACCAGCCTCTACCCACCTTCTTGCATCCTATCCACATTAAAAGACATTCATCACTCATTAAATCAACAGTTAGGGAGAGATAATTATATAATCCGTACCTTTTCATGCAACAAGAAGACAGCATGAGTGTTGTGAAAAGAGCATGAGCTTTGTGGTCAGGCCGACTCCTGGTTCTGTTTCTTCATAGCTGTTATTCCTGGCAAGTTACTAAACATCTTTAGGCTTTGTTGCTTCATCTGTACAATGGGAATAATCATAGGGTTGTTGTGAGAATTAAATGAAACAATACATAGAAAGGACTTGGCACCATGCTTAGCATAGCAGGGGCTTAAAAATATTAGTTCTTCTTGCCCTGTTTTTTTCCTTTTTCAGATATTATTTTGAACTGCATCAGCCCGTTTGTGTTTCTCACTATACACCAAATACGCAAACACTTGACTGATAGCACATGGGTTGTTCCCTTTGAGCATGTGGTTCTCTCTTTGGTTCTACAAGAAATTTTCAGAGTGGAAAAGAAATTGCACAGTTATCTGGAGATCGTAGACACTGACATCTGTACTTACCATGTTTCCCCGGAAATAAGACCTAATCAGAAAATAAACCCTAGCATGATTTTTCAGGATGACATCCCTTGAACATAAGCCCAAATGTGTCTTTTGGAGCAAAAATTAATATAAGACCTGGTCTTATTTTCGGGGAAACACGGTAATTTCATGGGTCTGTCTCACTCCGAGTTTTATCCATTAGGCATTGTAAGCAGAATGCCTGGGGCCTACGAGAAAGTCTGAGCGCTGAATAAAAAAAATGTGGCTCCAAAATATGAAACACAAAAACTGCAAAATAGAAATTAATAAACACTTAGACAAATGGGTAGGAAACTATATTGTGTCAACCTCATTAATTGTTACATTTAGGGCTCATAACTATTTCATTACATTTAAAACAATTTGTAGGTTAGATTTTTCTGTTTGCAAAGATTTCTAAATATGCCCCATGATTGCCAAAAACTCACAGGCACTTCTAAATTAAATAGTTACTCATAGTCCAATAATTTGAAAAGTTGAATTACTTTTTTTAAGTGCTCTCAGTTTTTTGAAAGCAAAACTTCTGCTTAATATGGGAGTACAGTTTGGAGTGGAGCCCCCAAACATCCAAAAGTCTAAGGGCTACAAATGTCTAAGATAGCCTCACTTCTTTTCTTCAAAGATCAGTAAAACTGCTGCCACCTGAGTTCGTCAGTTTTGAACTTGAGCTTCACAGGGAATTATGTGTGTTTCTCTGATTATTCATTGGACAGGTTGCTTTTATTCTAACTGGTGGAATTTGCTTTGCTTTGAGTCCTTCTGAAGATCAGTATTGGCTAAATTACAAACTCCATTAGGGCAGGCAGGAGCCATGGCTGTCTCTTTACTGCTGTAGACGAAGCTCACAGCAAAGCATCAGCACACAGATAACAGCCAACGAGCAAATGAACAAGGCAGAAGCAAGAAACGAAGCATTTAATTTGAGTTGACCTTTAAATAAACTGAAAAGTGGTTCTGATCTTATCACCCATCCACTGTCGCACACTGTTCAAATCCCATCATCCAGCTCATTACAATATGTTATGACATATGTCAGATTATACACGGTCATTTTCTCCCAGAAGGGTCTTGGAAAATGTCACCATCTGTTTTCTATAATCGTAGCTATCTACACACAACAAATTTGTATCTGAAGCATGAGTGATGTAAAGTTCAACTTGTCTGAGAGCCTAACTTTTATGCGTTTTGCCCAGTTTAGATGACAAGAAGAGTTAACTCTTCTATAGTCACGGAAAAAGGAGGACTATACTTTTTCTGCTGACGACCAGAGCTTCTGTTGTGTGTGCTGTTAGTTACCTAGAATGTCTTTTGTCCTCTATTCTACCTGTGAACTCCTATGCATACAATTTCAATGTTCATGTCCTTTGTGAAGCTTGCTCTCTGTACTCCAGCAGTTTCCTCCTTGATGGTCCCAAAATATGTTGAACATTTCACTTAATCTCAGGGGAGTTTGTGGGCTCATTAGAACTGTAATGGTGGGCCATTGTAATGTCTGTGGTTGCTAGGTAGGCTGGGGCAAGGGCTGCTTCAGGGATGGTATTCAGAAAACTCAACCAATAGTAAGCTTTATCTCGACCCCATTACGTCATCTTTAGAGATCATTTCCTACCTACCTAAATGAGGCACGAGCATATGTTGGCAGGAAATGATTCAAAAATTTTAGACTAGTCTTCTAGGCCCATTCCTGAAAGGTAATATAAGAACCAAAAATAGATTAACTACAATGTTTGTACCTTCTTAGACAGTGAGTCATCATGAATTTTATGCACACACACATATACACACACACACAAAGAGCCATTGGTTAAGAACTGAGGACTTCCCTTATTGGGATTTGAAGCATTGTGAAATCTGGTTGCCCAGAGCAACTCTCAGTTACCAGTCAACTAACTGCTATAAATTAGCTGTATGATTTGTCTACCAAGAAGTAAAAATAGATTTAGAGGAAATGAAATCTCCCAGAGAAGATAAACTCTGATTTCACCTCACATTTTTTTGTTTCTCTTCCTATATACACACACACACACACACACACACACACACACACACACCCTGAAAAACAGCAGGGAGAAATCAGAGTTTTACAGGGCAGAGGGTACCCCTAGTTTCTTCACTTCAGTGAAGTGTGACTATGTTCCAGAATTGTGCATTTCTGTATTAAAAAAAAAATCACCCTAATTTAAATGAATTTATTTCCTCAACACATGGATATTTGAGCTATGCAGATAAGTGAACTTTTATCTAAAATCTCTACCCTCAAGAGTCAAGATAAATTTTAAACCTTACACAAAATTTGAGGCCCTTGAGCAATTCAAGGGCAGGACTTGATGAGCTCACTTTGAAAATGAGAAGTATCTCTTTCCAGTCGAGGCACCCACGCCAGTGGAATGAGCAAACTGCAATACCTCCTTAAAGATGAACAAAGGTCCTTTTCTTTTGCTCCGTGCCAAGGTCTTCAAACTCAGCTGCAATTTGTTATAAAGCTCAGAGATAGTGCATATTTCTAAGAGTGCATTAGTAACTTGTTATAAAGCCATACCAAAGTGAACAGAGGTAATCTTCCTTCCTTTTCAATGATTTCATTCTAAGTGACTGTGCTTAATCAAAGTGAATAGGTCAGATATTGTGCATACTGTGATGTCTGGCTAAGTGGTTAATGCTCAATTTGTGAGGGAGAGAAAAGAATACATGTGTTTATTGGATTTTATGATAAAATTCAAACTTAATGTGGGTTGAACACATCTTTAAAAGTGGACCTGTTTGAGTACGTGGTGCAAAATGCAGAGCTAGATACCATCCAAAATGCCCTGGGTTCTAAACAGTTGTGTCATAAGCCTACTTGTCAAAGCACAATTCTAGAGATCTGTGCTGCTCCTGTTTAAGCAGGACAGGTGTGACTCACCTAGGATAGGGTGTCTTCCTTACAACTTGTAACTCCAGTAACATTTGAAGAGTACTAAGGAGTCTTCTCTTTAAAGGGACTCCAGAGTAGATCAATTTTTGAAGCAAAAAGTCCTTTAGTGATACCATAATCACATCTGATTTATTTGAATAATTTTTATATTTGGTTTTCTTAAAGCATGGTGTGCTGAAGCCAGTTGTTTATCAGAATAGTTACTCATTTTCAGATGTACCACCCACTGACTGTGTAGCCTTTAGCATGTTAGTAAGGTACTCACTCATTTTTCAAGATTGTTTCACATCTGAAGTGCAGGTGAGCTGAATGTGCTTTGGGCTTTGGCTCTGTGTTAGGGACGTTATATACATAATCTCATCTAATCCTCTCAACAGCCTCATAAGGTGTTCCTTACAACCTTCACTTTACAGGGGAGGGAGCTGAGGTCTGAGAAGTAAGTTAACTTGTTAAAGGACATGCCTCTAGTAAGAGGCAGGATTGATATTTGAGCCTGCGTCTGACTCTGAAACTAATGATTTTTACATCCCAGCTAATGGTTGGTGTTGCTAAACCCTCAAATAAGTGGGCATATTTAGGCACTTCATTAGCAAGTCCTGCTCACCAGAATCCTTGGTACTAAAAAGCATCCTGACCTCTGCAGTGTACACCTGAAGCTGAAGCTGAATAATACTGAATGTCAACTATTAATGTGGAGTACAGCATAAGGAATACAGTCAATGGAACTGTAACAGCTATATACGATGTCAGAGGGCTAGTAGATTGGGGGCGGGGTGTTATCACTTTGTGAGGGGTGTAAATGTCTAACTATTACCTTGTTTTGTATACCTGAAACTGATGATAATAATAATTTTTTAAAAAAAGCATCCTGTTGGCCAGGAAGAATTAAAGTCAGTCCAGAGGGCTCCCGTCTCAGATCCTTAGAGTAGGCTCAGCCGCGGGAATCTGAGTTAAGGAATGTGGAAATGCCCACCACCCAGCTGCAGGGGTCAGTTTCACGGCTGATCCAGAAGTCCTGAGCAGGTCATGAAGACCGTGGGACATGGCTGAGAACATTGCTGTGTTGGCTTTCTCTGCATTGGAAATGCAGTCTTTTCAAATGACTTCCAATTGCTTCAAATGGATAACTTCATTTAACCAGATATAATTAAATCTCCCAGAATGGGCCTGCCAGTGAAAGGGGTACCCCCCAACCGCATCCCCCACCACCAAAATAATATATCCAGATCTTAAATTTTGCTTCTCAAATAAGGAAGTCACTTTCTCTGGGAGTACTTATTTGTGAAATTAGAAAAGTAGTAAATTGTTAATGTGTCTTGCTAGGGCAGGCCACAGGACACGGAGAAAGCTGCTGCTGGACTGCTGGACCCAGCTAACCAAGGCTCTTGTTCACTTCTCTGTCATTAACGAGCTGAATAACCTCTCTGAACTTTAGTTCCCTCAACTGTGAAATGAGGGCTAGGGCTGGATTATCTCTAATGGTCTTCACTAAAATTTTATGATCCCGATATCCTTATCTGATTATTTCCCAGAGTCACTTGAAAAGTTTAATGAAATGTTCTGGCCTCAAGATTCTTAAATAAAAGACACTCAGCTATTGCTAGAAATTTCAGTTGATCCTTAAGTTTCAGCAGATCTTTCTTACCCTTCCTTTAGGATCCAGTCCACTTTCTTATCTAGAAACCACAGTCTCCTTTAGAAGATAGAACAGTGTGAACAGAAAGCAAGGAGCAGGCTGGAACACAGGAAGGGAGGGTTGGGGTATGCTGAGCCAGGGAGAATCAGAGTTTGCAGACCCGGTCCCATACTGGAAGTGGGTATTAAGGAGAACTTTTATCCCTTTGTTACCAAGAGCTAAGAAAGTACTTCATCCTGGATCATTATTGACTGCCCATTTTCCTCTGTTCAGTCCTCGCTGCTTGGCAGAGGCCGTTGGTGGGTCTGGTGTCTCTTGAAGCGACAACCCTGCCATAGCCCTGGGTTCAGAACTGCCATGTGAGCAGTTTGCTCCATCAGCCATCATGTCTTTTCTCCCAGTTAAGCTGTAAGAGGTCTCCTTTTTAAGGACGGAGCAATAATCATAGGCATTTGGGTCCAGAAATTCTCATCCCCTGCCTCTTTTCCATAATCACATTCCCTTTAGGGCAATCTCTAGGCATCTCTCAAAAATCCATTTCAAAATCTAGATTTACTGCTTAGTGTCCTGTTGAATTTATTTGGACATCAAAAGAACCAAAATGTTTGTATCTTTTTATAGTTTTCATTCAAAGAACATTCTGATCCATGGGACATAAAAAAAAAAAAAAAAGGCTTTGCAGTACCCAACTGTCATGGGCTGTATTATTCAGCTTTGTCGAGAGAAAGACCTCAACCACTTCGGAACCCAGACGTCATTTCCCATCATGTTCTTTCACATTAAATGCTTATAGCTGCTCTTTGGCGCTTGGTCACTCCATAACTAAATATTGCTTTAGCACTCACTGTACAAAGAGCTTCCTGAAAGCAGCAGGGAGACTTGCTCGGGCCATAACAATGGGGGCAGTGTTTCCATTGAGTGGTTCACCGCCCCAATGCTGTGTCAAATGAAAGTGACCCAAGATCCCCATTCCACTTCTGAGCTTTCAGTTGTGACTTTTTCCTCATTTGGAAAAAGAAATGGGCCGTGATTTTGATGTGACTAGCAAAAGGCTTAGTTCTAGCATAAAATTAGACATCAAAATGTCTTTGAAGGAAAGCAAATCACTTCCCAAAAGCAGAAGGGGAGAAATCTTGATGAGCACAAAAGAAGCATTAGAAAGGGTTAACTATGGACATGGCCGTGAGGGTGGCTTTTTAGGGTCAGACCCAGTTTTCGTTATATTGTTGCTATGCAAGTAAATAAATGAGCTCACTGCTACACCCAAGCTGGGCAGAGAGAATTTATAGAGAATTAATAAATCCAGTGTAGGCAACATGTGGCTTTTCCTCTGGTCATAGAAAAGCAACTAGTAATCTTGGATTTTAAACAGACAAACTTCTATAACTTTGCAGTATCTGAAAATTGGGTCCAAGTTCTCACGGGCAGGCAGTGATAATAGTGATGTTTCTTTTCCTAGGGTTTTCTTTAAAGGGAAAAGGTCACACAGTTCATGGGCTTGAAGACAAAGAGGTTATTATAAGATCTAATAAATACTGTTGTGGCTCTGTTAATGCTTTTTAAGGGCATTTAAGAGAAATGGTCCTTTCCAACAGGTCTTTTTAGAAATTTAAGGACTCTGTTAACGCATGAAACCCAGAGATAAAAATAAAGTATAAAATTATAAGTAATACAGGGGGGTTGAGGGAGTTAGAGATAGACAGGAAGCGATCTAATTTTACTTTCCACATATGCCAAGAAAAATGCAAATAGATGACTGCCAATCAGTGAAGAATTCAGGCTACCTTAGGTACTGTTAATGGCGAGGTTATGAATCTGTGCTGTAATCATTGTGGCACAGTAGCACTTTTTAACTTCTCATCAATTGCTCATTATATTATTATATTTCCTGAGCACTACCTGGGTTGCCTAGTTCTTCACTAGACCTTGGGGCAGAACATCAGAAGCTGGTTACACACATTCATGCTCTCTGCTAGATTCATGTGTGAACGCCATCGGTCCATTATCAGGCATTATCCAGATATCACAAGCAAAGGATTGTGTACTTCAAGTCATTCCCATTGTTGCTTTGGATTGTGGAGACTTAGACCCAGAGAATTAAATCATGGGACACAGAGACTAGAACAGTTACAGAACACTCCTCCCTATACTTCTAAGTTGGATTTCTTACTATTTTTTAAAATTTTGTTAAAATAATTTAAAAATGATGTTTTTGTGATTTTGTCATTTTTGTACACACATACATCAAATGTAGAACTATGAACAATAATAATGATAATAATAATAATAATGGTAAACACTAGATTAGGACAAATGCTGCTGATGCTCACCATCCCATCCCAGTCTCTCATCCACTCCACCCAATTGTTTCTAATAGTAGAATGTTTCTGCTTCCCTTTTACTGTCTTTGTTCTTCCTTGGGGTTGCTGGTAGCATGGAAGGAGGGAAGGAGTCAAAACAGGGATGAGTGTTGGAGGAGAGAGATGAGAAGTTGTGATAAGTAGGTGGGCGGTAGGACAGGCATCAGAGAAAAGCACAACAGACCGTGGCAGGACCTGAGGCCCTATTAGTCAGCTTTTGCAGGATTCTTGGGGGACAAGGAGGACCTGCCTTCATGAATGGCACAGCCTGCTCCCTTCCCCCTTCCCTCAGTGCTGCACCAAACCAGCCGCATGTAGTTGAGAGGCTGAAGTTCTTCTAACCTCAGGGCCTCTGCTGCTGCGATGCTCCAATGCCAGGCCCCCACTAGCTCTGCTTTAAGGAGGAGAAGTGGAAGCCCAAGGAAAGCAGCCCCCAAGTAGCCTTGCTAAGACCTCGGTATAAGTGACACCATGTGAGCAGAAGTTGTCTTGTGAGAAATTATTTTGCTTCTAGACACTGTAGATGAGTCCCACTTCTTGGTGAGATCCTCTTAACAAACCCAGCTTGTGATCTTCCACTGAAAAGGCCTTGTCTGAAGAGAAATTCAATAAAGTGTCCTGGGTTTGGGACCTCGCCATCTTTCTCTTGGATAAATATCTTTATCTCTAAGCCTTATAAAGCATGTTTTCTCCTGGGGTTTTTCACTGGAATGTCTTGGGCTGTTATGGTGATAATTGTGACAATGGCAACACTGATATGACCAAAGTAAAATAGTAACCCAAGTAAATCTACTGATGGTTATCATGGGCCAAAGTCTCTTGCCATTTACTGCTTTGATGTGAAATCCCCATTGCCTCATAGACCTCACTAGGAACACTTTATGCATTTGTGAAGATTAATTTCTATCTGACTTAAATCTAAGAAAGATCAAATTTTGTTTACTCCCATAGTTTAATCATGAAACATTTTGAAGTAAACAGCCTTGAGATCTGTGACCACTAAGACACAAACAACGTCCTCATTATATTAAGAAGAAAATAAGAATAAGTTGTTTTTTGTCTTGTTTCTGTTGTCTTGTCTCCTGCATTCCTGGTTATCTTTGAATGTGTGTTGGACATTGTATTTTTTAAACATTTGAGAAATCATTTAAAGAAATCCTATAAAGATGTTCTCTACTTCCAGAGAGGATTTCATTTCCTTCTGCCAGCCTGACACATAATTCTAGTTTCAGGCTTTGAGGTGTTTTTGCCAACCCTGATGACTTAAAACCTAGCCTCAGCCTGTGCAAGGGTGCGTTCACTGCCATTTAGTTCTTACTTTGTATACAGTCCTTAAGATCTCACCCAAAGTGGAGCATGGTTATCAGCATCCCTACCTTGATGAGACATTTAATGTCCAATGTTCCCCTTCACCCAGAGAAGCTATGAAAAACACAATGTAGCTTCTGAGACACCAGTCTCAGATGAGCAAATGCCCCTAGAGAAAAAGTAACCTCAAAATTAGGGCTTATCTCTATGGACTCCTTCTCCATTTCCAAATTTTGACCTTCACTATCTTTTAACACTTTGATGCTATTAAGAAGATTTTTAATATCTTTTCCTCATTTTCTTAAACTGTATTAGTAAGATGGTTGATCTGAATTACCTATTCCATAATTTAAGTACAAAAGTAAAATATGTAAACCTAGATAACAATTATAATAAAAATAGCTGAGGCTTATGGGTTTATTCTATGCTGAGTGCTTTATGTACTTAACCTCATTTAATACTCATAATGTCCTATAAGTATTATTGTTGCCATTTTACTAATGAGGAAACAGGCTTAGAATGGACAAATACCTTGGTCATGTTCTCACAGCTACTGTGTTTCCCCGAATATAAGACCTAGCCGGACAATCAGCTCTAATGCGTCTTTTGGAGCAAAAATTAATATAAGACTTGGTCTTACTTTACTACAAGACTTTAATATAATATAATATAATATAATATAATATAATATAATATAATATAATAATATATAATATACTGCCAGGTCTTATATTAATTAATTTTTGATCCAAAAGACGCATTAGAGCTGATTGTCCAGCTCGGTCTTATTTTCAGGGAAACATGGTAGTAAGTAGTAGAGCCAGAATTTAGATCCAGCTCTGCCTGAGTCCAGCTGATGTTCTCAATCACTCCCCTCATTAGACCTAATTCTTTCAATGAGCTGAAGACCCACTGTGGCCTTGGCCTCTGGTACACAGCTTCCTATGTCACTTGGGGCCTGTCACTTGGTCTCAGAACTAGAGAAAGCCTGACTCCTGTTCCTTTCTACTGTATTTTCCTTCTGATGTTAAGGTAAAAAGCAGAGGTTGTTTTGATTTCTTTTTACAAAATTCCCCTATATGTTTCTAGCTTGTGACTGAGAAGAACACAGGTGTTGGTGTCACATGCAGGCTCTAGACTGGGGAAAAGGAAACCATCTAGCAGCCCTACTTGGAATTCCAGTAGTGGTTTGCACCAAATAGTTGTGCTGGTGATAATTCTTCTGTGGGTTCTGATTTCTAAGCTTTATCTAACAGTCACTCTGCCTTCTTGGCTCCCTCACTTAACCCTGCATGGCTGATAAGAGACAGTTCTGCCCCTTCTCCCATGGGTCCCACTCAAACTAGAGCTAACTTACTTGGAAACCAACCTTATCCTCTATCGACAGGCTTTGTTTAGTGTCCTCCCCAGTTCCACCTCATCTCGCTTAAGAAAAGCCTTGAGTTTTCCTTTAGTTTGTTAATATATCCAGTCAATACATTTATCGAAGACCTACTATACTTAAGGCGATGTGCTAGACCCTGCTGTTATATACAAATGAAGAAGAAATGGTCTCTGTCTCCACAATACTAAGAGACGAGATGCACTGAAATCGTCAAACTATAGTTGATAAGTACCGTTAGAGATGTATGGATAACATGCTCAGGGAGGGCCAACGAGGGAGATATTGCATCTGTCTGGGAAAGGCTTCATGGGAGAGAGGCACGCAGCTTAGCCTTGAAAATTGAGTAACATTTGAGGGTGAGGAAAAGAAGAGCCACCTGGACAATGACACAGCGTGACTGAAGGCGCAGAGGTGTGAGGCGGGTCCTGTATTAAAAAACAGTAGTTTTGTCTTGCCAAGGCATAGAATTGGTGAAGAGCTCTCGGGGCCTGCCCTCAGAGGCTTTCAAAGTGCTGATGGAAGAGGGCAGAAGTCCACACATGAAGGCAAAGGCCGGAACTCTGGGGGCCAGAGACATGTTTAGTTTGGCCAATATGCTGTTGAAATATTTCAGCCAATTTTAAAAATCAGATATCGCATGAAAATCCACATTTCTGGTTTCTCCTGAAACTGAAAGATCTGGCGCCACAGGGTGTGTTTTTTCTGGATGGCAGTGGCTGGAACTGAGGAATGGCTGCCTCCTTTCAGTAGGGTGTGAGTTCTATCTGCCCTACACAGAACCCCGGCTGGCTTCTCCCTTCGCCCTACCTGCTCAGCCCTGCTGACACCTAAGTGGCAGGCTCCAGGTACAAGCCTGGCCAAACCAAATGTGGAGACATGACCGACAGACCGCAACGGCCTCTCTTCCAGCTAACTGACTCCCACACCGGTTGGTTTTCAGGGTTCCCAGCCCTGGCTGCTACCCCAAACACAGACTCTTCTTTAAAATTTCAGCATGCACGGCTCTCAAAATTACAAGATGTGGAAGTATTTAAAGTATTTCTGAAAACATCTCAAGCTACCCAGGATCTAAGACTCAAAATGGTATAAATCAAACACATCAAAGTGTGGGGCGGGACAGGTCGTGTCTGTTTGCTTGTTTTTATGCAAGCCGATTAGAGACCTAACCTAACCCCAGTCTCTGGACTTTTGATCCTATCCTGCCAAGGCCCAGCCTTGTAGCTTTCTTAAATGGACTGTTCCTGGTCTAAGTGTCTACAGTTGGCCCTTCTTCTCTGCTTCATAGCTCTTCTCCAATGGTCTGCCTTCAGACTCCTCTGTTAGTTGACAAGAATGGTACTAGTGGCTAAAGACGGATTCCTCACTGGGACAGAAAACCCACATTTGGAAAAGGCAGATCCTCTTCCAGGAAGATCAGGAAAGTATGTGCAGTACCAGCCAGTCACAGAGCCCCAGGAATCCTACAGTTTGGCCCCCTTTGTGGCAACACTAATGAACTAAGAGGTCAATTTGGTCATTTCTAAGGCTGAGCCTTTGTAACTATAAATAAATAGACAGAATGAAAGGAATACAGAAAAGAAAAACAAACGCAGGAGAAAAGGAAATGAGAAACCTGACTTGATTTCATTGAGAAAATAAGTTTTAAAATGCCCTTTATGGAGCATTTCCATCAATGCTTTGCCATGCAATTGCCCAGGAGAATTTTTCCAAAATTTATATCCCCTGAGCTAGACCTTGGTGTTCCTTGCAGGCTGAGGTTCAGTAATTCTGGGATAGTAGAACGGGTTTTGTGACTATGTCAAGCTGGGAGAAAAGGCCTGATGAACCACAAAACTGGATGCTTTGTAAGGTACAGAACAGTCAGCACTTTCCTCCGAGGAGAGAACACACAATTGGCATGAAAGTGACCCAAGCCATGGATCGAGGAGGAGAGTATCCAAAAGTAGGTTTCCAGCTCCATGTTCCTGTAGGCCTCACAGAGTGGGCTGTTGTGTGCCCTGATGTGTCTGACCAGATGCAAAACGCTGATCCCGTTTAAATTCCATTTGTGGACCAAAGTGAATTAGATGGTAACATCGGGAATGCTGGAATTGGGGGAGGTTGTATTTTGTTGGCTTTTCCCCCTTGTGGTTTTCACCATCTGTTTCTTTTAATGCATAAACAAGGAAAATGACTGGTTTGGAACACAAAGTTTTTAAAAACCAGATGACCACAGGCATCCTCTAAATGAGAAAGAAAGAGCCAGTTGGGGTTCTGTGACATTTGTCAGGAAGTGAGATGTTAAATACCGGGAAGCATTAATGCTTTCTGCCAGTGAAGATCCACAAAGGCAAGGAAAAGGCCTTGTCCGTGACCCTGCCTTCCTGAGGTCGTGCCATATGTTTACATTTTACCAAGGATTATTTTCCAACAGCACCCTGCTCCCCTCCCTTTTTAAACTAAAGATGAAGCCATTCAGCTGGCCTGCAGCATAACCAGCCTTGGTTTTCCATTAACATTATTGCTAACTTGGCAACCGTGGATAGAATCCACTCTTAGAAACTTTTAGAATGAACAAAAGCTGCGTTGTGAGCAGGTTCTATTATAAAGCCAAAATAGAGAGCTATAATTAGAGGAGCTGATGAGATAGACTAAGAGAAGATAATTCATTTATCTCCTGGATAATAGTGACAAAAAAATTATATAAGGGCATTAGGAACACAGTGTGCTTTTCTTAAGCAAAGGGCATCCTGCTTTAAAAAGAAAGATTTGCCATGCACAATACAGTGGCCACTCGATAAAATGGTTCTGTATGCTCCATGCCAACAAACCTTAAAGCAACAGATTCCTTTTTTAAACTGGAAGCAGGGGAGAAATTTGATGGGGTGGTGACTGCATACTAATCTCTTTTACCTTTTTTTGCAAGAAACAATCAGCCACAAGCACCAGGGATTTAAAATCAACTTGAACTCGCGCATTTTAGAGCCTCCAGGGAGAAGGACATTGGTGCATTTGGCCAAGTTCCACCCATTTCAACATAAGACATGAACAGTTTTCACATCGTGTTGTAGGCAGCCTGACACCAGAGATTTCACAGTAGAGAAAGGATAAAAGATGACAGTCTCATAGGGAACAATCAACTTTTCCAAATTTGCAAGATCTGTTCTCAAAAATGTCCAGGGCAATACTGAGGTGGGCGTTCTTAGTCATTCATGAGCAGGGCTTAGGCAGAAACAAGACCCTAATAATTTAGAAGCACTTGGCAGATTAAATATATTTCAAAATGAGTTTAAGTTCAAATAATTTCTCTACTCATGCTTAGGACACCATGAAGTATGTAGATAGGAAAACATGAGCCTGTCGGGTGCGAATTGTTTCATTGACATTGGTTCCAGATGCCAGTGTTGTGATGAGTGTATTTGACTTCTGACATCCCTTGGACGTGGGTACTGTCTGGAATGTTTGCTTCCCTGGTGGAAATGGGAAAATGATTAGAGACCTGAACTCTGTTCCTGGAGGCTCCTTGACTCGTTATTTTATTTGTTTCCTAAGTTAAATTGAAAGCTCTTGGAGGTTTCTAAGGGCAGCCCTGTGTGAGCATTAGCTTCATAAAATACTCTAGTGACCTATGGAATTTTAGTTAAAATCACAATAATGTCAGATGAAGAGGCGTCCTGGAGAAAGTATGAGAGGAATTTTAAGTGGCTGAACTCTATTTGCATTATTCATTCTACAAATAGTTTCAGAGCCTTAAAAAAATTTTTTTTCATTATGCTGTGATTTTGATGTTCCAACGGATGATCTAGGACATTCATAATTCAAAAATGACTCTCCCTTCAAATACATTTTGGAAATTAAGACTTTATCTAACTAGTTTCGAGATGATTTTGTTACCATGAGGAAGAGGGATAGAGATATTTCAAGGTCTTCTTCTTCACTGGGATTCAAGAGGGATTTAAAAGTTTCCTGATCTGGTGAACTGGTGTCCTCTTTTCTCCTTCTTCTTCTCCCTTCCTATTTCTTTGGGGTCCTTCCTTCCTTCCTTCCTTCCTTCCTTCCTTCCTTCCTTCCTTCCTTCCTTTCTGGGGGAGAGATGAGGGAGGCATGTCTAATGAGGGGACTAGGCGATTCACTCAGGACTCAGGCTTGGAATTTTACCCCTCTGTGTCTTCTTGCCCACAGGTGATAACCCCAGTGAGGACTGGCCATGGCTATGTGTACGAGTACCCATCCAGATACCAAAAGGACGTCTACGATATCCCTCCTTCACACACCACTCACGGGGTATGTACCAGGACGCAGTCACCAGGGGAGAGGAGTGCTTCAGTGTGGCATTCCTTCAGAGCTACAGTGGAAAGGAAAACTACAAATTATGTATATTTCTTATAAGGCTTGATTTAGGTTGTCTATCCAGGAGCCATTTTAGCCAACATTATTTAAAGTATGTTTTCTGGATTTTCTTTATCAGGAAATCCTAGGCTTTCCTCTGACAAAGCTTTTGTTACTCATCACTTAATCATTTTCTTTCAGGAAGTCTATAATTTCAACTACAGTTTAAAGTACAGACATATAGATATTTCACTGAAGATCATTTTTATAGTCAATCTAAGTCAAAGAATATGAAACTTAAAATAAAAAATTTCATCAGCCTCATATTACATAGAATGCTGTCAAATAGTAAGGGTATATACATAAACTGGTAAATAACTCCATAATTAAAATCTTAGTAGCATGAAAAAATAACAAATATAAGACATTTCTATTCCGGGTAACTCAGGTGGGTGTTTCTCTTCAGGTATATGACATCCCTCCGTCATCGGTGAAAGGCTCTGTGTTTTCAATTCCAGTGGGAGAGATAAAACCTCAAGGGGTCTATGATATCCCTCCTACTAAAGGGGTAAGTGAGCTCCTACAGAGCAGCAAAAAAGGTGTGTGTGTGTGTGTGTGTGTGTGTGTGTGTGTGTGTGTGTGTACTGGGATAAAACAGGAAGGGCAAACCAAAGGGAAAAAACTAGTCTTTGTGAGAGAGTAAAGGAATGGGAGGGAAGGTGAGAGGGAGGAAGGAAAAGCAATAATTAAAGATAACTCTAGGGAGTTATTTAGGGGCCCCCACTTGAAAAAAATGAGGTAATCAATAAGGAGAGTCAATAAGAGGCAAAATCATTCATTTAATTTGGCAAGCTACTAATATACCATATATATATATGATGTTACAGCTTAGTCCATGTATATGGATTAATGCATTTGATTTACTCTGCTATTCTCAAGGGGAGGCCTGCACAGGAAGTGCACATATCCTTATTTTACAGGTAACAGGAGTGTGTCTCAGAACATTCGGCATCACACAGCTGGTAGATCCAGGGAGAGACCTTAAGTCTTCTGACATCTAGTCTGCTATTAATGTATAATCTGCCTCTCAGCCTGGATCTAAGGAGGAAGGATACCCAGGAGGTGCTCAGAAATGTGGGATAGGACCCAGAGAGAGCAGCTCAGCCAGGAGGGTCCACACAATAGCCAGCTTTGAAGCCAGAGGAAGGATGCCCTTGTCAAAGGATGAAGGAAGTAGGGGCAGAGCAGAGCCTTGGAAATACCTCCCATTAGTGGGTGGGGGTGAAAGAAAAGGAACCAGCATACAGGCCTTCAGAAAATCCAGGCCTTCATTTTAATGTACTGTTGTTTCCATATGTTCATGGGAGCCAACTGAACAAATACTAGCTTTGGTTTGTACTTACTTTTCAGGTATATGCCATTCCACCCTCAGCTTGCCGAGATGAAGCAGGGCTCAGAGAAAAAGAGTATGATTTCCCCCCTCCAATGAGACAAGCTGGAAGGCCGGACATCAGACCCGATGGCGTGTATGACATCCCCCCAACCAGCACCAAGCCAGTGGGAAAGGACCTTCACATGAAATATAACTGTGATGCTTCAGGAGCTGCTGAACTGGCGACACGAAGACATCAAAGCATTTCCCTGAAACACCCTCCCTCACATCTGGGACCAGCAGGAGGCAGTCAGAATGACGCCTACGATGTGCCACGAGGGGTTCAGTTTCTGGAACCACCAGCAGAAAGCAGTGAGAAAGCAAACCCTGAAGAAAGAGACGGGGTTTACGACGTCCCTCTGCACAACCCAGTGGACACCAAAGGCTCTCAGGATGTGGTGGATGGGATCAACCGATTATCTTTCTCCAGTACAGGCAGCACCAGGAGTAACATGTCCACATCTTCCACCACTTCAAAGGAATCTTCACTCTCAGCTTCCCCATCTCAGGACAAAAGACTCTTACTGGATCCAGACACAGCCATTGAGAGACTGCATCGGCTCCAACAGACCCTGGAGATGGGTGTCTCCAGCCTAATGGCACTGGTCACCACGGACTGGCGGTGTTACGGATATATGGAACGACACATCAATGAGATACACACCACGGTGGAGAAGGTGGAGCTGTTCCTGAGAGACTACCTCCATTTTGCAAAGGGCGCTGTCGCAAATGCTTCCTGCCTCCCAGAACTCACCCTCCACAACAAAATGAAGCGGGAGCTCCAAAGAGTGGAAGACTCCCACCAGATTCTGAGCCAAACCAGCCATGACTTAAATGAGTGCAGCTGGTCCCTGAATATCCTGGCCATCAACAAGCCCCAAAACAAGTGTGATGATCTGGACCGGTTTGTGATGGTGGCAAAGACGGTGCCCGATGATGCGAAACAGCTCACCACAACCATCAACACCAATGCAGAGACCCTCTTCAGACCAGGCCCCAGCAGCTCGCATGTGAAGAATGGGCCTGAGAGCATCATGAACTCCACTGAGTACCCACACGCTGGATCCCAGATGCAGCTGTTGCATCCTGGGGACCACAAGGTCCAAGCCCTCAATAAGCCATTGCCGCCAAGCCTGGGCAAGGACCAGCCTCCTGACTGTAGCAGCAGTGATGGCTCTGAAAGGAGCTGGATGGATGATTATGACTATGTTCACCTACAGGTAAAGAAACCAAACTCATAAAGCACCTACATTCACATTCAGGGAGTCCAGGACTAAGAACCTGTAAAGCTGGTAGGCTGGACAACCAGAGGGAGAACATGATTAATGGTAATCCAAGTGGTTCTCTAATTGGAGGCAACGTACAGGAGAAAGACCACTGGCCTCAGCGTCCAGAGTCCTCGGCTTGAGTCCTTTCTCTGACACTAATTGTGCAACCGACTTATATAACCCCTTTGGGCCTTAATTTCCTCATTTGCCAAATGAATGGAGCACAGGGTTGTATTAGATACCACTGATAAGCCTCAGGCAAGCAGGAAGATTCCCCAAGGAGGACAGTGGGCCCTCAGATAATCATACCAGCTCCACTTCTATTTGCATTTTATGATATGGTTCCACGATACTTTATTTAAAAAGTGGGGAGAGGGAGTTTCACTGTTACTGGGTTTTCCTGAAAATAAGACTGGTCTTATATTAATCTTTGCTCCAAAAGATGCATTGGGGCTTATATTCAGGGGATGTCATACTGAAAAATCATGCTAGGGCTTATTTTCCAGTTAGGTCTTATTTTCAGGGAAACACGGTAGGAGAAAAAAAAATTGAAAGCCTCTGTACTAGAGAATTTCTCAGGTCCCATCAGCTCTACTCTGTGTGTGTGTGTGTGTATGTGTGTGTAATTACTTGCAGAAAACTTAACCCACCTCTGACTTACCTTGAAGGCCACTGGGCATTTGCCAATTGACCTAGAACTTAACCTGCACATGGGAAACGGGCAGTCATAGTCGGCCTCCTACAAGTTGACATGGAATCCTGACAGCTGGCCCTTTCACTTTGGGGCATAAAACATTCTACCAAGATTCATTCTTTAGAATTCAGCTTACTGTCTTATTCTTCCATTCTTTTCATTTGACTAAGAGCCACAGATTATCCTGAAAACTATTTAACTACAGTTTCCTTGAGAGCAAGAGACTGGGGAAGGAAGCACTGAGCCACAGGAAAGGTGTGGGGAGAGAGTCAATGGCGGCATTAAACAGTCACCTGACTGGTGTCCAACTCTGCATATTGGGAAATACTAATATGATGTAGAGTTGTAGATGATTCGAAGAAACTAGAAGTGCAATGTGGACCACATTTAGACCTGAGTTAGGAGGTGTATAGGTTTGCATATAATCCATTAGGAAAGAACCGTGAGAAACAGTACTGGTTAAGGAGGTTTGAAGGGGATCACGGGTAGCTCTCCAAAAGTGGTTAAGTGGAGCAGAGAGTATGGCACCCACTGTGGAAAGGGGTTTTAGTTTGCAACCCTAACCTACACAGTGACTCTGAGTCTGGCCGAGAAGCAGGCCATCCCTGTCCGGGATTCACAGGGCCTAATTGGGCATGCAGGAAATTGCAAAGGCAGTGGAAAATGAAAAAGTATTTACACATTTGTCAATGAAATTGTTAGCACAAGTGAATCATAGTGGTGATGTAATGTTTTCTTTATGTTGAAAAATAATAGGGTAAAGAGGAGTTTGAGAGGCAACAGAAAGAGCTGTTGGAAAAAGAAAACATCATCAAACAGAACAAGATGCAGCTGGAACATCATCAGGTAAGTTCAATCAGAACAAAAGCCACCTGGCATTGAAAAGATTTCCTGCTTAATAAGAAAGGTATAACTTCAAAAGATCATGATTTTGATCCTTCCAGCACACTTTGGTATAAATAAGCTCCAAGGCATATAATAGAGTGTAAGAACAAAGAGGTTTGTGGTCTTAGTAATCCAGCTGGTGTACCTGGATTACATCCAAACAGCAATTTTTCTGGGCTAAGCCTGTACATCTAACACATTAAAACTGTTTGGGTTCAGGCTGTTGATCTCCAGGAGCAAGACCCACTCAAGCAAACAGGTTATATAGTAAGACCACAGGAGGGAAATTCAAGAACAGAAAATGAAGACATATAGCCACGTCCAATGAGAACTAGGACTGTAAATTCTTTCTTCTTCTTGTACCTCCTTTGCTTCTGTCTAAATCTGCTTCCTTCTCCTGTATTTCATGGTAGTTTCCTCTGCTTGTCTACTCATTTGGGTCTGCTATAATTTTATACAATCCATAAATGACCACTTAAAGCGCTTTCTATAGATGGCTTTTCATTTTAGCTCATAGTCAGCCCCTTCTGTGGTTCATCAAATACCTAAACAATTCCTAGCTACCTACTTATCTATCTCTCCCCTACAACATAAGCTGTGGCTTGGCCTTTCTTGGTCCACCATAAAGGCAGGAGGGCAGCATCCAATGTTTTCAAAATATATCTAGTCTATTCACCAAGGGCTTTGGGCAGGGCAGATTCATTCAAATGTTGGGCTTGAGTGGGGCAGATAATGATGGGTATTGTTAGTACAAGGCATAAAAATAAAGAGAAATGAATTGAGGATTTATAAGCCTTTTCTTAGATGAAATTAAATGGCACGTAGGGACATGAAATGACACACTGCACTTGGGAAACCAGAGTTCTACTCTGTACTTTCTAACCAACCGTGTGGCCTTAGGCAAGTCATTTAACCTCCCTGAACTTCAGTTAGTTCTCTATAAAATGAGAAAATCCCTCAACTCTCTATATAATAAGATGATATATTTATGACCTCATTTGCAAAAGCATAAGCTAAATATCTTGAACCATCGCCCTGTCTCTGTTTCTGTTTGCTTTAGCATTTGGCCAAGCAAGACTGCAGGGCTTTCGGTAACTTACTGAAACCATAGTAATTCCTAAGAAGAAAACAGACTCTACAGAACAATAAAGCTCACTGTGCATTTCTTGGGGAAGACCCTGGGTGAGGTTATCCCTGGTCTGACTCAGCCCTGCCTCGGAATGGAAGATTGACTGAGCCCTAAACTTAGGTCACAGATAGTCCTTACCTACAAAAGAAAGTCTCTCCAGAGACTAGGTGGATTAGCTTGAAGGTTATTATTACACTTTAATGTAAGGTGAGGAGAGAAGGAAGAAAGCTAACAATCATTGAGTCTGACTCTGTGATGTCCTCTTCTTTCAACAGCTCTGTGGAGCTGTTATGACGCACGGTTAGCATTCAGACTCCCTTAGGGATGTTCTTTTATAGTACACATATATTTATATGCATTAGTCTTTCCCATGGTGCTGGATCATAACTTAAAAATCTGGACAGAAAGAGTAAGAGAAATAGAAAAGAGTCACGGATTGTTATTTATCTAAGCATCTTAAAGGGACAGAGTCAAGGCTTTCTTCCAGAAGGAGCAAACTGTCAATAATTTACTTGACAAAGAGATCCCTACATTTGGTTTTCCCTTGCCACCACTCAACATTTAATACACATTTACATAGAACCTACAATATGCCAAACACCATTCTAAGCACTTTGTAACTATTAACTCATTTAACCTTCATGGTGGTGTATAAAACTGAGCTGGGTTTAAACTGGATGCTGCCTTCCAGCCTGAGAGCAGAGGAAGCCAATCTTCTAATGATAGAAAGTCAGCTGGAGGCTTCCTTAGGCATCATCTTTCTCAACCTCTACATTTCACAATTTAGGAAAACAAGGCAACATGACAACGTCCTCACGTCTAATAAGCACCTGACACATATGAGGGATTAAAATGCCTGTCTTTTAACTCCAAGCCCTGGTTAATTTCCATTACAGAATGCTGCCGTACCCTTAATGAAATCTGCTTTCTTCCTTGCAGCTAAGTCAGTTCCAGTTGTTGGAACAAGAAATTACAAAGCCGGTGGAGAACGACATCTCAAAGTGGAAGCCCTCGCAGAACCTCCCGACCGCAAACAGCAGTGTGGGTGCTCAGGATAGGCAGTTGCTTTGCTTCTACTATGACCAGTGTGAGACCCATTACATTTCCCTTCTCAATGCCATTGACGCTCTCTTCAGTTGCGTCAGCTCAGCCCAGCCCCCGCGGATTTTCGTGGCCCACAGCAAGTTTGTCATTCTAAGCGCACACAAACTGGTGTTCATTGGAGACACACTGACGAGGCAGGTGGCTGCCCAGGACATTCGCAACAAAGTGATGAACTCGAGCAACCAGCTCTGCGAACAGCTCAAGACTATAGTTATGGCCACGAAGATGGCTGCCCTGCATTACCCCAGCACTACCGCCTTACAAGAAATGGTACACCAAGTGACAGACCTGTCCAGGAACGCGCAGTTATTCAAGCGCTCTTTGCTGGAGATGGCGACGTTCTGAGAAGAAAAGGAGGAAAGGGGGACTGCGTGAAAAACTGGAAATACTATCTGGTTTTGTAAATGGTGTCTATTTTTGTAGATATTTTATATGAAAATGAAATATTTTAACATTTTATGGGCTAGACAACATTCAGAAATTCAGGGAGCTAGAGGGAATTTTTTTTTCCAGTGTGGTTCTTATGTATATACACATAAGCATCTAAGATATAAACTATTCGCAAATTTGTCCACGTGTGTGTGCTTGTATATTCATGTTTGTTTGTTGATGTTTGTCTGATACATTCCATTAAAAAACATGAATTAAGAAGCACCTTAGTAAGCAAGCACCTCCTAATGCTGCTTTTCTTTCTTTCTTTCTTTCTTTTTCTTTCTTTCTTTCTTTCTTTCTTTCTTTCTTTCTTTCTTTCTTTCTTTCTTTCTTTCTTTCTTTCTTTCTTTCTTTCTTTTTTTAAGAATACATACCATCTGGTTGTAATATTGCTCTACATATACTAGTGATTTATTCAGAACCTTTCATTTCCAAGTCTGGAAGCATTGTATATTTGCAAGTGTTCATCTCCCGAGGCATGGGATGATTTGTCCTTGTTCAGAAACCCCTTCCGACATTGACTATCTTGGGCACATTATGGCAAAATATATCACTTCTGGTTGAGAAAGCCCTTTTAGAGAAAAAGTTTCAGAAAGCATATGCTCATCCAAGCTCTGATATTTTGGGTGCTGGAGAGATAAGAGACACATGTGTCTAGAAGCCATGTCCCCAGCCAAGACTGGGTTGTTTCAACACCGAGAGGACATCACAATTAAAGAAGAGCATGTGTTTCCCAGAGCTATTTGGTGGTCTGTATTTTTGAGTGATTTGGCCATGAGTTTTCCCAAATGATGTTGTTAGACTTGCAAAAACCATATTATTTGAAGCAGGAATTCATAAAGACACATCAGACTATAATTATCCACACAAAGAAAGATGATTCTACCTGCTAGTTGTAAGTAGAGGCCTTTCTGACTCTCAGCATTCACTTAGGTGCTACTACCCCCATTTTCTGAGGGGAACTGGCCAGTTTCATGGTCACCTGAACTTCAGAGCCACCAGCTCTTTCACCTTCCTTGAAACATGCATAGGCAGACCTGACACAAAGCAGCTCTACAGAGCCTATCTAATCTTTACAACTCTGTCTGGCTGACAGCCCTGTGCATACAGACGACCATCATCTCACCACTCATCACAGCATCTGTTCCATAGTCTGTCCCCTCGCACCTGCTGGTGTTGGCAAAGCACAGGCACATCACAAGCTATCACATTCATTATGGGGCAAATAAAACACTTCCTACCTGGTGAGAAAATGTATTCACATATTACCAAGTCAAGAAGCGTGTTATCTATGGTCTTTCAGTCCATTTCTCCTTTAATGATTTTATTCCAGCCTATTTAAAAACATTTTTATTTGCAATATATACTTTGACTGAGTTCAGCTTGCTTATTTTAAACAATCAAATCACTGGAACAGAAAATGATTTAAAGAGAAGAATGCGCGATCTCAGTATGATAAAAAAATATCAGTGAAACTTATCATAGAAGGTGCTTTTTAAAACAACCGCTATTGTAGTTCTCAAAGTCCTGCTCTGCCAGAAGAAGATTAAAAGTGGTTATATGACAAGTAAATGTATGGGGAGGAAGGAGATTGCTGAAAATCAACAACACTTGAAGAAATTTTAAAGTGTGTCCTTGTAGATTTCATTGTAAATGTGTATTTCTTAGGAGATGACAGACTTGTTCTAAGCTAAGTGATGACATTTCATGTTTTCAAGACCAAAATGTTGAGTCTGTATTACTCTCTTTGCCATCTTGTATGTAGAGACTATTTTAAATCATTAAATTTTTTAGATCTGTGTTTTCGTAGCCACTGGGTTTTCTTTTCTATATTTCTTTTTTTACCACAGAATTAGATGCAGGCTTATTTTGGCACTCCTAATATAGAAAGTTATTTTATTGATATTATAGATCTGGGTTTTTTAGGAAAATTGAGAGTTGGGTTTTTTTTTCATTTTGTGTCACTTCAGATTACATTTGCATTAAAGAAAATTCTAGAATCTGTGAACGTTACCAAACCCAAATATCTGGAACAAGGCCTTCTCTTCACCAGAAGGCTTGTACATTTAAGTAATGGCTAGGACGATTTCTCCTATAACATAGATACTACCATTTATGTGGTTTTAGAATCAAAGGGAATTGTTCCATTCATTCTGGAATAGACATAATTAAATAATTAAAAGACAACTATATTTGGTGAAAATAAGAGATTCATAACCCCATAAATTATTTTTAATGCTTGGCCCACTCTTCCACTCAGGTGTCCTATTGAGATTTATAGATAAAATATTTGAATATACCTTGTATCACTTGCCCACATCTATAAACATTAACTGATTTTCAACAAAAGTGTCAAGTCACTTCAATGGGGAATGGAAAGTCTTTTGACAAAAATGATGCTGGAACAACTAGATCTCTCCATGGGGAAAAAAAATGTTTACCTTACATACAAAAATTAACTCAAATGGATAAAATACCTAAATGTAAAGCTTAAGTCTCTAATACTTCTAGAAGAAAATAAAGGAGAAAAATCTTTGTCATCTTAGGTAGACAAAGATTCCTTAAATAGAACACAAAATCACAAGAGAAAAAATCAATAAATTGGATTTCACCAAAATTAAAAGCTTTTAGTCTTCTAAGGAGATCATTAAGAAAACAAAAAGTCACAGACGGAGAAAATATTTACACTACATACATCTGTCAAGGGTATGTATCAGAATAAGAAGACAACTAATTTTTTTTTTAACTGAGCAAAAATGTAAACAGAAACTTCACAAAAGAAGACATAAATGAACAAATAAATGAAATATAATCACACCAAATAGAATCACTACAATTAAAAGGACAAGACATACCAACTGCTGATAAGAAAAGGGTACAAATAGAGCATTCATACACTGCTGGTGAGAATATAAAATGGTACAAACATTTTGGAAAATTGATTGGCAGTTCCTTAAAAAATTAAATCAATGCCCACTGTATGACCTAGCAATTCCTCTCTTAGGTATGTACCCAAGAGAAATAAAAGTACATGTCCATACCAAGATTTGTATAAGAATGTTTATAGCAGCTCTATTTTTAATAGCTGAAAACTAGAAACAACTCAAGTGTCCATCTTTGTGAATGTAAAACCATTGTGGTATATCCACACAATGGAATACTACACAGAAAATAAAAGGAACAAAAAAATTGAAACAAAAACAACATGAATGAATTTCAAAATCATTATAGTGTGTAAAGAAGCTAGGCAAAAAGAGTGCACACAGTATGTACACCAGTCATGCAAAATTCTAGAAAATGCAAACTACAGTGACAGAAAGCAGATCAGTGATTGCCTGGGAAGAGGACTGATTGGAAAAACAGATTATAAAAAAGCTCAGGGAAACTTTTGGGAATGATGAAAATGCCCATCATCTTGATTGTAGTGATGACTTTACAGGTATATGCATGTCAAAATTTATCAAATTGCATACTTGAAATACATACAGTTTATTAATTGTCAACTATGATTTTTTTTAAAAAGGAAATGGTCTAAACACTCCAATTAAAAGTTAGAGACTCTCAGACTGGATTTTTTTTTAAAGCAAGAATAAACTATATGCTATTTAAAAGACTCTAACTTAAAATATGCAGATAAGTTAAAAGCAAAAGGATAGAAAGAGATATACTGTGCACATTCTAATTAAAATAAAAAGCTGGAGTGGCTATATTATTATCAGACAAAGTAAAATTCAGAATGGGGCAAAGAGTATTCATGATAAAAGGATCCACTCATAAATAAGACAAAAAACTCTCCTGAATATGTACATACTATATTACAAAATTTAAAAATATATGAAACAAAAACTAATATAACTAAAAGGAGAAATGGAAAATATGTAATTATAAGTAGAGATTTAGATATTCCTTGCTCAGTAATTAATAAAACAAGTAAACAAATCAGTAATAATTTGTAAGGATGGAGCAACTGGAACTCCCTTCATTGATGGTGGGAATGTAAAATGGTACAACCATTTTGGGAAATAGTTTGGCAATTTTTTGTAAAGTTAAATATATACTTACCATATAACCCAGCATTTCCAGTGACAGGTATTTACTCAAGCTAAATAAAAATATATGCCTATGTAAAAAATTAACTGCTTTATTCATCATAGTCTCAAATGGAAACAACCCAAATGGTATCAACATGTGAGTGAATAAATAAATTGTGGTCTATTCATATAATAGAATACTATTCAGCAATGAAAAGGCGTGAGCTAATTATACATGTAACAGCATGAATGGATCAACATTAGAAACATTGCTGAGAAAAATCCAGGCAGGTAAATATATATATATATATGAAGCTCTAGAAAACACAAATCTAATTTGTAGTAACAGAAATCAAATCAATGATTTCCTAAAGTCAGGGATGGGAATTGGGAATTCTCTGGAAAATAGCACAAAGGAACTTTTTGGTGTGATGGATATGTTTTAGTTCAGTGTTATACATGTTTTATATCAGTGCTATATATGATGGAAATGTTTCATAATTTGCATTGTCCAATACAGTAGATAATAGTCACATGTGGCTATTCAGCATTTGAAATGTGACTAGCACAACCAAAGAACTAGTTTTAATTTTAGTCAATCTGAGTTCATTTTAATTTAAATAGCCACATGTGGTTAGTGGCCACCATGTTGGACAATACAGTATCTGTATCTTAATTCTTAGGGTAGTTATGCGAATGCATATATTTGTCAAAATCACCTTAATAGACACTTAAAATGCATGCATTTTATTGTATGTAAGTCATACCTCAATAAACTTGATTTTAAAAAAATGTAAAACATTTTCCCAACTAACTAAAGTTTTATTTTTTTTCAAGTCAATATTATCATCAGTCAATTCACAGAAACAATGGAAGGTCCACAGGAAAAGTTCCAATCAGAAAGTTCAGCTTTCTAAAGAATCAATCCTGGCCTAGTTCATGACCCAACGGGAAGATAAACGTGGTTTCCTACTCCCCTACTCAGTAGAAATCCATCTGGGCTTTAGATGTTTCCCCACACACCACATCTACTCTCTTCATTGTTTTTGAGGAATTATGAGAAAAGAAACATTGCCATTCACCAGAGGACATGAAAAACATGGATTCATTTATTCATTGGACATTTCCTGCCTGGCCAGTGAGAGCAGGCAGACCCACCCTGCCCATCAATAAGGCAATCACTGTCCCAGTCTGAGGAGCCCGTGTCTCTGCCTGCTCAGCAACATGCTGGGTACCAAAGGGACAGGAAAAAAAGGAAGACCTGCTCTCTGCAGTTCTTTGTTTGAGACCGAAAGTACCTATGCCTTTTAAACAATTTATGGCAGATTATAGACAAATGCCCAACTGAAAACTTCAGGCCAAGACTTCAGGAGTAGAGAGTGAGAAAATCAAAGTGATCTAGCATGGCTAAAAACAGGCACATGCAAAGGGCAGGGTTAAAGAGATTGATGGCAAAGTAAGGGCTAACTGGATGGGCAGAGGGTAGAGGAAAGCCTGACAAAGGCTGGCAGTCAGGAATGAGCATGGCAGGGGGCAGAGGGGGAGCGGGGAGTGATGAGGGGCTTGCTAGAATATAACATGCAGGGACTGGGCTTAGCACTTCACACCTTCAGAGAATTGCTTAACTCAGATGAGGTATACCAAATATTTGCTGTCTTAAAGAAACTGAGCATTAGACAAAACACTATATCCTTTCAAATAAGAGAAAGGGAAAGAGCAGGCCTATAGGGCAAGATGAGACAAAAGAGAGAAAGGAAGACGATGAGTACTAAGAAAGGATAAAAGAAAGAAAATGGAGCAAGGAAGAGAGAAAGGGGGCAGCAAAAGGGGAGGGAAAGGGAAGGGAGAGCAGAGAAGGAAGATGGAGAGAAGAGGCCGTGAAAACGACACCCGACGCAGTAACAGAAAAGAGTCTGAAACAAAGATGTCATGAGAAGTAGATTCTAAAGCAGTATTTTATGTTCTTTGATATTCTAAGTTCCCAAGATGTTTTGAGAAACAAATTATTAGTAGATATGTTGTTGTGTTGTCATTTTGGAAAACACCGCACAGTATTTGGCTCTCTTGGAGAGACGTAATACTCATGAGCATGTTAAAGGCTCTAAGCAGTCTTGCAATAAAGACACTTGTCTTGTCCACTGAGTCCCAAAACTTTTTTGCCCCTAATCTGTTGTCTTTCTTAACACTTATGAAAACCTGGTTTAGGATGTTCAAATAGTGTGTCTTTATTTCCCAGCCTCCACAATCAGATGAGGCCTGGTAATGAGACTCATCTCAGAACTGACGTTGGTCTCACCTCATTTATCCAAGTCAATACCTCTAACCTTTAACAGCTCTTTAGAAGCAACAGGCCAAGCGGCAGCACCTGTTTTGACCTCTCGTATCCACCCTCCTCCTGAGTCTATACAGAAGTACACGAACATACCTTATTGTTTCCTCAATCCATTTCTCAGCATCTGAATCTCCTAAAATAAAAATAAAGAAAGCAAACAGATGATTACTTTGGATGAACTTCCCTAAATAATCAACTCCTTTGGACTAGGATATTTATTTATTTATTTTTGTAGAAATGCTTTGGGAAGATCAATCTTATATGAGGAGATTTAAAGTAAAAGTACTTTTCAGATGGGAACCAAGAAAGTGAAAGAAAAGAAAAAACATGTCTAGATGGGAAGAGAAATATAGGCAGAGACAGAGTCTGTGGCCTACCCAGGGATTTCATCTAAGAGGAGGTGCTTAATACATAGGAAGGCTTCATGAAAAGGGGACAATAATGATACAAATACATACATTGTTCTGAAAATAACACTCTGCAGTGTGGAAGATGCTAAGGAGGGTCCCTGTGAACCTGAGGGCTCCGTTAGGGAGCTCTTTTATCAGTTCTGGCAGAAAAGGCAAAGGTAACCTAGATTATCAGGAAGGTGGAAGACAGAGAAAAGTGGATGGATTCTAGGAATATAGGAGGGGAAATCAGCAGACCTGGTAAGGAATTAGATATGGTGCCTGGCGGAGAGAGAGCTGGGTTGGGGGTTTCTGGCTTGGGCATATGGATAGATTTAGATCTGTTCTGAGCTGGGCAGCACCAAAGTTCTGGAAATCTCCACAGAACCAGCCCATAAGCCCATACTTCAGTCCTTCCTGGCACTGAACATCAGGCCGGGCCAGGAACAAGCAGGAGCAAGCGACGATGGCCAAGAAACCCCGAATTGTGTCAGGAGACTGTGAGGCTCACCTTACTTCCTCCCAGGTCCTGAACACGTAGGCACATGCTTATTTTGTGGTGGAAAAAAAAAAGAAAAAGAAAAAGAAACAAAGAGAAAAGAAAAAAAAAACCCTTGAAATGATTTTAATGAATAGAGGGCAATATACAGGGGAGAAACCTCAAAAAGGGCAACAGAGAAAATTGAACATGCTGACTTTTACCTCAGAGTTTAACTATTGCCAGTCTCTAAAACAAATTCCTCTGCAGCTTGGGGGGATGGAGGGGAGGGGGAACGGAGGAGAAACCACACCACACGACATGAGTTAAGCCATCTCCCAACAACTATAATTAAGAAAACTGAGTTAACAGAAAGGGCACCTTATTTTTGTCTCCTCATGGACAATTTTCCGGGGAGACAAGAGTCAGCAAAGAATGATATTAAATGAAAACGTTCCCCTAATTTTCTCTAGTCTGCCCAGCAGTTAGGATAACATCAGACACCAGACACCATCTAGCCCTCCTCCAGCTGTTAACATCCAATAGTGGTTTATGAGTCTCCTTTATGACCCAGGGAGCATAACAGGTTTCTCAGAATTGCCTGGGCCCTTTGTGACTTAAATCCTTAGTAAAGAAGTTGAAGTCTCTAAGGACAATGGTTGTGAATGGGACATTTAAACATTGGTAAGAGAAGCAGCACACTCCAGAGTCTTGCACAATGTTGAAATACCAAGATAAAGGACTGGTATGCGTGTATTTTCAGAAGGATGCACAATTGTAAATGGACAACTTAGTTAAGATTGTCCTTGCCCTTGGGCAATTATTTCCACCTACCTGTCTAGACATCCAATCAACACTAGAAAGGGCCTAAGATTTGACAAAATAAGGTTTTAGTTGAATAATGGGTCCCTCAATCCTGTTTGCAGAAGGAAAATCAACAAGCAAGAGAACAAAAGATCTGCAAGGAACATTAAGAAGAGTGCTTGTAGGAGCCTGTCCCACGGAGGGAAGCTTTCTAGAAAAAAAGTTATTGTGTCCTATTGCTGCAAAGGGGAGTGAATTTGTATGTGTTTACACTTCGCAGGCAGCTGCCTTTATTGGAAGGGCCACCCCCCACCCCCGCACCCCGTCCCAAGAGTCTTTTGTTCTCTGCCAGTGCAAATGACCAGCACCCTTTCACTCCAGGTAATAATGTGTTTATCTGGACACCTCCTAAGGTGCTTTCAAAGCTTTTCATTTAGTGCCCAGCATTTTGCTAACCTAAAGCAGAGTTCACTTAGGAGCCCTGAGGGTAGCCTCACACAGCACCCCCTTGTGGTCTGGTGGGGAAACAAAGGGCCTAGGAGGACCATTTGGTTTTTAAAACAGATTCTGCCACCAACCTGCCTGTGAAATGGAGATGCTAATGCAGACCTTGCTCAATGTTGTGAATACAAGCTTTTAAAATAATTCTTAGGTGTTCTACAAACACGGAGCAGTACTATTATTCTTTGCCTGCACATTTCCCTATTCTATTGTGTATTTCAGATCTAGGGCATCTTGCGTTCATCTTTTCCATCTCAGCCTGGCTCGCACAAATAGCACAACTGGCTAACTGAACAGTCAACAAATGAATGACGCCACCACCCACCGCCCACCCACCAATCCCACATTGGAAGAGCCCTTTAAAACAAAAGGCCTGGGGTTGGGGGGTGGGAGATGAGGTTAAGGGGGATCAAATATATGGTGATGGAAGGAGAACTGACTCTGGTGGTGAACACACAATTGGATTTATAAATGATGTAATACAGAATTGTACACCTGAAATCTATGTACTTTTACTAACAATTGTCACCCCAATAAATTTAAAAAAAAAAATAATGAAACTGGACTGCTATCTGTCACCATGTACCAAAACTAATTCAAAATTAAGATAAAAGACTTAAGCATAAGACCTGACACAATAAACTGCATAGAAGAAAACATAGGTATTAAACTTATGGACCTTGGGTTCAAAGAGCATTTTATGAATTTGACTCTAAAGGCAATGGAAGTAAAAGCTAAAATAAACGAATGGGACTATATGAAACTTAAAAGCTTCTGCACAGCAAAAGAAACCATCAACAAAATAAAGAGGCCACCAACTGAATGGGAGAAGATTTTTGCACACAGTGCCTCCAATAAGGGGCTAATATCCAAAATATACAAGGAACTCATGCAACTCAACAACAGACAAACAAACAACCCAGTTGAAAAATGGGCAGAGGACTTGAAGAGACATTTCTCCAAAGAGGACATACAAATGGCAAATAGACATATGAAAAAATGCTCAACATCACTAATCATCAGAGAAATGCAAATCAAAACCACAATGAGATGTCACCTCACCCCAGTCAGAATGGCTATCATCAACAACACAAATAGTAACAAGTGTTGGAGAGGCTGTGGAGAAAAAGGAACCCTCATACACTGTTGGTGGGAATGCAGACTGGTCCAGCCATTATGGAAGGCAGTGTGGAGGTTCCTCAAAAAATTACGAATAGAATTACCATGTGACCCAGCAATCCTTCTCCTGGGTATCTACCCAAAAAATCTGAAAACATTTATACATAAAGACACGTGTGCTCCAATGTTCATTGCAGCTTTGTTTACGGTGGCTAAGACATGGAAACAACCAAAATGTCCTTTGATAGATTAATGGATAAAGAAGTTGTGGTATATATACACCATGGAATACTATTCGGCGGTAAGAAAAGATGATATAGGAACATTTGTGACAACATGGATGGATCTTGAGAGTATAATGCTAAGTGAAATAAGTCAGACAGAAAAAGCAGAGAACCATGTTATTTCACTGATATGTGGTATATAAACCAAAAACAACAAAAGAACAAGATAAACAAATGAGAAACAAAAACTCATAGACACAGACAATAATAGTTTAGTGGTTACCAGAGGGTAAGGGGGGTTGGGGGTGGGAGATGAGGGTAAGGGGGGTCAAATACATGGTGATGGAAGGAGAACTGACTCTGGGTGGTGAACACACAATGAGATTTATAGATGATGTAATACAGAATTGTACACCTGAAATCTATGTAATTTTACTAACAATTGCCACCCCAATAAATTAAAAAAATAAAAACAACAACAACAACAACAATAACAACAAAAAAAAGGACTTTGCAGGATCCTTAAAGATAAAAAATAAAACTGAAATCTCTCCAAAGTGCAGGATTTAGAGTGCCAGTAAGTTAATGCTGTATTTCTCCCTTTATATAAGTGACTTTCCATCATTTACTTTATAGTGCCCATTTTGTTATGTTGGATGACTGATTTCTCTGCCTACAAATTCCTGAGGTTGGATTTCACATTTCATAGTTCCCTGTGGACGCAGCTCCAGTGCACTCCCTTTCAAAGGTGGCGTAACTAGACCAAACCCTCTGTCCCTGGATTAAGAATCCATGGTTTTGGATATCTGTGATGTTATGTCACCCCACGTGCTCTCGCCACACGACTCAACACTTTCGTTACTTCCCCATTTTGATACTCAAATTGTTAGCACATTACAACATTTACAAACCTTTCAACCCTGGCACCTACAAGTAAAAATAACAATAACAGAGAAAATTGACAAAAGACTTAATGGGAGAAAAGCTTTATTACCCGTAAGCAAATTATAGGTAGACATATTCATATTTAAGCATCAAGAAATGTTGTGTTTCTTGTGAGTAACTGATAAGCTTTTTGCCATGGAAGTGAGATTTTTTAACTAACTGATCATGTTTTCCTTCTTGCCTTTTACTACCAAGAAGGGCAGAGACAATCTTGATGCCCAATGCCAGTAACTATTTAGTAACCTGTGGCTTGAATATCTGGCTTCTAACTTTTCTCTTCATCCAGTCTTTTCTACCTAAATTATTCTCTGTGCTCTCTTTTTCAGCCTGTGTTCACGTGAAATATTTTGAGCATGTAAGAGCTCAGATGCTCACGGGTGTGTAAAGAGCACAGGCTTTGCTTCTTCTGCAGAGTCGAAATGTTCCCAGGGTAGATGGACTGGGCCAGTCCTACTGGGCCTATAGGGGTGGGACAAGTTCTTCTCTTGGCGATTTCTCATACCCCAAATCAATCTCTCCTTGCAGCTTCTCCCAGGCTTAGGTGTGGAACAGCCCAGATTTCCATTTCTGTTCCCGTCAGTCTCCCTACAGGGAACTAATGCCCTTCACTGAAATCTAGTTTCGGACAAGTTTTAACATATTTGACCCACAAAGAGAGCATTAAGAATTAGGCTCCCATTCCTTTTTTCTTTCAGGCTTCTTGGCCACTTTATAAATTTCATAGATGCAAACTTAACAGTACCTGGAAATATCCAAGCCCCAAATACTCTCCCCCAGAGCAACATCTAAGCCCTAACAAATGTCCTTTGACATCTCTAAGCCTCGTAACTAAAATATGTGCAGACTTTTCAGCTGCAGATGGAGGGAGCACATTCCCCACTCTCCTCACATTCCCATGGATGAAAAATAACTTCCTTTCACCCTCACACACACACGTCTCCCTGTGACTGGTGCTTCCAAGTGGCAGACAAACATCCTTCAGTCTCCCCACAGACTGCTAATCAGTTGCAAGGGAAACATAGTAATTATATGGCGGAGAAATCAGACAACCCCTTAGTGGAGTGGGGTGATCAAAATCAACTCCACCAGTGGGGCAGACAGATGTCGTGGGCCTCCAGAAGTGAGGCCCCGACAGGGTCACAGCATCACCCGTATCATACTGAATTTCCTTACCTAATCATGATGAAACATCAGACAAACACAAAACGAAGAATGCTTGTTCTATTTTCTAAAGGTGGGCAAAACATATTCTATAAAAGCATCAATGTTATACAAGACAAAGGAAGACTGTGGAATGTTTTCAGATTAAAGGAGGCAAGAGAGACCTGACAACTACTAGGTAGACCACCTGGCCCTAGCCTGAATCCCATCCTGGAAGAAATAATAAAGGACATTATTATTGGGTCAATTGTCAACGCTGAACTACACACAGTAAATTAAATAGAAGTATCTAATCAACGCTAAATATGATGAGTGCTCTGGTACTGTGAGAGACTATTCCAATTTCTAACAAATATGCACTGAATTATTCTAGGGTAAAGGGCCACAGGGTAGGCATGTGTGTTTCAGAAAACAAATTCTGTACATGTTAACAAGTGAATTTCAGTAAAATTAAAATGTGTTATTCTCATTCTTACAACTTTCCTGTAAATTTGAAATTATTTACAAATAAAAAGTTTTAAAAACAACAATGACAATTCAGTCTTACCTATACAGGTAAGAGCTTGTCCTCAGTAATAGAACCTAGGTTTAAATGTCATCCCTGCCTCTCAGCCGTGTTATCCTGAGCTATTGCACTCTCTGCAGGCTTGGACTTCCTCATTAGTAAAATGGGTATAATAATAGTAGCTGTATCATAGGCTTGTTATAAGGCTTAAAGGTACAAATTCATAGTTTACAACAGGTTCTGGAATATAGTTAGCATCATACAACTGTCTGGTAAATAATTGTTGTAATTCTGAAATTAAAAACAAAACAAACGCACAAAACAACTTTCCCAAACCTAAAAATTCCCTTTGAGATCCATTAACTGACTAAATTAATATGTCAATTTTTTCATAGATTTAGCATGAACTATGTGTTAATTATTGGTGACCACTCAAACAAGTATAGTTCATTGAGTAGGGTTAGAAATGTGGGGCAGCTTAATCTACTTGTATAATTTTGCTTTTGTAAAAGTAGTGAAATATATTACCAATCAGATATTGAGTTAAAACAAACACAGAGAAGATAAGAACTCATTACTCTTCTGAACATATCTTTGAATATCATATTGAGTTTCCAAGAAATAAAGGGGGTAAACATGATAATACCCTAGATGGCCCAGCTTTGTTTTAGGAGGCAAAATAATTAGAAAATCAGAAAGTTTTCTCACAGCTATAATTTTTTTCAGACTTTATAGGAGAATGCCTTACACCAAAAACCTGATTTAAAAAAGGTAAAGTTTTCCTATTTTTGGTCTCTTCTATAATTTCTTCTGGAAGAGAGCAGAGTTGGGGCACCTAAGAGACTTTTCTGCAAAGCTCCTAAAGACTTTCCAGGAAAGCCCTCATGTTGGCAGGGCCTGAGTGACCAGTATCTCCAACCATCCCAGATCTGCAGGGTTCCTCAGGAAACCACCTGGTTGGTCCCCCAGGTTCCAGGCAAATGACCACCTGTAGCATCCATGTGGGTGGCAGTGCATCCAACGCAGCAGGTCAAGGTGACTGCAGCAGGGAGGTGGTGGTGAATATTCACTTTGGGTTACCCAGAGATATCATCACCCAGACCTCTACCTGTGCTGAGCTTTGTCCTGATTGAGCCAGTCTACCACCAAGCCGTGCATCTAGAACACACTTTCTTGGCCTCTCATATCTCAAAGAACTGCTGTTACTCTTTGACTTGATACCACAGTCCAGCCCTGATGGATACGCTGTAAGAAATAGCCTGGCTGTTCTATGGATGCAGTGATAGACTTCTATATTATTATTTTAAACAAGACATTCATTTAAATAACAAGATGCTGATTTGAAAGAAAAGCTATTTAGCATTCATTTCCTTTAGAGAAATTTATTCCGACTTAAAAACAGATTACCTCCAGGTAATGACTACAAAAAATAATGAAATTATAAAATTGTCCTAGGTTTTACAATGATAAACGAAATACGTTGGAATTCTCCAATGAAATAAAGTATGCAAAGGATTTTGTTGTTGCTGTTATTGTTTGTCAAACAGTGAGAGCAAAATAACTTAATGACATATAAAAACAAAGTTGAATGCGTACACCACTAATGGGTCTTTTTACAGAAACAGTTTTTTCCTACTCCATTTCCTTTTGATGTCAATTGAATCTATCAATGACCGTTTAATAAAAAAAGATAATAGTATAATAAACCTAGTCACATATGCTAGTTACTTTATGCACAACAAAGAAAAGGGAGAGGGAGAAATGACAGAGTGGAGAAAACTACGTGTATAAGTCAGGATGTGGTGTAATCAAACTATACTCGCCTAACTGAGAATGCCTTTTGTCTGTGAGTTATGGAGTCAAGTAGCACATTTGTATTTTCATCCTTCATTTCCAACTGTGCAGGTACATCTGTTTCATTGATTATCTGCCCATCAAATTGGAATTTGACCTGCCTCAGTGACAAACCCTGTCAGTCACACGAGGTTTGTATTCATTCACTAGTGCTGGGTTTCTTTTCATCTTCAACAGAACAATCTGCTTCAACAGAATGAACCTGCTTGCTGTTCCCTGCCATGATGCTTCTTTGGGTTTTGTGTCAGCCGTGGAGGATGCTGAGGACACCTTGGTTGTTGTGTCACAAGAGGCCCCAATACACAAGCTGCACAGGAGGGGCAGAAGGAGGTGGCAGTGGGGGAAAAGAGAGGATGTAGTGAGGTCTGGGACATTTCTCGTGGGTCTCAGACCTACAAAATCTAAGCTTTCCTGAACAGTTGTTTTGGTTGTTGGAGGGCCGCAGGGCTTCGTTCCATGTCCTCTTCTTTTCTCCTTAAGGGAACTTACACAGTCCCATCAACCTAAGCCAAGCTACGGTCCTCTCTCTCCTAGACAGTAGCCAATGCCCCTGAAACTGGCCTCCAGGTTCCACACTGGTCCATTTACAAGGCAATTACCACATAGCAGCCAGGACAGCCTTTGAAAAACATAAATCACATCCCAATACCCGCCTGCTCATTGCCCTCCAGTCCTCTTTGCCCTTTGATTGGGACCTTGACTTTTAAAGCCCTTTATAATCAGTGCTGACCTCTGACCTCAGCGTACCCTCGCCTCCCACGTTCCAACCACAGGAGCCTCTTTTCTGTTCTCAAATAAGCCAGTCATTCCTTTGCAGCAGCTGGGCCCCTTCCCCGAGGCTCCCCTCTGGCTGGTCAAGATCAGGCTTTTTATTGTCACCCAGAGCTCAGCAGCTTTAATGCCCCAGCCCGATGTCATCTCACCTTCTGCACATTCACTTCACTTAATCCTCTCAGAACCCTTATTACTAGCTCTTACACTTCTTGCCTTTTTTCTCTGCCTACTTCCACTTAAAATGTGATCCCAAGGGAAAAGAAACCTTTCCTGTCTTGCCCAATGTTTTGTTCTCAGAGCTAAATAGTGCCTGGAATAAGATGTAGGCCAACAAGTATTTACTGAATGAGTCTTTTGAGCATGGTAGACTTTGGAGCCATGAGTGTTTTCTCACAGCTATGATCCCCAGTACTTTCCGAGTCAAAGGCAAAGTTCACTTCTATTTGCACCAGACCTTACAACATGCATGTCAGGCTAACACCCTTTCTTATGTTTCTCTCCTTATTTCCTTCTTGCACTGGTTTGCTCATCTTAAAAAGTCGTTATAAAGGGCTTAATGCACTGCTAAGCTTTTCTCAGCCCTTAATACAATGTGGTGGTGTGTCCATAAACCATATAGGTGGCCTTCGCTAAGGCGTTCTCTGGGTAATGAGAGGAGTCGGTGTCTGTGCCAGTCACCAACCACAGGCTGGAGAGCAGACCCTGATGCCCTGCGTATCTGAGTCCACGGCGGGGAGACAAGAGGAAAAAGCAGAGAGACTGCAGGTCAGTGTGAATCCTTACGTCATGGCCAAGGTCATTTACCACGTGTCAGAGGAGCAGACACTAACTAGCCTAAGCCGGTCCCAGGACCAGCCAAAGTGAACAATGTGAGAGAAAAGCATGGGACAATCCACTTAGCTATATCAGAGGAAACATCTTTTTCAATTTTTAATTGTAAATCAAGCTAAGCATCTCCATTGCTTATAGTATATCTTTTTTTCTAAATGATGGCTAAAAAAACACAACATAAAATTTACCATCTTACTATTTTTAAGTATTCCAGTCAGCAGTGTTACATATATTCACATTGTTGTATAACAGATCTCCAGAACTTTTTCATCTTCCCACACTGAAATTCTATAACCATTAAACAACAACTCCCCATGTCCTCTCCTCCCAGGCCCTGGCAACCACCAGTCTACTTTCTGTGTTTCTATTCATTTAACCACTTTAAGTATCTCCTACCGTGTTTCCCCGAAAAGAAGACCTAACCGGAAAATACGCCGTAGCATGATTTTTCAGGATGACATCCCCTGAACATAATCCCTAAAGCGTCATTTGGAGCAATAATTAATATAAGACCCAGTCTTATTTTTGGGGAAACACAGCATGAGTGGAATCATGCAATATTTGTCCTTTTCTGACTGGCTTATGTCACTTAGCATAATGTCAAGATTCATCCAGGTTGTAGCGTGTCACAGGATGTCCTTCCGTTTTAAGGCTGAATGATGCTCTATTATATGAATACACCACTTTTCGTTCATCCTTTCATCTGGCTATGGACAGTTGAGTTACTTCCACCTCTTGGCTATGGGAGGATTGGACACTTCTGAATCTATGTACACCCTGCTCTGGTCTAAGGAACATCTGACCAAACCTGGGCGTCAGTCAGTATCTGTCTCTCTCACAAATTCAGGAGGGGAAATCATATAACCATGCAAACTGTGCCCCTCATGGTCCCCACCTTCAGCTGGACTCAAATACTGCTTACCAAGCCTCTGGTCAGCTCTCTGACTCATTTTCCATGCGGCTGTCTCAGGCCTTCTCCACTTTTCTCACACCTTTCAGCACATTACCACTCTCTGTAGTTATAGTCTATCTGTCGTGGAGGAGGTCCGGCGGGATCTCTGCTCCCGCTCCCCGCACAAGAAAGCAGGATATGGTGAGGCCAAAAAGGAACACCCACGGAGCCATAAGTAGGGGAGTCATACCACTATATTCTCGCTGGCGGCATCCACCTCTCTGCAATCCTCTCGTTAGCTCAGCCACCATCTTCTTGCTAGCCCCCATTTTCTTGCTAGTGTAGCCACAGCAGTTATATTAGTGGCCAATGGCTCACTGGTTACAGCTGATGGCCAACTAGCCACAGCTGATGGCCATCCAATCACAGTTGATGGCCATTTACTACCTGAGCCAGCAACTGTCTATGTGAGGCCGAGAGCCTGGAAACTGCTTTCTGGGGCTCTGTCCCCACACTATCTCAGTGAATGGCATTGCCATCCACTCTGTTGGTGAAGCCAGATATCAAAAATCATTCTATTCCTACAAACCCCATATCCTACCAGTGACCAAGAGTAATAGAATTTTGCCTCTAGTATAACAGAATCTGTCCATTTCAAATTATTCTCTTAATGTCAGTTGCCGTCATTATTGGCTAGAATATTGCAAGGGCCTCCTAACAGATATCCCTCCACGTACCCTTCTCTTTCCCACCTACTCTCCATCCTGAATTTGGGTGACGTTGCTCCGATTCCAGTGTTATTATGCTACCCTTCAGGGGTGCCTCAATGGCCTCCCGGGTGTGGCATACAAGTCCCTCCTTGGCCAGAGCCTCATCCCCTGCCTCCCGTCCTTCCCACACTTGCTTCAGCCATACAGGAAGCCCCTCTTCACACATCAGCCATTACACACTTAACTTTGCTTATGGTATTTCTCCCTCCTGGCACACAATTACCATGTTTCTTTGTTGGTCTAATTCTTCTTCATCATTCAGGAATCACCTCACATCTCTGTCTGGTCCAAAGCCCAGGCTCTTTCATCCTGTGCGTCCTCCCCAGTACTGGAGCGCCTGTTTCACACTCTTCATTCTTTTTTTTTTTTTTGAAGGAATCATTTCTTTCCCCAAATTCCCACAGTACATTCTGGGTTCCCTGAACATGTTCTCAGGGCATAAGGTCACAGTCTTTATCTCCTCACCGCCTTCTTTTCCATGCTAAGTAGACATTTCATAGTGTAATAGTACAAAGGAATTTCTCAAAAGCCCAAGGGTTAAGCTTGAGTAGCATAAACAAATGCACTTAGAAGAATGTTTAAATTGTGAATTATAGGCACAAAAGAAACGATAAACAATTTAAACTAGTGAAGAATTGCCCCACTCTGCGTCTGTTTTATGTAAGTATTCATGCAGGAAGACTGAGTCACAGAACAATCAAGAATGGTTGCTCAGTTCTCTTGCAGGAACCACAAATGCAAAGGTCACAGACAGACATCCACTCTGCGTCCTGTTTTCAGTAGTTTATGAAAAATTAGCCTTTCTGTCTGAAGCTTTCTTTGTGTAAGCTCAAATTTCATTTCGGAAATTCTGAACAAGCGCTCTTCAATGAAAATGGATCACTTTTCCCCACTATAAAATTTTTTTTGAAATATTTCTGAACAAAGTTGGTGGAACTTGGAGAACTGGTTGGTCCAAAAGGAATGAGCTGTCAAATAATATTAATAATAAAATTTTTGGTTAAGTGGGGTGAGGTTTTTGAAAGAAAGATATTCCTTGAGAGAATATACTCTTATTGAGTTAGCCATTTTAGGAAATGGGAATTTGGATTAGCCCAGGCTCCAGTAGGAATAATAGAAGAGAAACATGGTCATTCACATTGCTTAATATTTTCATAGGAAGATGTCTTTTTAATGTACATGACTAACTGCAATCTTCTTTTCTTTCTTGCAGATTTAACTTCATATTGTCATGTGAACTCTCTCATATTGATTCCTTAAATAAGATAACATAATTAATATAGTGCCATAGCTGGAATTTGGAAGCAATGTTTTCAGTTCTCTTGAGAAAGCATCTGCCTCCATATTCATATTTAAATAAAAAACAATATCCAAAAAAAAAGCAATTGGAAACTAAGGAACTAAACTAATTTTTTTTAATTAAAATTTATTGGGGTGACAATTGTTAGTAAAGTTACATAGGTTTCAAGTGTACAATTCTGTAATACATCATATATATCATGTTGTGCGTTCACCACCCAGAGTCAGTTCTTCTTCCATCATCATATATTTGATCCCGTTTACCCTCATCTACCACCCCTTTCCCCCCTCACCCTCTGGTAACCACTAAACTATTGATGGGAGAACTAAACTAATTTTCACTCAAAAATAAAGAAAAAGACCAAAATAAACTAAAATGAATAGATAAAAAGAATTAGTAATGATAAAGGCAAAAAGTATTGAACTAGAAAACAAACAAAAAGCAGACTTGATAAGTAAAGTCAAGATTTTTGTTTTTAAAAGTCCAACAAAAAAGACAAATCCTTGGCAACTGTGTGCAAAGTGGAAAAAGCATGAATCTGTAAAATTAGAAATGAAAGGAGATGTAATCATAGCATAGAGGAGAAACTACTATATATAACTCTACGTTAATGTGTTTGAAAATCTGGGTGAATAGGACACTTCTTGGAAATTTTAAATCATCAGAGAAAAATCAAGAAGAGACAAAAACCTGCATGAAAAATAATTCCTAGGGGAGAAAACTGGAAAAAGTTTCAAAGAACTACCACAAAAGTAAGATAATAGATTCATATGGATTTTAAGTCCTATCGAAGCCTGAGAAAGATATAAATAAGTCTTAACATAAGTTAAACTATTACAGAATATAAAAAAAAAATAGTTTCTAATTCATATTACAAAAATTGCATAATCTTGATATCAAACCAAGAAAAAAAAAAAACAGTAGTCCAAAACAGACAAAGATTCTAAACAGGATATGAAATTACATATGTAAATTAAATAAAATGTAAATTAAATGTGTAGATATGTAAATTAAAAGAATACTATACCTCAGTGCATTAAAAGAATGATGAGTAAGGTTTAGTCCAGGTAGGTAAGGCTAGTATAATAGCAGTGAATCTGTTAGTGTAAATCATCACAAAAATAAGTTGAAGTAAAAAAATCCACATGACCATCTCTATAAATACCAAAAAAGATATTCAATAAAATTTCACATCCATTAACATACAAAAGCTCTTTATATACTGAAATAGAAAGATGCCTCCATAAAATGAAACCAAAAGCAAACAGCATATATATTAATGACACAATAATGTCATTTCCACAAAGGTCTAAAACAGGGGTGTCCAAACTGTGGCCTGTGGGCCAACTGCGGCCTGCAATCCACTGTTAATTGGCCCACAGCAAATTCCAAAAATATATTTAGTTTACTTAAATAAACCATGTGAGGTAATATATACTTCACCTCGAGTGAGTGGCCCAGCTGTTTGTGTATTTTACCGCATATGGCCCTTGGTAAAAAATGTTGAAAAAAGTTTGGACACCCCTGGTAAAACAAGAGAAGGATGACTTGTGTAACCAGTGTAATACAGCAATAAAGAGAAATTGTTGGTTATTAAATCACTTTAAACAAAAAAAAACAAAAAAAAGCATAAGTGAAGGGGAATTTATTATAAAGATTACAGAAATCAAAGAATCAGGAAATATAGGTGGACATCACAAGGGACTAGAAGTAGGACCTGAAAACATTCCAGGACACAAGATAGCTAGCTACTGTATTTAAGCCTCTGCCTCTGTCTTTCTGGAAGCAAGAAATGATCCCAAATTTGACTCAGTATGCCTTTTCTTAGAAAATCCAACTCTTTTACTTATATATAGTCCCATGCTTATCCAAAATGGCAGCGTCAACCCCTAAAGCTATATGATCTTCCAGCCATTATCTTTTAAAATATCTATATGGCCATTCTCTCTCTCTCCCTGCCTTCTGAGTCACCAATTGAATGTATGTCAGATCTTTCCACTTGATCATATTTGCCTCCTACCCTCTGGTAGTTACTTCTCATCTTTTTGTCTCACTATGCTTCATTCTTCCAACCTATTAAGTTTGCTAATTCTCTCTTCAGCTGTATCTAAACTGCTATATTGAATTCTTAATTTTTGTTGTTTTGTTTTGCAAGGATGGTTTTCTTGTGAATCTGAATTTTTTTTCAATTCCTTATTGAAATTATTTCATGAGGGTAGCAATGTGGTGATTTCTAATTTGACCTTTGTTTCTGTCTTTATTAGTGGTAATTCTTCCATAATGAATACTTTTCTCTCAACTATTTTGTTACCCTAAAATGCAGTTTGAAAGGAAAAGCAGTTTGAAAGGAAAAAATGTTTGATTATTTCCACAATAATGGTTGATATCCTAGCAATCTCCAATGGTAATCAGTCAATATTCACTAACATTTACCCATATATTTATCTTTCCCATTGTTCTTCATCCCTTCCTGAATTTCTAAATTTCCATCTGGGACTATTTTTCTTGTGCCTCTTTTATATAAATACACACACACAGTGCTAAAAAAAATGTATACACATTTTAAGAAAGGAAAACTGTGTTAAAATTGTAATACTCAATATATACCGATAACAAAAGATGACTACAAGTCACGTTTGACTTCTGGAATTATAAGAGGTGCTCAAAGTGATTATCATCAGCATCCAGACACTTCTGATTATGATGAACTACTGCTTGAGCAATAGTGACCAACGTGTCCACTTTTACAACTTGTTTCCTCCAAAATAAGACCTAGCTGGACAATGAGCTCTAATGTGTCTTTTGGAGCAAAAATTAATATAAGACCCAGTATGATATGATATAATATGATATAAGACTCTGTCTTATATTACAGTAAAATAAGACCAGGTCTTATATTAATTTTTGTTCCAAAAGATGCATTAGAGCTGATTATCTGGCTAGGTCTTATTTTTGGGGAAACATGGTACATTTTTTTGGCACTATATATATTTGGTGTACAAGGTGTGATCAAACAATATAGTGAATGTTTAAACAAAAAAAATTATTGCAGTAAAAGACACATTGCCATTAATCCCCCTCAAAATACTCCCCCTCACTTCGAGCACACTTACCTCATCGTTCCTGCCACTTTATGAAATAGTTCTGGAAGTCCTCTTTCATGAGTATCTTTAGTTGCACTGTCATGGTAGCCTCGATGCCCTGAATCATTGACTTCAGGGAAGTGCCAGAAGTCGCATGGTTTAAGATCTAGCAGATGAATAAGGTGGATGAGGACACACCCTAATGTTTTTATTTGACAGAATTGCCGTATACCAGAAATGATGTGTGACACAGCTTGTCATGATGGAAGACGATTTATGGCACACTTTAAAACTCACCTGCTCTCAACTGTAGCTCACACCCGACTAACTACACTGAACAAGTTGAAACTTGTCACACACTGTGACTAAAGTTCCACTCACTGCTTCCTGTATTGAAGATCCCTACCTTTCCATTGGATGGCACTCAACAACAGCATTCACTGTATTTGTTGACACAGCAGAAAGGCTCCATATCACACATCACTTCTGGTACAACAATTTCTGTTAAATAAAAACATTTTGGTGTGTCCTCATCCACCTTATTCACCGTATCTGGTACCATGTGACTTCTGGCTCTTCCCCAAAGTCAAAACGACCCTGAAAGATAAATCTTTTGAATTGATTCAGGACATCGAGACAACCATGACAGCACAACTAAAAACACTCACGAAAGAAGACTTCCAGAACAGCTTCAGAAAGTGGCATGAATGATGGGATAAGGGTGTTTGAAGTGAGGGAAAGTATTTTGAGGGGGATTAATGGCAATGTGTCTTTTACTGTAATCATTTTTTTTAATTTAAACATTCACCATATTTTTTAATCACACCTCATATAGTTCTATGAATCTTAATGCATGTATAAATTTGTGCAACCACAACCACAATCGTGATACAGACTCTAAAAACTTCATTTAATATTTCTTCTAATATAAACCTACCAGTGACATATATACTATATACACTCAGTTTTTGTTTTTCTGGAAATATCTTTATTTAGCCTTTGCTTTAGAATGATATTTTCACCAGGTATAGAATTCTAAACTGGCTGTTATTTCCTTTCAGACTTTTAAAGGTGTCATTCCATCATTTGGTTTTCTGCTAAGAAGTTAGCTTTCAGTCTTATAGTTTCTTCTTTGAAAGTAGTGTATCTTTTTTCTCTACTTGCTTTTACGATTTCCTCTGTCTTTGATTTTTAGCAATTTTATTACCATGTGTTGATATGTAATTTTTGTTACCTTTATCCTATTTAGGTTTCCTAATAATTTTCTTATTCTGTGACTCAAAATTTTTATCCCTTTTGGAAAATTCTTGGTTGTTTTATCTTCAAATGTTGTTTCTGCCACATTCCCTCTTACCACCCTTCATGAACTCCAATTACATGTTAGAATGTTTCATATGATAGACCATGTCACATATGTTTCTTACACTCTTCTCTGTATTTTTCATCCTTTTTCTTTTTGTGCTTCAGTCAATGTATTTTCTACTGCCTTATCTCCAGCTCACCAGTTCCCTCTATAGCTGTATCCAACCCGCTGTTAAACTCCATTTATTAAGTTGTAATTTTGTTTACTAAATTTTTCAGATCTAGAATTCCTACTTACTTTTTAAAAAATGTAAATTCCAGTTTTCTAGTAATATTCTCCTATTTTTCATTTATTTTCTTGATCACATTAATTACCATTCTTTTTAAATCTGTGTCTGATAACTGCAATAATCTGGGATACCTGTGAATATATTTCTATTGTATTTTTTCTCTTGGCCTTCTTTCTTGGATTTTAGTAATTTTGGATGAATGCTGATCACTGTGTCTGACAGAGTGTAGCTGAATGAAGTTAATTTCCTCCAGAGAGGAGTCACTCTATGACCTGGCAGGCAGTTAGAGTAGGGACAGTTTATGGCAACTCAATCAAGGGCTAAGATGACTCAAGGCTGAGTTGTAGTAATGCTTCATCTACCCTAATGCACCCACCCTTAAGGGTCCCAACTGAAAGCCTAGGACATCTAAGTGTTGCTTCCTATTAGTTCCTGATTTCCAAATTTTATTTCCACAACGTAAGACTGCCAAAAATTCCACTCTGCTTTCCAGGTGCTTTTCTTAACTTCTTAGCCTTTCACTTTCATGACTTCAAAGAGAAAACCATCAAATATCAGGCTCACTTCTCTGCACCTCCTTTTTTCTGGAACTTTGGCTTCTTGAATCCTGGCTTTGGAAACCCCACACTCCAAGTTTGATATCCTCAAACCTATGAGATTGCTGAGAGCTCTGTCTCTTAGTGACCACTCTCTCCTGAGTTTCTCAGCATCTTTCTCAATGCCAAGAATCACCAAATTCCAAGAGGAGAAAAGCAGCTTTCAGAATATTGGGCTCACTTCAGTGAGATTCACTTCTCTCTAGTATCTTGACTCCAGGCTGTCTCAGTAGCTCTCTGAAAACTTGGAACATGTCAATTTTAATTGTATCCTTTTTTTTTTTTTCTTTTTTTTTTTTCTGTTCTCAATGGAAGCAGCAGCTTTCTACTAACTACTTCATCATCTCTGGAAATGGGAGCTGTCTCTTTGTGTCTTTTTACAACTGCATAGCACTTCACTTCATAGATATACTATATTTAACTGTTCTCTCCTGAAAAACATTTGGGGTATTTCCAGCCTTTGCTACAAAAAAATAAGGCCACAGTAAATAGCCTCTGCATTTGTCATCATATATTTGCAGTTGAATATTTGAGATAGAATCCTAATAGAAGTATGATTGCTGGATCAAAGAGTGAAGCACCTGTCATTTTGCTAGATATTGCCAATTTCATTTCATAGACATTGTACCATTTTGTGTCCCGACCTGCAGTGGGGACATATAAAACTGCCTGTTTTCACATAGCCTTGCCAACATTTACATTGTCAAACTTTGAAGATGTTTTTTCAATCTGATAGATGGGAGACAGTATTTTAGGAGTTCTAACATGTATTTCTCCCGTTGTGAATGAGAGCTATTAGCACACATTTTCTGTGAACGCTCTGTTCATAACTTTCCTTATTTTTAAAATCAGGTTGTGGATTTTTTTCTTGTGAATTTTTAGGAAATCCTTATTACATTAAGTATATTAGTACTTTGTGATATAAGTTGTAGAATTTTTCCCAATTTGTAATTATCTTGTGATTTTATTTATTTTGTTCTTTGCTATATTGTCAAATTTCTTCTTTTATTGAGTCTAGATTTTTTTTTTACCCTCAGTTAGAAATTCCCACTCTTGGGTTACAAAAATAAGATTTATCCATGTTTTTTTTCTAGTAGTTGTATGTTTTTCTGTTTTTGTTCTGTTTTCATTTAGATCTTTAATACATTTGCAATTTTTCCAGGAGTACATTGTGAGAAAAAGTCCACTGTTTTGTTCTTTTTCTTTTTCTTTATAGCTATCCATTTGTCCCAACATCACTTAATGTTCCCCTCAGGTTTCAATGCCTCATTTGTCATATACTAAATTTTCCTTAGGTATATTTCTAGACATCTATTCTGATCCACTAGTTTATAAGACTTTTCCTGAGCCAGTACCTCAGTGCTTTAATTTAGAGGACTTTAAATGTTTTACTATATTCTAATAGGATTAACCGTGCATTAAGTATTCTAAATATCTCCTGGCCAGTCTCAGTTGTCTATTCTTCTATATAAATTTTATAATCAAGTTGTCTAGTTCTGGGAAAACTTTGAGAAAATTTTTATTGCAGTTGTGTTAAATTTATAACTAATTTCTGGAGAAATTGCATTTTTATAATGTTGAGTTTTCCTATTCAAGAAGATGGTACTTTTTTAAAATTGTTCAAATATATTTTTATATATTTTAAGAGTATTTTATAGTTTTTCTTTTATTTTTGCATATTTCTTATTAGGTTTACATGTAAGTATTTCAAGTGTGTTATTGTGTACAATATATTGTATATTGTATTCCATGATATCTTCAAAGGCTTATAGTTTAGATATATGAATGCCAATGATTTTAGTATGTTAAATTGATGTCCTGCTACTTTATTATCTTATGGTCTGTAGTACTTCTCCATTGATTCTTTTGGGTTTTCCCAAAAATACAATTATATTATCAATGAAGTTTGCCTCATCCTTTCTTTCCAATGCTTACGATTCTGTTTTCTCTTGTTTAATTGCATTAGTGAACATCCCATGCAATGTTAAATAATTGTAGCAGGCATCCTTGTCTTAGCCTGTCTTGAGAAGAAAGGCTCCTCAAGTGTTTGACATTCGATAATCAAATAAGAAGCTAGCTTTTGGACTGACACACACACACACACAAACACACTTTATTAGGTTAAAAAATGTATTTCCATGCTAATTTTTCATTGTATGCTATACATTTGTATTTGTAAAAATATTTGTAGAAATTATTAGAGGCCTAAGATGACACACCTTGCTCTAGAGAGGATGTCTGCTGCTCATGCCGTCATCATGGAGGCACTATTAACAATCCAAATTAATCCTATTCTAATTTTAGGGTTTTCGATTTTTCTAGGCCTTTCAAATGTCTTGAAAAGAGGCTGTAGTTCACAGGAGAGTTCATTTTGTTCTAGTCCATCCTTGTTTCACGGGGCAGCTCTTCAGTGTTCTAATACCAAAGTTGGGGTGTGTCCCAGGCCCCCCACCTTGGCAGGCCCTGGATCATAGCTTTTTCTCAGTAGGCTCAAGGGGTTCCTTAAAGGGCAGCTCAATATTTCAGTTTCCCTTTCAAGATCTGCAAGTGTTCCCCAGGACAAGAGTAGCCCCAAATACTAGGCTTACTCTCTTTTTTTTTTTTCCAAGTCAAGTTGTTGTCCTTTGAATCTTAGTTGTGAAGGGTGCCATTCAGCTTCAAGTTCTTGTCCTTTCAGTCTTAGTTGTGGAGGGCGCAGCTCAGCTCCAGGTCCAGTTGCTGTTGCTAGTTGCAGGGGTCACAGCCCACCATCCCTTGCGGGAGTCAAACTAACTGGCAACCTTGTGGTTGAGAGGATGCTCAGCTCAAGGTGCTGTGATCAATCTTAGTTGCAGGGGGCGCTGCCCATCATCCCTTGCGGGACTCAAGGAATTGAACTGGCAACCTTGTGGTTGAGAGCCCACTAGCCCATATGGGAATCGAACCGGCAGCCTTTGGAGTTAGGAGCACGGAGCTCTAACCGCCTGAGCCACCAGGCTGGCCCCTAGGCTTACTCTCTTGATTTCTGTCTTCTCCCAAATCTCGACTAGTAATTTCTCACTACCTCATTATTTGATGATTTTAAAACTGAATTTTATATTTTATCCAGCTTTACCTGAACTTTATTTTTAGCAAGAGGGTTGGTCTGAATCCCTCTGTTACCAAAAGCAGCATTCCTCTTTGATGACAACAGATTTAAAATAAATTTAAAAATCAGTAAAGAGAAAAAAGAAAAAAAGCAGACTTTTTGAAGTCATATTTTTCAATGTGTGAAAGATTTCCAGATGTCTGAGCTATCATTTAGAAATAGATACTTCTTCACAAACAGGTAACAGCTAAACTTTCATAACTAAAAAGTCATCAAAATAATAAAATTTATTTCCATAATATGCCCCCCAAAGTAGCACAACTTTATCATCACACTTTACTATTTTACCCAATTTATATATCATCTAAGTGCTCCTAGGCTTACCTTTGTGGCACAGAAAATGTTATTCTCTCCTCAGAAAATGCTAAGCTATTCCTTAATTCTTACCTGTTGCCTAAGTAGTTTTTTTCAGGGGAGTCACTCTCCTCACATACACAAGCAAAAACATAAAGAAATAACAAAAGAAGTTTCAAAAGCATAAGCTACTTCTAGCTTTTGACTTAAAGAAAATGCTTGGGAGCCAGGTGCAAGGGGGAGTAGCCAACATGGTCTGCATGAGCTTCTCATCAAGGTAGCGAGTGGAGGGGTTCCTGCTCAGACACACATTCAGATTATTAGGTTCCTGCAAGTTCTTTGGGAACTGATCAAGATTTGAAACGAAAGATGGTGTGATGAATAGCCTGAGGGTCACTCTTCAAGCCAACTGCTGTGGGGAAAGTTCCAGATTCTGAAGTCCATGCCAGTGAGGCCCAGCAAGCCTCTACACCTGACTTGCAAAACCCAGAACCAAGCCGCTACACAAACATCATAAAGAGTACACCACTTGGTGGCTACTGTGCCATCAGTTAAGCATAAGGACGCCCTTGTGGAATTTGGGTCATCTGACCCTTCCTGCTATCATGACACCCATCCTGCCTGGATTACTGGGCCTACTCTGAGTCCCTGAGTACCTCGCCAGTCTTTAGTCTGTCACCTGGATCATTAAGAAGCAGCCTGTAGAGATTGCCCATGACCAGGAGTTCATTGTGTGAACATATCACAGTTTATTTATGCATTCTTTTGTAGATGGGCATCTGAAAACTTTCCATTTGGGGTCTACTAGAGTGTTACATTGAACACGCTAGTGCACGTCTTTTGGTGAACACACGTATGCATTTGTTGATATACACATACGAGTAGAATTGCTGGGGCTAAGGGGTTGTTTACATTCACCTTTAGTACCAAACAGTTTTCCAAGAGGCTGTACCAATTTACACTCCGCCGGGTGATGGATGAGTGGATTCAGGTTGCTGCACAGCCTTGGCAAGTCTCGGCACTTTCCATCGTTTTCATTTTCATTTTAGCCATTCTGGTGTTTCCTCATCAGGTTCTTTTTAGTGTCCCCCTTCAGCTTTCCACCTCAGATCCAGACAAATTTGTTGCCCACTCTTGATTCAACACTTGCTTTATTGGCCACTATTTCTGTCCCTTTCTCACTCCAATATTGGCGCTAAACCAATAACAGACCTCCAAACTGAAGTGCTATAATCAACTAACCATAAGCCTTTGAACACTGTTTTTGCAATTACCTGCTTTGCAACTATAAATTGGAAATGTGCCTCATTCTACTCTGTATACGTGGATTATCAGTAGAAAGGACAAGAAAGAAATGGCACTCGTGTATAGACTGCAGATGACCTATAGATGAACGTATGAAGGTTGAAATGATAGAAGAGTCCACATTAAATCAACGTTATTGGTGCAAAAACAAAATCCTGAATGGCTTTCATCATTTCCTTAAGAGCAAAATTACAAAATGTGACATTAGCAACTCTTCTGGACAATGAAACATGCTACCCTTTTACTAATTAAAGTAAATACTCGGTAATTCCTTAAAAGAGCATTCAAGTGTATCATGTTCATTTTTAAAATAACGCGGAGAGTGCCCTTTTGTCAATTTTCGTTACCTCTCGGAACTTGACAGAATTCTTATGCTTTCTCCCTTTAAACGTGAAGTACAGACATCAAGGCGCTCCTAGGCCCCTGTGCCCAGAGCCAAGCGCCTGGGACCAGCTGTGGGAAACTGGAGGCTCCCCGGGGTTCAGAGGGCACGAGGCACCCGGTGACGTCACAGTGTGCGGCAGACACTGGCCTGCTGCGCGCAGGACCCGGTGCCCCGAGGGCTCAACGTGCACACTCCATGCCGGTCCTTGCTTTCCAGGGGTAACGGTCAGCCTAGGCCCGCGCACGCACTTCGAATCCGCCAAACACTGGGAAAGTCTGGAAGCCGAATCTCCCCTCCAAGGCCCCGACACCGTCGCGCCGCGATCATGGGCAGCTCTCTGAGCAAGTACCTGGGCGGGTATCTGAGCAGAGCCAAGGCCAAGCTGCGGCCTCCCGCCAGGGCGCGCCACAACCCACGCCCCTGCAGGCAAGCCCGCAGCCAGCCGGGCTGGGATCCAGGCCAAGTCAGCCACGTCCACCCGAGGCGCGGGGTCCGGACCCTACCGCTGCCCAACATATCGCCCCTCTGGGCCTACACCAGCACCCACAGGGAGAAGGTGCCCGACGACTATTGGAGGCACATTCATCATAGGCAGCCCCCCAGGACCTTGATGGCGCGGGATTCTCCTAATAGTCTGAAAGGACAACTGGAGACGTGGTGTTGGACACACTCCCACCGCAGACGCAGACGCATCCAGAGCCTGGTGAGGGTCAGAATCAATCCTTCTAAGGAAATAGGGAGAGCGTTCAGTTGTCCACCCGCCCCGGAGCGCCCAGACCCCTGTGCCAAGGAGACCGTGCTGAGGGCCCTCAGCGGATGCAACAAAGGCAAACGGAAGTTTGACGGGCCACTCTGGTTTGAACTCCCTAAGGCCAAGAAAAGGAGGCAGAGCCCGGGGCGCGGGCCATCTGCCTGCAAGCCGATACGGAAAAAGGGACTGACCCTTACCGTCGTGCCCAGGCCTGGGCCTCTGACAAAGGTGTTGTCCGACGAGGGGTCATCTGACGAGGGGTCATTGAATCCGGGCCTGCTCGCCACCTTCTGTAAGCTTTTCCTGTCTGCCACCCACCCTGCTGCAAGGAAACCACCAGCCCAGGCCACTGTCAGGGCCTCAGCTGGAGAGCTGGGAGTGGATCAGCACTCCCCGGGGCCTGAGGACCCTCCCTCGCGTCCTCAGAGTCCAGAATTTATGGTCCTGAGCTACTGAGACTCAAACCCACAGTTCTTTCACCCTGGCGACCCCTACTCTAGCCCTGCAGGAGTCACTGACACCACCAGGTCTCCCCACCACCCCAGCTGGCTGCTCTGCCAAGCCCAGAGCCCCCTCTCCTTAGGCTGCAGAGCCCATAGACAGACACACTGCTGAGATCAAAGCTTTGCCTTCCTCCTGCCCACCCTCCCTGGCCTTTTCCTCAGCAACATGTCTTTCTGCTGTTCGCCCAGTTTTCTTAGTTAAAAGGTTGTTCTTATTTTAAATAAATATAGGTAGTTTTATTATTTAAACAAAAATGCTTGCTGTTCCTTTATCTTCCCACCAAATACAATATGCTGTGAGTTTTTTGACTGGGTCATACACTTTGATGGGACTCTACCCCAAGTTTCACAATCTAATTTCTTTCATGCACATTAACTTCCCTCAAAAGCATGCCTCATAGATTTAACAGTACTTAAGAATTTGAACCAGCTACTCTTGTTACAGTTTAAAAAGCAACAGCCCAGAAGATTGTGACTCCCATGGGCAGACGGTTGGCTAATATATTTGGAAACAAATCAGAGATTTAATGGGAATTGGCAGTGCTGAAATGGCACCTGATGGTGTAGAGAACCTCGGGAATGATGGAGAGGTAGACCCACTTCACACAGGGCCCAGAGTGGCTACATTTGGGTTCCAATCTATACCCATTATTAGGGATCCCTTCCAGCAACGCAGCACACTAACGTGATGTAGATAGGCCTTCCTTTCGACTACAAACACATAGAAAAGTCGGATGTCATAGTTTACTGTTATTATTACTATTAGTACTATTATTGTAGTATTTCATAATCCAGTTGAAAAATATACATTATGTCTCACTTCTGATAATCTATCCTGAGGAATGCAAACTATGGCCTACAAGCCAAATCCTGCCAATGTCAGGTTTTGTAAGTTACATTTCTTTAGAGCATAGCAACACTCATTTGTTTAAATTTTTTCTATGGCTGCTTGAGGGCAACAGCAGAGATAACTGAAGACCACATGACCGACCCAGCCTAAAATAGTTAACTATCGGGCCCTTTAAGGGAAAGTTCGCTGACTCCTGATCCATCCCATAGAAATAAAAACTGAGTCTACAGAGCTATTTATATGATAATGTTTATTGGAGCATTGCTTGTAGAGACAAGCAAAATGAAAGTCCATTGTTAGAATGTGTTTGAATAAATTAGAATATGTCCACACCAAGGAATAGTGAGCAAGTCTTAAGAGCAATGAATTAACACTCTACCAGCTGATTTGGAAGGAATTCTATGAGGTATCTTTGAGTAATATACCATGTGTATGAATCTACTTTTGTAAAACAAATAATGGCTAAAACCGTATTTCATACATATTTATATGTAAAGGGTTAGTTTGAGATATGATCAAGGCAAAAATATGGGAGAATTACTCTGTGTCGTTAACATCGTAGGACAGGGAAAGAATGATATGAGTGGAAAGGTGGAATTGAGAGCCAAGATAAAAGGGAAAGAAAACATATTTCACACACGTATGTTTGACAAGGTTATATTTATATATTTATATAAACATGTAATTGTGTGTGTGCATAGAAACAGATAAGGAAATGAAAAATTAAATGGAATTCAACTGAAGGATTAAACCAACAGGGAGAGCATTAATAAACTAAAAAGTAAACATGAACAAATCTAGTAAAAAGTAGCATAGGCAGATAAAGAGTTGAAAAATATGAAGGGTCTAATGTTAGTCTACTCGGGGCCCAGGAAAGAAGAGAGAGAATCAAGGAGAAGTGAAATTTCAAGAAAATGGCTAAGAAGCTTCCAGAAATAAGGAAGACGTAAGAAGCACCACAACTCTCAAGCAACATTAATAAAATAAATCGACCCCTGGAAACATGGTGGTAAAACTGTAGGACAGCAAAGTGACCCATGTGTGTCTTGGGGGCAGGGAAGGACAGATAACTTACAAAGGGACGATAATTTATAACTTTCCTAAGTTCTCATCAACAACACTACAGGCCAGAAGCCAATGGAATAATAATTTCAAAGTGTTAAGGAAAAATAACTACACTCTGAAATTCTATATCCAGCTCATCTCATGAGGGGAGGTAAGGGAAAGACATGTTCAAAGACTGAAAGTATACCAGGGGAAAACCTTCACTAAAAGAACTACTAAAGGATGGACTTTGGTGAAAAGGAAATTGAAGCCAGAAGAAAGAACTGAATAACAAGAAACGATCGAGAGCAAAGAAATCAGTAACTATGTTGATAAAAAGCATAAACTCCTCAAACTACACAGGGAGTAGTTTTCTTACAATGTAGACACATTTTAAGAAAGGAAAACTACTACAATTGTAATACTCAATATATACCGATAAGAAAAGATGAACACAAGTCACGTTTGACATCTGCAATTATAAGAGGTGCTCGCAGTGGTTACCATCAGCATCCAGACATTTCTGATTACGGTGAACGACCGCTTGAGCAACGTTGACTAAAGTGTCCACTTGCATACCTTCTTTTGGCACCATGGCATAATGATGATGATGATGAATAATTAATGACTTAGTTGAAATTACGGTGGAACAAAAATCCTCAGCCCTAATAAGATGAAAGATGGATATGATGTAACACTTATTGCCTCTTAAGCTTCTGGCATTGAGGACGGAACATTATTGTCTGTCTTTAGATTTCATTGAACGAGCATCTTTGTTTAAAACAAAAAAGAAAGAAAGAAAGGAGGAAAGAAAAATGCCCACCCATGGACAATCCGGCTTTTTAGCTCCTGGCAACAGAAACTAACTAGTGCTGATTCAAACAGGAAAGATATTTAATTAAAAGAATATCAGTAGTTCGCTCTTCCAGTAAGCGGCCTGAGGGGACCTCTGAAAATGGTTTGCCATACAGTTGACCCAGAGAACCCCACAAAATCACTAAATCAAGAGGTTCAAATCTACGTGTTCACTTTAAGAACACTCTTGAAACTGCCCAAGCCATCAAGGGTATGCATATCCGAAAAGCAACCAAGTAGCTGAAGGACAAAACATTACAGAAGCAACGTGTGCCATTTCATCGTTATAACAGTGGAGGTGGGAGGTGTGCCAGGCCAAACAGTGGGGCTAGACGCTGGGTCGGTGGCCCAAAAAGGGTGCTGAGTTTTTGCTACACACACTTTAAAAAGCAGAGAGTAATACTGACCTTGAGAGTTTAGATGCAGACTCTTTGGTCACTGAGAACAGCCAGTGAACAAAGCTCCCAATTCAGAGCAGAACTTGCAGAGCTCGTGGGTGGATGAACCCACACATGAGCTCCTGCTGCCACATTGAGATGGGGCCAACTGAGAAAGAGTAGGTTGGTCCTAAACGGAAGAAGAGGAGGCTGCACAGAAGAAAAGGATCTCCCAGAAAAAACTGAAGAAATAAAAAGTTATGGTGTGGGGGTAAATTCAGCATCAAATAAATGCTAATAAAAGTTTTAAAACAAAAGTATCAGAGGTGCATGGCCCTCAGGAAAGGTAGCCCTGAGTTCAAGGGTAGTGCAGGCAGGACCAACACAGCAGTCAGGCTGCCGAGCTGGCTTGCTGAGGACGCCGCTGCCCCCACAGCTTGCACCAGCTACACCAGGACATCAGAGACGCCACCCTAGAACCCCTGCCGGCGCTGCCTGGGAAGTCAGAGCACAGCAGCTACCACTGCTGCGCCAGAGCAAGGGTCTCTGGGGCAATCTCCTTGGGGCCACCGGCCATCACCCAGGGTGACATGTTAACACAGAACAGCTGCACAGCAGGCAGTTTTTTCACTTTTACAGAGAGAGGCAGGACCAGCTTCCCCAAAACACAAGAGGTAGGGACACCCCAAAGAGATCATCCACTGGACCACTAAAACAATGTCCATATATGCATTATGACACTAAAATAATTTGTAGGAGGCATAACCTTCTGCGGAAGTTAAGGGGGAAATAAAGCTAACTTAAGACAACATAAGGCAGGAAAGGGGGACGTGCCGCTAGTTTCTTAGGGCTACAGTAACAAAGTGCCACAAATTGAGGGGCTTAAAACAACAGAAGTGTATTTTCTCACAACTCTGCGGGGCCGAAGCCCAACATCAAGGTGTTGGCAGCTTGATGCCCTTTTGGAGGCTCTGAGGGAGAATGTGTTCCAGGCCTCTCCCCAAGCTCTGCTGGTTCCGGCAACCCTTGGTGCTCTTCGTCTTGTCGGTGCCTTGCTCCAGCCTCTGCCGCTACCTTCACATAGTGTTGCCTCTGTGTCTCTGAGTCTGAATTTCCCTCCCCATACAAGAACACCAGTCACTGGATTAGGACCCAACCTAATTCAGTCGGACCTCATTCTACCGTGATTACATCTGTAAACACCCTATTTTCACATCAGGTCTCATTTACAGGTCAGGGGAACATGAATTTTGGAAAGACACTATTCAACCCAGCACAGAGGGTTAAAAAAAAAAATAGCCCAAGAGAAAACATGTTAAAGATACAATTATTTATTCTGACCTCCGTGAGATTTTGATTCCGTGGATTGACAAAAGGGACGGCCCCCAAAACCTGCCTTAAGCAAGCATCTGACTACCTCACCTGCTGACAGACAGCACTGATTTAGCAGGACAGGTAAATGGGAAGCACTCCACTAGAGGTAAAGCACCAAGCCACAGAGGGCCGGGTACAGAGAAGCCTGCAGGGAAGAGGTGGCCTCTGAGGGGGGAACGAAGGTCACACAAGGTCACCAGGCCAGGTGATGGGGGTTTGCAGCAGCAGAGCAAGGAGCTCAGCTCGCCAGGACCCCAGGTGTGGGGCCAACAGGAAGAAGGCAGGAAAGGCCAGGACTTTGCGTTCCTTTCTGTGTTTCTTTCTTTGGTCCGGGAGTAGCACGGAGAGCTTCTTTTTACATGAAATCATTAATGAGTATGAATTCACTTGACAACACTAAGCGCAAGACTTATGTGTGATACTGAGTCTATTCACCAGGGTTGGTGAGATTCAGAAGTAGTCATCATTGGCAAACACATCTCCCTCCCTAGGAGCCCGAAGGGTCATGCACAAGCAGAAAACTTAGCAAAAGCCTTTGCTATTCAGTCCATCAGGGCTGCCTGAGAAATACCCATCATTCGGCTGCCCTGACACCCACTTATAGCATCACTGCCTGCACCCCATGAGGTCACAGAAAACCTGGCTGAGGTTTCCAGAGCTGGAGTCAGTGTTCGGATCCCTGATCTGAAGCCACCCCTATCAGGGACCTGCCACATCCCAGAGCTAGGTGACAGCAGGGTGCAAGTGTCTGCTTTCAATCCTTGGGAATCCAACTGCATTCCCCACAGGCCACTGAGTCACTTTCCCTAAATGGCCCTTCCTTCCCAACCTTTGGCAAGTCCTTCTCCCTGTCGGAAACTCATGTTTACAAACCAGTGAGCCCAAACCTGTCGAGTCCCCCTTGGGCTGAGGGAAAGCCAGCACTACAGGACACAGGGCCAGCCGTTCTGATATTAGACAAAAGAAAAGAAACACTATGACTTTCCCAATTAGCTTGTCCTGATGGGTATGCCCATACCAGTTAGGGCTTCATCTTGTGCTTGGATTCCAACGTGTATGTATTTTCCTTTGTGCTGAATGATATACGGTGATTTGGATGCTTTAAGTAAAAAAGAAATGTGATTCCCATTTCGAAGGAATGAGGCAGAAGCCCGGGGTTTGGCACTTATGTCCACGGCCAAGTACCGCACCTCGCTGAGCCAATGTCTTTACCTGTAAAGTAAGGATAAAATTCTCCCTGCTTTCCTCACCCCTCACAGAGCTGTGGGGTTTGTGAAAACCAATATACGAAAATAGGATTTTGCTATTTGAAGGCCTCATTCAACACGAAGCCTTCTTGTTTCAGTGACATCTCACCACAGGTCGGGATTCCTGACTCCCACGGGTAAACATGTGGACCTTTGGCGCAATCATCCTTTCATCATTCGTTTTCTGAAACTGTCTACTTTCCGGAATCATACACCGGGACGTGAAGTTCAAATGCTTTTTGTGACTGCTCTTTGTTCTCTCAGCCCCATCAGTAGGAAACACAGGACTACAAATATTGTCATCTGCTCACCTCAGCTTTAGACGGAGGGAAACATCCTTGTGTGGCCAGAACAGCCCCAACTTACATCTGTCGTCCCGGCCCAGTGATGAATAATCAGCCCTCCTCCTCTTCAGTCTCAAAGTGTTCCGGTTCCACCAACGACTTATATGCTCAGCCTAGCTGCTTTGGGTGAAGAGGGTTAGGTAAAATACCTATGACACGAAACAGGATGCTACATAATTACCAAACCCATCCACACTCTTTTAAAGGATCCCACTCCTGACAGGAATGGAAACCATATTCACCTGCTAACTCTTGAAATCTGTCGCCATCTTGTGGTCAAGAGCTGCTCTTCTCACAGGAAGGGACAGGATCTTTTCACCTTTTCAGAAGGGATGGAGTAATGGACACAGAATACACAGAAAGAATCAGGGGCTTGCAACATAAGTATCTCATTAACATACACTTTATGTTTGTTGATTAAAGAAAATGGTAACCATTTTTAGCAGATGCTCATAAGGCAAACATTAGGTCCCAATGGCAGACTCAGATTCTGACTAAAAGACTGAATATACACAGCTTGTTTTGCTATCGTTAGGATGTTATTTTGATGTAAATTCTACCTTACATTGAATTATTAATTCAACACAGTGGGGATGAAGGTATTTAAAAAATAAATCCAACAATAAATGTTTGATTGCTGTCTGGGATCACACCACTGAAGGAAAAGACTGTCCTATGTAACAAAGGAACTTCCTAGAAAAGTGGGGAGGGGGCTCAGAATAGCATCCCTGAGAAACTGCCTTGTGGCCTGTAGAGCTGAGGGCACGAGGAAGAGAAAACATTCTCACAGCTCCCCAGGAAGATTCCTCTTTCATTTTCGGGAAACTCCTTCCTCATTTTAAGAACCACACCGGACACCCCAGACTTTGAGATCAGTCTTCCAATTCCCTGACCCGAGCCTCGGGTCATGGTCATTTTCTCCATCCCAACTCCAGCCATCATGGATTAGAGGCCCTGCTGACTGTCCACACAACACCTAGAATGACTCACAGTTCTCACATTCCCCTTTTCTATGACTGTATTTAGTGACACTGCTCAGAACTGCTTCACCTCTAAAATCCTAGTCCCAGCCCCAAACTTCCTTCTATGCATTATATACAAATGGTACACTCCTTTTGTCTTTTGACTCCACCCATTCCCATCCCCACAGTTTATCAGTGCCTTGATGATCTGACTTCTCCTGCAATGGGGCCCAAATCCCAGAGCCAATATCCAGCAATCTCCAATGACCTTGCCCTTTAGACAGCACTACCTTAAAAAGCCTGATCCTTACACAGGCGCCCTTTTCCCATCCCACATTCTTGGCAGTTGACCACTGCTGGAGAAAAAGGCAAAACCGAACCCTGGGCATGTGGCTTTCCAATTTTCCCAGCACCATCTATTGAAGACGCCTTCTTTTCTCCATTGTGTGTTCTCGGATCCTGTGTTGAAAATTAGTAGGCCACATATACACCTAAGTGGGTTTGTTTCTGGGTTCTGCTACTTGTCATCATACACAAAAATTAACTCAAAATAGATCAAAGACCTAAATATAAGACCTGAAACAATACAATACATAAAAGAAAACATAGATAATAAACCTATAGACCTTGGTCTTAGAGAGGATTTTATGAATCTCACCTCAAAGGCAAGGGAAAAGCAAAAATAAATGAGTAGGACCATATCAAACTAAAAAGCTTCTGATAGCAAAAGAAACCATCAACAACAAAAAAGGCAACCAACTGAGTGAGAGAAGGTATTTGTAAACAACTATGGTAAGGGGTTAACATCCAAAATACATAAAGAATGCATATACTCAAAAAAAAAAAAAAAATTAACCTTGGAGTATCCGGTTAGCTCAGTTGGTTACAGCGTGGTGCTGGTAGCACCAAGGTTGTCGGTTCAATCCCCAGAAGGCCACTGTGAACAGAGCCCTCCATGAATGAATGAATGAATGAATGAATGAATGAATGAATGAACCAATTCAATTAAAAAATGGGCAGAAACCTTTACAGACATTGCCCACAGGTACATGAAAAGATGCTCAACTTCACTAGCTATAAGGGAAATGCAAATGAAAACCACAATAAGATACTATGTCTGTGGGGACAGAGCCAGGAGTGCAGTTTCCAGGTTCCCGCTCACACATAGAAAGGTGCTGGCTCAGGTAGTAAATGGCCATCAGCTGTGGCTAGTTGGCTGTCAGCTGTAGCCAGTGAGCCATTGGTCACTAGTATAACTGCTGTGGCTACGCTGGCAAGAAAATGGGGACTAGCAAGAAGATGGTGGCTGACCTAGCAAGAGTGGATTGCAGCTAGCAAGTGAGGTTGGTTGGCAGAGAAAAGTGGATGGCAGGTTGTGGATAGTGTGGCTCCTGCTTCCTGTGTCTCCAACCCAGCCTCCAGCAAGAATATAGTGGTATGACTCCCCTATCTGTGGCTCCGTGGGTGTTCCTTTTTGGCCTCACCATGTCCTGCATTCTTATGTGGGGAGCGGGAGCTGAGACCCCCGCAGGCCTCCTCCCATGACAATGTCACACCTGCTCCAATGGCTATTATCAACAAGACAAATAAGTGTTGGAGATGTTGTGGAGAAAAAAGGACCCTCACACACTGCTGGTGGAAATTTAAATTGGTACAGCCACTATGGAAAACAGCATGGAGGTTCCTTAAAAAAATCATGATAAAATTAACATATGACCCAGCAATCCCTGTTCTGGGTATCGACCCGAAAAATTTTAAAACATTGATCCATAAGGATATATGTACCCGTATGTTCATTGCAGCATTATTCACAGTGGCCACGACATGGAAATAACCAAAGTATCCTTCAGTAATGTTTGTGTCGTGCGGGAGACCCTGCTCGCTGCGCCATTTGTCGTGCAGGGCGGCCTGCGGGGTCTCCGCTCCCGCTCCCCATACAAGAACGCAGGATATGGTGAGGCCAAAAAGGAACACCCACGGAGCCATAGGCAGGGGAGTCATACCACTATATTCTCTCTGGCGGCACTATACTCTCACTGGAGGCTGGATCCACACTGTCCGCAAACCGCCATCCGCGCTTGCCAGCCCAGCCGCCATCTCCTTGCTAGCCCCATTCTTTCTCTCTCCTCTCCTCTCCTCCGTAGCCGCAGCCATTATATTAGCGGCTAATTGGCTAACTGGCTACAGCTGACGGCCAATCAGCCACAGCTGATGGCCATCTACTACCCGAGCCAGCACTACTCCACGTGAGGCCGAGAGCCTGTAAACTACTTTCTGGGGCTCTGCCCCCACAGTTTGGATACAGGAAATGTGGTACGTAGATACAACGGAATACTACTCAGCCGTAAGAAAAATTGAAATATTGCCATTTGTGACAACATGGATGGACCTTCAGAAAATCGTGCTAAGGGAAACAAGTCAGATGGAAGCATCAGGAAACTACAGTCATGGGTGATGTCATAGGAATGGCGGCAGCGGGGCGCACCTTTTGAGTTCTCCGTCTGATTTTATCAGAAACGGGAAGCTTATAACCCATCAAAGGACTCTCTGCTCATCACGCAGAACAGCAAAGAGACTCGCGCAGGAATTACTTGCAGGTGGGGAAAAATTGGGCGAGCAGGGGAAGAAGGAAGGGAGCGGAGCAGAGACACGCTGCACCTGCGGCGGTCGTGGGGACGCGGGTTGGAATCGCGGTCCACACCTGTGGCTGTAGAAATTCAGCCCCCACCCTTGGGTTGTGGAAATCTGCTCCGCACCTGTGCCTGTGAAAATCCAGCCCACACCCACGGCTACAGATATGCAGGATATCCCAGGATGGAGGAGAGCGAGGAAGCCAGGAGGTGGGCGCTTTGCCCTGTGTCCCACAGCGGACCTCTCCCGCCGCAGGGGCAGCATATCCAGCATGAGGCAATAACTTCAGTTGATACCTCCAATTAAGCCTTAGGCCGGACAAAGGACACAAACTCCATACCTGGGCCCCTCCCCCCACTCTTCCGACCCTACCCCCGCCTTTCTAGAGACTTGATCTAGCCCCTGCACTAAGGAGCAGTGGCAGATTACAGAGGAGCCTTGGTGCCCGGGCTCCGGGAAGACAGGCGGGTGGCTCTGGCCCAGGGAGGAGGCTAGGAGCTGATCTGGGAGAGGGGGGAATCTTCCGTCCCCAGCCACCACCGTTTCTGGCCTGCCGGTGGGGTGTGACACAGCTGGGCTGGGAAAGAGAAGACCCCTCTTTCCATCCCCAGCCCCCACCCTTTCTGGCCTACCTAGGGAGGAGCAATTACATCGGCGGAGGCACTCCCAGGGATCAGCAGTAAGTGGCAGACACAGCTCTCAGCTTTCAGCAGCTGAGGAATCTCCCGCCCACCATACACACACACAGGGAAGAGGTGCCCTAAGACTCAGGAGAACTGGACACAGGGCTGGTGGTGCTACTCTCAGTGTGCATATGTGCAGGCAAGGGCAGAAACTGCACTGGCTTTATAAAAACTACTGTCCAGACCCCTCAGCCCCACACATCTAAAGCTGCAGCCCCAACGTCACTCTGGGCACCAGGTGACCGGCTCTACCTGCACAATACACAGGGGACTCTGTGCTACAGCAGAGAACAACCTGGAGATTACTTGGTGGGCTTAAGCCACAACTGGCGCTGTGTTTTGTTCTGTTTTGATTTATCTTTATATCTTTGACATCTTTGCCTATGTCGAGTGGGGGTTGTCGATTGTTTTTTACATGTGAATGTATTTTATTTTTTCCTTGTTGTTGTTGTTGTGCTTGGTGATTTGCTTTGTTCTGTAATTGCCCTACCAGTGCCCAGCTTAAGAGGCACAAGATTCAACATACCCAGCGGCCAACTCCAGACCAAGCCAGAGTACTACCGGGTTTGACCTACAAGTGACACACCCAGAGGGGATTCTTTACAGGCACATAGAGGTCAAACCACATCTAAGCGGTCAACCCTCACGCAGCAGAACACCCTGCGTGGGCAGAGCCAAGTCTCACAACTAGTCAGCCTAGGAGTTAACCCCACCTACTCACAAGCGAAAAGCAATTAAGGATCTTCTTTAACAGGACAATATACACAACACAAGAGTCACTTTTGGAGCACACGCAGGGGAGAAGAACGAAGTAGTGCAAGTGAAATATAAAGGACATTTATTACATACTAATCCAGCAAGAACTAAGAACTCCAGGGCATCTACCTAATACATCGAAGCAAACACAGAGAGTCAGCCAGAATGAGGAAACAAAGAAACATATCCCAAATAAAAGAACAGAAGAAACCTCCAGAAATGGAACTAAATGAAGCAGAGGTAACCAAACTATCAGAGACAGAGTTCAGAATACTGATGATAAGAATGTTTAAGGAGCTTAGAGAGGACATCAAGAAGGATGTAGAAATCATAACGAACAACCAGTTAGAACTAAAGAACACAGTTACGAAATAAAGAACTCACTTGAAGGAATTAACAGCAGGTTAGATGAAGCAGAGGATCGAATCAGCGACTTAGAAGACAAGTTAGCAGAGATCACCCAAACAGAACAACAGAAAGAAAAAGAATAAAAACAATGAAGATGGTTTAAGAGACCTCTGGGATAACATCAAGCGCAACAACATGCATCATAGGAATACCAGAAGGTGAAGAGAAGAAACAAGGGATTGAGAACATATTTGAAGTAATAATGTCTGAAAATTTCCCTAACCTGATGAAGGAAACCAACATACAAGTCCAGGAAGTGCAGAGAGTTCCAACCAGGATAAACCCAAACAGGTCCACTCCAAGACACATTATAGTTAAAATGGCAAAGATTAAAGACAAAGAGAGAATCCTAAAAGCAGCAAGAGAAAGACAGAGGGTTACATACAAGGAACTCCCATAAGACTATCAAATGACTTTTCTGCAGAAACATTGAAGGCCAGGAGGGAGTGGCAGGAGATACTCAAAGTGATGGAAAACAAAGGCCTACAACCTAGGTTGCTTTATCCAGCAAGGCTATCATTTAAAATTGACGGAGAGATAAAGAGCTTCCCAGAAAAGAATAAGCTAAAGGAATTCATTACCACCAAGCCAGCATTGCAAGAAATACTAAAAGGACTTCTGTAAATAGAAGAAAGATGAAAACAATCTAACCACAAATTTAAAAATGGCAATAACTATGTACTTATCAATAATCACTTTAAATGTAAATGGTTTAAATGCTCCAATCAAGAGACATAGGGTGGCTGAATGGATAAGAAAGCAAGACCCTTGTATATGCTGTATACAAGAGACTCACCTCAGATCAAAAGACACACACAGGCTGAAAGTGAAGGGTTGGAGTAAGATATTCCATGCAAATGGAAATGAGAAAAAAGCTGGAGTTGCAATACTTATCTCTGACAAAATAGACTTTAAAATGAAGAAAATATTAAAAGACAAAGATGGGCACTATATAATAATAAAGAGATCAATTCGACAAAAGGACATAACCCTAGTAAACATCTATGCACCCAACATAGAAGCACCTAAATATGTAAAACAGATATTGACTGACATAAAGACAGAGATCAACAGTAACACTATCATAGTAGGGGACTTCAACACACCTCTGACAACAAGGGACAGGTCTTCCAGACAGAAAATCAATACGGAAACAACAGCCTTAAATGACACATTGGACCACTTGGATTTAATCGATATTTTCAGAGCATTCCACCCCAATGCTGCAGAATACACGTTCTTCTCAAGCGCACATGGAACATTCTCCAAGATAGACCATATGTTAGGCCACAAAGCAAGTCTGGATAAATTTAAGAAAATTGAAATCATACCAATTGTCTTCTCTGACCACAGTGCTATGAAATTAGAAATGAACTACAGGAAAAAAACTGGAAGACACACAAATTCATGGAGGCTGAATAATATGTTACTAAATAATGAATGGGTCAAGCAGGAGATCAAGGAAGAAATCAAAAGATATCTCAAGACAAACGAAAATGAAAATACAACGACCCAAAATCTATGGGATGCCGTGAAAGCAGTCCTAAGAGGGAAGTTCATAGCACTGCAGGCCTACCTAAAGAAACAAGAAACATCACTAATCAACAGTTTATCTTCACACTTAAGGGATCTGGAAAAAGAACAACAAAATAAGCCCAAAGGGAGTACAAGGAAGGAGATAATAAAGATCAGAGCGGAAATAAATGAAATAGAAACCAGAAAAACAATACAAAAGATCAATGAATCCAAGAGTTGGTTCTTAGAGAAGATAAACAAAATTGACAAACCTTTAGCCAGACTCATTAAAAAAATAGAGGACCCCAATTAATAAAATCAGAAATGAAAGAGGAGAAGTGACAACAGACACTGCAGAAATACAAAAAATTTTAAGAAATTACTATGAACAACTATATGCCAACAAATTTGACCATCTGGAAGAAATGGACAATTTTCTAGATGCATACAACCTTCCAAGGCTAACTCAAGAAAAGACAGAGAACCTGAATAGACTGATTACCACCAAGGAAATTGAATCAGTAATCAACAATCTCCCAACAAACAAAAGCCCTGGACCAGATGGCTTTACAGGTGAATTTTACAGAACGTTCAAAAAAGAATTGTCACCTATTCTCCTCAAACTCTTCCAAAAAATCCAGAGGGAGGGAAGACTCCCAAACACTTTTTACGAAGCCACTATCACCCTGATCCCAAAATCAGACAAAGACACCACAAAAAAAGAAAACTACAGGCCGATATCGCTAATGAACATAGATGCAAAAATCCTCAACAAAATACTAGCGAACAGAATTCAGCAATACATTAAAAAGATCATACACCATGATCAAGTGGGATTCATCCCTGGTATGCAAGGGTGGTTCAACATCCGCAAATCAATTAATGTGATACACCACATTAACAAAATGAAAAATAAAAATCATATGATCATATCAATTGACGCAGAAAAAGCATTTGATAAAATTCAGCAGCCATTCATGATAAAAACCCTTAAGAAAGTGGGAATAGAGGGATCATATCTCAACATAATAAAGGCCATATATGATAGACCCACAGCTAACATCATACTCAATGGGGAAAAGCTAAAACCATTTCCCTTAAAATCAGGAACAAGGCAAGGTTGCCCACTTTCTCCACTTCTATTCAACATAGTGCTGGAAGTTCTAGCCACAGCAATCAGACAAGAAAAAGAAATAAAAGGCATCCAAATCGGTAAGGAGGAAGTAAAACTGTCATTATATGCAGATGATATGATACTATATTTAGAGAACCCTAAAGACTCCACCAAGAAACTATTAGAGCTGATAGATGAATTTAGTAAAGTAGCAGGATACAAAATTAATATTCAGAAATCAGTTGCATTTGTATATACCAATAATAAAACATCAGAAGGAGAAATTAAAAAGCAATTCCATTTACAATTGCTCCAAAGACTATAAAATACCTGGGAATAAATTTAACCAAAGAAGTAAAAGATCTGTACTCAGAAAATTATAAGACACTGAAGAAAGAAATGAAAGAAGATACAAATAGATGGAAACACATACCATGTTCATGGATAGGAAGAATTAATATAGTTAAAATGTCCATACTGCCTAAGGCAATATACATATTCAACGCAATTCCTATCAAACTACCAACGACATTTTTCACAGAAATAGAACATATAATCCTAAAATTTATATGGGATAACAAAAGACCCCGGATATCCTCAACAATCTTGAGAAATAAGAACAAAGTGGGAGGTATAACAATACCTGACATCAAATTATACTACAAGGCTACAGTAATCAAAACAGCATGGTACTGGCATAAAAACAGACCCATAGATCAATGGAACAGAATAGAGAGTCCAGAAATAAATCCATGCCTATATGGCCATTTAATCTATGACAATGGAAGCAAGAATGTACGGTGGGGTAAAGACAGTCTATTCAATAAATGGTGCTGGGAAACTTGGACAGACACATGCAAAAAGATGAAGCTGGATCACCTCCTTACACCACATACAAAAATAAATTCAAAATGGCTTAAAGATTTAAATGTAAGATCTGAAACCATAAAATTCCTAGAAGAAAATATAGGAAGAAACTTCACAGACATTACCCGGAGTAAGATTTTTACTGATATATCCTCATGAGGGAAGTAAGAGAAAAATAAACATGTGGGATTACATCAAACTAAAAAGCTTTTTCACAGCAAAGGAAACCATCAATAAAACAACAAAGGATCCTACTGAATGGGAAAAGATATTTGCCAATGATATATCTGATAAGGGGTTAATATCACAAATTTATAAAAAACTCACTCAACTCAACTCCAAAAAAACAAACAACCCAATTAAAAAATGGGCAGAGGACATGAAGAGACATTTTTCTAAAAAGGACATACAGATGGCAAACAGACATATGAAGAAATGTTCAACCTCACTAACCATCAGAGAAATGCAAATAAAAACCACAATGAGATACCACCTCACCCCAGTCAAGATGGCTATCATCAATAAATCAACAAACAACAAGTGCTGGCGTGGATGTGGAGAAAAGGGAACACTTGTGCACTGTTGGTGGGAATGCAGATTGATGCAGCCACTATGGAAAACAGTTTGGAGGTATCTCAAAAATCTGAAAATGGAACTACCTTATGATCCAGCAATCCCACTCCTAGGTATCTATCCAGAGAAATCCAAAACTCCAATTCAAAAATCTTTATGCACTCCTATGTTTATTGCAGCACTATACACAATAGCCAAGACCTGGAAACAACCGAAATGCCCATCAGTAGATGACTGGATTAAGAAACTGTGGTACATTTATACAATGGAGTATTACGCAGCCATAAAGAAGAAAGAAATCTTACCATTTGCAACAACATGGATGGACCTAGAGAACATTATGTTAAGTGAAATAAGTCAGAAAGAGAAAGACAAATACCATATGATCTCACTTATATGTGGAATCTAAAGAAAAGAATAAGTGAATGAACTAATCAGAGACAGTTTTGGAAACATGGAGGAAAAACAGAGGGTTGCTAGAGGGGCGGGGGGGTGGGGATAAGGGGACGGTGAGAGGTTTTGAAAAATAGTCAGTAACCACAAGATGGTCATGGGGGTTTGAAAATTAATTTGGAGAACGTAGAGGGATAGTGGATGGGGGGAGGGGGGTTCACACAGTGTGAGGGATATAAATGATAAACGTCTAAGTTTTGCTTTGTCTTGTGCACCTAAAACTAATAAAAATAAATAAAGTAAAATACAAACATAAAAAAAAAAAACTACAGTCATATGTGGGCTATAAAACTGACAGCAACGAATGAACAAACAAGACAAACAAAAACTCATAGACACAATCAACAGTATACTGGTTACCTGAGGGAAATGAGAGCAGGGGAAGGGAGAAAAGGGTAACGGGGATCAAATACATGGTGATGAGAAGAGATCTGACTTTGGGTCATGAACACACAATGCAATATACAGATGATGTATTATAGAACTGTACACTTGAAACCTATATAAGTTTATTAATGACTGTCACCTCAAGAAATTCAGTAATTTTTTTTTTTAATTTGGGGGGGAAGGAGAAAAAAAAAGCTTGACCCCACCCCCCGGCAACTGAAATGAATGGTTTCCTACCTCATACTGGTTTTCAAATGAATTCTTCAATCTTTTTTCTGGCGTTGTTCGGTTTCCTCGCTCAGTCGTCCTGGTGGTAAATACTAACAAAAATATAAGACATAACCTATGGTACAGAATATCAAAACAATACTGGATAATGTCTAAGAAAAAAGGCTAAACACGGTAAATGTAATTTAGCTCTAATGCTCCATGTCCATCAGATTCTATGTCAATTATTTTCATGGCACTCAGAATATTACTGCTATCTCGTCTTAATTCTTAGAGATTTGGGGAATCTGCAAAATGAGGTGAAGCGAGGAACATTGAGGAAAATGGCTGCTTTCAAATCATTTTACATCCACGGTACCTTTCATACGTATTATACTTTATCAATGAAACAAACATACACAGCTTGTTTGTTTTCATTTTAATTTATTCTGTGCAGCTTAAAGTGAAAGTTAAAACATCATATCAACAAACCACGGAAGCATTAGCTATAGTAGTGACCATTTTAAAACAAAAACAGTGAATGATCTCTCACACACATTCCTTATCTCTAAGATTCCATCTTATGATACGATGGTACTATTCACACACAATTCTAATTCCTTATAAACCTGTTTGTTAAGCAGCAAGAGGGCAACGCAGCAGAGCACAGCACAGACTGGCTCCTTTCGGAGACCACAGTAGCGGTATTTGGTGAGAGGTTATGCACAGAACTGACCTGGAAGGTAATGCCAAACATGGCTCAGAAACCTGGCAGCACGCGTACACTAACAAAGAGAAAATGTAACTTTTATTAAGATAAAATGGTACTTTCTGCTTTAAGTTAAAAGCTTTAAGAGCTTTAGAAGCAGACAATACCAGATGATTTTATTCTACGCTCTGTAACAAAACAGTACTCCATTAGCTGCTTGAGTCTCTATTCTTTGAGTACTACTCATTGGCTTTTTAAAGTCAACATCAAATAGAAAAGTTTACCAGTTAAAATCTAAAGTTACATTCGTTACACGTTACATTAAAACATAACTTTTCAGAAAAACTGACTTCAACAAATACTGCATAGTTGACTTAACTTCAAAGAATGTTATTCTTAAAATGAAAATGTACTACTTTCACGAGTTTTAACACATTTAAGTTTGAAATGCCATATTTGTGAAACCATTACTTAATATATTCCCAACTTTCAACAGAATAAGTTTGAAGCTATTTTTAAACCTAATATCTAAAGAAATGGGTCAACAAATGTGTGAATTGGCAATCCACCTAATAACGTATTTGTGTTTCCACCAGGTTAACAATACTACAAAATCCACTGGATGGTTTTTAACTTGATGTAAATACTTAAAAAAAAAAAAAAAAAAAAAAAAAAAACACCTCATTTAATAGTGCTACACAGATATTTTGTGTTTTTTGGCATTTAAGTCAGATCAATGCTACCAATCCATTTGATACCGGCAATTTTCACAGGCGTTTAAAGGCAAAGAGAAAGATTTCTAAATGGTTGGTTGGGAAGGAAATGAACTGAGACCAGAGCGCTCAATTTTAGAATTTCTCCTCAAAAGATGGCATACTTGATCAGCATTACTGGTAATGAGTATTCAGACAAGACTAATACTTGTATGTGTCCTTCATACTCAGAATGTCCTAAGCTGTAAAGTTAACCACCAGTGAATCCGTCTCCCATTTAGAAATTAAAAATGCCCTTTGGAAGTTCTGGCAAGTTCAGCTACAAAAGCTCCAAAACATGAAAATGAACAGAAACAACGTACCACGCAAATAATTCTGTTAACAAGTATTTCTCTTGCCTCTCTTAGTAGACATAGAAATAAATATGTGCCATAGGGAGTGTATTGGGGAAAGACAGTTACAGGGGGGGTAAAAAAGGTTTTAAAAAAAGGAATTAATTTGTAGAATTTTTACATTGGCCTCGGTGATTTCTTTTTGCCCTCCAAAGAGTTAAAACATTAGTAGGGTGTGAGCTATTAATATGCTTTTGGACACATCTCCCAAATGAGTTAAGCAGAACATTTGTTAAAATTCTATTTAAAAAGACATCCTCGAAGCATAAATATGAAGAAATACCAACATGTACACCTTTCTATGGCCTCATTTAATTTGTGGATGACCCTTGCGGGTTTTGGGGGTTGCACGGACCATCATTCCTTAATACTAGCACAGTATGGAGGTTCCCCAGCAACTTAGGCAGCAGCTATTGTTATCTAAATCTAAGACATAAACTACAAAGCGGAATCCACAGTTCAAAATATTCGACTATGAAAGATCTAATTTAACTTTCCTCACAAGCAAGAAACTTTTTAGGCATTTTTTTCTTCCCTAACAGATGATCGCTTTAATGTGGTATTTTTTGCTAGTATAAAGTACTAAAATGAATGCTTAAAAGTTGTTTCATTGATTTTTTAAATCCCTACAGTCACATCAAAATAGAAAATTGCATCCAATAAAGAAGTGAAGACAGAATGATTAGACCCCACTCAGCTGCTGGGGATCAAGTATTTACAACTAAAGCCAAGCTCCCTAAATTCTCCTTTAGCATACACAAAGGGCTGCAATGACAGCAGAGCTGTTTCTCAGGAATACCACTTGTAGCAGAGCTAGTGAACTATTAATTGGCAAGCAAAACTATCAGTATCAAAAGTATGAGCTACCAAACATAATTGCACACCATCGTAAAATAGAGGTGACATTCTGTGGACTAGTTCTTTAGAAACAAAGGTTAAAAACATAAAAAGACCTTGGATGAATAAATTAAGTTGGCTTTGCAATTCACTCGCATATAAGAAAGGTGATACCTAAACAGGAAGGATGTTTCAATCCTTCTCTCTCTCCCCCACGAATCACTCAGTCCAAAGTTCAGTGAAGACAAACATGCGAAGGAACCTGGCAAGTCATTTTACAGTGAGAAGCGGGCATTCGAACCCACGATTTTCCCTCAGTATCAGTATGTCTGAGATCTTCTCCCCGAACTGCTGTTTGTGAAGAAGTGTTTTACCCACAACATGCGCCTTGAGCGTGAAGTCGTCCCATACAAGGGAGTAACTGATCCCACTCTTCCTATAGCTCTGACAGTCCTAAGTTATTACTCTAAAGTCTGGAATAGGTTACCAAAAAATGTTAAAGCACGGAGGATAACTTTGTTAACAACATTGTAAGAGTTAGAATTAAGTTCCCCAATAAATAATTGCTATCCCAGAAAAAATAAACACTTTTACAAACTATTTTTTATTTCATCTAAGATGACATCACTTCTAAGACGCACCATGTGTATCATGAAGAGAAAACACGTAATTAAACTATGACACGCTGTTTTCGTAACATATAGAATGTTTATTTTACAGTTATCGAAAGAGACTTAAACAGATTTTTATCACATCAGTCTTGTGCATAAAGTGTAGAAAATAAACTGATTAAGTTATAACTGACTATTCCAAGTCCAACCCTGCTGAGTCACTTCTGAAATCCCAATCAGAGATCTGCACGCTTCCGCCCCACAGCACCCGTGGTGTCACCAGCGCACTGGTGACGCAGCACTTCCTGGACAAGTGCTCTACCACCACCTTCCGGTTGAGGTTAGCAGGAAGCTTTGGACAGCACAGCGTTTGACACCTTAACGACAATCCTGCTCCTCGCATAAATCGGTCACACCAGCCTCTCGCGGCTTTACATTGCATTTCACCTATTCCAAGGGTTTTGGCAATTTCTCCCTCCTTCAACGCACTGCTTGGCATGTGATAGGCAATCCTTTGACACGTGGCTCAGTGACAAAATGGAGTACAGCTTCCTCTACTTTTGGGTATCTCCCCTGCTTAGGCCCTGTAAAGCTTTTTGTGGCTTTACAAGAAAACACGGAATTCCAGTCATTCCGCCAGGGACGGATATTGGCCTCACTAATGTCAAATGTACGCCCTGCTGCCCTGTTTCCATGCTTTTCTGCATACACAATAACTTTGTGTTTCAGTGCTGAATCATAGTGTAATGTTTTAGGATACATTTTTAAATGCCAATTAATCTGACGCATTTGATACCGACAATACAGAGATGATGCTATGACAAGTTGTGAGTTCATACACGCACAGGCGAGGAAAATCACATCAACTGTTGCCTGGCTGACAGCGTTGGTGAGATGCATCCCCATTTCAGACAAATTAAAATGTTGGGGGTTGGGGGGCAGAGAAAAGTACATTCTAAAACTAGTAAAATGCGGTTTTTCAAGACTATAATGTTTGACAGATTCACACAAGTGCAAGAACAGAAGCCCAAGAGCCAAGGAATAGGTATATAAGTAAAAGCTAGTAAAGCAAGAGATTATTTTTAAGATGAAATTTGCAATGGTCCGATTTGGTTTTAATTCCCTTTATTTTCATATGGCTTACGTGTAAATTTTTTGTTTTTCAATTGGACTGAACATCCAGTTAAAACAAAAGTTCTTCAATATTTCCGCAAACTGCAAAGCCAAGTCATGAAAGACAGGGCTCCCACTGCCTGTCACTGACTGGCAGGCGGGGTCGGGGTCAGCGGCCCTCTTCAGAAGGCGCCCTCCTCTGACGAGCAGATCTCATCCTGTGTGGAGACAAGCAAGCATCCTCTTCTGTCTCAGACCCTGAAGGCTCAGGATCTCCCTCCTGGGAGCCTGTGTCTCCCACCAATTCCCGCAGAAACTTGAATTTCGATAAGAAAAGATGCCATACAAAATACCAACCTAAGAGAGACAAAAACATGAAGAAAAGACGGTTACACACGATGATACCATTGACAACATTCCAGTGAATTGTGGGGCGTGGGGGATAATTTTACAAAATATGTATGATGTAAATAAATAATGTGTGAGGACAAACATATATTTATGTAACAAATGCTTACTAAGCATTTACTGTGGACAACACTAAGGATAAACTCTGGGATTCTACAGGGATGGCAAAACAGTTTCTGCCTTTACAGAATTTAGAATCCAAGCTCCGTCCATCAACATTAAAATTATGAGATCAGACCTAAGTAAAAGTGTTTATTATATTAAAATCAACTTTTTGAGAGCCTTTTTTCGGTAAGAAAAAATACACTTTGCTATTTACTTGCACATTCGTACCACACTGCTAGTGTTTACTAAAAGCAAGTTTTCTTTGATCAGAATGCAAAAGACATTAAATGGCAGCATCAAATGCACTACAGTGAAATCTTCTCAGTCAGGACCACCTACTACTGAGTTTCTAGAAATAACACATTTTCACAGAAAATAACAAACTTTCTTTATTACACGATGAGATAATAAAACCAGAGCACCAGTATCTTAAATTCAAGGTTCTAAAAATATACTATTTTCATGTCAAAGTCATTAACGTTTGAATAACTCTCCTGGAAAAAAAATTACCAAATTGTCCTTGTTTTGCAAGGAGTCTGAAGTTTACTAAGTTTTACATGCCCACTAAAAGGAAAAATAATCAATAAAGGAACACACAGGATTAAACCTCTGAACCTATGACTGGCTGCTCTGAAATGTTAAGAGCATAAAATAAACAAAATCAACCATTATAACAAAGTTTTTCATGTTACCACGTTGTCTTTACTTTAAATGCTCTAGTTTCACAGAAAAGCAATAGACCATAGTGAGAAAGGTTAGCCTGTCCCCAGGTAGACTGGCAGGTCACTGGGGGAATAAACAAAGACAGCCATATCCTAAAACTCCAGGTTGAAATCACTTCTTCACTCCAGGAAAAAATGTTAACAAGGCCTTGAGGTTAATCATAAAATTCCTTTTGGCCTGACAAATGGAGCAGATCTGATAAATAAGAGTGGGTTATTTTGCTAATTCCTTCAGGATGGGCAAGCAGAACAAACCTGGTAGATGAATTTCATTAAAAGGCGTCAGCTCCCCTTCCCCAAACAGGCAAGGGAAGGTATAAAAGTAAGAGTTTTTGCCTCAGTCACTGGGCACCCCCATTCAGGATCCCCTCCTGCTCTGGAGCTCTGAAACAGATTTCGTAAGGCTATAGCTGCCATAGATAGTGATTCGTCTAATGGATCTGGGCAAAGGAAATTGAAAACATTCTGGAAAGAATTCACCCTTCTAAATGATATTAATAACATCTGTGATTCATTGGAAGAGAACAACATATCAACATTAACAGGAGTTTGGAAGAAGCTAATTCCCACCCTCACAGATGACTATGAGGGGTTGAAGACTTCAGAGGAGGAAGTAATTGTAGATGTGGGAATGGCAAGAGAACTAGAATTAGAAGCCGAGCCTGAAGATGAGTGTGGGGAAAGAGCCCCAGAGAGTAGTTTACAGGCTCTTGGCCTCACGTGGAAGGGTGCTAGCTCGGGTGGTGGATGGCCGTCGGCTATGGCTGATTGGCCGTCGGCTGTGGCCGGTTAGCCGATTGGCCACTGGTATAACTGCTGCGGCTACGAAGGATTGCCGAGGACTGACGAGGAGCCGAGCAGAGCAGAGCAGAAGAGAGTCGAGGAGAGTGGAGGAGAGTCGAGAGAAGAGTCATCGGTCGATCGGTTGGCGGAAAGGCGGACGGCAGGTCGGCGTCCGGTGGGCCCAGCCTCCAGTGAGACCATAGTGGTATGACTCCCCTACCTATGGCTCCGTGGGTGTTCCTTTTTGGCCTCACCATATCCTGCGTTCTTATGTGGGGAGCGGGAGCAGAGACCCCGCAGGCCACCCCACCTGAAAAATGGTGCGGCGAGCAGGCCTCCGCGCCCGACAATGAGACTGAATTGCTACAATCTCATGATAAAACTTAACAGATGAGGACTTGCTTTCTGTGGATGAGCAAAGAAAGTGATCTCTTGAAATGAAATCTTCTGGTGGAGATGTGAAGATTGTTGAAATGACGACAAAGGATTAGAATATCACATAAACTTAGTTCATAAAGCAGCAGCTGGGTTTGAGAGGATTAACTCCATTTTTAAATAAGTCTTACTGTGGGTAGAATGGAATCAACAGCATCACATACTACAGAGAAATCATTCCTGAAAGGAAGAGAAAATTGATGTAGTAAACTTCACTGTTAGCCTAAGAAATTGCCGCAGCCATTACAACCATCAATAGCTACCACCTTGATCAGACAGCAGCCATCAGCACCATGGCAACACCCTCCACCAGCAAAAAGATTACGACTCCCTGAGGCTCTATTGATGGTTAATATTTCTTGGCAATAAAGTAATTTTTAATTACAGCATATACGTTGTTGGCTTTTTTAACATAATGCTACCTCATACATAACTGACTACAGAATAGTGTAAACATAACTTTTATATGCACGAGAAAACCAAAAAGTTCATGACTCGCTTTAATGTGATATTCATTTTATTGCACTGGTCTGGAATCAAACGTGCAACCTCCCTGATGTATATGCCAATAAGTGATATCATGATATGTGCAGTCTTCTGTGTCTGGCTTCTTTCACTCAGCATATATCTTCGAGGTTCTTCATCCATGTCGTTGCTCGTATCACTTTGTCGTGTTGGGTGGCCAGCGGGGTCTCTGGTCCCGCTCCCGTCATAAGAATGCAGGATGTGGCCAGGCCCAAAAGGAACACCCAACGGAGCCATAGATGGGGGAGTCATACCACTATATTCTCGCTGGCGGCTGGGTTGGAGAAACAGGAAACAGGAGCCACACAGTTCTCAACCCTCATTGCTCCGCTTGCAGGCTCAGCCACCATCTTCTTGCTAGCCCCCATTTTTTTGCCAGTGTAGCCACAGCAGTTATATTAGTGGCCAATGGCTCACTGGTTACAGCTGACGGCCAACTAACCACAGCTGATGGCCATCCAATCACAGTTGATGGCCATTTACTACCTGAGCCAGTACCTTTCTATGTGAGGCCAAGAGCCTGGAAACTGCTTTCTGGGGCTCTGTCCCCACACACTTCATTCCTATTTCTTACTGAATAATATTCCATTGCATGGATAGGTCACATTTTGTTTAACCATTCACCAATTAACGGACATTTGGCTAGTTTCTATTTTTTGGCTATTATAACAAAGTGGGCCTGCCTGGTGGCTCAGGGGGTTGGAGCGCCATGCTCCTAACGCCATGCTCCTCACGCCTAGGTTGCTGGTTTGATTCCCTATGGGCCAGTGAGCTGCGCCCTCTATAGTTAACATTGTGAACAACAGCTCTCCCTGGACCTGGGCTGCTGTGAGCAGAGGGAGGTTGGCATAAGATGCCCTGAGCTGCTGCAGGCTGCAGCGGGCTACATTGTGCCTCCGAGAGGTCAGCGGCCAGAGTGAGTGGCCAGGGGCTGCTGTGTGCTACCTTGTGCCACTGAGAGTGGCCGACAGCCAGCAAGAGCTGCCAAGAGCTGCCGGGAGTGGCCACCAGCCCACCTACCAACCAACGGCCTCAGCCAGTGGGAGCGCAGAGCTCATAATACCAGCATGGGCCAGGAAGCTGTGTCCTACCCAACTAGACTGAGAAACAACAGCTTGAACTGGGGGTGGGGGGGCAGGAGGAAGAAGCGGGGGGAAGTTTCCACTCTATCGCTCCAAAGACCATTTGTGTACAAGTTTTTACTCAAACATGTTTCCATTTCTCCTGGGCATATATCTATGAGGACAGTTGCTGGGTCATATGGTAACTATATGTTTAAACCCATATGCAAAGCATGAGGTTCCAACTTCTCTACATCCTCCTCAAGACATTTTATTGTCCACCTTTTTTATTATAGTCATGCTTGCGGGTGTAAAGTGTATATCAGTTTGGCGCTTACTTGCATTTCCCTAAGGATAAGATTTAAACATCTTTTCATGTTTTTACTGGCCATTTGTGTATCTTCTTTGCAGAAATGTCTATTCAATTCCTTCATCCACTTTAATCGGGTTGTTTTTCTTTTATTATTAAGTTGTCAGAGTTCTTTATATATTCTTGTTATTAAACCCTTACCAAACATACGATTTGGAAATATTTTCTGTGTGGCTCATTTTTCACTATCTGGATAATGTTCTTTGAAGTACAAAAGCTTTTCACTAGAACAATGACCAATTTGTCACTTTTTCTATGATGAAATCCAATTATCTCTTGTTTTCTTTGGTTGCTTGTGCTTTTGATGCCATATCTAGGGAACCACTGACTAACCCAAGGTCATAAAAATCTATGTATTCTTCTAAGAGTTTTAGCTCTTCCAGTTCGGTCTTCGATCCATTTTACTTAATTTTGGTGTGAGGTCCAAATGCAGTCTTTTGCATGTGGACATCAAGTTGTACCAGAACCCCTTGTTGAAAAGACTGTTCTCTGTCCCCTCTCCCTTACATTCTCTTAGCACTTTTGTCAAAAATCAAATGACCATAAAGGTTCCCGTTTATTTCTGGACTCTCAGTTCTGCTCCACTGATCTGTATGTCTGCCCTCATGCCAGCACACCTTGATTACACTAGTTTGTACTACGTTTTGAAATCGAGAGTATAAGCCCATCAAGTTTGTTCTTTTCAAGATTGTTCTGAGTTCCATGCATGTACGTGTGATTTTTAAATTATCTTGTAAATTTCTACAAAAAAGGCACCACAAATCCTGGTAGGAATTGCACTGACTCTAGTCAATGTGGGACCTACACTGTTTATTTTATAACTTCTCTACACTTTCCAAATTTTTCTACACTGGACACATATGGTTTTGATAATAAGGAAACTTAGTAGAAAAGCAAGTCAGAAATCATAAATAAATCGCAAATGCTCTTTAGAGGTATGTGTTTTAGATAGGCCAATGTCATTAATCGGCTTAACTTACTAAGGTCAATTGGTTTCAACAGACACCAAGGGAAACCCTTAACTCTTAGGTTAGTTTTGAGAACCCAACCTAAAAGTTGAAAGAACTCACTTGCCCAGGGTACTGTGCTAACTACAGATTATGGAAGTGAAGTTACCATCAGGGAAATTATAATCAAGCTCAAAGATGAAAGACTGGACCTCATAAAGATCAAAGATTCTAACAGTGCCTACAAGTATAAAATGACCACAGAGAAAAGTAAGGAAGGTTACTGAAGGTCTTCTGACTGAAGAGAAACTAGAGCGAAGGGCCGCCACCACTGAAGTTCCCATTATACTGCCCTTGGGATGATTTAGAGAAAGCAAAGTCTCCCAGCACAGAAATCTACAAAACAAGGAACTGAAGATAGTTGTAGCAGTTGGTTTGGGTAGATGTAAGAGCATTCAGCTAGATCACACACTCTTGCTTTCCTGATTTTAATAAAACGAGAAAATAATGCACCCCCCCCCTTTTTTTTTTGCTAGCAACCAAACAATGTAAGAGATTCAACTGAAAGCCATATTCAGAACATAGTGGCCAATGAGAGAAACTCCAGTTTGTAGCAGCAAGTCAAGGCCACTCCCTCCACACTCACCACTCCCTGACTACCCACACCAGCCAAATCACTAGACTACACACATACCTCTTTAATTTCTACCCCCAAATATGGAGATAAGCAAACTTGAAAAGTGTGCTTATTTGCTCCTCTTCTCCCTGGGTGTAAGGTATGCGCGGGTGGGGGTGGAGGGGGAACAAATGGGTTGTGACACTGTTTCTCACAAAAAATCGTGAGGAGAGAATTCCCCTACTACAGATGTGGAGTTCATGTGCTGGGCAGCCAGAAAGAACAAATGCCTACTGTGCCTGGCTTTCACAATGACAACTGTAACGACAGGGTGGGAAAGCAACATTAAGAGACAAATCGTAGTGCTGATAAGCACTGCAGTAGCATTCAGTACACTGAGGAAGCTCAACATCTTGTCCTCCAAGTGAAATACCTCAGTTCTTACATAGCTGTCATTCTGGGGAGATGGGAGGAGGATGGGGGGGGGGGGTTCCATAGCACAGTGCATAGCAGTAAGATCCTGTGCTTCTCCAACACGCTGTTTATCACAGTGTTAATAATCTGAGAAAAGAAATGATACTAAAAATTCCAGGCAGTTTGAATGGAAATACTGCACACTGCTTATTTTAGAAAAAGAAGCACAATTAACACCCTAGTGAGTATATACCACGAAAAGCCAGACTTAGCAAACTAAGAGAGGTACTATTGTGCCAGAAACACCTGCTACTAAGATAACCACTGGCTATGTTAATTGTACATGGAAATATTAGGTTCATGCCAAAGTAACTGTGGTTTTAAAGGTTAAAAAATAATTATAAAAACTGCAGTTATTTTTGCACCAACCTAATAATAATAGGTAACTTAGGGACAGGTACTGTGAGGAAATGCTTTGCACATATCATTTAATAGCCAAATTGGGATTCAACGAAACTAAACTGTCCTTACACATACTTTCCGTATGTCACACTCCCTGTAGCTGATTAATACGGCCATGACCTACTCATCAATAGCATTTTACTGGTACTGACCAAACACAAAATAGAAAGTCATATACATAGTCCATATCCTGTTATTTTATTAAAGTAGCTTTTAGTTCAAGTAACAGAAATCCTGCATCTGCTTAACAAAAAGGGGGAGATTCTTATTAGCTTAGAGGACTGTCTCCTGAATACGTGGGAAGAAGCACTCTTACTAGAAGAAGGCTCTTGTGAACGGAAGCCATTCTCTCAGCATTATCGCTATCTCTCTGCAAGCTCGCTCCACTTTCTGCTGGGCTTCTCTTGCATAGATGCTTCTTCACAGCTTTGTATGACTTCCAAGTTCATATCCTCAAAAAAGCAGAATCTCCGTCCCAACAGGGGTCAAGTGTGAGCCCTGAGACCGATGTGCGTTACCTGGGTCAGGTATTGTGAACATGGCTGGAGAGCCTCCCCCTGAGAGTTCCAGAGTAAGTTTAGAGATTAGAAGGGAGTCCATAGGATAGCCTGGAGAAAGACCTCCAGTCAAGAAGTCTCCTCAGCTTTCACTGGGCCACAGGCTCCTGGAGGATGGTTCCTACTAAAAGAGTCACCCAAAAGAAATCACTGAGCTAGGCCGGTAACTCTTTTGGCTAACCAAACCCTTCAATTTTCATGGGATCTGCCTCAATGCCTTGAGAACCTCAACGCAATGTGACTGTTCACGAAGGTCCACACTGCCAGAGCAGATGAACTACTTGGGGGAGGGAAGGGTGGGATCAGATGAGACTGAGTCATACCTCCTTTTCAGGGAAAGGGACTCATGTCAGTGTAAGGAAAGTTCAAAGCATGTAATATCCAATGCAATGAACCCAGTTACAGTATGTGATTACCACGCTGCAGCCATTCACAAGAAAAATCGCCCACACTGGATACTCATTGGATTCTGCTAGGGAGCTTTTAGAAACTAGATTCCCAACAACTCGTCCCAGATCTCACAAACCAATGTCCAGGGACTGTGCTCACTCATTTTTTAATCTCCTTGATTACTATGATGCACACACAGGTTAGGAAAAGAGAAAAGGAGTGAGAAGAAACCTAAGTGCCACTGCCCATCAGTTATGAAGATGACCCAGGACAGGGAAAAGGATGAGCAATGGAGCACCAGTGGGGAAGGCATGGAACACCAGCTGACCAGATTAACTATCTGAGAAGATCTCACTTGAGTAAAGGCAACAAAAGTCACTTTAGTATTTAGTGACTGGACAGAGGAGGCAAGTGAGGGGGAGCTATAAAGAAACTGCCCAGGCGCTGCTGCTGAGTGGGGCGATGCTGCAGAGGGAGGACGGGTAGATGAGGAGTGATGCAATGGATGCTCAGAAGTGGGACATAAAGAGTGAGGATATCATTGCTCCACGTAGGATTGCATTGCCTGGTTAATAGAACGGTTTAGTATAACATTTGTGTATTCAGAGTTCATTCTCTTGTATTCTATGAACATAAGAGAAGACAAGTAGAAAGTTATATAATATATATAAAATGAATCATGACACCGTATCTACATGTTATTGGTTGTAAGAGAGCGTCAAATAGCAGAGAGGAACATGCATAGGAGCGTCTGCTGGGAGAGGGAGAGGCACCACAGACAAGGGATGGAATCACCAGTTCAGATAAACAACTCTGACTTACCACAAGAACAGACCAACCTAATTTGGACTCTGGGCTCTAGTAACTTTCCCTGGGTGTATATATGTACCTTTGGAGTAGAGCAGGATAGTAGGAAAAATAACCACTAAAACCCAGACTACCTTTCACGGAAAGGGACTTACTATTGCACCCTGCATGCCTACAGCAGCGATAGGACCTCTCTCTTATGGAATTATAATTCGTAAAATTCTTCCCACCAAACTTGATACGCAGATACCAGAAACTCCTTACCTACCCTTATTCTACAGGGTATTTGTCTTGTTCCTTGTCTTGGGATTTAGTTATAAAACAACGGGAAGGAGGAAGGCAGAAAAAAGGAAAGGTGGGGGAGAAAGGATTATCCACAATTATATGTATTTATAATCAGAAATTTACACTGATTGTTAAAACTACTATTGCAGCTTTTCATCATTTAAAACACAACTCTGTACTTTGCTCCAGTCTCACACTGGTAAACACTGTATCAAAAAAAACTGGCTGGCAACAGAGGGTGTGTATTTTGATATAAGCAAAGGAACACTCACAAGTGTGCCAATAACTAAGCGTTAGGTCAAAAAATAAATTTCATAAAACACACTGTACATTGTTTTTTATGCAAGATAAACGTGCTGGCTGCAGAAGGATAGTGATGAATTTGAGTGATGAACCATCACCATCAACACACCACAAACCCAGGAGATAGCTGTAATTATAGAGCTCTCAGTTCACAGATGCCCTTGTATTCAGCATCTCATTTAATCCTCCCGGTAGCCCTCTGAATTAATTAGACCAGGAATCACCCCCATTTTCCAGGTAAGAAAACAAAGGCTCAAGCAAACTTTCAACCACTGAAGATCGCCAGCTACGCAAAACGGAGCAACGAGTTTAAAAATAGTACCTTATTTCTCAGATTTTCATGGTGAAAGTAAGGCTAAAACACGAAACACTAGCTGAGGAATGAGAATTTGATTAGCCAAGGTGTTTTAGGTCAAAAGCACAGATGCAGTGTAACCACAAATTCTTATCTTTGTGGAATCATTCCAGTGGAGTTTCATAACCCCGCCTTCACGGTGGTGTCTACATAGTTAACCAACTGGCTCAATACCAATTTCAATTTGTACAAAGCTCTTTTCCATTTTCAATCCTATTACCTCATTTCATTTAAGACAGCTAAGATTCACTTCTAAGATAACATAGGCTACGTAAAAACACAGCCATGCTCTTCCAACTCCTACCACGATGCTCACTCTACTGCAAACCCCTTTTGTAATGACACTGGGTGGTACCAGAAGATAAGCCCCTGGACATACCATTCTGACTGTATCTTTTCCTTACTTTCTGGTGGCAAAGGTTGTCTTTTCAGCACATTGGTCCTCCCCTACTTTACCTCAGTGCTATATATCTACCTTAATATACCCTCTTCCATCTGTGTCCTTCTCTACATTCTCAGTGTCGTTCTCTATCCTAGATCAAACCCTTTATTATCTATCAACTAGGTTATCACCATAATCTCTTACAGCTCCTGGATCTACACTGCTTGGCCATGAATCCTAACTCAACAACTTACTTCCAATTTGGGCAAGTTAACCTGAAACTCAAAATAAGTAGAAGAAAATAAAGATAAAAACATAAATCAATAAAATAGACTATGACTAATGGAGGGGGAGAATCAATGAAACCAAAGCTGATTCTCTGAAAAGATCAATAAAATTTACAAAATCTAGCCTGACTGATCACCAAGAAAGAAGAGAAAGGTCACAGTAACCAATAACAGGCATGAAAGAGAAGACATCAGCACAGATCCTACGGATAGTAAGAGGAGAGAATATTAGAAACTTTACTCCCACAAATTATATAATTCAGATTAAATAGGCATAGTGCTTCAAAAACACAAACTATAAAAGCCCATGCAAGAAGAAACAGTGAGCTAGAATAGCTACTTTAAAAATTGAATTTGTCATTACAAGAGAGACTGGGACCTTGCCTGGTGCCAGAGAGATTCTCCTGCTTGCTTGAAGAAGCACGCCAAGAGTCCTACAGTGACAAAGAATCGGATTCTCCCAAGCTCCACATGAGCCAGGCCAATACCCCGACTGCAGATTTGTGAGATGAGGAGCAAAGGACCCAGCTAAGCCACATGCAGACTCCTGACCCACAAAAACTGTGAGCTAATAATTACATGTTGTTTGAAGCTGCTAAGTTTGGGGTATTTGTTATGCAGCAATAGAAACTATGCCAATTCTATGCAAAGGCTTCCAAAAAGTAAGAGAAAGAAATACTTCCTAACTCATTTCATGAGGTCTGCATGACCTTACGTGACAAAACCAGACAAAGGCATTTACTAAAACTACAAATATTTCTCATGAATGTAAACAGGAAAACCTTAAGAATTTGGTAAATCAAATCCTGCAACATATAAAAGGCATAGTATATCATGAACAAAGGGAATTCATCTGAAGAATGCAGAATTGCTTCAACATTCAAAATCAATATAATTCACCATATTAACAAACTTAAAGAAAAACTCCATAATCATCTCAATAGATTCAGGGAAAACAAGAAATAAAATCCAACACACATTTCTGATTTTTAAAAAAAATCTCAGCCAAGTAGTAATAGAAGGAAACTTATCTTGTTCAACCTGATAAAGAATATCTATAAAGAACCTACAGCTAACATCAATAATACTTAATGGTGACAGATTACAGGGAGGAAGGTCTGTTTTCACCCCTTCCACAATGTAGTGGAGGTACAATGAGGCAAGAACTAAAAGACGTACACATTGGAAAGAATAGGTAAAACAATCTTCATTTACAATTACCATGAGCCGCTGGTTAGAAAATCCTATGGATTTTCCAAAAAAGGAATCCTTTCCATCCAAAATCTTAGTAGAAGAGTGAATCTGACAAGGTTATAGGATATAAAGGCAATATGCATATAAATGAATGAATGAATGAATTTAGCAGTTTTACCACATACACTATCAATACACAAAAATCATTTCTTTCTATAATATATTAGCAGGAAACATTAAAAGAATACCATTTACAAGAGCATCAAATATGAAACCTTTATAGCTAAATTAAACTAGATCAATGCAAGAACTACATTACACATTGAAATATACAAAGTGTTGCTAAGAGACAGTCCTAAAAAAATGGAGAGATATAATACGGTCATGGACTTCAACATTAAGACGTCAATTCTCTCCAACTTGACCTATACATTCAATAGTTCAATTTTGACAAGCTGATTCTGAAGCTTGCAAGAAAATGCAAAGCATCTAAAATAGCCAAAACACTTTGAAAAAAATAACATTGCACAACCTACACAGCTGACATAAGAATAGACACGTATAGCTCAATGGAACAGAATAATCCAGAAATAAATCCACATACCAGGGTGGCAAAAAAATGCATACACGACTTGTGTTCATCTTTTGTTACTGGTATATATTATTACAATTTTAATACAGTTTTTTTCTTTCTTAAAATGTGAATACAATTTTTGGCACCCTCTGTAGTATATTGAGTCAACTGATTCTCTACAACTGCCTTTTCAATAAATGAGGCCAAAACAGTTTCATATCCTTATGTAAGAAAAAGAACCCCAATCCTTAATTCAAACCATACACAATAATTACTTCAAAGTATAGAGACCTATCGGTAAAACCTAAAATATAAAACTCTAAGAAGAAATTATAGGAGAAAAATCTTTGTGAGTTTGGGGTAAGCAATAATTTCTCAGATAGGACTCAAAAAGCATTAAATACAAAAGAAAAAATTGACAGATGTGACATTCGAAATACAAAACATTTGCTTTTCTAAAGACACTTAAAAATGAAAAGGCAAGATGCAGACTAGAAAAAAATATTTACAAAACATGTATCTGATACGAGACTATACTCAAAATACATAAAGAATTGTTACAACTTTGATAATAAAAAGATGACTTTTTTTTAATGCGCAAAAAATTTGAACAGACACTTTACCACATGACTGTTGGCAATGCAAAATGTTTGGTAGTTTCTTATAAATTTACCCAAGAGAAATGAAAACAACAAGACTTATAATTGAATGTTAGTAATAGTAGTAATACTTGTAACAGCCAAAATCTGGAAGTAATCCTAACATCCATCAATAGGTAAATGAATAAACAACTTGTGGTACATCATACAATGGAATATTATACAGCAATAAAAACAAGAAATCAGTCATATACACAACAACATAGACAGATGGACCTCAAAAGCATTACGCTAAGTGAAAGAAGTCAAACACAAAAAGCATGTTGTACAATTCCATCTATAATAAATTCTAAAAAAGGCAAAATTATGGCTATGGAAAGCAGTTCAGTTGTTGCCAGGGACTTGAGAATTAACTACAAAAGGACATGAGGGAACTTTCTGGAGTGATGAAAATGTTCCGTATCCTGATTGTGGTGTGGTCACACTACATACATTCTATAACTCATCGAATTGTGTTCAACTTTGTGTTAAAAAAAAATAGTACTTGTGTTTGAAAGGACAGTGATAACAGGGAATGAATACACACACCTAAGTTGATGAATTTCATGTAAAAGTACAGAGTACCCACAGCAGGGCCCATTGGGAACCCTCGCAATGCCCAAGGCATCACCTTTCCTTGACCTATAGGTTAAGAATAGATTATCCCCCTGTGACTTGAGCTGGGAATGTTCCCTGTCCCACCCAGTTCCGTTTTAGAAAATGACGCTGAAACTTTTAAGTAATATGCTTAGGCTTATTGATCACAATGCGGTCTAGCATTCTTTCTAGGCTACTCCCATCATTGTTCCTTGGTTGCTGAAGCAGGAGGGAGCCACGTTGCCAGAGGGAAGGCTCCATGCAGACCCCCTCCCCCCATTCCACCCCGAATCCTGATGTAGCCTTTAAGGGAAGGCCCAGATTTTCCTTTAAATATCCAAAGCCGGTCTGAGAATATTAGGCAGTTTTTGGAGGTATTAACCTGCTGCCTTCTCAGACCACTGGTGTCTGATAACAAACCCTCATTCTATGACCCAACTCCTGCATGGATATATTGGCTGAACAGCTCAGGCAGCAGGAGCCCCAAACTTGGTTGGCTTCCTATTTCACACCCACATTAGACCTTTTATTGGACTCTTGCAATTTGTTGTTGAAAGTAGTGACTAAGCTGTATTCTCTTACAGAATTTGTTGTTTAGTGGTAGAACCAGATTTTAGTTATCTCTGCATCTCAGAACCATGCTTATGAGATGCTCCTGTAACCAGAGGCCAAACGATTCTGGGGCTTGTGCTGCCTGTGCTGCTCCGCCAATAGATCCACACTCAGGAGTTGGGTCATAGAATGAGCGATTATCAGGGAACCGGTGGTTTGAGAAGGCAGCAGGTTAACACCTCCAAAAACTACCTTACATTCTAAGACCAGCTGGGGGTATTTAGGGAAAATCAGGGCACTCTCCCAGAGTCTGCATGATGTCCTGGAGGTCTGTTCTCCTTTCATGATGCCCCCTCCTGTCTTCATATCTCCTGTGGTGCCAGCCATCCACGAACAGTAGGGGGGAGTAACCTAGGCAAATGCTAAGCAGTAGAGTTTGTAATTAGCAAGCATCTACAAGGCGATGCTGTGGGACCAGGAGCTGGAACAGGGCAGGGCATCCCAGAGGCATTCTGAGCTCAGCCACAGGGCTGCGAAGCCCACCTGGATTGGGGAAGGGCACCCCAGAGGCATTCTGAGCTCAGGGACCCCCGCTGAGCTCTGCTTCACTCCAATATTTGGGAGATGAATGGGTATCTGACATATGGACCTAAGATTGGGAATGAATAAGAAAGGTAAAATAATGTCTACGGTTTTGTGCACAAACTGCAAACAAGGAGTTGTGTTAAGGAAAGATTCTGAGCTCTATAAAACCACCAGAAAAAGGAGGAGAATAATGTATGAGAAACTGGTGCTCAGAAGCCCAGGTTTTACTAGAGTTACCTTGTAAGAGTGTCTTCCCTACTGGAGTATAAGGTCCTTACGAGTCATTATGCATTATTAATTTTTGGACATCTCTGGCCACCACTACAGCACCTGGGCATAAATGTTCATTTAGTACTGAATTAAGTAATATAAGGGTTATCCATTCTGAAACAATGCTGGTTTGTACCACACTTAAGACTTACTTGATGGTAATTTAATAATATATATTGAGGAATTTTTCCTCATTCCTTCTTAAGATGTCTGAAGGCCTATTACACACCAGGCACTACTCTAGGAACCAGGGATAGAGCAATGAACAAGCCAAACAAGGTCCCTACCTTGGTGGAGCTTGCACTTTTAACTGGGGAAACAGACAAATGAAGTTTGTCTTATTTCAGAGAGTGCCAAGTCCTACGAAAACTAAGGTTAAATGAGATAAAGAGTGACTACATGGGCTGTTCCAGACGGTGAGAATAGGTCTCTGTGGGGAAAGAGTCCCAGAGAGCAGTTTCCAGGCTCTCGGCCTCATGTAGAAAGGTTTTGGCTCGGGTAGTAGATGGCCATCAGCTGTAGCTAATTGGCCGTCAGCTGTAACCAGTTAGCCAATTAGCCACTGATATAACTGCCTTGGCTGCGCTGGTGAGTCGAGTAGAGTAGAGTGAGTTGTTGGGTAGACAGGCAGAGAAGTGGACAGCAGGTTGCAGGTCGTGTGAATCCAGTGTCCAGTGAGACTATAGTGGTCTGACTCCCCTACCTATGGCTCCGTGGGTGTTCCTTTTTGGCCTCACCATATCCTGCGTTCTTATGTGGGGAGCAGGAGCTGAGACCCCACAGGCCGCCTCTCATGACAAATGGCACAGCAAGCAGTGTGGTGCTGGCCAAGGCCTACCGAAGGATGGTGGAGCAGTTTGTGCGTGTAAAAGCTCAGCTTCGGGAGGCCTGTGAGGAGCGACACCAGGAACGGGAGGCGCGGTCTGCCTGGGTGACTCAAGCCTCCAGATGGCACACTACCCTTTGGCCATAGAAGGTGTCGCCTTCATTTTGGTAATATGCTGCGGCCTTAAGCTCCAAGGGTTGTGGACATCATACACCGAGGCCACCACCCACTCAGACACCTGTCACGGTGAGCAGGATTCCGACCAGGTAGGAATGGAGTCTGACTCTGGGCAGGAGGACGTGTGGCCCCCACACAGTATATGGTGTTCGGTGGCCACTGTTCTCAGGAGTTGGACGCCCAAGGAGGGGTGGGAGGACATGGACGGCTCTCTGGCCAGTGTGGAGAGGGCCCTGCAGGCTCTGGCTGAGCGGTTGCCGGAGGAGGAGAGAGCTACAGCCAGCCGCGTGGGCTGGATGTTCCTCACGGCCTTGAGTCTCAACACGGAAAATGTGCTTCATGAAATGGCCCAGGTGCTGGACCAGGTGTCCCAGTTGGAAGCGCTGGAAGCCCGGGTCCGCCTGTTAGAAGAGGGGCCCCACAGTGGAGACTCTGAGGCAGAGGCAGAGGAAGGGAGTGGAGACAATGTAACTCTCAACCTCCAAGCCCGGCCAATCTTGAAGCAAAGGGTAAAACGTGAGCAACCTTTGGGCCCCAGAGGCATTGCTGCCGGCAACCCAGCTGTGACTGAGTTCACAACCTACACCCCTTACACTCCCACTGAGTTGCAGGAGCTGGGAAGGCGGTACCGACAGCGCCCTGGAGAGCCAGTCTCAGCTTGGCTATTACGTTTATGGGATGAGGGAGCAGACAGCATTCTCTGCTCCCCAGGAGAGATGGAAAAGCTAGCCTTCGTGACAGTGCATCCATCCCTGCGACAAAGGTTACAGAACTGCCATAGGTTGGCCCACGACCAGGACAACCATTCATTCTCTAATGGCGTGGCTCACGGCTGCGGTACGCACCGTATGGGAACAGGCTGGCGAGCTGCCAGACACTGTGAGTCAATGGCAGTCATATACAGAACTTAGGCAAATCATCTGTGAAATGGGTATGAGACATGCTGTTTTCAACCCTAATATGCAGGGGCCGGATGATGAGCTTTTTGCAGCCAGCATGAGAGATCTGGTTTTGGATACTGCACCTGCGAGTGCTTTTGGATCCTTGGTTGCCATTCTTACGCCCTATGTGGGGCGGCGGATCCATGAAGTTACAACTGCCATGGCCACCCTAGGGGATGTTGAAAGCCGGAGGCAAAGGAAGTTAAGACAGGAGGTCCGCGCAGTTGAGACCTGGAAGCCCAAACCAAAGGTAAAGGGGCGAGGTCGCGGGCCTCAGAGAGTAACACGCGCACAGATGTGGCGTGATCTCGTGGCAGCAGGGGTCGATAGGAAGAAAATAGACCGACAACCCAATGCACTCCTGCTGGAACTTTGGAAACAGTTGCGTCCGGAACAACAATTCCAGAGAAGCATAAAGGAGAAGTCTGGTAAAGTGCGACCCATGTCCCTCCAGGACTTCATGCGGCCGCTTGAGGCCGACTCCTTCCAGCTTGATTAGCGGTGGGGCCAAGGTACCCAGTCAGAGGGGACGAGCAGGGACCGGAGGCCCCACGTGGAACTGTCCATACATTGGTCCCCTTCTAATGCACAGAGTGTTTTGGCCCTAGTTGACACTGGCGCAGACTGCAGTCTCGTTTATGGGAACGCAGAACTATTCCCCGGACCAGCAATCTGCATTGATGGCTACAGGGGAAAGACTGTGACTGTAAAAACTGTTTCCTTACCACTGGGTATAGAAAAGCTTCCCCCTCATACCTACAAGGTTTATGTCTCCCTCATTCCGGAATATATTCTAGGGGTGGACGTGCTACATGGCCTCATCTTACAGACGTCGGTAGGACAGTTCCGTCTCTGGATCCAGGTAGTGAAAAGGGTCACACGCAGACATGCTCACCACTCTCCTCAGGTGTTGCCACAGCCCTGGTGCGTCGTTACAGTGTGACAATACCACCTGCCAGAAGGGCAGGAGGAGACTGGTGGTACCCTAAGAAGCCCAGGAAGTCTGGCTGTGCCCAGAAGCACTGGTGGTGCCCTGAGAAACCCTGGCTGTGTCCAGGATATTGCATTCACCTCCAGGATCCTCGCACAGGGACCCTCGCGGAAGACGCTTATTGTGTAGATTGTGAGGCGAGACCCTGTAGGGGTGGAGTGTGGGGACAGAGTCCCAGAGAGCAATTTCCAGGCTCTCGACCCCGGGTAGAAAGGTGCTGGCTCGGGTAGTAGATGGCCATCAGCTGTGGCTAGTTGGCCATCAGATGTAACCAGTTAGCCAATTAGCCACTGATATAACTGCCTCAGCTGCGCTAGTTGGTGAGTCTGCGCTAGTTGGTGAGTCGGTGGGTAGGCAGGCAAAGAAGCTGACAGCAGGTTGCAGGTCGTGTGAATCCAGCATCCAGTGAGACTATAGTGGTATGACTCCCCTACCTATGGCTCCGTGGGTGTTCCTTTTTGGCCTCGCCATAGCCTGCGTTCTTATGTGGGGAGCGGGAGCTGAGACCCCGCAGGCCACCCTGCATGACAAATGGCGCAGCAAGCAGGGTCTCCCGCACGACAGTCTCTCTGAGACGACAGCTCATGTGAAACCTGAATGAAGAGAGGAATCAGCATGTGAAGAGCTAAGGAAAGAATGAGGCGAGTATAAGGTGGGCCTGTTGGTAGAATGTTGCGAGTAGTGGGAGGGAGAACGAGAGATGCGTGGAGAAGGAGGAGGCTACATCACACAGATCCTTGATCGCCACAGTAAAAAAACTGGGTTGTATTTAGAGGGAAATGGAAAACCATTGGAGGGCAGGCTTTAAGCAAAGAGTAACATTTTTAAAAGAGTGATAACTGATCTAGCAAAGCAAAAGAAACAGAAATCTGGATGGCAGGAGAGGAGGATACCAATTGGAGCCAAAATTCAATCAAGAACCATGAAAAAGATCTGGACTTAGAATGGGAAGATGGAAGGGGAGGAAGAAAAAAAGGATGGGTTGAAAGTCTACTTACAGAGCTGTCATACAGGCAGCCAAGTTTAAAACACCCACCAGAGAAATGAGAGGCTTTGTTTCTGGAGGATGGAGTACCCAGAGAACAGACCTCCCGGTACTAACAACGGGGATTCCCCTAAAGACGCCCCAGCACCCTGCAGAGCCCAGAGCTGACACTGAGAATTATCATCCTTTTACTACCTCACCCTTCAATCTGAACAGAGAAGAGATCACTAGACATTTGCAGAAAACCTCCAATCGAAAAAGAATGCAAACAAGCAAAAAGAAAATACATGGAAGAAATAAAGGCAGTGCAGGGAGAAGAAAAATACTTTATTAAAAAGAAGTATAACTAATATATGCTTATGAAGATCAAATATTATATACATAAATTAAGCAAGAACAGTTGCTATAGAAGAGTAATCAGAAAACAAGAAAGCACTAAAATTAAAAATTGGATAGTTAAAATAAAAACCTATGAGGTAAAAGATAAAACCACAAACATCTTTCAAAATAAAAGGAGAGGAATAAAGTACGACAAGAAATAGGAGATAAAAAGAAACAATTAAACATCCAACTAACAGAAGTCGCAGAAAGAAGAAAAAAATCAAGGGGAGAAAATGATCAAAAACCTGACAGAAATTTTTCCATAAATGCAAAATAAATCTGAATCAAAAGGACCCAGAAGAAATGAAAGAGAAATATACCATTAGGCATGTCATTATGACGTTTCAGAATACCAATAATTAAAAAAACTATCCAGGTAGCATCTAGAAAGAGAAACCAAGTCACATATAAGGATAAGGAAACAGCATTAGATTTCTCAAAATCAGACCTAGGAAGTTAGAAATCAATGGAGTAATAATTTTTAAATTCTGGATGAAATTATTTGCAACCTGATACCTATTCAAATTATCAACCAAGTATAAAGGTAGAAAATAAAATAAAAAGGCATTGTGAGGCAAGTATTAGCTCAAGAAATTATTTTCCATGCCTTCTTTCTAGAAAACTACTAGAAAATGTGCTCCAACAAAACAAGAGTGTAAACTGAGAAAGATGGTCCCATGAGATCTGGAAAACAAGTTTCCAATAGAGAAAGTAAAGAGGCTAAGAACGAAAGATGGTGAGAAAGAAGGAGGGCTCTGGGACTGGCTTAGGGAGTTGCAGGGGATCAGGAGAGGAGAGGAACAATTCCTCTGAACATATGGCAAATATTACTGATGAGTGTGTGTTAAGAGATTATGGAACATGGGGGGAACAAATAATGTATACATACAAAACAATAAAACTAGGTGAATTAAAAAGGCAATTAACTTCAAGAAAAGTGGAGAACCATAACAAAGGAAGTATAGTCATTATTACACTATTTTTTGAACAGCAGGGACTATTTACACAGTCAAAATATAAATCTTGACTATCAAGTTAGCCAAAAATTGTCATTATTAATGGTACGCTGAGAAAGAAATGGGGACTCTACCATGGTTAGTAAATAATATCTAAATTGTAAAATCAAGAAATAGCTATGAATAAATTATTTAGGAATATGGAAATATATAGGAAACAGTGAAACTGAGATTTGAAGAGAACTTCTTTTTAATAAGTCTTTTAGTACTATTAAGCTTGAAACTTTATTTCTTTTGTTAAAAACATTTGAGAAAACATTTTCTGAACAAAAAGTCTGACCAGTATTTGAAAAGTAGATTATAAAGAACAGGGGAAGTAGAAAAACACTAGTCAGGAAACTAAAACAAGCCATAAATGGAGAAGGTGGTGGTGGTAGACATGGAGCAGAAAACATATTTCAGATTTTTTAAAGAGATAAAATTGGACTTTCAGACAGGGCTGCTATTTGTAAGGGGAGATGGATGGGGAGCAAAGGAGAGGGCAAAACCAAGTATGACACCCAAGTCCTTGGCAACTGGTAACATGTGAGATGAAAAGGGGGTCAGGGGGACAACATGGGGTGAAAATCAAGAGTTCTGATTTAGATGTACAGATGCTCCTCAACTTACGATGGGGTTACATCCCGATAAACCCATCATAAGTAGAAAATATCGTAAGTTGAAAATGCATTTAATTCGACTGAACATCATAGCTTAGCCTAGCCTATTTTATACGTGCTCGCAACACTAACATTAGCCTACCATCGGGAAATTATCTTGAGTTTAATCTCAAGAGTAATTGCCTTCCTCTTCTCACCAGAATCAGGAGACACAGATGGGTGTTTTATAGAAGTGATGGGATTCCAAGCCACAATATCCAAAAACCACAACACAGTACACACGGTTGTCTACCCCTTACCCTCATGATCAGTTGTTTACCCTAGTGACCTTGTGGCTGACCCGGAGCTGCAGCTCGCTCTGCTGCCAGCTTCATAAGAGACTATCCAACCGCTTTTCACTATCCCAGGAAAAGATCAAAATTCAAAATTTGAAATATGGTTTCTACTGAATGAATATGGTTTTCACATCATCATAAATTCAAAAAATCCTAAATCAAACCATTGTAACTTGGGAACAATCTGTATTAAGCTTGAGATGCTTATTATAATAGATCTCCAAATGGGGATATCAGGAAGAAATGTTTGGTGCATGTGCCTGGGATGGAGAAGATAAGTGAAAGCTGAAGATACCAATTTTAGTCATTAGTTACAGTTAATTAATATTTAAATCTCTACGATTGGATAATGTAGCATAGGTAGAGAACAGAAGGACAGAAATAAAAAATAAAAAAACATGTATTTGTGTTATAATATAGTATATTATAGAAATATAATAGAAAATATCATGCATCTCATGGGGTAAGGGCAAGTACTAGTCCATAGAATTTTTATTTCAAAGATAGAGATGATAGGTAGGTAGATAGATGTATGTGATTGATGCATGTAATTTATATACTTACGAATGTACTGGGAATAATGTAAAATGTATTTACTATTACAGATTGTGATCAAAATAAGTTAAGAAATTCTAGGGGATTAGAAGCCTTAACAATTAGCCACAATGGTAGGAAGAACACCATGAGAGTATAGTGTACAAAAGCCAAGAGAAATGCTTCACAGAAGGAATGCTTACCTGTATAGAATAAGAGGTTACTATAATTAGGACTAATAAGAGAGCACAGACTTGGCAATACGGAAGCCATTTGTTACTGCCTTGAAATGGGCAACATCAGTGAATGGTGGGAATGGAAAACATTTTAGAATGAATGAGACAAAAAAGTAGACATAAACAATATAGGAGAAGGAAAAACTCCACAGGAACCTGAAATTTGAAAATCAAAAGAGTCAAAGTTCTAAAATAAACTGGCGGATGAATGACTTTCTTGAGGCTGACCTGTGTCATAGATGTCTAATCCCCCACGTGACTGTATTCAGAGATAGTACCTTTAAAGAGTTAATTAAGGTTAAATGAATTCATAAGGGTGAGGCCCTAATCCAATATAACTAGTGTCCTCATTAGAAAAGATTAGGACACAGACACATACAGAGGAAAGACCATGTGAAGACACAGGGAGAAGGTGGCCATCTGCAAGCCAAGGAGAGAGGCCTCAGAAGAAATTAACCCTGCCGACACCTTGATCTCAGACTTCTGGGCTCCAGAACTGTGAGGAAATAAATTTCTGTTGTTTCTTGTCTGTGGTATTTTATTATGGCAGCCCTAGCAAACTTATACAACACCCTATTTTCTCTCTTAGGTCTGGTAGGATCCTTCCCTCCACTTGCCAAGCCCCAAGCCCATCCTAGTCAAAACATGAAGCTTCCCCAGCATTAGCACTCCCAACAAAAAAGTGCTTGGATTACTTCTCCATAGTGCTATTAGTTCTTGACCCTTCCAGTCAAAATAAAGTGTTCTTTTACTTACCACACCTCACCTCTCATTCCATGTTTTCTAAAACCAAAGACAGGGCACTTTAGAAAAATAAGTAAAATTAAAGTCAAATAGCTACCGAGAGCTGAGAACAAGTCTGATGTATGTAGCAATTAGGAACGTTGATGTCCCAAAGGCAAGTTTGGCAAATATTCTATCAAAGGTGCTGTTACCTGTCACAGTCTACACATTACGTCCCCATCTCCAAGTAGCTTCTATCTTCAAATTAGAAAAGAAAGCATATGCTTTCCTCCTTCCTCACATCAAAAAAAAAAAAAAAAATCACAAAGACCTGGTTTTCCTTACCTTAAGGGTCCTAAACATCAACTAGCCCCAAATCATGTTATCACAAGCAGAAAACGGAGAAAGTCTTTTCAATTGTTTTATCATCAGAAAATAAAGGCTGCTGTAAGTTAGAAGCTTTACTCTGGTTCCTCAGTAACGCAAGAATATTAAAATTATACATAGAAGTATATAGGGGAGCATTTGAGATCTTGTTCCCTGGCATATGTCAGTTTAGTTCAAATAAACTCTTAAATTAAAAAAAACTGATATATGTATATTATATACATATATACACACATACGCATACATATATAATTACATATATACACGTATATAAATACAAATACATGTGTATGCATGTGCACAAATGCATACATATCTACATATCTTCTCCAAACACAATTCTGATATTGAGCATGATTGCATCAACTTGCACCCATACTTTAATATTGCAATTATGAAAAACTCACTGACATCTGGTTCTAACCACTTCCCAAATTTTCACAATTGCTCAGCACTCTAAGAAACTTGTGGTTATCAGTTACTGGGTATAAAAAAGTAAAAAAGATCTAAAATAGAGCTAATATTACCTTGAGAAGAAAGTTTCATGCCCTCTCATCCCAAGAAGGAAAACACCCCTCAGCAAACAAAATAGCACCATTATTACAGAACCAACAGTTGGGTTACCTGACCCTGGAAGTTTCATACAGCCAATGTTTTTAAGTTCTACCTAGTCTTAACATTTATGTTTCGAATTTAGTTGAAGCCAGAAATTTGAGCAAACAAACAATTTCACGTGGGCTTCAAACCTAACTCTGACCCTGTCCTTGATTAAATTAAGGTAGTGAGACCTCTCATTATCATTAGGGTCAGAATCTATAAAAAAGAAAAAAGAGTAACCAATCACTTCACCTTCCAATACAGGCCAAGGTTAAAATCTGAGCAGACTGTGGTAAGAATGGCAATCAAGAGCAGACGCTGCCAGTGAAGCAATATCTGGTTTAACCTCGAGTCATGATGCCCAGCCCTGGATCCTGTTCTTTTCCTCTCCAGGATGCCAGAGGGCCTGCCATGGGTTAGGGGTACGTCTCCTCCGAGCTCACTCCTGAGAGGTAAGTGCACAGGTAACAGGTAAAATGATTTTAAGACACTTGTCCACTCACGCCTTAATTTTTTTCAACCAGACAAAATAAGCAAGTCAGCAACACGAGTCGACCTGGCGTGTGTCCAGCAGCGTGCAACTGCCCCACGGCGGATGCCACACTCACCGCACACCATCAGGAGCAGGACGATCAGCAGCGTGGCCACGAACACCAACAGGGTCAACCCGACGTTGTGCCACATCTTGGGGGTTGGGGGGCGGCCGGCTTAGAGCGGCTGGGCGGTGGGCGCGGGCGGACGAGCGAGCGGGCGGGCACTGGCTGCGCGTCCCGGGCTTCAGCGGCGGGAGCCGGGCGCGGAAGGGCGCTGGGGCGGCATGGGCGACGGGCGCCCCTCGGTAGCGCCCCCAGGGGGCGGGGCGGCGCTGGGCGGGCAGCACGGCCGGCCGGACCGACCCTCCTCCTCCCCACAGCCGACTGAAAGCGGGCGGATGCGGGCCGCAGAGCGCCCCTACCCCCTCATCGCTCCGGAGAGCCGGGGACGCGGCGCCCGGAGACCCCGGCGGCGGCCGGATGCGCTTCCATGGCGGACACCACGCGCCTGTGTAAAGAAAAGAGGAGGAGCACAGGGACGCTCGGCGACCACACGGCCCTCGTCGCCGCCCGCCCGAGGAGCCCTCTGCCCTCGCGGACTGCAGATAACGTCTCCTGGCAGCCGCAGCTGCAGCTTCCCAGGCCCCCTCCCTCTGCAGCAGCTCATTACCGAGAGCCCCCACCGCTCTCCTCCTCCGCGGCGCGGGGGCAGTTGGGAGATGGAGTCCAGAGTCCAGTGAAGGCCTGAGGGGACCTCCCCGCAGGGACTACAACTCCCAGAATGCACCACCGATTCTGCTGCTTTGCTTCGCCCTCCCTCTCGCCCCCTCTGCCTTTGGTTTTTCTCAAGCCACAACCTCTGTCTACCGACTGTGGGTTTCGTGTTTCGGAACCCGCGCAGTTGGTTGTGCCAAAGCGCCAGAGGGATTTCACCCATTACTCCACAAAGTCATTTTGTTTAAAACCATGACAGACGAAGAACGAAGAGGAAAGAAAAGGGTGGCAGCTGCCTGAAAAACTAGTTGCATGTGAACCTAGCCTTATTGCTGAGGCAGAAGGTTATATTCTTGGGGCTTTTGAGGAAGTACCCATATTCCTGCTAAGGAAACCGGCTGAAGGCATGGAATCTCCCTTTTCCCCCTGTAACAGATGTTGTTGTATGTTTTTATAGGTAATGTTTTTCAGAAAGGGCCCACGGGGGACATCAGCTTTGCCCTTAATTCACCTGAGTTGTCAATTTAATCCACTGCTTCCTTGAGTCCAAGCGACAGATAACCCACAGCTGAAAATTTTGCTGCACTGGCTTGAACAAACCACTGTGAAACGAGACATTTTAATAATCTCAAGTACTCTATCGCTACCTGAAATTAAAACTCCTCAATTCTGTCAGATTACATTCGTTCATTAGAGAGGTGCCCTCAAAAGAGAATAAATTGTAGCTATTTTAGAAGGAACCAGATATATAGCCTTCATGTTTTCCTGTTACTCTGTTGCTCCCTACCTTTCCATTCCTCTACAAATTCCTTTACCCTGTCATCTTCCAAAAACAAGCAAACAAAATGTATGCAGCAATGCCTTGATTTAATAAATATATCCTAACCTTACTCTGTGAACTGTATTCCCTAAGCAGCAGTATTATAAACAAGTATGTACTATATATGAAAATATTAAGGGATAATGACATTGCAGAAGACTTAATATAGAGTTTCTATGAAGAGAGAATGAACCCAGTGCAATTAAGATGTACTTATAAAAAAATCAATTGATGATTTTTTTCACAAGTGGTTCAATTCTATTGCATAAATAAAATGCATTTTATTTAAATCCAGTTGAATAGTTGGAAAAAACACAGAACTGGAAGAATTTATTTTAAATATTTTTATTTCTCTTTCATTCACATAATATTGAATGCCTAATAGATGCCAAGCACTGTTCTAAGTAAGTACTGCAGATACAGCAGTGAATAAAACAAGCAAAGGTATTTATGCTCAAGATACTCATAGTTGGAAGACACAGACAAGTGTAAATAGGCAGATCTCAGGAACTGCTAATTCCTATAATGAAAACAAGCAGGAAAGTGTGATAAAGATAGGGGTGCTATTTTAGATTGGGGGAATCAGGGAAGGCTTACTTGAGAAGGTGACATTTAATCTGAAACCTAAATGGCAAGATAAATCCAGCCATGGAAAGAAAAGTGTACCAGGTGATGGGAGCAGCTAGTGCAAAAGCCACAAGGAGCAAATAAACTTAGCCTTGCTAAGCCTTGCTAAGTGTCTCTCTAAGCCTTGCTAGTTTCTCAACACTGTATGTGCAGTGGTTCTCAAAGCATGGTCTCTGGACCAGCTGAATCGACATCACCTGAAAATGTATTAGAAATGCAAGTTCTCAGGCCCTACCCCAATCCTATTGAATCCAACACTCTGGGGTAATTCAAATAAAAGGTAGTACCTTGGATTGGGGCACTAATCAATAAACTGAAAAGTGAACAGATTAGGGATATGTTTTAAAAGGAAATTATCAGGATTAGTTGGATGGATTAGATGTGGAGACAGGTGAGAAAAAGAAAAAAAAAAAAATGACAGGTTTTGAGCCTGAGCTTCTAGGTGAATGGCAGTGCCATTTCCTAAAATGGGAAAAGCTTATGCAACCATTTCCCCCAGAATGCTTTAGGAATTCCTGTCTTTACAAATGATCCTTAAATATCTGGGTGAAGGATGTTTTGACTGGGACAAAATCACACAGCCAGGAACCAAAGCCTCGTACCTCTGAAACAGGGTCAAATATATGGTAATGGAAGGAGAACTGATTCTGGGTGGTGAACACACAATGTGATATGTAGATGATGAATTACAGAATTGTATACTTGAAACCTATGTAACTTTACTAAGCATTTTCACCCCAATAAACTTTAATTTAAAAAAAAAAATCAGCTTAAAAACAAAAAAGGAAGTCCCAGATCTTTTCCACTAAACCACACTGCCTATGTCTTATCATTTGCTGTATTAGCACAGATCATTATCTAAAGAAAAATTCAGTAAGGGTTGTCAAGAATGAGGTTTGAGGTAACTCGGGCTACAGTTATTTCTGGAGTCCTTCTACTTACTGTTCTCATCCCTGAATAAAATTATCTGCTCCCTCCTTTCTGACTACCTCATTCCTCCTTATCCTGCAATGCCTGTCCAATTTGCTCCTCAAAAACACCTCCTGATTCCTGTTCACTTGTCTGTCTAGCTGCTCTAAGGCAATGGTTCTCAGCCTTACCTATACATTGGAATTACCCAGGAATCTTTAAAAACAGGTCACAGGTTTCATGGTGGGCATATTAAAGGTGAAAGGTCTGTTATTATTTAATGTCCTCCAGGTTTTGATGAGTAGTCAGACTTGAGAAACTAGTGCCAACTATATTTAAAAATTAATTAGGTACCTATCTTGTGCTATTCCTTGGATTGTTTTATATTATTATTTAGTATTTCATATATTTGTGTAAATACATGAGGTCAGACAATTAAGTTCACGAACTCATCCTAAAAAAAGTGCTATATACCTCACTGTTGAACATCAATACAGTCACTTTCCAAGTACTCCCCTTGGGAAGCTATGCACCAACGCCAGAGCCTAGTCTTCCCTTCAAAGCAATTTTGGAACTCATTTTGGAATGGCCAGCAGAGCTGTCGTCATATTACCCTCGATGTCCTGAATGTCATCAAAATGACTTCCTTTCAATATTTCCTATATCTTCGGGTAAAGAAAGAAGTCATTGGGAGCCAGATCAGGTGAGTAGGGAGGCTGTTCCAATACAGTTATTTGTTTACTGGCTAAAAACTCCCTCACAGACAGTGCCGTGTGAGTTGGTGTATTGTCGTGACGCAAGAGCCATGAATTGTTGGCGAAAAGTTCAGGTCGTCTAACTTTTTCATGCAGCCTTTTCAGCACTTTCAAATACTGAAAATAAGACCTAGCCATACCATCAGCTCTAATGCATCTTTTAGAGCAAAAATTAATGTAAGACCCGGTTTCATATTATATAAGACCCGGTATTATATTATATTGTATTATATTATGTTATATTAAAGACCCAGTCTCATATAAGACCCGGTCATATAGACTATTAAAATAAGACCGGGTCTTATGTTAATTTTTGCTCCAAAAGACGCATTAGAGCTGATGGTACGGCTAGGTCTTCTTTTCGGGGAACACAGCAGTAAACTTGGTTAACTGTTTGTCCAGTTGGTACAAATTCATAATGAATAATCCAGCTGATATCAAAAAAGGTTAGCAACATCATTGCAATAAGTTCGCGAACTTAATTGTCACACATCATATATATAATATATCTTGTTCCCCAAATCTGATTCTTCGAAGGGAACATTTACCCCTCCCCTACTACTTCCTTCCATAAGGGAGGAAGCATAGTTGGTAATGGCTGGTCTCTCTGTGCTCTTTCATTCCCTCTGTCCCTGGTCAGGGGAGGAGCGACTTAGTACATTTAGAAAAAATAAACTGGGTTTGCTGAGCTCGGCTCCTCCCACATTCCTCTTGGGTATGAGCTGCCTTATGCCTCACCTGACAGGCCTTCACCATAGGGAGGGCCACCCTAGTTCAGCATTGCCTCAGCTTAGGGTTTGATTAACAGGCCTGACTGGCTCTCACATTACTGTATGTTGTCTGACTTAGTCTTTGTTGTTAATAAAGAAGATGTTTTGGCCTCCATATGTCTTACTCATTTTTTAAATTTCTCAGTTGAGCAACATTTATTCATCGTTCCTCCTCAGTGATCCCACACTGTTTTAAAGTAAGTAAGGGAAGGAATTAGTAAATGCCAGGAATTCAGCATTTATGTACTGCTTCTCAGATACTGATTGATCTAAACGTTTGATCTTTAAAGCCTGGCAATAGGCAATAGGCCTGAATTTTAGCCATTTGATCTCTAAATATTGTGGGAAGAATTATGCTAAATGTGGGATAGATGCAAGGTAACTAAGACAAGACTCCCGTCCTCAAGGAAATGCAGTCCTATGGCAAGAATTTACCAAATACTTAGTTTTTGCTAGACACTGAGCTTGCCAGTCGCAATGTAAAAAAATAAACAAAAATGCTCCCTTACGTAAAGGAACCCAACCAACTCAACACTTTTTCAACATTGACTCATCTATGCTTTGTGAAATCAATTTAGTGAGTTATGACCAGCCACTAATGAAATAGAATAGAGTAGAGTAGATCAATGTGTACTACAAGTAGCAAGTGCTACTCAAGAAAATTATTTCGGTTATCTGTGTGTGTGTGTGTGTGTGTGTGTGTGTGTGTGTGTGATATGAGTTGCAATGCAACATATATTCTTACTGTGGATTACAGTTTTTAAAAAGTTAAAGATCCATAGTCTAGCAGGGGAAGCCAGACATGTATATAAGTGACAATAGTAAATACTATTTTATATGTATAACACAGGGATTCTACAGATGAGATCGAGGCTTAGGGAATCTAAAAAATTGGTTGTAGGTGATGGATAGATTTAGCATTCAAAGCCAGATCAATCTGACTTAAAGAAAATTGTGTTTCTGTTGTGCCACAAGATTGGGGATGACATTGGGAAATTTGTTTGGAAAAGGGGAAGATTAAGCAAAAAGGCATGAGCAAAGTCTTGAAGTCATGAAAATGAATCGTGTGTGTGTACCTGGGAGAAGAGTTCGGATCCTTAAGATTCCATGGAAAAGACACAATGTCTTTCAGTTCCAATGAATTTGGAGTAGAGGTGTAGTATGGTGGGTGAGAACTATTCTATAATTAGACTCTGGCTATGAATTCTGACATGGTTGAATTAGTTCATCTCTCTAAGAGATTAAGGCTCTATCACATTTGTAAACATTTGTAAACATTTGTAAATAGGCATAATAATAGTACCTTCTTCGTAGGGTTGTTTTGAGCATGTAATGAGATGCTATAGAGAGCTTACTTAGCATTGTGCCCTGCACTTACAAGGTCTTCAATAATTGTTGGCTATTAATCTTAATAACATAATATATTCTAACATATAATGGAAGGAACTGGACAGCAGATATGGTTTCATTTGATTCGTTTTTACTTAATTTGGAAAACATTCTTTTAGGGTTTGATCAGAGAAGCAGAACCCCGTGTGCATATGCAATAAGCTAATAAGGGAGTTACTGTAAGAATTAAAGGCAATTCTGTGAATTAAAAGAAACTATTAGAAGAATTTTTGTAAGAATAAAGGTGGGCAGTCCCTGCAGGTCTGTGCCTCATGTCTAGTGCTGAGTCTACAGTTGCTATACTGGCAGTTGGAAAAGAAGTTTGGGTGTGGATGAGATCAAGGACCAACTAGGACCAAAGAAGACAACTGCTACCTACAAAGACTAACTGGAACCCACCTCTCCCCACCTCCAATCTCGATGCCACAGGTGACAACATGTAGGAGAAGCTGGAACCCTACACCATGGAGCTGCACACACACCCAGTCCGGGAGTTGGAGATGTGCCAGAAGCCGGAGAGTACTCGTTTCCCAAGGCTGCCATGACAAAGCACTGCAAACTGGGTGGCTTAAAACAATAGAAAGTATTCTCTCACAGTTCTGGAGGCTACAAGTCTCAAATCAAGGTGCCGGCAGGGCCATGCTCCCTCTGAAGGCTCCAGGTGAGACTCCTTCCCAGCTTCCAGGGGCTGGCAGTCCTTGGCCTTCCTCGGCTTGAAGCTGCATCACTCCAATCTCTGCTTCCGTTGTCATGTGACATTCCCCCTATGTGCTTGTATCTCTGTGTCTTCACGTGCCCTTTTTATAAGGATACTAGCCATTGGATTTAGGGCCCACGCTGATCTAGTAGGACCTCATCTTAATGTAACTAATTATACTTGCAAAGACCCTATTTCCAGATAAGGTCCAGGTGGATATGAATTGAGGGAAAGGTAGAGGACAATGCCATTCAATCCTGTCCATGGAGAAACCTAGGTTAGGTGCTTCCCCATGGCAATAGGTGGGCTGGCCGCAGATCAGAGACAATGTGCTTGGCACCTTCCGACAGTCATTAAAACATTTAAAAATAATTGATAATAGCTTCGTTTCTACCTCCCAGATAGCATCCAAAATGTCTCCATTGGTCAACACTGATCCAGAACCACATAGAAAGGAAATTCTGGGAAATTCCACCTTAGCTAAATTAACACAGTACAAAGCCACCACACAGTGAGAGTCAATGCAGATTTTTTTTTTTTTTTTTTTTTTCCTGAGCAGGGAAATGACTTGATGGAAAAGTTGTTTTGAAAACAATGATCTGTCAGCAGATTGGAGCTGAGATTCGGGGTGAGGAAATATTAGCAACATTAAAAGATTATTGGCCTAGTCTAGGAGAGTGATCTTAACTTTTTTTGATTGTGCTTTTCGTAATGGCAGACTAGATAAGTGGGGCCAACCCCCTGGATGAATACAACTTAAACATCTGAATTAAAAAAAAAAAAAATCTTCCTGAATGTCTAGAACTGATAAAATAATGAGGAGGCATGGGGCAAAGATTGGGAAGTAGACAGAAATGGAAATCCAGGAATGTGAGCCGGGCATTTGGGGGCTCTTTTACCCAGAGGAACATTGGAAGGTCCTGCAGAGGACACAGCAGTGCTTCCCACAGGTCTGCGGACCATGGTGAGGCTGGTCCTGGGCTCAGGGAGACTAGAAAGCACATTGAGCTGAGACACCAAAGAACTGCAACACAGGAGGAAGGGGAACCAAAGAGAAGCCTGCGGCCTGGGGCAGCTGTGCCTAATCTGGCTGACCCAAAAAAATTCAAATCCTGAAATTGGATTAAGGGAATCCTGGATTACTATGACTCCCAAGACTGGCAGAAAAAAACGAAGAAGCTCAACATCCTAGGCCTCAAATTATTTCTATAAATAAACTTGCAAACGTAATTTTCAGCACATATGCAAGCTTTTTTTTTTATTGCTTGCCATTCTTAGTTAAAAGAATTTTTTGAGCACCTACTTTAATCATGTTTATTTACTTACAAAGATGAGCTAGAGATGAAATAAAGTATTTAAGTTTTTATTTTTAATGATAGGAATGAATTTTAATATCACTGTTTAGTTTGGTAGAACAGCTGTAACAAAGTACCACACACTGAGTAACTTAAAATGACAGAAACGTATTCCCTTACATTTCTGGAGGCTAAAAGTACAAAATCAAGTTGTTGGCAGGGCCCTGCCCCCTCTAAAATCTCTGGGGAAGATCCTTCCTTGCCTCTTTTAGTTTCTGGTAGCCCCAGGCATGCCTTGGCTTGCGGCAGCATAAACCCAATCTGTGCCTCCTCTTCACATGGCTATCTTCCCTCATTTCCCTCTGCTTTCTCTTCTTATAAGGAAACCAGTCATTAATTAAATTAATCCCAGGTTTTCCCTGCTACCTGAAAGTAGAATGCGCCTATGGAATCTTTCATAAACTGAAATGGCATAAAGTGAAGAAGCAATTGACATTAATTCATCTGGAAAAAAATTGAGTGTTTCCAGTCCCCAAAAATAACGTACCAAATCATATCATACCAAATAATCTTAATTATGTCCAGTTTTACACAACATCTTACGAGCTCTCTTAGGCTCTTCTGATACTTTAGGACACAGCTTGCTAACAGAATAAATGGAGATAGAGCCCAGAGGCTCACAGACACAGTTCAAAGCTCTGGGGGCTTGAGGCTGAGATGCTGAGTGTACTTCCTGGAGAAGGAGCTTCCAGAGGTCGCTCTCCCTCCTCGGGGTGCATGCTGCCTCTATGAGGGTTCACTGCAAAACACACACTGAACGCTATTTTCACTTTTCCCCTTAGTTCGTAAAAGCAAAAATCTCTTCAGATTTCTTTCAGTTAGCAAAAACTAATAGATCGTGTTTCCCCCAAAATAAGACCTAGCCGGACCATCAACTCTAATACGTCTTTTGGAGCAAAAATTAGTATAAGACCCGGTCTTATTTTACTATAATATAAGACTGGGTCTTATGTAACATAATATAAGACCGGGTATAATATAATATAATATAATATAATATAATATAATAATGGGTTTTAGATTAATTTTTGCTCCAAAAGACACATTAGAGTTGGTTGTCCGCCTAGGTCTTATTTTCAAGGAAACATGGTAGGTTTTTGGTAAAAGCAAAGTGACATAACACACTTACGAAAAGTGGGGGATAGCTGTATATCTGCAACAACCCTATTACCAAATAAAATCATTTTGAGATATTGGAGGTGAGGATTCCCACTTACTTATTTGGGGGATACAATTCAACCCACAACAATCACCAAATAGTCTCCATTACTTAAAAAATATTTTGAAAATTATTAATATTTTCAGATTCAGCAGCTCAATGATCTATGTTTGGGTTATCCTAGTACTTAATTTTAATGTTTGTCATAATTGTAAAAAATACCTCAAAATACCCAGAGATCCAAATGAAAGCAGTCCATCTCTAACTGAGTTCCTGAATTGTAATATGAGTTTTTTCAGTCCCACCCACTTATAATACAAAGATATTTGTTGATATTCAGCTAATAAATTTCCATCTCTCCTGTGTTAGTTATTCTCAAACACTAATTGGAAGATGTTGCATTTTTATTATTTTTATAAATAGGTTAAAAATCCATAGGAACTCTTTGTTCTGGTTCCAAGTTTGTATGCAGATAGTCAACACAGTTGTGTACTTTTTGACAATTATGTCATATAACAGTGGACATGTTTTCAAAATATTCTCTCCATAGAGTACATGTCTTTCAAAAGCAACTACTTTCTCATTTATTGTTAAGACATCCTCTTTATCTTGAGGAAACAGATTAAATGTATTTTTTCCACAGCTGTCTGCTATGTAGTATGCTATTGAAAGCCACTATCATTTCATTTCATTTCATTTCTGCAATCATTTCATTGTAGAAAAGTCCAGCAAACTTTGTATAGTTCTTTTCTGGGATGGACACTGTGATGCATCACACTTATATGTCCCTCCCCGCTCAATGACAGACATGGCTCCAGCTGTAGGGAGTGCTGGTGGCACTACAGGGATTGCCTCACCCACACCCCTTCCTGGGGTGGCCCACATCCAGGGACTGACCCACGCATGACTATAAGAGAACTGACCATCTCAGCCCAACTAAGGACAACGTGGAAGGGCCGTTCTAGCTCCAGAGCTCCTCTGGGGTTAGCCGAGGAGTCTTTGGCCTATAACGCAGCTTGACTTCTCCTTCCACTTGGTCCTGCTGCTTCTTCTTCTTCTCCTGCTTCCTCTTCCTCCTACACATGTGGAAACCAAGGGCATGCCTTCATAATCATCGTGCAGGCTATGTCTCAGAATTTTCTTCCCAAGAACCCAACTTGCAACACCATCTTTTAAGAGAAAAAAACAAACATGAGTAATTGTCTTCGCATACTTTGTGAACAGAAAACTCCTGTGTGGCACAAAAGGTTTGCCAGGTCAGTCTAGTGATGACCTATTATTTTAAAGTCTTGCTTTTACAAAATTAAGCCCATCGGAAACAAGTCATAGCAGGGAAACAGCAATGCATAGTGATACTCTGGAAGCAGAACTCCTATTATACCCTCACAATACTTCCTATTATTCTATTTCACATATGACCATATAACACGTGGGCCAAGTGAGGGCCCCAGTGTCAATCCTTAGAGTAAATAATAGGCAAGCTTGTTCTCTTATATTTTAAAATAAAAATATATGTTTTCTCATATTTTCTTTTTATGTTCTTATGAAAATTAATACACAACAACCTCATTTAAAATGGAGTTAAGAGGTTAAAAGAGAGAACTCTCACATACCTGTCTCTCAGCACACACTACTGATCCAAACAGGAAGATAAATACCTTGCATCTCCAACAGGAAATGATACTACTTGAGTGCCTCAGCAGAAAAACAAAAGATCCTTCTTTGCCCAATAGCAGCTTAGTAATGGGAGAAACTGAAGATGCAAAGAGGCAGTTAGTGTCCAACCTTATATTCTAGATTGGACAAAAATGTAGTAAATTGGGAAAACATGACAAGAGAAAGGGGTTTGGGCTCAGGCAGTTCATCATGAGGACATGGCTAGGAAGATAAGAGTTAGTTTAACAAGGGAGACTGTCATAACTCAGCCAATGAAAAGTCACCGTACTTCGAGCTTTCAGTTTCTTTCAATCAACTCTGTTTACAACAGTCCCTCCAAAGTCCATAAAACAGCATTCTTCTCCTTTGTTTCTCTGGACTTGCAAGAGGTTCACTTGCATTAGGCCATGTATCCTGAATTACAATTCTTTGTTGTCCCAAATAAACCCATTTTGCTGGATAAACATTTGACTGTGTATTTGTTGAAGATCATCTTCTCAAGGTTATATTGCACATTCTATTCATGGGCAAAAAGCCACGAGAACTAAACATAGGCTGTGGCAAAAGAAAGGCAGAGGGAGCAATGCTATGAAGACAGAGGACCCATGAGTTGTCTGTACTGCTGAGAACACGGAAAGAACCAATGGTAATTTCCAGATTGTTAGCCCAAGTGACTGATTGAAAGTCAGTTTCCCGAACAGAAATCTTTGAGTTGGAGAATAAGGTAATGTTTGCCAGGCTGGATTTGGGTCTTGATGGTGGGATATCTGGATAAAGATGTTCAGCAGGACGATCCTAGTGGGTGTCTCGAGGAAGTTCAAGAGAGCAGCCAGGACTCAAGTAGCCATTTGCACATTTGGACGAGTTAAAGCTACAGGAGTGATGACAGGGTAGGAAGAGGACAAGGTCAAAGTAGTGTTTTTAAAACATTAGGCCTAGAAAAAAAATTCTTGAAAACAAATAAACAAACAAAAAGCTTAGGCCCAGCAGTGGAATTGAGGATACGTTAGAAAGACCTTAGGTCTGATAGGGGTTCTGAGAGTGTCACCTTAAAATATGCCACTTAGGCGTATTGATATTTTGAGTGAAAGGCACTTGAAAAACAACATATGCAAAAAAGGACACCCTGATTTTCCTTTTTCTTTCTGAAAGCAGGAGATAAAATTGCCATGTGAAAGGGGCCTTCCCTGTGCCAGGAAGAAGGAAGACAGATGGGGAGTCAAGGCCAAGAGAAATCTGTACAAACCAACCTTGTTAAACTAACCCTTGTCTTCCTAGCCATGTCCTCATGATGAACTGCCCGAGCCCAAACCCCTTTCTCTTGTCATGTTTTCCCAATTTACTACATTTTTGTCCAATCTAGAATATAAGGTTGGACACTAACTGCCTCTTTGCATCTTCAGTTTTCTTGTAAAGGCTCTGCTATATGTGTAAAAATTGCTAAGTAGAATGTGTATGCTTCTCTCCTGTTATTCTGTCTCAGGTCAGCTTAATTCTTAGGCCCAGCAGGAGACCTCAGAGGGTAGAGGAGAAATGGTATTTCACCGAGTCTCAAGACAATCTAAAGGAGGCTGCAGGGGTGCAAACGTGGGCTAATGAAGTCGCAGGCAAGGGCACAGGGAGGGTGGAGGGATGGAAAGGAGAGGATGGGGTCAAGACTAATGGGAATGAGACACCAGGAAGAAGAAAGAGTTCAAATTTCCCTTTTAGACCTTGTTTTGGAAAACATATTTTTATTTCAAATACACTGTCCTGTTCTCATTCTGACCTTATGAAAATCAAAAAAAATATGGTTTTAAGTCTTGGATATTCTTTGGTTAAGTTACAGGTAGACACTGAATGCACACCATTTTACTTATGGCAACTACAACAGCTAATAGATTTTTATCTACACAGATAGCAACAACTGCCTTGAGCAAGAAGACACACACTGAGACAGGTTAATTAGTATGGTTGCTAGGTAGACAGGGGAGGTCCCTAGTGGAATAAACAAAAAAGCACCCATATCCTGAAACTCCAGGCCCTGGAATGTATCTGTTCACTCCAGGACAGAGATAAGAGAATATGCCTTAAGGTTAATAGATAATCTCAAATCCCTTCTGGCCGGACAAAGGAGCAGAGCTGATAGATAGGGATGGGTGGGTTGTTAATCCCTTCAGGATGAGCAAACAGGAAAAAACCTAATAGATGAATTCTATTAGAAGGCTCCAGCCACCTTCCCCAAACAGGCAAGGGAAGGTATAAAACTAAGAGCTTTTGCCTCAGTCACTGGACACCCCCATTTGGGACCCCTTCCCGCTTGGAAGCTAATTGGCCAGATGACGGTCCTGGGACCAGCCTCTCCAAGGGTAGTTGTGAGCTGTTCCCTGTTTCTAGGGCGGGAGATAGCAGGATGCCTGAGACAGCAGGGTTGAGTGTCCAGTGCTGTGTTCCTCTGGGCTTAATTTTCTGGGATATATCTGCTCATATCCTCTTTTAACACCCCACTGTCTTCTGTTTAAAAAACAATTCATGGCTGCACTTACTCCTTCCCCAAAGCCCTTTTTGCCCAAACCAAAAAGGAACAACAGTATGGATTTAGGCTAGCTTCAAGGAAGGACTTCCAGACAACACTGTAAGGCTCCAGTCTAAAGTGGAGATCCAAATGGATTCAAGCAGAGTCTGTGAGGGTTGACTACAGGCTGGGCCACTCACGTTACCCAGATTAATCCTCCTGGGATTAACCCTGGTAAGGTAGCAACTGACGTCCCCATTTTAGAGGGCAAAACTGAGGCTCAGAGAAGGGACAAAACTGGGCTGTGGTGAGGAAGTGTGGAATCAGACTGCACCCTGATATTCTGCTGCTTATACTCTGATAAGTCTCGTGATGTGGCTTGTCTATGTGACGGGGGCTAAGGCTGCCCACCCCAAGCCTGGGGTAATGTGGGAGCCTGAGACTTGATAACTGCCTATTGTTTTAAAAACACTACTTTGACCTTGTCCTCTTCCTACTCTGTCATCACCCATCTTCCTATGCCTTTCTCTTGCTTTGCTGCCAATTACAGGGCCGTGATCATGTGACCAGATGGGTAGTGGCCCATTCACAGGCCGACATCTGGAGCTCCAAAAAGAGCCTTCCTCATCACCATCCATGGGGACAACTCCTTTGTTTGGGCCTTACAGCCAACTTGCTTCCATAAAAGGAAAGCCCACCTGCACACCAGCAGTTTTTTGCAGAAAATGCAGAAACCTCAGTCACTTTGGAATGGGATGTATCCATCACTGCCCTTTCCAAGGCTCCCTTGAGACTCAACTCATGTACTCCTTTCTCGGCACCCTGTGGCCTTCTGTGGCAGCCGCAGGAGAGACCAGCTGACAATAAATCACCAGCTCAGCACATGTGAGGTGAGACTGGCAGCTGGGACCTCACACTTCACACGGAAGAGGCTGTAGAAGGCCCTGGTGTGCAGAAGAAGTGCTTGGGCCACAGAGAATCAACAGGCTTTTGGATGGCTGAAGGCTTCTGGCCATAGGGTGTGTGTGTGTGGCGATGTCCTGAAGGCCTTTGTGTGCAGGCTCAGAGCTCGTGAAGCGGAAAAGGCAGAGACCTGTCCTAGGGGTGTTCAAAGACCAAAGACAGACAAGCCAGCCAGCCAGTCAGCCAGAGCACCACGGCTCATGAGCTGCTTTCATGAATGAAGGGTCGGGGGAAAGGGGTAGAGGCCCAAGCCTGCTGGGGAGCTAGTTAAGGACACAGGATTTTCCACTGAGACTTCAAAGCTCTGTCATTCAGGTATGTGTTCTGCTGAAATAACAGAAAACCCTGCCCAGAGTGGCCTAAACTACAAAGGCATGCCACATTTAATGTTTAAAGATGTGACAGATAGGCGGTCCAAAGGTGGTCTAGTGGCCCAAAATTGTCATCAGTGACTCCACCTCTGTGCTTCACCATTCACGGAATGATGATTTCGCTCCCTCATGATTGCAGGATGGCTGCCTCCACTCCAGCCATCACATCTACATCGTTAAAGCCCGAGCCAGAAGCAAGGGGGCACCTCATTCCCTGCCCACCTCTTTGTTTTCAGGAAGGAACATCTCTCACGGATCCCTCTGCTCCCTCTGCCTCCTGAGCGATCCTGGTGCTTCCCTGTGTGGCCCCAAAGGGTGTGACATGGCCCCTCCTCTGGGAACTGCGAGGAACAAACTACCTGTTCATTGACAGTCACTTCCTGATCTGTGGGCCTTACTTGAACCTCAGATTTTCTATTAATATGTCCTATATGAAAGGACAAATGAATTATGCTCGTATGCCTTTCTTTTCACGATATCCTCAAAAACTTTAATATTTTCACATTTATTTGAGTTTCTTTATCCCATGAAATTGTGGGCTCCATGAGAATGGAGTACACATAGCAAATGATATGGACAAGACAGTGCACCTGGGGAGGCCTAAGTACTTGTCTCCCCAAACTGAGGGCTCAGGCCAAGGCTTGATCGAGTGCACTTTCTGCCCTCATACCATGCATTTAGCGGGGTATGTGTCAGTTCCAAACTCATGTTTCTAGCAATAATCTAGTTATCGCAGGCGTGAGACAGCCTGTTCCCTGAGTTCTTCAGTGTCTGTAGATGTCAGCAGGGAAAGAGTCAGCAGTTTATTTCCAAAGCAGCTGTGTCTTTGAGAGAGAATGGGGGTACATTAGTGTGGGAGGAAAGAACAAGTGACATCCCTGGAAGGACTTGCTCCAGACTCTTCTAGTTGGGAGCATCCATCTTCACAGGTTACATTTCCAGAGCAGCGCCAGGAGAGGAGAGTGGCTGGAGCTGAGCTTGGCTGTCAGCCATGGAAAGGAGGGCTGACAATTTCAGACAGCTGTGGCTCTTGGAGCAGACTGCCCCAAGGGAACCACACAGAAAATCCCCTCCAAGACTACCGTCCTGTTTAGGATAGGTTCAGTTTTCCTAAGAAAGGTTCCCACTTAAGAGTGGCCGACAGAAGTTTGCATCTCTCTCCAGCTCGCTGTGGAGGCAGACAGTCCAGGGCTGGTCTGGCAGGGCTGCTCCAGGAAGCTCCTCTCCCTGATGCCCTGTCGTCCCAGGGGAGTTGCCTTCATCCACACGGACCAGGGTGGAGCTCCAGTCTCAGAGTGCGCATTCTCTGGAGCAGAGCAGAGGGAGAAGCCGAAGGAAGGGCCTGCGTCTCTCTCCTGGGGACTCTCCTAGAAGTTGCACAGATTGCTTCCCTTCCGTCCTTGACGGAGAGCCTGGTCATACTCCCAACTCAGCTGCAGAAGAGGCTGGGAATTCTGCAGCACTGGGCGTCCACGTGCCAGTTATCAGTCTAGTGATAGGTTGCTCTGAGAGAGAAGTGGGCAAGGTTCTTGGGAGCCACTTGGATGCCTCTGCCACACACCTTTCAACGTTCCCTGCTACCCCACCACTCCCTATCCTGAGTTCATGCCGTATGAGAGACTGTCCACCAGAGAACCGCACAAAGTAATTCCTAATTCAGGAACCAGCTGAAATTCATGGGCCGGTGAGTGATTTTCAGCAGATTTGCTGGCAAGTGGCTGGTGGGACTGCATGGCTGACGCTGAGGCTCTCTCTCTCCCATGGCGAGCCCACTGTGCACAAGCAGCCAGAGGCATCTTGTCTCGTGGCAGCTGATCATGTCCCCTCCCTGCTAGGGATCCCTGCCCTTCAGACCAAAACTCCAAGCCCTTCCTGTGGCACTGAGCTGGGGCTCATGAGGGAGATCACAGGCAGCCATTGGGCCAGCCAGTGAAGGCCGGATCTCACCGAAGGAGAAAGTCTCCTGAGCAGAGCGTTGTCATCGGAGCTGACTGCTGTCCAGGCCCTGAGCTGGGGGTTGTTTAAGTTTGGAGATGCAAGGCGAAATGCACCAGTGGGAGTGGTCCTTGAAACAAGGGGTGCTGCTCCAATCCCTTCCCCCCACCTCTGTCCTGTATGCACCTAATACTCTAGCTTCCTTCTGTTCTCATGCCTCCTCTCCCTTTCACTGGTCAAATGGATGCTGTGGGGCCCCGTCCTGATGGGGAAATGGGAAGGCCCAACACCTGCCTTATAGTCAGGGAACTCAGCTGCACAGCTAAGTGACCCGTAAGCTGCTTTGGGGCCCACACCCCTGCCACTTCTCTGACACCCCACACAGGCTGGTTCATGGGACTGTGCTATCCTATAGCGGACCTATGGCCCTAACTAACACAAGCCACAGGACCAAAAGTCCCCCTTGGAACTTCTGAAAACATTAGGTAATGTGAGTGTAGGAAGGTAACACACAATTTCTGCCTTTCTTTGCAGTCCAGCTCACGTGGAACCACGTTCGTTGCTACTGGGAGTTGCTGTGAGCGTTGTCTTCAGTCACTTTTCTTTAGTTGTTGTAATGATGAGCAAGGAAAAGAAAGAGCACACACTAGAGTGGGACTAATGAATTTATTGAGCAATATCTAATTAATTTATTTAGCAATATGCAATAGCAAAAGGCAAAGGCACTTAAAGAACGTGCTAATGACAGAAAGTAAAGGTGGTTAAGACTAAAATATGCCAGAGAAGCTCACCAAACCATAGGAAAAGCAACACCGGAACAGTCAGGAATCAAAACCTTGCCAGGTCTGCATCTGAGAGAAACTCAGGTGTGTCTTGCTAAACTCACTGCTGCTTGCTAGTTCCCCAGAATGTCGCTGTTGTTGCCGTTGCTGTTGCTGTTGTTGTTGTTGTTGTTGTTGTTGTTGGAAGTTAGGGTATCTTCTGATGCTGCAAGCTGCATGCAAGTTTCTAAAGCGCTAACAAGTTCTCAATAATGTTGCTGCTTTGCCATTGCTGTTATTGTTGTTGCTGGAAATTAAGGTGTCTCCCGATGCTGCAAGCTGCATACAAATTTTCAAAATGCTAACCAGTTCTCAAGAAGGCTAACCAAAGGCTAACTCTAGGAAACAACACTGGAGAGGCCAGGAACCAGCCAGACCTCACCAGGTCCACAGTTGGAAGTCAGGGCGTCTCCTGGTGTTGTAAGCTGCATGTTGCTAGAAGTTTCCAAAATGTTAGAATGATGAAAACTCACCCATGACAAAAGACGAAATAACGAAATTACACTGCAACTGAGGCCTGTCTTATATATCATTTTGGATGTACCTTAGAGCCAGGCTCCTTGTTCCCGCTTCCCCCTCCAGGAATGGCCAGTTCCGGGAGGGTCCGGCAGTTACAGTGATAAGAATATTGCTTATCCCGCCGACTAAAGGGCCAGTTCATTTGGACACACAACACCTGCTGTTCTGGCTCGGGACCATCGGCCCAAGGCCTTCCAAAGCCTGGCAACATGCCTGTCACGTCATTCTGATATAACTTAGTTACTTCTCCAACTCATCTGCTGATGCAGGCAAAACAGACAGAAAGCAACGTCCTCCCTTATCTCTCCTGCCTGGAACGGAGATGAGGGAGACATTTTGTTAACCCTAAGCTAACCAATACCTCACGTGCAGTCTGTCATGGGAGGGAAACTCACATGTAGCCGCTCATGTGAGGGAACAAAAACTAACCTTAATCTGACCAACCACCTCACGTGGGGGAGACTAACATCGCCCCACATGAGGGAAACAGACAAACAGACAAAAAAGCTAACATCAGCCACTGAAGGGGAATTTTCTTAACATCTTCCTTACAGTTCTGATGAAGTCCAAGCACTACATCACTACACGCTTCTCAGCCTGCAGGAAGCTCAGGCCCAATTGTGTGCAGGGAGAGTGTCTGAGACATCTTTTTGGACCATCAGTTTACTATAAGATTTCTAAAAAAAAAGGAACACAAAAGAGTTTTTTGTTTATGTGAAATACTAAAGGCTGATCGTTATTTTATTAGAAATTAAAATCTATAAATGCCTCAGTGACCTTTTCATTTATAAATTGAAAATCTGTGATAATTTTTGTCTTTTAGAGACCTTATATTTCCACACTTGAAGTATTCAATTCCTTTTCCTAAAACTCGGATTGGTCTCAAACGATGCTACAACTTAACTGATATCACGATATTATAGGAAAATGTTCTGTTACATGGGACCGGATAAAGTATTTTATAAACATCTATGAAGCTGAGTGGAGGTATCTTTCATTCCATTTTTGCCAGTTAGTTCACGAGCACATTTCTCATCAGAAACCATGAGACCAGAGGGCAGTGGTTGATGTATTCAAAGCATTGAAGGAAAAGGGCTGTCAACTAAGAATCCTGTACCTGGCAAAACTGACCTTTCAAAATGAGGGAGACCCTTAGACATTCTCAGATAAACCAGAGCTGAGAGAGTTCATTCCCACTAGACCTGCCCTGCATGAAGGGCGTTCCTCAGGTTGGAACAAAGAACGCAGGGCAGTGACTCAAGCCTTAGGAAGGAATAAAGATCTCTCCTAAAAGTAAATGCATGGACGATTATAAAAGCTGGTACCATTGTGACCTTCATCTGTAGCTCTCCTTTGTGTTTTCTACTTAAAAGACTAATGTATAAAAAACAATTATTAGTCTGTGTTCTGGGACACGCAATGCATCAAGATGTAATTTGGTGACATCGATAACCAGGTGGGGTCAGAACTGTGCAGGAGCAGGTTCGCTAAGTTCTAGAAGTTAAGCTGGTGAAGGGTCACATAAGAGTGTTATAACTTGAGGATGTTAGGCCATTCAGGTGATCAAAATATGTTCCTCACGTACATTTGGTCTTTATTTGGGGTTCTTGGCTCACACTACCCTTGGAATTGCCTGAGTGATTTGAGCAATGGGGACATTTTTTTATATATATATTTGGTCTCTTGTCCTCGGTTCCTGAAATCACTTCCGAGTTATCAAGGTGCAATGTGTTTCTTGTTAATCATAATAATTCCCTTGTCACCACCACGGGGTTTGTGCTAATGGAATGACTTATGGAAAGCACCTAAAGATGAGGGCTTGTTGCCAGGGAACCTGGTTATGAATAGATGGCTGGAACTTTCAGTCCCGCCCCCTGATTTCCAGAGAGGGCAGTGGGACAGGAGGTGAAACCAACCTCCAGGGCAATGAGTTCATCAATCATACCTATCTGATGAAACGCAAAAGAAGAGGGTTCAAGGAGCTTCCACATTGGGGAACCAGAACACTTCCATGTGCCGCCATTTTAGACCCAAATTCCACAGGGACAGAAGCTCCTTTCTACGGGACTTTGTTCCATGTGTATCCTGACCTGGCTGTTGATTTGCATCCTTTCCTATCCTTTGTAATAACCTGGTAATCTAGCACTCTGTTTCCTGAGGCCTGTGAGAGGCTCTAGCAAGTTAATGAAACCCAAGGAAGGGGGGAGTGAAAGCCTATGATTCATAGTCAGTCAGTCAGGAACACAGGTGACAACCTGGACTTGTGATTGGCATCTGAAGGGGTGGGCCGTCCTGTGGGACTGAGCCCTTAGCCTGTGTGTCTGAGGTGCTTTTCCAATAGGAAATCTGATCTGAGTCATGGACCTCACTCCAGAAAAATGCACATTCTCCACTGCAGACCCAGTCATGGAGCCCTGTGCACTGGCTGCGAGGGAAGAACCCAGAGACAGTGCCGTTTATGACCACTTGCCTCACCTTTCACATGTGTGGTGTGCTTTGCCAAGTGTCTTAACAATTTCAGGTTGTGTTGGCTAAGAGAAGGAGCTGGCTAATATACACTTCAAGGGCAAGGAGAAATACAGCCCAGGAGAGGGTGCCAAACATAAAGTTGTCAATGATTATTGCCACACCCGGTCATCACCAATGGCCAGAATGAGGAAAACGGAGAGATGGCGGCAAACTGCACAAAGTTGTACTTAGGTAGGATGAGTAAGTCTACAGATCTAACGCTCCGCATGGTGACTCTAGTTAACAGTACTGTAGTGTGTACTGGAAATCTGCTGGGACCTGCTTTCAGCTGTTTGCACACACATGCATGCACACACACACACACACACACACACACACACAAATAGTAACTATGTCAGGATGGATATGTGAATTAGCTTGACTGCAGTAATCATTTCACTATGTATGCAAAAACATCACGTTGTATACTTAAAATCTATATCCTTTTCATTACAAAAAAGATCCCTAAGTAGCTCTGTCTGGGCTCTGTCACCTCTACAATGGCAGGGATGACACTCGTGCCAGGTTCAGGCCCACCTTTAAACACTGGCAATTTTTGCTCGTTTGCTTTCCAAACCAGCCATCATGCTGAGAGGAAGAAGCCCACGCAGCCACTGAAGGCGGCCAAGGCCCCTGGGCGTCACCCCACGAGAGCTCCCAGTGTCAGCCACTGTGAGCACAGCCTCAGTTGATGTCACATGGGGCAGAGAGGAGCGGGTCCCTGGGCTCTGCCCAAACTGTGAAATCTTTGGTAAATAAATGAAGATTAATGTTTTACAACACTGAATTTCAGGTGGTTTCTTATACAACAGATAACCTAGACACTGCCTAACCTCACTCCCCATGCATGCTCCAGTTTCTCAGATGTGCCTCACCTCCGTTGGAGAATGAATGTTGGGCTCCTCCGATGTAGGTATCGAAGCCCTAACCCAGTGTGGCTGCACTGGGAGACAGGGCCTGTGAGGAGGTGCTGAGGTGAAATGAGGTCGTAGGGGTGGGGCCCTGATCTGGTCGGGCTAGTGCCCTTAGAAGAAGAGGAAGAGACGCCAGTGCTCGCTGCTGTGCAGCCTCCAGAACGGTGAGAAAACACATTTCTGTTGCTTCAGCTGCCCTCTCTGTGGCACTTGCATCTGGTAGCTGCAGTGAATGATACACGCTCTCCAGCCTCAAAGTCTTGCACACACTGTTCCTCCTGCCTGGAATGTTTCCCACGGCTAACATCACCTGAACAGCAGCCTGCTGGTGAATGGAGCCTAGAGTGGTGGGGCCGTGCTTCACAGGCTTCTGGCGTACCCGGCCTCAGCTGCCAACGCTATATGACCATTCTGAAGTGCATTGTTACTTCTCATTTCTGAAGCCAAGCAGGGTTGGGCCCTGTGAGTACTTGGTTGGCAGACCACCAGCGAATACCGAGTGCTGTGGGCTTTTGCCACCCACGGCTTCTTTTCTCCCTCTTTGTGTCACTCTATTTGCTCCCTCCCTCCTCCCCCTACCCACAGTTGTTCCCAGCTTTGGCCACTGTTGAGTGGACCACGAGTGGAGTCCCGATCTGGGTAAGTGGGTGGTGCAGGGATTCCAGGAAACGGGGCTTCTCAGGGATGAACGCTGAGATGATGGCAGGATTAAAAACGAGGAACTGTCAGTGATCGGCCCAGACCTGAGCAGTGGACTGATTGCTGTGGGCACCGTGGTCTGGCCTTCTAGGCTGATGGCTGCAAGCAGCCTGCGGTTCAGGTGATCACTGCTGGAATGAGTGGGCCCCCAGCTCCCAGGCAGATGTAGAACATTCCATGGGCTGACACCCTTCCTTTGTCACCTTCAGTAGGTCAGAGACTTGTTTTTGGATAAACTTTATTCTGCTATTTTGTAAAAACAATTAAGCGCAAAAAATGGTTTAAACCCAAAAATGTGTAAGGTGGCAATTTTTATTATTACTATAAACCCCTGCAATGTTTCTCCTCACTACATTTCATACTGCAATGAACGAATCCTAAGACCCTCAACAAATTCATTTCATTCTTTTACAATGCCCGCCGATGTCCATCTCATCTATCTTCCTGGATTGACCTAAAACCTGCCAGCCCAGGTGAGACCCGACAAGTGCTGAGAAGGTCAAGCAGAAGAATGGGACAGGCAGGCAAAGGCTCACTGCCCTGACCAGCTCGACAGCCTTGTCTGGTTCCCCGCTGCTCATCCTGTTTCTTGGCCTTGGGCATCCTCTGAGGCCAACAATGGCCGATCCCTGACTCCTGAGTGAGACAGACATCTGAAACTTCCGTGGAGGAGACTCTGACCACCAGACCCGTACGGGGCCACAGCCAGGTTGGGCTGTCCTCCTGGTCCCTCACAGGAAGGACCATGCCGGTCCGCTTTTATGAAAAGATTTTCACAGAGTGTCTACAATGACGGGCCCTGCAAACCGTGTCCAGGCCCTTTGCTCCCAACTCGCTAGCCCTTGATAATGAGGGTCTGTCCGTGGCTATTGGAAGACCCTTGTGTGTTTGTCAGCCTGTAAGTGCCACACCCAGGAGGGGATCAGAGGATGCCCTGTATGGCTGTGAGTCCTCTCCATGGGTCGTCGATCCAGGCCTTTACAACAGCACTCATTGCCTCATCATTGCTGTGGACCCAGATCTAGTTGAGCTGGGTTTTCTGCTGCAGGGTCTCCCAAGAGGCTGCATTGGAGGTGTCAGTCATGGCCATAGCCATCCTCCCAGCTCCCTCACAGTGTGAGTGAGGATTTGGCTCCTGGAAGGCTGTCGGATTGAGGGTCTCTGTGTGTCACTGGCTGTTGCCCACAGGCCATCTGCAGTTCTTTCCCAACATGGCCGCTTGCTGCCCTGAGGAGAAAATTGAGTCTGCTAGGAAGACTGATCACTCTTTTGTAACCTAATCACAGAAGTGACATCTTTGCTTCTCTTGGCTAGAAGCCAGTCACTGAGTTCAGCCCGCACTTGAGGAGAAGGGATTACACAAGAGTGTCCGTCCAGGAGACAGGGGTCATTGGGGCCATCGTCAAGGGCTGCCTGTCATGTGCGTTCTCGTGGAATTTGCATGTCTTATCATGAGTGAGTGAGGTTCTATATCTTTGGATATTTCTAATTATATCCCTTGTCCATATTTCTATGGAGTGGGTATCCTTTTACTTATTGATACCTAAGGGCTCTGTATATATTAAGGAAATAGACCCTTTAATTATGATGTGAATTGTAAATAGGTTTTTCATTTTTCTATTTGTCTTTTGACTATGATTCTTATGGTTGTTTTAATGTATATAATACACACACATACACACACAGATGATGCCAAAAATTATACTAATTTTAAGAAAAGAAAACAGTATATTAAAATATCTTTGAGCACTTCCTGTAATTGCATAAATCAAACGTGTATTCTATTCATCATTTGTTATTGGTATGTATTGAATATTTCAATTTAAGACAGTTTTTTGGCACTCTGTGTGTGTGTGTGTATATATATATATATATATATATTCAGGTTTATACTCTTTTATGGCTCAGAAACTGTGTCCCACTAGAACAATAGCTGGCTCATATGAAGCTCCCAGCCCCTGTGTGACCACGCAGGGCAGCATATATTACGGGCTTAGGGAATGTGTTCATATGAAGAGACACAACTCCACTCTTTGTCATGAAGCTGCTCTCTTTGTGTTGGGCATATCAGAAGTTCAAACTGGTGGCCCACATTGTGCTGGCGTGCAGAGTGGTCAGGAACCTTAGGCCGAGTGTGGGGGGGGGGGGTGCAGATAAAGAGAAGGGACGGTCTGGCAGGGATCAGATCTTAGCAAAGATATGGTGTGGTGCAGCCTAGAAAGGCGGGGAGGCCAAGAGGAGTGGAGAGATACATGAGCAAGAGATTAAAGATGGGATTGGGTGACACAGGGGATGAGGACAGTGTTGTGATCCCGTCTTCTTTATGGTGAGGGAGGGATTCCCTCCCTAGGATTAGGAGGGTGGTGGAACACATGGCACCCGCTGATACTGAGCTGTTGTAATCAGCAGCTGCCTGATAATCTCGTGTACTCACAGCCCAGGAGAGGGCAGCGTGTGGCACGTAGGGCCCTCAGGAGGGGGCCCACGTGAGCAGAGTGAACCCTCAGGGACTGTGGGAGGGGCTGTGCAGTATCAGAAGAATGGGAGGGCCCTGATCTCTGCAGGAAGGTGTGACCGGCTTGTTTGTGGGCTGGCAGGGAAGTGGAGCCTGCTCTTCAGGGATAAGAAGCGCTGTTCCCATGATAATCCCACTTGGGGCACTTGCAGGACAGCCATCCAGTTGAAAACAATTATCCGTGACACGAGTTCACGATGGTAAGAATGACTTTTATTCTAGGGAGGACTGTTGAAATAGGGATAGAGACCACTGCAATGGGGAGAGAGAGTTGGCTCAATGCTGAACACAACAAGGACAGATGGGAATTTATAGCCGAGGGACAGGGTGGTCAGTCTCCATCCCTCACAGAAAGGGTTTTTAACTGAAACATTTTTACTTGTTAGGAAGAAAAGTGAGCATTTATTATAAGTGACCCTCATAACTCTAAGATTTTATCGTATATTGGTTGAAACACTCAACTGGAGTGATGGAGGCAGCCCTGTTCCACTGGATACCAAGCCACGCGGATGGCTCTGAACCCAGAGACTGCAATTCCCTTGGGAAGAAGGAGGGACAGAACCCGAGGAGGTCAGGGCGAGTAGGAGGCTCAGGCCCCGCCCTCATCGGCCCCGCCCTCTGGAGGCGAGGCTCCGCCCCCATATCCCTCACAGTTTCCTGCCACCCTACAGGGCATCATGGGTTGCAGCTAGAGTCACTCCCAGGGAAAGGAGTTTCCTTCCTTCCACTTCAAACCTGCCTTTCGGAGTCCCCACGTCCCACGTCCTGTACACTCCTGATATGTGGGTAGGGGTCGCTGCGGACTTGACAATCCCCATCCGCGCTCATCCTGCTGGCCTCGAGCCCAGCCCCCCGCCCCCCAACACACTTCCAGGGGTTCCATGGGCTGCAGGTCCATGTCAGATTCCATGTCCGTTAAAACCCCAACCGGCCTTTCTAACTTTGGCCCGTGTGGACACCGCCCGCTGCCTGGCTATCCTGCTTTAAACCCTTCATCATCTTCCCTCCTCTTCATCACTAGGACCTGTCAAGTTCCCGCTCCGGAGGTTGGTTCTGTCCCTGGCCCCCAGCCTCTCCCCTGAGGCCCTCAAGGGCAGCCCAGGACTCCGCCCGTCCTCATGCTGGGATTCTCAGGCCCCAGCCCTCTGCTGAGAGGCTCCCATCCTCCTCCTCCTGCAGCCAGGCCCCGCCGCTTCCCGGTGCTCCGCTTCACAGCTCCCCTCAGAGACGCCCCTGAACCCTGGACGGAGGGAGGTGACTGACCCCCTTTCCTGTGACACTAGATGTTCTGTCCCAAATCCCATTCAACGGATGGCCTCCCAGGTGTGTTAATACTCCCATTGGCCCACTGGACAGTGTGCTTTCCTGGATAAGGGGCACGTTTGTTCCATCCCTGAATGGCTAGTTGGTCAGAGCGGGAACTCTCAACAAGGTTGCTGGTTCAATTCCCACATGGGATGGTGGGCTGTGCCCCTTGCAACTAAAGATTGAAAAAGGGCAACTGGCCTTGGAGCTGAGCTGCGCCCTCCACAACTAGATTGAATGACAATGACTTGGAGTTGATGGGGCCTGGAGAAATATACTGTTGCCCAGTATTCCACAATAAATTAAAACAAACAAACAGAGATTAGCCTTTGAATCCACAGACTTCAGTAAGGAAGATGGCCCTCCCCAATGAGGCTGGGCATACAATCCAGCTCTGCTTGAGCCCAGATACACATCTTCTCCCGCCTTTGAGCATTGGCTTCACTCGTCCCCAGGCATGTCTGCAGAAAGGGACTGGAACTACACCACCCGCTCTCCTGGGCCTCCAGCTTGCAGATGGCAGATCGTGGGAATTCTCAGCCTCCATAATCTCGTAAATCAATCCCACATAATAATAACAACAATAATAATAATATGTATGTTATATGTATACACATATATATACATACAGTGTTCTCTGGAGAACACTGACTAATACAGGTGCTTTTAATTTTCCAAATTTCCTTTCCTTTCAAATTAATTTTGTCAGATTCACATTGAGGTCTCATATCTTTTCCAGTCTTTTTTACATATTGAAAATATTTCTTGATGCTTAGTAAATAATTTTACAATTTGTACTTGGTAAGGATAGTGATGTATTTTATATTTACAGATGAACCCTGATTTAACCGCCTTGTCTTACATTCAACAGATTTTTTTCCTCGTGTGATCTGTGAAATTGGTGGGCTGTGAGGTAAATTTTCCAGTTAAGTATATGTTTTCTTCAAGTTCCCTTTGTCCTTGCTCTGCCGATGTTGAAGAATGGGCTGAATTGACATGAAACTTGAATCCTATGCAGATCGTGTCTGTTCACGGTGAATACAGTACCCAGAATTATTTCCATAGCTGACCCACTTTCTAGTTTTCTAGTGCCAATAAGTAGGTTATCAATTTCATATTTTTTAGCCTAATGCGATTTTCTGGAAAGAGTAATGAAATGACTGAGATCAATGTGATTAAAAACCAGGAGAGAAGTCTCCCTGGCTCAGGAGGATGCAATACAGCCAGGAATCCTTAGCCAGGAATCTCTCTGCTGACCTCTCCTACTCACTTCCTTGCCTGTCCAATACACACAGAGTCACAAGACGGCTGGATAGGGAGGGATGAGACAAACCAGCCCCTCCACACGTGCAGTTTTTCTCATAGTAGAATACACTTTGCAAAATTTGCCACCTTAACCATTTTAAGCGTGGACTACAGTGATGTGAAATATATTCGTACTGTTGGGCAATCATCACCAACATCCATGTCCAGAACTCTTCATTTGTAAAACTGAATCACTATATCCACGGAAAAATAGCTAAACATTCCTCCCAGTCCCCAGTCTCTGGGAACCACTATTGGTGTCTATCGCTTTGACTATTCTCCGTGTTGTATTTATAGAAGTGGAATCACAGTATTTGTCCTTTTGCAACTGGCCTATTTCACGTACCAAAAAGCCCTTATGCTTCACGCATGTTGTAACATAACGTCCTTTTTTCTCAAATTTCAAAAATAGTCCATTGTCTCTATTCACCGCATTTTGGTTAGGCATTCATCCATTGAATGGCCACTTGGGTTGCTTCCACATTTTGGCTACTGTGAATTATGTTGCCATGAACATGGCTATATTTGATTTACAGGCGATTTTGTCAGATATTAGTACAGCCACCCCTGCCCTCTTTTGGGTGCTATTTGTACAGAATATCTTTTCCGTACTTTAACTTTCAATCTGTATGTCTTCTGATCTGACGTGAGTCTCTTGTAGACAGCAAATACATTGTGTTTTTTAATCCGTTCTGCCAAACTATGTCTTTTAATCCACAATTATCTTTTTTTCCTTTGAATGGGCACTGCTCTTTTCTGTTACTGTTTGCATGGACTATCTTTTCCCATCCTTTCAAGTTCAACCGTTTTGTGTCTTTGGATCTAAAGTGAGTCCCTAACATACAGTGTATAGTAGGTTCATGTGTTTTACCCATTCTGCTAATCTCTGCCTATTTAACCCATGTGCACTTAAAGTAGTTACTGACAAGGAGAGATTATCAGTTAGTTCTCTGTCACTTTGGTGTTTGCTTTCTATATCCCTTATGGGGTTTTTTGTTGCTCATTTCATGAATGACTGTCCTCTTTTGTACTTAGTTGACGTTTCTGTAAGGAAATGTTTAAATTCCTTTCTCATTTCCTTTTGTGTATATTCTATAGTCCTTTTCTATTCTTTTGGTTACCATGGGGAGTACATTTAACACTCCTGTGTGAGTTCATACCAGCTTGACTTCAATTTCTTAGTTTTCATAATAACTGCTCCTATACAGAACTGATGTCACACCTTTTCAGTTACTGTTGTCACAAAATTACATTTATGTGTTGCAAGTCAAAAAACATAAAGTTTCTTGTTTTTAAAGTACATTAACCTCTTTATATAGAAAGCAAAAAAGTGGAGCTAGAAACCAAAGTCACAATAGTACTACTTTGTATAATTATTCACATACTGACTTCAGCAGAGGTTTAATTTCTTCTGAGGCTTTGAGTCACTGCCCAGTGTCCTTTCGTTCCAACCTGAAGGACACCCTTCAGGCAGGGCAGGTCTAATGGTAAAGAACTCTCTCAGCTCTGGTTTATCTGGGAATGGCTAAATGTCTCCCTCATTTTAAAAGGACAGTTTCATCAGATATTGGATTGTTGGTTGACACCTTTTTGTTCCTTCAATACCTTGATTCAATCAACTCACTGCCATCTGGCCTCCAAGGTTTATAAGGAAAGATCTGCTGAAGACCACATTGGGGTAAATATGACGAAAGCTCTCCCTTCTTTCAGGAAGGTCATTATCAGGAGTCAGCTGAGCTCCACCCGCCTCCAGAGACTGTCGTGCAAAGCTCAGAGCATAAAGGCCCCGAATCACCCAAATATCGTAAAAGCATTCCAGGTGATGGACTCACCAGAAGCACTCTTCCTCCTCTTGGAATATGTTAGTGGAAGAGACGTGTTTGAGTATCTTGTGAACCACAGCCGCATAACAGGGAAAGAGGCCTGATGCAGATTTCAACAGCTACTCTCCGCTGGGCAGTAGTGCCACGAGAAGGGTATCATCCACAAGGACCTGAAGCAGAGCACCTGCTTTGCGATGCCGAAATGAACGAAAAATTGCAAACTTTAGCCTCAGCAATGAGTTGATGGGCAGTATGTTGAACACTTATTGTGGTAGCCGCTCTACCCCTGTATGCTGCCCCAGACGTCCTCCTGGGCCAGAAGCACGATGGTCCCGCAGTGGATGTGTGGTGCCTGAGAGTTGTTTTGTATTCCGTGGTCACTGGGAACCCTGCCTTTGTGGGACAGGACTTCTGGGGGCTGCAGTAGCAAGCCACTGAGGGGGCACTCTGACGTCCCACGTTTCCTGTCATCGGGATGGGAAAATGGCTGGAGGAAACGGAGAGGCCCCTCGACTTCAGCGACAGAGGAAGTTTAAAAGAAATAATGAGGGACCCATGAATAAACATGATTCTTAGGCAACATGGTATTTATGGAATAGTACAGGCTGATTGTTTTTACAGTTTTCTTATTGGTAGGGAATTTAAGTCACTTCCGATTTTGGGTCACCATACGTGAAGCTGCAGTGAACATTTTGGTCAGCATCTCTCATTGCTGTCTTTCCATAAATTCCCAGAAGTAGAATCACTAAGTCAAAAGCTATAGCATTTACAATTTCTTAATACATATTGCCAAAGGGTGCTCGAGAAAAATGTCACCATCCACATTTTCCGATGGAGTCCCACTGCTGTCTCACCACCTGACTAGTGCAGTTTTCCCGAATATTTGCTGAACAGATGTGGAATGTGTTACTTTCATATTTGTATACAGTATCATTGGAAGTTCTGAATGATGAGGGACAGAGGAGGAGAATTCTTTCTAAGGGTTTAGATGTGGCCTCACTGGGTTCTAGGTGCTTTCTTACCTGCAGGGTTATCTTAGGGGATGAATGCAGGTGTGCGCCTGTGTTACTGTCCTCCTGGGGTTTAGAGACTTCACCTGAACCCCTCCTGCTAACTTTCAGTTCTTGCTATTGTTCTTCCCTCTTCCTGCCTTATTACTTTTGCTGACCAGAGAGCCCAGAGTGACTAATGGGGTTCCACCAGCTATGTGCCTGCACACTGAATGTGGGGTTTCTTAGGGAGATGAAAGAAGACACTGGGAGAATGTAACACGCCTCTGAGAGCCTGGACCCGCTCATGGCTAGCAGTTTATTATATTCAGGACTGTCCCCAAATCAGGGCAGGTGTTTTCCTGGGACTTCATTTTGCATCTTTTATAGCAACGAGACATTTCCAAAAGAACAAGATCTTCATATGATCGTCCTGACCCCTTCATTCTGCATCTGGGACAGTGCTAGAGGACAGACAGGTGTCCCCACCCCACTCACAGTGTTCACTCACTCGATGTACAGTCACTGAGACCCTACTGTTTGCCAAGCCTGTTTCAGAAACAGAGTGCAGCCGTGAGTGAAGCAGACAGAGGTCTCAATTCCAGGACCTGACAGATGAGTCGGGTAGACGGGGAAAAAATAAGCAAAATATACACAAAGTCAGGTGATAAAAAATAAAGTTAGGAAGGCTGTTTTAACAAATTTCTGAGTATATTTAGGGAGCAAGCACTGCAGAGAGCAAATCATTCCACACTGCGAAAACACCAAGTGCAAAGGTCCCGAGGCCTCGATGAGTTACATGTTAAGAGTCTCTGGCTCCATTCTGGATTCTTAGTTTTGCCTTGAGTCTACATGTTGCTTGGCTTTGAAATCCTTCACCTTCCGAGGTAACTAATCTGAGCCTGGTTACCAATCTGATGAATTGAGCAACTTCTACTCCAGTTATTCCAAGAGGAAGCTCAGGGGGATTTGGGGTAAGTCAGCCCGTGCCCTCCCCGGGCCCCGTGTCTCTTAGGCTCCAGGAGGCTGTGAAATGAACATGAAGGGTCCCCCCTGCTGACACCAGTCAATGCACTTCCTCACAGTCCTCGGTCCCCTTCCCTCTGCCCCACCCCCATCTCACTGGGACACTAGGTCCCATCCTGACACTACCTCCTCCTGGATATTTCTGCCCTGGGTGGGGTCCCCTGAGCGTCTCATAGTCAGTGTGTCACAGACGAAGGTCGTCCCTTGACTCATGAGTACCGCCTCCTCCTGAAGTCCCTCAGTCTTGCTGTGGAAGCCACCAGGGGCTCCCTTTTGAGCCCCAAGGCATGGCCTCTGCCCCACCCCACCCTCCTGATGTCTGTGGCCCCATCATCCCACTGCTGTGGGGATTTTCTTCCTCCTCTCCCTTCCTCTACAACCCGGGACTGCACTCTGACCTTTCCCTCTTCAAAAAGCACAACTGGATGCAGGTAGAATTACACATGTGGACACCGACCAACACAGTCAGGTATTGCTGGGAATGACAAGCAGGGACCCAGAGCAGAGGACAGACGAGGGTCCCCAGAGGGACCAGAACACAGGCTATTGTGGTGGCAAGATGGCCATAGACGGTGTGAGGCAGGCATCACCCTGCGGCCTCTCCCACTATTCCCTGTGTTGGGGACCAGGAGCTGCTTTATTAATATTTGTATGACCTGCTGAATGAGGAGGCAAAGGCCACGTACACGTGGTCAGCAGGCAGCTCCACCAGCATCCGATCTCCAGCTTTGGGGAAATGAAAACCCCAGAGTCATTTGGATCGGAGGTACAACTGATACACTGACACAAAGGAAGTGAAGTCAGAAGATTTATTACTTGGAGATCTCAGAAATGGGGTTACGGGTGGGTGGTGCAATGAGCTGGGGGAAGGGCAGTCCTCCATTCCAAGAGCCACTAGGAGACAGAGAGCAGAGAAGCCAGCACCTATTATTTATAAGGTGGTTGGGGCGGAGATCACTAACTTTTTCGTGTGCTCTGCTCTAAGTGGTTATTGTTACAGGTGCCCCGTGAGCAGCAAAGTGGGAACTTGTGGTGGGACACGAACTGTCCTGACCCTGGTTGTGAGCAGGGTGGCCATTCTGTTAAATGCCAAGGCAGCAACTCAAAACCGCTGGTTTGTCATCACATTCCCCAGGGCGCCCTGTGTTTCCAAGCCTTGGTCTGGGTGGGCTGCCCTTCCTCTTACTCAGGTAGGCAGACGCCCATTTTTTTATTCGCTCGCTCAATTCATCATGGATTTTGCTCCTGCTTGGTGCCAGGCCCCGGCTAGATGATAACTTGTCCTTGAGACCCAGCTCAGATGTCACCCCCTCTACCAAGCCCTTCTTGATGCTCACTTCTTCTCCAGGCTCCTTCTGGCCTCCTCTCCTCCCCCACAAGTCCCCCCAAATGTTGCGGTCACACTTGAAGTATATGATGATGGATAAATGACTGGATAGATGAAAGGATTAAACACAGGCCATGTGTGGGTCAAGTTCACTAAAGGTCAGATTCTTCCCCTTCTCCCACCCTCCCTCCTGGACCAAGAGCGTGAGCGACCCTCTGTCACCCTCCCCTCATCGGCAGCTTTAACAGTCGGGATGATTTTTGTTTTCATTTATGTATGTATGTATGTAGGTATGTATACACATCGAAGACATTCAGGCTGCATCCCTCATTATTGAGAAACTGAATCACCACTTGGAGGCTAAGACTCCTGCTGAGCCTCAGCCAGGACAGGACGGTATGGGAGGCAGAGGAGGGTTTTGAGGAGGAGCGAACGGGCTCGGAGGCTGGGCCGCGGGGCAACAGGAGGTGTGGAGACAGACAGATGCAGGCACAGCCGCCCCCTCACCACCACCACGCACCACTCCTCTTTGTATTAAACCAACCTGATTGCAATTACCTGGGGGTCCACGTGTCTCCTTGGCAGACAGTCTGTTGTTCAGGGATAATATTAGAGGCCACTAGATCTAGATTCTAAGGCCTGTGTGTGACCTAGGAGAGTCAGGCACCGGTGCCAGATGAGCTGCCCGAGGAGGGGGAGACAGGCTGCCTGGCACTGGTCCCCGTAAGATGCCGTCACTGTGGCTGCACCTGCTAGTGCTGTCCCTGGAACCCAGCCGTCAACATGACTGTTTGTGGAATGCCTGAGTAGAGCAGGAGTGAGCAAGAGAAGGACGGCCACATTGAAAGATAGGGGACTTGACTTTCCTCTCCATCACTTCCAGTACTTCCAGCTGGTCCTCCCCTGAGGCATCTGGCTACACACCCTGAGAGTGTAGTGTCTCCAGGAACTCAGAGGAGGTAGCCTGCCGGCAACCCACGGAACAACGGGGATGTGGCAGGACCACCGTTGCACAGGAGGTGGGGGAACCCAGAACCGCTACGTGCTCTGGTGAATGGAGCCTGGTGTGGCAGGGCTTTGCAGCAGGGGCTCCTGGGATGCTGGCTCAGCTGCCGATGTCCATGGCCACACCGCCTTTAAGGAACCTGAAGGCTTCTGATCTGAGAAGCAAAGCAATGTCAAGCCTGGTGAGTACTTGGTTGGGACACCACTAGGGAATACTGGTGCTGTCGGCTTTGGCCACGTGCCTTTCCTTTTCTCTCTCTCCTTGTGTCTTCCCAACTTTGCCACCCCTCACACTCCCAATAGCTCCCTACTTTGGCCAAATCCCATCCATTGCAGATTTCACCAAAGCTACAGAGGGAGGAAAATGTAAAGGCAGCCACCACATGGTGTCCAAAAACCAGCGCGCACGTTAGCAGCATAGACGAGGACTGCTGACTGGTGAGGACACACCACCGTCCCCCTGCAGACACCTGCTCTGCTCCTGACTTACCTTAGATCTACACTTTAGGTCTGGGGGCGTCTAGCTGGGAGTGACCCCGCAGAGAAAGAGAATGTGGAAAATTTTTCAAGAGGTCCTTGGGACCATCGTCTCCTTGGGTAGGGAATAGTCTCCCCAATGTGTCTGTCATCGGTTGCTTGCTGCTTCCGAGCTCCGAAGGACACAGGGAAAATGTGCTGAAAACGTTGGCAGGACTGACCTCCTGCCCTGGGTCTCCGAGAGGCACGAGTGGTTCGGGGCTCCCGGCCGGCTTGGAAAATTAAGCGGGACTACATCCGGTGGGGAGTATGAAACTAAAGCCGTGAAAGCACTGCTCGGAAACAGACGAATCATTTCAATTTCACAAGTTCAGAGTGGAGACCTTTCTAAAGCAGGAGAAAAAATCCCAGAAGACTCCAAGGAAATAATGGATCAACACGACCATATTAAGTTCAAACAACGTTCATCTTACATATACCACAAGCAAAGCCAAATGAAAACCAACAGGTACGGGGAACTTTTTTGTAAATAGATGTGTAATAAGATGTCAATATCAGTGATACTTAGTATAATTCCAAAATTGGGGAGGAAATAGCCATTAAGAGGTAAAGGTGTAAAACCACCACAACAACAAAATCCGCGGAAGATGCCCAGCGTACAATACTGTCAATTTAGGTTTATTTATATGTTTTAATCAGTTAAATAGAGAGGTACTGACATGGGAAGATGTTGATGGTGATAAATGAAAACAGCAGGTTGTAGAACTTTTAGTGGTAAGAAAACAAAACAAACAAACCCATGAATTTACCTTTTAAAAAACACTGATGCAATGGCAAAGGCATGAGAATAGCTAAAGCAGTTTTCAAAAACTGGAATGAAGTCTTTTCTGAATCTTGGTATCAGGAGACTGAAAGGAGAGCGTCTTTAGAAACAGACACCGGCTTCTTCACCCCTCCTCCACTCCGGTCCCTGAGCAGGCAGCCTGCATCTCAGCCCCTCAACTTCTCTGCTACCCAGGGCCAAACAGGGGGCGGGACCCACATTCTGCAGGCCTGGGTTCCCTTATGTCCTCAGCCTCTTCGCCCATATCAGGAGGCCCTGACAGTTCCTTTGGCCACCTCAGCTGCCCACACCAGGGACTGCTCGCTCCAACGTACACAACTGTACTTCTTCTCTCCATGAGCTTTGGGCTGCTTTCCCAAGGGAAGGACATTTCCTTGCCACAGCAGGGACAGCCAAGGGGACAACTGAACCTGGACCCATCATACTAACTTGGTGTACACTAAAGGACACAGCCTGACAGAGCTTCTGGCTCATTGGCATGGTCACGACCATTGCTGTCATGAAATGTAGAGGAGGAGGGCTCAGGGGGGGCAGGCAGAAAGGAGAAACACACACACACACACACACACACACACACACACACACACACACATCTTGGGGGTGAATCAATACTCCTGCCAGGGCCGGCAGTAGTGGGAGCAGGAAAGAGAGTATTCTTGCCACTTTTTGGGTCCCCTGGCCTACGACCTCCAGCTGGATCACACAGATTCCTGTAATTTTATAGATGTTACTGTGGGAAAGTGAGAGCTTGGAGCTTCCTAGTCTGTCACTCTGCTGACCAACACTCTACACTGTATTCTGTCTGCTATACGAATTCTTCTCAATGCACAGTCAAAATTAAGGAATTGATACTGTGCATACATTGCACTCAGTTTTCAAGTTTAAAGCAAGGTTAATATAGAGGGAAACTGAGCTGTGGAGACCAAGTTTGGTAAAGGAATTGTATTTATTTTTCTGAAGCTATCAAACCATTCAAGTATAGGTTATAAAAACGTTAACATATAAAATTAGGAAGCTAAATAAATGATTCCTCATTGCTCTCTCTTTTCTAACACCCTTCCCCACTTCAAGGCTGCACAGCCTCCACCCCAGCGCCTGTATTACTGGGCTCATCTGATGAAACATCTGCTCCCCACAGAAGGTCCAGAACCTTCTGCTGTTGTGCATCTCTGTCCCCTGTGTTCACTAAGGCTGTTGCGGGCACTACAATGGTGCGTGAGGGAAATATTCTCTGCCCAGCCCCGAGGGTGGAAAACAACAAAGAAAAAACAAGCAAACCTGCCCTATCCCTCCTGTGAAAGCATAGCCTTAATGGAGGCCAGACCTAATGAGTGTAATTGTTGGGTGGGAATAATTTCCATGCTAATCCCTGCACTGCCATATGCCTACCAGGATGGTAAACACAACTGGCACTGAGATTTCCTGGCTGCAGTTAGAAAATCTGGACCAAAAGGGGAAACCTGACCATTTGCCAAAGACGGATCAATTAGGGAGTGAGAGTGAGTCCCTTCTTACCTGTTGTTTCATTGTCAGGGACTCAGCCACCACCTGTCCACCTCTGTATTCTCATCCAGAGACAGTCTGAAAGAAAGAGGCCTTGAGAATCCAGTCTTTTCAACACTGTTCGATACACTGGTCACGAATCCTCAGACATTCACCTGGGAGTGACCCCCTCCCAGCCCAGCCCCACTCACGTATGGGCAGAGTGATCAAAGACAGACAGGGGAGCCCCCTCCTCTCCTGGGGTCAAAAGGAAGAAGGCTTTGGCTACTCTGCACATCGGGAGACGATATTCTCATTTTACTGATAACAAAATGGCAATCGTCAGGTTTTATGGTGTAATGAGACCTGCTGTTCAGAGTTCTTAGTTAATGCATAATTCCTAGGGAAAACACCAAATCCCAGGAAACCCTCACACTGGTCACTTGGGGAGTCTTGTTTCCACTGAGTGGACACCACTCTCCAACATGCCATTTAATAATTCTTTGGTTAAATGCAGCAGCATTTATTTTCCAACACCCACCCCAGCCCTTAAGAGCCCCACCCTCCCTGCTGAGCCCTGGCCCCACCCTGGATTCATGTCTCCTCAGCCCTCTTGGCTCTTCCACATTGGGGATTCAGGCAACATAAAAGGCCTGGGACAGGAGGCCAGGCTACTTTGGAATCTATTTCATGGTGGGCGGAACAATCCAAGGACTTGCATCTTGTTGGAGGGTCCTGACATCAGCCACTAGAACCACCACCACCCTCCCCACCTCCACCCCCCACACAGGAAAGAAGTAGGAGGACATGGGTCATAAATCTGCTGTGGGTCCCACAGTCCCCACAGTTGGATGGGCTTATCACACATGGAGTTCAGGGGTTTTATTCAGGGGGAATTTAGTTGACCTCTTCAGATAGCTTAATGAAATGATAGCTGGAGTTCTGGCCTAGTAACTATCATTGGCAGAAACATCTTGGTTTCACAAGTATGTCCATGAGAGCATTTGTAAATTGTAAAGATCTACCTAAATCAGTGTTACTAAATAACTAGACTGCATGGACTACTACGGACACTGTGTCAGGAATGGGGTGGATTACAATTCTTTCATCCTGGAGGTCCCTCAAAGAGAAAATTTTTGTCGATATTTTTCAGTCTTTTACTTGGAACCAGAGCAGAACTGGACCATGGCCTCCTCTTGGGAGTTGTATTTTCCTAGGCTTCTCTGAGATCTCAAACTCTAGAGCGCCTTCAACTATTCCAGTCATTGCTTCTGGGTGTCTTCCTCGAGATCCACAAATTAGTCCTCTGGACGGGTGAGAGGGAAATGAGCTTCTTGTGCAGTGTCCCACCCAACTGGAGGACCCCAGTGCTCACCCACATACTCTCACTTTCCCCCAAGAGAAATCATGGGCCTCAAGTACCTCTCTTTGCCCTGAGCTGTGCTGCCTTGGGGAAGGGATGATGTGAGTAAAGCCACATTCTTCCTCATACCCTCTCCAATGCATGCAAACTCCGCCCCCCCCCCCCCCTTTTTTTTCTCCAGCAGCATGCTACAACATATCCCATGGAAACCTGCCCTTCTGCAAGGGTCCTCTCATTTGTGGGTGATTGTCTAAGACAGTTTTCCAGGACTTCCTGGGCTGTGGTTAAGAGGGGCTGGAGCTTATTCATGAGCCACTGCAGGTGCCACAGAGGGGACGAAATTCTGGATGCCCATCAGCGGATGCACCAGTGGGTGAGACTCCTCCCAGGTCCCTTGGTGTGTGGAGCTGGATCCCACAGCTCCCCAAAAGGCACTTTTGTCCGCCATGGATGGATGCTGAATTGTTGTTGTTGTTGGGAGGGGACAAAAACAAGGGATATCGTGAACACACAATGTGATTTATAGATGATGTAATACAGAATTGTACATCTGAAATCTATGTAACTTTACTAACAATTGTCACCTAAAACTTTACTATCAATCAAGTACGATGATGGAAGAAGTACATATTCATTTTTATGAGGACTCAAAAAATGCACATCTCATGCCCCCTTTCTGAAGAAGGTATTAGATGATACCCTCCAAAAAGGAGGAAAGCAAGGTGGTCAAAAATTTTCCCAACGTGACAAGTATTGAGGTGGCCCAAGAGCAGCTGATACCAACTTGAGCAGGCGGAATGAAAATCCTCTAAGGGACATGTCCCGGAGAGAATGGAATTGATAGAATATCTAAATGTGTAAGTATTTAGAAGTAAACTACTTCTAAAAAAAAACATAGCCAATGAGAAAGAAATTAAGATGAAATTAACAGAAAATTATATAAATGAAAACAAGGAGGCAATCCAGGAAAAGCAGAAAGAAGAAGAAAGGTGAAAAAGTGGTGTTACATTAGGAGACTCAGAAGGAAAGAGTCATGTAATACTGTAATATCATAATGCTACGATGGAAATCAGATCTGACAAACCCAAAATTGCAGAGTAAATATTTAGTATGATGGCAGTAGGAAAGAAGGAAACCTCAATATTCATTTACACAAGCATGAAATCAATAGATAATGTTTAAGACGGATAAATCAAGAGGCAGCAGTTTAAGACTGTTACCAGAATGATGTATACACATTAATACAAGCAAGCACAGAAAAATAAAAAAGGAAAGGGAAGAGAAAGTGTGAGGCTGTAGACTATGTTTTATGTTGTGTTACATAATTATACTTATTTTTTAAAACCTGTTCCATGAGGCTTTTTTAGCTGAAATTTCAAATCTAAAATTTCTTTATTAAAAAGTAATTTCACAATCCTTTTTTAAGACAGAAAATGAAAAACAAAGTGTTATATGATTACCTGTAGGTGGCGACATATTCTCTGTCAGCGTGAGACAAACCTTCCTAAAGCCTACCTCCTTTGCTTTTTCCTCACTCGTGTGATTACATTAAATTGTAAGGCATTTTCCTCACAAGAAATGAGAAGCCCAAACCGATTGGTCTTTACTGAGAAAATGGTTTGTTTCTATAGATTTTAGGCAACCACAAACATTTTTATGTTTCGTGTTATGTGAATATGCGAAACTGCAATCATGAAATGATCTAATATAGTAAGCATAGCCAGATAGTTTTCTTTCATAAAGGGGTGAATTCACTAAGCTCTTCTCTCATAAATATTTTCCTCCAAAGAAAAACCAGCAAATTTTCACAGAGCTAATCTTATTAGTTAACTACTTCACTTGAGAGTTCATTAAAAAATATCAAATTTTGAAAGCGCAAATGCTACTGGTTATGGCAATATAATCAGGAATCTACTAGGTACCGATTACAAAGAGAAAATTAGAGATTGAATTGATTTTACCTAATTCCACCTCCACTAGCTCTCGATGATACTACAAAGTCGATCATGAAGCAACAGAGAAGATTAATTTCTTGAGCAGTGGTTCCTGGATGCTACTCACATACAAGGTCTGACAATCAAGTTCGCAGACTTGTTGCAAGGATATTGCTAACCTTTTTTTGATATCAGAGGGATTATTCATTATGAATATGTACCAACTGGACAAACAGTTAACCAAGTTTACTATTTGGAAGTGCTGAAAAGGCTGCATGAGAAGTTAGACAACCTGACCTTTTTGCCAACAATTCATGGCTCTTGCATCACGACAATGCACCAGCTCACACAGCACTGTCTGTGAGGGAGTTTTTAGCCAGTAAACAAATAACAGTATTGGAGCACCCTCCCTACTCACCTGATCTGGCCCCCAATGACTTCTTTCTTTACCTGAAGATAAAGACATTTTGATGACGTTCAGGACATCCAAGGTAATACAATGACAGCTCTGATGGTCATTCCAGAAAAAGAGTTCCAACATTGCTTTGAAGGGTGGACTAGGCGCTGGCATCCATGCATAGCCTCCCAAGGGGAGGACTTCAAAGGTGACCGTAGTGATGGTCAGCAATGAAGTATGTAGCACTTTTTCTAGGATGAGTTTGCAAACTTAACATTCCATCCTCATATATTGCCCTGTCCTGTGTGGCACCTCAATTCTGCTCACTCTCTCGCCCTGCCCTCTCCTCTTACTTTCTCCCCAATCATGTCACCTATCCTCCTCTCACCTGTCAACCTGTCTATCCACTCACTACCTGAGAACTTTCTCTTAGTGCTTCCTTTGCACCCACTCACATCAGTGTTTTTGAGTTCTGTACTGATGAGGTCTGTGCATAGTCTTCAAGTCCCAGGCCAGAGGAAGAACAAGGTGGGCACACAAGGGCAGTGCAGGGAAGAGCACCTTGAACCCGAGAAGCACTGACGGTCCTTCACTGAAGCAGAAGGAACACTGACCTCGGGCTCAGAGACATTCAGGAACTGCTTGCTGATGTGCACGCCCCAGGCCAGAAACAGACTGCAGAATTTGTTGTTTTTGTTCCACCCAGGTTAATCAATCGTTTCCATAGTGCATTGAACTTTCTTCTTAAAACATACCCAGTGAACATAAGCTCAATCAAAACCCCATACGTTCTATTTTTTGTGTGGTGCTTGTAATACAAAATTTATTAATCTAGGTATTAATTACAATAGTACTAATTTATTTTTTAAACCATATTTGTCAAATAGACTTTGTTAATTGTGTTTTTAAATGTTACATTCAATTAAAAAATAATCAAACAAATGCAAGTGCTCCTGTCAAAAACCACTTCCAAATGTTAAAAATCATGTTGTCAATATTTACAAAATATACTGTGGGCATTACAAAGAAGCCAGGCCTTGTGTTCAAGGATTTGCTGTGGCCTGAATCCCCAATGTGGAAGAGCCAAGAGGGCTGAGGAGACATGAATCCAGGGTGGGGCCAGGGCTCAGCAGGGAGGGTGGGGCTCTTAAGGGCTGGGGTGGGTGTTGGAAAATAAATGCTGCTGCATTTAACCAAAGAATTATTAAATGGCATGTTGGAGAGTGGTGTCCACTCAGTGGAAACAAGACTCCCCAAGTGACCAGTGTGAGGGTTTCCTGGGATTTGGTGTTTTCCCTAGGAATTATGCATTAACTAAGAACTCTGAACAGCAGGTCTCATTACACCATAAAACCTGACGATTGCCATTTTGTTATCAGTAAAATGAGAATATCGTCTCCCCGATGTGCAGAGTAGCCAAAGCCTTCTTCCTTTTGACCCCAGGAGAGGAGGGGGCTCCCCTGTCTGTCTTTGATCACTCTGCCCATACGTGAGTGGGGCTGGGCTGGGAGGGGGTCACTCCCAGGTGAATGTCTGAGGATTCGTGACCAGTGTATCGAACAGTGTTGAAAAGACTGGATTCTCAAGGCCTCTTTCTCTTTCAGACTGTCTCTGGATGAGAATACAGAGGTGGACAGGTGGTGGCTGAGTCCCTGACAATGAAACAACAGGTAAGAAGGGACTCACTCTCACTCCCTAATTGATCCGTCTTTGGCAAATGGTCAGGTTTCCCCTTTTGGTCCAGATTTTCTAACTGCAGCCAGGAAATCTCAGTGCCAGTTGTGTTTACCATCCTGGTAGGCATATGGCAGTGCAGGGATTAGCATGGAAATTATTCCCACCCAACAATTACACTCATTAGGTCTGGCCTCCATTAAGGCTATGCTTTCACAGGAGGGATAGGGCAGGTTTGCTTGTTTTTTCTTTGTTGTTTTCCACCCTCGGGGCTGGGCAGAGAATATTTCCCTCACGCACCATTGTAGTGCCCGCAACAGCCTTAGTGAACACAGGGGACAGAGATGCACAACAGCAGAAGGTTCTGGACCTTCTGTGGGGAGCAGATGTTTCATCAGATGAGCCCAGTAATACAGGCGCTGGGGTGGAGGCTGTGCAGCCTTGAAGTGGGGAAGGGTGTTAGAAAAGAGAGAGCAATGAGGATCATTTATTTAGCTTCCTAATTTTATATGTTAAGGTTTTTATAACGTGTACTTGAACGGTTTGATAGCTTCAAAAAAATAAATACAATTCCCTTACCAAACTTGGTCTCAACAGCTCAGTTTCCCTCTTTATTAACTTTGGTTTAAACTTGAAAACTGAGTGCAATGTATGCACAGTATCAATTCTTTAATTTTGACTGTGCATTGAGAAGAAGCCGTATAGCAGACAGAATACAATGTAGAGTGTTGGTCAGCAGAGTGACAGACTAGGAAGCTCCAAGCTCTCACTTTCTCACAGTAACATCTATAAAACCACAGGAATCTGTGTGATCCAGCTGGGGATCTTAGGCCAGGGGACACAAAAAGTGGCAAGAATACTCTCTTTCCTGCTCCCATTACTGCCGGCCCTGGCAGGAGTATTGATTCACCCCCAGGATGTGTGTGTGTGTGTGTGTGTGTGTGTGTGTGTGTGTGTGTGTGTGTTTCTCCTTTCTGCCTGCCCCCTGAGCCCTCCTCCTCTCACCTGTCAACCTGTCTATCCACTCACTACCTGAGAACTTTCTCTTAGTGCTTCCTTTGCACCCACTCACATCAGTGTTTTTGAGTTCTGTACTGATGAGGTCTGTGCATAGTCTTCAAGTCCCAGGCCAGAGGAAGAACAAGGTGGGCACACAAGGGCAGTGCAGGGAAGAGCACCTTGAACCCGAGAAGCACTGACGGTCCTTCACTGAAGCAGAAGGAACACTGACCTCGGGCTCAGAGACATTCAGGAACTGCTTGCTGATGTGCACGCCCCAGGCCAGAAACAGACTGCAGAATTTGTTGTTTTTGTTCCACCCAGGTTAATCAATCGTTTCCATAGTGCATTGAACTTTCTTCTTAAAACATACCCAGTGAACATAAGCTCAATCAAAACCCCATACGTTCTATTTTTGTGTGGTGCTTGTAATACAAAATTTATTAATCTAGGTATTAATTACAATAGTACTAATTTATTTTTTAAACCATATTTGTCAAATAGACTTTGTTAATTGTGTTTTTAAATGTTACATTCAATTAAAAAATAATCAAACAAATGCAAGTGCTCCTGTCAAAAACCACTTCCAAATGTTAAAAATCATGTTGTCAATATTTACAAAATATACTGTGGGCATTACAAAGAAGCCAGGCCTTGTGTTCAAGGATTTGCTGTGGCCTGAATCCCCAATGTGGAAGAGCCAAGAGGGCTGAGGAGACATGAATCCAGGGTGGGGCCAGGGCTCAGCAGGGAGGGTGGGGCTCTTAAGGGCTGGGGTGGGTGTTGGAAAATAAATGCTGCTGCATTTAACCAAAGAATTATTAAATGGCATGTTGGAGAGTGGTGTCCACTCAGTGGAAACAAGACTCCCCAAGTGACCAGTGTGAGGGTTTCCTGGGATTTGGTGTTTTCCCTAGGAATTATGCATTAACTAAGAACTCTGAACAGCAGGTCTCATTACACCATAAAACCTGACGATTGCCATTTTGTTATCAGTAAAATGAGAATATCGTCTCCCGATGTGCAGAGTAGCCAAAGCCTTCTTCCTTTTGACCCCAGGAGAGGAGGGGGCTCCCCTGTCTGTCTTTGATCACTCTGCCCATACGTGAGTGGGGCTGGGCTGGGAGGGGGTCACTCCCAGGTGAATGTCTGAGGATTCGTGACCAGTGTATCGAACAGTGTTGAAAAGACTGGATTCTCAAGGCCTCTTTCTCTTTCAGACTGTCTCTGGATGAGAATACAGAGGTGGACAGGTGGTGGCTGAGTCCCTGACAATGAAACAACAGGTAAGAAGGGACTCACTCTCACTCCCTAATTGATCCGTCTTTGGCAAATGGTCAGGTTTCCCTTTTGGTCCAGATTTTCTAACTGCAGCCAGGAAATCTCAGTGCCAGTTGTGTTTACCATCCTGGTAGGCATATGGCAGTGCAGGGATTAGCATGGAAATTATTCCCACCCAACAATTACACTCATTAGGTCTGGCCTCCATTAAGGCTATGCTTTCACAGGAGGGATAGGGCAGGTTTGCTTGTTTTTTCTTTGTTGTTTTCCACCCTCGGGGCTGGGCAGAGAATATTTCCCTCACGCACCATTGTAGTGCCCGCAACAGCCTTAGTGAACACAGGGGACAGAGATGCACAACAGCAGAAGGTTCTGGACCTTCTGTGGGGAGCAGATGTTTCATCAGATGAGCCCAGTAATACAGGCGCTGGGGTGGAGGCTGTGCAGCCTTGAAGTGGGGAAGGGTGTTAGAAAAGAGAGAGCAATGAGGATCATTTATTTAGCTTCCTAATTTTATATGTTAAGGTTTTTATAACGTGTACTTGAACGGTTTGATAGCTTCAAAAAAATAAATACAATTCCCTTACCAAACTTGGTCTCAACAGCTCAGTTTCCCTCTTTATTAACTTTGGTTTAAACTTGAAAACTGAGTGCAATGTATGCACAGTATCAATTCTTTAATTTTGACTGTGCATTGAGAAGAAGCCGTATAGCAGACAGAATACAATGTAGAGTGTTGGTCAGCAGAGTGACAGACTAGGAAGCTCCAAGCTCTCACTTTCTCACAGTAACATCTATAAAACCACAGGAATCTGTGTGATCCAGCTGGGGATCTTAGGCCAGGGGACACAAAAAGTGGCAAGAATACTCTCTTTCCTGCTCCCATTACTGCCGGCCCTGGCAGGAGTATTGATTCACCCCCAGGATGTGTGTGTGTGTGTGTGTGTGTGTGTGTGTGTGTGTGTGTGTTTCTCCTTTCTGCCTGCCCCCCCTGAGCCCTCCTCCTCTACATTTCATGACAGCAATGGTCGTGACCATGCCAATGAGCCAGAAGCCTCTGTCAGGCTGTGTCCTTTAGTGTACACCAAGTTAGTATGATGGGTCCAGGTTCAGTTGTCCCCTTGGCTGTCCCTGCTGTGGCAAGGAAATGTCCTTCCCTTGGGAAAGCAGCCCAAAGCTCATGGAGAGAAGAAGTACAGTTGTGTACGTTGGAGCGAGCAGTCCCTGGTGTGGGCAGCTGAGGTGGCCAAAGGAACTGTCAGGGCCTCCTGATATGGGCGAAGAGGCTGAGGACATAAGGGAACCCAGGCCTGCAGAATGTGGGTCCCGCCCCCTGTTTGGCCCTGGGTAGCAGAGAAGTTGAGGGGCTGAGATGCAGGCTGCCTGCTCAGGGACCGGAGTGGAGGAGAGGTGAAGAAGCAGGAATCTGTTTCTAAAGATGCTCTCCTTTCAGTCTCCTGATACCAAGATTCAGAAAAGACTTCATTCCAGTTTTTGAAAACTGCTTTAGCTATTCTCATGCCTTTGCCATTGCATCAGTGTTTTTTAAAAGGTAAATTCATGGGTTTGTTTGTTTTGTTTTCTTACCACTAAAAGTTCTACAACCTGCTGTTTTCATTTATCACCATCAACATCTTCCCATGTCAGTACCTCTCTATTTAACTGATTAAAACATATAAATAAACCTAAATTGACAGTATTGTACGCTGGGCATCTTCCGCGGATTTTGTTGTTGTGGTGGTTTTACACCTTTACCTCTTAATGGCTATTTCCTCCCCAATTTTGGAATTATACTAAGTATCACTGATATTGACATCTTATTACACATCTATTTACAAAAAAGTTCCCCGTACCTGTTGGTTTTCATTTGGCTTTGCTTGTGGTATATGTAAGATGAACGTTGTTTGAACTTAATATGGTCGTGTTGATCCATTATTTCCTTGGAGTCTTCTGGGATTTTTTCTCCTGCTTTAGAAAGGTCTCCACTCTGAACTTGTGAAATTGAAATGATTCGTCTGTTTCCGAGCAGTGCTTTCACGGCTTTAGTTTCATACTCCCACCGGATGTAGTCCCGCTTAATTTTCCAAGCCGGCCGGGAGCCCCGAACCACTCGTGCCTCTCGGAGACCCAGGGCAGGAGGTCAGTCCTGCCAACGTTTTCAGCACATTTTCCCTGTGTCCTTCGGAGCTCGGAAGCAGCAAGCAACCGATGACAGACACATTGGGGAGACTATTCCCTACCCAAGGAGACGATGGTCCCAAGGACCTCTTGTAAAATTTTCCACATTCTCTTTCTCTGCGGGGTCACTCCCAGCTAGACGCCCCCAGACCTAAAGTGTAGATCTAAGGTAAGTCAGGAGCAGAGCAGGTGTCTGCAGGGGGACGGTGGTGTGTCCTCACCAGTCAGCAGTCCTCGTCTATGCTGCTAACGTGTGCGCTGGTTTTTGGACACCATGTGGTGGCTGCCTTTACATTTTCCTCCCTCTGTAGCTTTGGTGAAATCTGCAATGGATGGGATTTGGCCAAAGTAGGGAGCTATTGGGAGTGTGAGGGGTGGCAAAGTTGGGAAGACACAAGGAGAGAGAGAAAAGGAAAGGCACGTGGCCAAAGCCGACAGCACCAGTATTCCCTAGTGGTGTCCCAACCAAGTACTCACCAGGCTTGACATTGCTTTGCTTCTCAGATCAGAAGCCTTCAGGTTCCTTAAAGGCGGTGTGGCCATGGACATCGGCAGCTGAGCCAGCATCCCAGGAGCCCCTGCTGCAAAGCCCTGCCACACCAGGCTCCATTCACCAGAGCACGTAGCGGTTCTGGGTTCCCCCACCTCCTGTGCAACGGTGGTCCTGCCACATCCCCGTTGTTCCGTGGGTTGCCGGCAGGCTACCTCCTCTGAGTTCCTGGAGACACTACACTCTCAGGGTGTGTAGCCAGATGCCTCAGGGGAGGACCAGCTGGAAGTACTGGAAGTGATGGAGAGGAAAGTCAAGTCCCCTATCTTTCAATGTGGCCGTCCTTCTCTTGCTCACTCCTGCTCTACTCAGGCATTCCACAAACAGTCATGTTGACGGCTGGGTTCCAGGGACAGCACTAGCAGGTACAGCCACAGTGACGGCATCTTACGGGGACCAGTGCCAGGCAGCCTGTCCCCCCCACCTCGGGCAGCTCATCTGGCACCGGTGCCTGACTCTCCTAGGTCACACACAGGTCTTAGAATCTAGATCTAGTGGCCTCTAATATTATCCCTGAACAACAGACTGTCTGCCAAGGAGACACGTGGACCCCCAGGTAATTGCAATCAGGTTGGTTTAATACAAAGAGGAGTGGTGCGTGGTGGTGGTGAGGGGGCGGCTGTGCCTGCATCTGTCTGTCTCCACACCTCCTGTTGCCCCGCGGCCCAGCCTCCGAGCCCGTTCGCTCCTCCTCAAAACCCTCCTCTGCCTCCCATACCGTCCTGTCCTGGCTGAGGCTCAGCAGGAGTCTTAGCCTCCAAGTGGTGATTCAGTTTCTCAATAATGAGGGATGCAGCCTGAATGTCTTCGATGTGTATACATACCTACATACATACATACATAAATGAAAACAAAAATCATCCCGACTGTTAATGCTGCCGATGAGGGGAGGGTGACAGAGGGTCGCTCAGGCTCTTGGTCCAGGAGGGAGGGTGGGAGAAGGGGAAGAATCTGACCTTTAGTGAACTTGACCCACACATGGCCTGTGTTTAATCCTTTCATCTATCCAGTCATTTATCCATCATCATATACTTCAAGTGTGACCGCAACATTTGGGGGGACTTGGGGGGAGGAGAGGAGGCCAGAAGGAGCCTGGAGAAGAAGTGAGCATCAAGAAGGGCTTGGTAGAGGGGGTGACATCTGAGCTGGGTCTCAAGGACAAGTTATCATCTAGCCGGGGCCTGGCACCAAGCAGGAGCAAAATCCATGATGAATTGAGCGAGCGAATAAAAAAATGGGCGTCTGCCTACCTGAGTAAGAGGAAGGGCAGCCCACCCAGACCAAGGCTTGGAAACACAGGGCGCCCTGGGGAATGTGATGACAAACCAGCGGTTTTGAGTTGCTGCCTTGGCATTTAACAGAATGGCCACCCTGCTCACAACCAGGGTCAGGACAGTTCGTGTCCCACCACAAGTTCCCACTTTGCTGCTCACGGGGCACCTGTAACAATAACCACTTAGAGCAGAGCACACGAAAAAGTTAGTGATCTCCGCCCCAACCACCTTATAAATAATAGGTGCTGGCTTCTCTGCTCTCTGTCTCCTAGTGGCTCTTGGAATGGAGGACTGCCCTTCCCCCAGCTCATTGCACCACCCACCCGTAACCCCATTTCTGAGATCTCCAAGTAATAAATCTTCTGACTTCACTTCCTTTGTGTCAGTGTATCAGTTGTACCTCCGATCCAAATGACTCTGGGGTTTTCATTTCCCCAAAGCTGGAGATCGGATGCTGGTGGAGCTGCCTGCTGACCACGTGTACGTGGCCTTTGCCTCCTCATTCAGCAGGTCATACAAATATTAATAAAGCAGCTCCTGGTCCCCAACACAGGGAATAGTGGGAGAGGCCGCAGGGTGATGCCTGCCTCACACCGTCTATGGCCATCTTGCCACCACAATAGCCTGTGTTCTGGTCCCTCTGGGGACCCTCGTCTGTCCTCTGCTCTGGGTCCCTGCTTGTCATTCCCAGCAATACCTGACTGTGTTGGTCGGTGTCCACATGTGTAATTCTACCTGCATCCAGTTGTGCTTTTTGAAGAGGGAAAGGTCAGAGTGCAGTCCCGGGTTGTAGAGGAAGGGAGAGGAGGAAGAAAATCCCCACAGCAGTGGGATGATGGGGCCACAGACATCAGGAGGGTGGGGTGGGGCAGAGGCCATGCCTTGGGGCTCAAAAGGGAGCCCCTGGTGGCTTCCACAGCAAGACTGAGGGACTTCAGGAGGAGGCGGTACTCATGAGTCAAGGGACGACCTTCGTCTGTGACACACTGACTATGAGACGCTCAGGGGACCCCACCCAGGGCAGAAATATCCAGGAGGAGGTAGTGTCAGGATGGGACCTAGTGTCCCAGTGAGATGGGGGTGGGGCAGAGGGAAGGGGACCGAGGACTGTGAGGAAGTGCATTGACTGGTGTCAGCAGGGGGGACCCTTCATGTTCATTTCACAGCCTCCTGGAGCCTAAGAGACACGGGGCCCGGGGAGGGCACGGGCTGACTTACCCCAAATCCCCCTGAGCTTCCTCTTGGAATAACTGGAGTAGAAGTTGCTCAATTCATCAGATTGGTAACCAGGCTCAGATTAGTTACCTCGGAAGGTGAAGGATTTCAAAGCCAAGCAACATGTAGACTCAAGGCAAAACTAAGAATCCAGAATGGAGCCAGAGACTCTTAACATGTAACTCATCGAGGCCTCGGGACCTTTGCACTTGGTGTTTTCGCAGTGTGGAATGATTTGCTCTCTGCAGTGCTTGCTCCCTAAATATACTCAGAAATTTGTTAAAACAGCCTTCCTAACTTTATTTTTTATCACCTGACTTTGTGTATATTTTGCTTATTTTTTCCCCGTCTACCCGACTCATCTGTCAGGTCCTGGAATTGAGACCTCTGTCTGCTTCACTCACGGCTGCACTCTGTTTCTGAAACAGGCTTGGCAAACAGTAGGGTCTCAGTGACTGTACATCGAGTGAGTGAACACTGTGAGTGGGGTGGGGACACCTGTCTGTCCTCTAGCACTGTCCCAGATGCAGAATGAAGGGGTCAGGACGATCATATGAAGATCTTGTTCTTTTGGAAATGTCTCGTTGCTATAAAAGATGCAAAATGAAGTCCCAGGAAAACACCTGCCCTGATTTGGGGACAGTCCTGAATATAATAAACTGCTAGCCATGAGCGGGTCCAGGCTCTCAGAGGCGTGTTACATTCTCCCAGTGTCTTCTTTCATCTCCCTAAGAAACCCCACATTCAGTGTGCAGGCACATAGCTGGTGGAACCCCATTAGTCACTCTGGGCTCTCTGGTCAGCAAAAGTAATAAGGCAGGAAGAGGGAAGAACAATAGCAAGAACTGAAAGTTAGCAGGAGGGGTTCAGGTGAAGTCTCTAAACCCCAGGAGGACAGTAACACAGGCGCACACCTGCATTCATCCCCTAAGATAACCCTGCAGGTAAGAAAGCACCTAGAACCCAGTGAGGCCACATCTAAACCCTTAGAAAGAATTCTCCTCCTCTGTCCCTCATCATTCAGAACTTCCAATGATACTGTATACAAATATGAAAGTAACACATTCCACATCTGTTCAGCAAATATTCGGGAAAACTGCACTAGTCAGGTGGTGAGACAGCAGTGGGACTCCATCGGAAAATGTGGATGGTGACATTTTTCTCGAGCACCCTTTGGCAATATGTATTAAGAAATTGTAAATGCTATAGCTTTTGACTTAGTGATTCTACTTCTGGGAATTTATGGAAAGACAGCAATGAGAGATGCTGACCAAAATGTTCACTGCAGCTTCACGTATGGTGACCCAAAATCGGAAGTGACTTAAATTCCCTACCAATAAGAAAACTGTAAAAACAATCAGCCTGTACTATTCCATAAATACCATGTTGCCTAAGAATCATGTTTATTCATGGGTCCCTCATTATTTCTTTTAAACTTCCTCTGTCGCTGAAGTCGAGGGGCCTCTCCGTTTCCTCCAGCCATTTTCCCATCCCGATGACAGGAAACGTGGGACGCCAGAGTGCCCCCTCAGTGGCTTGCTACTGCAGCCCCCAGAAGTCCTGTCCCACAAAGGCAGGGTTCCCAGTGACCACGGAATACAAAACAACTCTCAGGCACCACACATCCACTGCGGGACCATCGTGCTTCTGGCCCAGGAGGACGTCTGGGGCAGCATACAGGGGTAGAGCGGCTACCACAATAAGTGTTCAACATACTGCCCATCAACTCATTGCTGAGGCTAAAGTTTGCAATTTTTCGTTCATTTCGCATCGCAGCAGGTGCTCTGCTTCAGGTCCTTGTGGATGATACCCTTCTCGTGGCACTACTGCCCAGCGGAGAGTAGCTGTTGAAATCTGCATCAGGCCTCTTTCCCTGTTATGCGGCTGTGGTTCACAAGATACTCAAACACGTCTCTTCCACTAACATATTCCAAGAGGAGGAAGAGTGCTTCTGGTGAGTCCATCACCTGGAATGCTTTTACGATATTTGGGTGATTCGGGGCCTTTATGCTCTGAGCTTTGCACGACAGTCTCTGGAGGCGGGTGGAGCTCAGCTGACTCCTGATAATGACCTTCCTGAAAGAAGGGAGAGCTTTCGTCATATTTACCCCAATGTGGTCTTCAGCAGATCTTTCCTTATAAACCTTGGAGGCCAGATGGCAGTGAGTTGATTGAATCAAGGTATTGAAGGAACAAAAAGGTGTCAACCAACAATCCAATATCTGATGAAACTGTCCTTTTAAAATGAGGGAGACATTTAGCCATTCCCAGATAAACCAGAGCTGAGAGAGTTCTTTACCATTAGACCTGCCCTGCCTGAAGGGTGTCCTTCAGGTTGGAACGAAAGGACACTGGGCAGTGACTCAAAGCCTCAGAAGAAATTAAACCTCTGCTGAAGTCAGTATGTGAATAATTATACAAAGTAGTACTATTGTGACTTTGGTTTCTAGCTCCACTTTTTTGCTTTCTATATAAAGAGGTTAATGTACTTTAAAAACAAGAAACTTTATGTTTTTTGACTTGCAACACATAAATGTAATTTTGTGACAACAGTAACTGAAAAGGTGTGACATCAGTTCTGTATAGGAGCAGTTATTATGAAAACTAAGAAATTGAAGTCAAGCTGGTATGAACTCACACAGGAGTGTTAAATGTACTCCCCATGGTAACCAAAAGAATAGAAAAGGACTATAGAATATACACAAAAGGAAATGAGAAAGGAATTTAAACATTTCCTTACAGAAACGTCAACTAAGTACAAAAGAGGACAGTCATTCATGAAATGAGCAACAAAAAACCCCATAAGGGATATAGAAAGCAAACACCAAAGTGACAGAGAACTAACTGATAATCTCTCCTTGTCAGTAACTACTTTAAGTGCACATGGGTTAAATAGGCAGAGATTAGCAGAATGGGTAAAACACATGAACCTACTATACACTGTATGTTAGGGACTCACTTTAGATCCAAAGACACAAAACGGTTGAACTTGAAAGGATGGGAAAAGATAGTCCATGCAAACAGTAACAGAAAAGAGCAGTGCCCATTCAAAGGAAAAAAAGATAATTGTGGATTAAAAGACATAGTTTGGCAGAACGGATTAAAAAACACAATGTATTTGCTGTCTACAAGAGACTCACGTCAGATCAGAAGACATACAGATTGAAAGTTAAAGTACGGAAAAGATATTCTGTACAAATAGCACCCAAAAGAGGGCAGGGGTGGCTGTACTAATATCTGACAAAATCGCCTGTAAATCAAATATAGCCATGTTCATGGCAACATAATTCACAGTAGCCAAAATGTGGAAGCAACCCAAGTGGCCATTCAATGGATGAATGCCTAACCAAAATGCGGTGAATAGAGACAATGGACTATTTTTGAAATTTGAGAAAAAAGGACGTTATGTTACAACATGCGTGAAGCATAAGGGCTTTTTGGTACGTGAAATAGGCCAGTTGCAAAAGGACAAATACTGTGATTCCACTTCTATAAATACAACACGGAGAATAGTCAAAGCGATAGACACCAATAGTGGTTCCCAGAGACTGGGGACTGGGAGGAATGTTTAGCTATTTTTCCGTGGATATAGTGATTCAGTTTTACAAATGAAGAGTTCTGGACATGGATGTTGGTGATGATTGCCCAACAGTACGAATATATTTCACATCACTGTAGTCCACGCTTAAAAATGGTTAAGGTGGCAAATTTTGCAAAGTGTATTCTACTATGAGAAAAACTGCACGTGTGGAGGGGCTGGTTTGTCTCATCCCTCCCTATCCAGCCGTCTTGTGACTCTGTGTGTATTGGACAGGCAAGGAAGTGAGTAGGAGAGGTCAGCAGAGAGATTCCTGGCTAAGGATTCCTGGCTGTATTGCATCCTCCTGAGCCAGGGAGACTTCTCTCTCCTGGTTTTTAATCACATTGATCTCAGTCATTTCATTACTCTTTCCAGAAAATCGCATTAGGCTAAAAAATATGAAATTGATAACCTACTTATTGGCACTAGAAAACTAGAAAGTGGGTCAGCTATGGAAATAATTCTGGGTACTGTATTCACCGTGAACAGACACGATCTGCATAGGATTCAAGTTTCATGTCAATTCAGCCCATTCTTCAACATCGGCAGAGCAAGGACAAAGGGAACTTGAAGAAAACATATACTTAACTGGAAAATTTACCTCACAGCCCACCAATTTCACAGATCACACGAGGAAAAAAATCTGTTGAATGTAAGACAAGGCGGTTAAATCAGGGTTCATCTGTAAATATAAAATACATCACTATCCTTACCAAGTACAAATTGTAAAATTATTTACTAAGCATCAAGAAATATTTTCAATATGTAAAAAAGACTGGAAAAGATATGAGACCTCAATGTGAATCTGACAAAATTAATTTGAAAGGAAAGGAAATTTGGAAAATTAAAAGCACCTGTATTAGTCAGTGTTCTCCAGAGAACACTGTATGTATATATATGTGTATACATATAACATACATATTATTATTATTGTTGTTATTATTATGTGGGATTGATTTACGAGATTATGGAGGCTGAGAATTCCCACGATCTGCCATCTGCAAGCTGGAGGCCCAGGAGAGCGGGTGGTGTAGTTCCAGTCCCTTTCTGCAGACATGCCTGGGGACGAGTGAAGCCAATGCTCAAAGGCGGGAGAAGATGTGTATCTGGGCTCAAGCAGAGCTGGATTGTATGCCCAGCCTCATTGGGGAGGGCCATCTTCCTTACTGAAGTCTGTGGATTCAAAGGCTAATCTCTGTTTGTTTGTTTTAATTTATTGTGGAATACTGGGCAACAGTATATTTCTCCAGGCCCCATCAACTCCAAGTCATTGTCATTCAATCTAGTTGTGGAGGGCGCAGCTCAGCTCCAAGGCCAGTTGCCCTTTTTCAATCTTTAGTTGCAAGGGGCACAGCCCACCATCCCATGTGGGAATTGAACCAGCAACCTTGTTGAGAGTTCCCGCTCTGACCAACTAGCCATTCAGGGATGGAACAAACGTGCCCCTTATCCAGGAAAGCACACTGTCCAGTGGGCCAATGGGAGTATTAACACACCTGGGAGGCCATCCGTTGAATGGGATTTGGGACAGAACATCTAGTGTCACAGGAAAGGGGGTCAGTCACCTCCCTCCGTCCAGGGTTCAGGGGCGTCTCTGAGGGGAGCTGTGAAGCGGAGCACCGGGAAGCGGCGGGGCCTGGCTGCAGGAGGAGGAGGATGGGAGCCTCTCAGCAGAGGGCTGGGGCCTGAGAATCCCAGCATGAGGACGGGCGGAGTCCTGGGCTGCCCTTGAGGGCCTCAGGGGAGAGGCTGGGGGCCAGGGACAGAACCAACCTCCGGAGCGGGAACTTGACAGGTCCTAGTGATGAAGAGGAGGGAAGATGATGAAGGGTTTAAAGCAGGATAGCCAGGCAGCGGGCGGTGTCCACACGGGCCAAAGTTAGAAAGGCCGGTTGGGGTTTTAACGGACATGGAATCTGACATGGACCTGCAGCCCATGGAACCCCTGGAAGTGTGTTGGGGGGCGGGGGGCTGGGCTCGAGGCCAGCAGGATGAGCGCGGATGGGGATTGTCAAGTCCGCAGCGACCCCTACCCACATATCAGGAGTGTACAGGACGTGGGACGTGGGGACTCCGAAAGGCAGGTTTGAAGTGGAAGGAAGGAAACTCCTTTCCCTGGGAGTGACTCTAGCTGCAACCCATGATGCCCTGTAGGGTGGCAGGAAACTGTGAGGGATATGGGGGCGGAGCCTCGCCTCCAGAGGGCGGGGCCGATGAGGGCGGGGCCTGAGCCTCCTACTCGCCCTGACCTCCTCGGGTTCTGTCCCTCCTTCTTCCCAAGGGAATTGCAGTCTCTGGGTTCAGAGCCATCCGCGTGGCTTGGTATCCAGTGGAACAGGGCTGCCTCCATCACTCCAGTTGAGTGTTTCAACCAATATACGATAAAATCTTAGAGTTATGAGGGTCACTTATAATAAATGCTCACTTTTCTTCCTAACAAGTAAAAATGTTTCAGTTAAAAACCCTTTCTGTGAGGGATGGAGACTGACCACCCTGTCCCTCGGCTATAAATTCCCATCTGTCCTTGTTGTGTTCAGCATTGAGCCAACTCTCTCTCCCCATTGCAGTGGTCTCTATCCCTATTTCAACAGTCCTCCCTAGAATAAAAGTCATTCTTACCATCGTGAACTCGTGTCACGGATAATTGTTTTCAACTGGATGGCTGTCCTGCAAGTGCCCCAAGTGGGATTATCATGGGAACAGCGCTTCTTATCCCTGAAGAGCAGGCTCCACTTCCCTGCCAGCCCACAAACAAGCCGGTCACACCTTCCTGCAGAGATCAGGGCCCTCCCATTCTTCTGATACTGCACAGCCCCTCCCACAGTCCCTGAGGGTTCACTCTGCTCACGTGGGCCCCCTCCTGAGGGCCCTACGTGCCACACGCTGCCCTCTCCTGGGCTGTGAGTACACGAGATTATCAGGCAGCTGCTGATTACAACAGCTCAGTATCAGCGGGTGCCATGTGTTCCACCACCCTCCTAATCCTAGGGAGGGAATCCTCCCTCACCATAAAGAAGACGGATCACAACACTGTCCTCATCCCCTGTGTCACCCAATCCCATCTTTAATCTCTTGCTCATGTATCTCTCCACTCCTCTTGGCCTCCCCGCCTTTCTAGGCTGCACCACACCATATCTTTGCTAAGATCTGATCCCTGCCAGACCGTCCCTTCTCTTTATCTGCACCCCCCCCCCCCACACTCGGCCTAAGGTTCCTGACCACTCTGCACGCCAGCACAATGTGGGCCACCAGTTTGAACTTCTGATATGCCCAACACAAAGAGAGCAGCTTCATGACAAAGAGTGGAGTTGTGTCTCTTCATATGAACACATTCCCTAAGCCCGTAATATATGCTGCCCTGCGTGGTCACACAGGGGCTGGGAGCTTCATATGAGCCAGCTATTGTTCTAGTGGGACACAGTTTCTGAGCCATAAAAGAGTATAAACCTGAATATATATATATATATATATATACACACACACACACAGAGTGCCAAAAAACTGTCTTAAATTGAAATATTCAATACATACCAATAACAAATGATGAATAGAACACACGTTTGATTTATGCAATTACAGGAAGTGCTCAAAGATATTTTAATATACTGTTTTCTTTTCTTAAAATTAGTATAATTTTTTGGCATCATCTGTGTGTGTATGTGTGTGTATTATATACATTAAAACAACCATAAGAATCATAGTCAAAAGACAAATAGAAAAATGAAAAACCTATTTACAATTCACATCATAATTAAAGGGTCTATTTCCTTAATATATACAGAGCCCTTAGGTATCAATAAGTAAAAGGATACCCACTCCATAGAAATATGGACAAGGGATATAATTAGAAATATCCAAAGATATAGAACCTCACTCACTCATGATAAGACATGCAAATTCCACGAGAACGCACATGACAGGCAGCCCTTGACGATGGCCCCAATGACCCCTGTCTCCTGGACGGACACTCTTGTGTAATCCCTTCTCCTCAAGTGCGGGCTGAACTCAGTGACTGGCTTCTAGCCAAGAGAAGCAAAGATGTCACTTCTGTGATTAGGTTACAAAAGAGTGATCAGTCTTCCTAGCAGACTCAATTTTCTCCTCAGGGCAGCAAGCGGCCATGTTGGGAAAGAACTGCAGATGGCCTGTGGGCAACAGCCAGTGACACACAGAGACCCTCAATCCGACAGCCTTCCAGGAGCCAAATCCTCACTCACACTGTGAGGGAGCTGGGAGGATGGCTATGGCCATGACTGACACCTCCAATGCAGCCTCTTGGGAGACCCTGCAGCAGAAAACCCAGCTCAACTAGATCTGGGTCCACAGCAATGATGAGGCAATGAGTGCTGTTGTAAAGGCCTGGATCGACGACCCATGGAGAGGACTCACAGCCATACAGGGCATCCTCTGATCCCCTCCTGGGTGTGGCACTTACAGGCTGACAAACACACAAGGGTCTTCCAATAGCCACGGACAGACCCTCATTATCAAGGGCTAGCGAGTTGGGAGCAAAGGGCCTGGACACGGTTTGCAGGGCCCGCCATTGTAGACACTCTGTGAAAATCTTTTCATAAAAGCGGACCGGCATGGTCCTTCCTGTGAGGGACCAGGAGGACAGCCCAACCTGGCTGTGGCCCCGTACGGGTCTGGTGGTCAGAGTCTCCTCCACGGAAGTTTCAGATGTCTGTCTCACTCAGGAGTCAGGGATCGGCCATTGTTGGCCTCAGAGGATGCCCAAGGCCAAGAAACAGGATGAGCAGCGGGAACCAGACAAGGCTGTCGAGCTGGTCAGGGCAGTGAGCCTTTGCCTGCCTGTCCCATTCTTCTGCTTGACCTTCTCAGCACTTGTCGGGTCTCACCTGGGCTGGCAGGTTTTAGGTCAATCCAGGAAGATAGATGAGATGGACATCGGCGGGCATTGTAAAAGAATGAAATGAATTTGTTGAGGGTCTTAGGATTCGTTCATTGCAGTATGAAATGTAGTGAGGAGAAACATTGCAGGGGTTTATAGTAATAATAAAAATTGCCACCTTACACATTTTTGGGTTTAAACCATTTTTTGCGCTTAATTGTTTTTACAAAATAGCAGAATAAAGTTTATCCAAAAACAAGTCTCTGACCTACTGAAGGTGACAAAGGAAGGGTGTCAGCCCATGGAATGTTCTACATCTGCCTGGGAGCTGGGGGCCCACTCATTCCAGCAGTGATCACCTGAACCGCAGGCTGCTTGCAGCCATCAGCCTAGAAGGCCAGACCACGGTGCCCACAGCAATCAGTCCACTGCTCAGGTCTGGGCCGATCACTGACAGTTCCTCGTTTTTAATCCTGCCATCATCTCAGCGCTCATCCCTGAGAAGCCCGCTTCCTGGAATCCCTGCACCACCCACTTACCCAGATCGGGACTCCACTCGTGGTCCACTCAACAGTGGCCAAAGCTGGGAACAACTGTGGGTAGGGGAGGAGGGAGGAGCAAATAGAGTGACACAAAGAGGGAGAAAGAAGCCGTGGGTGGCAAAGCCCACAGCACTCGGTATTCGCTGGTGGTCTGCCAACCAAGTACTCACAGGGCCCAACCCTGCTTGGCTTCAGAAATGAGAAGTAACAATGCACTTCAGAATGGTCATATAGCGTTGGCAGCTGAGGCCGGCACGCCAGAAGCCTGTGAAGCACGGCCCCACCACTCTAGGCTCCATTCACCAGCAGGCTGCTGTTCAGGTGATGTTAGCCGTGGGAAACATTCCAGGCAGGAGGAACAGTGTGTGCAAGACTTTGAGGCTGGAGCGTGTATCATTCACTGCAGCTACCAGATGCAAGTGCCACAGAGAGGGCAGCTGAAGCAACAGAAATGTGTTTTCTCACCGTTCTGGAGGCTGCACAGCAGCGAGCACTGGCGTCTCTTCCTCTTCTTCTAAGGGCACTAGCCCGACCAGATCAGGGCCCCACCCCTACGACCTCATTTCACCTCAGCACCTCCTCACAGGCCCTGTCTCCCAGTGCAGCCACACTGGGTTAGGGCTTCGATACCTACATCGGAGGAGCCCAACATTCATTCTCCAACGGAGGTGAGGCACATCTGAGAAACTGGAGCATGCATGGGGAGTGAGGTTAGGCAGTGTCTAGGTTATCTGTTGTATAAGAAACCACCTGAAATTCAGTGTTGTAAAACATTAATCTTCATTTATTTACCAAAGATTTCACAGTTTGGGCAGAGCCCAGGGACCCGCTCCTCTCTGCCCCATGTGACATCAACTGAGGCTGTGCTCACAGTGGCTGACACTGGGAGCTCTCGTGGGGTGACGCCCAGGGGCCTTGGCCGCCTTCAGTGGCTGCGTGGGCTTCTTCCTCTCAGCATGATGGCTGGTTTGGAAAGCAAACGAGCAAAAATTGCCAGTGTTTAAAGGTGGGCCTGAACCTGGCACGAGTGTCATCCCTGCCATTGTAGAGGTGACAGAGCCCAGACAGAGCTACTTAGGGATCTTTTTTGTAATGAAAAGGATATAGATTTTAAGTATACAACGTGATGTTTTTGCATACATAGTGAAATGATTACTGCAGTCAAGCTAATTCACATATCCATCCTGACATAGTTACTATTTGTGTGTGTGTGTGTGTGTGTGTGTGTGCATGCATGTGTGTGCAAACAGCTGAAAGCAGGTCCCAGCAGATTTCCAGTACACACTACAGTACTGTTAACTAGAGTCACCATGCGGAGCGTTAGATCTGTAGACTTACTCATCCTACCTAAGTACAACTTTGTGCAGTTTGCCGCCATCTCTCCGTTTTCCTCATTCTGGCCATTGGTGATGACCGGGTGTGGCAATAATCATTGACAACTTTATGTTTGGCACCCTCTCCTGGGCTGTATTTCTCCTTGCCCTTGAAGTGTATATTAGCCAGCTCCTTCTCTTAGCCAACACAACCTGAAATTGTTAAGACACTTGGCAAAAGCACACCACACATGTGAAAGGTGAGGCAAGTGGTCATAAACGGCACTGTCTCTGGGTTCTTCCCTCGCAGCCAGTGCACAGGGCTCCATGACTGGGTCTGCAGTGGAGAATGTGCATTTTTCTGGAGTGAGGTCCATGACTCAGATCAGATTTCCTATTGGAAAAGCACCTCAGACACACAGGCTAAGGGCTCAGTCCCACAGGACGGCCCACCCCTTCAGATGCCAATCACAAGTCCAGGTTGTCACCTGTGTTCCTGACTGACTGACTATGAATCATAGGCTTTCACTCCCCCCTTCCTTGGGTTTCATTAACTTGCTAGAGCCTCTCACAGGCCTCAGGAAACAGAGTGCTAGATTACCAGGTTATTACAAAGGATAGGAAAGGATGCAAATCAACAGCCAGGTCAGGATACACATGGAACAAAGTCCCGTAGAAAGGAGCTTCTGTCCCTGTGGAATTTGGGTCTAAAATGGCGGCACATGGAAGTGTTCTGGTTCCCCAATGTGGAAGCTCCTTGAACCCTCTTCTTTTGCGTTTCATCAGATAGGTATGATTGATGAACTCATTGCCCTGGAGGTTGGTTTCACCTCCTGTCCCACTGCCCTCTCTGGAAATCAGGGGGCGGGACTGAAAGTTCCAGCCATCTATTCATAACCAGGTTCCCTGGCAACAAGCCCTCATCTTTAGGTGCTTTCCATAAGTCATTCCATTAGCACAAACCCCGTGGTGGTGACAAGGGAATTATTATGATTAACAAGAAACACATTGCACCTTGATAACTCGGAAGTGATTTCAGGAACCGAGGACAAGAGACCAAATATATATATAAAAAAATGTCCCCATTGCTCAAATCACTCAGGCAATTCCAAGGGTAGTGTGAGCCAAGAACCCCAAATAAAGACCAAATGTACGTGAGGAACATATTTTGATCACCTGAATGGCCTAACATCCTCAAGTTATAACACTCTTATGTGACCCTTCACCAGCTTAACTTCTAGAACTTAGCGAACCTGCTCCTGCACAGTTCTGACCCCACCTGGTTATCGATGTCACCAAATTACATCTTGATGCATTGCGTGTCCCAGAACACAGACTAATAATTGTTTTTTATACATTAGTCTTTTAAGTAGAAAACACAAAGGAGAGCTACAGATGAAGGTCACAATGGTACCAGCTTTTATAATCGTCCATGCATTTACTTTTAGGAGAGATCTTTATTCCTTCCTAAGGCTTGAGTCACTGCCCTGCGTTCTTTGTTCCAACCTGAGGAACGCCCTTCATGCAGGGCAGGTCTAGTGGGAATGAACTCTCTCAGCTCTGGTTTATCTGAGAATGTCTAAGGGTCTCCCTCATTTTGAAAGGTCAGTTTTGCCAGGTACAGGATTCTTAGTTGACAGCCCTTTTCCTTCAATGCTTTGAATACATCAACCACTGCCCTCTGGTCTCATGGTTTCTGATGAGAAATGTGCTCGTGAACTAACTGGCAAAAATGGAATGAAAGATACCTCCACTCAGCTTCATAGATGTTTATAAAATACTTTATCCGGTCCCATGTAACAGAACATTTTCCTATAATATCGTGATATCAGTTAAGTTGTAGCATCGTTTGAGACCAATCCGAGTTTTAGGAAAAGGAATTGAATACTTCAAGTGTGGAAATATAAGGTCTCTAAAAGACAAAAATTATCACAGATTTTCAATTTATAAATGAAAAGGTCACTGAGGCATTTATAGATTTTAATTTCTAATAAAATAACGATCAGCCTTTAGTATTTCACATAAACAAAAAACTCTTTTGTGTTCCTTTTTTTTTAGAAATCTTATAGTAAACTGATGGTCCAAAAAGATGTCTCAGACACTCTCCCTGCACACAATTGGGCCTGAGCTTCCTGCAGGCTGAGAAGCGTGTAGTGATGTAGTGCTTGGACTTCATCAGAACTGTAAGGAAGATGTTAAGAAAATTCCCCTTCAGTGGCTGATGTTAGCTTTTTTGTCTGTTTGTCTGTTTCCCTCATGTGGGGCGATGTTAGTCTCCCCCACGTGAGGTGGTTGGTCAGATTAAGGTTAGTTTTTGTTCCCTCACATGAGCGGCTACATGTGAGTTTCCCTCCCATGACAGACTGCACGTGAGGTATTGGTTAGCTTAGGGTTAACAAAATGTCTCCCTCATCTCCGTTCCAGGCAGGAGAGATAAGGGAGGACGTTGCTTTCTGTCTGTTTTGCCTGCATCAGCAGATGAGTTGGAGAAGTAACTAAGTTATATCAGAATGACGTGACAGGCATGTTGCCAGGCTTTGGAAGGCCTTGGGCCGATGGTCCCGAGCCAGAACAGCAGGTGTTGTGTGTCCAAATGAACTGGCCCTTTAGTCGGCGGGATAAGCAATATTCTTATCACTGTAACTGCCGGACCCTCCCGGAACTGGCCATTCCTGGAGGGGGAAGGGAACAAGGAGCCTGGCTCTAAGGTACATCCAAAATGATATATAAGACAGGCCTCAGTTGCAGTGTAATTTCGTTATTTCGTCTTTTGTCATGGGTGAGTTTTCATCATTCTAACATTTTGGAAACTTCTAGCAACATGCAGCTTACAACACCAGGAGACGCCCTGACTTCCAACTGTGGACCTGGTGAGGTCTGGCTGGTTCCTGGCCTCTCCAGTGTTGTTTCCTAGAGTTAGCCTTTGGTTAGCCTTCTTGAGAACTGGTTAGCATTTTGAAAATTTGTATGCAGCTTGCAGCATCGGGAGACACCTTAATTTCCAGCAACAACAATAACAGCAATGGCAAAGCAGCAACATTATTGAGAACTTGTTAGCGCTTTAGAAACTTGCATGCAGCTTGCAGCATCAGAAGATACCCTAACTTCCAACAACAACAACAACAACAACAACAACAGCAACAGCAACGGCAACAACAGCGACATTCTGGGGAACTAGCAAGCAGCAGTGAGTTTAGCAAGACACACCTGAGTTTCTCTCAGATGCAGACCTGGCAAGGTTTTGATTCCTGACTGTTCCGGTGTTGCTTTTCCTATGGTTTGGTGAGCTTCTCTGGCATATTTTAGTCTTAACCACCTTTACTTTCTGTCATTAGCATATTCTATTAATTGCCTTTGCCTTTTGCTATTGCATATTGCTAAATAAATTGATTAGATATTGCTAAATAAATTAATTAGTCCCACTCTAGCATGCCCTCCCCTTTCTTTTCCTTGCTCGTCATTACAACAACTAAAGAAAAGTGACTGAAGACAACGCTCACAGCAACTCCCAGTAGCAACGAACGTGGTTCCACGTGAGCTGGACTGCAAAGCGAAAGGCAGAAATTGTGTGTTACCTTCCTACACTCACATTACCTAATGTTTTCAGAAGTTCCAAGGGGGACTTTTGGTCCTGTGGCTTGTGTTAGTTAGGGCCATAGGTCCGCTATAGGATAGCACAGTCCCATGAACCAGCCTGTGTGGGGTGTCAGAGAAGTGGCAGGGGTGTGGGCCCCAAAGCAGCTTACGGGTCACTTAGCTGTGCAGCTGAGTTCCCTGACTATAAGGCAGGTGTTGGGCCTTCCCATTTCCCCATCAGGACGGGGCCCCACAGCATCCATTTGACCAGTGAAAGGGAGAGGAGGCATGAGAACAGAAGGAAGCTAGAGTATTAGGTGCATACAGGACAGAGGTGGGGGGAAGGGATTGGAGCAGCACCCCTTGTTTCAAGGACCACTCCCACTGGTGCATTTCGCCTTGCATCTCCAAACTTAAACAACCCCCAGCTCAGGGCCTGGACAGCAGTCAGCTCCGATGACAACGCTCTGCTCAGGAGACTTTCTCCTTCGGTGAGATCCGGCCTTCACTGGCTGGCCCAATGGCTGCCTGTGATCTCCCTCATGAGCCCCAGCTCAGTGCCACAGGAAGGGCTTGGAGTTTTGGTCTGAAGGGCAGGGATCCCTAGCAGGGAGGGGACATGATCAGCTGCCACGAGACAAGATGCCTCTGGCTGCTTGTGCACAGTGGGCTCGCCATGGGAGAGAGAGAGCCTCAGCGTCAGCCATGCAGTCCCACCAGCCACTTGCCAGCAAATCTGCTGAAAATCACTCACCGGCCCATGAATTTCAGCTGGTTCCTGAATTAGGAATTACTTTGTGCGGTTCTCTGGTGGACAGCCTCTCATACGGCATGAACTCAGGATAGGGAGTGGTGGGGTAGCAGGGAACGTTGAAAGGTGTGTGGCAGAGGCATCCAAGTGGCTCCCAAGAACCTTGCCCACTTCTCTCTCAGAGCAACCTATCACTAGACTGATAACTGGCACGTGGACGCCCAGTGCTGCAGAATTCCCAGCCTCTTCTGCAGCTGAGTTGGGAGTATGACCAGGCTCTCCGTCAAGGACGGGAAGGGAAGCAATCTGTGCAACTTCTAGGAGAGTCCCCAGGAGAGAGACGCAGGCCCTTCCTTCGGCTTCTCCCTCTGCTCTGCTCCAGAGAATGCGCACTCTGAGACTGGAGCTCCACCCTGGTCCGTGTGGATGAAGGCAACTCCCCTGGGACGACAGGGCATCAGGGAGAGGAGCTTCCTGGAGCAGCCCTGCCAGACCAGCCCTGGACTGTCTGCCTCCACAGCGAGCTGGAGAGAGATGCAAACTTCTGTCGGCCACTCTTAAGTGGGAACCTTTCTTAGGAAAACTGAACCTATCCTAAACAGGACGGTAGTCTTGGAGGGATTTTCTGTGTGGTTCCCTTGGGGCAGTCTGCTCCAAGAGCCACAGCTGTCTGAAATTGTCAGCCCTCCTTTCCATGGCTGACAGCCAAGCTCAGCTCCAGCCACTCTCCTCTCCTGGCGCTGCTCTGGAAATGTAACCTGTGAAGATGGATGCTCCCAACTAGAAGAGTCTGGAGCAAGTCCTTCCAGGGATGTCACTTGTTCTTTCCTCCCACACTAATGTACCCCCATTCTCTCTCAAAGACACAGCTGCTTTGGAAATAAACTGCTGACTCTTTCCCTGCTGACATCTACAGACACTGAAGAACTCAGGGAACAGGCTGTCTCACGCCTGCGATAACTAGATTATTGCTAGAAACATGAGTTTGGAACTGACACATACCCCGCTAAATGCATGGTATGAGGGCAGAAAGTGCACTCGATCAAGCCTTGGCCTGAGCCCTCAGTTTGGGGAGACAAGTACTTAGGCCTCCCCAGGTGCACTGTCTTGTCCATATCATTTGCTATGTGTACTCCATTCTCATGGAGCCCACAATTTCATGGGATAAAGAAACTCAAATAAATGTGAAAATATTAAAGTTTTTGAGGATATCATCAAAAGTAAGGCATACGAGCATAATTCATTTGTTCTTGCATATAGTACATATTAATAGAAAATCTGAGGTTCAGTAAGGCCTACATATCAGGAAGTGACTATCAATGAACAGGTAGTTTGTTCCTCACAGTTCCCAGAGGAGGGGCCATGTCTCACCCTTTGGGGCCACACAGGGAAGCACCAGGATCGCTCAGGAGGCAGAGGGAGCAGAGGGATCCGTGAGAGATGTTCTTTCCTGAAAACAAAGAGGTGGGCAGGAAATGAGGTGCCCCCTTGCTTCTGGCTTGAGCTCTAACTATGTAGATGTGATGGCTGGAGTGGAGGCAGCCATCCTGCAATCATGAGGGAGTGACACCATCATTCCATGAATGGTGAAGCAGAGAGTTGGAGTCACTGATGACAATTTGGGCCACTAGACCACCTTTGGACCGCCTATCGCTCACATCTTAAACATTAAACGTGAGATGCCTTTGTAGTTTAGGCCACTCTGGGTAGGGATTTCTGTTACTTCAGCCGAACACATACCTGAATGACAGAGCTTTCAAGTCTCAGTGGAAAATCCTGTGTCCTTAACTAGCTCCCCATCAGACTTGGGCCTCTACCCCTTTCCCTCTGACCCTTCATCCATGAAAGCAGCTCATGAGCCGTGGTGCTCTGGCTGACTGGCTGGCTGGCTTGCCTGTCTTTGTTCTTTGAACACCCCTATGGCAGGTCTCTGCCTTTTCCGCTTCATGAGCTCTGAGCCTGCACACAAAGGCCTTCAGGACATCGCCACACACACACACCCTATGGCCAGAAGCCTTCAGCCATCCAAAAGCCTGTTGATTCTCTGTGGCCCAAGCACTTCTTCTGCACACCAGGGGCTTCTACAGCCTCTTCCGTGTGAAGTGTGAGGTCCCAGCTGCCAGTCTCACCTCACATGTGCTGAGCTGGTGATTTATTGTCAGCTGGTCTCTCCTGCGGCTGCCACAGGAGGCCACAGAGTGCCGAGAAAGGAGTACGTGAGCTGAGTCTCAAGGGAGCCTTGGAAAGGGCAGTGATGGATACATCCCATTCCAAAGTGAATGAGGTTTCTGCATTTTCTGCAAATAACTGCTGGTGTGCAGGTGGGCTTTCCTTTTATGGAAGCAAGTGGGCTGTAAGGCCCAAAGAAAGGAGTTGTCCCCATGGATGGTGATGAGGAAGGCTCTTTTTGAAGCTCCAGATGTCGGCCTGTGAATGGGCTACTGTCCATCTGATCACATGATCATGGCCCTGTAATTGGCAGCAAAGCAAGAGAAAGGCATGGGAAGATGGGTGGTGCTAGTGAAGGAAGTTCTCCTTCCTCCCTTCAGTGCGAATTGCATGTGGGCCACGTGGCAGTTATTAAGTCTCAGGCTCCCACATTACCCCGGGCTTGGGGCAGGCAGTCTTAGCCCCCGTCACGTAGACAAGCCACATCACACAGCAGAATCTGGGGGTGAAGTCTGACTCCACACTTCCTCACCACAGCCCAGTTTTGTCCCTTCTTTGAGCCTCAGTTTTGCCCTCTAAAATGGGGACATCAGTTGCTACCTTACCAGGGTTAATCCCAGGAGGATTAATCTGGGTAACGTGAGTGGCCCAGCCTGTAGTCAACCCTCACAGACTCTGCTTGAATCCATTTGGATCTCCACTTTAGACTGGAGCCTTACAGTGTTGTCTGGAAGTCCTTCCTTGAAGCTAGCCTAAATCCATACTGTTGCTCCTTTTTGGTTTGGGCAAAAAGGGCTTTGGGGAAGGAGTAAGTGCAGCCATGAATTGTTTTTTAAACAGAAGACAGTGGGGTGTTAAAAGAGGATATGAGCAGATATATCCCAGAAAATTAAGCCCAGAGGAACACAGCACTGGACACTCAACCCTGCTGTCTCAGGCATCCTGCTATCTCCCGCCCTAGAAACAGGGAACAGCTCACAACTACCCTTGGAGAGGCTGGTCCCAGGACCATCATCTGGCCAATCATCATCATCCATCCTCCACAACCACAGTGACTGACTCGAGGTTGGGCATGTGACCAATCAGGTCCCTGGGGACAGCCCTTCATGTGGGAATCAAGGGACCAGTGAAGCTCAATTAGAGTTGGGGTCCTGAGGGGACATGACTTCATCCTGTGGCTGTTGGTGGCCATCATGCTTCCATAAAGGAAATGCCCCCCTGAGAGTGACACCAGCATAGGGAAGGAAGCAAAACCAAGAACTCAGGAGAGATGGTTCCTGCTGACATCATCCAACACCCAGGTCAATCCTTGCCTCAAGCTTTCAGCCTTTAGACTTCCTGGTTACATAAATTATTTCCTCCTGCTTTGATTGCTTGCTTGTTTAAGCCACTTTGGGATTCCTGTCACTGGCTATCAAAAAAATTCTGACCTTTCCTTCCAGCTGACTAAACGGAGCAAGACCTCCTCTTCGAAGACAGGATTTTGTGTCCATGCCCAGCTTCAAAGACTACTTTTGGTATCCATCACATTGTTCATTCAGTCCACTGTCACTGAGCAACAATGATGTGGTACTGCGAGTTTCAGGACTAGTAACTATTCTGAGATTGGCCATCACCTGGGAGTCTTCAAAGAAAATGAGTTTCGTCTGAGCGAGCATTGGGAGGTACAATGTCAGATAATTAAGTTCACGAACTCATCCTAGAAAAAGTGCCACATACCTGAATATTGCTGAATATCACACTTCCCCTTGGGAAGCTGTGCATTGATGCCAGTGCCTAGTCCACTCTTCAAAGCAATTTTGGGACTCTTTCAGGAATAGCCATCAGAACTGTCATCGTATTACACTTGATGTCCTGAATGTCATCAAAATGACTTCCTTTCAATATTTCTTTTATCTTTGGGTAAACAAAGAAGTCATTGGGGGCCAGATCAAGTGAGTAGGGAGGGTGTTCCAATACAGTTATTTGTTTACTGGCTAAAAACTCCCTCACAGACAGTGCCGTGTGAACTGGTGCATCGCCGTGATGCAAGAGCCATGAATTGTTGGCCAAAAGTTCAGGTCGTCTAACTTTTTCACGCAGCCTTTTCAGCACTTCCAAATAGTAAACTTGGTTAACTGCTTGTCCAGTTGGTAATAATTCATAATGAATAATCCCTCTGATATATATATATATATATATATTTTAAAAAGGTTAGTAACATCATTGCACCAAGTTCTCAAACTTAATTGTCAGAACTTGTAGATTCCAGCCCCACTCTGACACTCACTGTGTGGCCCTGAGAGAATCCCTTCCCTTCTCAGGGCTTCTGCTCTCTCACCTACAAAATGAGGCAGTGGGGAGGATGGGATCCTGGAACCCCCTCAGCTCTGACATACTGTGGTTGGGCTTTGAACATGTCTCTCCAGCTGGGAGACAGCTCAGGACAGAGAAGAATCTGGGGATTTCTGTGTGTGTAAGGTCCACGGGCTCCAGGTTCCTGGGAGGTTTCCTGATGCTGCTACTGGTGCTGCAGAAAATCTCTTTTAGGGTGTTTGTCAACCCCATGCTCTCCCACCACTGAAATTCAAGTTTGGAACTTTGAGAGGGAAGTGTAGAGAGGCCACATGGAGGGGCGGAGAGGATGGTGCAGAGCTTCCACGGGGCCCATCCATCCTCCACCTTCCTCTCCTCCCCTCTTCCTCTCTCACCCACCCCCCTTTCTGGATTCCAGCTGAAATTGGTCCTGGCTCCCTGGAAGAACAGAGACCCCTGAGGTTGGTAGGGGAGGGAGGGATCCCTCTGAGGCACACCCCGTGGGGAGGCCTTTCTTTTTCTCCTGGTTCAGTCTTGTTTCTCTTCACACTTTCAACATTTCGGGACATGAATTGATTGCCCTTGTCACTCTGTCACTCCTTTGTCAGTTCACTCAGCTGCTCATCATCTTATTAATCCATTTGATCCTTTATTTAGCATATGCCTATTTTTCTAAAGCAAGAGGGGAGAGAGATCCAAGAGGAACGGAGGAAATCCAAGAACAAACTGAGACTAGAGCAGCTGGACTTCTCAGAAGACTGGAGCCAGCAACTGGTAGGACCTGAGAAACCGAGTCTGCTGCGTCCTGTCCACGATGCCTGGGCCGCAGTCACTCATCTCTGCTCTTCTTTGCATGTCACTGGACCTTCCTCTCTTTTCAGCCCATTGTTTTCTCTCCACTCCTACTGCCATGACCCTAGTTTAAAGCACTCGTGGGTTTTTTTTGACCTGGAAAATTGGAAAGGCTTCCTAATTTTTCTTACTACATCTACTCTTTCCAATTTCCTGTCTGTTCTCCTCACTACAGCCAGAGTGATTTAGAGTTTTGATTTTTGAAGTGCCAAAAAATAATTATAGAAAGTAAAGATTTCAGGATATTGCTGCCAAGGAAAGTAACGTGTTTCTCCAAATCACTGCATGTTTGGTGAAGTGCTGGTTAAGGTGCAGATGCAAAGACTGCAGGACGCCCTCTGGGGCATCACCCCTCCCAGCTCAGATGCCCTCTCAATCTTTTATCTAGGTCCTGGGTCCACTGCCCCTGCCTGCTCTGCCTGCTGAAGTTCCCCTGCGCACAATGCCCGCCTATAATAAATCTCTTCTTTTAAGAAAATATACACTTCACCCCCTGTATTTGTTTCTATTACTGCTGTAACAAATTACCATAAATGTACTCTCTTACAGCTCTGGAGGTCAGAAGTCCTCTCACTGTGCCAGCATCAAGGTGCTCTTATCGTCATAGCACTGTACTTTCTAATGTGGGCGATAAAAATACCCCACAGAATACAATTTCTGATATTAAGAAGGAAATATGGGTGTTTACACATTGTATAGTTATGAAATGTTTGCTACTAGTCTACAAAGAAAAATAAAACTGACATTTAAATCACTGTCGGGGGCCGGCCCAGTGGCTCAGGAAGTTGGAGCTTTGTGCTCCTAATGCCGAAGGCGGCTGATTCAATCCCCACATGGGCCAGTGGGTTCTCAACCACAAGGTTGCTGGTTCGACTCCTCGAATTCCATAAGGGGATGGTGGGCTGCACCCCCTGCAACTAACAACGGCAACCGGACCTGGAGCTGAGCTGCGCCCTCCATAGCTATGATTGAAAGGACAACTTGACTTGGAAAAAATCCTGGAAGTACACACTGTTCCCCAATAAAGTCCTATTCACCTTCCCCAGTAAAATCTTAAAAAAACAAAAAGCACTGTCAATTCTACTACTTTGAAAGGCTATGTATTTTCAGAATGACTAGGTTATCTAAATTCCTTTACAAAATTCTGAACCTTTGAAAATCTATTCTGCAACATTTGGGGAGAGGAAAGCTAGATTTCCTTTCCTAAGAGCTAGGTTTGCTGTTCAATATATGATAAAAGAAGCAATTTTTAAATTAATTGTTTGAATTTCAAAATATTTTTTTAAAAATCTATAAGGCTTTTCAAGAATAAAAAGTCTGCTATACATACCTCTCAAAATTCCATTTTTTATCCTCTATTTTTTTGAGATTCAATGAGTAACCATTTTAATTTTCTTTAAGATTTTTATTTAATAATATAGCTAACATATAACATTATATCAGTTTCAGGTGTACACCACAGCTGTTCAACATTTATATACCTAAAAAAGTGATCACCATAAGTCCATCAACCATCTCACACCATACCACGCTATCTCAGTATTATGTACTATGTTCCCTATGCTGTACATTATATCTCCATGACTTACTTGTTTTATACCTGGAAGTTTGAACCTCTTTATTCCCCTTCACCTTTTCCCTCCTTTTTAAAGTTTTTCAATTACAGCTAACATTCAATATGATTTTGTATTAATTTCACGTGTACAGCATAGTGGTTAGACATTTGTATAATTTAAGAAGTGATCTCCCTGACTAACTCATCTGGCACTATACATAGTTATTACCGTATTATTGACAATATTCCCTATGCTTTACTTTACATCCTCATGACTCTTTTGTAACTACAAATTTGTACTTCTTAATCCTTCACCTTTTTCACCCCGTCCCCTAACCCTCCTCCCATCTATCACCCTGATAAATCTAGTACCCATGTGACACCATACATAGTTATTACAATATTATTGACTATATTCTTTGTGCTACACCCAACATCCCTGTGGCTACTTTGTAACAACCAAAAACAACACAGAAACCACTCTTGTTAAATGCAGTTATTCCTTCTCCAAAATCCAGAGGAGTAATTTTGTTTACAAACGCGGAGCTGATGGTGTCCTGCCTCTACCTGCCTCTACCCTGGGTAGCATCTACCCAGCCCCCTTGGCACCAACCCCCATCATTCTTGCATATGAGGGCAAAACTCCCTTTTCTGACTCACAAAGCCCGTTGGTCTGGCCCAGCCTCTCCTCGCTCCCCTCTCTCCCTGGATCTCTTCACTGGAACCTCACTGTCTTTCACTCTGGGAACCACCCTGCTGCCTCTCAACTTGTAGCTTTCTGTACCTGGAATGCTGTTCCTCCTGCAGTCCACCCAGCTCTTCAGCTGGTTAGTGCCTGTCCATCAATTTCAGTTCATCTCAGCTCAGTTACTGCGTTCTGACTTAGCCCAATTAAGTGAGGTCTCTGATTCATAGTCACATAAAACGGTACCCTTTCAAAGCACATCTCACAGCTCATAATTAGACACTTATTGATCTCTTTATCTGGTGAAAGTTGGCTCCCTAATAAGATTGTACACTCCCCGCAGACAGATTTAACATCTATTTAGCTCAAAATAGAATTCCTGCCCTTAACACTTATGCCTGTCACATAGTTTGTTGAATGAATGATTAGGAATGTCATGATTTGTACTGAGATTTGATGCATAACTCAGAAGACATTTTAGAGAGATTGGAGGCTGCTAAGCGTATGTGTGTGTGAGCATAGGGGTGTGTTGGGAGGGAGACAAGCGGGGTATTACAAATTTCTAATTTTCACTAAGTATAGTTTTACATTGTGAATGTGTAAATTACGCATACGTTAATGACTGCATGGGCATCTGTATTTCTTCTTTTACAGGATCTGCAGGTGACAAATACCATTGGTAGATAAATAGCTTGTCAGAAGCATTTGCTTAAAGGACAAACTTCTTTTAGAACAAATTATAAATAAGACAGCCTCCGGATCCTGTATTTGAAAAGCACAAGTCAAAAAACTCCCTTTGTCAGGAATCATTTATTTTTATGAGAGGCGCACCTGATTTGCCCAGCAGAGAGTGCTAAAACACACATTTGGCGTAGGGGAGTTTAGCAAAATTTTGCCTAGTTCAATAGATTTGTCTTCAGTATCGATTGTCAAGTTCTTACAGCAAGTATATCTAAAAAGGGCTAATCTTATAAAATATGGGCATAGGAGGTCTTAGAACCAATGTTTTTAAAATGTGAACTTTTTAATATTACATCTTACATACAAGGGCAATTTCTTCCATGTTGCCTTATCACTTTGTAAAACTTTTAGTTAATGTTCTTGGGGGAAAAAATACTGTTGTGGGGTGCCATATTACATATTGTATATAGTATATGTTATGTAAATTACCAGAAGATTGGAAAATGAGCCTTTTTAGAAAATTTGGCAAAACTATCATTAGTCCCTCAAATTCGTAGAGGGTATTTTATCACATTCATCAAGCCAAAACATTTCTGAGATATAAAAGGTTATTTTAGATATAAAGTCTTATCTGGAGGCTCTATGGTTTAACCCTCAGAAACCTTTGAGAAACTCTGTGTACCAGTCAAGCAAGGCAAGGTAATACACTGCAGTAACAACCTCAGTTTCAGTAACTTAAACTGCAAAGATTTATTTCTAGTTCCTACTGCATGTCCATCATATAGTTGGCTGGGGGCTCTGCCCAGTGTTGTTATGATGAAAGGAACAAGGTTGATGGAGGAGCCATCACCTTGAAAGTCCCCGGTGACTCACCATGACAGAGGGAAAGAAAAGCATGGGCCATCATGCACCGGCTCTCAAAGCTTGCCTGGAGGTGGTGTCCATTACCTTCACTCACATTTTCTTAACAAAAGCAAATCGTATGGCCACACCTCACTTGTAGCGTTCTGGAAATGCAATACTATCGTGCATCTGGTAGGAAAACCAGAAATATCTGATGGATAGCCCTAGTAACTACCACCCGATACAAATGTAACAATAATGAAAGTCACTGGAATTGATATATGTGTAGCAACACTGATTTTGAAGTTATCATTATATCTTCCAAGTAATGGTCTGTAGGCTATATTATTAACTCAACTTTCTTCCTTGGTTGTAAACACTGTGAGCATGGATAATTAAAATATTTTGCTTTTGGTTTTTACATTCATTGCTACATATAATTTGGAGTGGTGGGATGGATAGCAGATTTACTTCTCTACTTAGGTTTTGCTTTGATTAATATTAAAACCTGTTTATCTTTTCTGAGAACACAATAACTGCTGTATGTGTAAGGAGATACGAAGGGTCAGGCAGCTAGAGGTTAAGCTTTTACAGCTGATGTGTGACAAAATAGGAATGAAAAATTTATCGCTCAGTGTTCCCTTTTCTCTTAACCTCATAAAGCCAGAGAAACAGGTTTCTAAAATACAGGTGTAAAATGGAGTAGTCCTTTTAAGTACTGGAAAGAAGAGCTTCTTTTCTTAATGTAACAGACCTAAAAGGAACTGCAGATAGATCTGTCGCTAAGCTACGGGTAGGGTTTGACCACCTCCTGCAGTGATAGCCCACACTGTTCACCAAGAACAATCCAGGGTTGTAATCAGGTTGTAATCAGAGCGGCACAACACTGGTTATCTCGGGAACTGAGGCTCTCCTGCCAAGGTGGAGCTGGCACGTTGCCTGACCTCCACAAAGCCAAAGGAAACTTTAGGTCAGAAGCAGGCCAGCTAAGCGAGATAAATGGCAGCAGGGGTCATAGGGACCATGGCCACTAGTAATCCAGAGATGATCCTGGGCTTTTTGACAGGGACTGTCAAAGAGATAACTGGCAGCTACTGTGCATGGTCAGTATGCCCTAACCACTGCCACCTCAACCTGGATCCTGCCTGGAACAGCAGTGGAGGCAGGTGAGGAGTTAGCTGCACCATCTGCCTCTGGTGGAGGCTGCTGAGTTGTAGAGAAAGCTGCAAGGAATGCTGTCTGCATTTCCACAAGATCAACACTGAGAAAGAGAATCCCCAAATAAACTTCATTAAAATGTGGTATTACACTTCAATACTCATCATCTTCACTCCCCTCCACCTCCACCTGGTTTGCTAACATCCCCCTCATCATTCAAGGGCCTTGAAGCTCCCATGTTCTCCGAGAGTATTTTCGAATCCCCCCAAAGTAGAATTCTTTTTCTCTCTCTGTTCTGCATTGTTTTTTATTAGTAGCTCTATGATAATACTCACCACCATCCTCTTTTCATTGTATCTGCTGGTGTATCTGTCTCCCTTCATCCCAACCTCTGGATTGTGAGCATCTGGAAGGCAGTGATCAAATATAGTTTTTCTGCTAATTTAACCAGCTCCTATCCAGTTCTGTGTACACAGAAAGTGCTCAATACACATCTGTTGATTTAGATGGATTACACGGACATTTTATGATGGCATTCAATTTCCCTCGTTAACCTAAGAAATACCTCAGACATCCATAAAAGTACCAAGAATAATAAAGCCCACACTCAGGATGGCATTAATTTCTCCTAATGCATTTTCCCAGACAACGTAGCCTGGATGTTAAGAATATGGACTTTGGAATCAGAATGATGTGGTTCTGAACCTCAGCTCCGTTTCTCATTAACTATGTGTTCCCAGGCAACCTACTTCATCTCCCTAATCCTCAGCTTTGTGTCTATAAAATGGGGCTGACGATACCTAACTCACTGGGTTGTTGTGAGGATGAAATGGGATAGTATATGCCAAGCACTTGCCACAGTGCCTGGCTCATAAAAAGGCCTCAAAAAGCATGTATTGTTAGTATCATATGCATTCCCACAAGCTCTTGTGACTGCAAGCACAGTAATCATAAAAGTCCCAAAGTATACTGTTTAACAACTGATGAGACAGAGACTCTATAGACAAAGAAAGAATTAAAAGATGTCAATCAGTTATAATATAGGGGACCTCACATAGATCCTAATTGAAACTCACTGAACACTGGCTTTGTTGGTATTAAGAAATTATTAATTGTTTAAGATGTGATAATGGTATTGCAGTTATGGTTTTTTTTAAAAAGAGTTCTTATCTTTTAGAAATTCTTCCTGATACTTTCACAGATTAAAATTTACAATATCTGGGATTTGTTTCAAAATAAGTTCGGGTAGGATTGGGGTAAGCAGGTGGGGGTCTAGATGAAACAAACACTGGCTGTTAGTTGATCGTTGCTATAGCTGGAAAATTGGTGCATGGCAGTTCCATTCATTTCAAATTTTAGTTTTCCATAAATATTCAGCTATCCGAATATATTTGTTATGCGTCAGTTGCCCCCTGGGAAACAGTCTCTGAGATGGACAAAATTTCCTGAGCAGGGCTCTTGGGAATCACCATCTGTGAGGGAGGGAAGGAAGAAGGACTGGGCAGCAGGAAAAGGACTCGTTAGATCCGATGGGGTGCTCTGGGGGTAGGATGGCCCTTCAGAGTGGTCCCCAGTCAGGTCCAGAGAACTGGGCCTTTCTATCCTCCCTTATCCAGTCACTGGATATGGACATAACCTGGGCTAAAGAGTATTATCTTTGAACAAGGCAGCAAAACTCTCCAGCCTAGAGTAAGTCCAGAAACACACTTGGCTATCTGAAGCCAACATTCACAGAAACCAGGGAATAAGAAAGTGGACATGAATAATCAATATCGGTCAGTGGACAAAAATCTTATTTATTCCATCTGAAGTACAATGATTCAATCTTTCATATCCTTAGTAAAGACTTTCTGACAGCAGGTATTTTATTTTTGTATGTATTTCAGGAAGTTGTCTTCTTATCCGTTACTCTATCTCCCAGTTACTAGCTTGAGGGAGGACATTTCTGTCATGCTATAGAATGGATGCAAGTGAGTGAGGCATGTATGCTTATATGCCTTTTCGGGTTGATAATAGCAAGTTTCTCTTGAAACCTTCCTTGAGAAGGAGCTAGAGGTAGTAAATAAAACATTGAAAGTCCCTAGATAATCCCATTAATTAACACATTATCACAGCCAGTTTTGTTTTCCCTAAGGCTGAATCGCAGGCTTCTGATTCCATCTCATGAGAGAATTTCATCTCACTAAGCCCAGACACAATGCTCTGGCCCTCTGTGTGCATAACCAGCTAAGGGATTGTGGCCAGAGCAGCGACTCAGTTTCAACAAAGGATCAAACGACCTTTCCTCTCTTCTGCCACAATACACTTTGAATGGAGATAACATGCAAGATTTATTTTCAACTAAATAAAAGTGTTAGCAGATCCTGAATATCTGAAGTCTTGGTGAGTGTAACTGGAGAGGAGATATAAACCATGTTTAATATAATTCTTTTTTGTTTTAAGGAGGGCGCAGTTAACAGTGGCCCATGCGGGGATCGAACTGGCAACCTTGGTGTTATCAGCACCACGCTCTAACCAACTGAGCTACCGGCTGCCCCAATATAATTATTTTAGTTGAATGTACATAGAAAAATTATTACTACTAGTCCACACAATCAGCTAGTGGAGAACTAATAATCCTGAATTACTAGAAAGTAGGAAAACTAGCCCTATATGATTTTAAGTTTTCTTTCTTATTCAGTGGCACATCAGTGGAGAAGGAGTGATTCTATCTGGGTGCAAGCAACAAGGGGGTGTATCATCTGTTGAGAATGTAAAAACATTTTTTAAATGGAATAAACATCTGTATGACTTTTATCATCGCTGCGTGATGGGGTTGGGAAGGGAGCAGGGATAAGGCTCGTCTGTGGAGGTCACTCTCTCACATGAATTTAGCAGATATCTGGGCTGTGATGGAAGATCTAAGAGGGCTTCACTTACCTCTCTGGTGCCTGGTATTCTTCCATGTGTCTTTTTTTGTTTTCCCTTCACAGGGTGTCTCATAATTCAACAGTATGCTTGAGCTTCTTTACATCCAGGAGTCTGGTTTCCTCAAGCAAATGCAGAAGCTGCCAATCCTCTTATAGACTAGACTCAGAACTGGTACAGGATTACTTGGCCATATTCATTGGATAGAGCAAGTCACAAGATGAGTCCAGGTTTAAAGGGAGGAGAAATAGATGTCACCTCTTAATATACCTATGGGAAAAGAGGAACTGACAGCATTCATCTTTAGACACCTTTTTACCACAGGCAAAATATTTTAAATCTCACATAAATTTGAGACAAACAAAACACTAAGAGAATTCATTACCAGGAGACCTATACCACAAGACAAGGTCAAGTAAATTCTACAGGGTTGTGTTGCTTGACAGAAAGGTGGATCTACACAAAGAAATGGAGATCTCCAGAAATGATTAAACTGAAAGTAAAATATAAAAGACATTTTTGCTTTTAATTGCTCTAAAAGATAATTGATTGTCTAAAGCAAAAATAGTAGCAATAAATTGTAGAACTGTAGAATTATGGTATATATAAAAGAAAAATGTATGTCAACAACAGCACAAAAATAGAGGGGAATTGGAAGTATACTGTTATAACATGCTTATAATATGTGAGAGTCAGTATATTATTTGAAGGTAGACTGTGATTAAATAAAGAGTAGGGCAACTTAAGTATGCAGAAGACTTAATACCATGAGCCAACTTGACTTAGCCGACATTGAGTGAAACCAACATTCCTCCCAACAACAGCAAAATATACACTCTTTTCAAGTACACATGGAATATTCACCAAGATAGGCCATATATCCTGGGCTAACTGAATAGACCCTTATTTGGTATTGCTCTCACGAATTTAAAAGAATTAAAACCATGTGAAGTACGTTTTCTAACCATAACAGAATTAAACTATAAATCCATAACAAAGAGATATCTGGAAAACACTAAAATCTTTGGAAATAAAAAATTACTAAATAATACATGAGTGAAAGAGGAAATCACAGGAAAAGTAAAAAATATTTTGAATTGAATAAAAATGAAATCAGAACACACAAAAATGTGCGGGATGTAGCTAAAGCAATGCTTAGAGAAAAAATTATAGCATTACATGCTTACATCGGAAAAAATCTTCGATCAATAATCTAAATTTCTATGTTAAGAAATTGGAAAAAGAAAAATAAACCTACTCAAAGCAAAGGAAGGAGGGAAATAACAAAGGAAGAGCAGAAATCAATGAAACGGAAAAAAGAAAAACATCAGCGAAAATAATAAAACCAAAAGCTGATTTTTTTGAAAAGGTCAATAAAATTGATAGACCTCTTGCCATGGATATAAGGAATAAAGTATTAGGAATGAAATAAAGAACATCATTATAAATCCTACAGACATTTAAAGGACAATAAAGTAATTTGATATACAACATTATGCCTACAGGTTTAACAATTTAGATAAAATAAATAAATTCTTTGAAAGACACAAGTTACCAAAGCTCACGCCAAAAAAAAAAAAAAAAAAAAAAAAAGGAAAGAAAGAAAGAAAAAGAAAAATATATGACCTGAGTGGTCTTATGTCTATTAAAGAAAATGAATTCATATTTAAAATTTTTCTGATAAAGTGATAAAGTACGTTCTGGCTCAGATTAGTTCAGTGGTATGTACTACAAATATTTTAAAGAAGAAATAGTACCCGTTCTACACAAACCCATACAGAAAATAGAAGAGGAGGGAGGACTTCCCAAGTCATTTATTGAGTCCAGGTTTATCCTGACACCAAAATCAGAGAAAGGTATTATAAACCACAGGATAATAAATCTCAGGAACATAGATGCAAAAAATTCTTAACAAAATATTAGCAAATGGAATTCAGCAATATATAAGAAGGATAATACATCATGACCAAGTGAGCTTTATCCAGGAAATGAAAGGTGAATTCAACATTCAAAAATTAGTCAATGAAATTTACCACATCAACAGACTAAAGAAGAAAAAAAGCACATGATTATCTCAATAAATGTGGCAAAAGCATTTGACCAAATTCAATATCTACTTATAATAATTATTTTAAAAAATACTTGGGGGTGGCTGGATGGCTCAGTTGGTTAGAGCATGAGCTCTGAACAACAGGGTTGCCGGTTCGATTCCCACATGGGCCAGTGGGCTGCGCCCTCCACAACTAGATTTAAGGACAATGGCCCTGGAGAAGCACATTGTTCCCCAATATTCCCCAATAAAAAAAATTTAAAAAGAAAAATACAAAACTCTCAGCAAACTAGGAAAAGAGGGAAGTTCCTCAACATGATAAAGGACATCTACAAAAAACCCTGCAACCATCAGCATACTTAATAGTGAAAGACTGAAAGCTTTACCCCTGATATCAGGAATGAGGAAAGGATGACTGTTCTCATATTCCTATTCAACATCATATTGGAAGTAATTAATCAAGGAAAGAAAATAACAATCCTTATTAAAATACCAATGGCATTCTTCTCAGAACTAGAATAACTGATCCTAAAATTTATATGGAACTGCAAAAGACCCAGAATAGCCAAAGAAACCTTGAGAAAGAACAATGTGGAAGGTATCATACTCCTGGATTTCAAACTATACTACAAAGCTACGGTAATCAAAACAGTACAGTACTGGCGTAAAAACTTACATATAGATCAATGGAATAGAATAGAAAGCTCAGAAATAAATGCTTGCTTATATGGTCAATCTATGACAAAGGAGGCAAAAATATACAATGGGTAAAGACAATCTCTTCAATAAGTGGTGTTGGGAAAACTAAATAGATACATGCAAAAAAAAAAAAAAGAAATTGAATCACTTTCTTACACCGTATACAAAAGTAAACTCAAAATGAATTAAAGACTTAAATTTAAGACCTGAAACATAAAACTCCTAGAAGAAAACATAGGCAGTAAACTCTTTGACAGCAAACTTAGCAATATCTTTTTGGATCGTCTGCTTAGTCAAGGGCAACAAAGGAAAAATAAACAAATGGGACTACATCAAACTAAGGAGTTTTTGCAGTTAAGGAAACCATCATCAAAATGAAAAGACAACCTACTGAATGGGAGGATACCATATTGCCATGTATAATGCACACTTTTTTGCCCAAATTTGTGAGGGTAAAATAAGGATGCACATTATACATGGGTAGTACTAATTCTGTGTCTATATAAATGTTTTTAGTTCTTTTATTTATGCGTATGTTAAAAGTGTAACTCTAGAAATCAATTATGATATCCATATGTAAAATAATACCCTGGAATACAATAATCAGTTTTGTTGAACTTACAATGAATTTGCAGCATGCAGAGTTCTTGGCCTTCTGTCATTCGTAAGTAACGTAAATTTGTTACGAATACATAAAATTTCTTGTACCTTGTATCTGTTCTTATGTTTCATAATTATTTGTTACATAAAATTTCTTGTACTATAATATGTTAAAAAATAAATGCTAAAATTCCTTTATAACACAAAAAACTAGTACCTAAATATAAACAATTTGAATAAATAAATATTTGAATTAAAAAATTAAAACTAAAGATTATTTCTCTGAAAGTTTGGGCCAAAAACGTGAGTGCGCATTATATATGGGAGTGCATTATACATAGCAAAATATGGTACTTGCCAATGATACATCCAATAAGGGCTTAATATCCTAAATATATAAGGAATTCATACAACTTAACACAAAAATATAAACAATCCAATTTCAAAATGGGCAGTGGACTTCAATAGATATTTCTCCGAAGAGAATATACAGATGGCCAACAGACATATGAAAAAATGGTCAACATCACTAATCACCAGGGGAATGCAAATTAAAACCACAATGAAATACCACTTCATACCTGTCAGAATGGCTATCCACTATGTAAAATAGTATGGAGGTTCCTCAAAAAATTGAAAATAGAACTACCACATGACCCAGCAATTCCACTTCTGGGTATTTATCCAAAGAAACCCAAAACACTTATTTGAAAACATATATGCACCCCTAAGTTCATTGCAGCATTATTTACAATAGCCAAGATATGGAAGCAACCTAAGTGTCCATTGATAGACGAATGGATAAAGAAGATGTGGCACATATATACAATGGAACATTAGTATAGGAACATAAAAAAGAATGAAATCTTGCCTTTTGTGACAACATGGATGGATCTAGAGGGTATTATGCTAAACAAAATAAGTCAGGGATAGACAAATACCATATGATTTCACTTATATGGGGATTCTAAAAAAAACAAAACAAATAAACAAAACAGAAACAGATCCATAGATAAAGAGAACAAGCTGATGTTTGCCAAAGGGGATGGGGGTAGGAGGATGGGTAAAAACAAAACAAAACAAAACAAAACAAAATACCTTTCTCTCAGTTCTGTTATAGCATGCTTTTTTGGGCAGATGGAAGACATTGGAAGCCTCTAACCTGAATTTTCAGGTATCACTTTTCCAAATATCAGTGAACAATGTTAATATTTTGGCATTTATTCTTTTTTCTACCATATGCACAGAACAAAGCAGATTTTTATAACCTTATATTTTAAAAAAGAAGAAGAAAGAAAAAAAGTCACAGATGGTAAAGAAAGAATTACACTGTGTCTATTCATAGGTGATATGATTGTATATGTGGAAAAATCTCAAAGAATCCACAAAAAGGCTTCTAGAACTAATAAATGTTTGGCAAGGCCACAAGAAAGAATATCAATGTACAAAAATCAATGGTAATTCTATATGCTAGCAGCAATCATAAATTGAAATTTTAAAAAATAATTTACAACAGCACCAAAATACATTAAATACTTAGGTATAAATCTAACAAGATATATGCAAGGTATAGTTAAAACTCAAAAACTGGTGAAAGAAGTCAAAGAAGATCTAAATAAATGGACAGAAATACTAGTTCATGGATTGGAAAACAATATTATTAAAATATCGGTTCTCCCCAACTTGAACCAGAGATTCAACACAATCCCAGTTAAACTTTGTGTAAAAATTTTTGTGGAATGTTGACAAACTAACTCTAAAATTTATATGGAAAGCAGAAAAGCTAGAATAGCAAAAACAATGTTGAAAAAGAAAGCGGAAAACTTACAAAACTTGATTTCAAGACTTATCCTAGAGAAACAGTAATCAAGAAAGTCTGGTATTGGTGAAAAGATAAACACTTAGATCAATGGAACAGAATAGAAAGTCCAGAAATTGACCCATACACATAAGGTCAATTGATTTTTGACCAAGGTACAAAGTCAACTCAAAAGTAAAAAGATAATCTTTTCAACAAATGGTGCTGGAAAAATTCCATATGCAAAAAAAAAAAAAAAAAAAAAAAGAACTTTTACTCATCCCTTACACCTAGTACAAAAACTAACCAAAAATGAACCACAAGACCTATCAATAACATAAAACATAAAACTACAAAATTTCGAGAAAAATATATAGGGAGAAATCTTTTATGACTTTGGGAAGGCAGATATTTGTTATACACAACAAACACCAAGAGCACAATTCATTAAAAAAATAAAAAGAAAATTGGGCGATCAGGGGAGGGAAGGGAGCGGAGTGGAGATGCAGCCAGCATGTGAGGCAGTGGAAACGCGGCTGGCATCTGCAGCTGCAGAGACGCAGGGGATCCCAGGACTGAACAGAGAACGCAAAAGCCAGGAGGTGGGCTCTTTCCCTGTGTCCCACAGCTGATCTCTCCTGCCAAGGGGGCAGCATATCCAGCATTTGAGGCAATAACCTCAGCTGAGACCTCCAGCTGGGGCCTAGGTCGACAAAGGACACAAACTCCATACCTGGGCCCCTACCCCCGCTCTTCCAATTCTACCCCCCCGCCCTTCCAGAGATTTAAACTGGTCCCTGAACTGAGGAGTAGTGTCAGATTACAGAGGAGCCTTAGTGCTCAGGCTCTGGGAAGAAAGGTGAGCAGCTCTGACCCAGGGAAGAGGCTGGGAAGAGTGTGATTTTTGCAGGGCTAGGAGAGAAGAGACTCCTCCACACCCAGCCACCACCTTTTCTGACCTGCCTAGGGCAGGGCAGTTACAACTGCAGAGGCACTCCCAGGTACCAGCAGTAAGTGGCAGATACAACTCTGAGCTTTCAGCAGCTCAGAAATCTCCCGCCTGCCACACACACACACACACACACACACACACACACACACGGAAGAAATGCTGTAAGACTCAGGAGAACTGGACACAGGGCTGGTGGTGCTATTCTCAGTGCACATAGGTGCAGGCAAGGGCAGAAACTGCACTCACTTTGTAGAAACTACCTTCCAGACCCCTCAGCCCCAAGCATCTAAATCTGTAGTCCCAACTTCTCTCTGGGCACCAGGTGACCGGCTCTGCCTGCACAATACACAGAGGACTCTTTGGTACAGCAGAGGACAACCTGGAGATTACTTGGTGGGCTTAAGCCAAGACTGGCGCTGCTTTTTGTTTTGTTTTGTTTTGTTTTGTTTTGTCTTTATATCTTTGATATCTTTTCTGTGTTGAGTGGAGGTTGTCGGTTGTTTTTACATGTGAATGTATTTGATTTTTTCTTTGTTGTTGTTGTTGTTGTGCTTGGTAATTTGCTTTGTTCTGAAATTGCCCTACACCAGGGCACAGCTTAAGAGGCACAAGATTCAACACACCCAGACCAAACCAGAGTAGTACCAGGTTTGACCTACAAGTGACACACCCAGAGGGAATTCTCTACAGGCACAAGAGCCCATAGAGGCCAAACCACATTTAAGTGGTCAACCCTCACTAGTAGAACACCGTGCAGTGAACAGAGCCAAGTCTCACAACTAGTCAGCCTAGGAGTTAACCCCACCTACTCACAAGCGAAAAGCAATTACGCATCTTCTTTAACAGGACAATATACACAACACAAGAGTCACCTTTGTAGCACATGCAGAGGAGAAGAACCAAGTAGTGCAAGTCAAATATAAAGGACATATACTACATAAGATAACCCAGCAAGAATTAAGAACTCTAGGGGATCTACCTAATACATCAAAGCAAACACAGAGATGCAGCCAGAATGGGGAAACAAAGAAACATGTCCCAAATAAAAGAACAGAAGAAACCTCCAGAAATGGAACCAAAAGAAATAGAGGTAACCAACCTATCAGAGACAGAGTTCAGAACACTGATGATAAAAATGTTTAAGGAGCTTAGAGACAACATAAAGAAGGATGTAGAAATCATAATGAACAACCAGTTAGAACTAAAGAACACAATTACTGAAATAAAGAACTCACTTGAAGGAATTAACAGCAGGTTAGATGAAGCAGAGGATCGAATCAGTGACTTAGAAGACAAGTTAGCAGAGATCACCCAAACAGAAAAACAAAAAGAAAAAACAATGAAGATGGTTTAAGAGACCTCTGGGATAACATCAAGCGCAACAACATGAGCATCATAGGAATACCAGAAGGTGAAGAGAGGGAGCAAGGGATCGAGAACATATTTGAAGTAATAATGTCCGAAAACTTCCCTAACCTGATGAAGGAAACCAACATACAAGCCCAAGAAGTGCACAGAGTTCCAACCAGGATAAACCCAAACAGGTCCACTCCATGACACATTATAGTTAAAATGGCAAAGGTTAAAGACAAAGAGAGAATCCTAAAAGCAGCAAGAGAAAGACAGAGGGTTACATACAAGGGAACTCCCATAAGACTATCAAATGACTTTTCTACAGAAACATTGAAGGCCAGGAGGGAGTGGCAGGAGTTACTCAAAGTGATGGAAAACAAAGGCCTACAACCTAGATTGATTTATCCAGCAAGGCTATCATTTAAAGATGATGGAGAGATAAAGAGCTTCCCAGAAAAGAATAAGCTAAAGGAATTTATTACCACCAAGCCAGCATTGCCAGAAATACTAAAAAGACTTCTGTAAATAGAAGAAAGTTGAAAACAATCTAAGTACAAATTTAAAAATGGCAATAAGTATGTACCTATCAATAATCACCTTAAATTTAAACGGATTAAATGCTCCAATCAAGAGACATAGGGTGGCTGAGTGGATAAGAAAGCAAGACCCTTGTATATATTGTATATAAGAGACTTACCTCAGAGCAAAAGACACACACAGGTTGAAAGTGAAGGGTTGAAGTAAGATATTCCATGCAAATGGAAATGAGAAAAAAGCTGGGGTTGCAATACTTATCTCTGACAAAATAGACTTTAAAATGAAGAACATATTAAAAGACAAAGATGGGCACTATATAATAATAAAGGGATCGATCTGACAAGAGGACATAACCCTAGTAAACATCTATGCACCCAACATAGGAGCACCTAAATATGTAAAACAGATATTGACTGACATAAAGACAGAGATCAACAGTAACACTATCATAGTAGGGGACTTCAACACACCTCTGACAACAAGGGACAGGTCTTCCAGACAGAAAATCAATATGGAAACAACAGCCTTAAATGACACATTGGACCACTTGGATTTAATCGATATTTTCAGAGCATTTCACCCCAAAGCTGCAGAATACACGTTCTTCTCAAGCACACATGGAACATTTTCCAAGATAGACCATATGTTAGGCCACAAAACAAGTCTTGATAAATTTAAGAAAATTGAAATCATACCAATTGTCTTCTCTGACCACAGTGCTATGAAATTAGAAATGAACTACAGGAAAAAACTGGAAGACACACCAATTCATGGAGGCTGAATAACATGTTACTAAATAATGAATGGGTCAACCAGGAGATCAAGGAAGAAATCAAAAGATATCTTGAGACAAACGAAAATGAAAACACGATGACCCAAAATCTAAGGGATGTGCGAAAGCAGTCCTAAGAGGGAAATTCATAGCATTGCAGGCCTACCTAAAGAAACAAGAAAAATCACTAATCAACAGTTTATCTTCACACTTAAGGGATCTGGAAAAGAACAGCAAAATAAGCCCAAAGGAGTACAAGGAAGGAGATAATAAAGATCAGAGAGGAAATAAATGAAATAGAAACCAGAAAAACAATACAAAAGATCAATGAATCCAAGAGTTGGTTCTTAGAGAAGATAAACAAAATTGACAAACCTTTAGCCAGACTCATTAAAAAAAGAGAGAGGTCCCAAATTAATAAAATCAGAAATGAAAGAGGAGAAGTGACAACAGACACCACAGAAATACAAAAAATTTTAAGAAATTACTATGAGCAACTATATGCCAACAAATTTGACAATCTGGAAGAAATGGACAATTTTCTAGAGGCATACAACCTTCCAAGGCTAACTCAAGAAGAAACAGAAAACCTGAATAGACTGATTACCACCAGGGAAATTGAATCAGTAATCAACAATCTCCCAACAAACAAAAGCCCTGGACCAGATGGCTTTACAGGTGAATTTTACAAAACGTTCAAAAAAGAATTATCACCTATTCTCCTCAAGCTCTTCCAAAAAATCCAGAAGGAGGGAAGGCTCCCAAACACTTTTTACGAAGCCACTATCACCCTGATCCCAAAATCAGACAAAGACACCACAAAACAAGAAAACTACAGGCCGATATCTCTAATGAACATAGATGCAAAAATCCTCAACAAAATATTAGCAAACAGAATTCAGCAATACATTAAAAAGATCATACACCATGATCAAGTGGGATTCATCCCTGGTATGCAAGGGTGGTTCAACATGCGCAAATGAATTAATGTGATACACCACGTTAACAAAATGGAAAATGAAAATCACATGATCATATCAATAGATGCAGAAAAAGCATTTGATAAAATCCAGCAGCCATTTATGATAAGTGGGAATAGAGGGATCATATCTCAACATAATAAAGGCCATATATGATAAACCCACAGCTAACATCATACTCAATGGGGAAAAGCTAAAACCATTCCCCTTAAGATCAGGAACAAGGCAAGGTTGCCCACTTTCTCCACTTCTATTCAACATAGTGCTGGAAGTTCTAGCCACAGCAATCAGACAAGAAAAAGAAATAAAAGGCATCCAAATCGGTAAGGAGGAAGTAAAATTGTCATTATATGCAGATGATATGATACTATATATAGAGAACCCTAAAGACTCCACCAAGAAACTATTAGAGCTGATAGATGAATTTAGTAAAGTAGCAGGATACAAAATTAATATTCAGAAATCAGTTGCATTTGTATATACCAATAATAAAACATCAGAAGGAGAAATTACAAAAACAATCCCATTTACAATTGCTTCAAAGACTATAAAATACCTGGGAATAAATTTAACCAAAGAAGTAAAAGATCTGTACTCAGAAAATTATAAGACACTGAAGAAAGAAATGAAAGAAGATACAAATAGATGGAAACACATACCATGTTCATGGATAGGAAGAATTAATATAGTTAAAATGTCCATACTGCCTAAGGCAATATACATATTCAACGCAATTCCTATCAAACTACCAATGATGTTTTTCACAGAAATAGAACATATAATCCTAAAATTTACATGGGACCATAAAAGACCCCGGATAGCCTCAGCAATCTTGAGAAATAAGAACAAAGTGGGAGGTATAACGATACCTGACATCAAATTATACTACAAGGCTACAGTAATCAAAACAGCATGGTACTGGCATAAAAACAGACACATAGATCAATGAAACAGAATAGAGAGTCCAGAAATAAATCCATGTCTATATGGCCATTTAATCTACGATAATGGAAGCAAGAACGTACGGTGGGGTAAAGACAGTCTATTCAATAAATGGTGCTGGGAAACCTGGACAGACGCATGCAAAATATGAAGCTGGACCAGCTCCTTACACCATATACAAAAATAAATTCAAAATGGCTTAAGGACTTAAATGTAAGATCTGAAACCATAAAACTCCTAGAAGAAAATATAGGAAGAAACTTCACAGACATTACCCGGAGTAAGATTTGTACTGATATATCCCCTCGCACAAGGGAAGTTAGAGAAAAAATAAACATGTGGGATTACATCAAACTAAAAATTTTTTTCACAGCAAAGGAAACCATCGCTAAAACAAAATGGGATCCTACTGAATGGGAAAAGATATTTGCCAATGATATATCTGATAAGGGGTTAATATCACAGATTTATAAAAGAACTCACTCAACTCAACTCCAAAAAAACAAACAACCCAATTAAAAAATGGGCAGAGGACGTGAAGAGACATTTTTCTAAAAAGGACATACAGATGGCAAACAGATATATGAAAAAATGCTCAACCTCACTAACCATCAGAGAAATGCAAATAAAAACCACAATGAGATACCACCTCACCCCAGTCAAAATGGCTGTCATCAATAAATCAACAAACAACAAGCGCTGGCGTGGATGTGGAGAAACGGGAACCCTTGTGCACTGTTGGTGGGATTGCAGATTGGTGCAGCCTCTATGGAAAACAGTATGGAGGCTGGAAGAAAATGCACCAGGCAGATCTGATAAAGAACTTATATCCAGAATATATGAAGAAATCTCAAACTCAATAATGAAAAAAAACAACCAACAGAACTTAAAATGAGCAAAAGATTTGAAGAAATTCTTTACTGAAGAAGGTATGTTTGTGGCAAATACACACATGAAAAGTGCTCAGAAAAACCTGTTGAATGGATGGATGGATAAATGGATGGATGGATGGACCAATGATTGAATGAAAGAGTAAAGAATGTATGAATGAGGTTTGGTTTTCCTGAAGGTATTTCTTACTTGATTAACACTTAGAATTCATTTCGATTATTATTTTAGTAACTAGAGCAAGTGAAAATTATTCTAGTACCAACATACACACCAAAGTCATTTAAAAATAAGTTGTAGCATGTCTATCTCTGGTTCCTTCTAGTAGGCCCAATAAAATTTAAAAGTTAGCTACATTAAGATAAAAAGTATTTCATAGGGCTGCTTGTATTTCTTAATTTAAAATTATGGTACTGTGCCAGGTTTTTTTTAGTCAAACAATTTAGTCAGGGGCCAATTTGATCTGGTCCATGTTCTCAGCTTTCTAAAGATTTGGCTTAAAGCAGGGATGGATTTAGACTATTCAGATAAGACTACAACAGTGACAAATTCCCGTGAAAAATTCCACCCCCAATTGGGCTTTTGATAGATAATATCAGTATCAGTGAGTTCCAGATAATATTACTAGACAAATAGAGAGCAGACAGATATCCATCAATATTCCTTACAAGGACGACTGTCTGAGACCACCACCCCACTACAACTTGACTGTAGTAGGAGTTTCTGCTCTGTTTCAGTGCTAACAGTTTATTTCCTCAGCTCTCCTCATTCGCAGGAAGTAGCTAAGAATTCAAGTTGCTATTACCTTCTTTTTTCATAAAGACTTTATCAGGTGACCTTTACGGGTCTCTGAGATTATGTACATCTCCCTTGGTCTCTATTATTAGGGTGGTGCAAAAGTAATTGAGGTTTTTGCAGTTATTTTTAACCTTTTTTTTTTTTTTTTTTAAGGTTGTCCATGGTTTATTGAAACTATGACAGCACAGAAGGAAGATTCAAACGGCTCCACGAGGTGTTTTGAAATTCATCCCAACTGTAGGCTGAGTGACCTGCAGGTTGGACAGACTGCCAAAGTCCAAGAGCTTCAGCATTTCCTTAGTGTCTGGATCAACTTCAATGATCTCCTGATCCAGGGCTGAGACCTCAGGAACATAATTATCTCTCCTTTCTCTCTCCTCTTCCTGCAGCTTGATGGAGATACCTCTTACCGGGCCTCTCTGAATCCGCTTCATCAGATGTGTGACATAGCCAGCTATTTTGTTGCGGAGCTTCTTGCTGGGAATAATGGCGATCTCCTCGCACACGCGCTTGTTGGTGTGGAAGTCATTGCCCAGGCGCGTGTAGTACTTCTCGATGATGACCCGGGCCGCCTTCTTCACGGTCTTAGTGCGAACGCGGCCCATCTTGGCGGGTCCCTGGTGAAAGAGCTATTTTTAACCTTTTAAACCTCAATTACTTTTGCACTAACCTAGTATATCATATTTAAAATTTTGGGGTTGCAACCCATCTTCTGTCAGAATAACTAGTCTTTACCGGCCTCATTAAAACATGGTTTTGGGGTTTATTTGTTTTCTCTATTTGTTCTTTCTTTTTCCTAAGTGGAGTAAAGGCGATTGACCTGTTCCTCAGCTAGTTCCAAATGACATCAGTTAATTTTAAACTATTTGTTTAAGAATTCAACAGGCGGTTAGGCCTTTGCATTTATTCATACATTCTGAGTACTATTATAAGACAGCATGCTAGTCTGGCTTCTGAATTCAGCTTAGTCTGGAGAATAAAGTTACATATCATCCACAGCAGAAGTTCATTTAACAAGGTCCAAAGCTATACACGACTTGCTGGACAGTTTAGAGGTGGCGTGAAGGTTGGGAGAGCAGGGAGAATCCAAAGTTGCACAGTAAAAGAAGCCATCCTCCAAATGTGGGGTCCTCAATGACTACTGTAGATCCAAGTTCAAGAATTTAGTGACTTTCACTAGAAATAAAGCATTTATAAAGTGTTTCACTAGATATAAAGTGATGCACCAAGAATTCTAGTTCTTGGTGTATTGCCTTTTAAGGCTGCTGCAGACCTTAACATAAAAGTGCAGGTGGGCACAAGTTCAACTTGGAAGCATCATCGCACTTCATTCAATTTCGCTATAGGAGAATGATCAGGATAGGCACAGGTGAATTGAAGTATGTGTCTTTTTAAGGACCCAAAACAACAACAACAACAAAAAGAAAAAAGAGAAAAATGCAAAGGAGCTGCATTTTACTACTTTCAATGGTTATAAAGAAATGTTACTTGGCCGTACACTTTATCTAATGCTCTAACATATGTAAGTTTCCTAGAAATGAATTTCTAGTTCCCTGAATTGCAACTATTATTAGAATTCAACAGGCCCCATGGTGAGGTTTCTTCACTGTTAGGATCATGTTCAGCAACCCTATCAGAAAAGTGGAGATAAGGCTAGAACATATGAAACACAAACTCCTGATGTAGCCATCATTCTTAATAGAAAATAGCTGGAACTATGTTTCCCAATTTTTTTTGTAAACCCTTCAGTGCTGGCATGGTGAAGGTCTTGAAATAGTAATGACCACATTTTTTCATGATGATGTTTATATAAATTATGTCATTAAATTAGCATTTGTTCAGGAACTACATTTCTCTATTAATAATATTAATATACTTTTCAAAAACTTTTGAATGTAATGAGATTCTCATGAGAATGAGAATGTCACAGAAACCTTAGGTGACATAGGACAAAAAAGATAGGTCTGTCTTAAATATAAATTGAATGTCTGTTATGTGACAGAAACTTAAATATAAACTGAATGTCTATTATGTGACTGAAACTATAAAGGCAGTTGGAATTAACATTTTAAGTCAAATTCTGACGTAAAATGAAGTATTTTTAATTAAATTAATTATAAATTATCTTTAAGAACTAGTTATGGAATGGTGAGATTATATCAGGATTATTGTCATATGTACTTTTCTATCCAACTAGTTTAATAAGAGAACCAAGTAATATTTTACCCAAAAAATTCTTCATGACTTATTCCCCTCCTGAGTTCTGACCTATTCCCTTGAAAAGGACCAATGACATTAAATAAAGCCTACTGTTTGGTTTTTTTTGTTTTCCTTTTCGGAACTTACATAAATTTTAAAATATTCTTTGAAAATCACCCTATTTCCAGATAGAACATGGTACATGTAAAAAAACAAGTTGGGTAACAACAGTTAACGTGGCATTGTTGATATTGGCAGTTAGCCTGAGTATTTCCAAATCCTATTTATTTTTATCTCCATATCTAAATTTTCAACTCGCTCCTTGAATTTTTACATTGCTACTGACCCAACTCTTCATCTTAAAACTGTCATTTATCCTGCCTTTCCTATGCGAACTGTGCTATAATTAATCAAAGTGTATATAAAGGGAAGTTTCTGGAAATATTCTAGCTAATAAATGAAGCAGGAATGACAGAGCTAGAATATCACAATTCTGCAACCCATAATGAATCACTGGATGTAGGCAATGAGCATCAGCTGATGCCTAAACATCACAAAAAGAGTGACAATAAGAAATGATGTGCCTCCTGCTAAAAACACACACTACCACCTATGAAGTATTCTTGCCAAAAAAATTCTAACTTGAATCTGATCAAGCCTCTAGAGCTAGTTACAAATTTACAAAAAAAAAAAAAAAAAAAGAGGTCAGAGCACGTTAACCTATACCCTGGGGATACCATCAGCAAAATCCAGACTTTGGGAAATTGGATAGTACAAACAAATACGTTTGTTTTGAATTTTTATGAGTTTATTTGAGCCCAAACCGACGGCGTGTAGCAGGGAAGCAAGACCTCAAATGCTCCTCCAAGAAACTAGCGTTTCTTGAACTGAGTTGGCTCAGCTGAGCAGCGGACATCACATGAGAGTGTCCTGCCAGGCTCGTTAGGGCTGAGGACCTCAAAGGTAAGGCCCCAAGTCAAGGGCTAATGGCCATGGTGTCAACATATACATGGATCTCTAACTACAAGAGTAGGTGAAGGGGATATGGCTTTGCACCCAATCACAACCCCTGCCTCACACTCCAGACATACTGGCCACCTTCCTGTTCCTCAAATAAGCCCAAATTTTTCTGTCTCAGAATTTTCATTTGATATTTTCTTCATGAAGAAGGCTATCCCCTGGATTTTCTCACAGTTTCATAGCTGGCTTGTTCTGCCACTGAGATCTCAAGTCAGGTATCATCCTCTTACAGAGGCCTTTGCTGACCATCCTATTGAAGTGCCTCCTCCCACCAACTCACTCTCTATCACAATTCTATTTCTTTATGACACTTCTCTAACTAACATTATTTTATTGTCTTCTTCCCTCCCATTAAAATGCAAGCTTCACAAAAGAAAAGGATATATCTATACTCTTCAAGGCCTTATTCATAATATCTAGTTCTATAGGGATCGGCACACCTTATTATTAAAGGGCCAAACAGTAGATATGTGAGGATTTGCAGGCCACATGCAGAACTATTCAACTCTGCCGTAGTAGCTTGAAAGCCACCATAGACAATATGTAAACATATGAGCATGGCTGTGTTCTAACTTTATTTACAAAAAAAGGTAGCTGGCCAGATTTGGCCTGTAGCTGTAGTTTGCCAACCCCTGCTCTAAAACATTGTACTGGAACATAGTACTCAGTAAACATTTTTAAGTAAATGAACAGAAATCTCTTTTTACCTTGACTGATACAAAGTAATGATTGTCCACTTGTTACTCCATTCCAACCAAATGATAAACAGACATATAGCTTTTACATACATCCATAGCCTTGATAATACTGAGTAAAGGATGCACTGAATTTGTTGGAGGTAACCTAGCTGTGCCAGTGTGACCTTGTCCAGCTTTACTCTTCATTTTATTATTTTTCCTTTCTAAACTCATAGATATATAGTTTTCTTTACATAAAAAGGCAGAGTATATGTCCAAGGAAAGGATCCAACTTCCAGAGTCTGTTTCTAGAGGGCTGGAGAGGTAGTACTGACAATGAGAACACTCGACAGGGGCCAGGAAATGAGGCTTCAGTACTGTGACCTATTAGTTGTCGGTCATCTCTAACTTCTCCGAGATAGACTCTCTTCACCTGTAAAATATAAAATATATACATAAAAAAAGAATCTGACGTCTAAGACATGATTAGGTTATAATTATGTTATTGTGGCACTTTAACTGATACACATGCTCAATGCAGGCTTGCCCTACAGCTAAGAAACATGAGCAGATTCCAGTATTTGTGTAATTCATACAAGAGAACAAGTAATAAAGGAAGAAAATATTGTAACATCATGTTGATGGCATATTAAAATATTTTTGATAATAAGTTGGAATTCATGTTCTATCTGGTTAGAATGTGAAGGTACTATCCCAGTGCTGTGTTTATAGAGGTAGAACCACATCCTTTTTCTGTTTAATGAAATATTAGTGGAAAAAAATACCCTCTGGTTGTCTCTTTTGTACCTTTATTGTGACAAGGAGAGCTATAAAACAATATTTTAGGAAATAAATAAGATATAAGTGATTTTTTGGACTTACTTCTGGCCCTGTGGGTTGATATGTATGTTTAGATAAATGTAAAATAACTATTATCAGGCTAAATGGTAGGGGGAACTAGAGAGATAATTCCAAGCTTAAGAGTTCCTTTAATGTGTTAACCTGGTATGCTTTGCAAGACATGGATGACATCAACGGTACAATTCCTGCAAGCAAACAGCAGAATGCTTAGAGGCTAGTTGTCACATTTTTTTTTCCCCTTAATGTTGTTAGAAAAAAAATAGACAAAAACTTTCCCAAAGTAGACGATGGATTTGTGTTCTCAAAATGTGGCCCATTGCCACCTGTCTGCATCAGTATCATTTGTGATGCTTGTTAACAATTTGTCTTCCTGATCTGCACCTGAGACCACCTGGATGGGTTCCAGGTGTCTGCAGTTCATTAAATCCTGAGGTGCAATTTAGACACAATAATGTCTGAGGGTCACTATCTAGATTAAGAATTAACATTCTCCTATATCAGATGACAGATACAGTGAAATTCAGATCCCGTATTTTTATAGTTCAATATCCAAAGAATTTGGAAGCTATTTTATGGCTTTAAAAATATAAAATCATACATATAAAAAATCTGGAAAATGCAAAGAAAAAATAAAAGGAAAAAAATCATTCCATAATACCATTATGGGGGGAGGGGGCAGGAAACACAATATTTGGTGAATATTTGGGTGAATTTCCTTCCAGTTTCTGGATGTCATAACATGGATCATCATACTTTCTGATGGCAGGGGCCGTGTTTGTGTGTAGATCTTTGTATCCCCAGCTCTTACCACAGTGCCTGACATAGGATGTATTCAAATATTGTTGAATCAACAAAGGGAATGAATGAATGGAATTGGCATCAAATTGTATATTTAGTTCTGGCCATATGGACACTTTTTATAAAAACATGCCAGCAGTAAATAGAATATCACTTTCTAATTCCCACAGGCATCAGATCAATAACAACATCAATAACTAATATTTTTGCACAAGACATTTTCTAGTATTTTACTCACATTAATTTAATCCCAATGATATGTTGTTTAAATGCTATTTTTATCTCCATTTTGTAGATCAGGAAACGGGAGCACAGAGGCGTTAGGTAACTAACCCAATATCAAACAACCAATATATGACACGGCCGACCCCCGAGCCCACTGACAATGAGATTTAATGAGACTTGGTTAACAAATACCTACCTGTTTGTGGTCTAAAGTTACCCACCCCTTATAAGCAAATACATATGTATCTGATGAGCGCTCCAACTATAGGAAACTCTAAATATTAGGTGATTTTATGATAATTAAGACCTAGACCTAGCATCTCTGTTTATTCACTCCACTCCTTTACAAAACTGCATATACATGTGCATTACTTCAAGTGTGAAATGCTCAGTTTATGTTGCAGGTTCCTCTGAGAACATCCACATATGATGTTTCTGACTCCAATAAATGTGTTTACTTTGCTTGCATTTCAGTCAACCACATTGGCCACATCAAAAAAAAAAAAAAAAAGCACTCATTTTTAATGCTAGAAAACAAGTAAAGGTCCTGTAATACACAAGTCTGCTTTTCCTGACTTCTTTCACCTTGGTCGACAAAAATAAAAGTAAAATTGAAAGCCCAGGATCTAAGATCCCATACTTTTCTGTTCACAAATAATTGTTTAAATGACCATTGGTGGCATTAGCCCCTGGAATAAAATCCTGTGGAGATAGCATTGTGTGAGAAAAGGAATCTCCTGCACAAAATGATCGGTCTCCCGACCTCATCCCTGAAGGAACCTGACTGATCCTAATACGAGTATCTAATTCACCTACATCGTGCAAACCTGCATGAGCAAGAGCTATTCTCCGTTTAACGTGTGCTTGAAAGCCACGGAGCCCAACTAATAGCAGGACCAGTGCCCTGGCCCTCCCTTCTGCTTCGGCAGCCATCGCAGCGTCCAGGGGCCAGGACAGAGGCTGGTGGCTGGTGGGTCCTCGCTGAGACTCCGCTAACGTTGAGCTGCCGCGCGCAGACAGTGCCCGCTGAGCCTGCAAATCATCGCCCTCCCGGCAGGGGGCGCCACGGCCTCGCAGGAGAAGCCGGGCTCCCGCAAGAGGGCGCACGAGGCCGCACGGGACCGCTGCTTCGGCTGTCCCGCCTCTGCCCCTGCTGCCCCCCTCGCATTGCGTCCCGCGTGTCCCGGGCTATGAGAGGGGGCGAAGAGCAGTGGGCGCCCGAAACGGCCCTGAGCCTCTGAGAGCCGCGCGGCAGTGGCGCGAGCCCGAGGGGGCGGGGAAGCGCGGGCGGGCGGCGTGCGCGCGCTGGGTGTGGGCGTGGGTGTGGGTGGGGGTAAGTAGAGCGGGCGCTGCGGAGCGCGGGGCAGAGGAACGCTGGCTACCCTGGACAGCGCATCGCCCGCCTGTGTCGCCGCGCCGCCGCCACCGGGATCATGGTGAGTGGGACCGCGCACCGCCGCCGCCGCTCTTTCTTTCTTTCTCTCCTCCACCGGCGCGCTGGGCGGGAAGGGGCCGAGCGGGCGGCGGCGCGGGAGCTGCGGATTCGACCGCTGGAACCCGTCGCTGTCGGCGGGCCGGGCCCGCGCGGGCCTGGGGAGGGGGCGGTGAACGTTTGGGCTGAGGACGCGCGGGCCCGGGCCCACGGGTTTCAGGCACTTTGTCCGGGTCCGGTCCGGTCCCGGCCCCACGGGGCGCCTGCTCGCTTCCAGTCCCCTGTTGCATGCACGCGGCCGGCCGTCGCCAGGGATGCCCGACGAAACCGCCGGCTCCTTCGGTGGGCTTGCGGGCTCGCTGCCCACAGCCTCCTTGCCCCCCGCACACGCTCCCACCCTCCGTCCTCCGGCTCTTGGCGTGGAGAACGGCGTTTCCCTCGCGCGGTACCGACCCTGCGTAGAGAAATTCTGGGGTTTGGGCTCTAACGGTTGAATACACGCCTCCTGTCCTCTCTGCTCCGTGCCTATAGTCCCAGGGGTGTGTTTGTGTGCTTGCCAGTGCCTGCCTGGGTTTGCATAGTGGTGTCAGGGGGTACGTTTCCATTTGTGTTCGGGGATGGAGGGGCCTCTGGTGCGTTCTTTCCAACGATTACTCTGTCTTCCAGTTTCCCAGGCCAGTACTCGATTCTGAATTTATAACGCTTTCTGCTTGGCATTAGCTCTGTTGGGGGCCGAGGGGTGGGGAGGTCCCTGCTGGGGTGTCTGTCGGGTCCGTATCCACATGGCTTGCTTTTGGCAGCAGAGCCTGGATCTGTGACTAAAAAAGAGAGTGTGTTGTGCCATGCTCGAAGGACCAGTCAGTCCTAGGCAAACTGTGAAGCCCACATGTCTTCAGTGGTCCATATTTTATTTTTGCTTCTCTCCTCCCTTCGGTATGATTTACTCTCCACTTCAGGGCTGGTTAAAATATGCTAACCTCCAGTCCTTTCCCCACTCCAGTTGACACTAATCAGTCCTACGTAGATTTTGCCCTCTCTGTCCTTTCAGATACACGCGATCTACCTGATTGTATGTGAAGCCTTTTTGGCCACTTGATCAAATTCCCGTCTTTCCCACCCCACCCACCAAGTTCATATTCCCCTTGACCGCTTTATTTTTTCCCCCTCTTCCGTATCTAATATTTAACACATTATCGATTTTGTTTAACTTGTTTGTTGACTGTGTACCCCACCAGAATGTAAGTTTCAGGAGGATTGAGATTTTTGTCATTTTGTCCTCTAGTAACTGCAACAGTGCCTGGTACGTAGTAAATACTCAAAATGTTTTTGTAAATTAACCCAATAAAGCAGCATACTTTCTGCTAACGAAGAAATGAGAAGCAGCAAGGCAACTGCAAGGATTATCTAATTGACAGTTGTAATGAGGAGAATCTCAAGTGAAGTTTGAGAGGAGGGATTCTCTTGGAAAGCAGGGAGTCAATCTGGTGGATCTCAGTGATAGGAATATTGAGTGGCCATCTGTTATGCCTGGGTCTGTCACCTTAGCATGTGGGTGGACAAAGCATTTTAAGGGCTACCTGGCTCTCTCCTTCCAAGTCTAAACCATTGTTCCAAATTATTATGAATTGTAATGAGTAAGGGAACAAGTCCAGGATAAGTTCTTAATTGGGTGGAAGAGTCATGGAAATTAACCTAAAAGAGCCAAAATAAGGGGCAAACTCTTATAAGCTCTACCCTATACAATTTTAATACTTCCTATTTAGATAAGCTTTTTTCAGAAACTTTGGTTCTTCAGAGGCGCAATTTTTATAAATATGTCCAAATACAAGTCATCTCATTTAAAAAAAAAAAATGAGCAGGTTCAGGGTTAAATTCATAAATTAGTGGGTCAGTTTAGAGACACCCCTTTGAATCCATGTCTCATGATGTCTCTGCTAATTAGTCTTATTCCAAAACAAATGTTTTCCCTTGAAATTCCCTTTTGTTTTTCCATTTCCATAGTGTAAATTGATGGCAATCCATGTTTTAAGCCTGAGGAAGTGTTTTTATATAATTTGAGCCAAATGGCTTGATAAAATTTACATGGGCAAGTTTCTGAAAATGATATAATTATAGACATACAAGTTCAGTGGTTCCATGATTACCGTCTAGTCAAGATAGGTGGTAGAAATTAAAGGCAAAAAGGAAAGATAAGTTTGTATTTGAAATTAAAACCAACCAAACATAAATGAGAAACACCTAATTCTTTTGATCCCAATTTATATTTGTAGGAGATTATGCTATGTTATGATTCCAGTCAAAATATCAAGCCATTTTTTTTCTTTCTATTCCTTGAAAGTGTTGCATTTTCAAGGAGCACAAAAATCTATTTTTAAAGTATCCTGTTGGGTAAGTTTAATATTTAGTTCTTTAACAAAAGGTTGCAATTTAATCCAGCGCCATCCAAAACATTTAAATCACAGTTTGGGAGATTCAAGTACTTTCATAGTTTGAAAGAGAGTGTTTAAAATATAAGTGGATCCATGACATATGTCTAAGTATGTTCAGAAAATCGGGCCCTGCTGTTCAGGGTTGTGCCCATAATTGTCTCTTTTGTACCGTCTCACTTGACAGGTTTGGGTTTTTAGGAGTAGACATTAGCAAAGGGCAAAAAGTTGCATTGGAAACTATAAGGCCTAGCATGGTTAAAATATGCCAACATCAGTATCTCATAACTCTAAAGTTACAAATTTACACATTTGTATTTTCTCTGAATCAAATTAGGACATCACTGGTAAATCACTGACTCAGACAATGAACCATTCTAATAAATTGTTAGATTTTTAAATGGTTATATTTAAACTAACAATTTAATAATTGCAGAGTATAAATTGTGGAATTGATGATGTGACAGTTTAGAGCTTGAGATCTGGGTCAGCCATGAGTTTGAATCCGATGCCAACAGTTAACTGTGTGTGACCTTCGGCAGATTAACTTCTTTAGGCCTGAGTCTTTTCTTTTGTAAAAAAAGACTAGTGTTTCCTAAGGTTGTTGGGAGAAACAAACAAGGTGATGCACTTAATGTGTCTAGCATAATGCTCAGAGTGCTCAGTAAATATTAACCATTATAATGCCGTGTTCTTTTTCTCCCGTATCTGTTTTCAGTTGAGACATGTCAGGATGATGTCAGTGATTAACCTCATAGTTCTGTTCCCTTTATGTGACGCTAATACATTTCTAATATTGCTTCATGTCAGTCAAGTGTCCAGTAGAAATATAACGCAAGCCACATAGTCATTTTTAATTTTTTAGTAGTCACATTAAAAAGTAAAAAGAAACAGGTGAAATTAATTTTAATATTTTTCATTTAACCCAATCCATGCAAATATTTTTTCAACATGTAATCGATGTAAATATTAGTGAGATATTTTACATTTTTTTTATATGAAATCTTCAAAATCTGGTGTCTGTTTATACTTACAGCACATTCAGTTCAGGCTAGCCACAATTTCAATAGTCACATGTGGTGAGAGGCTACTGTATTGGACAAAACAGTTCTAAATGATACGCATCTTCCAAATTTACATCTTATCTATTCGGCCCTTTCCACTCGTGAGAACCTCACTGCCACCTTAAACCTAGCATTACGAAAATAAAGCTCATCTTTCAGACTCTCTTCTCTGTTCCCTTTTGCTGTTAGTAATTCCACCAGCTCTCAAGTCTACTGTGTCTGAAATCTGATTCTTACTCTTTTTTTGTATTGTTTATTGTAGAATATTCTCATATTTTTACTTGAAAATATCTTTAAGTCTTCTCCTTTCCTCTCCAACCCCTTTTCCACTATTTTTGCCTTTTCTACAGGTTTTCTCTTTTGTGGTCTCTTTGTTTTTAACATTTTTATTGTAAGTTTGTTTCTTTTAGTCCAGATTCATCGTTTTCGTGTAGTAACTTGATGCTGGGGGCTGTAGCCCTAATGTTTCAAAGCTTCTCCCACTTCCCTTCTTCTCTCCCTGCCTGCCTGTCTGTCTTGAGAAATATACTTCTCTCCTGCAATCACTGTTCTCTCCATTCTTTTGTCAGCTCTTTCTCATGTTGTCATGAATCCTTTCTATTTTATAGCTTCTTCCTATGCTAAACACCTTTCCTTTATCAAATATCCAAAGAAATATAATTAACTGATCATCTGATATTGAAGAGATCCATCCAAGAGAAGAAGAATATTTAAAGGAAGGAGACAATAAACCATGGGAAGGGAAAATAAAATTATTTGAGCTTTTACCTTTCAAGAAATATCAGAGGACCTGGTTAATAATAACAATAGCAAAAACAACCACAACAGTGATGATACTTTACCTTTACTCAGTGCGTTATAGGAAACAGAGCACTTTCTCTGTGCCTCGTGAACAAAGGCACAAAACAGAAGAATGGCACTAGACCGAGTCAAGAAACCTGGTGTCTAGTCCTGCCTTTGTTACTAGCTCTGTTTCCTTAAATCAAGTCAGAGACACTGTTTACTCACCTACAAAATGGGGTATTTTTCGCAAGATTGTTTTATCAGAACCAAATGGGGCCTTTACTACTGCCTGTTGCCTCTGGCTGGAAATTTCCCCAGGGAGCTGTATGGCTGTTTTCTCAATTCCTTCATAATTAGATCTGCTGTTATCACTTTATTGAAAACTGGAACCTGCCCTCACTTACTTACCTGATCCCCTTACACTGCTCTTTTATTCATAACACTTAGACCTAAGTATTTACTCATTTACATAGCACTTGGAATAATCTAATAATTTACTTATGTGATTTTTGTTTATCCTTTCCTACCTGAATGCCAACTTCGTGAGGATAGAGATTTTTGTTTGCATTATTTAGTGATGTATCTTTAAGCTGATGCCTGACATACAGTAAGTGCTAAATGACTGTTTGCTGATAAAGTGAACGCTGGTTCCCAGTGCAGTGCTCTTTCCTCCCTATATCCCATTTACCATTCATACAGGATAAATTGGAAAATAAACATTTGCTTTGCAAACATATCCACAATACAATTCTTTCAAAGAACAATAGCTCTTTGATGCATTTAAAATGTTTTAATTTATCACAGTTCAGTTTAGGCCTATTTCGGTAATACAGCTGCTTCATCAATACATATATGGCGGTGTAACCTTTTAGTAAATGATGATGTGAGTAACTCCCTACAAATATGTTTATACTTTACAATCATGTTTGTGGAAGGGGACAGGGTATGCCATTGTTTTTAAATAAGGAAACCCATAATTCCATCATCAGTTCTTATATATGCATTTCTATAATTATATTTGCATTTCATAATATAATTTGTAGGCAGGGCTAGGTTATGTTATTTTATATAATAAAATCACATAATATCTATAATTATATCACTAAGTTGTTACTAAAATTAAAAATTAATATTAATATAATTATCTTAATAGTAATGTAAACAAAGCTATGATTCATGAATTTACTGAATAATTATTTTTGGGGAGCTTTTAGTTGTCACTTCAATACATTACAAGTTTTAAAATATGTCATATTTATTCAGTTAAATGTTCTTCAGTGTTCTTCAGAGCACGTTATCCCTTTTTTTTAATTTAAAAAAATTTTTTTAAATTAGTTTCAGGTGCGCAAGACAAAGTAATACTTAGATGTTTATCATTTGTATCCCTCATACTGTGTGAACGCCCCTCCCCCCAACCACTATCCCTCTGACATCTCACAGAGCCATTACATTTCCACTGTCTCTATTCCTAATGCTGCACTCCACTTCTTGTAAGTATATACATATACATATACATATACATATACATATACATATACATATATATATATGTAAACTTTTAGTTGACATTAATTATTGTTCAGCTTCAGCTTCAGGTGTACAATGCAATGATCAGGCATCTACATCATCCCTGAGGTGGTCTCCCTAATGAGACAAGTGTCCATCAGATACCCTACAAAACCTTTACAACATTATTGATTATATTCCCCAAATTAATTTTCAAAACCCCGAGCCATCTTGTGGTTACTGACTGTTTTCTAATCCCCTCACCTTCCGCCTTATCCCCACCCCCTCTCCTATTTAGCAACCCTCAGTTTTTCCTCTATGTCGCCAAAACTGTTTCTAATTAGTTCATTCACTTATTCTTTTCTTTAGATTCCACATATAAGTGAGATCATATGGTATTTGTCTTTCTCTGTCTGACTTATTTCACTTAACATAATGTTTTCTAGGTCCATCCATGTTGTTGCAAATGGTAAGATTTCTTTCTTTATGGCTGCGTAATACTCCATTGTATAAATGTACCACAGTTTCTTAGTCCACTCATCTACCGATGGGCATTTCGGTTGTTTCCATGTCTTGGCTATGGTGCATAGTGCTGCAGTAAACATAGGAGTGCATAAAGTTTTTTGAATTCGAGTTTTGGATTTCTCTGGATAGATACCTAGGAGTGGAATTGCTGAATCATAAAGTAGTTCCATTTTTCAGATTTTTGAGATTCCTCCATACTATTTTCCAGAGTGGCTGCACCAACTGGCAATCCCACCCACAGTGCACAAGGGTTCGCTTTTCTCCACATCCATGCCAGCACTTGTTGTTTGTTGATTTATTGATGATAACCATTTTGACTGGGGTGAGGTGGTTTTTATTTGCATTTCTCTGATGGTTAGTGAGGTTGAGCATTTCTTCATATCTTTGTTTGCCATCTGTATCTCCTTTTTAGAAAAATGTCTCTTCATATCCTCTGCCCCTTTTTTAATTGGGTTGTTTGTTTTTTTGGAGTTAAGTTGAATGAGTTTTTTATAAATTTGTGATATTAACCCCTTATCAGATATATCATTGGCAAATATCTTTTCCCATTTACTAGGATCCGTTTTTGTTTTATCGATGGTTTCCTTTGCTGTGAAAACTTTTTTGTTTGATGTAATCCCACATGTTTATTTTTTCTCTTCACTTGCGCAAGGGGATATATCAGTAAAAATCTCTGGGTAATGTCTGTGAAATTTCTTCCTATATTTTCTTCTAGGAATTTTATGGTTTCAGATCTTACATTTAAGTCTTTAAGTCATTTTGAATTTATTTTTGTATATGGTGTAAGGAGGTGGTCCAGCTTCATTTTTTTGCAGGTGTCTGTCCAGGTTTCCCAGCACCATTTATTGAATAGACTGTCTTTACGCCACCGTGCATGCCTGCTTCCATTGTCGTAGATTAAATGGCCATACAGGCATGGATTTATTTCTGGACTCTCTATTCTGTTCCATTGATCTATGTGTCTGTTTTTATGCCAGTACCATGCTGTTATGATTATTGTAGCCTTGTAGTATAATTTGATGTCAGGTATCGTTATACCTCCTACTTTGTTCTTATTAATCAAGATTGCTGAGGCTATCCGGGGTCTTTTATGGTCCCATATAAATTTTAGGATTATATGTTCTATTTCTGTGAAAAATGTCATTGGTAGTTTGATAGGAATTGCGTTGAATATGTATATTGCCTTAGGCAGTATGGACATTTTAACTATATTAATTCTTCCTATCCATGAACATGGTATGTGTTTCCATCTATTTGTATCTTCTTTCATTTCTTTCTTCAGTGTCTTATAATTTTCTGAGTACAGATCTTTTACTTCTTTGGTTAAATTTATTCCCAGGTATTTTATAGTCTTTGAAGCAATTGTAAATGGGATTTTTTTTTTTTTAATTTCTCCTTCTGATGTTTTATTATTGGTATATACAAATGCAACTGATTTCTGAATATTAATTTTGTATCCTGCTACTTTACTAAATTCATCTATCAGCTCTAATAGTTTCTTGGTGGAGTCTTTAGGGTTCTCTATATATAGTATCATGTCATCTGCATATAATGACAATTTTACTTCCTCCTTACCGATTTGGATGCCTTTTATTTCTTTTTCTTGTCTGATTGCTGTGGCTAGAACTTCCAGCACTATGTTGAATAGAAGTGGAGAAAGTGGGCAACCTTGCCTTGTTCCTGATCTTAAGGGGAATGGTTTTAGCTTTTCCCCATTGAGTATGATGTTAGCTGTGGGTTTATCATATATGGCCTTTATTATGTTGGGATATAATCCCTCTATTCCCACTTTTTTAAGGGTTTTTATCATAAATGGCTGCTGGATTTTATCAAATGCTTTTCTGCATCTATTGATATGATCATGTGATTTTTATTTTTCATTTTGTTAATGTGGTGTATCACATTAATTGATTTGTGCATGTTGAACCACCCTTGCATACCAGGCATGAATCCCACTTGATCATGGTGCATGATCTTTTTAATGTATTGCTGAATTCTGTTCGCTAATATTTTGTTGAGGATTTTTGCATCTATGTTCATTAGAGATATCGGCCTGTAGTTTTCTTGTTTTGTGGTGTCTTTGTCTGATTCGGGGATCAGGGTGATAGTGGCTTCGTAAAAAGTGTTTGGGAGCCTTCCCTCCTTCTGGATTTTTTGGCAGAGCTTGAGGAGAATAGGTGATAATTCTTTTTTGAACGTTTTGTAAAATTCACCTGTAAAGCCATCTGGTCCAGGGCTTTTGTTTGTTGGGAGATTGTTGATTACTGATTCAATTTCCCTCGTGGTAATCAGTCTATTCAGGTTTTCTGTGTCTTCTTGAGTCAGCCTTGGAAGGTTGTATGCCTCTAGAAAATTGTCCATTTCTTCCAGATTGTCAAATTTGTTGGCATATAGTTGCTCATAGTAATTTCTTAAAATTTTTTGTATTTCTGCGGTGTCTGTTGTCACTTCTCTTTCATTTCTGATTTTATTAATTTGGGTCCTCTCTCTCTTTTTTAATGAGTCTGGCTAAAGGTTTGTCAATTTTGTTTATCTTCTCTAAGAACCAACTCTTGGATTCATTGATCTTTTGTATTGTTTTTCTGGTTTCTATTTCATTTATTTCCGCTCTGATCTTTATTATCTCCTTTCTTGTACTCCCTTTGGGCTTATTTTGCTGTTCTTTTTCCAGATCCGTTAAGTGTGAAGATAAACTGTTGATTACTGATTTTTCTTGTTTCTTTAGGTAGGCCTGCAATGCTATGAATTTCCCTCTTAGGACTGCGTTCGCACGTCCCTTATATTTTGGGTCATTGTGTTTTCATTTTCGTTTGTCTCAAGATATCTTTTGATTTCTTCCTTGATCCCCTGGTGACCCATTCATTATTTAGTAACATGTTATTCAGCCTCCATGAATTGGTGTGTCTTCCAGTTTTTTTCCTGTAGTTCATTTCTAATTTCATAGCACTGTGGTCAGAGAAGACAATTGGTATGATTTCAATTTTCTTAAATTTATCAACACTTGTGTTGTGACCTAACATGTGATCTATCTTGGGAAATGTCCAATGTGCGCTTGAGAAGAATGTTTATTCTGCAGCTTTGGGGTGAAATGCTCTGAAAATATCGATTAAATCCAAGTGGTCCAATGGGTCATTTAAGGCCGTTGTTTCCATATTGATTTTCTGTCTGGAAGACCTGTTCCTTGTTGTCAGAGGAGTGTTGAAGTCCCCTACTATGATAGTGTTACTGTTGATCTCTGTCTTTATGTCAGTCAATATCTGTTTTATATATTTAGGTGCTCCTATGTTGGGTGCATAGATGTTTACTAGGGTTATGTCCTCTTGTCGGATCGATCCCTTTATTATTATATAGTGCCATCTTTGTATTTTAATATGTTCTTCATTTTAAAGTCTATTTTGTCAGATATAAGTATTGCAATTCTAGCTTTTTTCTCATTTCCATTTGCATGAAATATCTTACTCTAATCCTTCACTTTCAGCCTGTACATGTCTTTTGATCTGAGGTGAGTCTCTTGTATACAGCATATGCAAGGGTCTTGCTTTCTTATCCACTCAGTCACCCTATGTCTCTTGATTGGAGCATTTAATCCATTTACATTTAAAGTGATTATTGATAGGTACATAGTTTTTGCCATTTTTAATTTGTAGTTAGATTGTTTTCATCTTCTATTTACAGAAGACTTTTTAGTATTTCTTGCAATGATGGCTTGGTGGTAATAAATTCCTTTAGCTTTTTCTTTTCTGGGAAGCTCTTTATCTCTCCATCAACTTTAAATGATAGCCTTGCTGGATAAAGCAATCTAGGTTGTAGGCCTTTGTTTTCCATCACTTTGAGTATCTCCTGCCACTCCCTCCTGGCCTTCAATGTTTCTGTAGAAAAGTCATTTGATAGTCTTATGGGAGTTCCCTTGTATGGAACCCTCTGTCTTTCTCTTGCTGCTTTTAGGATTCTCTCTTTGTCTTTAACCTTTGCCATTTTAACTATAATGTGTCTTGGCGTGGACATGTTTGGGTTTAATCTGGTTGGAACTCTGTGCACTTCCTGGGATTGTATGTTGGTTTCCTTCATCAGGTTAGGGAAGTTTTCGGACATTATTACTTCAAATATGTTCAATCCCTTGCTTCCTCTCTTCACCTTCTGCTATTCCTATGATGCACATGTTGTTGCGCTTGATGTTATCCCAGAGGTCTTTTAAACCATCTTCGTTGTTTTTTATTCTTTTTTCTTTCTGTTGTTCTGTTTGGGTGATCTCTGCTAACTTGTCTTCTAAGTCGCTGATTCGATCCTCTGCTTCATCTAACCTGCTGTTAATTCCTTCAAGTGAGTTCTTTATTTCAGTAATTGTGTTCTTTAATTTTAACTGGTTGTTCGTTATGATTTCTGCATCCTTCTTTATATCGTCTCTAAGTTCTTAAACATTCTTATCATCGGTGTTCTGAACTCTGTCTCTGATAGGTTGGTTACCTCTGTTTCATTTGGGTCCATTTCTGGAGGTTTTTCTGTTCTTTATTTGGGACGTGTTTCTTTGTTTCCCCATTCTGGCTGCATCTCTGTGTTTGCTTTGATGTATTAGGTAGGTCCCCTAGAGTTCTTAGTTCTTTCTGGGTTATCTTATGTAGTATGTGTCCTTTATATTTGACTTGCACTACTTCGTTCTTCTCATCTGCATGTGCTCCAAAGGTGACTCTTGTGTTGTGTATATTGTCCTGTTAAAGAAGATGTGTAATTGCTTTTCGCTTGTGAGTAGGTGGGGTTAACTCCTAGGCTGACTAGTTGTGAGACTTGGCTCTGTTCACTGCAGGGTGTTCTGCTGTGTGAGGGTTGACCACTTAAATGGGGTTTGTCCTTTTGGGCTCTTGTGCCTGTAGAGAATTCCCTCTGGGTGTGTCACTTGTAGGTCAAACCCTGTAGTATTCTGGTTTGGTCTGGAGTTGGCCTCTGGGTATGTTGAATCTTGTGCCTCTTAAACTGGGCCCTGGTAGGGCAATTTCAGAACAAAGCAAATCACCAAGCACAATAACAACAACAAAGAAGAAATCAAATACATTCACTTGTAAAAATAACCGACAACCCACACTCAACACAGTCAAAGATATCAAAGATATAAAGACAAAACAAAACGAAAAGCAGTGCCAGTCTTGGCTTAAGCCCACCAAGTAATCTCCAGGTTGTCCTCTGCTGTACCAAAGAGTCCCCTGCGTATTGTGCAGGCAGAGCCGGTCACCTGGTGCCCAGAGTGACATTGGGACTGCATATTTAGATGCGTGGGGCTGAGGGGTCTGGATGGTAGTTTCTACAAAGTCAGTGCAGTTTCTGCCCTTGCCTGCACATATGTGCACTAAGAGTAGCACCACCAGCCCTGTGTCCAGTTCTCCTGAGTCTTAGGGCACTTCTTCCGTGTGTGTGTGTGTGTGTGTGTGTGTGTGTGTGTGTGTGTGTGGCAGGTGGGAGATTTCTGAGCTGCTGAAAGCCCAGAGCTGCGTCTGCTGCTTACTGCTGATCCCCGGGAGTGCCTCCGCAGTTGTAATTGCCGTGCTCAAGGCAGGCCAGAAAGGGTGGGGGCTGGGGATGGAGGGGTCTTCTCTCTCCCAGCCCAGCCGTGTCACACTCTTCGTGCATGCCTGAAAAGGTGGGGGCTGGGCGTGGAGGAATCCCTTCTCTCCTAGCCCAGCAAAAATCACACTCTTCCCAGCCTCTTCCCTGGGTCAGAGCTGCAGGCGGTCTTCCCAGAGCCTGAGCCCTAAAGGTCCTCTGTAATCTGACACTATGCCTCAGTTCAGGGGCCAGTTCAAGTCTCTGGAAGGGTTGGGGTAGGATTAGAAGTGGGGGGGGGGGGGCGCCAGGTATGGAGCTTGTGTCCTTTGTCTGTAGGTCCCAGCTGGAGGTCTTAGCTGAGATTATTGCCTCAAATGCTACATATGCTGCCCCCTGCAGGAGAGATCAGCTGTGGGTAGCAGGGAAAGAGCCCACCTCCTGGGGCTTGTGTTCTCTGTTCCGTCCTGGGATCCCCTGCATCTCCACAGCCACAGGTGTGGGCCGTGTCTCCACTCCGCTACCTTCCCTCTTCCCCTGCTCGCCCAGTTTGCCCACCTGCTAGTAATCCTTGCACGAGTCTCTTAGCTGTTCTGCATGATGAGCAGAGAGTCCTTTGATGGGTTATAGATGTGCCGTTTGTGATAAGATCTGGAGGAGCACATGTTATCTCTTTTGACACTCACAAAAAACTTTTGAGACAGGCAAGTCTTGTATCAGTTGTACCTACTTTACCAGTGAGAAAATAGAGTTTCAAAGACAATAAGTGATTTATACAAGGCCACATACTACAGGTAGCAAAACCAGGTATAAACCTTCTGATGCCAAAAAACATTACCTGTTCTATTCCATATAGCCTTATCTAAGAGCCAATGTTAATGTTCTCTTCTCGTATAACTGTGATCAAAGCAATAGCACCTTCCCCCATTATTATAAATGAGAATGGAAAAATCAGAATGACTTTTCCATGTAGTTTCATTCCCATGAATTTTAAGAATAGATAGATGGCTGCATCTATCTGTATTTATATATCTATACGTTTAAACATACTAAATATATAAAACTAAAAGGTTCACTTCGTATAGACGAGTATGGAAAATGGAGCATGCATGGGAAAGTGTAATTTAGATGGAGGTGATCATTAACAACATATGTACACAGCATACTTACCTACCAGTAGAGTAAATAGGGAATACACATAAGTAGACAATTAATTTACAGGGGAAGTAAAGTTGTCACTGTTTCTGAAGAGAATGACTGCAGTGTTAAGACATTGACGAGAGAGACCAATGGTAGCTTTGCACATAATTTTTGTTTCATAACGAGTTCATCATTTGTGTTTATTTCTAAAACTTTAAAGATTTAAATTATTTTTCTATATGGTGAAGCAGAATTTGGTTAATAGAATCTTTGAGTTTAACAGATATCATGACTACTTGGGGGAGGGGCTTATTTCTTTGGCAGGGTCAAAGTTCGTTGACTCTGACACTGAGGAGTTAGATTAAAAATTTACTCAAGCCTTTAAAGAAGAAATCAGAAGGTGTCCAGAAGGCAAAAATGAAATTAGGCCATTTTCACTTTTCCTGACAAATCATTTCTGATCCCCTCATTTTCTTCTCTGCCTCTAGGAAGTCTGTGCAGTGCTCTCCAAGGCCTGGGAAGAAAGAAGAAGCCTATACTCTGACCTCTTCTGTTCCCATACTAGGGGCTTTTCTTAAATTGCTACAGGGAAGATTCATTCTCTTGGAGCTGGCAGCTTCCTTGATTTTTGGAAATGCAGATTTCATGACTGTTTTAATGTCAGTCGTGAAGTTATATTTAAGAAAGAGGGTGATTTGGGATGTCAGAAAAATGCTCAGTTGGCTGAACTTTCCCTTGAGGCAACCTAGTCAAAATGGCACTTAGATGCTATTTATTTCACATCCCTCTCTCCACAATCTGGGAAATTGTTATTCCTTTGCATTTTCAAGGAGGACATTATCCCCTTTTCTTTGGCACGTGTCACAAATTATTTTGAGATTTACTGCCTGAAGTCTGTTTCAAACTCACCAGCACAAAGCAAGCACACTAGTCTCAGTGTTGTATAAGCCATGTTTCTCCATTAAACAATAGTACGGTTATTCCATCAACCCCTTAAAGGTCCTATCACTGCTACTAAAATGCTGTCATGTCCCTTTTGTAAATTAGGTTTACTGGATCATGAATCTTTTTTTTTTTTTTACGATTTGAAAAGTAACTGGAAATGTCCTTGTTGTAATATATTTCTGAAAAGAACATTAATCTTACTAGTGCTTGCTTCATATAGGATAGAATAAGTGGCTGTAATAATCTTAAGTCCTTAGTGAAAACTTTGGAATTAATAGTTCCAACTAATTTGCATTGGTTCTTTTGAAGGAAAGAGGTATGTTCTCTACATTGAATACCACATTTTTTAAAATCACGGCCATGGGGTGGCTAGTAATTGAAGGCCAAAATCATCAGGATTGACAAAGCTGAGATCGAGATTTTGTCTGCGTGATGCCTGAGTACTCAGAAGACGAGTCAATTCAGTGAGAGGAGCCAGTTGTCTAAGAATGAGGATGGGTGGAAGGAGCATGAACTTAGGAGCTGGCAGGCATATTTAAATGCACATTCCCAGACTGGGAGAAGCGAGACCTACTGACTAAGAATCTCTGAGTGAGAGGCCTTGGAATCTGCATGCCAGGAGTCAGGGTCACACAGGTTTGGAATCTAGTGTTGGAGGGGCTCAAGGGGAGGGCTCAAGGGGAATGAGGGATTACTTTCTAGCAAAAATACTTAGTGTGTGCTTCATGAAGCAGTTGGGACCAATGCTGGATCTTGACTAGGTGGATTTTGATATGTAGGAAAAGGGAAGAATGTAGAAATTGAGCAGAACAGAACATTCCATTTATGGAAATAAGTGGGTAAGGACCCAGAAAGCAATAACAGATATATTTGAAAAACACTATACTTTGAGCAATTTATGGACAAAGCCATGTTTTCACAGAGCCTTGCATAGATTAGGTGCTCAATAAATGTTTTTTAAATTTGTGAAGGCTATGGACCAACAGGATTATAGTATGAATCAATTCGATTTTGAAATCTTGAACCTTTCTTCCTGAGGCTAAGCTCTTTCTTCCTGATTTTGTGAATCAGGTTTCTATAATGGAGAGTCAAATGATGAAAGCATCATTTAGCAAGATTAATCTGGTTTCATAATATCTGGGGCTAGGAGAGCCTGGATAAGGAGATTATAGAGGGGATGAACTAATGTGTCAGTTCTTCTCACTTATTTTCATTTTGTCAATTTTTGAAAACTTCTCTTTGACCATATACTCCTGAGTTCAATTCTCTATCTCATCTATCAAATATGTATAACACATAGTAAAGATTGGGTCAAATAAGATAATATATATAAAGTCCCTCATAATATACTGCTAGCTGGTAGTAGGTACTCAAAACTGGTGGCTATTACCCATAGAAACTTAATCATATTCATCGTTACAACCCTAACTTGTTTCTCTATGCCTGGAATAGAGATTTTTGTGTTTGTTTGTTTGTTTGTTTGTTTGTTTGTTTGTAACTAAGTGTGTTTTTCCAGGACCCATCAGCTCCAAGGTGTTTAATTGTGGAGGGCACAGCTCACATTGGCGCTCTAACCAGCTGAGCTAACCGGATGCCCCGAGATTTTTTTTTTAACTAACTTGACTAACCTTATATGTATTTATATTTTTAAAAATTCTCATAATCTTGTGATAATGGATATTAGTTTTCACATTGAGGACTTTTTCGGGAGAGAATGAAAAATGATAAAGATTTTATTCTCTGATTTTTTTTTTGTTCTTTTTCTTTAGGCTACAAGAGTTCTGTTAATGAGAAATGAAAAACTAAACTGTGCTTGTTTTAAAACAGTTTTATGGAGTAGTTCTCATCTATAGATTCACTCATATTATAAAACAATGTATTTTGAAAATTGTTTCATGGGTTTGAATCAGGATTTTAGAAAATCACAGCTCCACATAATCAGATTAAACCTTAGCTGTTTGCCCAACTGCCTACATCAAATTGCCTATGTCTTGAGCTTCATAATAGCGCTTAATCTGAGCCCTTAACCCCTAAATATTTACCCTGCAAGAAAACATTGTCCACTGTCTGCCTTTCCCACTGGATCATCATTGTTTCAGTTGCTAAAATTGTAAATAGAGCAGATTAATGGATATGTTTATTGTATTGAAAATAATGAGCAAGGAGAATACATATATGTACATAGCTTCTTTTCCTGCATTTTCCCTGTTAGTTTGGAAATAGTGAAAACTGATTAGAAATTTAAGTGTTTGGGTAAAACCAAAATAAGTGGACAATATGGAAGTTACTCTGTGTGATCTAAGAGGGAGGGGTCAGTGTTAGAAGGGGCTAAGGGAAAAGCAGAAGACACGTTGGACATGCTGAGGGCAATGAAAACCAGCCCGGCTGGTGTGCAGTTGCTGCGTGGAGGGCTGGTCCAGGCAAGGCTGGAGAAGTGCTTGGAACCAAATGGAATGACGTCTCTGAGTTTCTGGTGAAAGTCCGTGATGCCCGCCAGTGTAAAACTCTTTCCTACCTGGTAGACGTTTTGTCTTGCGTGGCTTGACTTCCTGTCAGTTCATTTTGACATAAAATAGAATAAGTACACCCCCTTCAATTCATGAGCCACATGAGAGGAACTTTCCACAATGTCCCTAATGATGGTACTTATAATACCATATATTTACATAATACTTTTAATTTACAGATCACTTTCACAGCGTCATCTCAGTTGCATGTTATTTAGTTTGTTGCTTTTTTATTATCTTAGTTTACTTGGTTATAACTTATCCCCCCCACTGCAATGTAAGATCTATAAGGGCAAAAACTTCATATGTATTGTTTACCACCGTAATTTGAGCACTAGAATGGTGCCAGCACATAATACACACTCAAAGAATACTTGTTCGATAAATGGACAAATGTGTAAAGTAGCTTTCTCATGTTTGAGGAAACTGAGACTCAGAGATTACTTTATTCAATCATACAACATTTTAGGGATTCAGACCCACTTTATACCTATGTCTCTCATCTTCTACTCCATTGCTTATTTCATTATACCAATTGGCTTTCTTGATACTCATGTATTTTCAGCAAGACTGAAAAAACACAAACCATAAAAAGTGACAGGTTTGACCATATCAAACTTTTAAATTTTGAGATGATAGAAGATACTGTAGGCAGAGATAAAACAAATAAACAACAACAACAATAAAAAACAGGCAGCAGACTAGGAGAAGGTATTTGCAATCTGTATAGCAGTATAGATTGTTATATATACAAATGACTTATACATCAATAGACAGAAGATAAGCAATCCATTAGAAACATGGATAAGGGTTATTAAATGGCAGTTCACTGAAGAGGAAATCTACACAGCCAATAAACATTTAAAGACATGCACAACTGCAGTAGTAATAAGGAAATGCAAATTAAAACCATTTCACACCCATGAACTTGGCAAAAATTTAAATGCTGAGAGCAGCTGCTCCCATGAATTTTTTCATAGCAATATGGTAGTTTTTGCTAAAATTAAAAATGTATTTCCCAACAAGATAGCAATTGTACAACTAGATTTATTCCCCGAAAATTTCTCATTTACAAACACAAGAACATTAGTATAAAGCAATGTTGTTTGTAATAGCTAAAACTAGAAACAACCTAAAATATCCTTCAGTAAGAAAATGGATAAGTAACAATATAGAATATTCATATAAAGGAATATGCGCGGCTGTTAACAGTTAATCTGCTAGATTCACATGATAGATCAAGCTGCAAAAAGAAAAGTGTGATATAATTTTTATGTATGTACAAATGTGCAAAACTACTATTTTTGTTGTGAATATCTGTATATAAACATATAAAAACCTGGACAGGAAGGCTTGACATCAAATTGATTACAATGGTTATATCTGAGGAAGGAACAAAGGGCGCAGGATTAGGGACATGTGCCAAGGGAATGACAACTTTATCAGTTATATTTTATTTCTTAGTTCCCAGCACCTATTAGGTCTATTCAATAAATAGCTATTGAATTAATTTTAAAAGATTTGAAACAAATGTGACACAACTTTAACATGTGTGATATATTACCATTCTCTACATTTTATGCCTTTACATTTTTTCCCAAGTTAAAACAGTATTGGATTGGGGATCTGCAGTCGTTTCCAGTCAGATCTGGTACGTATAGCACATGTAGAACAGATGTGCTGTAGAACATAGGGCAGCAGGGCCTTCTGTTGTTTTCTTAAACCCTAATCCTTTCCTCTTGGCCGCCTGGATCAATGTCTGAAAGGCTTTACAAGGTTAGGCTGAGCATCCGTGCAGTTTTCAAGAACTAAAGGACGTAATGTGGAAGGGCCTGTTTGTTATTCTCAACATCAATGAAAGGAATAAGGATATTTCCCCATGTGCGAAAAGGGAGAGAATAGCCAAATGCTAACAAAAATAGCAACTAATAACATTTATTGAGTTCTTCCTATGTCTCAGAAACCAGTAAGAATCTTTCCTGTATGCACTCAGCCTCACAGCAATCCTGGGAATTGGTACTGTCATTTCCTTTTTGCAGATAAAGAAACTGAGGCAAGTTGGGGAAAGAAGCATGCAAGAATAAGGAAAGCATTTTAACTCAAATTACACACCATAGAGACGTGTTTCCTGACCAAAAGTCAGTTGTGAAGGGCTTTTGAACCCACTGAATGTTGTATCCTCTCACCTTCCCTTCTCTCATACCTGCTTTATCCAGTGTTGTCTTTGAGGATATTTATGTTGGACCTTCCCCCTTGAGCCCCTTCCCAGTGTTAAAACTCAAGCTGGAATTCTGTTACTCTCCTTTTACACCACTACATTTCCTTTTCTAATTTTTTTTAAAAAGGTATCACTGTTGAGACAACATTAATTAAGGAGGGACTGTGTCTCCTATATAAGGTCACTGCCTTTAGATTTCCTAAGCACGATGGCAGTGGGAGATACAAGGATATGACGATATGACACTGAGCTGGGATTTGAAAATGCAGAACATTGAATGAATGATTGTCTATTAAGCTTCTACTTAGTATACAGGCCTATTGTATATACTTTTACAAATATGAAATCATTCAAGCTTCACAACATTGTGAAGTTAGGATTATTTTTCTCGTTTTATAGATAATGAAGATATTGCTCAGAGATATTTCTCAGAGTTTTGCCCAAGGTTATGCAGCTACTTAGAGTCAGAACCAAGACTAGAACCCTGGTGAAAGTCCCATTCTTTGCAACGCACCACACTGAATGCCATGCTACCTGTTTTAACCATAGCCTTAACTGACCTCTCCTCCCACACCCAAGACAAAGGATTAGCTAAAAATAATCACCACCGAAGTGAGTGGCAGGAAGCTACAGCCTTTTTAGCAATGGTGGTTCCTCATTTACTAGCTCTATGACTTTAGGCAAGTTGCTTTGCTTCTCTAAGTCTTTCCTGATCTGTCAAGTTGAGAGAATCTTATAGTTGAGAGAATAAAGTGAAATAATAGTATGTAATCTGCCCGATAAACACAGTGGCCTGGTAAACACATTTTAGTTGCTTTTATTTTTACTATTTTTATTGTCATCTGTAGTTTTTATAATGAAGAAATCAGTAACATTGTAGTAATTCTGAAATTAGGAACTCCTTGATTTTAAAATGAAAAAAATAAAAATAAAAAACAAGCAGCTATAGGTAACTAATGAGGTAGAATTCTTTTTTTTTAAATCAATCAGTCAATCAATAAATAAGAAAGAAAGGAAAAGAAAGCCTACAACCATGATTACAAACTGGAGACAATCTACTCTTCTGATGGAGATAGTTACTTTGAACTAAAGCCGTCCAGTCACAGATCAGCCTATTTGTCCACACATGCCCCTAGCCAACAATAAACTCTCTTTCTAAAAAGTGGCCACACAGAAGAGTCAGATGAACCGAAAGTTCAATCTAGCCGTAGTTGATCAGCACAGCCATAACAAGGGAGGCGTGCCATGTTCTAGGACAAGACCTATTTTAATCTGTTATGGAGTTAAATGCTACATCCAAGTCAAAAGCAAAACCAAGTCCCCAAAGAGGAAAAGACAGCCTGTAACCAAAGCAACTTATACATTGTTATGAAGAAACTCTACAGTCATCATTTGGTTGATAGAAGAGAAATTCATGTGTCTGTAGATTTTTTTTTTTCCCCAAGAAAGTCCAAATTAGTCCCATTTGGAGGAGTGGTATCGGGAAAGTTTTTAGCTGGGCACGGGCAAAGGAATTGGTTTTATCAATAGAAATAGAGCTTTCAGAGTAAGAGAGGTAATAGTTCTACCACATTCTGAAAGTGTTCACTTCTGAGAGCTCTATTTAAAAAAATAAAAAATGTCGACAAACTAGAATAAATGCCGCAAAGAATTCTGAAGAAGGTGAGGGTCTACAGCTCATGTCATATATATGGACATGTGTCTAATACCTAGTAGGTTCAGTTAATGCTTGTGGAAAGTTGGGAGGAAGGGCAGCAGGAAAGGTCAAAGTAAGGAAGAGAGTGAGGGAGTGAAAGGAGAATGGCAGAAAATAAATTTACTAAGGCTGTTCAGCTTAGGAAAGGAAGGCTTAGTGTGCAACGATGCCTGGCATCAAATATCTGAAAGGCTCCCATGTGGAAGGAAAATATTAGTTGTGTATGACTTCAAAGGGAAGAACTAGGCATGATGGGTGATACCATGTTTCCCCGAAAATAAGACCTAGCTGGACAATCACTCTAATGCGTCTTTTGGAGCAAAAATTAGTGTAAGACCCGGTCTTATTTTACTACAAGACCCGGTCTTACAGTAAAATAAGACTGGGTCTTGTATAATACAATTTAATATAATACAATACGGGGTCTTATATTAATTTTTGCTCCAAAAGACACATTAGAGCTGATTGTCCAGCTATGTCTTATTTTCAGGGAAACACGGTAGTTGAATGAAGATTTTTAGCCTAGAAAAAGGAAGTGTTTTCTAAAAAACAAGGAACATTTAAAAATAAAATGTGTTACCTTGCAAAGTAGTGCAAAATCTTTCTCTGGAGTTTTTCCAGTAAGGTGGGTGAATTTCTATTAGAATTATTATAAAAAGCAATTATTTCCAGGTTTGGATAGAAAGCTGAATTAGATGTCTATGATTCTCTGGCAGCCAATAAGCTGCTCTTTGATTCATCTGAGGTTTAAAATTCATTCTGTCTCTCCTTTCTATGTTTCTATTCATAACAAAAATTCTGGACCAAGTAGAGCTAATTCTTATGTCTTTATAGTACTGTGTTTCCCCGAAAATAAGACCTAACCGGACCGTCAGCTCTAATGCGTCTTTTGGAGCAAAAATTAGTGTAAGACCGGTCTTATTTTACTACAAGACCAGTCTTACAGTAAAATAAGACTGGGTCTTGTATAATACAATTTAATATAATACAATACGGGGTCTTATATTAATTTTTGCTCCAAAAGACACATTAGAGCTGATTGCCCAGCTATGTCTTATTTTCAGGGAAACACGGTAGTTGAATGAAGATTTTTAGCCTAGAAAAAGGAAGTGTTTTCTAAAAAACAAGGAACATTTAAAAATAAAATGTGTTACCTTGCAAAGTAGTGCAAAATCTTTCTCTGGAGTTTTTCCAGTAAGGTGGGTGAATTTCTATTAGAATTATTATAAAAAGCAATTATTTCCAGGTTTGGATAGAAAGCTGAATTAGATGTCTATGATTCTCTGGCAGCCAATAAGCTGCTCTTTGATTCATCTGAGGTTTAAAATTCATTCTGTCTCTCCTTTCTATGTTTCTATTCATAACAAAAATTCTGGACCAAGTAGAGCTAATTCTTATGTCTTTATAGTACTGTGTTTCCCCGAAAATAAGACCTAACCGGACCGTCAGCTCTAATGCGTCTTTTGGAGCAAAAATTAATATAAGTGTCATGAGGGGTCTCAGCTCCCGCTCCCCACATAAGAACGCAGGACATGGTAAAGCCAAAAAGGAACACCCACGGAGCCATAGATAGGGGAGTCATACCACTATATTCTTGCTGGCGGGTGGGTTGGAGACACAGGAAGCAGGATCCACACTATCCACAACCTGCCGTCCGCTTCTCTCTGCCAAGCAACCCCACTTGCTAGCTGCATTCCACCATGCTAACTGCAATCCTCGCTTGCAGGCTCAGCCACCATCTTCTTGCTAGCCCCCATTTTCTGCTAGAGTAGCCATAGCAGTTACATTAGTGGCCAATGGCTCACTGGTTACAGCTGACGGCCAACTAGCCACAGCTGATGGCCATCCAATCACAATTGATGGCCATTTACTACCTGAGTGAGCATCTTTCCACGTGAGGGTGAGAGCCTGGAAACTGCACTCCTGGCTCTGTCCCCACACTCCACCCCTACAGGGTCTCGCCTCACAATCTACACAACAAGCGTCTTCTGCGAGGGGCCCTGTGCGAGGATCCTGGAGGTGAATGCAGTATCGTGGACACAGCCAGGCTCTCTGGGCACAGCCAGAGTTTCTCGGGGTACCACCAGTCTTTCTGGGCACAGCCAGACTTCCTGGGCTTCTTAGGGTACCACCAGTCTCCACGGGCACAGTCAGGGCCTCCCTGGGCACTGCCACTCTCTCTGGGCACAGCCAGACTTCCTGGACACAGCCAGGGTTCTCATGGTACCACCAGTCCTTCTGGGCACAACCAGACTTTCTGGGCACAGCCAGGGTTCTCACATATTCTCGACGGTGGCCGGTCGAGACACAAAAGCAAACATCCGCCAGTTCCACTACGCGGTGGTACGTTCCCAAGCAAACAGTCAAGCGGTCCATTAAGTTAGGGATGGAGCCCATTCCCCATAGTCCACAGTCATTCGCCAGGGCTGTGCATTGGCCTTACAATGTGTGCCCTCTCCGCAGGGCGAGGACTCCAAGTCCTCCCCAACCTGGGGGTGAGGGCCTCAGCAAGCACTTCCCAGCCAACAGGATCGCAACGACCTTCGCTTTCTCCGGCCTATGCTGGTTGGGGAACCATCCACGTCTTCCCACCCCTCCACATGGGTTCAGCTCTCTGGCAGCTGCTCCTCCTGGTCTTCCTGAGACTGAGTGTTCATACGCACAAACTGCTCCACTGCCCTTTGGAGAGCTTTGGCCAGCACCGTACCCTGCTCGCTGCGCCATGTGTCATGCAAGGTGTCATACGGGGTCTCAGCTCCTACTCCCCACATAAGAACGCAGGATATGGTGAAGCCAAAAAGGAACACCCACAGAGCCATAGATAGGGGAGTCATACCACTCACTATATACTCGCTGGCGGCTGGATTGGAGACACAGAAAGCAGGAGCCACACTATCCACAACCTGCCATCCGCTTCTCTCTGCCAACCAACCTCACTTGCTAGCTGCAATCCACCGTGCTAACTGCAATCCACTCTTGCCAGCTCAGCCACCATCTTCTTGCTAGCCCCCATTTTCTGCTAGCGTAGCCACAGCAGTTACATTAGTGGCCAATGGCTCACTGGTTATAGCTGATGGCCAACTAGCCACAGCTGATGGCCATCCAATGACAGTTGATGGTCATTTACTACCCGAGTGAGCACCTTTCCACATGAGGGTGAGAGCCTGGAAACTGCACTCTTGGCACTGTCCCCACAATAAGACCCCGTCTTATTTTAACATAAGACCGGGTGTAATGCAGGGTCTCTGGTCCTGCTCTTGGTGGGTGGACACAAAGTATGGTGAGGCCAAAAGGGAACACCCACGGAGCCATGGATAGGGGAGTCATACCACTATATTCTCACTGGCGGCTGGGTTGGAGACACAGGAAGCAGGACCACACCATCCACAATCCGCCGTCCGCTTTTCTGCCAACAAACCACCTTGCCAGCGTAGCCACGGCAGTTATGTTAGTGGCTAATGGCCAACCAGTTACAGCTGATGGCCATCTAACGGAGCCAGCACCTTTCCACATGAGGCCGAGAGCCTGGAAACTGCTCTTGGGGACTCTGTCCCTACACCGGGTCGTATATTAATTTTTGCTCCAAAAGACACATTAGAGCTGATGGTCTAACTAGGTCTTATTTTGGGGGAAACACGGTACTACGTGTTGGGAAAGAAATCCTTATACATAAACATGTTAATTTTTACTTGAATATATTTTAAGTCATTTTTCATAAAAAATAGAAGGGTAAATTTAAGAAATGAAGATGTAAGCTGTCATGCAGGGTCTCTGGTCCTGCTCCCCAAGATAAGAACACAGGATATGGTGAGGCCAAAAAGGAACTCCCACGGAGCCATAAATAGGGGAGTGTGGGGACAGAGTCCCAGAGAGCAGTTTCCAGGCTCTCTGCCTTACGTGGAGGGCTCTGACTTGGGTAGTAGGTGGCCATCAGCTGTGACTAGTTGGCCATCAGCTGTTACCTGGTTAGCCATTAGCCACTGATATAACTGCCATGACTAAGCCAGCAAGTGCGGATTGCGGTTAGCAGTGAGGTTGGTTGGCAGAGAAGTGGACAGCGGGTTGCGGATCGTGTGGCTCCTGCGTACTGTGTCTCTAACCCAGCCGCCAGTGAGAATATAGTGGTATGACTCCCCTATCTATGGCTCCGTGGGTGTTCCTTTTTGGCTTCACCATATCCTGCGTTCTTGTGCGGGGAGCGGGAGCAGAGACCCCGCATAACACCCTGCATGACAGGAGTCATACCACTATATTCTCGCTGGTGGCTGGGTTGGAGACACAAAAGCAAACATGCACCAGTACCCCAACAAGGGGTCTTCCTGCACCCCAGTCTTGCTGGCGGCTGGGTGAGACAAACAAAGCAGAATCCACATGATCTGCAATCCACCGACCGGTTCTCTGCCTGCCAACCAACTAACCAACCAGCGTAGCCATGGCAGTTGTTTCAGCGTAGCCATGGCAGTTATATTGGCTAACTGGTTATAGCTGATGGCCAACCAGTCACAGGCGATGGCTGTGTCCGCACCCAAGTCAGCACCCCTCCACATGAGGCTGAGAGCCTGGAAACCTCTCTCTGGGACTCGGTCCCCACATAAGCACATCAAAACTCTTCAAATATTTTCAAATATTTTATCTAAAGATATGAGATCTCTATATAAGAAAAGATAGTTACTCTTTAGAAAGACAGTTATGCTGTTAGATATATTAGTGCTAAAGTTCATATGAAATCAGGCTGATGACGAAAGAATGTCCAGCTTAAAAAAGTCTTATAAGAGTTTATTTGACCCAAGCTGACGACAATGGATTGAGAAAAATACTCTGGAGAATGGCAGTTTTGCAGCTTGTTTCATAGAATCAAAGGAGGAGATGTAAGGAAGGTTACATGAAATTCATTGGTGGTAAATTAAGGAGGCAGGAGAAAGCAAAACTGGAAATCTCTGAGATTGGATAAAAAATGAAATGTAGAGACACATACTTCTTTTACATTGGTGGGTACAGGATAGTTAACATTTACAGCTCATAGAGATGTGTGGGCAACAAGATAATGTGGTCTTGTGCGCTGGTGCCCACGGTTGTGCCTTTGAGGGATCTGGAAAAGAACATCATCTGACATTTCCAAGGTATGTTATCTTAGATGCATGAAGAGAATAGACAATTTCAAAATTAAAGACTGACCTTTGTCAAGGAAGCTACAGGCCTAGGATAAGACTACCCATCATGACCCACTTTCAGTTAGGAATTTTAGTGTTCAGGTCACCCTGTGTGGTTACTTGGTCTCTGGGTTTGTAAGGCCCACTATGCAGGCCTCTGATCTTGTCAGGTTTAATTGGTGGCCCCTTTTTCATCCACAGTGCTACACTTTATAAAGTGGTAAAAAAAAATCCTGTTAGTTCTTCAGTTTTCCATGTGCTGCAGCCATATAAAGCTAGAGCCTCTTTTATATGAGTTGATCGTGGCCAAAGACAAAATTTCATATCATTAATCCAGTGATCATGTTGGAATTACACATGAATAACAGCATGTAGGTATACTTATTTTACTGATTCTAAAACATAGTTGGACATCTTGAGGCATGTCAGTGTTCCATGAATACTTATAAAATCTTCCATGAAGTCTTATAAAATCTTATAAAATCTTTCTAGGTAAATGATGGTCAATAGTAGCTCATTCAATCATCATAAGAAGAGAGGGTTTGGATTTTTTTCTGTATTATTTAAATAAGATTCAAGGCCATAAAACTTGTTAGTTCCAAAGTCAAGGCAAGAACCTGGGTCTCTTAATTTATAGTCCAGTGTTTTTGGCCTTATTGAAATTATTAATTTTATAGTGAAGCAGTAATCTTTACTAAATGGCTAAATATTTGGGCATTCCCTTAAAGACAGTCCATGGAATTGGGAAAGCCCATTTTGGTTAAATAGGATTTTTAATTAATATATATAACATTGAGTTCATCTTACATTCTGGTATCCGCTAAGTGTTTACAAGCTACCCTTATGAGTTGGACATGAATATGTTTTATTCTACAAGGTTTTATCCTAAGCTAAAATAACCATTGCTGTCATTGAGTTATATAGCTTTCTTGGTGATTATATTTAAGTGATTCCTATATTAGAGTGTTCTAGAGACTGAAGGAGCAGCAAGCTATAGTGAAGAAGTGGGTGAAAATCAGACTACTCTTCAATCCTTCAAAGGAAAGAGTTAGGGAAAGTAGCAAGGAACACACACACCACCACCACTGCCATCACCACCACCACCACCACCACCACCATCTCCACCACCACCATCACCACCACCACCACCACCACCACCACCACCACCATCTCCACCACCACCACCACCACCCCATTGTAAGGTTTTCCCTTCTGATTATTACCAGCTGCTACCTAGTAAGTTTCTTGGCGGACTTAAGAGTTCTATTCTAATGAGAATGAACATAAATAAATCCTAATGAACAGCTTTCATCTTCCCACAATTCCTAGTTTGTCTAATGAAACAAAGGAGTCTCTCTATGTAAGAATCAGTTTCTTGGTGGCTGTCCCAGAGATCTGTAATATAATACTTCATCCCCAAGTTCAGGATTAATGTATAAGAGTTGCCTTGTCCCTTCTGTTACAGCCAAAAAGGATCACAAAGGATTTCCTAGCATGTGCTGCCCACTTATATCTTGGCAGCCCTGGCACAGCATTATCAGACATTTTGGCCCAGCTGGCAGTTGGCCTCAGGAGTCATTTATATTTTCAATGGTAGAGCTATTTTAAGGTTATGCAGATGAGTTGGCGAGACTTTTTCCTTTTAGAAACAAACAAAAAACACGTAGTCTAACATCTACTTCTTTAACTTTTCTAATATATTCAAATCCAACACATATTTATTTTCACACACTCAGACCAGTAAACTTTAAGTCTTTACTTCTCTGGAGACTAATTCTGGCCATGATTTGAGAAACTACTAGAACCACTAATCAAATGAGATCACTAGTAAAGTGGAAGCCATGTTCTCATAGCTGTTCCAGTTACTACTTCCACTGTATCTTCTTAAAAACATATCTGCATCAAGTATCTTCTTAAAACTCAGGAATGTTTCTCACCCACCCTTTCCCCTGCTCAGAGTTACTACCCATTAGTGTTATTGAATTTATCCTTTCTTTCTTAGAGGTTGGGAGGAAAAACACTATAAACCATTTATAGCTGCATTTGCTATTGTAGTTAACGTTCTCTGTAATGATAGAATTCTAAAAAGCTATATTTAAAGGAAAAAACCAAATAATATTTGAGTGTAGAGAGGCTAAAACTAGATGAAGACTTCTGCCAAGAAAGTATTTTCACAATCATGAGATCATGAAAATAACAATTAGCACACTTTGTGTTATAGATGTCAATTCATTTCTGATAGAATAGATCAATGCACATACTTTTTAAAGAAAATTTGGTAATATTCTCTTAAATTATTTATATAACTTAAAATGGTTGTGCTTCTCTCCATTTTAATTTTTGTGATACATTTATAATTGTTTCAAATAGGTATTTATTCACTTTAAATTTTGTCTACCCTATTAAAAGTTACACACACAAAAAAAGTTACACTGAAGATAAGCATTCAGAAGAACTTGCTTGCATGCAGTTGAAACTGAAAAAATATTGAATGAATAAAATCATTGAAGTAACCTAACTTACCGAACAGAAACCACTCAGTGTTAATTGAAAAGGCTGCAGATTTCTGTTTCACTGATTTCAGTTCTGTCTGCCTAGTTCATTACCAAATTATACATCAGTCCTACATATTTCAGATACTGGTACCAGACATAAGCTAAAAATATGTTAATATAGTTATCACTTTATTGTGTGTTTTATATTTATTTCCAGTAGTAAGTTCAAAATTTTTATATAGGCAAAGAATGGGACAGTCGTCTAGTTGGAAGCAGGGATGAAGGGTGGAGACTAGGGAGGGGACTGGAAGCTTCTATTATTTAGCACGTTAAAGAAAATTGAGAAAACAATTCTCTACTATTCTCTACTGAGTAGAAAAGATTTATCAATAAGAAAAAGGATAGTAATATTTCATTAAAGTGCTCATTTAGCAGAATTCAAAACAGTAGCTCAAGAGGAACCCCGAGAGCAGATTGTGACATGCAATGCTAGTTTTAAAAATGGGGGTCAGAGACTTACGTTTACGTAATTCTCTTTATTTTGACACAATATCTTGGCCAAGGCAATGAGCTTAGTCACATGTGGTGTATAATTATAATCAATCATTTTGCCTTCTGCCTCTTATCATCTGTAAAATAGATTAATACTTGCCACCTCTTTCTTTCCTGTCCCCCCTCCCATAAAGTTATGTTTGGCCATCAGCCCAGTGCTTTGGGACACCACAATAGGGCTGATGATTGAATGTTGATGAGTTAATTAAGGTGAGTTAAGGTGATATCTCAGAAGATGCTCAAAATAAGATGAGATTCAAATATTGTAAATTAGTTTGTAAAACTCTAACCATCATAAAAGTGAAGTGGCCATCAAAAAAGGCCATTTTTTTTCACATACAGCTCAGCCTGCATTTTGCCATTTAATGATTTATTTCCCTCTTAGAGCCTGCTAATGATGCTCAATTTGATTTGACATTATCTGAATTAAAATACTAAGGGAAAGATATGATTTTCCTTTACCTCTTAGAAGAGACTGCGTAGTGGAGTATGGATCAACTGTTACTTTATGATAAAGTACTGCCAAACAAAAAGGTATGTGATAAGGATTTTATTCAGCAGAGAAATAATCTGGATGCTCAATAAACCCCCATATTGGTTAGTTTTATAGCTTGAGAGAAGTAAAATGTAGAATAGTCTATCAATATGACTCGCAGATTGTCTCTTGCTCTGTATTAGCAGTAAAAGGATACATCTTTTGGCTTCACCATAAATATACTGAAATACTGTAGATATTTTAGAATATATAGAAATAGAAAGAATATATAGAAACAGAATAGATAGGTATGATAATTGCTTACAAAGTTAGGAATAAAACCTGGCCTATGTTTTCTCCAAGAAATCTTTAAAAGCTTTCCTTTGTTTTCCCATTCGAAACGCTCCCACTTGTACATGCAGAATAACCAAGCTGCTTGCCCTCTGGTCAGTACTTGATAACCAGAGCACATACAAACAGAATCTCCTTTCATCACTGTTGTTAATTGTGAAAGAGCTTTATTCTTCCCCATGTCTCCAAACTCAGAAACTGGTACTGTTCCAAGGTGTCCTGAATAGAGCTATCCAGCTTTGGATTAAATCTCCGCGGAGTTTTGTGTTCACTCACTACTTCCTGTGGAAGTAGAAGTTGTAATAGTGGTTCCAAATATCTTGAATTGCAACCTTAGTAGCTTTAGCTTTTACCCCCTCACATGTTTACTATTTAGGCATGGGATGACTTTATTTTCTAATTGTAAAATTGACACATTTTGTTTTTCTGTACAGATTTCATTTTTACTCACTTGAAATTAAGGCAAGTTATTCAATATATTTTGATGAGACCATAATGTTATGAAAGAAATACGTGTTTGCATTTTATTTCCATACCGTTGGAGAGAAGGCCATATATTCAAAATAGTATTCATTATTAAGAATGTATATTTGTTTAATTAAATTTCAGTTTCTTTAAATTTGTTAAATTCCTATGTAACCAATGAATTAATTCACAAATCATTTAAGTCTTGTGAATATATTTTTTAAGTGTTTGAAATCTATTTTTGAGACTTGACAAACCAGATATACTTATATCTTTGTTAACCAGGGACCATTCTGTGCCCCAGAGATACATGTCTGAGTAGCAGTTCACAATACTTTGTGTCTATACAGTTTGTGTCTCACCCTCTCTTTCCCCTGCTCCTCACAGATTCCCTCTACTGTCGTCTACCCTGACATGCACCCGTACCCTGACAGGTGTTTCAGGAGTTTTCATGGGGTTGTTCATGAGTAGTTCTCGTCAGTTACTCATGACATCTGTGAGTATAGCCAGCGCTCTTCTCTTGCTCAGATCCCCATGTGCTGGGTAGGACTGGGGCCTCTATATCCTCCAAGGACCCACCACTGCATCTGTGTAATGCTGGTTGTCCGCTGAGCACTGCATTTGGAGGGGTCGCTGGTACTTAGATCAGGTGTCCCGGAGGCTGCTGGGAACCAGCTTCCACATAGTATTCTGTGTAAAAGGTGAGGAGAATACCTGTCTCTTCTTTTTCAGTCGGTTAGGGAGATCACAGCATTCTCCCTTGGAACCCCAATATCTATGTGAATTTAAGGACATCCTGGTTCTTTTTCAGCACTACCCACAGGGAACTCATGAGGAATCCCAAGCAACAGACTTCTTCCTTAGCATTGCTGCTCTTGTGTCCAGAGCTTTGTTACTGGGACAACCTTGTGAGTTCTGACCACTCCACCAATGCATCTCCTTGGGCTGGGTTCCCTCCCAAGTGGTTGCCGGAGTTCTGGTGCAGAGTGGGCTGCCCCCCACTGCCCCCCGCCCAGTCTGCAGATACATGTGAAGCCAACAGGTGAGCCAGCAGCACGGCTCAGGAGGTACAGATAGAGCAAGCGACTGAAGGCGTGTACTCCCTGTAGTATACTAGAAAACTGTTTAAAACACGGAAATTAGTGATTTTAAACATTGGTATTTATCCCTTAAAAATCTAAACAAAGATATTTTAAGAGTTCTTCTAGTTGCTTTCTGCTGAGTCGTGGGTCTCTACAATTTTGGAATTACTGATGTCTTAATATCCCTCTGCTTTAAAATGTACTGATGCTTTATCAGAGCTCTTTCAGTCTCTGTTCTCTCTTCCTGCTCCCCAACACTTTACTTGCCATGTTTATATTCGTATATACATAATCTGATAACTCTCTAAACCTGTCAAAGAAAAGTGTTGTCAAAAGAAAAAGAAGTCAAAAGTAGACCCCTGAAGTTTGCTAGCCCCATTCTTGATATGATTTTGGCAAACTTATTTATTACAGAAAGTATTGGACAAATGCTTATTGAATGCGTAATGTGTGCCAGATACAGAGGCTCTTGACCAGTTTTTGAGAAGAAAGGGGGTCAGGGAAAACCGAAAGACAGTTAGGAGTCACCAGGCAGAAGAGAACACCTGCGATGGACGAGAGGGAGTGACGCGCTGAGGGCGTCAGGTCACTAGGTGCCAGGCGCACAGAGTGGGCGTGCGGCATCCAAGGAGAGACAGGTCACAGAGTTTGGGCACAGTCAGCCAAGAATTTAACAATTTGATTTTTAAAAATTCTTCACATTTCATGCCAAATAATGCAAATTCTTCCCACAGCATCTAGTTGGCTGCTAAGGAATTGAAGTTAAACGCATAGTGGATGTGTCGGGACTGTTTTAGTGCAGCCCACTGATAAGGTACTTCCCACCTCTGAGCTCTGTACTGGATTATTGGCGTTGTATTAAAATAGCTAATACCACTTGTAATGGTAAAAATAATGAGGTTGTCACTAGACTAGTCTTGCTTGGGGGCTGTGATTTTTGTATAATTTTAACCTATTAAGGGAAAAGTACTGTTTTTACTTTTAACAAAATGGTAATCTGACCAATAATCTGAGGAAAGACTGCTGCAAACCCACCGAGGGCAGCCCTCCTGGGATTACTTGTTTGATTGAAGAAAAATCCTTCTCTTAGTGTGGAAATGGGTCAGTTATCCAGACACCTTATTCCCATGGTGCGGGTTAGTGAATGAAGCAGAGTGGAGTAACTAAAGACATGACCCTTCTTGTATCTTCCTGTGAGCATCTCTGAAAGACACACAGAGAAATAGTGGAGTAGACAGCTACAGGTGTTCCTGATCTTTTGATGGAGGTTAGATCTGGGTAGTCTAGAGTATATAATACGAGATTCAGGATTTAACCAAACACTGCCAATTGCTGTTGAGAATTGGGATGATTACTGTTTTTTCCAGCTTTATTGAGATATATGTAATTGACATGTAACATTGTGTAAGTCTAAGGTGTACAGTGTAATGGTTTGATGCACTTATATATTGCAAAATGATTACCGCCGCAGTGTTAGCTAACACCTCCATTACCTCACAGAATTATCTTTTGTGTGTGCATGTGGTGAGAACATTTAAGATCTGCTCTGTTAGCAACTTGTAAATATGCGTATATGCTACAATATTGTTAACTATATTCGCAATGCTGTTTATTAGAACTTGTTAATCTTATAATGGAACTTTTTGCCCTTTGACCAATCTCTCCCTATTTCCTCATTCCCCTGCCCATGGTCAGCACCACTCTATTCTGTTTCTATGACGTCAACTTTTTTCGATTCCATGTATTTGTCTTTGTCTGCCTGACTTATTTCACTTAGTGTGATGCCGTCAAGGTTCATTCAATTTGTCTAAATTGGAGGATTTTCTTCCTCTTTATGACTAACTAATATTCCATTGTATAGATATACTACAATTTCTTTATCCATTCATCTGTCAGTGGACACTTAGGTTGTATCTATGCCTTGGCTACTGTGAATATGCTGCAGTGAACATAGGGGCGCAGGTATCTCTTCAAGATTTCATTTCCTTTGACAACTATGTACTTAGGTTCACTGAAAATCTGATAAGGATTGTATTAAGTATATAGATTAACTTGAAGAGAATTGACATCTTTAAAATATTAAGCCAGGAATACAAAATGTCTCTCCATTTGTGGTTATATCATTGCCTGTGTCCTTTACAGAGGTCTAAAGTTTTCTCTATGAAGGACTTATGTATTGTTGGTTAATTCCTACATATTTACAGTTTTGTTACTATTGGTTTTTAATTGGTTATTGCTAAAGTAGAGAGATGCTACTGGTTTTTAGTCCCATGTCTGGTGAGCTTGCTGAATTCTTATTAGGTCTAATAGTGTATTTGTTGATTCTCTTGGTTGTTTTAGGGAGATGATTCTATCACTAGCAAATAGTAATAGATTATCTCTCCCCTTCCGATACCTGCATCTTTTGTCTTTCATTCTTCATAGTGTTAGTCAGTATCTTCAGTAGACATTAGACATAGCAGTGAAAGTCCACATCCTTGCCTTATTTCTAATTTTATAGAGAATGCATCTGAAGTTTCTACACTAAATAAAATGCTTGCTGCCAGTTTTTGGTACCTTATCTTTCCAATTTAATTAAAGAAGTTTCCTTCTATTCAGAATTTGCTCTGAGTTTTTTCTTTATTGCTACAACATTATATTATTTTCAGGTATACAACATGATTCAGTATTTTTATATATTGTGAAATAACCATAAGTCTAGTTAACATCTATAACCACATGTAGTTTTCTTGTTATGAGAAATTTTAAGGTTTATTTCAGTAACTTTCAAATGTATAATATAGTGTTACTAACTATAATTACCATGCTGTACATTACATCCCCAGGACTTACTCATTTTATGACTGGAAGTGTGTACCTTTTGACCTCCTTCACCTGTTTTGCCCACCCCCCACGCCCTGCCTCTGGCATCCACCAGTGTTTTCTCTGCATCTGTGTTCCTTTTTGTTTTGTTTTGTTTTTTAGATGTCACATTATCAGTGAGATCATACAGTACTTGTCTTTTCTTTTTCTTTCTCTGTCTTATTTCACTTAGCATAATGTCTTCAAGGTCCATCATGTTGTTGCAAATGGCAAAATTTTCTTCTTTTTTAGCTTAATATTTTCCTTTTATACACAAACACACACACACACACACACACACACACACACCCCACATTTTCTTTATTCACCCACTAATGGACATTTACATTGCTTCCAGTCTGTAAATAATGCTGCAGTGAACATGGGGTGCATATATCTTTTCAAATTAGTGTTTTTATTTCTTTTGGATAAATACCCGGAGTGGAATTGCTGTATTATATGGTAGTTCTGTTTGGTGTCTTGTTTTGTTTTGTTTTTAAATCAGGTTTGTTGGAGTGACATTGGTTAATAACATTATATCAGTTTCAAATCTACAATTCTGTAATACATCATCTCTGTATTACATAGTGTGCTCACCACCCAAAGTCTAGTCTCCTTCTGTCACTAAGCTTTTGACCCCCTTTACCCTTTCTACCCTCCCTCCACACCCCCTTCGCTCTGGTAATCAACATACTGTTATCTGTATCTGTGAATTTGTTTGATTTCTTTGTCATTTGTTGCTTTCTGTTTTATATCCCACATGAGTAAAATTGTATGGTTCTTGTCTATTTCCATCTAACTTATTTCACTTAGCATGATACTCTCAAAATCTATCCATGTTGTGGCAAATGGCAATATTTCATCTTTTCTTATGGCAGACTAGTATTCCATTGTGTATATATACCACATCTTCTTTATCCAGTCATCCATCAAAGGACATTTTGGTTGTTTCCATGTCTTGGCTACCATGAATAATGCTGTAATGAACATAGGGGTACATATATCTTTACGATGTTCTTAAACTTTCTGGTAGATAACCAGAAGAGGGATTTCTGGGTCATTAGATAACTCTATTCTTAATTTTTTGAGGAACCTCCATACTGTTTTCCATAGTGGCTGTACCAATTTACATTCCCACCAACAGTGTATGAGGGTTCCTTTTCTTCCACAGCCTCTCCAATACTTGTTATTTCTTGTGTTATTGTTAATAGCCATTCTAACAGGTGTGAGGTGGTATCTCATTGTGGTTTTGATTTGCATTTCCCTAATAGCTAGTGAAGTTGAGCATCTTTTCATATATCTGTTGTTTATTTGTATGTCTTCTTGGAAGAACTATCTGTTTAGGTCCTCTATCCATTTTTCAATTGGATTGTTTTTTGTTGTTGTTGAGTTCTTTATATATTTTGGATATTAACCCCTTATTGGAGCCATTGTTTGCAGATATCTTCTCCCATTCAGTTGATTGCCTTTTGTTTTGTTGATGGTTTCTTATACTGTGCAGAAACTTTTTAGTTTGATGTAGTCCTGTTCATTTATTTTTGTTTTTACTTCCCTTGCCTTTGGGGTCAAGTTCACCAAAGTCTCTCACCAAGGTCCATAAGTTTAGTACCTATGTTTTCTTCTATGTATTTTATTGTTTCAGGTCTTATATTTAAGTCTTTAATCCATTTTGAGTTTATTTTTGTGTATGGTGACAAATAGCAGTCTAGGTTCATTCTTTTGTACGGGGATATCCAATTTTCCCAGTACCATTTATTGAAGAGGCTTTCCTTTCCCTATTGTATGTTTTGGCTCCTTTGTCAAAAATTAGTTGCCTATATATATGTGGGTTTATTTCTAGGCTCTCAATTCTATTCCATTGGTCTGTGTGTCTGTTCTTCTGCCAATACCATATTATTTTGATCATTGTAGCTTTGCGCTATAATTTTAAGTTAGGGAGTGTGAGGGGTAGTTCTATTTTTAATTTTTTGAGAAAACTTCATACTATTTTCCGTAGTGACGCCACCATTTTACATTCCTACCAGTGCACAAGTGTTCCCTTTTCTCCACATCCTCACCATCACTGGTTATTTCTTATCTTTTTGATAATAGCCATTCTAACAGGCGTGAGGTGATATCTCATTGTAGTTTTGATTTGCATTTCCCTGATGATCAGTCATGTTGAACATCTTTTCATGTACCTGGTGGCTATCTGTATGTCTTCTTTGGAAAAATGTCTATTCAGATCTTCTCATTTTTAAATCAGAGTTTTTGTTTGCCCTTAAATTTATGAGTTCTTTATATATTTTGGATATTAACCCTTTAGTAGATATATAACTTGCAAATATTTTCTCCCATTTATAGGTTGCCTTTTCATTTTGTTGATGATTTCCTTTGCTATGTGGAAACTTTATACTTTGATGTAGTTCCACTTGTTTGTTTTCGCATTGGGTATCAAATCCATAAAATCATCACCAAACCTGATGTTAAGTTTTATCCCTATGTTTTTTTCTAGGAGTTTTGTGGTTTCAGGTATTATGTTCAAGCCTTTAATCCATTTTGAGGGGTCCAATTTCATTATTCTGCATATGCTTATCCAGTTTTCCCAGTATCATTCATTGAAGAGACTGTCCTTTCCCCATTGAGCATTCTTGGTTCCCATGTCAAATATTAATTGACTCTGTATGTGAGGATTTATTTCTGGCGGCTCAATTCTGTTCTGTTGATATATGTATCTAGTTTTATGTCAGTGCCATATTTTTTTGGTTACTATAGCTTAGTAGTATACATTGAAATCAGAAAGTGTGATAACTCCAGCTTTTTTGTTCATTTTTTGTTTCTTTGTTCTTTTGTTTGTTTCTTGTTTTTTCTTTGGTTATTCGGGGCTTTGTGGTTTCTTATAAGTTTTTGGATTTTGTTTTCTATTTCTGTGAAAAATGCCATTGGATCTTGATAGGGATTACATTGAATCTACAGATGACTTTGGGTAGTATAGATATTTTAACAGTATTAATTCTTCTGATCCATGAACACAGAATATCTTTACATTTGTGTGTGTCTTCAGTTTCTTTCATCAAAGTCTTGTAGTTTTCAGTGTATGGCTCTTTCACCTCTTTCGTTAAATTTATTCCTAAGTGTTTTATTGTTTTGTTGCTATTGTGAATGGGATTTTTTTTTTCTTTTTCAGTTGTTTTATTGTTAATGTATAGAAATGTAACTTTTCTATATGTTGATTTTGTATCTTACAGCTTTCCTGAATTCATTGATTAGTTCTAGCATTTTTTTGGTGGAATCTTTTAGATTTTCAATATATAAAATTTATCATCTGTAAATAGTGACAATTTTACTTCTTCCTCTGCTATTTGGATGCCTTTTATTTCTTTTCTTGATTGATTGCTCTTGCTAGGGCTTCCAGTACTTTATTCAATATGTTCAACAGGACTGGTGAAAGTGGGCACCCTTGTCTTGTTGCTGATCTTAAATGGAAAAACTTTTGTTGAGTAGGACGTTGGCTGTGGTTTTGTTATATATGGCCTTTATTGTGCTGAGGTAAGTTCTTTCTATATCCAATGTTGACTATTGACCGTTTTTATCATGAAAGGATGTTGTATATTCTTAAATGCTTTTCTGCATCTATTGAGATAATCATATGATTTGTATCTTTCATTCCATTAATGTGATGCATCACATTTATTGATTGTAGGTCAGTTTTGGTAATAGGTCCTTGCTTTTCATCACTTTTAATATTTCGTGCCAATTCTTTCTGGCCTGCAAAGTTTCTGTTGAGAAATCAGCTGACAGTCTTATGGGAGATCCCTTGTAGGTAACTAACTTCTCTCTCTTGCTGCTTTTAAGATTCTCTCTTTGTATTTAACCTTTGGCATTTCAGTTATGATGTGTCCTGGTATTGGTCTCTAGGTTCATCTTGTTTGGCACTCTATGCACTTCCTGGGCTTGTATATCTATTTCCTTTGCCAGGTTAGGGAAGTTTCCTGTCCTTCCTTCTTCAAATAGGTTATCAATTCTTTGCTCTTTCTCTTCTCCTGCTGGTACCCCTATGATGCTAATGTTGGTACACTTGATGTTGTCCCAAAGGCCCCTTAAACTATCCTTAGTTTTTGGATTCTTTTTTCTTTTTGCTGTTCTGATTGGATGTTTTCTGCTACCTTATCTTCTAAATCGCTGATTCGATCCTCTGCTTTATCTAATCTGTTGATTCCCTCTAATGTATTCTTTATTTCAGTTACTGTATTCTTCTCTTCTGACTGGTTCTTTGTTTTCTATCTCCATTTTCATGTTCCTATCTCTTTGTTGAAGTTCTCACTGAGGTCACTGAGCATCCTTATAATCAGTGTTTTGAACTCTGCATCTGGTAGAATGCTTGTCTCCATTTTGTTTAGTTGTTTTTCTGGAGCTTTGTTCTTTCAATTGGGACATGTTCCTTTGTTTCCCCATTTTGGCTGCCTCCTCGTGTTTGTTTCTATGTATTAGGTAGGGCTGCTATGTCTCCTGGTATTAGTAGAGTGGCCTTATGTAGTGGCTGTCCTGTGGGTCCCAGTGGTGCAGTCTCCCTGGTTACCTGAACTGGATGCACCAGGTATGTCCCCTGTGTGGGCTGTGTATTCCCTCCTGTTGTGGTTGAGTCTTGGTTGCTGTTTGCGTATCAGTAGAAGGGATTTACCCTCCATGATGGGTTGTGAGGACTGCCCATAACTATAGTGGAGGAGCTGCTGTGCAGGGGCTGGCCCTATGGAACAGGATTCTCTGTAGCAGGACTCTAGTGCCTGCCCAGTCTGCCCTTTGGGTGGGTCATTTGTGGAGGTGGTTGGGTGGTCTTCTGGTGTGGTCTGAAGCTGGCCAGCAGGTGTGTTGGTTCTGGGGCCTTTTGGGAGGGGCTCTGTTGCAGGCTAAGTTCTGCCACTGCCTGTGCCCTACCCAGGGTACTTGCTATGAGCTAGAATGTGATCTGCAGATGGTGCCACTTGTGCTAGGCTTGGAGGTGCCTGGGAGGGGCTAAGCTGTGAACCGAGGCTGGCTGCCACTAGTATTGGGCTTGGGACTGCTTAGCAAGAGATACAGGGCATGTTGAAGCAATATGCTGCTGGTTTGGTATTTGTGAACCTTTGAGAGATTTAGGAAAGTCCACAGCATGAGCCAAGATAGGCCATTTGTATAGAAAAGCCACTGAAAACAGCAAGTTGGGTGGGGTAGGGTCTCAGGGAATCACCAGGTCAGGATGATTGGTGTTAGCCAGGTTGATGGAGTTTCAGATACAGCACCCACCTGTGCATGCACACTGGCTGGGGGGAGGGCTCAACAAAGGATCAGTGGCTTTTGCCAGCACTTCTGTCTGAGAGAAAGCTGCCCTCCAGCTTTTATCCTGAAGCCAAACAATTCACTTCCTCCTCATATGTATCTCGCACCTTTTATGCTGCTGCCTGAGGGCTGTTAAAGCAAATGAGTCTGTCAGTGAGTAAGCTTGTGCACAGGCCCTTCAAGCGTAGAGCCTGGGATTCCAGCTGCCCTCCATCTCACTCAGCAACAAATTTCCACATTTTTATAGCCAGAAATTGTGGGGAATTCTCTCCCTGGTACTGGAACCCTAGGGTGGGGAGCGTAGTGTGGGGCTGGGACCTATTGCTCCTTAGGGAGAGGAGTTTGGTATCAGGGTAATGTTGGCCTCCTAAAATGAGTTAGGAAGCATTCTCACCTCTTCAACTTTTTGGAAATATTTTGAGAAGGATAAATATTAAATCTTCTTTGAATGTTTGGTAGAATTCACCAGTGAAGCCATCTGGTCCTGGATTTTTGAATTTTTTGATGGGGAGGGTGATTTCTGTTTCAGTTTCCTTACTAGTGATCAGTCTATTTGGATTTTCCAATTCTTCATGATTCAGTCTAGAAAGGTTATATGCTTCTAAGAATTTGTCTATTTCTCTAGGTTATCCAATTTGGTGGCATAGAAACTTGCATAGTATTCTTGCATACTCCTTTGTATTTCTGTGGTATTCGTTTTAAATTCTCTTTCATTTCTGAATTTACTGAGTCTTCTCTCTTTTTTTCCATAGTGAGTCTAGTTAGAGGTCAATTTTGTTTATCTTTTCAAAGAAACAGCTCTTTGTTTAATTAATTTTTTCTGTATTCGTTTTGTTCTCTATTTTATTTATTTTTGCTCTAATTTTTATTATTTCCTTCCTTCTCCTGACTTTGGGCTTTGTTTTTTTTCTTGTTTTTGTGGTTCCTTAAGGTGTAATTCTTAAGGTATAATGTTAGGTTGTTTGAGATTTTTCTTCTTTCTTGAGATAGGCCTGTATTGCTATAAACATCCCTGTTAGTACCGCTTTTGCTGCATCCCCAAAATTTCAGTACATCATATTTTCATTTTCATTTGCTTATATGTATCTTTTGATTTTTTTATAAAATTTCTTATTTGACTCAGTAGTAGTTCAGTAGCATATTGTTTAATCTCCACATATTTGTAATTTTTCTAGCTTTCATCCTGTAGTTGATTTCTAGTTTCATATACCATTGTGGTCAAAAAAGATTCTTCATGTGATTTCAGATTTTTAAATTAATTGAGACTTGCTTTCTGTCCCAACATGTGATCCATCCTTGAGAATATTCCATTTACACTTGATAAGAATGTGTATTCTGTCATTTGGGGATGGAAAGTTCTATAAATTTTTGCTAAGTCCGCCTGATCTAGTGTTATTTAAGGCCTCTGTTTTCTTGTTGACTTTGTCTGGATGGTTTATCCATTGGTGTAAGAGGTGTATTAAAGTCTCCTACTATTATTTTATTATTATCAATTTCCTTCTTAGATCTGTTAATAATTGCTTTATATGTTTTGGTGCTCTTAGGTTGCATGCTTATATATTAATAAATGTTATGTCTTCTTGAGGGATAGTACACTTTATCATTATAAAATGTCCATCTTTGTCTCTTGTTACCTTTTTTGTCTTGAAATCTATATGTCTGATACAAGTACTGCTACAGTCACTTTTCTTTGTCTATCATTTGCTTGGAGTGTCATCTTCCATCCTTCACTTTGAGCCTGTGTTTGTCTTTGGAGTTAAGGTGGGTCTCCTAAAGGCAGCATCTAGTTGGACTTTTAAAATTCCATCTAGCCATCCTGTGCCCTTTGAGTGTGAGTTCAGGCCATTTACACTTAGGGTGATTATTGATTTGATATATGATTACTACAGCCATTTTATCTTTTATTTTCTGGTTGCTTTGTATCTTCTTAGTTTTTTCCCCTTGTGTTTCTGTCTGCTATTTTATTTTGGTGGTTTTATATGATGTTTTTCTCCATTTTCTCTTTTTTTATGTTTCATGTCACGACTCTGGATTTTTGTTTTGTGGTTACATAAGGTTTGTGTAAAATGTCTCATCTCATTAATAAAACAATTCTTTTTTTTCTGATTGCATCTTCATTCAACTATACAGTTTAGTTCTTTTCCTCCTCCCCTTTTTATATTTTTGTTGTCACAATTACTACCCCTTTTTATGTTTTAAGTTCATTACTAATTGCAGTAGCTATAGTTATTTTAAATGCTTTTTTCCCTTCAACCTTTATGTTATAATTAAGTGTTTAATACCCTATTCTGAAATAGAGTTGCAGTTTCCTGCTTTTGTCTGTCACCTTACTCAAAGTTTTGTGTACTTTTCTCTTTTTGCTTTTGGTAGAAGAGCTCCTTTAAACATTCCTGTAATGCATGTCTTGTAGTGGCATATTCCCTCAGCTTTTGTCTTTTAAAGCCTTTGTTTTTCCTTTATATCTAAAGGATAACTTTGCTGGATATACTATTCCTAGCTGGTAGTTTCTGTTTTGCAATATTTGAGTATATCATTCTACTCTCTCCTAGCCTATAGGGTTTCTAAATATGATGGGTTTTCTTTGGTAGGGTACTGTCTTATTTCCTGGCTGTCTTGAGAATTCTTTCTTTATCACTGAGTTTTTACAGTTTTAATATAATGTGCCTTAGAATAAGTATTTTTGAGTTGAGATAATTACATGTTTTGTTAGCTTTTTGTACTTGAACGTCCATTCCTTCCCCAGGTTTGGGAAGTTCTCATCAATTATATCTTTCAATAGGCTCTCCGTTTCCTTATTTCCCCTTCTGTTTCTGGGATGCCCACCATTCTTATGTTGCTCTTTTTAATGGAGTCAGAAAGTTCTCATAAGGTTCTGTCATTTTTACTAACTCTTAGTTCTCTCTCTTCTTTTACCTGAGTCTTTTCTTAGATTTCTGTCATTAAGTTTGCCATTTCTCTCTTCTGTCTGGTCTGCTCTATTTTCAGTGCTTTCTAATGCATTAGTCATTTCATTTATTGAGTTCTTCAACTCCATTTGTTTCTTTTTTATAATTTCAATCTCTTTGGTAAAGTATTCCTTTGTTCATTGATTTTATTCCTGAGCTCATTGAACTATCTTTCTGGGTTTTCTTGTATCTCGTTGAGTTACTTCATGATTGCAACCTTAAATTCTGTCATTTAAATCAGTCTTTCATGACTTTGAGATTAGTTTCTGGAGACTTTCAGTTTCTGGAGACTTTCATTTTCTTTCAGTGTTTCCATGTTATTTTCATTGTTCGTGGTATTTAATGGATTGTTCTTCTGCCTGCACATTGGAGATAGTGGAGTCTTTTTGTTTGTTTAGATACTATTTTGATTTTAACAATTCAGCAGGTTGATAATTGATAATTAGAGGTCTTTCTTTTGTTTTCCAGTAGATGGCACTACAGCGCAAGTTTTTGTTTTGTCTTTCCTGCACTACTTGTGTCTTCAGGTTTGCAGTGTGTGCTGGTTGGTGTAGTGTTGCTATTGTGGAAATTGATCACTGGGTGACGGGGTGGTAAATGTGTCAACTGCATCCAGGTTGCCTTGGTTTCAGAGCACCACCGCCATGGTGGGGGATGTGGGTGGGGGCATAGGACTGGGTTCTCAAGTCTGCAGCACTGCCTCCTTGTTACTAATGGCCGCCATAACTGCTGTGCAATTAGGATATCTCCATTGATCCTACCAGGTTCTGCTGCAGTGGGATGAGACCAGCTTCTCGACACTACTTCCCCCCTCTTACCCTTCGCTGGACCTGAGTGTGAGGGCTGCACCCCAACTCTGTCACTACTACCACATTATCTGGGGCTCCAGCAACCACCGAACTGCATCTACAGACACCATCCCTTGTCCTTCCTCCAGTCCCCCCTCCCCTACATATTGCAGTATACCCACCTTCAAATGTACCCATGGATCTCTTAGGCTTCTTTGTGTGTTGCGCAGAGGAAACTTCTTTGGATGATAGTGTCTGCTTTGCTGTAAATTTCAGGGGAGATACAAAGGAGCCTTCTCATTCCACCTTGATGCTTAGGTTGCTCTAGTGTCTCTTCTTGTAAGGACACTAATCCCATCATGAGGGCCTCACCCTCATGATTTCATATAAACCTAAATATCTCTCCACAAAGCCCTATCTGCAAATACCATCATATTGGGAGTTAGGGCTTCAGCATATGAATTTTGGGGACACAAACATTCAGTCCATAACACCCATATTGTGCAACTTCTTTTTAGTAGTAATTTGAATCTCAGTACCAAAATTTTAAAATATACTAAACATAAAGGGAAAACAAATATATATTTGGGAATTTGGATAATCTCATCAGAGTGCAACGGTGGGGCTGAAATGAAGAGTATAAATTCAAAAGTGATGAAAGTTTAAAATTCCATTTAAGTTTTAAAAAATCAGCTGTATAGGATGGGTTGGACTTGAATTGGAAAACAATGAACATGAAAAGTACCAGGTGATGTATGTTGACGAGAACCAACTGATGCAATGTGCAAGTGCAGTCTTTTGATACTTTAATAGAAATATAATATCCTGATCAGGAGAAGCCACCAGTCTTTCTGTACTCTTCCTTGAGTAAGCCACTTTCCGGAAACTGTATTCAGATACAGCAAATGTAAGGAAAAATACACCCAAACCAGTGATTTCATTTCTGTTTACAGCAATGTACGTTCTGTCTAAGTGGGTTTGTATAGACAGTTAATTAGTAAAATGCCTGCGAAATGAATGGTGATGTAATTAGTATAAAGCAAGTTTGAATTTTATAGGGAAGAATAGGTGATAAAATACTTGGTCAATTTGTAAAAATGAGTCAGTATGTGGTATTTTTATAATAAAAGTACATCAGAAAACTAACAGCTTGATGATAATCCAAACAGATTTCAAGAGACCCTGGTCTAAATCATTGCTACTCAAAGTGTGGTCTGTCGGCTAATAGCATTGACAGTACTTGGGAGCTTGGTAGAAATGCAGACTTCAGGCCCCACCCTAGACCAATGGAGTGAAAACGTATACTTGAACAAGACTTGCATGACCATTAAAGTTTAAAAACATGAAAAATTCTGAACTTTAAGTGTGTTCAATGAAAGCTTTAAAAAGCTATAGACAGAGTAACGTCATAGGAATGGCGGCAGCGGGACGGAGTTTTTGAGTTCTCCTCCGGATCTTATCACAAACGGGACATCTATAACCCATCAAAGGACTCTCTGCTCATCACGCAGAACAGCTGAGAGACTCGTGCAAGGATTGCTTGAAGGTGGGAAAATTGGGCGAACAGGGGAAGAGGGAAGGGAGTGGAGTGGAGATGTGGCCCGCACCGGCAGCTGGGGAGTCGCGGCTGGCATCCGTGGCTGCAGAGACGAGGTGGATCCCAGGACGGAACAGAGAACACAAAAGCCAGGAGGTGGGCTCTTTACCTGCATCCCACAGCTGATCTCTCCTGCTGAAGGGGCAGCATATCCAGCATTTGAGGCAGTAACCTCAGCTGAAACCTACAGCTGGGCCCTAGATTGGGCAAAGGACACAAACTCCATACCTGGGCCCCTCGCTTCACTCTCCCAATTCTACCCTCCCCCCCCCAACGCCCTTCCAGAGACTTAAACTGGCCCCTGAACTGAGGCGTAGTGTCAGATTACAGAGGAGCTGTAGTGCTCAGGCTCTGGGAAGACCAGCCTGCAGCTCTGACCCAGGGAAGAGGCTGGGAAGAGTGTGATTTTTGCTGGGCTAGGAGAGAAGAGACTCCTCCACCCTCAGCCACCACCTTTTCTGGCCTGAGGGAAGAGTGACACGGCTGGGCTGGGAGAGAGAAGACCCCTCCATCCCCAGCCCCCACCCATTCTGGCCTGCCTAGGGCAGGGCAGTTACAACTGCGGAGACACTCCCGGGGATCAGCAGTAGGCGCAGACGCAGCTCTGGGCTTTCAGCAGCTCAGAAATCTCCTGCCTGTCACACACACACACACACACACACACACACACACACACACACGGAAGAAGTGCCCTAAGACTCAGGAGAACTGGACACAGGTTTGGTGGTGCTGCTCTCAGTGCGCATATGTGCAGGCAAGAGCAGAAACTGCACTGACTTTGTAGAAACTACCATCCAGACCCCTCAGGCCCAAGCATCTAAATCTGCAGTCCCAACGTCACTCTGGGCACCAGGTGACCGGCTCTGCCTGCACAATACACAAAGGACTCTTTGGTACAGCAGAGGACAACCTAGAGATTACTTGGTGGGCTTAAGCCAAGACTGGCACTGTTTTTTTGTTTTGTTTTCATATCTTTGATATCTTTGCCTGTGTTGAGTGTGGGTTAGCAGTTTTTTTTACATGAGAATGTGTTTGATTTTTTCTTTGTTGTTGTTGTTGTGCTTGGTGATTTGCTTTGTTCTGAAATTGCCCTACACTAGGGCACAGCTTAAGAGGCACAAGATTCAACACACCCAAGGCCAACTCCAGACCAAACCAGAGTACTACCGGGTTTGACATATAAGTGACACACCCAGAGGGAATTCTCTACATGCACAAGAGCCCATAGAAGACAAACCACATTTAAGTGGTCAACCCTCACGCAGCAGAACACCTTGTGGTGGGCAGAGCCAAGTCTCACAACTAGTAAGCCTAGGAGTTAACCCCACCTACTCACAAGTGAAAAGCAATTAAAGATCTTCTTTAACAGGACAATATACACAACACAAGAGTCACCTTTGGAGCACACGCAGAGGAGAAGAACGAAGTAGTGCAAGTCAAATATAAAGGACACATACTACATAAGGTAACCCAGCAAGAACTAAGAACTCTAGGAGATCACCTAATGCATCAAAGCAAACACAGAAATGCAGCCAGAATGGGGAAACAAAGAAACATGTCCCAAATAAAAGAACAAAAGAAACCTCCAGAAATGGAACCAAATGAAACAGAGGTAACCAACCTATCAGAGACAGAGTTCAGAACACTGATGATAAGAATGTTTAAGGAGCTTAGAGACGACATGAAGAAGGATAGAGAAATCATAATGAACAACCAGTTAGAAATAAAAAACACAATGAAATAAAGAACTGACTTCAAGGAATTAACAGCAGGTTCGATGAAGCAGAGGATCAAATGAGCGATTTAGAAAGCAAGTTAGCAGAGATGACCCAAACAGAACAACAGAAAGAAAAAAGAATAAAAAACAATGAAGATGGTTTAAGAGACCTCTGGGATAACATCAAGCGCAACAACATGCGCATCATAGGAATAGCAGAAGGTGAAGAGAGGAAGCAAGGGATTGAGAACATATTTGAAGTAATAATGTTCGAAAACTTCCCTAACCTGATGAAGGAAACCAACATACAAGCCCAGAAAGTGCAGAGAGTTCCAACCAGGATAAACCCAAACAGGTCCACGCCAAGACACATTATAGTTAAAATGGCAAAGGTTAAAGACAGAGAATCCTAAAAGCAGAAAGAGAAAGACAGAGGGTTACATACAAGGGAACTCCCATAAGACTATCAAATGACTTTTCTACAGAAACATTGAAGGCCAGGAGGGAGTGGCAGGAGATACTCAAAGTGATGGAAAACAAAGGCCTACAACCTAGATTGCTTTATCCAGCAAGGCTATCATTTAAAGTTGATGGAGAGATAAAGAGCTTCCCAGAAAAGAATAAGCTAAAGGAATCTATTACCACCAAGCCAGCATTGCAAGAAATACTAAAAGGACTTCTGTAAATGGAAGAAAGATTAAAACAATCTAACTTCAAATTTAAAACTGGCAATAACTAAGTACCTATCAATAATCACTTTAAATGTAAAAGGATAAAATGCTCCAATCAAGAGACATAGGGTGGCTGAGTGGATAAGAAAGCAAGACCCTTGTATATGCTGTATACAAGAGACTCACCTCAGATCAAAAGACACACACAGGCTGAAAGTGAAGGGTTGGAGTAAGACATTTCATGCGAATAGAAATGAGAAAAAAGCTGGGGTTGCAATACTTATCTCTGACAAAATGGACTTTAAAATGAAGAACGTATTAAAAGACAAAGATGGGCATTGTATAATAATAAAGGGATCACTCCAACAAGAGGATATAACCCTAGTAAACATCTATGCACCCAACATAGGAGCACCTAAATATACAAAACAGATATTGACTGACATAAAGACAGAGATCAACAGTAACACTATCATAGTAGGGGACTTCAACACATCTCTGACAACAAGGGACAAGTCTTCCAGACAGAAAATCAATATGGAAACAACAGCCTTAAATGACCCATTGGACCACTTGGATTTAATCGATATTTTTAGAGCATTTCACCCCAAAGCTGCAGAATAAACATTCTTCTCAAGCGCACATTGGACATTTCCCAAGATAGATCACATGTTAGGCCACAACACAAGTGTTGATAAATTTAAGAAAATTGAAATCATACCAATTGTCTTCTCTGACCACAGTGCTATGAAATTAGAAATGAACTACAGGAAAAAAACTGGAAGACACACCAATTCATGGAGGCTGAATAACATGTTACTAAATAATGAATGGGTCAACCAGGAGACCAAGGAAGAAATCAAAAGATATCTCGAGACAAACGAAAATGAGAACACGATGACCCAAAATCTATGGGATGTCACGAAAGCAGTCCTAAGAGGGAAATTCATAGCATTGCAGGCCTACCTAAAGAAACAAGAAAAATCAGTAATCAACAGTTTATCTTCACACTTAAGGGATCTGGAAAAAGAACAGCAAAATAAGCCCAAAGGGAGTACAAGGAAGGAGATAATAAAGATCAGAGCGGAAATAAATGAAATAGAAACCAGAAAAACAATACAAAAGATCAATGAATCCAAGAGTTGGTTCTTAGAGAAGATAAACAAAATTGACAAACCTTTAGCCAGACTCATTAAAAAAGAGAGAGGACCCAAATTAATAAAATCAGAAATGAAAGAGAAGTGACAACAGACACCACAGAAATACAAAAAATTTTAAGAAATTACTATGAGCAACTATATGCCAACAAATTTGACAATGTGGAAGAAATACAATTTTCTAGAGGCGTACAACCTTCCAAGGCTAACTCAAGAAGAAACAGAAAACCTGAATACACTGATTACCACCAGGAAATTGAATCAGTATTCAACAATCTCCCAACAAACAAAAGCCCTGTACCAGATGGCTTTACAGGTGAATTTTACAAAACGTTCAAAAAAGAATTATCACCTATTCTCCTCAAGCTCTTCCAAAAAATCCAGAAGGAGGGAAGGCTCCCAAACACTTTTTACGAAGCCACTATCACCCTAATCCCAAAATCAGACAACGACACCACACAAAGAAAACCACAGGCCGATATCTCTAATGAACATAGATGCAAAAATCCTCAACAAAATATTAGCAAACAGAATTCAGCAATACATTAAAAAGATCATACACCATGATCAAGTGGGATTCATCCCTGGTATGCAAGGGTGGTTCAACATGCGCAAATGAATTAATGTGATACACCACGTTAACAAAATGGAAAATGAAAATCACATGATCATATCAATAGATGCAGAAAAAGCATTTGATAAAATCCAGCAGCCATTTATGATAAAAACCCTTAAAAAAGTGGGAATAGAGGGATCATATCCCAACATAATAAAGGCCATATATGATAAACCCACAGCTAACATCATACTCAATGGGGAAAAGCTAAAACCATTCCCCTTAAGATCAGGAACAAGGCAAGGTTGCCCACTTTCTCCACTTCTATTCAACATAGTGCTGGAAGTTCTAGCCACAGCAATCAGACAAGAAAAAGAAATAAAAGGCATCCAAATCGGTAAGGAGGAAGTAAAATTGTCATTATATGCAGATGACATGATACTATATATAGAGAACCCTAAAGACTCCACCAAGAAACTATTAGAGCTGATAGATGAATTTAGTAAAGTAGCAGGATACAAAATTAATATTCAGAAATCAGTTGCATTTGTATATACCAATAATAAAACATCAGAAGGAGAAATTAAAAAACAATCCCATTTACAATTGCTTCAAAGACTATAAAATACCTGGGAATAAATTTAACCAAAGAAGTAAAAGATCTGTACTCAGAAAATTATAAGACACTGAAGAAAGAAATGAAAGAAGATACAAATAGATGGAAACACATACCATGTTCATGGATAGGAAGAATTAATATAGTTAAAATGTCCATACTGCCTAAGGCAATATACATATTCAACGCAATTCCTATCAAACTACCAATGATGTTTTTCACAGAAATAGAACATATAATCCTAAAATTTATATGGGACCATAAAAGACCCCAGATAGCCTCAGCAATCTTGAGAAATAAGAACAAAGTGGGAGGTATAACGATACCTGACATCAAATTATACTACAAGGCTACAGTAATTAAAACAGCATGGTACTGGCATAAAAACAGACACATAGATCAATGGAACAGAATAGAGAGTCCAGAAATAAATCCATGCCTATATCGCCACTTAATCTACAACAATGGAAGCAAGAATGTACGGTGGGGTAAAGACAGTCTATTCAATAAATGGTGCTGGGAAACCTGGACAGACACCTGCAAAAAAATGAAGCTGGACCACCTAATTACACCATATACAAAAATAAATTCAAAATGGCTTAAAGACTTAATTGTAAGATCTGAAATCATAAAATTCCTAGAAGAAAATATAGGAAGAAACTTTACAGACATTACCCAGGGTAAGATTTTTAATGATATATCTCCTCATGTAAGGGAAGTAAGAGAAAAAATAAACATGTGGGAAAGCAAAGGAAACCATCAATAAAACAAAAAGGGACCCTACTGAATGGAAAAAGATATTTGCCAATGACATATCTGATAAGGGGTTAATATCACAAATTTATGAAAAACTCAACTCCAAAAAAACAAACAACCCAATTGAAAAATGGGCAGAGGACATTAAGAGACATTTTTCTAAAAAATGACATACAGATGGCAAACAGACATATGAAAAAATGCTCAACCTCATTAACTGTCAGAGAAATGCAAATAAAAACCACAATGAGATACCACCTCACCCCAGTCAAAATGGCTATCATCAATAAATCAACAAACAACAAGTGCTGGTGAGGATGTGGAGAAAAGGGAACCCTTGTGCACTGCTCGTGGGATTGCCGATTGGTGCAGCCACTATGGAAAACAGTATGGAGGTATCTCAAAAACCTGAAAATGGAACTACCTTATGATCCAGCAATTCCACTCCTAGGTATCTATCCAGAGAAGTCCAAAACTCTAATTCAAAAAAATTTATGTACTCCTATGTTTATTGCAGCACTATACACAATAGCCAAGACATGGAAACAACCGAAATGCCGATCGGTAGATGACTGGATTAAGAAACTGGGGTACATTTATACAATGGAGTATTGCACAGCCATAAAGAAGAAGGAAATCTTACCATTTGCAGCAACATGGATGGACCTAGAGAACATTATGTTAAGTGAAATAAGTCAGACAGAGAAAGACAAATACCATATGATCTCACTTATATGTGGAATCTAAAGAAGAGAATAAGTGAATAAACTAATCAGAAACAGTTTTGGGGACATAGAGGAAAAACTGAGGGTTGCTAGATGGGGTGGGGGGGTGGAGATAAGGGAGAAGGTGAGGGGATTAGAAAGCAGTTAGTAACCACAAGATTGCCACGGGGTTACGAAAGTTAATTTGGGGAATGTAATCAATAATGTTGTAAAGATTTTGTAGAATATCCAATGGACACTTGTCTCATTAGGGAGACCACCTCAGGGATGAGGTAGATGCCTGATCACTGCACTGTACACCTGAAGCTGAAGCTGAACAATAATGAATGTCGACTACAAGTGTGTGTGTGTGTGTGTGTGTGTATATATATACATACTTACAAGAAGCGAAGTACAGCATCAGGAATAGAGACAGTGGAAATGTAATGGCTCTGTGCGATGTCAGAGGGATAGTGGATGGGGGGAGGGGGTTGACACAGTGTGAAGGATATAAATGATAAACGTCTAAGTATTACTTTGTTTTGTTCACCTGAAAGTAATCTAAATAAATAAATAAATAAATAAATAAATAAAAAAGATTTAGTGTACATTAAAAAAAAAAAAAAAAGCTATAGAGACGATGTCTCCAAACTTCTATGTCTTCTTAAAGCATGATGCTGTACTTTGGGTAACGTAATAACAAAAATGAAAGATAATGTAATAGTGATGGCTTCTTTGACTATTACATTGTCCTTCTAGGCAATTCCGTCATTCTTACATTTTCGTATTTTTTTAGCATAATTTGAAATGATTGATGGTATAATTCCTGGGTTGTTTAAATAGCAAAAATATTTTAAGATATAGAAAAAATAAGTCCACTAAGATCCCGTAGTGTATCTTAGATTTATAAAAGAGTCCACTGGACTCATTATATTAACTCATGTAAGATAGAATGAGTTTTATTCTACTTTAATAATATATAAACAGTCTTTCTTTGCTCTTTGGGAGAATAAAACTTCAAAAAAAGAAAGTCAAAAAATAAAATTGGGTCCAGTAGACCCTGATGATATACTGAGTATTGAGTGTTAAGGCTCTTTCAAAAGGTATTGGAAACCAGATCACATGTATTAAAATATAGCCAGGAATGCAATAAATATGAAATAAGTATCGAGTACTGTAAAGGTTTAGAGGAATGAGAGTTTCATTAATCCATACACTAAATATTTAGCGCCCAGTATGTGGCAGGCATTGTTTTTGGAACTGAGGATAAAATGGCCTATTAGAGCTTATGTTTTAGTAGAGGACCCAAATAATAAACAAATTAATTAGCCAGTGAAAATTTGTATAATGATAGTGCTATAAGGAAAAAGAAGAGTAGGTAAGGAAATGGAGAATGATTCTGTACACAGGCCAGGACAGCATGAAGCAGATGCTTTCTTCTCCTTTGTAATTAGGCCCATGAGAGATGGATCAGGGAAACATGTAAGGAGTTGCCATTTGACCAGACACTGAATGAAATGAGATAGAGAACAGTGTGGAGGGAGACAGACAAAACTGCAGTCATGTTTCCTGTTCTAAAAAAGAGCTTTCATTTCCTCAATTGAGTGAAACTGTCCTATAGTGTCAGGGTTACCCAGAATGCTAATAATGCAAATATAATCAGCTCCTATTCGTCAATTTCGTGTTCTGAGAGCACAAGAACATGAGCATGAGCTCTGCAAAGAGCCGTTTCTCTGCTATCCCAGCTCAGAAACCTTTCAGTCTGAAGGTATAAAAAACCATTGTCGGGCTGGCCCGGTGGCTCAGGTGGTTGCAGTGCCGTGCTCCTAATGCTGAGGTCGCCGGTTCAATTCCGACATGGGCCAGTGAGCTGCGCCCTCTACAGCTAAGATTGTGAACAACGACTCTCCCTGGAGCTGGGCTGCCGTGAGCAGCCGGATGTTGGCATGAACCGCCATGGGCTGCTGTGTGCTGCTGTGGGCTACCTAGCTTAGTGTATTACTCCCTCTGGAGTATCGTCGTGGGGGTGGAGATTCTGAATGGGTAGGCCTCTCGAGGGCATGTAGAGGTATCGGTGTAAATATGCATACGTACCCATTGTGTGACGGTAGCTCCATGAAAGCCAAAGAATTTTCTGTCTCCCTTTAGCTATCCTCTAAACCTTCTAGTTGTGTTCACAAATGTGAACACATTTAGACTCTTCAAATACATGAGAGACTGGCTGGGAACAGTCCCTTAGGGTGTGCAAAAGAGCTTTCAACATTGCAAAGCCATCCTGAGCCCTGGGAACAGCATGGAGGACAGTGTGGGATGGCACTCTAATCTGTGTCCCTCGTGCCTGAGGGGACATGCCATCTCCTTGTCTCAGCCTGTATAAATCAGCCTTGCCCTGAGGTTCCTGGGAAATTTTCAGAGTTGTGTCTGGTTAGTCTGAAATATGATATATTCCTTAGCTGGTCAGACACCATTTCCTGACCTGCTGTCATTGAATACTTCAGATTTAGTTTTCTCAGAGAGAGAGAGAGAGAGAGAGAGAGAGAGAGAGACAATTTGGATACTATGTCTTCTCTGAAGCTTAACAGTCAGTTTTGTCATCTTACTGTCTTTTGCTCATTTTAGAAAGCAGTGAGGAAGGGAGTTGGGGGTAGGAAATAGCTATTCTAATAAATAAAGGTCTTTAAAATGTTCTATAAAACTATATGAACAAAGTAGGACAAACACCATGGTCATTAGATTTTTATAGAACATAATGACCATGGTAGGTAAGTACTGAAAACTACAAAATGCCTTAAACATAAATAAAGGAAGGAATGCCAACAAGGAGGAATGAGTGAAGGAGGGAGGGAAGGAAGAATGGGGAAGGGAAGGGAGGAAGGGAAAAGTTGGAATGAAGGAAGTGCAGAGAAGGAGGAAGGAGAGAAAGGAATGGAAGGTGAGGAAGGGAACAAGGAAAGTAACAGAAGAGGGAAAAGAGGAAAAAGGAAAGGAAGGAAAAAAATGGAAATCTAGAGTCATAATTTAGAGATCAGAGAAAATTCAGGCAGAGATTTGTTGGTGGGGTTTATTTCTGCTTTGCTTCCTATCTCAGCTTTTGCTTAATCATGGTGCTAATGATTCTGATTGCAAGACTGCCTTTGCTGAAGAAAATCTGAGTTATCAGGGTGCTCAGGCTGAGGCCATCCCCACAATGAGCACAGGGTTTGTACCTTCAAGAACAGACCAGGAAATGACCTTCCATTTGAGATGCCTTCACTTTATGTTGAGTTCCAACTAATTCAGTTAGGGCTGAGTGGGAGTCCCAATCAGCTTCATGGTGGCAAAAACCTAGGTGGGCCCTTCATGGCTCCTGTTTCCCAAGTATTGTCAGAAAATGGCAGCTGAGACGGGAGTGCATGGTGGTCTAGTCCACTAGTGTTGGGAGCTGTGTCACATGACCAGGTAGGTGAAGGAGCAGGTGCAGGACACCACCTGGGTGTTAGGCAACACGGCTCCTGGTGGTAAAGGTGAGCGTGGTAGGACAGGTGGTGATGGCAGTTACCGGAGACGTGATGAGATGGGTGGAGGCCAGCTTGCTCTGAGTTATGGCTGTTCAGTTAGATCCATTCTTGTGCTCTTGATTCTTTTCTGTAAATGCTACTTTCCATATGAAATCATTTCCCTTTGGCATGAAGAAGATCTTTAGCATACTTCGTAGTGCAGTTCTGCTAGCTACAAATTCTCTCACTTATGCATATATGAAAATATCCTTATTTCACTCTCATTTTTTAAGGATATTCTGCTTCCCTTCCCTGAAGTCCCCAAGCAACCATGATTTTCTTTCTGTCACATAGATCAGTTTATATTTCCTACAGTTTTGTGTAAATAGAAACAAATAGTATGTACTCTTTTTTTTTTTTGTCTAGCTCCTTTAATGCAGCATCATAATTTTGAGATCTGTCCACATTGTGTGTGCATCAATAGTTCGTTCCTTTATATTGCTGAATAGTATTTCATTGTATGGCTATACTACAATTTATCCATTCATCTGTTGATGGGAAATTGGAAAGTTTCCATTTTTTAGCTATTACAAATAAAGCTGCCATGAGTAATTGTGTAGAAGTCATTGCGTGGGTATATTTTCTCTTAGGTAAATACCCAGAGTGGCTTGCTGGGTCGTAGTTGAATGTTTATGATTTTATTAAACTGCTAAACTGTTTTCCAGTGTGGTTGTACCATTTACATTATTGCCAGATGTGGTAAGTAATCAGGGATACACAACTAAATAAGGCCCTACTTGCTTCCAGTCTTTCCGTCCTTCAGCTACTGCTATACACACCCACAGGTTAAATTCAAAGTCATAGAACGTGGACTTGACTATGTGGGCAAGGAGAAATCCCTGAAGCTGTCCTAGAAGTGGGCTCAGAATTGTTTGGCAGAGAATTCTGGGGCCCAGCGCACTTTGAACAAAGTCTGGAGGGGGAAACTGTGGCCATAGGCAGGCATTCCCTTGTCTCGGGATTTTTCTCCCCTGTGTGGCGGGATATAGCCTAAGGATGACCAGAGTGGGGCCCTCTAACGTAGGAAGTTCAGGAGTGTACCCCCTTGGCAGGTCAAAGGGCAGGACTATTCCTCTGTCTTCTAATCTGTGCAAATTCTAACCATTTAAAAACCCATCGTAAGTCCTCATTCCTACTGTATCTTCCATCATTGTAGCAATTCTGTGTATCTCCTTCTTCTCAGTTGTTTCTGTTTGCCTTTGTTTGTATTTCTGACTTTCCCAGTTTGTCTATAAGCTTTTGAGTCAGCCACTCTATCCCTTCTTTCTTCATGTCTGACAAAGTATTACGTACACAGTAGCTGTTCAAAGATGCTGATTAAATGAATGAAGTGCTGCATGTCGTTAGCTGGTTTTTCTTAGTTCCTGGGTTATGGTGTTAGGCTTGAGAAACTATCCAGCATGCTTTTGCATTTACATATATAGAACCCAGTGTGTAGCGATTAATTCATTACCCACGCTCTGCTCTATCATTGTTTGCTAAGCGTTCATCCTTAGTTAACTAACACTACCCAAACCTGTACTTACATTTTACTAATCTAGGGTAAATTTTGATTTGTTTTTCTGATCTCATTGTCTTTTTAGATTATATCCTTAATAACTGTATTAGATAATCCAGAAGTCAGGTTTCTGATTGTCCCAGCATTGGCTTTATATCTGTCATACAGGTCACTAGAGACCCTGTCCATGACCATTTCCCAAGTGTCCCATCTCAGTGTGTTCGCGTATGCTGACCCTTCTCCCCTAAAAGCCCTCTTTCCTTCTCCATCCAGATGGTGCCCTAGGGTCTTTCAGCACTCAGCAGCAGCAGCTTTTCTCAGAGGGCTCCTCTTTTTAAGTGATCTAAATTACATTTCTTACCTCTGTGTTCTTTTTGTCTGTCTGTTTGGGTATACAACGTAATGATTTGATGTTTTTATTTATTGCGAATTGATCACCACAATAAGTCCAGTTACATACATAGTTACAAATGTTTTTTTCTTGTGATGAAAACTTTTACAACCTACTCTTAGCAACTTTCAAATACACAACACAGTGTTAATTGTAGTCCCTCTACTATATGTCTCTGTGACTTACTTATTTTATAATTCGAAGTTTGTACCTTTCAACCACCTTCACCAGTTGCCCCCAACCCCTTCTGCCTCTGGCAACGACCAATCTATCCTCTGTATCTGAGTTTGTTTTTATTTTGGGGGGCTTTTTTGTTGTTTCTGGGTTTTGGTTGTTTGTTTTTAGATTCCACATATAAGTAAGATCTATGGTATTTATCTTTCTGTTTTCTATTTATTCGCTTAGCATAATGCCCTCTAGGTCCATCCATATTGTCACAAGTGGCGAGATTTCCTTCATTTTATGGCTGAATATTTCCTTCCTCTGTGTTCTTATAGCATATCCCTGTAAATCTCTCTCATCATATTTAAGACACTAGGTAATTACAGATTTACTTCTCTATTAACTTACATGAAGATAATGACCATGTCTCATTTGACTTTGTATTTCAGCATCTAACATGGTGTTGGCACATAGTAATGTTCAGATAATTGGTTAATGAATCAGTAAATTAATGACTGAAAGAATGGAATGCCCCTTCTCATTCATCTCTTTTATTTTCTGCTCTTCTTCCACTGTGACTACATTTCTGTGAGATGATAGAAATAATACAAACTTTCTGACCTTTACTTAGAGTGTTCTTCGATCTACAGATGTTGGAAAATGGACTTTGAACCTTAGTAAACAAACTGAAAAGTTTAAACATTTATGGGTGGGTGTGGCAATGAAAGACATTTCATTGGTATCTGTTATGAAGGTGGGGACATCAGTGAGGTTAACATATTTTGCTCAGAATGAGAGATCTAGACAGAGCTGCTCTATTGTAATGGCAACAAAAATCACATTCTGTCACACTGAGATGTTAGGTAACTGACCTTTCTCAAATCTGGAGGTGTCCTGAGATGCCCTTCATAGAAAGCAAAGATGAAACACTATTTAAAAACTTCCAAGCTTTGTTTAATTTAGCCCAAATACTTTTTATAGAGATATTATGAAAGAATAAAGTTCCTAATACATTGGCCAGCAGTAGTAGTTACTAATAAATGTTAGTCTCTGATCTTCATCCTCCTTCCTAAAGTTCCCAAAGACCTAAGTTTCCTTGAAATTTCTCTTAAAATCAAAGTCACCAATAAGGAATAGTGTGTGCCAGTCACCGAACATGTGGATCTTCTCTTCAGATGCCAGTAAATTAATTCTCCTCTTTGGCACTTAGACTTTCTTTGAGAATGGGATGCTTTTGACTGCCGTCCTGTTGATTATAGAGAATGTTCTATGACCTTCTTAGGCCCCATGGACTTCTTAGGCTCCCGAAATCCTCATCAAAGATTGCTGTCCTAGGAACACTGGGGAGTGCCCTGCCCCTTGTTTGCTTTGCTTGAGGGGGTGTTCTAGACCTTTGTACAGGGGTAGGGAACACCTTAGTAGGTATTTGGAGCTGTACAGTAGCAGACCAGCATGAATAGGAGCTAAAGCAAGAGCCAGAAGCCCCTTTATTAACCTTAAGATTGTTGGCACAGATTTTTCAATCCCAATCTGAATTCAGTTAAAGTGGCAGTAATCTCATGTACCCCAGCACACTCTTCACTGTAATATTAAATAGATGTTAATGTATTTTCTAGAAGTTTTGAAAACAAACAAAATATAAAGGTAATGGAAAAAATAGCTGTAATGCTTAATTTCCTTATTTGAAAAACAAGTCCCCTTTAAGGTCAGCTTTGTGATACAATTCAACCGAATTTTCATTAAATACTTACATTTTATCTTGCAGGAATAGACTTTCCCTGTTGCTTGCACGCAACTCCTGTTAACTGCAGCAATAGAAGTTGCTTATGGAAATGCTTATACCTCTAAGCATTTTAGAGGAAATGGAATTAAGGTCAATAACCCTTCAGTGTTTAAATGTACCAAGCCTGTTTTGTCAGGAGTACTTTTGCCTAAGGAAATGAAAGAGGAATTGTTTCCTTCCAAATCTTTGCAAGCTGTGAGAGGGGAGGCTACATTTACTGGTTCACTTTCCTTAAGTCTTTGCAGTCCAAGTCCTTGAAGCTAGGACGCCTGGGGATTCTGTCAACTCAACATTGTTGATAGTAGTTTAAGTTTCCCAAAAAAACCCACCTAAATCATTTTTTTCTTTAACTTTTCAGGAGCATCTAAAGGCTTTTGATGATGAAGTCAATGCTTTTTTGGACAACATGTTTGGACCTCGAGGTGAGTAAGCTCCTCAAGAACTTAATATGGAAGGAACACTGCATTTAGTTATAGAAGAGGGTGATACCACTTGTGGTGTCTTGAAAATAGTATGGCACCTAACTAACATTTAGAGACTTCACATCCCTCACCTTTGCTAGCCTTCTCGCAGAACACCCAGAATGCCTCGTTTCTCCTGCTCAGCCTCCTGGGACTCAGGTCTGGGAGCAGGAAGCAGGAATAGAATGCAGTGCCATACTTCCCTTTGGTGCCTCTCCAGCTACCAAAGTTACCAAAAACTGGCTACCAAAGGAGGTGGTAGCTTTCCATCTGAATGTATGCTGCTGCTGCTCCTCTCGCCAACACCCTTTCACCCTCGGCCTTCCTCACATGCACAGTCATATGTAGTCTTTCTGCCCTTATGTGTCTCAACAAATTATCTTTAAAGATGTGTGAGCTGTACCTACCGGAGCCATTAGGTTGAGCTCCTAAACTCTCGGTCACTGAGTCTCTCGATCCTTCCTCTACCACCAGTCACTTAGATTACTGCTATGTGCCAATTGATTCAATGTCTAATTGATGTGTATTTAATGACTCTTTCCGCTCAACTCAGTACTTCCGTGTTTCCCCGAAAATAAGACCTAGCCGGACAATCAACTCGAATGCGTCTTTTGAAGCAAACATTAATATAAGACCTGGTATTATATTATATTTACTATTTATATTATATTATATTATATTATATTATATTATATTATATTAATTATATTATATTATAATATCATATTATATTATAAGACCTGGTCTTATATTATAGTAAAATAAGACCGGGTCTTATATTAATTTTTGCTCAAAAAGATGCATTAGGGCGTATTTTTTCATGTACAACAATCTACATTTATTCAAATACAGCCATGTCATCTTTTTCTGGAACATCGTCATAACGTACTAAATGCATCCGTCTGGCTGATGATCTTAACTGGGGCTTATTTTCGGGGTAGGCCTTATTTTTGGAGAAACATAGTATATAAAATTCTTCCATGTGCTGAGCCTGGAATTCCTTCCCACCGTTTCCTACTCCATCCCCCAATACAGTGAGCCCCTTCTTATACTTCAGGTATCAGCTCAGATGTTACCTTCTCAGGTGGGCTTTCTCTAGCAAAGATGTCAGGGAATTTGCCCTCTAAAGTAGCCCCCTTATTATTCTTTGTTTCAGCCTCTCTTTATTTCCTTCATATACTTTCCTGTCATGAAGGGCTCTTTCTCCCATGAGGGCAGGAACCATGACTATATCTCCAGGGCTTATTACAGTTCCAGAAACAGGTTAGGCACTGTATATTTTGCAAATGAATGAATACATTCTAAGCAATATGTTTTGTTTCATTTGAGCCTTGAAGGTTCACAAAGCTGCGAAAAATATACAAGTTATTTCCTTAGCATTATTGGGTGGGGGGAGGAGAGAAATGAGGTTTTCGTTTTTCCTCAAGATCTTTAAACAGAATCACTTAGAGATTATTTAGACCACTCTCCATTTTCTGTACAGGCTCCATAAACTATTCTAAGTCATTCTAAGTGAATGACTGTTTACATAATGTTAATACAATAGTCTGTGATTCAGCAGAGCTTTTTAAAAAATACTTTCATGTAGTCTTTGGCTTTGTTTTGTTTTTTTCCCTTTTTATCCTTGTGGTGATCCTGGGGGATAGGCCGGGTGGGATACCTGTATCTCGTAACCACTTCATTTCATAGGATCGCTGCCTCCCAGTTCCAGCAGGCAGTGTTGTAACACCCTAACTTGGGCATGGAGGGAGTTTGGGTGACTGTGGCTTTCTGCTTGGCACTTCCACTGGAGAGTTAAGTAACAGTCTCTCTGAGCCAGCTTCCCACTGAACTTTGCCGTCGGTAACATCACCATGATCTGGAATAACGTGGACATGGGATCAATTAAGGATATGATTGCAGTTGTTTACTCAGCTTTGGCCATTTTTTGGATGTCTCCTTTGTAGCAAAGAGACTGTAAGATGGATAATTGACAGCTGGACTAGGTGACCTCCACAGTGACAGATAGTCTGGCATGTAGGCCAGCATGAATCCTTGTCACCTTCCTAAAAGTGGCTCAAGCTTAAGTTGACTGGCAGCCCCCTAGTCAGCTTCCCGACGTCCTCAAGCCTTTTCTGATTTTATCTATCCCATATTAATACCATCAGGGGATATTGTTCTGGGCGAATACCTGACACAGATGCAGAGCTAACACTTCTCAAGTCCCAGAGATAATAATCTTGTTACAAGTATTTGTTCCTGTCTTTTGGTTAGAATCGTTATGATCCTCCCTAACAATTGTAGCAAATATTTACAGGACCATGACATAAGGGGAAAAAAAGACCTTGAGGTGCTCTACTAGTTCTAAGTGACAGTAGAAATGTAAGGCTTACTCTCTGTCCCATGGAGCTTATACCATAGTTGGGAAGGTAAAACTAGCATGTGAAACAATTGGAAAGCCATGAAGTTAACCATGTATATTAGCTTCCTAGGGCTGCAGTAACCAAGTACCACAAACCGCCTGGCTTAAAATAACAGCAATTTATTCTCAGTTTTCAAGGCTACAAATTTGACATCAAGGTGTTACCAGGGCTCTGCTCCCTTGAGGTTCTAGGGAAAACTGTTCCCTGCCTTTCTAACTTCTGGTAGTTTCCAGTAATCTTTGGCAGCCCTTGGTTTATAGATGCATCACTCCAATCTCTGCCTCTGTCTTCACATAACATTCTCTTTGTGTCCCTGAATCCAAATCTCCTTCTTATGAGGGCACCAGTCACCTGGTTAGGGCCCACCCTAACCCACATGACCTCATCTTAACTTAATTACATCTGCAAAGACCCTATTTCCAAATAAAGTCACAGTCATAGGTTCCAGAAGTTAGGACTTGAACATATCTTTTGGGGAACATAGTTCAACCCATAACAGCATAACAGGAGGTAGAGTAGCAGTTTAGTACAAGTTACTTGACTTTTTTTACACTTCGTGGTTCAGTTTTTCTCAAACATAAACTGGGGATAATATGACCTGTATGTCTATTACTCTGACTGTGGTGACGGCATCACAGGTATTTGCATATGTCCAAAATTATCACTGTGCACATTAAGTAAGTGCAGGATTCTGTGTATCAATTACACCTCAATAAAGCTGTTAAAAATAATACCACCCATATAATAAAATTGCTTTGAGAGTTAATACATGTAAAGGGCTTTGGAACAGTGTGTGGCACAGAATCAGTGATCAGTGAATGTTAGTTATAATAACAATATTACAGCTATAATAACATAAATTGTAAAATGATAATTATTTTGTTATGCTGATGAGGAGCTCTAGTTGGGAAGAGCAGTAGGCAATGGCTCCCTTCAAAAGGCAGGACCTTTACCTGGGCATGAAAAGATGAGGAAGGTTTCAATAAGGAGATAAACATTAGGAAGTGGCCCATAGCACAAACTTTCATGACAGATAGTTACGAGCTAGTTGTATGAAAGGTAATATCTTAGTCACATGAATGCTCCTTTCTTACCTTTCTTGTCTCTATCACAAATGGGAGAAGTTTACAGAGGAAGGGATGGGCAGAGCTTGAGAAGACCCTTTTCTTAGAAATGGCACTCGGTAGGTGGAGTGGTTTAAAGAGAGGCTGGGGGTAGATGGGGTAGAGTAGAGCAGAAAGAGAGGCAGCCTGGAAGAACCACAGAGATCAAGAAAAGGGCTTTATCTTCTGGAGGAGCCAGCTCTTACAACTCTATGGAGATTAAACACAGCATGCAGTTGTTATAATTCTAGGCCAAATCATTACGTTTATTTAAACAACAACAAAAGAAAGCAAAATAGAGAACAAAAGTCATTTTGTGCCTACAGTTATTTTTCAGGTGTTACTAATTATATTATAAATTGATTATGTGTATTTTATTTAGGTTTTTAAATTTTCACTGTCCAGAGTAAGGGACACTTGATGTGTCTAGGTTCTGGCCTCCTGGCTGTTTGTACTTCTAGTCCTTGGGCAGGTTTGGGTCCTTGGCTTTACTTTCTGCTCTCAGTTCTGCATCGTCAGCTCCAAGGCTTTGCCTCCACGGTCTTCAGCTCTCATGCATGCCACGCTGAAATCCCATTGCTCTGTGGGATCAGCTGAACTCTAAGCCCATTCCTGATTTACTGCACAATGATCCCAGGCAAATTCCAAGGAGTGTGGGTTTTAGGAATTAGGTTACAGTATTAATCTGCTTTCTATCCTGTCTCCGTGAAACTTCTTCACAGGAAGCAGCAGCAAGGTATGATGGCCGGGAGTCGGATGTGAATTCAAATTCTGACTCTGCAGCCGACTGTTCTATGGCCTTTTGCAAGTTACTAAAATTTTGTGAGCGGTTTTTTTCATCCATAAGATGGCATAACATACTTACTTCACAGTTACTGAGTTAGAGCAAATAAATATAGTAATTATTCCAAAGTACACATTCAAGAACTGTTACTTTCCACCTTCATTACCTTTTCCTGTCATCCCGGGTTCAGCTTAAGCTGTTTGCTCCACGACACCTTCTTTAACCATTCCAGCCCCCACTGGTTTCTTCTTCCGAATGATAATCCAAATCTAGCTTCCTTAATGCTGTGTCCTATGTTCCCTATTGTATTTCGTATGTACAAATAAAATATATGTGCCAGTATCTTATAACATACAGAAGTGTCACTCTTCAGGATTCCCACGGTATGTGTTTCTTTTCAGATTCTCGAGTCAGAGGATGGTTCATGTTGGACTCTTACCTTCCTACATTTTTTCTTACTGTCTTGTATCTACTTTCAATATGGCTGGGTAACAAATATATGAAGAACAGACATGCCCTTTCCCTGAGGGGAATCCTCACCTTGTATAATCTTGGAATCACACTTCTCTCCATGTATATGCTGGCAGAGGTAAGTGTTTATGTAGCTAAGCTAGAGTCCATAATTGAGAGATTTTTAAAAGCAATTAAATCTAAAAGCACACTGAAACTATCCAAAGTTGTTATCAGTCCTGTTCTTTAAGATCCCAAGAACTTGTTCCAGCATTTGATATTATTTCTTCCAAAAGCCCTAGAAGTCTTTGTTTCTAATTTGAATTTTTCTAATCCTAATTTAGGCTTATTTCTTTAGCCCTGATCTTTCATTGTAATTTAAAATCACAATTTAGGTCTGAATGGGCCTTTAAAGATCACATGTTATAATTTTATCCTCTTATATTTGCATAAAAACAGAAACATAAATCAATGGAACAAAATAGAGAGTCCAGAAATAAATCCGTGCCTATATGGTCATTTAATCTATGACAAAGGAAGCAAAATTTACCTTGGGGTAAAGATAGTCTCTTTAATAAATGGTGCTGGGAAAACTGGACAAATACATGCAAAAAAATGAAACTGGACCACCTTCTGATGCCACATACAAGAATGGATTTCAAGACTTAAATGTAAGACCCGAAACCATAAAACTCCTGAAAGAAAATATAGGAAGTTAACTCTCACACATTACTCTTTGTAACATTTTTACTGATATATCCCTCTCGGGCAAGGGAAACAAAAGAAAAAATAAACAAATGGGACTACATCAATTCCTTTCGCAAAGGAAGCCATCAACAAAACAGAAAGACATCCTACTGAATGTGAGAAGATATTTGCCAATGATACATCCGATAAGGGGTTAATGTCCAAAATTCATAAAAATCTCATACAACTCAATGTCAAAAAAAAAAAAAAAAACAATCCAATTAAAAAATGGGCAGAGGACCTGAATAGACATTTCTCCAAAGAGGACATACAGATGGCGACTAGACATAGGAAAAGATGCTCAACGTCCCTAATCATTAGAGAAATGCAAATAAAAACCACAATGAGATACCACCTCACTCCTGTCAGCGTGACTCATCAAAAAAACAACAAACATCAAGCGTTGGCGAGGATGTGGAGAAAAGGAAACTCTTGTGCACTGTTGGTGGGAATGCAAATTGGTGCAGCCACTATGGAAAACAGAATGGAGGTTCCTCAAAAAATTAAAACTAGAATTACCTTATGACCCAGCAATTCCACTCCTCAGTATTTACCCAAAGAAATCCAAAACACTAATTCAAAATATATAGGCACCACTGTGTTTACTATAGCACTATTCACAATAGCCAAGATATGGAAACAACCAAAATGCCCATCAATAGACAACTGGATAAAGAAATTGTGGTACATTTATACAATGGAGTATTACTCTGGCATAAAAAAGAATGAAATCTTAACATTTGTAAAAACATGGATGGACCTAGAGGGTATTATGCTAAGTGAAATGTCAGACTGAGAAAGATAATTACCACATGATCTCACTTATATGTGGAATCTAAAGAACAGAATAAACAAGCAAACAAAAGAATAGACTCATATATAAAAAGAAACAAACTGATGGTTGCTAGATGTGAGGGGCATTGGGCGTGGGTGAGAAGATGAAGGGATTAGGAAGTACAAATTGGTAGTGATAAAATAGTCATGGGGATGTGAAATATAGTATGGGAGATACAGTCAATAATGTTATAAAGACTACTGGTAGGTAGGGTGTCAGATGACTTATGAGGGATCACTTCATAGATTATATAAATGCCTAGCCACTGCACTATACACCTGAAACTAATATTGAATGTCAACTGTAATTAAATATATATATAGTCATGGGATATAAAGTACAGCATAGGGACTATAATCAATGGTATTATAATAGCTATGTATGATGTCAGAGGGGTAGTAGACTTGGGGGATTATCACTGTGTGAGGGGTGTAAATGTCTACTCATTGTTGTTTTGCAACCTGAAACTAATAATAATAATTTTCTCCTTTTACACATAATAATACTGAGACTTAGAAAAGTTACATGATTTGCCTGAGAATAGACAGCTATTAAATAACAGAGTATTTTTAAAATTAAATACCACTGCAGTTCGTTTGACTGAAATACAAATATTTGTGGCATAGCTGTTTCTCAGGACTGACTTTTAGAGGTCTGAGTTGACATTCCAGCTCAGTTCTAGCTGCCCTCATCACATCACATACTCTCCATTCCTTTGTGAAGTGTCAAACCCAAGTAATTTTATTAGGGACAAAAAAGTCTCGAGCCTATAGAACCAACGGGGGGGGGGGGAGAGAGAGAGAGAGAGAGAGAGAGAGAGAGAGAAAGAGAGAGAGAGAGAGAGAACAAAATATTTTTTAGGGAAAAGTTAGGATAAAATCATTCATATAAATTACAAATGGCTGTTAATGGCACAAGTATAGCTGCCTTCCTGGTGTCCTTGAATTCTAAAATAAATACGTAAATCCTTGCCTAAAATACAGGTTGTCTCTCCTATAGAGTTCAATCTGTTCATTAGTCTAATATGCAGCATTCTAGTAATTGTTAACAACCATTATCTAAAATGACTGCAATAAAACACTAATAATGGAATTTTAGGCATCAAAGTGCAGGAAATGGGATTTGGGGTCAGAAAAGCCATGCCAGTGGCTCTAAAATCGTACACATAGGTGAGCTCACTAATTTACGTGACTCTGAAAGGGGAATTTGTATTTTAGGTTCTTTACTAAGTGAATTTTAGGTCACTAGATGAGCTGGCGAGATAGTAATTTATGGAATTAGTTTCTCTGTATAACAAAGGGAAAGATACTCAACATTGGCTCGTTGTCAGAAGTAGCAGGTGCATCGGAAGGGCCAGCCTAAAGGTCTAACTACATTGAAAGTTCCAGTACCTGCTGGAAGCTTTGGTGTAGTGGAGTCAGGAGATCTGAATTCATGTGTCAGCTCTGTCACTTTGTAATTTCAGAGGAGTTACTTAGGCTCTCTGAACCTTAGGCAACTTATCTTTGAAATGGAGATATGGTATTTGCCCTCTGAACTCAGTCAGATGTGAGGATTAATGGGTTCTGTTCAGCCAACACACAGTGAGCACTCGGAGGCGCTGTGGAGGTTACCAAGCCTGGGGATGCGGAGGTGGAGAGGCAGCGTTTCTGTACTTGAGATGCTCACAGAACGGTATACATAGGAGTTAGTAAGTGCGAAAGGCTTTGTACATTCTAAAGGGAATATTAGTCACCATCAGCCGGAACAAGGACAACAGTTTAGTGTGTGAACAACCAAGTAAATGGTTTGTCTTTTAGGAAGAACATCCACGCTGAGCCCATTCCCTTCTACGAATGTTATCCACCTCTTTTCTTCTCACACTTTTACATCTCTTGGTTCAAAATCGCTACTGTAGATGGCCTTCCTAGCCTCCTCTGATTGCAGCCTCTTTTAGGGCAGGGAGAAGGTCTTTCCTTTAGCGCTTTTGGGGTATGTTTAATAGACACCAGGCGAGTGATAGGTTGAGTTAACCTTGATAACTTGTTATGCCTTGGCCCGATGTTTGCTGAGTCCAGGAAATTACCACTTAAATTATTAACTCTTTCAACAAGTAGGTATGGTGTACCTATACAATGTCAGACTCTATTCTGGATTTTGTTAGGTTGGTGCAAAAGTTATTGATTGCAGTTTAAAAGGTTAAAAAAAAAATTGCAAAAACCACAATTACTTTTACACCAACCTAATAGAACACAGCCTTTCCCTAGTGCGATGGAGAGTGATGGGCTGGTATGCGGCAAGAATGCCTCTTGAAGGAGGGGATGTTTGAGCTGAGACTGAATGATAAAAACAAACCAGGCATATAAAGATCTGGGGAGAGTGTGTTCATGCAGAAGGAGCAGCAAGTATAAAGTGGCAGGCAGGACAAGCTTGAGGTGTTCAAGGACCCTAAAAAAAAAAACAACAACAACAACAACAACAAAAAACATAGCTCAAACACAGTAGACGGAGGAGAGAATGATTCAAGCTGAGGTGGAGAGGTGGCAGATTACATAGGGCCTTATAAGCATTTGGCTTTTATTCTAAGTATAATGGGAAGCCACTGGAAGATTTTAATGAGAGGAGTGATATGATCTCCCTTTTAAAATACATTCTGGCTGCTACATGGAAAATGGACTATGAGGTGAGTTGCCGGATAAGAACACCAGAGTTCACTGCCATCCAGAGCAGTTGCAAGAGAGGGAAGAATCCAGGCTGCGAGTGCACCCCCTATGCCCATAGTCCCGCCTGAGGGATCAGCATATAATACCACTAAACTCAGTGCTCGTAGCATAGACCTTGGAGCAAAGACTGAATCCATATTCAGTGAGAACAGTGAGAACGGTGGTTTAAGCCCTCACTGCCAGGCACAAAACAGACATGGAGCCTGACTGCCTATCCCCAACCCTCCCAGAGCTTTCCCCACCCCCCAACCCTCCCAGGGTTAGAAGCAGGCTCCAGAAGAAACGGTAGCAGAGTCAGATTAAACAAAATATTTACAACCCTGAGAACTGCAGCCCTGCAGCCACAGACTCACAGCATAACTAATTCCGGCAAAAGGGAAGGAACTGTAGGAGCAAGACAACTGTGGACTGGTAGTCACCGTTGCTCAAAGCCACCTCTCACAGCGTGCCCCGCGCCCACCTTTCTGGATAGATCCCTGCAGGGGCAACCAGAGTGCTGAGACACACAGGCTCTGCCTCGGGCTGCAGGGAGAGCATTGGGACTTCAGAAGCTCAGATCTCTATCCTCCCACAGAGGCGGCACCATGAGACCCAGGCGACCTGCTCACAGAGGAGAAGCCCACCTTCCAGGGAACCCCTCCCCATCATGTGAGAAGCTGTAACAGTGCAAGAGAAAATACAACACTACAGCATGAGAGAGAATAAAAGGCTGCAGGGGGAGAGAAAACATTCTACAAACACCTACTGGAAAGCAAAAGAAAGACCTCTTCGTATCAACTTGCTGCAGAACCCACTCCTGTAGATGCCCAGGAAGAGAAATAATGAATCATTAATTGCCATGAATAGCCAAGATAACAAGGCAGCTCAGAAAGAAAGTGAAAAATCTCCAGAAAATGAACTTAAAGACATGGAAATATGTGACTTAAATGACAGAGAATTCAAGATTGCAGTTCTGAAAAAAATCAACAAGATGCAAGAAAACACAGGCAGTTTAATTAACTCAAAAACACAAAGAACAAAGTGAACATTTTACCAAAGAGATTGAAATTTTAAAGAAGAACCAAATAGAAATTTTGGAGATTAAGAACTCAATAAAAGAAATGAAGAATGAAATAGCCAGCTTAGGTAATAGAGCTGACCAAATGGAGGAAAGAATTAGTGACATCGAAGACAGAAAATTGGAAATGACACAGATGGAAGAAGAGAGAAACTTGAGAATTAAAAGAAATGCAAGAACTCTACAAGAACTTTCTGACTCCATCAGAAAGAGCAACATAAGAATAATGGGTATATCAGAAGGAGCAGAAAAGGCGAAGGGAACAGAGTATATTCAAACAAATAGTCAACAAGAACTTCCCAAACTTGTGGAAAGAACTGGATCCTTGAATCCAAGAAGCAAATAAAACACTTAGTTACCTCAATCCTAAGAGGCCTTCTCAAAGGCACACTGTATTGAAGCTGTCAAAAGTTAATAACGAAAGAATTCTCAAGGCAGCCAGGGAAAAGAAGATGGTACTCTACAAAGGAAAGCCCATTAGAGTATCATCAAATTTTTCAGCAGAAACTGTACAAACCAGGAGGGAGTGGAATCCAATATTCAAACTATTGGAAGAGAGAAATGATGAGCCAGGAATAATATATCCAGCAAAGATATCCTTTAGATATGAAGGAGGAATAATTACCTTTCCAGACATACAGAAGCTGAGGGATTTCTCTAATACATGACCTGCATTACAACAAATACTGAAGGAGGCTATTCAACCTAAAACAAAAAATCAAAATAATACAAAACCATGAGTAATATTATGAACAGGCAGACAGAAGCAGGAAATGGCAACCCCTACAAAAAACAGGGCACTATACACTTACGCATACCATACAGGATAAAGAAAACATTTTTTTTTAAAAAAGGGAAAAAGAAGAAAAAGACAACTTGCTACTGTAACTCAGAAATCAACTCACAGCAAAAGTAAAGATAACTTGTGACAACAAAATCTGAACCTGCAAAGGGGAACGGAGATAAAAAGCATGCTTAAGAAAAAGGGCCACTGTAAATATGAAACTTTCTTTTGCAAAAACTTAATGGTAACCAGTCAAAAATAATCCAGAACTGAAATGTATAACATAAAAAAAGAAGAAACAGAAGAAAATATCATAGAATATCACCACACTAAAATAACAGACAGCAACAAAAAGGCAAAGAAACAATGGAGACACTGTCCTACAGAAAACAAAAGATAGAATGAAAGGAAAGTCTCATCCTAAATATAAGTGGACTGAAATCAATAAAAAGGCACAGAGTAGCAGATTGGATCAAAAAACAAAACCCAACCATATGCTGCCTCCAAGAGGCACATCTCAGCTACAAGGACAAACATAGACTCAAAGTGAAAGGTTGGAAATTGCCACTACAAACAAATGGTATCCAGAGAAAAGCAGGTGTAGTCATACTGGTATCAGATGAAACAGACTTCAGGATAAAAAATGGTAACAAGAGACAAAGATGGACATTTCATAATGATAAAGGGGACTATACAACAAGAAGACATAACAGTCATCAATATTTATGCCCCCAGTCAGGGAGCACCGAAATATACCAAACAACTACTAACAGAACTAAAGGGAGAAATTGACCAAAACACAATTATAGTAGGGGACCTAAATACTGTACATCATTGACAGCAATGCATAGGTCATCCAAACAAAATAAATAAGGAAATATCAGCCCTAAATGACACATTAGACAAAATGGACATAATTGACATGTATAGAGCACTTCATCCTAGAACATCAGACTATACATTGTTTTCTAGTGTACATGGAACATTCTCAATGGTAGACCAAATATTGGGACATAAAACTAGCCTCAGCAAATGTAAGAAGATTGAAGTCACACCAAGCATATTCTCTGATCACAAGGCTTTGAAATTGGATATCAACTGCAAAAAGAAAGGAAAAACCAGAAATAATGTGGAGATTAAACAACATGCTTTTAAAAAACGACTGGGTCAAAGAAGAAATAAGAGGAGAGATCAAAAGATACATAGAAAGAAATGAGAATGAAAATGCATCCTATCAAAATTATTGGGATGCAGTAAAAGCAGTAATAAGAGGGAAATTTATATCATTACAGACCTATATCAGGAAAGAAGAAAAATCCCATATAAACAACCTCACATTACTCCTTAAAGAACTAGAAAAAAAGAAGAACAAATGAAACCCAAAGTCAACAGAAGGAAGGAAATAATAAAAATCAGAGCAGAACTAAATGAAATAAATAACAAAAAGACAATAGAAAAAAAAGATTAATGCAACAAAGAGCTGGTTCTTTGAAAAGATGAATAAAATTGACAAACCCTTGGCCAGACTCACTAAGACAAAAAGAGAAAAGACCCAGACAAACAAAATCAGAAATGAAAGAGGGGAAGTTACCACAGATGCCATAGAAAAACAAAGGATCATCCAAGAATACTATGAAGGACGGTATGCCACCAAATTCAATAACCTAGAAGAAATGGAAAAGTTCTTAGAAACATATAGCCTTCCTAGGCTGAATCACGAAGAATGGGAAAATCTAAATAGACTGATCACCAGTAAGGAAATTGAATCAGTCATCCAAAACCTTTCCAAAAGCAAAAGTCCAGGACCAGATGCCTTCACTAGTGAGTTCTACCAAACATTCAAAGAGGATCTAACACCTGTCTTCCTCAAACTCTTCCAAAAAATTGAAGAAGCAGCTCACTAACTCATTTTATGAGGCCAACATTACCCTGATACCAAAATCTGGTAAGGATAACACAAAAAAAGAAAATTACAGACCAATATCTCAGATGAATACAGATGCAAAATTCTAAACAAAATTCTAGCAAATCAAATAGAACAATGCATTAAAAAGATTACTCATCACAACCAAGTGGTGTTCATACCAGGGGCACGAGACTGGTTCAACATACACAAATTGATCAATGTGATACATCACATAAAATAAAGGACAAAAATCATGATTATATCAGTAGATGCAGAAAAAGCATTTGCCAAGATACAACATCCATTTATGATTAAAACACTTAATGAACTGGGTATAGAAGGAAAATACCTTAACATAATAAAGGCCATATATGACAAGCCTCAGCTAATATCATAATTAATAGTGAAAAACTGAAGCCCTTCGCTGTACATTCAGGAACAAGACAGGGCTGTCCTCTATCACCACTGTTATTCAACATAGTATTGGAAGTCCTAGCCTGAGCAATCAGGCAAGAGAAAGAAATAAAAGGCATCTGAATTGGGAATAAAGAGGTTAAATTGTTACTTTTTGCAGATGTCATGGTGCTTTATATAGAAAACCCTAGACTCCACAAAAAGCTATTAGGTTGGTGCAAAAGTAATTACGGTTTAAAAGGTTACATTGCAAAAACCAACCTAATATTAGAAACAATAAACGAATACAGTAAAGTTGACAGCTACAAAATCAATGTACAAAAATCCATTGCTTTCCTATCTACTAACAATGAAATCTCAGATAAAGAAATTTTTTTAAAAATTCCTTTTGCAATTGCAACAAAAAGAATAAAATACCTAGGAATAAACTTAACCAAGGAGATGAAGGACCTATACACTGAAAACTATAAGTTATTTTAAAAAGAAATTGAAGAAGACACAAAGAAATAGAAAGACATTTCGTGTTCATGGATTGGAAGAGTCAACATAGGGGCGGCCGGATGGCTCAGTGGGTTAGAGCGCGAGCTCTTAACAACAAGGTTGCTGGTTTGATTCCCACATGGGCCAGTGAACTGCACCCTCCACAACTAGATTGAAAACAACGGCTTGAGCTTGGGGCTGAGCCGTGGTGGTTGGCCGGTTGGCTCAGTGGTTGGAGTGTGGTGCTCATAACACCAAGGTCGCTGGTTCGTTTCCCACATGGGCCAGTGAGCTGCACCCTCCACAACTAGATTGAAAACAACAACTTGACATCCTGGAAAAACACACTGTTCCCCTATATTCCCCAATTAAGACAAAAAATAAAAAAATAAAAAACATAGTTAAAATGGCCATATTACCCAAAGCAATATACAGATTTAATGCAATCCCCATCAAAAATCCCAATGGCATTTTTTTTTTAAGAAATGGCACAAAAAATCATCAGATTTGTATGGAACCACAAAAGACCCTGAATAGTCAAAATAATCCTAAGAAAAAAGAATAATTCTGGAGGTATCACACTCCCCCTGACATCAACTTGTACTACAGAGCAACAATAATCAAAATAGCATGGTATTGGCAGAAAAACAGACACACAGACAAATGGAAGAGAATTGAAGACCCAGAAATAAACTCACATAAATATGGACAGGTAATTTTCGACAAAGGAGCCAAAAACATACAATGGAGAAAAGACAGCCTCTTCAGTAAATGGTGCTGGGAGAATTGGATAGCCACGTGCAAAAGAATGAAACTAGACTGCTATCTGTCACCGTGTACCAAAATTAATTCAAAATGGATCAAAGACCTAAACATAAGACCTGAAACAATAAACTGCATAGAAGAAAACATAGGTACTAAACTTATGGACCTTGGGTTCAAAGAGGATTTTATGAATTTGACCTCAAAGGCAAAAGGAAGTGAAAGTTAAAATAAATGATGGGACTATATCAAACTAAAAAGTTTCTATACAGCAAAAGAAGCCGTTGACAAAATAAAGAGGCAACCAACTGAATGGGAGAAGATATTTGCACACAGTGCCTCCAATAAGGAGCTAATATCCAAAAAATATAAGGAACTCATACAACTTAACAACAAAAAAACAAACAACCCAATTGAAAAATGGGCAGAGGACCTGAAGAGACATTTCTCCAAAGAGGACATACAAATGGCAAATACACATATGAAAAGATGATCAGCATCACTAATCATCAGAGAAATGCAAATGAAAACCACAATGAGATATCACCTCACCCCAGTCAGAATGGCCATCATCAACAAGACAAATAGTAACAAGTGTTGGAGAGGCTGTGGAGAAAAAGGAACCCTCATACACTGTTGGTGGGAATGCAGACTGGTGCAGCCGCTATGGAAGGCAGTGTAGAGGTTCCTCAAAAAATTAAGAATAGAATTGCCATATGACCCAGCAATCCCTCTCCTGTGTATCTACCAAAAAAAATCTGAAACATTTATCCATAAAGACACGTGTGCTCCCATGTTCATTGCAGCTTTATTTACGATGGCAAAGACATGGAAACAACCAAAATGTCCTTCGATAGATGAATGGATAAAGAAGTTGTGGTATATATACACAATGGAATACTATTCAGCGGTAAGAAAAGATGATATAGGACCATTTGGGACAACATGGATGGATCTTGAGATTATAATGCTAAGTGAAATAAGTCAGATAGAAAAAGTCGAGAACGATATGATTTCACTGATATGTGGTATATAAAACTGAGAGCAACAAATGAACAAGACAGACAAATAAAGAAACAAAAACTAATAGACAGACAATAGTTCAGTGGTTACCAGAGGATAAGGAGGGAGGGGGGCAGTAGAAGAGGTTAAAGGGGGTCAAATATATGGTGATAGAAGGAGAACTGACTCTGGGTAGTGAACACACAATGTGATATATAGATGATGTAATACAGAATTGCCTACTTGAAACCTATGTAATTTTACTATCCATTGTCACCCCAATAAATTTTAATTAAAAAAAGAAAAAAATGATAATATGTACTTCATAAATAAGAGAAATATTTATGTATAAGCCAATATAAAGTATTATTAAAATTTTAGTATAGTTTCCTCACATTTGTTTACATTTAATTCTACGTTTTACTGATAGAAACATATAACTAGATAGTTACTAACATAAAATATTTTGTTCCTCAAAACATAGCTAAATCATGTTTCTTTTAGATTTAATTTAGAAAGAAAAAAGGTTAGAAGTAAATTATATTAATTAAGGAATATAACCATTGATATCAGTTCTTTGCAAGAATTAATCCTTTGATAATAAATGTTTGAGGGCGGGATCAAGTCAAGTTCTGGGAAGTTTCTACTCAAACCTTGAATAGATGCCAGTTAGAAATATGGATGGGAAATTTAGTTTTGTCCAAATTCTTGTGTTGATTCCCTCCCCTCTTTCTTGTTTCTTTGGCAGCTTATTCTGTCCAGTTGGGAAGGAGGCTACAACTTACAGTGTCAGAATCTTGCCAGTGCAGGAGAAGCCGATACCCGGGTGAGTCATGAGAAGCAAGTCAACCACCTGTAACTATTTCTCATTGGAAAGGAGAAAGCTTTCTCTTTCTAGATATGAGGGTGGGGGCTGGGATTAGATAAGAAAGGGATTCCTGTTCTAATAGAAATGGTAACAAAAATGTTTTCCAAATGTCCAACTATGGGAGACTGACTGAATCAACCATCGGATATCCATGTAATGAATCCCTTTCAAAATGGAATGAGGAAGATTTCTGCTGTTACAGAATCATCTCCAGGATATGTGAAAAAAAGCAACCTGTGTAGACAGTTTTAATAGTATCGTACATTTTGTGCAAGAAATGATATAAATACTGTATGTGTGTGTATTTGCTTTTGGTTTTAAAAAGATACAATGGCAGAGTAAATCAAAAGTTAACTAAGTGATTTCCTTTTCGGGCAGGGAACAAGGCAGAGGGGACACTGATGGAAGCTAAACTCTCTGAATGTGCCTTGTCTTACAATGGATTTGGGAACCATTAAGTCTTTTACATAATTATAAAAGAAAATTAAATCTAAAAAGAAAGCAGGGCAGCCTCCCCAAAAAAACTTGAAAATAAACCAAAATAAATGAATATACCCATATATTAAGTTGGTGACATAACCACACAAAGAATTATTTCAAGTAACATTAAAACAGTGTTCTGACTGGACATCCGTAGTGAGGTATATCTTAACAGTATTCAGTAATTTTTTTGGTTGCTATTAATAAAAATGTTGGTATTGCTTTTATTGAGACAACAGGTACACTGTAGGATAAAGTATATAATGTTAATATTATGACTAATATTTGAACATACAAGAAAGGAGTTATCAATAAAAAAGTTAAATGAAACCCAGTAATCATAGATTCAAATTGGAAATATCAGAACTTTATTCTTTCTAAAACAAACGTGTTATTTTTAGCTCTCTCTATAAAAAAGGCTTAGTCTGCGACAACCCAGTACAGTGAGCAATGAATCCCCAAGATTGTGTTCTCTAAATACCATAATTTTCCACCTAGGAGATTAGGATTCTTAGAGAATTGGCTGATTCCTGGTTTGGGTAGGAAATGTAGATAATAAGAATCTAGGACTTCTTGTGACAGAAAACAAGGGAACTATCCAAGACTGCTAGGATCATGAGAAAAAGTTGTAAGAGCCACCTTGAAGGGGCTCCCACTGCTAAATATGGAACAATTTGATTGTCAAAAAGAATAGTGACTGGAGTGGATAGAAATGTATTAAGTTTATTTTTAAAAGCACAAATTTAAAATGATCCTAAAAGAAAACTCATGGCTACCCTTTGAAAGTTGCTAGAACACCAACTCATTCTAGGAAAAAAAAAAAAAAATTAAAATGAAAGAAGCAAACTTTTTTTTTTTTGCCTTTCATATGTGAATCTCCAAATGGACAAAGAGGAACAGTTCTTCTCTCAAGAAAAAAATTACGTAAATAAGAATAAAAATCACCATTTTGCAACTCCTAGTGAAATAAAGGATCTAGATAGCAGTGATCTGTAAATGCTAAAACTACTGGGTAAATGTTGAGTGGAAATTTCATAATGATTGGATTAGACTGACAACACCTGAACTGGGTATTCATGAATATCAGCAATTCTGTCCCTGTTGATGTGATGTGATAGGAAGTACACAGAACCACCTATGAAGTATTTTTAAACCTAAATCTAATCAAGCCTCTAAATCTAATTGCTAGTTACAGGAAATGCGGGGGATAGAAAAGTTAAATAACATTACCATGTTTCCCCCAAAATAAGACCTAGCCGGACCATCAGCTCCAATGCGTCTTTTGGAGCAAAAATTAATATAACACCGGGAATATAATATATGTAATATATAATATAATATATAATATAATGTAATATAATATAATACTGGGTCTTATAAGACCGGGTCTTATATTAATTTTTGCTCCAAAAGACACATTAGAGCTGATGGTCCGGTTAGGTCTTATTTTCGGGGAAACATGGTAGGAAGATAGTCATCCAAATCCATAATAGTGGAATTCTATACAACTGATCTAGCTTTTTGAAGAAATAAAAGACATGAAAGAAAAGGGGAGCAAGGAGAGGGGCTGCTGTTGATTAGAAAAGACTTGAGAACCATTATCACAAATGCAAGCTGGACCTTGTTTGTATCCTGATTTAAACAAATCATTTATAAAGAGACATTTCTGAGACATTTGAACATGGACTAGGCTATTAGAAAGTATTGAGGAATTGCTAATTTTACTAGATAATGTCATGGTTGTTATGTTAAAACAAACAAAAAAAAGTCTCCCTATTTATTAGAAGTTTTTATAGATAAAATAATACAATACTTTGGATTTTTTTATATGCTACACTCCCCCTAAAAAAGTGGTGGGAAATAGAATTGATTCAACAAGTTGGAATCATATTGAAAATTTTGAAGTTCAGCAATAGATACCAGAGGGTTCATTATACTTATTCATCCTGCATTTGTGGAATGTTTGAAATTTCCCATACTAAAAAACATGGGTTATTAATAAAGAAGATGATTGAAACTTTTCATTAAAATATTTAAGATGTATGTTTTTAAAACATCTTGAAAGTAAACATACAAAAAAGTAGGACATATAGATTTCTCTATATCCATTGTATTTCTAATATATTATCATAGACCAGTGCACTTTGGGATACCGTACAATTCTCTAAAGGTCATTGTATGTATGTATGTATTTATGGTTTAATAGTTTTTTGGTTTAATATTTTTGAAGGTTTATTCCCTTAAATGTTAAGATGGATGCCACTATACCTTATCTTCTTGAGAAGTAGACAGTAGAGCATATATTCTGGTTTTTAAAGTTCCTATTACATAGTGTCTTCTCTTATGTCTATATGTTAGTGCTAAGGACTTAGGAGGGAATGGAAGTGGTTATCATGACCTACTGTCAATGAGGAAGCAGAGCGTCTTGATTTTTAATCTTCTAAGGAAGAGACACGAAAGAAGTAGTCACAGGCTGTTCATGGGTAGTATAATTTTAAGAGACAAAACACGTCCATTGGAGAAATAGAGAAAAATAAAAATCTAGTGTAACAAACCGTAGTGCTTTATTGAGTGCTGGGCACTGAGCAAGGGTGAGGCAGTCTCTGCCTTCAAGTGACTTACAATCTGTTGGAAAAGATATTTTCATAACACCAACTACATTATGGGTATTAAAATAGAGGCATAAAGCAATTTGGGAATGAATATAAGTGAAGAAGTGGTTGATTCAGAAAGGAGAGGGTTGGGTAGAGTTCCAGAGAAAGGGTGGTCTTTAAGGGGAGTGTTCATAAGGGATGACTAGGAACGTGCCAGATGGGAGGTAAGGAAAGGAGTGCTGGACGCAGGGAGGAGAGTGTGCAGAGGCAGAGCGCACAGCGGCAGCAGGGCTCAGGGACAGTGAGCAGACACCACTTGAGAAGCACGTGGGTGCCGGGTGCTGTGCTGGGAGGAGGGTGGGAACGGCGCCAGCACAAGTCCAAGGACCATCCTGCATGAAGCACGGAACCGTGGACTCGGTTCTGTAGGTGCAGAGGAGCCACTTGATCAGATATGTACCTTGGAAAGATAACACTAGAGTAGAGTGGGCTGCTGGGAATAAGGAAAAACGAGTTTTGTCGGTAGTCTGAGACAGACGCCACCAGCGAAGCACAGGACAGGCAGGATGCTGAGAGGGAGGGCAGCACGAGGGCATTCTCCGTGCTCACCTCTTCTTTTTCCCGATTCTTACAGGTAGCCAAGGTGTTGTGGTGGTACTACTTCTCCAAATTAATAGAATTCCTGGACACAATTTTCTTTGTTTTGCGGAAAAAAACTGGTCAGATTACTTTCCTTCATGTATACCATCATGCCTCTATGTTTAACATCTGGTGGTGTGTTTTGAACTGGATACCTTGTGGGCAAAGTAAGTTATTTTGTTAATTTGTCAGTTCTGTGTAATGAATCTTGCAAGTCCCCTCAGGGGTCTCCTGTATTGAGCAGATCAGAGCGGGAAGGGAGGCCACGCATAGCGCATAGCGCACAGCCTGCTCTGTCACACCGGGAAGCACGGGTTGGCCAGGGGCCATTTAGCTTATGGTCTTTGATACTGGCAGAATCAGAGTATTACTTTAAAATTTAAAAATATTTTCTTGTCCATTCGCCGCATTTCCTGTGGCCAGAAGCAGTATCCCCACAGGAGCAGTGCTACTCCAACGCCTGGGGCTGGAGAAATACAGCACCTTCCACAATCACTACTTGGCTGTGATGCAGATGGTGTCCTTTCAACTTTTAGGGCTTCTTTTTCCATTCTGAAAAATTAAAGTCACATTAAAGTCACCAGAAGAGTGGCTTTTCTTTTTTTTTTTTTTACTAAGAACTACAATAAGGAATATATTTTTATACATCACAACCCAGTGCACCCCTCATATGTATATATTTTGTATGAAACGAAAATTTCATGAGACAGTATTTAGCCTGGCTCTGTATGAGGCACTGTTAGTTTTCATTCTCTTTCACTTTTTCAAAAAGCTGATGACAACTCTCACTGCACTGATTTACTAACGGGTCCATTACAACCTGCAGTTTGAGAAACACTGAGCTACAGAGAACAGTACTTTCTATTCGATACTGTCTTGTACCCAAGAATCTAAAAATACTTTTGAAAAATCAGAACAGCTGTGAAATCTTAAGTCAAAATGATTTTGTCCTAGGATTTAGGATCTTGTAGAAATGACATTTTTTGAAACACCAAGGATATTTGGAATTATCAGTGATGGTGAAATGCAAATTTAAACTACAGTGTGGAGAAGGAAATATCAAGAAATGCAGTGGGCAAAAAGAGACGCCTTTCACATCTCTCCTAGCCTGACAGAATCTAGTCTCTTTAGTTTTGTTATTAAGACAATAATAGACTTACACTGTTATCAATATATAGATTATAATCAACACCAAAGGACGGTTATCAAGGTTAAGTATTTTTGTGATTTTCAAGTTTCATTACAAATCACTAAGGATCTAGAAGTCACTCTCAATCACTATGTAAGGAAATTTCCTATGAATAAAATACTATGTGTGACAATTTCTATTCAGTCTAGATTATAAGCAGCAACCACTCATTTTTCATTAATCGATGGAAATGAAAACTCAGGTAGGTAAAAAAAAAATCACTAATATTGTGCTCCCTGGTACTCTGAACCGTATTTGTGTTTTTATATAAATTCAAGTGCCCGAACCAGTTATTTCAGCCAGTGTTTGTTAAGGACTCACTAGATGCATGGCGTTATTCCTTTGTTTCCTATTCATTGGTTTTCATTTATCTATCCAGATCTCTAATCTAGGATTGGAAAACCAGGCTAGAGAATTTAAATTGATTAATTAGCCAGCAAATGTTTAATTTAGTTTATATAGTATTATGTTATCCCTATCCTACCACAGCCTTAAGAGGTAATTATTATTATACCCATTTTCCAGGTGAGAAAATCAAAATTTCCGAAGTCAAAGTAACGTATCCGGGGTCCATAGCTAATAGGGCTCCTCTAGCTGCAGTCTCTTCAAGGACTGATTGCTCCTAGGCCAGCCATCTGCATCCCAAGCTAACAGGCAACAGTACCCAACACAAAGTGAATGCTGACGGGCACTTGCCATGTTTAGTGATTTAATCCTCAACAGGGAGTTCCCTGTTTCCAACAAATAATCTGTCTCTGACATCTTACCTCTTGCAGCTCTGTCTTTCCAACCCTTAGTTGACCCAACATAGAATTTCATCTTTTTTCCCTGGGGTCCTGAAACACCACTCACCCACGCTGAGTTATGGGGAGATTTCATGAAGACGGGTGGGAGGAATGCCCCAGCACAGCTCAGCACAGCAAATACCCTACAACTAGGTTTCAGATGTCCCTTGTCCTCAGTCCATGAGATGGCCAGCTACTGGGAAGGTCTCTCTGGCCAGTCTCCTCAGTCCCAGCCCTTTCTCATCCTGCCAGCCCTTCTCTCCTCCCAGCCCCCCATATTCTCTCACCCTCCCCAGCATCCTGGCTCCTAGGTTTCTTGTAGATAGATTTTATTTACATAATTATGAAGAGCAGCTTATTTTCCTTGACTCTTGAGCACGCTCCTCAGTTATGCACTGAAGGCTCTCTTTATATAATCAAAATGGCTCACCAAAGGTTTAGCTAAAGCAAAGACACCTCTCAAAGAAATTCTGCCATCGGCTTTAAGCTAACATTTCTTTTTCTCCCCAATTAGCTGATAGTAATGAGTTAAAGGAACAGTAAAAGCTTTGCACATCAGGAGTTACCTGTGTGCTTGGCACTGACTGAAACACTGTCCCAGGTTAGTGCTTCTGTCTAGGCAACATTTGCTGAATCCTGGAGCGATGGCCCAGTAACTGGGGTGAGTGCATCCGTGTGATTGTTAGTGCCATATTTGTTATCGTCCTCATGACACACAGGAAGGACCTCACTGGACAAAGAATGAACAGTCTTACTTTCTAGAAGAGCATTAATTTTTACATGGTACTTTCACAGGTTTCTTTGGACCCACTCTGAACAGTTTTATCCACATTCTTATGTACTCCTACTATGGACTGTCTGTGTTTCCATCAATGCACAAGTACCTTTGGTGGAAGAAATATCTCACACAGGCTCAACTGGTATGTTCTCCCTCCTTTCAGCTCTTCTCCCTGGGAAGCTCATAAATGTTCTCGTGGGCGGGGAAAGCAGTCTCAGCCCTCTCAGAGGCCAGAGGCTTTTCCATGTGTGATGAGGATGCCTATTTTTACCCCTAAATGAAACCTCATGTGTTAAAATGTCCTCTGTGCAGTTAGCTTATTCCTTGTTTTGAAATGTAGACGAATACTTTTAAAATTAATGTTGATGTTAAATCATTTTTATCTGTCATTTCAACTACTTTTCCATGAGAAAATTAACGAGCAATTATAACTACTTACTCATATAATTTTAAATAAAATTTCTGGATGGGATAGTGCGCTGCTTTGGTGTTTTCTTATTTGTTTTATTCCTGCAAAATTTAGGGAGTAGGAGTAGTTGGTTTCTAAAGCATAAAACTTGGCAGTGGCTTTGTGTGCCCGGCCGCGTCCCGCTCAGTGACACCCTTCCCGCCGCCCCCCCAGGTGCAGTTCGTCCTCACCATCACGCATACCATGAGCGCCGTCGTGAAACCGTGTGGCTTCCCCTTTGGGTGCCTCATCTTCCAGTCTTCTTACATGCTTACACTCGTCATCCTCTTCTTAAATTTTTATTTCCAGGTAAGTTAAATGTCAGTCGTCAGCAGTAAAGCCTAGTAGACTGCACTTTTGCATTATATATGTGTTTAATTTTACCGATTAAATATTACATAGCACAGGCTTGTTGGTAAATTCCAGTGATAGAGGTGCACAAAGTAAAAAGTGGAACTTGCATTTCCAACTCCTCTCCCGAAGGAGGTCCTCCTCCTCAGAGGATAACCACTGGTAACAGTCTGGTGGCCATTCTGTTCAACATTTCTCAATGCCTGCATATTAAGTTTTATCGGAAATATTATGCACTGGTATCATATATTTGTACCATGCTACCAAGGTCTGAATTCCGAAAGTTAAACACTGTATAGTAAGCAGACCCAGGAAATTTATATGAATGGAGAAAAACATGGGCTAAATGAATTTAAGATTAAAAAATTATTTCCACATCAGCTACTGTGATGTTGTAGACTCACTGATAATGTGGAAAAAAAAAATTATTTTAAGGCAAAGCAGCGTGGAAAGTTCCCATTGACTTTTTCTTAAGTGTTTTTTTTGTTGTTGTTGTTGTTTTGGGGGGGGGATATTGGGGAGTGTGTTTCTCCAGGATGTCAAGTCCTTGTTTTTAAATCTAGTTGTGGGGGGGCACAGCTCAGCTCCAAGACAAATCATTGTTTTCAATCTAGTTATGGAGGGTGCAGCTCATGGGCCCATATGGGCCTCGAACTGGCGACCTTGGTGTTATAAGCAACGTGCTCCAACCAGAGCCAACTGGCTGCCCACTGGTGGCCCAGCTCCAAGCTCAGGCCATTGCTCCTCACTCGTCCATGTGTCCTCGGTGTTGTGAGCACCGCACTCCAACCACTGAGCCACCCAGCCTCCCATCATTTTCTTTTTAATTAACAATTTATATGGGAGAGAGTTTCAAAATACAATTTCAGAGCAACTGTTACACAAGAACTGATGAAAGCTGTAACAGCACAGGCCTCGGGTAGATGTAGACTTGAAATTGGTCTCCTTTGTGGGCTGGAGACATAGAAAGCTTCATGAAAAAAATGGGAACGTACATTTCTATTCAAAACAATACTTTTGAAATTGTATTCAACTGCATTTTCTTCTTCAGACAAACAACAAGTGCCTTCTGATTTTTTAGTTTGCATTTGCTGAAAGTCAACCCATAGTGGTTTTATACAGAGTACAACTGTGGGAACTGAACTTTTGACAGCTTTTCAGCTCTTGTGTTTCTGAAATTGGACTGGCTAGGCTTTGTCTTTTATAAGAGATAAACATTTCCTTTGAGAATTTCTAAAGAAATAACCATTGATAGAACCAAACAAAGCCACAAAAAGGAATAAAAGCTGAATGTTAAAAGAAAGCTAAGGGAGTCATTTACTGTTGGCACTTGAAGAGAAGCAGATAGCCCAGCAGGGGTCGGCACGTGGCACTCACAGCTTTAACCCTACATGTTGGGTCAACTGAATCTAGTCCTTTAAAGGTGAATATATTCTGTTAGTCTTAACCCTTAACACCACTGCTTTAAAAAAAATTTTTTAAAAAGGTAAAAATGAGATGAGATCAGGTATTTTGTCAGAATAGCAAAGATATGCCAAAACTCATATCAAGCCCAAGTCCCAGGTACTAGTACTTTTAAAATAACAGCACTGTTTTTACTGGAATTGTTTTAAAAATTATCCTTAAATAAGTCATGGGGATGTAATGTATAGCATGGTAATGAGAGGTATCTATAGTTATTAATACTGTACTGCACATTTGAAAGATGCTAAGAGAGTAGATCTTAAAAGTTTTCATCACAAGAAAAATGTCTAATGTGGTGATGGATGTTAACTTACTGTGGTGATCATTTCGCAGTATGTGCAAACATCAAATCATTATGTTGTATGCATGAAACTAAAGTATGTCAATTATACCTCAATTGAAAAAAAGCTCAAAAAAATCCTTTCTAAGTAAGCAACTAATGCAGAATAAATTGAATGCTATTCCATAATATATAACATATAAATACTATCCTATTATAGATAAGGTGAAAGAAACAATCTTTCATTGAAATTCATTCACATGTCCTGTTTTTACCCTATTTATTTTTTTAACCAGAAGCTTAAAAGTTGTCATATTAAAAACAAGAATTTTTATTAGAAAGTTCAGTACCCAAGAAAATCATGCACTGTTTTATACTATATGCCATGTTAAAGACAAGGTCTTATTAAAGAATCCTTTTTTCTTTCTTTTTCTCTTCAAACTATACACATCCAACAGACATATCGAAAAAAGCCAATGAAGAAAGAGATGGAAGAGTCACCAGCAGGGAAACAAGTTAAGAATGGTTTTTCCAAAGCCTACATCACTGCAACTAACGGAGTAGTAATAAGCAAGAAAGCACAGTAAACATCGAGTTTACATATGTTTTAGCATAAACTAATTTCTTTTGAGTTTATAAATCATTTGTACCCAGAATGTATTAATATCTTGCTGTTAGGTTAACTGTTAACTGAATGCTTCTGTTAGCATTGAGGTGAGGCTGAACTCTGTAGACCTCAGAACTGGTACAATTTCTCTCTCCATCCCCCCTCCTCTTCCCTCCCCCCAAACTTAACCACTCACCAAAAACTGTCTTTACAATGCCTTATATACATCAAAGCCAGGAAACATGAAGCATTGTTTTTCACAGCAAGTCTTCAAATTAAAAGTTAAGAGTTTTGTTCACATTAAAATGTTTAAAACAATGTTAATTATCTTCTAAATACAGGGTATGTTCTAATCTATATTAAGCAATAATTGTCAGTGTATAAAGTAATTAGTCCCTTTGTTCCTTTACCGTGTTTCCCTGAAAATAAGACCTAGCATGATTTTTAAGGATGACATCCCCTGAACATAAGCCCTAATGCATCTTTCAGAGCAAAAATTAATATAAGACCCAGTCTTATTTGGGGGGAAACATGGTAGGAATCAACCCCAGAAAATATTAGAATGGCATCATAAATGGTAAATGTAGCAAAACTTTTCTGTCTCTTAGAATCTGTCAAATTCCAATAGCCACTCCTAATTCTCAACTTAGTGATATGGTAATGAAATTTGTATTTTTTTATTTTGAAGATTAGTTTTTCTAAGAAAAAAAAATCTTCTGCCAAACCCTCATAGCTCAGGGGTCTTGAATAGGAGTTGTTCCTCAGTTTTAATTTGGTTTCTTTAATTATTCACATCTACCTCTTGTGTTCAGTTGCCCCAGTTAAGATAATAGACAGACACAATACTCAGTATTAAAAAGCAAAATCTCAACCTGGCTGCTCATTTCTTTCTGAACAAGGACTCACGCCCCCTCTGCCATTTTCCTTAGAATAATACGCCACTGGGATACTTACAAATCAGAATTAACAGAGCAATCGGGGCAGATAGACATTGAATTTGTCAACTAGTTCTTGTGAGCCTGTGTGTGAATATTGTTCCCAAATCCCTGCTATCACTCTTTGCGGGTTAAGTTTTTGAAAATTGGAAGGAAAAATTAGAGGACTGTGGAAAGATTTCAACGCTAAGCTGTGAGCTGGTCATGAGGTGCACTAAAAAGTGCCGATTGGGCAAACTCAGCTCATCCTTTCGCTGCTCTGGTAACACAACCTGTATCTACTGAGAATCAAGCACAAAAGCAGAGGAAGGCATTAATGAGTATTTCCTTTCTCCCTAAGGGTGGGACTGTTACTTACTATTATACTGTACCAAAAATGGAAACAGAATACCTTCTGAAGATTTGATGACTTGTACCCTCTAAAAGCATTTATACCCTACCCCTTCTTTTTTAAATAAGTTTTTAGGTCATAATGTTGATACCGAATGCTTAAGTGCCAGAAAGGCATTGTCACCACCACCCCAGCACGTCCCAGTATGCCTGGGAGTGCCTTTTCTGCCCCCTGAGCTCTAGTTTTCAAATTATTTTTTCTATTTAAAGAAAAACCACCACACTGACTTTTGTACTGACATGTACACTGACAATGTCCTGACTTTTCTAACTTCTCTTTCATGTAAACTACCCACTCAGGACTCTGGCCCACTTTTTGAACGGTGACTGATCCTAAACTAGTCTTCATGATGAAAGTGTTGTGCCCTGTAACTTCCCTTCTGCAGGAGTTGATCCAGTTCTGTTGGACAGACATCTCTGTCTGATGCCCACTTATTCTTGGATTTATTTTTCTAGATAGTTTTCTAAAACTGACTTGTGCCAGGGTGCTTAATCCCCACTTTCATCACATTATAACTGTATAACTGTATTGCTGTAAGTATTGTTCTCCCCTAGAAACTCATCATAAAACAAGGGCTAGCTTCAAGCACGACCGTTACTGCTCCCCTGTGACAAACACACCTTGGAGTGAGGAGAGAGCCCTTGGAGCAACTAGACTGTAGTTCAGTTTTAAGTCCCAAACATGGGCTAAAATCCAGGTAAAAATGAGACTCAGAAGACACATCACTAGTCATTCATTGTATTCAGCTTATTCGTAACTGTCAGTGAGTCCCTGAGTCTCACCAGTCGGCACCATACCCTCCATCCTGGGCGCTTTCATGGGCTTGCTGTCACAGAGCAAGGCGGGAAGCCGTCGTTCAGCAGAATGCCAAGGCTGAGGAGTTCTACTTACAGAGCAGCTTGAAACCTCCCACATCAAAGGCGAAAACTTGGGTAGTTTACACTTTCAAGCTCAATTTAAAGGTTTGAGGATGATTTCCAGTTGGTCTTTAATTCTAGAGAAGCTTAATAAAACACTAATCGCCTTAAACCATTCAAGGGCTGGTAAAAAGACACAGAGCTAAGAAATCTTAGCCACAAAAAATGAATCAGGTAAATATTTTAACCTGTCATTAAGTGTTACAACTTTGAAAAACAAACTGTCTACTTATGTGATTTTCCTAAAACAAAACTGTAAAATAATAAAAAATTATATAATCTATAACGAAAAATGGAAAAAGTTTTTCCCAAAAGTCTTCTTATTCATAAGAATGAAAACATTTAAATGAAACCATAAGACTATCTGTTAATAATTCCCCCAGTTTTTTAAACTAACAAAATAGAATTTTTACTTAATGGAATTAAACAGAGAGAAATTTTCAACCCTTCAAAATTATATATTGAACTATTTAGGCATTTGGGGGGTGAAATGCTCCCCACCACCATCAAGAAGGTATTTATTTTTATTTTTAAGCAAAGTGACATATACTGTGATGGGTAGAACAGCACTTTGTGTGTAGAGACCATTCTGGTTCTTTCTAATAGTTCCCTATCATTTTATGATGTTTCTGGGGGCTTCCTTATTTGGAAAATAAGGATATCACTTTTTTGGTTTTCCTTTGAAAGTACTTGTACCTTAAGAACATAGTATCATGATTGGGGTGGCCAGGGAGGCAGGAGAAGCCATTTTTCTTTGTAGATAGATAAAAAGCATTCTGTATGATTGTTGTATAATAAACTGATTTTTACACTAAAGTAAAGCATATTGTGATTTTTCTTATCTGGTTCAAAGAAATTAAAATGTGTGTCTCCATGAGATTCCAAATGACCTATTGTTACTCAGGATTTTTTTTTTTTTACAATAAAGTAATATTTTAGCAATTAATTTCAGACGTTTAATTCTTTCTTATTTCAGAAAGCAATGAGGTTTTATGTAACATTATTACCTTTACGGAGTATTCATATAGCAAGTTAAACTATTTCAGAAAATGATCATTCACAAGAAAAATTGAAGACCAATTAGATAGCAGAGGATATAAAAGTTGTAACAAACAAACGATGCCTACGTATTCGTTGAGGAGACTGTATTAGGCACAAACGCAGTGTGAGGTCCTGAGGCCCGGACTCTCCCTCTGCAGAGACCTGGACAGGCAGGAGGCTATTGCAGCTCAGGTGTGGGTGTGTGAGCTGAGACTTGACCTGGTGAAGCCTGAGAGACTTTCAAGATTGTGCAGCCGGACCACAGATTAGTGTTGTGTCAATGTAGAGAGTAGAGTTTTGAATGTGATGTTAAGGAGAGTAAGACACAGAAAGCTATGAAAGATGAGCTCGAAGTCTGCCTATGAAGTTGCTTAAATTCCTGGATAGTAATGGAGATGGGGCAGGATATGTTAAGGAAGGGAAAAGGGAATAGGAGAGGAAGAAAATGGAGTAGGAGGTAGCACTGAAGAAGAGAAACTATTTTATCTGCGTGGGGGATAGAATTTGAGGAGAAGAGTAGACATTTTAAAGAGCTTCCTTTTAACCTTCAGGACTTGCATTATTTTGAAGTCAGTGGACCGAAGTCATTAAAACTTTGTGCTTAAAAATAAAAGATAAATCCTATGTCTCTATGGCAAGGCCTTGGAACTATTGTTGCAAATCAAAAGCTGTTTATACAGATAAATGTTCACCCAAATAAGTGACTTAGTATCTGTATAAAGTTCAGTGTGTGTTTTTATTACAGCAGACTTTCTTCAAAATCAAATTACATTCATGTATTTAAGGAAGATTTCCACTCCAGGGCACGCAAAGAAATGATCACTCTTGCAAGACTAACTACAGTCACCTAAATATCCCTTGACCTTCAGTAAAACATGACTTTCAGTCATGGGGGGAAAAAGGAGTAAAAGCTATTGATTTGTAGGTCATTTTTCTGTCTCAAGAAACTGTACTGAGAGAACACTGGAATGACACCAAAAGGACAAGTAAATCTGGAATGCACACCCTCCTTGAGCAATTTGTAAATGCAGCCATTATGACTCAGGAGCAACCCACCGGGAGCCCATTAGGACAGCGGCTGAGGCCACATCACATTTGGCACCCAGGCCAGGCCCAGCTATGCTCGGTGCCCCCCAACCCCCCAGCTCTTGGCGCATGTGTTTGTGCACCACAGTCTGTAGCCTTGAGATGGGGCCTCTTGTATTTGCCACTGTTACTGCTCAGCCTTTGCCCTGAGCCCAAGAACCGAGCTGACCCCCTAAAGGCATGTGACTCTGTGACTCCTGAGCACTGAACACCAAAAGGAAAACCACTTTTCCCAGGTTGATGTCATATATATATTAAGAGGGAGATGAACTTAACATTCTTGTTGGCTGTGACCTTAGTAACAAAATTAGAAGCTGCAAATTTCTCTGAAGGACTTAAGCACTCTACCTAATGTACTTTGTGTAGAACTAGCTTTTTTTTTTTTTAAGCTAGTTTAGTCCTGTGGGCTTTGATAAACTATGGAAATAGTAAAGTTTAATTGAAAAATTCATCAAATCTACCTTGCCCAAGGCTGTGTATTACACTAGAGAACAAAAGTGACCCAGATGAAATATCTGCCCTAGAGTTCATAGTCTAGTAAAATAGATGGAGAAACATTTAGTTATAAAATAAAAATATTGAAATCAGCTTACCAAGAAAACTCCTGAAGGAGGCAGTGGCTGAGCTTAGTTTTAATGGGTGAGAAATTCTCCAAACAGACGAGGCAGGAACTTTGCTCAAGGACATTCCACAGGCCCATGTCCCAGAGTTACACACACATCTGGCCCAGGAAAGGGAGCTGACAGAAGATTCGGGAAAGCCGTACCAGCCATAGGCCCAGCTGCAGCCCCACAGCATGGAGTCTAGTCAGCAGATGAGCAACAACTCAGGTGTGCTACAAAGGGGCAGTCTCATTACTGTGCCCTCCAAATCACCCACTGGACTCTGTGGTCCTTTCTAACCAGAAACGTAAAGGAGCAAAGATTCTGAGAAATGTAGTTCCACCTAGCCAAGTCAACACATTCCAAAGCCACCATATAGCCTATTATAACAACCAAAAATGCCTGTGCCACATAAAGAAATCTAGTGCCCAATGGAAAAACCGAAAGGCAAGCTCCTGCATTACCTGAATTCCCAGTAAAAAGGGCTTCGGCCAATAGTGACCAGTCTTCAGGAGTCCAAAAAGCATCTGTCTCTCCATTATCTGGTTAGTCATAACGACTATATCATAAACAGAAGAATCAAACTATTAAATTCCCAGAAAATTAAAAGCCTGACCAAGAACATCTGGGCCTTTTACTTAATAAATCTCAGTTCCTCTGGAAATAAGTTTTACAGCTATCCTTGACCTAATGCAAAGCTGAGTTTTTTCACCTTGGAAATTTACTGCTTATACTATTTTCTAAAAAGCACAGAAATTCTGGACTCATATTTTTTGCCCATGTCTCACCACCGTGACCCTCTACCCACCCACTTTTCTGCCATACACACACCATGCTTCATTTCTTAGGCTCCTGGGAGAGGTCTCAGTTATATTGGCGTAGAGACACCCTGTACTATCCAGGGTTCTCCAGAAAAACAGAAGGAAAAAGATATATCCATATCTCTATTATTTAAATCTAGATAGATGATAGATCAATGATAGACAGATAGACAGACAGACAGACAGATAGATGGATATAGATAATAGATATGGAGAGAGAGTTATTTTAAGCAGTTTGCTCACCAGTTGTGGAGGCTGCTAAGTGTGAAATCTAGTGAAAGCCAGCAGGCTGGACACTCAGGGAAGAGTTGATAATGCAGCCTTGAGCCCGCAATCTTCAGGGTGGGCCAATAGGATGCAAACTCAGGACAGGTTTCCGTGTTGCCATCTTGAGACAGAATTGCTTCTTCAGGCAACCTCAAGCCTTCAGCTGATTGCATAAGGCCCACCCAGACTATAAAGAGTAATCTGCTTTATTCAAAGCCTACTGATTTAAATGTCAATCACATTTACAAAATAGCTCACATATCTAGACTAGTGTTTGACTAAACAACTGGACACCACAGCCCAACCAAGTTGACACTTAAAATTGACTGTCACACGCTCCTTGGGAAATGACCAAGACCCCAGGTAGGACTTGTTCCTACCTTTCTTGACTTCATTGCCACACAAAAGGGTTAATAGCCTCATTCTCAAAATTCTCTTGTCCTTTGGCTTCTGGGAACTTGAAGGAGCCTGGAGGTTCTCTTGTTTATGTCTCCTCCTGTGATTGTGAATTAATTAGGTCATCTTCCATTTCTGCTACGGCATAAAGGTGAGGCATGCTTGAGAAGAACATGGGGAGCAGGCCAGGCTGCAGACCTATAAACCAACCATCACCACCCCACAAGCTAAGTGTGAGCTCAGAGGTGATCACTGAGCAAGCCCAGAGGAGGGCTGGTCAGCTGTGACCTGAGCTGGGAGGTGGTGAGGACTGTATATAAGAAAACAGAACCAGAGCTAGGCCTTAAAACACATTTAGGGGCTCACTAGGGGCAGAATTGGGTGAAGAGTGCTTCCAGTAGAGCAGCAATATTAGCTAGGGAGCAGCATAATGGCACAGCTCTCATAGCACATTCCAGAAACCTCTATCAGTAAAGAGGAGGCTTCAGGATAGGGTGACGGGTAGAAGATGAGGCTGAACATGGACAGCCTTGAGTGCCAGGCTAACAAGGAGCCATGATGGTAGTCAGCAGGGAATGATGCATTAGATGGGAGTTGTGGACAGGTGACCTAGGGTTACTGGGGAAAGGAGAAGAGCGGGGAGAAGCCAGGTAGAAGCACCGTTGTGGCATTTCACCCCCAGATTGGGGGAAATCTAGACTAGATCATACAGGAGACTTTACTGCTCTGGAGATGCCACAAAACTTTGAAGGGGGAAGAGGCAAAGTTAAGATTCTGAGTTAGGGACAGGAGTGGATGGGGATGCCCTGAGCTCAGCAGAGGAGGGTCTGAACTGGGGCGGGCAGGAGCAGCCAGGATGAGCTAGTCGTGGGCACGTTCAGTCTCAGGTGCGTGCACAATTGCAGCTGGTGCTTGTCTAATGGGCACGTGCAAATGCACTAAGGCTCAGGAAGCTGAGAGAAAGAGACGAGAAAGCCAGCAGCACTTTCCAAAGAATTAACCAGAAACTGGGGCTGAGGAAGCAGCCAGAGAAAGAAGAGAAAGCAGTGTCCCAGAAGCCAAGGAAAGAGAGAATACTTACATCAAATGCTCCATGGAGGTCAGGTAGACAACTATGGAACAAAAGGCATTAGGTTTGGTCAAGGGGAGGCAGTTAGCACATTGCAGGGGGCTTGAGAGTGAATGAAAAGTAAAAAAAAAAAAAAAAAAATCAAGCCACATGAAAATAATGTCTAAGAACTGGGGATCTGAAGGAATGGCTACAGTAGTTGCTAAAACAGGTGAGTGAGTGAGCAAGAGAGAATGAGTGTCCCTGTGGGAGGTAGGGGAGAGGGAGGGGGTGTCTCGAATAGTTGAAGGAAAAGTCTGAATGAACCTGCAGCTTGAGGCCAAGGATCTGGCCTTTGTTTCCACAGGAAAGATACTCAGAACACAAATCACTCCTGAATCACCCTATAGTCTCTATGGCTTCAAACAAATCCCGCGCTGAAAGCAGCCCACTGGGGCCCTGAACCTTGAAGAGAACTGGCCTCAATCTTTTCTTGTCACAGGAAGGGTGAGGAAGGAGCCAAGGGGCTGGGAGGGAGGAACAGAAAGGAGGGCTGTTCATGCCACTGGATCGTGTTTAAAAGTACAAAATCCAGGAGATAGTCTGCTGTGGAAGGAACATGAAGATGGAAGTAAATATTGGGAAGAACAACTGTGGAGGACGGGAGGTTAGAGCACAGGGGAAGATGGGAAATGACGGAGGTGCCTGAGGCCACAGGCTCATACGGAGTCCACTGGGGTGGGTCTGGGGCTGTGCCCAACAGGAATGAGTCAGAAAGGGGGTGAGCATGATCCACCGCTGGCATGGGCCAAAGGGTGGGACAGTCAGCGGGGTCTGCATGAGGGGGCACTGCTGCTGTCCCTGCTCCCCCACTGGCTGAACACGAGCTCAGCCAGGCACCTACCATCCAGCCTCCCTCCATGTTGCCCACAAGAGCACATCCATCTGTGTCCTGCCACCCACCTTGCTCCTGGCACAACACTCGTCAAGCTATTTTCCACATTTCTTTGTTCATTCCCAGGATGTTTGTTCCCGTGGAGCCCTACTTGCTGTTATAACCTCTTGGTAAATTGAATTCAATCTTCATGCTGCTATCATATCAATCTTCCTAAACCAGTGTGTTCATTGTCCCATTCCCTACTAAGTCTGCAGGGGCTCTTCCTCACATACAGAATAAAGTCCTTCTAATCAAGCCAGGAAAGGCATATCAGTCTGGGCCTAGCCAAATTTAGTTTCCATTAATACCCCATTATAGCCTCAAACAAATTCTGCATTTGCGTGCCTCTACTCCATCATTCAAGATCTATTTCAAGAGGGAATCTCTCCTCCAGGAAGCCATGCCTGATCCCCCCAACAAAGATGGCCTCTCCCTCCTCACAGTTCTGACAGTGCTCAGTTTACACCTCATTTATGGCACTTGTCACATGCAGTCTTGAGATTTTCAGTTAACTGGGTGTCTTTAGACTAAGTTCTTAACAGCCAAGATCCCCTCTTACCCTTCCTGACATCTACCACGCAAGCTACTGTGAGCTACCTCAAGGTCTCTTAGAGGACAGTGCTCAAATATATGTCCACTAGTTACCAGAAGTCATATATATTCTTTTTTTTTTTACTTTTTTTTTATTAGTTTCAGGTGCACAAAATGTAATAGTAATAGTTAGATATTTATTATTTATATCTCTCACACAGTGACAACCCCCCTCCCCCCATCCACTACCCGGCTGACATCGCACACAGTCATTACATTTCCACTGTCTCTATTCCTAACACTGTACTCCGCTTCTTGTAAGTATAATTCTTTAGATGTCTTTCCATGAAGACAGTCAGTGTAATGGCACCGAAATCCATAAAACACCGGGTCACCAGAAATTGTGAGCCCGAAACTGGATATGCCTAAATGAAATGAGGTTAATTAGATATTTCTCCATTGCTAAAGCTTGAAATTTTGTTAAAGTGCTGAAGAAAATTAGAACATTTGCAGATCAAATTAAATAACAAATTCAAAATACCTATTTTCATCTGAGATATTTTCATCACATTCAACTTAAATTCTCCCTCAAAGAGTTATACTACTGTGTTTCCCTGAAAATAAGACCTAGCTGGACAATCAGCTCTAATACATCTTTTGGAGCAAAAATTAATATAAGATCCAGTATTACATTATATTATATATTATATTATATTATATTATATTATATTATATTATATTATACCCGGTCTTACAGTAAAACAAGACCAGGTCTTATATTAAGTTTTGCTCCAAAAGATGCATTAGAGCTGACTGTCCAGTTAGGTCTTATTTTCGGGGAAACAGGGTAAATAGTATGAGTACAGATGCTGCTAAAATATTTCCCCAAAAAAACTTGACACTTCTCAAATAAAAATCAGTTTTACTTTTAAAATCATTTTTTAAAAAAGCAACAACACTCCAAGTTGCTAAACATCCTGAACTTCCTTTTATTCCAACCATATTTTAATACAAAAGCTTAACTTTTGTGAACAAATGAACAATAACACAACTGCAAACTACCAACATATTCTATTCTGTTCTGTTTGGTTCAGTTTCTGTTCCACCTCAGGAATTCTCAGGGATTCTGTTTGAAGTGGAGTGAAATGAAAACCACAGAGCACTAAAGCACCATTTGTGTGGCCTGGGTCATCTTTTTCTTCTTCAGGCAGTTCAGGCTGGTGGAAAGGGAAAAAGAGAACCGCGATTAGTCCAGCCTGAACTATCCTCCTCTTGGTCCCTCAGAAGTCAGTGAGTCAATATGGATGTCACTGCTTTTCATCAGCTACGTCCCTAACTCAGGCATTCATTGAACTTGGATCTTGCGTGGCCGCTGGGAGCTAAAGTCAGTGTACTGGGTAAAAATCAGCTAGAGTCAGAATCTCCCTCAGAAATCTGTTAAAAGTGCCAGCTCTCAACAGTCTATATAACACAGTAGGTTATTTTTTTTTCCTCCAGAGGTGGAGGAAAACTAGCTATTTCTTGAGTAGAATACTGGATGAAGTGGCTGGGCTGACTTTTGGGGGCACGCTGTATGAAAAATGCATGTTGTCAATAACCAGCCTGGCATTCAGCCCAATTCGACGCTCATAAAACAAGAGGTAGGTAGGAGCTGATATCAGTGAGGGGCCAGATTCTCCCAGCCCAATGCAAACATTAGGGTGTATTCTCATGGAGAAGAACGGCAACCTGTGCAATTTAAGCTATTGCTCCAATTTTTTCTGTGTTCAGCACATGTAATTTGATTCAGGTAGGACAGATATTACCAGTAACCTACCCAACATCTATTCTCCCTTTCTTCTTTATCTACAGAACCCCACTTTTTGGGAAGGCAGTAACATGCTGTTAAATTCTCACCTCCCCAAATTCCCTTTCAACTAGAAAAGGCCTTGTGACCCAGTTCATGCCAATAAGATGGAGAAATATCTCTTGGTTAGGGCTTCCATGAAAACTGTTTCCCTCATTTAGAAAAAAAGGGGGGTTGAAGGAAGGGGCAGATTCGTATCTTTAGCCCACCCCTTCGGCCTTCCTGGAGTGCAGAAGAGATGCTTAGGGTTAGGGCAGAAATCTGTGACTATAAAGCCCCAAGCCACAGGAAGGAGGCAGAGCAGGGAGCTAAAAATCTTGGGTCTTTAATGACTACTTAAAGTTACTGAAACCAACCCTGGATAATTTCCCCCTTGGCGGCTGCTTGGGGGGTGGGGGGTGGGGTGGAATTGGATTTCTGTTATACGTGATTCACTGTAACATATACAGTTAATTCACATTTGATCTAATTCTCTGTTAGGTCTAGGAATTTGTCTAATACTCAGCCTAGATTAGTCTTTTTTCCATATCCTCTTTCAGGACTATTTGATTTGCAGATTTGTTATTTTTTTCCCCAAAAGAAAATATTACTTTTTTTTCCAATAATGAAAGTCTTTGAAGACAATTTACAAGAGTATTCACCACAGATTTCTTTGGAAAAATAATTTAAAATCACCTGGATGTTCACCAGTAGAGAATCAAATGTATAAGTTATAAACTAGAATATTCTGCAGTTATTTACAAAATAAGTAGATCCATATTTTTGACTTGGAAAGGAATCTTTTGTTGCTGAGAGAACAAAGCAAGAACAATATAAATAATATTTAGTACATCATTCATGTTACTTAAAAATTTACACATGTATACTTATATAGACATTTGCATACATTCTTTTGTAAGTATAGACAAAAATGTCTGGAAGAATATACCGTGTTTCCCCGAAAATAAGCCCTAGCCGGACAATCAGCTCTAATGTGTCTTTTGGAGCAAAAATTACTATAAGACCCGGTCTTATTTTACTATAATATAAGACCGGGTCTTATATCGTACCAGGTCTTATAGTAATTTTTGCTCCGAAAGATGCACTAGAGTTGATTGTCCAGCTAGGTCTTATTTTCAGGGAAACATGGTATACTAAACTGTAAAGAGATCGTTATCCTTGAATCATAGATAATAGGGAGGGTTAGGGAGTGGGGGGAATTTAACTCTTTATAAACGTTACGCTGTTTGAGTCTATTACACAAAAGTAATTCATATCTTGGACTAAATTCTAAAATTACAGAACAGCCTAGAAAGTAAATTCACCTAAAATGTAACCATACAGAAATAACCACAGCTGACATTTTGATGAGTACCTTCTAGAATCTTGACCTCTTCCTATATACATGTACATGTACACACAAAGTCATCTTCTGTACCACCACCCCCTCCTTTCCTCATTGGTCAACTCTTTCTCATCCTCTTCTGTGGGTTTTCCCTCTCTCACCTAACTTCAACACCTTGGATTTTGTCCTGGGACTTCTTTCTATACTTACTGTGTTTCCCCAAAAATAAGACCTAGCCAGATCATCAGCTCTAATGCGTCTTTTGGAGCAAAAATTAATATAAGACCCAGTATTATATTATATTATATTATATTATATTATATTATATTATATTATACCTGGTCTTATATTATATTATATAAGACCAGGTCTTATATAACACCCGGTCTTATATTAAAATGGGTCTTATATTAATTTTTACTCCAAAAGATGCATTAGAGCTGATGGTCCAGCTAGGTCTTATTTTCGGGGAAACACGGTAGTCCCTAAGTCAACTCAGCCAGTCTTATGCTTAGCCCTCTGCCATGACTTTCAGTCTCAAATAGCCAGTTAACCACATGACAACTCCATTCAGATGCTAAAATCACAAAACAAATGTACGTCACAAATCAAACCACCACCAACACATACACCCTACCTATATCCTCCCCCTCACCCTCTCAATAAAACTGGACCTTTTCCAATCTTCACTATTCTCCTTAAACGACACCAATTTCTGCCAAGTTACTCAAGCTCCAAACCTGGAAGTTGTCCTTAATCCTGCCTTTTCCCTCCCCACCACATCTAATCCATCAGCAACCCTTCCAGCTCCGTCTCCCCTTGCCCACATCACCCACTCCCCACCCTACACACACACAAAGGCCCTTGAGAACAGTACTGTACTAGTACCCCTTTCACTGCAATTGGAACAAAATCCAGTTTCCTAACCATGGCCCGTAGGCCTAGGTGACACCCCCACCACACATACCCCACCCCCATCCTCAGCTTTTAGGGCTCTGCCCTCACTCCTTTTGTTTAGCCCTCACTGAATTCCTGGAACATTCTAAGCTGCTTATGGCCTCAGACATCTGTTTTGGCCATTCACTCTGAAATGCTCTTCCCCCCACTGTCCTCACTGCTGGCTCCATCTCATCCTTCAAGTTTTAGCTCAAATGTCACTTCCTTAGAGAGGTTTGACTTGACTCTCCTCCTTCCACACTGAGTCCCTCACACTTCTTTCGTCCTTAGCACTAACCCCTATCATGAATCCTTATCTGTTTACTTGTTTACCATCTGTGTATCCTAAAATGCACACTGTGAGGTCATGGACCTCTTGGGTATTGTTCTACCCCCAGCATCTAATCAACTCAACAATTTATTGAGATAATGAATATATTCATTCTCACCTTTTAAAACAAATGGGATTCTGCTGCTTAAAAACAAGCATTTAATTTTTACTCACTGTTAAATGTCTTCCCAAGTCAATTAATATAATCGAAATCTTTCTTTTTAATGGCTGCATGGGATAGCATATGAATGGATAAACCTATTAACCAAACTCTAGTTGGGCCTTTAGGCACCTCCCAGTCTCTCCTGATTAGAATTGTTTGTAACACATGTCATTGTACGTGTCCATGCACAGTGTAGTTTCCATCTTTAAAATAATTTCCCAGAAGTGGAACTGCTGGGTCAAAAATCACAAAGCACAATTTTGGACACTGAAGGAGTTTTTTTAAATCACCCACTTCATTTACTCTCAAATAAAATGAAATACTTGGGTTTTTTAAATAATTACTACACTCTTTAAGGTAAGTGGAATTGCGTTCTTATAAAAATGTATTGGGATATGGCCTACTTAGGCAATCTAGTTCAGACCTCTAAATTGAAGAAAATCTCGAGTTGATATCTGTATAAAAAGCCCCATTATTAAATGCTGTGGGAATGAACAAAACAATAATTCAGAGAATCCAACTGGGCGGAAGGGTCGCTGTCCTTAAAGTGACTGTGTGCAAGAAGAGAATAGTTGGTGGTTGTTCTACACATTCCATATTCATTTACTCTGTCGGTCTCACAACACTGCTGGAAAACTCAGAGTGGCAGCCCCATGAGCTGCTGGACCATCCCAGGAGTATGAGGCTCAAGTGATAATTCTATAAACGTCCTCCTTTAAAAATCTCTCAAAGTCAATCCCATTCAGTTTCAAATCCGTTTTTGCCTTAATAACTACCAAAAGACAGCCATTATCTTTGACATTCTTACTGATGCTGCTGGTACATCTCGTCTGCCTCAATCTACCACCTTTCCCCACCCTCTCGAGGTCTTCCTGTCCAAGCCCTACAACTCAATCTGTCAGCAGCCAAGTCCCTAATACCCTTAGCCTTCTCTTGGAAAAAAACACCTCCTTGCCTCCTTCTTTTAACTAAAATGTTGCTGACTTCTGAGGCTTCCACCTCCCCTGATACTTTCTCTCAATTAAAAGCTTTTTTTTCTGTTATCCTATTACTTACCAGCCAGGAGGAGAGGCAGGTAGATATTCTCCTTGCTGCCTACTGCCTCACACCGACCATTACTGCCTCTCCTGTGGAAACTTCCCTGCTGATATTAAACCATCCCTCTGACTTAGGTGTTCACCGTTCTGGTCCCTATGTTCACTCAGTTCCTGTCAGCCTTGGTACTAGTAATTGCAACGCCATCCATCACAAAGGACCCATCTTCAGGCTCTGGCTTCTCAGTTCTCCGAAGCCTCACCTCCTACAGCATTTTTTTTCTATGTCACCACGGCCACACTCTCAGATTTTGTCATCATCACCGACTTCCCAATTCCAAAATCTTGAGTCTCAATATTCCACTTTCTGACCATATTTTCCTGGCCCTTCCAGACACCTGCTCTTCTTCCTGTGCTGTCATAGCTTCTGATCCCACTGAGACTGACCCATTATAGACAAAATGCTTGTGCTCCCACCCCCCAAAAAGATTCATATGCTGAATCCGTGGCCTCCCATGTGATGGTATTAGGAAGCAGAACCTTTGGGGTATAATCACATAGTGCTCTCAGAAGAGTGCAACCCTCATGAGTGGGATTAGTGTCAGTTAAAACTGACACCTTTTTGTTATGATGGAGTCTTCCCATCCATTGGTCCTGATTTTAGTAATGATGCATTTAGCTTCTCCATGAAGCATGATAATGGCTTTTGGACTGAGATTTATCATAACAAAGACTATCTAGTTTTTCACTATAGAATATCTACTATTTTACTTGGTTCAAACAGAGATGTAGAATTTTTTCAAATGCCTTTTGAAATATATGGAGAAAATTATAATGACTTTTCTCCCTAGTAATTAATGTATCAATAGATTCCCTAATATCAAACCAACTTCATATTCCTGGAATAAACCTCACTTGATCATGACGTATTATTCCTTTATTAAGCCACTAAGTTATGTTTGCCAATGTTTGACTTAGAATTTTGGCTTAGTTATTTTAATTGAAATTGTTCTATGGTTCTCTGTGCAATTTTTGTTGGATTTTTGTATTGTAATGTAGATTCATTAAAAAAAAGTTGGGAATTTTTTATTCTTCTATGTGCTGGAATAGTACTGAAATTATTCTTTAGTACTATTTAGTCAGTAGCACTAAAGTTATTCTTTTTTAAAGGACCAGTAGAGCTCCTCCGTGCTAAAATCTGGATCATACACGTTTGTAGGGGAGTTCTTTATCCATTTTATTTCTTCTATGAATATTTGCCTAAATTATTCATCTATTCAAGAGTTTCTTTTGTTAAATTGTATTTTCCTGGAAAACTGTCCATTATTCTAGGTTTTCATCAAAACTTGGATTGATGTAGACATCTGAAAGTTAAAAGGTTAACAAATGAACATTTGTTAACCCATGCATTGCTCCCTCCCCACGTTTTCCCTCTTTCTCTAATTGGCAAACCATCCACTCAATTGCTGAAAGACAGAAACCTACAAATCATCCTTATTTATCCTTCCTTTATCTATGGCTTCCTTCCATCTGTTGGTAATTTATTGATTCTAGCTCCAAAATGGATCTGGAGTTCCCCCACTTCTGATGATCTCCAGAGCCCCCAGCTGAGCTTTCCTCTTCTATACTTCTCCAGTCAATTCTCAACACAGTAGCTAGAATGACTTTCTTAAAATATAAATCAGATTCTATTACCCTCACCCACACTGCCTTTGCTCTAAAGCCATCCACATTTCCTTCACTCTTAGTATAAAATCCAAACTCCTCACCAAGAGCAACTGAGAGTCAGCCATGCTCCCAACTTCATTTCAAGTAACTGTCCCCCTTACACCACTATGATCCAAGAAGTTTCAGTTCCTCAAGGATGTCAAGTTCTCTCCCACACAATCAGGTTTCTTTAAACTGTTCACAAGTCTAGTTCCTTCTCATTCTTGAAACTCCACCTTAAATGTCACTTCTTTAGAGACCTTTGATGACCATCCTATCTGAAACTGATACTTCACACCACTGCTCTCTGCCAAAGCATTTCATCAGTATCCCTCAAAGTACTTAGTAAACTTGCAATTATTCTGTTTACTTGTCTTTTTTCTGTCTTCCTACAGGGAACTTATTTTTAATGGGGGTGGGAGCATGTCTGTGTGTTAGCCATTGTATTTCCATGTTCAGCACAGCACTTGATGCAGAGCAAGCACTCACTTAGAAATGCTTACTGAATGAATGATCCAGATCCAAAAGGATAATTGCTAGGATGGGAGATTTGTGACAGAGAAGGATGCTCCGTGGAAGAGCTGTAATATGGACAGTGTTAGAATATCTTTTGGTGCTTGCTTCTCCCCACTCCAATTCATATCGACTGAACAAAGCAAACCTTCATACCTACCCCAGGAATGCAATCATAAAACCAGACTTTGGTTTTCCTCATGAAGGCTGACTTGCATTAAGCCTGGAAGAAATTGGTCCATCTCATTATATTCACATTAGGCAATTGAAAAATAAAAATATACATATATGTACATACATATACCATAGTTATTTCATAGACTGTTATGTTATCGGATGTTAGCTGAGGATGGTCAATGGCCAATCCAGGATATTAATGTAAGAGATTAATATTTTACTTGATTCTACTTTATGCATCGTCACAACACATACAGAGGTATTTCATGATCACCATTGAAATCAACGACTCCCAATCTTTTTGTAACACTAGTCTGAGGAATCTAGTCTGAAGTAATCTAGTCTGAAGGAATGTCCTTCTCATCTCCCTAGAAAAATATGTAAAGCCAACAGTGACAGGCAAAACCAACACTGACGGGCAAACATGACAAAAGGACGGACGCTGGATACCGACCAGATCCAGATCCTGGACCTCAACCAAGCTAATTAACCTCTCTAAGTTTTATAGGAGCTTCAAGTGGTTAGTCCAGAGCCTGGTCCCCAGTCAGCACTCAGCATGAGCTAAGGGTATCACCATCATCTCTCATCTGCAAGCCACACGGTGGTGTCCTCAGGTGTTTGGAAAAGAGGAAAGAAAAGGCAAAACCCTCAGAGATGTACATTTGGAAGCCATTTTTGTTCTTTGAGGTATTCCAAATTCACACAGGGGCCTGTTATCAAGGGAGATGAATGCAAATGGTAATTAATACTCTACGATGTAATCTGTATGAACTGAAGCAACAGTTGTCTAAAATCTGGGGTTCAATCAAAATAATTGATTTCTCCAAGTTTCAGAAAACTAGGAGGTATAATTTTCTCTAATGTATTTTATAGTGTTGCTTTACATTGGCAGTTCTCAAAGTGTGAACCTTTGGAACCCCAAAGAGACCTCCTTTCCTCGGGGACCCCTAAGGAAACTAAGTTTCCTAAGGTTCCGTGAGATCAAAATTTACTTTGTTAAGTGGTAACAACACTAAGATGTTGTTAAAGTCTTACTCTCTCACTTTTTAAACTCCTACTCTCACAAATATACAGTTGAGTTTTACAGAGGCTACATGACATGAGATATCACAACAGATTGAATTCAGAAGCAGAGATAAGAATGCAGCGGTCTTCTATGAAGCCAGACATTAAAGAGATTTGCAAAAACATAAAACAACGCTACTCTTCTCACGTGTTTCTTGTTTTGAGAAGTCTGGTTATTTTTCATAAAAATGTTTACTTATATCAATATGTACAGTTTTATTGGTTATTTTAAAATAAATATATGTTTCAAATTTCGGTCTCAATTTTTAGTATGGAAAATTTTCACAGAGATAACCCATAAAGCAAAAGCTCTTTGGGAGTCCTTAATCAATTTTAAAATTCCAAGAAGTGTGAGAACCATTCACCACCTGAGGCATTCAGTGAAGAGGTTTTAAAAGCCTCTTCCCTCTAATCATTTATAAGGTACAGGGAGGGAGATGTGTGTATGAAAGAATTTTGAAAATCTATAGTTCATACTGTCATTATTATTGTGTTAAACGGAGTAACAGAGGATGGATAACTCAAATTTCGAAAGTGTTGTTTGAAATATATGGTGGATCAGAATAATATCCTTTCTGAAACCACTGGACTTGAATTTCTGTGACAGAAGCTGATTCTCAACTGGTAAATAAAGCTTCAGTCAATGCAAATTGATACAGGGATTCCTTTTGATTGTTCAGGAAGAAAGAAAACCACAATTTCTCCCAGGGCAGAAGCAGAGGAGTGAAGGGCTCCCCTCTCCATTACCCCACTCCCCACACGCCAGAGAATGGCACGGCATTCCACGCAGATCGAAGCGCAGTCTCAGAATCTTCAGAGTAATCACAGCGAAAGGAATGTGAGGTAAGATAAACCCATTTGATGTTTGATATATAGATGTGTATTTAAAATATATACATATAGGATATATATACAATATAGCCTATCAAGAACACAATACAGCATATAACTCAAAATCAACTGTTTACTCAGAAGTCTATATATTTGGCTCAAAATCTACTCATTTTAATTTAAACTATTGCTGAAAGATAAAACAATTTGAATCAAAACACTGACATTTGGATGATCCTGTTTATGCTTTGCAAAATTCACACTTCTAGTTTGATATCCTAAGCTACACTCTGCGCTTAGGGAGTGCTAGAGAAGTGGCTGGTTTGGAAAGCAAATATTTAGCCATGAAGTTTTATGAATAGCAACCACTCATACTCTAGCTGAAGCATTACTTATACTTCAACTAAGGTACTTCTAGAAAGAATACTTTAAAAAAAAAATACCTCTGACACAATAAACTGCATAGAAGAAAACATAGGTACTAAACTTATGGACCTTGGGTTCAAAGAGCATTTTATGAACTTGACTCCAAAGGCAATGGAAGTAAAAGCTAAAATAAACGAATGGGACTATATGAAACTTAAAAGCTTCTGCACAGCAAAAGAAACCATTGACAAAATAAAGAGGCCACCAACTGAATGGGAGAAGATTTTTGCAAACAGTGCCTCCGATAAGGGGCTAGTATCCAGAATATACAAGGAACTCATGCAACTCAACAACAAAAAAACAAACAACCCAATTTGAAAAATGGGCAGAGGACTTGAAGAGACATTTCTCCAAAGAGGACATACAAATGGCAAACAGACATATGAAAAAATGCTCAACATCACTAATCATCAGAGAAATGCAAATCAAAACCACAATGAGATATCACCTCACCCCAGTCAGAATGGCTATCATCAACAAGACAAATAATAACAAATGTTGGAGAGGCTGTGGAGAAAAAGGAACCCTCATACACTGTTGGTGGGAATGCAGACTGGTGCAGCCGTTATGGAAGGCAGTGTGGAGGTTCCTCAAAAAATTACGAATAGAATTGCCATATGACCCAGCAATCCCTCTCCTGGGTATCTACCCAAAAAATCTGAAAACATTTAGAGATAAAGACACGTGTGCTCCAATGTTCATTGCAGCTTTGTTTACGGTGGCCAAGACATGGAAACAACCAAAATGTCCTTCAATAGATGAATGGATAAAGAAGTTGTGGTATATATACTCAATGGAATACTATTCGGCAGTAAGAAAAGATGATATAGGAACATTTGTGACAACATGGATGGATCTTGAGAGAGTAATGCTGAGCGAAACAAGTCAGACAGAAAAAGCAGAGAACCATGTGATTCCACTGATATGTGGTATATAAACCAAAAACAACAAAAGAACAAGACAAACAAATGAGAAACAGAAACTCATAGACACAGACAATAGTTTAGTGGTTGCCAGAGGGTAAGGGGGGCGGGTGGTGGGGGGTGGGAGATGAGGGTAAGGGGGATCGAATATATGGTGATGGAAGGAGAACTGACTCTGGGTGATGAACACACAATGGGATTTATAGATGATGTAATACAGAATTGTACACCTGAAATCTATGTAATTTTACTAACAATTGTCACCCCAATAAATTTAATAATAAAAAAAAAATACCTCAGCACTTGCATATCACAGAATGATTTCAGATCATCAGACTGTCTCCCCCAGAATTCCTAAAATTGAATAAAAGTTGTATTTAAGTAGTAATCAGTCGTCCTACCCTGGACCAGATTCTCTTAAATCACAGAGAAAGTGCTAAACAAAAAGAACTTACCAGAGCATCCTTCTCAAGGTGTTTCAGAGCCAGAATATCCTTCTCAAGATTGCTCAGCTCTTGAAGAACAAAACTGTTAAACAGCTCTAGTTTATTCAGTCTGATCAATGTAAAAGCAAAAAGTTTCATTGAGATTGCTTGGAGGTGACAAAAGACAATTAATCCTCATCTCGCAAGGATACTTCATGTTCTTCTCTAGACATTTCTTGTTTTAAGAATAATATCTCTCTTCTCTCCCCTCCCCTGACTGCCTGCCCATCCTCACCCCCTGAAACTACACACACTTCGATTTAGCCTTTCGACAGAAGCCCAGAGGAAGCTGGTATTCCAGATCACGCTTTGAAGAGCAAAGGAGAGATGACTCCACAGAGAAGGGGACTAAGGCCAGACCTGGGCTAGAAGTCACTCTGCCACCAACTATGGCTCCCTGCTGCTTCCTACCTTCTACTTTCTCTTGCCTTGAGCTGGCTCTGAAAGCTGACAGGGCCTAACAAACTTTTTTCCCCATTTCTGTTTTAGTTCTGAAATTTCTAACAGTCACTATTCTGTGTCTAACCACCATACAAACTGCTTATTTGTTCGCTTGCTTTTTGTCTGTCTTCTCAATTACGCTGAACGTTCCATGAAGCCAAGACGCTCTTAAAGCCAGTTCTCACTGAACTCCTGCTCAGTGTGCGTTTGCTGAATGAAAAAATGGATGAATTCCTGCCCCCTAAGAGATTATGGAAGTTCCACAAGTCCAAAGACTTTCACAGGCTTGTTTTGAGAATCAAATGGTATTGCATATATAAATGTGTGAAAAAATTATAAATTTCTATTCACATTATGTATTCTGCTCTAAGAAACTTACTATTTCAGTCAAGCAAACCAACCTGCAACCACTTTCTTCCCTCCTTCATTTACATGCCATTCTCTCCAATAGGGACAATCCCTGTTCTCATGCTCCCTGTATCATTCAAATCTTTGTTTCCAAAACCTCACTCCAGAAGCACTTCACTGTCAACACTCTGGATTAACTCTAATCACTACAGAAACCCATCTCTCCACTCACATTTCTTGTTCTTCACATCTCTCTAAAGTCTTGGCACCTTTGTACTTCCTGCTACCATGTTTCCCCGAAAACAAGACCTAGCCGGACAATCAGCTGTAATGCGTCTTTTGGAGCAAAAATTAATATAAGACCCAGTCTTATATTATGTTAGCTAAGACCCAATCTTATATTACAGTAAAATTGTCCGGCTAGGTCTTATTTTCAGGGAGACACAGTACATAGTCATAGGGTATGTGTGTTTGCACATGTGTGCATGAGTGTGTAGTGTTTTTTTATTGTGGCAAAATATACATAAAATTTACCCCTTTAACTATTTTAAGTGTACAATTCAGTAGCATTAAGAACAATCACAATATTGTGCAACCATCACCACCATCCATTTCCAGAACTTCCCCATCATCCCAAATAGAAACTCCATATTCATTAAACCATAACTTGCCATTTCCCACTCCCCCAACCACTGCTAACCTCTATTCTACCTTCTGTCTCTATGTATCTGCCTATTCTAGGCACCTCATGTAAATGGGATCATACAATACTTGTCCTTTTGTATATTTCACTTAGCATAATGCTCTCATCTATGTTGTAGCCTCAGAATTTTATTCTTTTTAAGGCTGAATAATATCCTACTGTATGGATATAATTTAACCAGCATAATTTAACCACATATAATTTAACCAGCATTTGTCACATATATAGCCATGCTTGCCCTGTCTTCACAATTGGATTATGAATTTTTAAGAACAATATTTTAGGATCATACAATGGTAGACTATAAAAGGGCTTAAGAAGGACCTTTAGTCCAACCCCTCATCTTATGAATGAAGAACCAGACACCTGGATGGCTTAAGCAATCTGTCAAACCTCACAGCTGCCCAAGCTTCAACTCCTCACGACCCCAGCACAGTGGTCATGAGACAAATGTTTGTGAATGACTCCCCTTTTATGAACTTGTTTTGAAAGCTAATACTTACCTGCACTGATGTATCTGGTTTAAAAGTTTTACTAGGCAACCCGGGGCTTGCTTTGCATATTTTGAGTAAAGTACACTTCTTCTGTACCTAAGCTAAACCATAACAACAATAACAAAATAATCACATTTGGGTTAACCATAACTACATAAATTGAGTGCAGGCTTTGTATGAAAAACTGTTGACAGCACATAATATTCACAGCAAACATTACTGCTCAAGAATTGTGGTAAGGTGCCATGCTTTGCATCTCCCATGGATCACCTCAGAGTCAGTACCAATAAAGAACAAGAAGCTAAAACAGAAAAACTTTCATTCATACTATTGATACACATATTGAATAACATGTACAAATTTCCATTATAAACTAGCTTACATTGGTATTGCAGAAAATCAGACTTTGGAGATTTTCCAAGTTAGTTAAATGAATGTATGTTAGGGTAAGGTATTTCTCTCAAATTTGCTATTAAATAACTCTAGGGATATACAAATAATAGGACAAAAAATGAAGGGAATGAAATGGTTCTTGAGTTCATCTGGCAGATAAGGTCTGGGGACAGCCTATATGTGCCACCACAAAGATTTGCCACACTCAGGTGACCAGCCACCCACAGCCTAACTGTGTCCCCTACACCTCTCTTACCCACGTGCTTCCTTCTCCCCCCTCCTCCTTGTCTATCAATATGACCAAATCATCGTTTCTTGGTAGTTCAGGCGTCTGAGAAGGCTAGCAGTGAAACCAAACCATGAGCCTGATTTCCACATAGGTCCACCTGGTCCCATTGTAGCAAATGGACATAGAATAGGTGTCTTATAAATACAAACCACAACTCACAAAGGCTCTAAAATCAGTGAGCACAGCTAAGACAAATCTCCCTCCCCAAAAAGACTCAGGAACACTTTTACACACAAAAAGTAACAACAGTATTAACGAATAATATGAACCTGTTACTTTAAACTCATAACAAACTAGCTTTTCATTGTTTGTGGACCATTACCTCGTATTTTCTTTTCAGTTCTCTAGTGAAGTTTTCAAAGGTTGTGATAACAGCAGATCTATTCATGTTCTCTGGCACAACTGCCAGGGGTAGAGTAGAAAGGCCTTCTGAGCAACAAAAACAGAGAATTAAGGAAAACTAACAAAGTGCTTGAGGCAGATGTGCTCAGTCCATCCGCTGCCCAGAGCATGGGCAGTCAGGCGAAAGCACAGATCCGATCCTCAAAGCCCCAGGGCTGCCTGGCTGTGACTGCAGCAGGGCTGACTCTGGCGGCGTCCACCAAGGCCAACTCAAGCCAAGAGTCCATGCTGCAGGCACTTCATGCTGCTTTGCATCAAAACTCACTCTCTGGTAAGCGCCCACTTCAGCCAGACTTTCCCAGCACTTTATATCAGAGCAACTGATACTACTAAGTCTGAGAAGCAGGCTGAAGTGTTGGAAGAGGTTTTAAGGAATATGTGATGGGTAGGGCGTTTCTATGGGGGCAGTGCAGGAATGACAGCTTCTGGATTCCAGAAGTTTTATGAGGGCCATTGAAGGGTCTCTGTTCTAAGGGATTTGCATGTGTCCACGCATTTAATCCTCATAAAGACCATGTGAAGGGGGCCGTGTTATTGTCCACACTTAACACAGAGATCAAATAACTTATGTAAGCACGCACTAACTGCTTCAGGATTGGAACCCAGGCTGCCTTGCTCTTAACCACCACGCTCTAGTATCTCTGGGCTTCCAAATTTGCCTTTCTGGACCCTTTTGTTTCAACGTAGAGTGGCATCACTCATCCAGATGGCCAACCCCTCACAAGCAGACGTTTCAGATCATTCTCCTTCATTGGTATAGTCTATTTCCAACACTAAAATTTAGTTAATAACCATTAACTAATGCAGAAACCTGTAAGTTTAGGAACCTTTAGGGCCCGAAAATTGCCACAAAGAAGAGTTAAGAGGCTGAAATCTAACAGCTAAAAGGAGATATGCTTACTGTCATCTGTAATTTGTGCAACAATTTGCTTGTCTCTGAAAGGACAGAATGCTTCATTTTTAGGTCCTGCAATTGCTATGATCTTCATACTGTAACTCCTTTTAACTCACACGTTTCTACATTCGGTGCTTACAATTTTGTCACACTCTTGCTTCACGGGCTGGCTGGGTGCATAATGTTACCTGCCAAGTCCGTTTCTTCTGTCACTGAGGAAAGGGATCCTGGAGAATCATCTTCTTCCAATTTTGGCTGTTTCCACTTAGCAAAACTACCATCTGATATGTCTGAAGGCAAGCACAGGCGATTAATAACAACACACACATTTCTTTTGTCCCAAGTTTATCTTTTCACCAGTTAATATCTAACCTTTATTGATAAGCACCAAGTGAAAGTTATTCCCTGCCTGTTACTAATTATCATTTGGCACATGGGACAAGTATCAAAGCACTGAGTCTACTGATGCCCGAAAGAAGATGCAGGGGAACAGGCCTCCTTTTGATGAGCTCTGTAACATACAAACTGAATCTAACAGAAAGCAGTAATGGTTGGCATCAGGAACACTTCCAAGGCTCCAGGCTAAATGGCAAAATAGCAAGATTTCCCCACATGTGGGCCTTTGGAAGTTCACAGATCACCCCGCAGCGTGTGCCACCTGCTGGTAACACTGGAGCTTCAGGGTTACCATACAAATGAGATCCTTTTGGCTCCTCTCACTAGCTCAAGTGACTCAGAGAGCATCAACTTATGAGATTTAAATACAGAGTCTCTTCTCAATTCGGTATTTACTAAATATGTTCCAATCACTTTCCCCCCACACATGTCCTCACCTCATCCTCCCAATCTTATCCAAATGGCACCACCATTGTCAAAAGAGTTCTATTATTCGGTCTGACTCCTGCTTTTCTTTACCATCCCCTTCTCTTCCATCAACACGGCCTGAGGTCCTGCCTATAGAATGAATCCATACCTCTTTCTGCATTCCCATGCCGTGACCCTGTCCACCATGGCCCTGGAGGAGCTCATCAATACCATATCTTCAACTGTCATCTCCCAAATCTCTCTTGCCTGAGCTCGCTTAAGCAGCAAATTTGTATTTCCAACTGCCTACTCAACATCTCCATCTCAAACCCATTCTATTTTCCCCCTCAAACCACTTTGTTCCCCACCATATACTGAGCCCCTAAACACATGTGCAGCTGTGGAGTCATCTGGCTTTTCCCTCTCCTCGCATATCCAGTTAATTGCCATTGATTTTCTCTTTGAAAGTTCTGGAATCTAATTTCATTAATTTGCTTAATAAATATTTAAATGCCACTATGTGCAAGGAGTTGTGCAATATGGTGGGAAGACAGTGGAGAAGGGAAGAGGCAAGTTTCTCCTCCTCCACTCTGCTCCTCTACCCCGGTCTCTGTGCTTCCTCAGACCCTCAGCTACCCTCGCACCTAAAGGCCTTTGCACTCGTTCCTCCTCTGATCTGAGTCCATCCCCCCACATATCGGCACTGAGGCTTCCTCTGGCCATCCAACCTACAATTTCAGTACAACCACCCCCTTTGAGACCCCTACCCTTTAGGTCCCCTTTATCACAATATAACATACTACACTCTTCACTTTTCTCCCCCCATAGAAGGGAAGCTCCAACAAGGGCAGGGATTTTGTCTGTTTTGTTCCCTAGAATATCTAACACATAGAAAAGTGCCTCACACATAGTAGACATTCGATGAATGAGTGAATGTTGCAGAATAGCCAAGCTTCTATGAAATAAGCTATAAGACATATCCTAAGAGAGGATCTTGGTAAAATAGATAAGAATTTATTCTAATTATCTTATACTAGTAGGGAGAGGTGAGACAGAGGACTATCAAAACCTTTAGAGACCCAAATACCACTACATAAATAAAAACAGAAATTAATAAAGTTTAGCATTTTAAAATCTGCTAAAACTACCTTTTGGGAGGAACTGTAAATATACTAATTTTTAGAAATATCACCATAGTAGGACATACTAGTTGTAAACTTCAAGATGATAAAAGAAAAATAATTTTGCCATTAAAATTATGCAAAATAGAGAATAGTCAGTATCAAATACTTCATGCTCTCTGGTAAAATAGAAGATACATTTTTTAAGAAAAATGAATAACCTAGGTTTAAATGTCAAATTAGATTATTTTCTATTAAAAGAAAAAAAAAGGAAATAGCAAAACAAGAGAGGTAAAACAAGAGATGTAATAAATACCTAACTGAGAGAAAAGAATGATCCAAAAGCAGAAGGGACTAAATTAATACCAGGTATATAAACAAAATGATCATACAAGAATGATGGAATTCATGAGACACCTCAGTTGATTTGCTGTGATAGAATTTTCATTCACTGAAAACCTCATTAGACATCACATTCCCACTCTGAAGAACTTGGAAAAGCAATTGCCTACATCTGGCCTGTCTGGAAAAAATAAAATGAAAAGCATAAGAAATACTCTCCATTTTGAGAAGTAACTTATAGGAGCCACTATTTCTTTCTTCCCATCGTTCTTACTAGATTTAGGCACATTCATTTGTTTGAAAAGAATGGATGGATATTTTCTAGGAGGTTGCATTATTGCAAGGATAAATGATTTTCAAATATCAAGGAAAGCATCCAGGTACAGCACTGTCCCCTTCAAGCCTCGAAACAAACAGCACTCGCATGAATCTCACATGGTTTCTACACCCCAGTCAGGGTCCAGAGAAACCACTTAGGAAGGATTCCAGCTACCCCCAATTAGGCCTCAACTACTACATTTCTTTCCTTGCTTCCTGTTCTACCCTATCTGGATTTTTCTCTCTCTTCAGACAATATATTTGCAGCAATAGCTCAAAGCATGGCCCTAAATTTCAATTTATCACGTTCATGCACCACCCATGGTAAAGTATGGTGTCTGCTGGCACAGACAATAGTTACATTACTTGAAGAAAGGAATCCAGGAACACTGTGTGAGTGGCTTGGAATTTGTGAACCTACTAAAAAGTAATCATCCAGAAGGACCACATCAGGAACATGGAAATAATTTGGCATAGAGAACTCTTTTGGAGGAGGCAATCTTTAAAGTATTTTACCCGTAACAGAGGAATGGCTCTGAAGAGAGAACAGGCTGCTCTGGAGAAACCCGTGCATATATTAAAGGCTGCAGGTCCTAAGTGATGCAGTTGACTCAGTTTTGTTTCCATGGTAACTATATGCCTCTTTCAACAGGGACTTTTTGACATTCTCTTAAAGGGGTTAAAACTACATATATAAAGCACCTCAAAATAAATATAAACAAAGAAAAAACAAAGACAAATAAAAAATGAATAAACACAAACAGTAAATAAACCCTGGCTGAAACTAAAGTGATCTCAAATGGGGAATGCTAACTCCATTTGTTTACTGGTGGCTGGCAGAAGGGGTGTGCTCTTGCTTTTGAACACAGCTTTCCTCATTGGCATGAAAATTGAAGACTTTTGAAATCTGAGGAGCTTCTGAATTTACACTGGGTGGCCTCCTGGGCACAGTTTGCAGTGACCATAATTTAGTATCCATATTGATATAGTCACACTTCTGATAAGACAATTTTTAGTGCTACACAGAACCAACCCTGTGGTTAACAGTCAAATTCTCCTAAGTTAAGGCATTTTGAAAATCTTACTCTGAAGTGACACCCTGTGGCCTAGAATGAGAAAGGCCAACAACCTTCACAGTCTTCTTTACCCAATATCCTCCCCCTGGAGATACTTTCCCAACGCCAATTCCTTTGTTTATTCCACCAATGTTTAGTATGCTGAGAATATGAAAAATTGAAGACAATCTCCATGGTTGAATTGCTCAGCCTGATGGGGACTACTGAAATATCTTTTGCACGGATTAATGGATTTTAAAATCCGTAAATCAATTAATAATACTTACTTACTTGTGACTATGTAGGAACGATTTTTCAATGATGGAATTATGCAGAGGTTCATAATTAAATGCAAGGATTATTTTTTTTTTTTAAGGAGAGCGCAGCTCACAGTGGCCCATGCAGGGATCGAACCAGCAACCTTGGTGCTACCAGCACCATGCTCTAACCAACTGAGCTAACTGGCTATCTAAATGCTAGGATTTTTTAAGGTTCTTATTCTGGCCCCTTGGCAAATACTTATTATTCAATATGCCTTTATATGCCAGGCACTGAACTCGGCATTCATAGCACTGAATGGAACAAAGAAGCTGTCCTCCTGACTCCTTCCCAATGATGAAGACATGGCCTAGAAGGTAGATGAGGGCAAAATGCAAAATCATGAGTAAAATTATCCTGTTTGCTTCCAGTTCTGGAAGCATGGCGCATCAAAAGTTCTAGGGTAAACATTAAAACATCAGTTGACAAGCAAAATGGCAGAATAGAAGTTTTCTACTATCTCTACCCGCTCCCCCCAAAGAATACCTACTTTGAAAATCACCTATAGACAAAAGTGCCTTTGTGGAAGGAAGTCTTGGAATCCAGTGGGGAAGTTCTAGCACCTTGTTGGACTTTTTTTTTAAAAACCCAAGATTGGACATATTGAAGAGGGTAATAAGAACAGTTTCACTTTAAACACATCACCACTCACTCGAGGCAGCACAGCTCAGCCAAGAGACCTCTGCAGCCTGTGATTTCTCTCATGGGGGAAAGTGAGAGCATTTGAGGGAGCGCTCAGTTTCCCAAGCTGTGCGGGACACTGCGAAAGAGAACCACTTCTTTCGTGCCCCGTCCAGAATACTAAGGTATGATACACAACTGGGGGTGGGGACAGGCTGGGAGAACAGCATCCAGGGCACTTGGAGAGCACCAAAGGGACAAAGATAGATCCTGCTCTAGACTCCATCGAAAAGCCTGACCATGAGCCACTGGAGATGCCTCACCTATGGGCCCCCCAACTGGCCTATGGTCGCCACAAACACTCCACATGCCTCACCCACACACATATGCCCCCATCCTGCGGTTGGCTCACTTTGCACATTGCCCCCTTACCACTCCAAGGGTACTGACCGAGAGCATTTGAAGAAAGGCCAATCCTGCAGGATTGCGAAGAAGCACAGACGCTTGAGCCGTCAGCACTACTCTAGGGAAAGCTACAGGAGGCTGGCAGCACTGGCCTCACTTTGCAGGATTGAGAGAAAACATGCAATCTTACAAAGTACCCCACAGAGGGAAGCAGAAGCAGGCATATCCATGGCAAAGGTCTGAGGAAGCTTCGGAATCTCTGGAAGGACTGAAAAACGGCATTTCTCTCCTGAAGCCAGTCAATAAAGACTGAGGAAGGTGATTGCTTCTTCAAGTGTGAAGACAGCAATCCAGAATTTCAAGGAACATGAAAACTCAAGGAAACATAACACCACAATAATTATACTGACCCCAAAGAAATGGAGCTCTGTCATGCCCAACTAAGAACTCAAAATAGTTGTTTTAAGGAAGCTCAATGAATTACAAGGACACACAGAAAGGCAATTGAACAAAATCGGGAAGACAATTTGCAAACAAAACAAGAAGTTAACAGAGAGATAGGAATCATAAAGAAGAACCAAAGAAAAATTCTGGAGCTAAAGAATACAAAAATGAAATGAAAAATTCAATAGAGAATATCAACAACAGACCTGAGCCAGCAGAAAAAAAGCATCTATGGTGTCAAAGAGATCATTTGAAATTATCCAGTTAGAGGAGAACAAAGACAAAAAGAATGAAAAAGAGTGAAGAAAGCCTACGTGAATTATGTGATACCATTAATAAGAACAATGTATACCACTAATAGATACCACAAACAGAAACAATTCACGGAAACAGAACAAATGATCCTAAAATTTATATGGAACCATATAAGACCTGAATAGTCAAAGCAATGCTGAGAAAGAAGACCAAGCTGGAGGCATCATGTTTCCTATACTATAACAAGACTATAGTAATCAAAACGGCATGGTACCAGCATAACAATAGACACACAGATCAATGGAATAGGATAGAGAGCCCAGAAATAAACACACACATATGTGATCAATTAATTTATGTCAAAGGAGCCAAAATATACAATGAAGAAAGGACAGTCTCTTTAAGAAATCATGTTGGGAAAACATGACAGCCACATGCTGTCAAAAAAATGTTAAAAGAATGAAATTGGACCACTGTCTTATACCGTATACAAAAATTAACTCAAAACATAAGACTTGAAACCATAAAACTCCTAGATGAAAACATAGGCAGTAAGCTCCTTGACATTGGTCGTGGTGATGATTTTTTTGGATTTGACACCAAAAGCAAAGGCAACAAAAGCAAAAATAAACATAGTTGGACTACATCAAATTAAAAAGCTTCTGTACAGCCAACGAAACCACCAAAAAAATGAAAAATCAACCTACAAAATGGGAAAAAGTATGTACAAACCAGATATCTGATAGGCGTTAATGTCCAAGATATATAAAGAACTCATACAACTCAATAACAAACAAAAAAAAATCCAAGTTATAAATGAGCAGAGAATCTGAATAGACATTTTTCTAAAGAAGATGTACAGATGGCCAACAGGTACATGAAAACGTGCTCACCATCACTGATCATCAAGAAAATGCAAATCCAAACCAAAATGAGGTATCACTTCACACCTGTTAGAATGGCTATTATCAAAAAGACAACAGATAAGTATTGGCTAGGATATGGAGAAAAGGGAACCCTCGTGCACTGTTGGTGGGAATGTAAATTGGTACAGCCACTATGGAAAACACTATGGAGGTTCCTCAAAGAATTAACAATCGAACTACCATAAGATCCAGCAATCTCACTTCTGGGTATATACCCACAGGAAATGAAATCACTATCTCAAAGAGGTATCTGTACCCCATGTTCACTGCAGCATTATTTATAATAATCAAGACATGAAAACAACCTAAGCATCTGTTGGCAGATAAACTGATAATAAAAATGTGGTACATACATACATTGGAATATTATTTAGTCATAAAAAAGAGGAAAATCTTGCCATTTGCAACAACATGCATAGACTTTGAGGGCATTATGTTAAGTGAAATAAGTCAGACACAGAAAGACAAATACTGTATGATCTCACTTACATGTGGAATCTAAAAATATTGAACTCTTAGAAACAGAGACTAGAATGGTGGTTACGAGAGGTGGAAAGTGGGGTAATGGAGAGACGGTGGCCAAAGGATACAAAGTTCTAGTTGTAAAATGAATAAGTTCTGGGGATCCAATCACAGCATGGTGATTACAGTTAATAATACTTGAAAGTTGCTGAGAGAGTAGATCTTAAATGTCCTCACCACAAAAAAGAAATGGTAATTATGTGATATGATGGAGGTATTAGCTAATGCTATGGTGATAATCATACTGCAATATATAAATGTATTAAATCAACATGCTGTAACCTTAAACTTACACAATGTTATATATCAATTATAGCTCAATAAACATAGAAAAAAATCAAAAAAATTAAAATAAAGTCTCTCCAGGTATATCAAGATAAATAAATAAGCAAACACATTACAATGTTTACCTATTGGATGGGGACATATGACACTGGGGACTATGAACAAAAGAGAGGAAGCAAGGAATCCTTTGAGCTCCCAAACAAAAAGTTCAATTCACTTAAAAGGGAAAAAAATGTAACCCTAGAAGATAGTTGAACATTACAAAGTCCTCAAAACATGAATAAGTCAAGGATTTACACCCAATCAAGCTGTTTAAATTAAAATTAACAATCAAATATGTTTGAAAAGTTAACAGACCATATGGTGAAATAATTTGTAAAACCTTAAAAAGGCAACATCACATACAATAATCATAGAACAAAGACAAAAATGGGTCATATCAATAAAAGTAGGTTTGAGTCATTTATTCAAAGAAAAATATCTTCAGGTTAGATCATATAGCAAAACCCATATTATGCTATAGAGAAAAATAAACTCCTAAAATAAAATTATTTATAATGATTGAAAATAAAAACATGACAATAGTTTGGCAAGTGGAGACAAAAAGAAAACAAGAGTGACAAAATTAGTTGAAGTAGAATCTGGCCAAAGAGCAAAAAAATCAGCAAACAACAAAAAGGGTAAAGAAGCAATCACTTCATCCCAGGCTTCAATGAAGTATCATAAATAATTTCTAAAGAAAATGAGAAGCTGCAAATAAATAAATAACCATTAAGCACACAAGGAAACAATGCACTGTGAGCAGAGAGCAGCAGAATCAGACAGCAGAAAGGTACTCACAAAAACTTTAGTTACTGTAATTCTCAGATACACATTATTAAAAACACCTGTTCTTTTTAAAGAAATAAATTCAAGCTTAAAAATATTTTTAAGGGAACAGGGCACTATGTAAAATGACCCAGAAGATCTGTAAAGAACCAAACATTTTCTAAAAAAAAAGATACAATAATAAACATTTCATGATAGATTCAATAGCAGATTAGATATAGGTAAAGAGATAGCAGTGAACTGGAAGATTGGGCAAATTAAATTAGCCAGCATGCAAACAGAGCAAAGAAATGGAAAATAACTAAGCGTAATTTAGAGACTACTCTTACATACTGAATACCGAATGAGACAGAGTATTATGCATCTAACTGGAGTTCAAGAAGAAGGGAGAATGAGCCAGAAGCAATATTTGAGGAGATAATGCTGAGACTTCTCCAGCAATGATGAAAGACACTAGGTCATATATTCAAGATGCCCTACAAACGTCAAGCAGGATAAAATAAAAAGAATACCACACTTAGACAAATTTTAATAAGTGGAAAATTGTCAAAGATAAATAGAAATCATCTTATAAGTATTTAGAGGGAGGCAAGAAGAGACAAATTACCTTCAGAGTGACTGTGAGATTAACTGCTGAATTTTCATCACATGACAGAAAACAAAAGGCAGTTTAATTCCTTTGATGTACTGACAGAAAAAGTTCTGCCAATCTGTATTGACACTCAGTGAAAATTTATTCAAGAATAAAGGTGAAACAGGCCTTTTCATACAAGCGAAAAACTGAGGAAGTTCCCACCAGCAGACCCTCACCAAAGGTGTATCATAAGCAGAAAGAAAGAAGTCTCACATGGAGAGTGAGAAGCTACCGTGTTTCCCCGAAAATAAGACCTAGCCAGACAATCAGCTCTAATGTGTCTTTTGGAGCAGAAATTAATATAAGACCCGGTCTCATTTAACTATAAGACCTGGCATAATATAATATAAAATACAATATAATACCGGGTCTTATATTAATTTTTGCTCCAAAAGACACATTACAGCTGATTGTCTGGCTAGGTCTTATTTTCGGGGAAACAGGGTAGAAGAATGTAAACAAAGTGGTAAATATGTGGGCATATAAAAATGTAAATGACTACATAAAACAGTATCTCAACTTTTATAATAAAATGAAAATAAAGAATACCACCACATAACACAGTTGGGGTAGGATAATGGAATTCAAGAGACTTAAGGTCCTGTATGATCTGGGAGGAAAAGAATGCTACTGATTAAAGTTAGACTTCGAAAAGTTATTCATGTTATAATTTCTAGGTTAATCAGTAAATGAAAAGAAATAGAGTAGGTAACTATAAATGAGTAGAGGGGAAAATAGAATGAGAAAAAAGACTTAAGCAAAATTTTTAAAATATTGAGAAAGAAACCAAAATGATTGGGTCACATAGAAAGTACAAAATAAATTAGTAGCTATAATCCAAATATAGGAGTAGTTACAGTAATTTAATTGGACTAAATACTCCAGTTAAAAGACACGTACTATGATATGAGGAGTCGGAGACTCCAAATATCGGCTATTTACAAATGATATCTATCACATGAGGACATATATGTTAAACATAAAAGGATGAAAAAATGATACTATGCCAATTCTAAACAAAAGAAATAACAGACTTTAAGACAAACACATTACTGAGATAAGGGGGGGGTGACACTTCATAATGATAAAAGTTTCAATATGCCATAAAGCTAAAATATTTTACATTTACAAGCACTTAAAGCCATTCTTATTTTATATAAACCAAAATTGAACAGAACCAGAAAGAGAAACTGGCAAGTCCACAATCATCATAAGAGGTTTTAATACACTACTCTCAACAACTGATAAAACAAGTGGACTGAAAAAAATTAGTAAGAATACAAACTATTTGAAGAATGTAATTAAGAAAAGTGACTGAATGGATACGCACATATAGAGACACTACACTCAATAATTGTGGAATATACTCTTAACCACAAATTAACCTTTAAAAAAAACTGACATATACTGGGCCATAAAGGACATCTCAAAATTGCAAAGGATGCAATCATACAGACCATGTTCTCTAGCCACAATGAAATCAAACTAGAAACAGTAACAAAACGAGAGCTAGAAAAAATCCCATACCACTGGTAATTGAGAAATATACTACTTTTCTTAAAGAAAAAGTATTTTTAAATAAGTAATAACAAATACATATTATGTGTGGGATTCACCTATAGTAGTACTCAGAAATGTATAGCATTAAGTAAATATAGGAAATAATTTATAAGATATCTTTGACTTTTGGTAAGGAAGAATTTCTCAAGACTAAAAAAGTACTAACCATAAAGAAGAGATTAATAAATTAGAATTCATTAAAATTAAGAACTTTGGTTTATCAAAAAAACTCATAAAGACATAGAGAAAACATCACAGAGAGAGAGAAGCGCAAACCACCACGTGAAGAAGATATTTACAAGACATATAACCAAGTCCAGAATCTATGAAGAACTCCTAGGAACTGATATAAAAGGACAAGCCTATTAACAAATCAGCAAGACATTTTAGACACTACGCAAAAGAGGAAATTCAAATGGCTTATGAACATATAAAATGATGCTTAACCTTAATCAGGGATATTCAAATTAAAACATCACTGTATATACATACACACGAATCAAGATTTTAAAATACCCAATCTTGGCAGAATGTGAAGCACCAGAACCCTCACATCCAGCTGGTGGGAAAGTAAGTGGATACAACCACGTTGGAAACACAGTTTGGCACATCTGAAACTGTTAAAGGTACATATACTCTATGGCCTAGCAATTCTATTCCTAAAACATACCTAGAGAACATTTTTCACATATGTACCAGGAGAAATGGACATGATTCTTTATAGTGGCATTATTTCTAATAACTAAAACTGCAAACAATCCAAAGACCCCACAGCACTACAATGGATAAATGACGGTATATTTGTGTAGCTGAATATTATATTGTGATGAAAATTAATATACTTCACCTATGTATTGGCATAAATGGACCTTTACAAATGATTTTGAGCAAAAGAAGCAGGACACACAAGATATACACAGTATGCTGCCATTTGTTTAAATTTCAAATCAAATATAACTAAACTACCTATTACATAGGGATACACACAAAGGAAGTAAAATTATAAAGAAAAGCCACAGAAGGGTTTTCACAAGTCAGGACTGTCATTACCTCTGAAGGATGGAGGGAATGGGCAGGGAATGACCCCGTATGAAAGGGCTCTTTCTGGTTCTTACTCTGAGTTGTGGTTACATATATATTCACTTCATAATCGTTCTTTAAACTGTACACATTTTGTATTCTCTTCTGAATCTATGGCACTCTTCACAATGTGAAAGTGAAAAAAAAATAAAAGCAGTGGACTCAAACACAAAACTAAGCTTAATGAATGGGCCCCTGCGAAGGTGGAAGGGCGGGGATGGGTTTGGCGTGGAGCGAACCAAGATTTGGAAATCGCAATGTTCTGTTTCTTAAACTGGATGGTGGTTCACACATGTCTGTTGTGTTGATATGCTAACTATCCTGCATATAATTCATAACTATTTGAATCTTCCTGATATTTAATTTAACATGCAAAGAAAAAACAAACTATTCAGAAACATCCTGAAGATGTTTGGTTAGGTACTAAACTAATTCACAACACTGTGACCTGGTCTGGGAACCTTTGGATAACCATTTCCACAAAAAATGAATTCAGAAATTTTAATACTTTGGCCATACAACTTTTTGAAACATTGCTGACAAACTGTAAGCGTCCTGCTAAGCTCTTGTATGAGGCCTGAGAAGAGACGCGCTGGCTGACGGGATTCGGGCCCCAGGCTATGTGCTTCTTGACAGGAGACATTCTTGTTCCTGAAGAAGCCCCTCTTCCCCTCGACCTTCATGCACATTTGGAGCTGACCTGCAGATCACACTAGTCTCTCCAAGACCTAGCAATCGTCACTCTGTAAAGTGATTTTATCTGCTGCAATTTGAATAACAGCCTGGCCTGCCAAAATCAGATTTGTTTGGCTTTATTCTGCAAAAAGTTTTATATTCTCTCACCTCTGTCTTCCAAGTTTTCCAGTTTATGTTTGAAGTTAGTATTTTCCATCAATGACTCTGGGTTCACAGTCTTAAAAGAAAAAGAAAAAGAAAAAAATCAACAGGCCACAAGTATACGTATTTGTGTCAAAATAAGAAATAAATGGTGTTACATTATCCCTTATGAAGGAATAAGCCCATACATTATGCAAATATGATATTAATTCTAGAAAACCCAACAATTAAATAATACCTTAGGTACATTTTCTTCAACCTCTGAATGTTCCAATGAAGAGAGATTGCCCAGTGAGTGGGAGCTTTGAAGTTCTGAATATTAGAGAGAACAGTTTCAAGGGAGAAAACGCACTAAGAGCAACTTCAGGCAAAACATTTTAATGCTCCTCTATATATTAAATCTCACTATCAAAAAATGGGACACAGTTCTAAATTTTAAAAAACTTTCAGGGCATGTGTGGTTATGAGGTTTGTGGATCAGTAGATAAAATGAATAGCCAGTTACCTCAACTAGATCCCGACCTTTAATAGCTGCCCATCTGACCCCAAGGTCATGGGCAAGGTTTCTGCCACCTCAACCTTGGGATCCTCTATTTCTTCTCTCTCTTAGTTCCACTCCCTTATTTCCTCTTACTCTCTAATCCTAATATTCCTCTCTCCTTTTTCCTTTTCTCTACTTGTTTTCTGCCAGTGGCAGCCAAGCTAAAAAGTTGTCAGTTGCATGTCTACTAAGTGCCAGTATGTATCGGGCAACGTGCTAAGCTGCAGGATGATAAAGGTGAACAAACAAAACCCCTTCTCTTAAAAATTTTTAAGATGCAAATAATTTTAATAAAGTACAGTGGGGATTAAGATAAACCTTGCAGGTCAAGGGTTGGCAAATTCTGGCCCCTTCAGCCCCTTGGGCCACCTGGTTTTTTAAATAAAAATTTTGTGAAAATATAGCCATGCCCATCAGTTTACATCTTGTCTGTGACTGACTTTGTGCTACAACTGCAAAGTTAAATTGTTACAACAGAAACTATAAGGGCCAAAAAGCAAAAAATACTTAGTATCCATCCAAAGAGAAAGTTTGCCAACCCCTATACTAACAAGTCACCATTTGAGTTTCTTGCTTCTTTAGAAGAGGAGAACCAGCAATTCTTATGCACACGCTAATGTCAAATGTTAAAGCAGAATTAAAACACAAGATCCTCTAAATTTTGCTAATGAGGACATTAAAGAGAAGAACAATCATACCTTCACTCTTTCTTCAACAGATATTAAAAGACAAAAAATGTTTTATTTACTTCAAACTACCTTTCCCAAAACATAAGTTTCTCTATGTATATCAACAGAAATTAGGTACCTGTTTTCTGGGCAGAAACTTCAGGAGTTAAAAGGGTAGAACTACCCTGAAATTTTGTTCCAGAAATGTTTGGAGGTGTGGCATTACTTTCCCTTGAGGTATCTTTCCATAATGGTGTTAGAAGTTTAGCCTAAAATATAATATTTTTTAAAAGTGTTAACATTCATAACCATTCAAGACAAGCTGTCAAAAATTCCAAGACATTTATTTCCAATATCCTTTTAAAAAGTTTAAGTATTGGATTTGTTCCATTTGAAACTAAACACTAAGACTACAAGATCCCAGAGTAGAAAGCACATTAGGTCATATACAGAGGGTACCAAAAAAAATGTATACACATTTTAAGGAAAAAACTGCATTAAAATTGTAATACTCAATATACACCAATAACTAAAGATGAATACAAGTCATGTACATATATTTTTGGCACCGCCGGTATCAATTGATAATTCTAAATCAAAAATAACTGCACACCAAAGTTCTCCAAGTCTGGTCCCGGACCACAGCATCTGCAACACCTGGGAACCTGACAGAAATGCCAGTTCTCAAGCCTCACCTAAGACCTACTCAGTCAGAGCTCTGGGAACAGGACCCAGCAACCCGTGTTTTAACAAGTCATCTGGGTCACTCTTGTGACCAATAAAGTTAGTGAGAACCAGTGCTCTAAATCAGGAGTCAGCAAACTACAGCTCACTGCCTGTTCTGGAAAGAAACATTATTGGAACACAACACACCCGTTTGTTTAGGAATGTCCACGGCTGTTTTCCTGCTGCACTGCCAGAGATGAATAGTTGCCACAGAAACCATATAGCCCACAGAGTTGAAAATATTTACTCTCTGGCCCTTTACAGAAAATGTTTGCCGACCCCTGCTAAATTATTCTCTTCATGACTCCAACACAAAGAAGTGAATTCTGAATATGGAAATTTGTACAAAGTCAGCAATGCCCTCACTGAAAATCAGCAGAGACTTCTTATCACTGGCACACTTAAATTTATGGATTCTCAAAGCTTTGATGTTTCTTTCGTGCTTATTTAAAACAAAAAGACATGGTTACTAAAAAACTGTTCTTTTGGTCTATTTCTGATAACTCATTATTTCAGTTTGAACTATTCAACAAATATTTGGGCACTTACTCTGGCTCACAGGTTTAATCTATAAACAATCTCTGTCATTACAGAACCAGAGAGCCCCTTAGATTCACAGAGGGCAGCGATTCCCAGGCTGAAGGAAGGAGGCCGGCTGGGGGGCAGACAACTAGCTATGAATGGAACACTAACCACGGGTTGGTGATGCCCTCAGAATCCCAGCAGCCAGATAGGACAGGTCTCATTTAACAAGAAACAAAAGCCAACTTCTGAGAGGTAATTCAGCTAATCGCAGGAAAAATTAGGCTTTGAGTTGGTTTGGAGGACACTGGTGCTCATACTCTTAACTACTTTTCTATATAAAATAAGGATAATTGAAGGGAACTAAGAAACTTTGAGGGTTTAGTCAGTATTTATATAAGCTCGAAGGCATTTCCACCAGTTGCAAAATAAAGACTTAAAGGTTTAAATCATTAAAAGCTTTGGAAGTAACATGTCAACAAATTGAACACTAAGGGAAGAAATAAACCAAGAAGTTTATTTTAAAAAGTAAATTCAAAAGAGCATATATTTTCAGTTAATCAGAACAGCCCAGATTTTAAGCACTGTTATAATAAACATCTTTCAGCAACATTGGGGAACAATGAAAAAAAGATCCTAAATCATTACCTAAGATTCATACTAAATGTTTAGAAGTCTTTGCAGTTTCTGTTAACAGTGGTTTACATACTAGTAAAAGACTGCTCTATTATTCTCATATTCCTAAAAGTAGTTTGTTTTTTTGTTTTTTTAGAAATAAATGCAGTTTAACCCTAAACAGATCGACCTGTGTCATGCTAATGCCATAAGGGCACACGGGAGCCCCGATAAAGTTTACTTACTTGGTCTTTCTCACGGTCCCTGCCAAGATTGAGAGGGGAAAGTGGCAAAACTAAAATGAAAGGAAATAAGTGTACAATGGGTAAGTTTACATATGAGAAATACAAAAACTCATTTTTCCCTCTCCCAATTATACGTGTCCAGGCTAAAAGCCATTCCCATTTCCTACAACTAAGTCAAATGCTTGGTTCTGACGATCCCTTTAATAATTATTCAGCTGTGTTCCTCGGACACAGCCAGGGTTTCTCAGGGCACCACCAGTGCTTCTGGGCACAGCCAGACTTCCTGGACTTCTTAGGGTACCACTAGTTTCCCCGGGCACAGCTAGGATTTCTCAGGGCACTGCCACTTTCTCTGGGAACAGCCACACTTCCTGGACACAGCCAGGGCTTTCAGGGCACTGCCACTCTCTGTGGGCACAGCCACACTTCCTGGACACAGCCAGGGCTCTCAGGGCACTGCCACTTTCTCTGGGAACAGCCCGACTTCCTGGGCACAGCCAGGGTACCTTCAGGGCTCAGCCAGACTTCCTGGACTTCTTAGGGTACCACCTGTCTTCCTGGACACAGCCAGGGTTTCTCAGGGCACTGCCACTCTCTCTGTGCCTCTCAGGGTACCCTGCTGGAACAATAGCGACTCACAATCAAGGTGCTTACATATTCTCAATGGCGGACAGTCAAGAGACAAAAGCAAATATCCCCCAGTTCCACTAACAACAGTTCCCAATCAAACAGTCAAGCAGTCCATTAAATTAGGGATGGAAGGCAATTCCCCATAGTTCATAGTCATTCGCCAGGGCTGTCCTGGGGGTGAGGGACAACCTTGACCTCACCCGCATCTCCCACGGAGGACTCAGCAAGCGTTACCTCCTGGGACTACAAGTCCTGCATCCGGGCTGCCTGAGCAGGAACTTCCCCGGCCCACAGGGCTGCAACGACCTTCGCTTTCTCCGGCCTGTGCTGGTTGGGGAACCGTCCACATCTTTCCACCTCTCCACGGGGCTCCATCTCTGCAGCAGCTGCATGGCTTTTCCTGTGCTGGTGGGAGAACCGTCCACGTCCTCCCACCCCTCCACGGGGGTCCAGCTCTCCGGCAGCTGCTCCTCCTGGTCTTCCTCAGACTGAGTGTCCACATGCACAAACTGCTCCACCGTCCTTTGGAGAGCTTTGGCCGGCACCGTACCCTGCTCGCTGCGCCATTTGTCATGCGGGAGACCCTGCTGGGTCTCTGGTCCCGCTCCCCATACAAGAACGCAGGATATGGTGAGGCCAAAAAGGAACACCCACGGAGCCATAGGTAGGGGAGTCATACTAGTATATTCTCGCTGGCGGCACTATACTCTCACTGGAGGCTGGATCCACACTGTCCGCAAACCGCCATCCACGCTTGCCAGCCCAGCCGCCATCTTCTTGCTAGCCCCCATTATTCCTCTTCTCTTCTCTCTCTCTGCTAGCATACCCACAGCAGTTATATTAGTGGCCAATGGCTCACTGGTTACAGCTGACGGCCAACTAGCCACAGCTGATGGCCATGCAATCACAGTTGGCCATTTACTACCTGAGCCAGCACCTGTCTATGTGAGGCTGAGAGCCTGGAAACTGCTTTTTGGGGTTCTGTCCCCACACTCATCATACACTGAAAAATAAACACCTGCTGATTTACTTGAAAAATGACTTGAAAGAAGACGTGCACCAAACTTACTTTTTAAGCTACTTCTGGCTCTTGCCTTTTTCCGACCAGGATATGGTTTTAGGAATTTCCTTTCTTGGTTGTTGGTCCAAGATAGTTCACTGGTACTAGTACTTGAATCTTGATTACTCTCTGAGAAGAGGTGTTTCCTATAATGAAACTTCTACAAACCCAGATGATAAATGAGAACTATTAAAGGGTGCTAGTACCCTTTATATACAATTAAACAGACCACTACAGTGTGAGACGAAAGAGAAGTATCTCCTTCTAAAAGACAGGGTCTCTCACACAATAAAAAGGCCCAGAAGTAAGGAGGGGAAGAAAAAGGAGAAACAGGTTATTTCGTTAGTCAATTCTCAACCAAGCCGCTGTTGTAAAGGATGAGAAAATCCTCTCTAATCAAATACTTGCAACTAACGAGATGCTAGGTCACTGCTCAAAAGCTGATGCTCCTTAATATCATGTCAACACTATAACTTCAAAATATTAACCTGAACAACAAAAGCAAGTATAAAACTAATTTTTACAAAGATATGCTTGTCTACATTTTAGAAGAACTAAAATAAAAACAAGAGAGTTACTCCTATTTGAACCTTAAAGGCTTTGAAATTAAGCTTGGACTATAAAGGTTAGATTTTTAGGACAAACGTAATCTGTTCTGCTGGATTATTCAACTGTACATTGATATTTACACATATACTAAGTCTTTTTCTGTTTTTGGATTCACTTTTACAAATGCTGTTAATGAAAATGTTTATGCTCAATTTTAACATGCAATTTGTTTTGATTTTAACAAAACGCATACTCTATTTGAGCCCTGTCTGTGGTGTCCTTCCAGGAGCCCAGTCCTTAAACTGCCATGACTCTACAGGGGCTCCACCATTCAGCTTGCAACACCTCATTCTCATGTCAGGCCAGGGAGGATTCACATGAATCCAAATGTATTAAGTGGTGACAGTATCCCACATACTCTTTTCAAACTGATACACATCAGCTAGAAGATACACACTGTGCCTGGAATGGCAAAGTGTGGAGTCAGCTTAGGGTGAGAACCAGCCTCACCCCTATTTATGATACCACAACCCATAACTTTTAAGATGGGTGATGGTGAACTATCTATTTTTCAAATGAATTTATTTTTAAAGATCCAATTGAAAATGCTTAGCAGTTCACCATTTGTAAAGAAGCTCATTTATTAAAGGAAATTTGTGAGCCAGACCTATCTGTATCTTACTCTTATGAGAATAATAAAAAAGGTTAGAGGGACCCTCACATTTGTTCCAGAGTTCCTTACCCCAGTATTGTAACAAGCAAGCATCACTTCATTTAATGCATCCAATTAACACATCACACAGCAAGGCTTTCCCAGTTTCTTTAGTTTTATAAAGGTGTTGAAAGTTATTTACAAAAAGACAAGTATCCAGAGCAGTCATTTTAAAATTTGGCTGCGTATTATAATAGAATCACCAGAAAAGGGCTTTTTAAAAAATCCCAATGCCTGAGCTTTACCCAGGACCAATTAAGTCAGAATCACTGGAGAAGGGATCCAGGCTTTAGTATTTTCATCAGCTCCCCTGGTGATTACAGTTAGAAGCCTGGGCAGTGGAAAATAAGTACCATTCCTAAAAGCAAAACAAAAGGAGCCTTATCTCATTTGTTTGAAGCTCATGATCTCAAATTTTTTTTAAATTTCATTTAATGTTCATAATAGAGATATTTTTCAAATGCACTGACTACAGACTTAGAGCACTGATCTTACCAAAGTGGGGGCAAACCGGAGAAGTGTAAGTTGGTGGACACAGGGACAAAACCATGTCACTAACTCAAAGTGAAACATTTCTTTTCAATTCATTAGCACTTCTGCTTCTATTCAAGATAAATCTCAAGTGCTAGTAGGTCTTTCAACTTCTCTTCTGCTTACTAATCTTTATTTAAACAGCAAGAAAAGGCTCTAGCCAGAAAGTCTAACAAGTAAAAGTAAAGTTCGGTATGATAACTTTGTTATTTTCCATTGTATATATTTGGGGGCTTACCTACTATTTGTTACAACTAATACTGATTTTCCATTTGAAAGTGAAATAATTCTGGGATTCTGGTCAAGATGGCAGAGTAGGTAAAGGGTGTTCTCACCTCCTCTCCTGACTCCATCAAAATTACAACTAAACTACAGAACAACCATTACTGAGAATGACCTGAGGTCTAGCTGAACAAAAGTCCTACAACTAAGAATATACAAAAGAAGCCACATCAAGACTGGTAGGAGGAGCAGAAGCATGGAACAGGCTTGTCCCACACACATGTGTGGCAGTTAAAAACTGGGAGGGGTATCTTGGCTGCAGAAGTCCCATTGAGGAGCAAGGGGTCCCACCCCCACACCTGGCTATCCAGCTCAGGATTCCAGTAACAGGAAGAAAAGTCCCCATAACTTCTGGCTGTGAAAACCAGCAGAGATTGTGGCTGAGTAAGACAGAGGGTGGCTAGAATCCCAAACATTCCTCTTAAAGGGCCCACACATGGACTTACTCACTGATGGATTCACTCACTCTGAGCTCCAGCACTGGGGCAGCAGCTGGAAAGGCACCAGGGATCTATGGGGTGCAACTGAATTATCTGGCTTCATGGTGAAGGCTGGAGGGGCAGCTTTCTCCCAGACAGAAGTGCTGGTAGAAGCCACTATTCCTTTGTTGAGCCTTCCTCCTTCCCAGTGTGCAGACATAGGCAGCCACCATATCTGAGTCTCCATCAACCTGGCTAACAATGGTTGTCTCACCCTGGTGATTCCCTGAGACCCCCCAAACCACACAACGTGCGAGGCTACCCAAGCCTCTTCCAGTGGCTTTTCCATACAAATGGCTCATCGTGGTTCATGCAGCAGACTTTCATAAAATTTCTCAAAGGTTCATGAACCCCAAACAAGGGGCATCTAGCATCAGTGTGTCCCCTACCTCTTGCTAAGCAGCCCCAAGCCTGGCACTAGTGACAGCTGGCCTCAGTTCAAGGATTGGTCTCCCCAGGTACCACCCAACTCCAAGTGGATGGTGGCCATTTGCATATTGCTTTTTGGCTCATTCCAGGAGGCCTTGAAGGTGGCACACCTGATGGCTGGCTTCAGATTGAGCTGGAATACCATCCAATTGCCTCCATAGATGACACAGCCAAAGGGCAGACTGAGCAGGCACCAGACAAGAGCCCTGCTAAAGCAAATCCTGCTCCATAGGGTCAGCCTCTGCACAATAGCCCCTCCACTGTAGTCATGTCCAGTCTTCACAACCAATCAGCCTGAGGGTCAAATCCTCCCACTGACATGCAAACAGCAACCAAGGCTCAACTACAACAGGAGGGCACACACAACCCACACAAGGGACACACCTGAAGCACCTGGGTCACATGACCAGGGAGGCTGTACCACTGGGCCTCACAGCACACCTACTACATAAGGCCACTGTACTAAGATCAGGAGACATACCAGCTCTACCTACTACATAGAAACAAATACAGAGAAGAAGTCAAAATGGGGAGACAAAGATACATGTCCCAAATGAAAGAACAGAGCTCCAGAAAAAGAACTAAACAAAATGAAGACAAGCAATCTACCAGACTCAGAGTTCCAAACACTGGTTATAAGGATGCTCAATGATCTCAGGGAGAACTTGAACAACAAGATAAGAAACATAAAAATGGTGATAGAAAACAAAGAACCCGTCAGAAATAAAGACCACATGGGCCGGCCCGGTGGCTCAGGCGGTTGGAGCTCCGTGCTCCTAACTCCGAAGGCTGCCAGTTCGATTCCCACATGGGCCAGTGGGCTCTCAACCACAAGGCTGCCAGTTCAATTCCTCAAGTCCCGCAAGGGATGATGGGCTCTGCCCCCTGCAACTAAGATTGAACATGGCACCTTGAGCTGAGCTGCCTCCCGGATCGTTCAGTTGTTGGTTGGTTGGAGCACGGGCTCTCAACCACAAGGTTGCCAGTTCAATTCCTCGACTCCCACAAGGGATGGTGGGCAGCGCCCCCTGCAACTAAGATTGAACACGGCACCTTGAGCTGAGCTGCCACTGAGCTCCCAGATGGCTCAGTTGGTTGGAGTGCGTCCTCTCAATCACAAGGTTGCCAGTTCGACTCCCGCAAGGGACAGTGGGCTGCGCCCCTGCAACTAGCAACGGCAACTGGACCTGGAGCTGAGCTGCGCCCTCCACAACTAAGACTGAAAGGACAACAACTTGAAGCTGAACAGAACCCTCCACAACTAAGATTGAAAGGATAACAACTTGAGTTGAGGGGAAAAAAAAAAAGTCCTGAAGTACACACTGTTCCCCAATAAAGTCCTGTTCGCCTTCCCCAATTAAAAAAAAAAAAAAAAAAGAAATGAAGAACACAATAACTAAAATAAAGGATACATTAGAGGAAATCAACAGATTAGATGAAGCAGAGGATCAAATCAGCAATTTAGAAGATAAGGTAACATAAAACACCCAATCAGAACAGCAAAAAGAAAAAAGAATCCAAAATAATAATGATAATAATGAGCATCAAGCATACCAACATTCGCATCATAGGGGTACCAGAAGGAGAAGAGAGACAGCAAGGAACTGAAAACCTATTTGAAGAAATAATGATGGGAAACTTCTCTAACCTGGTGAAGGAAATAGATATACAAGTCCAGGAAGCTCAGAGAGTCCCAAACAAGATGAACCAAAGAGGCCCATATCAAGACATATTATAATTAAAATGCCAAAGGTTAAAAACAAAGAAAAAATCTTAAAAGCAGCAATAAAAAAGCAGTTAGACCTTTGAGAGAGCTCCCGTAAGACCATGAGCTGATTTCTCAACAGAAACTTTGCAGGTCAGAAAGAATTGGCATAAAATATTCAAAGTGATGAAAAGCAAGGACCTACAACCAAGATTTCTCTACCCAGCAAAGCTATCATTTAGAATTGAAGAACAGATAAAGTGCTTTCCAGACAAGGAAAAGCTGAAGGAGTTCATCACCAAACTAGTATTACAAGCAATGTTAAAGGGACTTCTTTAAAAAGAAGGAAGAAAAAGATGAAAAATATGAATAAAATGGCAATAACTACGCGTACATATCTATCAACAATTATTTTAAGTGTAAGTGGATTAAATGCTCCAATCAAATGACTTAGGGTATCTGAATGGATAGAAAAACAAGACCCTTACATATACTGCCTACAAGAGACTCACTTCAATTGAAAGACACAACCAGACTGGAAAGTAAAGAGATGGGAAAAAGATATTTCATGAAAATGGAAACAAACAAGCAAAAAAATATGGAGAAGCAATAGTTATACCAGACTTGAAAACAAAAACTATAACAAGAGTCAAAGAAGGACCCAGTAATCCCACTCCTGGGTATTTACCCTAAGAAACCCAAAACACGACTTTGAAGGGACATGTGCACTCATATGTTCATTGCAGCATTATTTACAATATGGAGCCAAGATACGGAGGCAACCTGGGTGTCCATCAATGGAGGAATGGATGAAGAAGAGGTGGTACATATATACAATGGAATATTATTCAGCCATAAAAAAGAATGCAATCTTGCCATCTGCAACAACATGGATGGACATAGAGGGTATTATGCTGAGTGGAGTAAGTTGGATAGAGAAAGACAAATACATATGATTTCATTTATATGTGGAACCTAAAAAACAAAATAAACAAACAAAACAAACAAATTCATAGATACAGAGAACATTTTGACGATTGCCAGATGGGAGGGTGGTTAGGGGGATGGATGAAAAAGGAAACGGGATTAAGAAATACAAATTGATAGTTATAAAATAGTCATGGGGAGGTAAAGTACAGCATAATATAGTCAATGATATTGTAATAACTATGTATGGTGTCAGATGGGTACTAGATTTACTGGCAGATGACCTCATAAGTTATATAATGTCTAATCACTATGTTGTACACCTGAAATTAATATAATATTGTATGTATACTGTAACTGAAAAAAATTTTAAAGTATTGAAAAAAGTGAAATAATTCCTTTTAAAATAAGTTCAAAATAAATTTGAGAAAAATAGAGATAAAGAGCAGAGTGATGACAAATTTTGAAGATGGTATGCAAATAACTAAAATTTGGGAAGCATTGCCCACAAACAAAAGTTAGTTCATTACCGACATTCTTGTTTCTTGATTTCTGTCACCCTTGAAAGCAGAATCTTTCCTAAAAGAAAATAGCAAATTAATGGAACGTAACCCCATCACCTTCTCCTTCCCTCACTTCACAGCCCTAACTTTTTTTGCCTTCACGTGCTCTTTGTCTGATGTGAGCCCAGCACATGGGAAGTACCCCATCTGGCAGACAAACATCTTACCTTACATTTCCATAGATCTTGTGCCTGACAACAACTGGTTATTTAAAACAAATCAAAGCTTTGTTGAACCCGTCTCTGTCAGGCCCATAAAGAGGAAGGCAGGGTGAGATCAAGGAAGCATCAAGCTGTGGCAAAGCTGCAGAGCAGTGCTTCCTGTCTGCCTCTACCTCAGAATCCACTGGGGTGCTATAAAAAATAGCTTCCCTGATGGCCAATGATGTTGAGCAGCTATCTTTTCGTGTACCTGTTGGCCATTTGTATGTCTTCTTTGGAGAAATGTCTATTCAAATCCTTTCTCCATTTTTTCAATAAGGTGATTTTTTAAATTTTGGCTGCTGAATTGTAGGAGTTCTTTATATATTTTGGGTATTGACCCCTTTTGTGGTTTGTTATTATTAAAAAAACGTAATCTAAGTGTTGATGAATATGTGGAGAAATTGGAAAACTTGCACACTGTTCACAAGAATGTAAAAGGGTGTAGCTGCCATGGAAAAGAGTATGGAAATTCTTCAAAAAGTTAAAAATAGAACTACTATATGATATAGTAATCCCATATATCCAATGGAATTCAAATCAGGATCTTGAAGGGAAATTTTCACTCCCATGTTCACTGCAGTATTATTTACAATAGCCAAGATATGGAAACAATCTAAATGCCCATTGATGGATGAATGGATAAACAAAATGTGGCATATACATACAAAGGAATACTAGTCAGCCTTTAAAAAGAAGGAAATCCTGCAATACAAAACAACATGGATGAGCTTGGATGACATCATGCTAAGTGAAATATGCCAGTCACAGAAGGACAAATATTGCATGATTCCACTTATATAAGGCATTTAAAATAGTCAAACTCATAGAAAGGGAGAATAGAATGGTGACTTCCAGGCATGGAAGAAAGGGGAAAATGTGGAGTTGCTATTGAACAGTTATAAAGCTTCAATTATGTAAGATAAACAAGTTCTAGAGATTTGTTGTATAACATTGTGCCTATAGTTAACAATACTATATTGTGCACTTAGAATTTTGTTAAGAGAGTAGAGCTCATGTTAAGTGTTCTTATCACAATAAAAAAAGAGAATGAAACAGCTAACGCACTCCCATTTCCAGGCAACCATTGATCTACTTTCTGTCTCTAGATTAGTTTGCGGTTTCTAGTACTTCATGTAAATGAAATCATACAATATGTAGTCTTTTTTTTCAGGGGTGGGGAAGGGTCTGGTTTCTTTCATTTGGCATAATTATTTGGAGATTCATTCATGTTGTATATATTAATAGTTAATTATTTTTTATTTCTGAGTGGCTTTCATTGTGTGGATATAACAAAATGTATTTATCCATTCATCTATTGGTGGACATTTGGGTTTCCAGTTTGGGCTGTTTCCAGCTTGTTACAAATAAAGCTACTAAAAACATTAATGTACATCCCTTTGTGTGGACATATGCTATCATTTCTCTTGAGTAAATACCTATGATAAGAATAGCTGGCCATAATATGTGTATACTTAACATTTTAAGAAACTACCAGCAATGTATAAGAGTTTCAGTTGCTCCACATTCTCACCAACTTGGTACAGTCTTTCTAACTTTAGATATTCTAATAAAGATGGTAAATTTTATGTTATATGTACTTTAGCACAATTTAAAAAATATAATTAAACATTTAAAATTGTACTCACTAGTTCTAGTAGTCTTTTGTAGATTTCACTGAATTTTCTACTTACCGTGTTTCCCCAAAAATAAGACCTAGCCAGACAATCAGCTCTAATGGCTTTTGGAGCAAAAATTATAGTAAAATAAGACCGCACATAATATAACATATATAATACCAGGTTTTATATTAATTTTTGCTCCAAAAGACGCATCCATAAGTCCAGCTAGGTCTTATTTTCGGGGGGAAACGGTAGATGATTATATCACCTACAAATACAGTTTTTCTTCTCTCTTTCTGATCTGAATGCTTTTTAGTTCTTTTTCTTGCCTTATTGCACCAGCTAGACATTCAATTACAATGCCAAATTGAAGTATTGGAGCAGATATTCTTGCCTCATACCTGATTGTAGAGAAATGCATTCCGTCTTTCATCATTAAGTACATTATTAGCAGTAGGTTTTTCATAGTTGCCCATTAATAAATTAAGGAAGTTCCTTTTTATACCTAGCTTCCTGAGAATTTTTAATCAGGAACAGATATTGAATTTTGTCAAATATTTTTTTCTATATTGACTAAGATAACATTTTTGTTTTTGTTTCCTAACATAATAAATTACCTGATTTTTTTTACTGTTTAATCAAACTTGCTGTCCTGGAATAATTTTTTTTATATTGTTATATTTGATTTGCTAAAATTTTGTTAAATGTTTGACATCCATGTTCATAAGCGCTACTGGCCTATAGTTTTCTTATAATATCTCTATCCAGTTTTGATATTGGGTTAATGCCAGTCTCATAGAATCAGTTCATAAGTATTTCCTCTTCTTTGATTTTCTGGAAGATTTATGTAGCATCGGTGTTATTTCTTTCTAACCTCTTTGGTAGAATTTATCAGTGAATCTATATAAGTCTGGAGTTTTGTGTGTGTGAAGGTTTTCAACAATGAATTCCATTTCTTTAAAAGATATGGGGCTATTCAGGTTATCTGTTTTTTTCTTGAGTGTGTTTTGATAGTTCATGTGTTTTGGAAAATTTGTACTTTTCATTGAAGTTGTCTTTTTTTGGCATACATTTATTCCTAACATTCTCCTACCAACCTTTTAATATTTTTAATCCATATTGATGTTATCTCTCTCATTCCTAAGATTGCTAATTTTTGCCTTCTCTTTCTTCCTAACCACTCTGCCTAGTGGTTTGTCAATTATATTTATCAAAAAGAAGGAAATACCTAGGAATAAATTTATCCAAGGAGGTAAAAGAACTGTACACTGAAAACTATAAAACATTGATGAAAGAAACTGAAAAAAGATATAAACAATTGGAAATACATTCCATTTATAGGTTGGTAGAATTAATATTGTTAAAGATGTCCTTACTACCCAAAGCAATCTCAGATTCAATGCAATCCCTAGCAAAATTCCAATGGCACTTTTCATAGAAATAGAAAACACAATCCTAAAACATAATGGAACCAAAAAAAGTGCCAAACCTCAAAAACAATTTTGAGAAAGAAGAAAAAAACTAGAGACATCACACATCCTGATTTCAAACTCTACAATAGTAATCAAAACAGTATGGTACCAGCATAAAAACAGGCACACAGACCAATGGAACAGATTCAAGAGCCCAGAAATAAACTCTCACATATATGGTCAACTAATATTAGACAAGGGAGCCAAGAATACTCAACGAGAAAAGAACAATCTCTTCAATAAATGATACTAAGGAAACTGAACAACCACCTGCAGAAGAATGAAACTGAACTCCTTTCTTACAGTACTCACAAAAATTAACTCAAAATGGTTTTAAGACTTAAATGTAAGACCTAAAACTATAAAACTCCTAGAAGGAAACACACTGAAAAATCTCCTTGACATTATTTGTCTTTACAATGATTTTTTGGATTTGACACCAAATGTACAAGCAACAAAAGCAAAAATAAATAATTAGAACTACATCAAACTAAAATGGTTCTATACGCTAAAAGAAACGATCAACAAAATAAAAAAGCAGCCCACAGAAAGGGAGAAAATATTTGCAAATCCAAAATATATGGAGAACTCATACAACTCAATAGCAAAAAAAATCCAACTACAAAATGGGCAGAGGGTTTGAATAGACATTTTTTTCAAAGGAGATATTCAAATGGCCAACAGGTACATGAAAAGGTGCTCAACATTACTAATGATTAGGGAAATGCTAATCAAAATCATAATTGGATACTACATCACACCTGTTAGAATGGCTATGAGAGAGAGAGAGAGACAGAGAGAGAGAGAGAGAGACAGAGAGAGAGAGAGAGAGACAGAGACAGAGAGAGAAGAGAGAGAGAGAACAAATCTGACAAAAATGGGGAGAAAAGAGAACCTTGGTGCATTATTGGTGGGAATGTAAATTGGTAAAGCCACTATTGAAAGTTATTCAGCCAATAAGGAAGTTCCTAAACAATTAAAAATAGAACTACCATATGATCCAGCAATTCACTTCCAGGTAGTATATGTCCAAAGGAAACAAAATCACTATTCCTAAGAGATAACTGCACTCTCATGTTAAGCGAAGCATTATTTACAATAGCCAAGACAGGGAAAGAATCTAAGTGTCCATCTTAGATAAATGGATGAAGAAGATGTGGTTTATATATACAATGGAATACCATCCAGCTATAAAAAATAAAGAAATCCTTTACTTTAGACAACATGGGTGGACCCTGAGGGCATTATGCCAAGTGAAATAAGTCACACAGAGAAAGACAAATATTGTATGATCTCACTTGGACTGGAATTACACACACACACACACAGACACAGACACACACACACACACACACACACACACACACACACACCAAAAAAAAACATAGAAAAAGAGATCACATTTGAGGTTATGAAGCAGGGAGTGGGGGTGGGGGCATTAAATGAAAATGGTCAAACAGTCAAACTTACTTAAAGTTATGAGTAAGTACTAGAAATGTAAGGTCCAACATGATGACTTTAGTTAACACTGCTGTATGGCATATTTGAAAGTTGCTAAAAGAATAAATTGTAAAAGTTCTCATCAAAGAAAAAAATACTTTGTAACTATATGAGGATAGTTACCACCTTACTGTGGTAATCATTTCTCAATATACATATGTCAGCTCATTCTGTGGCTCATCTTAAACTTATACAGAGCTACATAACAATTATACCTCACTAAAACTGAAAAAAAAGAATCAGTATATAATCTGGCTCTGCATGAACATCAATAAGAAGTTCAAAGTAATACGTTCACTTATATAGTATAACATGTGTCATGTTCACTACTGTTTCTGGGGATGCATCATAGGAGTGAAGAAAAAAAGCTGTTTCCTTCTTGTACTTTACCGGAAATTAAGTATTTAAAATGTGCACAGCAACTAAAATTCTATCAGCTAGAGTATGAAAAAATTATGAAGCAGGTTTAACAAGCTTGTAGGGTGTAAGATCAATGTACATAAATCAACTGCATTGTCATAGAATAAATTAGAAATTAAAATTTTAAGAATTATTTATAATAGCAAAGAATATGAAATACTTAGGTATAAATTTAGCAAAATATATGTAACATATACGTACTGAAAACTAAAAAAACATTACTGAGAAAAAAGTCCTAAATAAATGAAGAGCTATAGCAGGTTTATGAGACAAAGAAACATTATTATGATAATAATTCTTCCAAAATTGATCTATATATTCAACATAATCCCAGTCAAAATCCTAGCAGATTTTTTTATAAAGTAGATTCTAAAATTTATATGGAAATGTATAGTCAAAACAACTTTGAAACAAAATTGACAAAGCTGGAAGACTAACATTAGCTCATTTCCAAATGAGATACAATAGTTAAGATAGTAAAGCTACACTAATTCAGACAGTATGTAAATATAGACAAATAGATAAAAGGAACAGAATATAGAGTCCAAAAATAGATCTACACATATATGGTCAATTGATTTTTTTCAACAAAGGTTCCAGGGAAATTCAGCGGGGGTGGGCAGAGAATAACTGTTTCAATAAATGGTCTGGAACAATTGGACAGTCATAGGAAAGAAAGAAAAAAGGAAGGGAGGGAAGTAAGGGAGGAAAAGGAGGGAAAGGAGGAAGGGAGGGAGGAAGGAGAGAGGAAGGGAGGGGAAGGAGGAAGGAAAAAGGACCTCTACTGTTACCTCACACAATATACAAAAATTAACATGAAATTACTCATAAACTGAAATAATATCTAAAACTACAAAAATTCTAGAAGAAAACATAAGAAAAATAATACCAATTATGAGTTTGCCTAAGATTTCTTAAGCATGTCACAAAAAAGCATAAAGTATAAAAGAAAAATAAATATATTGGACTTTATAAAAATTTTAAACTTTTGCTCTTTAAAGACACTGTTGGGCCGGCCCTGTGGCTCAGGCGGTTAGACCTCCATGCTCCTAACTCCGAAGGCTGCAGTTCTATTCCCACATGGGCCAGTGGGCTCTCAAACACAAGGCTGCCGGTTCGATTCCTCGACTCCTGCAAGGGATGGTAGGCTCCGCCCCCTGCAACTAAGATTGAACACGGCACCTTGAGCTGAGCTGCCTCCCAGATGGCTCAGTTGGTTGGAACGTGCCTTCTCAACCACAAGGTTGCCGGTTCGACTCCCGCAAGGGATGGTGGGCTGTGCCCCCTGCAACTAGAAACAGCAACTGGACCTGGAGCTGAGCTGCGCCCTCCACAACTAAGATTGAAAGGACAACTTGACTTGGAAAAAAGTCCTGGAAGTACACACTGTTCCCCAATAAATTCCTGTTCCCCTTCCCCCCCAAAAAAGACACTGTTATAAAAATAAATAAGTTACAAATAGGAAGAAAGCATATACAAAACACATATCTGGCAAAGGACTTGTATGCATAATATATAAGGAACTCTTGTAACTCAATAATAAGAAAGCAAATGATCAGTGATTGTTGTTGGGGGGGGGGGTGAAGATGGGCAGGAGAATGGGATTTTTCAAAGGGGCAGGAGGAAATTCCTGGTAATGACGGATATGGTCATTATTTGTTTGTGGTGATGGTTCCTGGTTGTAGACACATCAAAACTCATCAAATTATACACTTTAAATATGTACAGTTTATTTTATTTCAATTATATCTCAAAGTCATTAAAAAAAAAATCACTTGTCCTAGGACCTATTCTTCAGAGACCTACATGGAAGTGGCAAATAAATTAATGCCAGTGATAAATGTTTGCTGGCTGGGGATATTCAGTGTTCCGCTGCAGAAAAAGACATCACCAAAGATAACCCTGTGGGTGTAATAGTAGAGACCCGTAGGTCAGAACATTCCAGTACTGCTCAAATCATTCTATAGAAAACTGCACACAATGCTCTCTCCTTGTGTGGGGCATGGCCAGATGCAGGAAATGGGGAAACCTGGACAGTTGACTTGTACATTAACTAGTCACGTCACAAGCAATCTACAGGATTTATTAGTTTTGAAAATCACTTACCTGGATTTGTCATTTAATTGAGAAACTGGAATTTTTACTGATGGTTCTTGTAAATCTGAAGAATACTCGTGTTCTGAAGTAACTTCTAATGGTGAAAATTAAAAACAGAAATTGTTAAGCTTCTCAACTAAGTATTTACATATAAATATACCACTCAAGTCTTATTTATGATAGATTTAAAAATCTGACCTTGTTGTGTATCACTCAGTTGCAATTTTTCAGGTGAACTATCAACTGTCTTTGTTTGCTGCAGAAAAAAATATGTATTTAATTATGGCACCTTTGAAACCCTCTTTTGAAATTCTTTTGGAGCCACTTAACTCCTCCAAAGAAAAGCATTTCCACTGAATAGTAAGATATCAGGCTCTTTGTTTATTAGACTTGGCGCCAAATGACTGTTGGTTGTTCCAATAAATTAATATCCACCCTCAGGAGAAGATTGGCCACTCTCAAAGATAATCAGTGTTGCAAAGTTACTAAGGGAAAAATCAAAGGAAAACTTACTAAAATGTTTTCAATAGCATCAGAATTGTTGGGATAAGTATGCAGCTTCCCCAGGAGACCAATTATCTGGAAGAATAATCTTTGGTATGCTTGTTTTTTAAAAAAATCATTACATTCCCATCACGCTTCTGTATGTGTCCAGGTAATCAAATATAAGAAAAGGAGAAAGGGGCAGAATATCTCTATTAGCTAGGCAGGATGTTAGGTGCTGTACATACATTCTGGTTTTAATCCTCAGTTCCACAAGATAAGACCAGTAGACAGAATTGTTGAAAAACTCCCAGAGACCCTATTGCTCCTGATTCCCTTCATCCTCAAAGAGCTTAGCGATAAGCAAGGGCCAAGGAGTCCACAGCAAGTATCCTCAGAGCTTCTGGAAGAATGTGGTGAGGAGGTGATAATATCCTAGAAAAATTTTCAACTGTTCAAAATAAATAAAATAAAACCTTTCAAGGCACAAAGAGGCTTTGTGTCCTACATAATTACGACAATGACACGTGAAAAGGAAGAACTAGGATTAGAACTCAGAATTCTCAACTCTTATTACATGGCGTGTAAAAGATCAATCCTTCTGCTGGATTAAACATTCACATCAAAACCCAACAAGGAGTTCTGGTTCAAGATGGCAAGGTAGGAAGATGCTGAACTCACCTCCTCCCACAGACACACCAATCTTCAGCTGTATATAGTATAATTTCCTCTGGGAAAAAAGCCCTAAATCTAGCTGAATGATTCCTACACATCAGGTGAAAAAGAAAAACTCACATCGAAGCAGGCAGATGTTGAGACACAATCGGACATCAACCCCACCACCAGCATGGCAACCCAAAATTGGGAAGAAACTCAGAACCCCAAATTTCTCCCTGAGGAGCAAAGGGTTTGAACCCCACATCTGGTACTCCAACTTTTAAGACCTGCACCTGAGAGATAAGCCCCCCAAAATCTATTAATAGCTTTGAAAACAAGCAGGGCTTGAATCCAGGAGACCCACAAGGCCATAACAAACTGAGAAACAACTCTTAGAGGGCTTGTACATGTGGACTCACCTGCCCCAGGGCCCAACATGGAGGCAACCAACTGGAAAGTGTACATTCTTTCTGTAAAAGAGGCTTACTTGCTTATCTTAAGGCATCAGTCTCAGAGGCAGGCATCTAACTTAACATACATCTAGGGGCCTTACATAATACTCTCTGGGGACAGAGGCCAGAAAGCACCACCTTACACTCTTCCTTTGCCTTCTCTAGCTTGCCAATGTCTCCTGAAAAGGAGTTTGTATCCTCATCTTGTTCCCTGATTTTTGCAGCTGCCACACAGGGGATACATCTAAATTGCCTGGCTCTGGTGCCCAGTGGGGCTTAAACTTATGGGTCCCTCAGGACTGTAACCAATGAAAAAAAGAGTTCTTAACCATCTATGATCCTCAGGACACAGCAGAGATACAACACTGAGATGTACTGCCTTCCTGTGAAAGAGGCCTATTCGCTTATCTTCGTAGGGCCGACTGTAAGCCTCTCCAGAGACCTTGGAGGGCAGGTGCTATCTGCACACTCCCCCTCTTCTGTGCTCCAGAGCACCAGAATCTCCCAGAGGGCAGCATGTACATGCATCTGGTGCCTCAGTTTTGGTGGCTGCCACCCAGGGTACACCCCTTGATTGTCTGGTTCTGAAGGCCAGCAGGGCTTCCAGTCCTGTGTCCCATAACAACTTGAGTTCTTGGCTGGCTACCACCTCCAGGGCACAGCACACACAGCAGACTAAAACATACCCCTGGTCTGCCTTTGAAAAAGGCCTGTTTGTTTGTCCTAAAGCTCTGGCCAGAGGGGCAGATTTCTGGTTGGGCACATGTCTAGGGGCTACTCCAAAACAAAAGCGAGTGGATGCCAATTTTGTACTCACCCTCTGCCTCACTATAGCTCACCAGTATCTCCCAGAAAGGAGTTCATACTGTCACTAGGCACTTCAATTTTTGTGGCTGTCATTCAGGGGACACCTCTAGATCACCTGGCTCTCGTGGACAGAGGGGTTTGCACTCGCAATACCACCAGACTGTACATATTTGCATACTTTAAAAGCTGGTGCCTGACAGTCTGGTTTCCAATCACCCTGAATCTAGATGCTGACTGAGATCCTCCCCTTTAGGACACTGACAGCTCTTGGCATAACCTCAAATACTGGGAGTCACTAAAATTAAAAGAAGTTGCTCAGACAGTCACAAAGGATTGAGAGACAACCAAGAGCTAGGACAGGGTTGAGCAATAAGTTTCATCTCCTTATGAGACCACTCCTTCAGATAGGGAGAGGTGGCTGTTTTATATAATGCATAGAAACTAACACAGAGAGTCAAGGAAAATGAAGAAACAAAGGATGTGTTCCAAATGAAAAGAAAATAAACCTCCGAAAAAGACCTTAATGAAAAGGAGATAAGTGATTTACCTGGTAAACAGTTCAAAATAATAGTCATAAAAATGCTTACCAAACTTGGGGCAATAATGTATGAATACAGTGAGAACTTCAACAAAGACTTAGGAACTATAAGAAAGTGCTAAATAGAAGTCATAGAACTTAAGAACACAATAACTAACCCCCCAAAAGATATACTAAGGGGTTCAACATCAGACTAGATGAAACACAAGAAAGAAACAGTGCACTTGAAGACAGGGCAGGGCAGTAAAACTCACCCAATCAGAGCAGTAAAATGAAAAAAGTGAGGACAGAATAAGGGTCTTATGGGACAACATCAGGTGAACAAACATTCACATTATAGGGGTCCCAGAAGGAGAAGAGAGACAGGGACAGAAAGTTTATTTCAAGAAATAATAGCTGACAACTTCCCTAACCTGGGGGAGGAAACAGACATCCAGATCTAGGAAGCCCAAAGAGGTTCAAAAAAAACAGAATCCAAAGAGATTCACACTAAGACACATTAAAGTATCAAAAGTTAAAGACAAGAATAAAATTTTAAAAGCAGCAAGAGAAAAACTTGTTACATACCAGAGAAACTTCATAAGACTATCAGTTTTCTCAACAAAAATTTTGCAGGCCAAGGGTGTAACACAATATATTCAAAGCGCTGAATTTAAATACTTCCACCCAAGAATACCCTGCCCAGCAAAGCTGTCATTCAGAGTTGGACAGATAGTATTCTAGACAAGTAAAAGCTAAAGGAGTTCATCACTACTAAACTGTCCTTACAAAAAACTGTTAAAGGGACTTCTTTAAGCTTAAATGAAAGGGTGCTAATTAGTAACAGGAAAATATGTGAAACTATAAATTTCACTGGTAAAGGTAAATATATAATAAAATTCAGAATAATCTAATATTATAAGGTAGTGTGTTAATTACTTATAAAGATCGTATGAAAGTTAAAAGACAAAAGTAGTAAAAATAACTATTACTACAATACTTTGTTAAAGGATACTTAAGCTAAAGAGATGCAAATTCAAAAAAATAAAACATGGAGGGCAAGTAAAAATGTACAGCTTTAAAATGTAATCAAATTCAAATTATCAACTTAAAAATAAACTGTTATTGTTTTATGTAAGTCTCATGGTAACTACACAGCAAAAACCTACAGGAGATAAAAAAAAGGAAGGAAGGAAGGAAGGAAGGAAGGAAGGAAGGAAGGAAGGAAGGAAGGAAGGAAGAAAGAAAAAGGAATCTAACCACTGCAGGAAATCACAAAATCACACAGAAACAGAGCAACAGAAGAAAAAGGCAGCAGAGGAAGTACAAAACAACTAGAAAACAATGAACAAAATGGTGATTAGTGTATACCTATTCATAATTACTTTAAATGTAAATGAATTCAATTCTCCAATCAAAAGACACAGAGGTCTAAATGGAAAAAACAAACAAACAGAAGACCCATCTATATGCTGCCTAAAACAGACTCACTTCAAATGTAAGGACACACACAGACTAAAAGTGAAGGGATGGAAAATATATTCCATGCAAATGGAAACCAAAAGAAAGCTGGGGTAGCTATATTTATATCTGACAAAATAGATTTTAAGACTAAGACTGTAATAAGAGATGAAGAAGATCATTACAATAATGATAAAGGAGTCAATCCAACAACAGGATATAAAAATTTTAAGTATTTATGCACGTAACATAGGAGTACCTACATATATAAAGCAAATGTTAACAGATCTAAAGGGAGAAATAGACAGAAACTGCATATTTAAAAGTGGCTAAGAAAGTAAATTAAAAATTCTCATCACAAAAAAAAAGAATTGTTAAGTATGGCAATGGCTGTTAACTAGACTTACTGTGGTGATCATTTTGTTATATATACAAATATTGACGCATTATGTTGTACACCTGAAACTAATACAGTCATGCACCACTTCAATGACAGGGCTATGTTCTCAGAAATGCATTGCTAGGTGATTTTGTCACTGTGTGAACATCATGGAGTATATTCACACAAACCTAGATGGTACAGCCCACTACACACCTAGGCTGTGTGGCATAGCCTGTTGCTCCTAGGCTGCAAACTTGTACAGCATGTTACCGCACAAAACAACACAAAATTAAAACAAACACAGGAGAAAAAGAAACGATGCAACCAAAAGGTGTGGTCAACACCAGAGATATGAGACTGCTGCCAGCAAAACACAGCATACCGTTTTATAGCAAACTTTTTAAATAAGTAGTGTATACTCTAAAGTAATGATAAAAATATAGTAAATACATAAATCAATAACACAGTTGTTTATTATCATTATCAGTATCCTGTACTGTACATAATTGTATGTACTTTAATACAACTGGCTGTGCAGGTTTGTTTACGCCAGCATCACCAACACGTGAGTAATGCTTTGCACTACGACATTATGAGACTGTGATGTCACTAGGTGACGGGAATTTTTTTAGCTCCATTATCATCTCATGGACCACCATGATACACACAGTTTGTCATTGACTGAAACATTATGCGGCACATGACTGTATAATGTTATATATATCAATTATATTTCAACTTTAAAAAACCCAACATGGAAATTTAAGAGACAAGAAAACATACTAAAACACAGTCAAATAAATAAAAATAATTAAACCTACCATCTGTTTGTCTTCTCCTAAAGCTTTAATGGAGGCTTCTGATATGTTGAATTGCAAATCAAAATGAATTTCTATTTTTCTCGTTTCTTTGTTTCTGACATTAATAGGCTGTAAGTAAATGATGAACATCTTCTTCGCCTCAGTTTCTAGCAAAAATAAAATATACCAATGCATATCAACATGCTGAAAGTTTTTACTTTAAAATTTCATAATTTTAAATAACGGCACTATGATATTTGTCAACTGTCCAGATTTTTCTACAATGAGAAACTGAAATCATTAAATAGAGTTACTTTGAAGTTATTTTTATTAGATTGTGTGTGTGTTTCTAGGATTAAGTGGTTATTTCTTGTAGAAATAGAAAGTAATTTAGCAGCATAACAATGGAAATTGTTTTGTCTTCTAAAATTCGGTCCACTTTTCAAAGAGCATTTTGTGAAGACAAGGCTATCATACGCAAGAGTTATTTTACTTTCCAATATATTAGGACAACATTAATTCTCATACTTCCTCACAGATCCCACTCATTTCTGAAATTTAAAAGTCACTATTCGCAATATGCAAGATGGAATAATACACCTTCCTTTAAAAAGCCTCTACTTAAATGGGAGAGATGGAAACATCCTACAGAGAGTCCTGTTTCTCAGACAACAGTCTCCTTGAGGGCCCTCTTCCAGGATGCCAGCCCTGTACTGACAAATAGTAATTGGTTTTAGAAGAGAAAATAGCTTAGGACAAAATTCAAGGCGAATCCAACAATAAGCTACTGTACGTACACGTTGAGTTGGAAGTAGCAGAAAAGAGAGTAAAGTCTATGAAAGTAGGCAAAACTAACAGTCACAAATTGATGAGAATGGAAACAGGGAAAAAAAGAGTAAGACACATCTAAGTCTAGATCTGTGGCTACTGAGTACTTGTAGTATGGCCAGTACGAACTAAGATGTACCACAGCATAAAAGAGGTATCAGCTTGTGAAGACTTGGTACAAAATAAGAGAAGGTAAAATATCTCATATATTTTTCATATTAATTGCATGTTAAAATGTTAATATTTTGGATATATTGAGTTCAATGCATATTAACAAAATTAGTCCACTTAAAAAACTTAACATGGCTACTTGAAAATTTAATATTAAATACATCGCTCAAATATTTCTTTTAATTTGGTGACAATTGTTAATAAAATTATATAGGTTTCAAGTGTACGATTCTGTAATACATCATCTACATATTGCACTGTGTGTTCACCATTCAGAGTCAGTTCTTCCATCACCATGTATTTGACCCCCTTTACCATCTTCTACCTCCTCCCTTCCCCCCTTACCCTCTGGTAACCTCTAAACTATTGTTGTCACATTATATTTCTATAGGACAGTGTTGGCCTAGAGCAAAGCTCAGCAATCTTACTGGACATCTAGTCACTCCAGGAAAAGTCTATGAAACTCTGCAAAAAAAGTAATTCAAACATTATCTAGAAAGTAAACAGCTAGTTGGGCTGTAGGATTCAAGGCAGAGAGACAAAAGTCAGAAGAAACTACCTGAGGATTGCACCAAGCACTCATCATACTACTAAAACATTGCCAACTCTTAACACGAAGGGCTGTGCATACAAAACTAAGGTCTTCCTTGCAGAGTTTGCTAGACAGTCGTCAGTTTCTTGGCTATAAAAATAGAAAGTAACATCTCCCTCCTCCAGATATTGTGAGGCACTTTGTAAATTATAAAATCTCATAGAAATGTGATATATTAACTCTGGCAAGTTGGTTCCTGAAAACCATTACAGTAGCAAGGTTTGGAGTTCAGAAACTTAAAATAGGAAAAGCAATTTAGGGGTACCACAGTCAGAAAATCTGAGGAAGTCCTTCTAAAATATTGACTTAGAGTAAATACCAAAGACATTTTATGTATTTTAAATGGTAACAGGTAATGACTATATAAATTAATCTTACCTTTATTTATGATTACACTTAATTTACATTTCTAGGGAGATATTTATAAATTCCTTTCCTTTGCTACAGATAAGAAGTACTCCCAACTAATGTATACTATCTTTCCAATTCTGTGACTATTTAACTGCTAACTCTTCCCATCTGTGACACACTAAAAAATACATATTTGGCCTCTTCACGGGTTTCTGACTCAGACCTCCTAAAACCTTTGTAATTTCCTGAGTGCTTGTAGAGGTGCTAGGAGCATCTTGTCTTGTAATGTTTGGTCTTTGACCCCTGTTCCTGACACAAGAGCTTCTAAGACCCTTAGAATCCCCAGAGTGATGAGTGTCTTGTATGCTAATGAAAGGGCTGGTGGCTGGGGGCCCCTACACAGCAGCAGGATGGGGGCTGGTCCCAGAAGGACTGAAGCATGATTACAGGGTTGGAACTTTCAGCCCCAACCCTCAACCTCTAGGGACCAGAGATTGAGTTAATAATTGATCCCGGCTACATGATAAAAACCTCTAAACTAGGGTTTGGGAAAGCTTCCAAGTTGGTGCACACCTCCTTGTGCCAGGAGGGTGGTGTACCCGTTTCACAGAGATGGAAGCGCCTGCACTCAGGACACTTCTGGATCTCACTCTGTGTACCTCTTCACCCGGCTGTTCATCTACGTCCTTGTTTATAGCCTTTATAATAAACTGGTAACTTCAGTGTTTCCCTGAGATCTGTGAGCCAGGATAGCAAATTACCAGACATGATGAGGAGCTTGTGGGAACCCTGGATTTGTAGCTGGATGGTCAAAGTACAGGTGGGGCTTGTAAGTAGTGTCTGAAGTGGGGGCAGTCTTGTGGGATTGAGCCGTTAACCTGTGTGGTCTCCACTAACTCCAAGTAGTTAGCATCAGAATTGCTTAATGTCAGAAATGCTGTGAGCAAAGGAAGCAGTTTTACCATCTCTCAGCTCTTCCAACTGAAGCCTTCTCCCATGTCAACAGGCATAGTTCCAAAATCGAGGCTCACTTGTCTTCATCTTTCCCTGCATTCATAGAGCTTCACAGTGAAAGTCTCCTCTTCTGCCATTTGCTTTACCACCTAATCTATCCGTTTCCCAAGTTTCCCTCTTTTTCTAATAATAGGCAACAGGAGAAATTAAAAATTCCTGCCCTGCAGAATAAATTTTCACACGCACTGAAAATAACTATATGGAAAACTGTGGAAGAGTTTTTAAATGCACCAAAAAGTTACTGGGTGCCTGTCTAGAATCCTTTCTGGGATAGCTACACTTCTCCTTGTTTTTGAGCTATTTTACAAATCTGTAAGATGTAGAAAACTAATGATAATGGAAGTGATTCTTGTCCCTAGAAATTCAAATTAATTGCTTCTGTGGAATGCAATTGTCTAATCTTAAATCTATTTACAAATTAATTTACTCATTGCTTATATATGTATAGTTCTTTGAATCCTCCTTTTCAATTGGTTATTTTCATCTTACTGATTTCCTCATTAATTAATGAATTAAATAAAGTCTTCAACTCACATTCATGTAATATTTGCATGAGGGTTATGATTTCACCTTTTCAAGAATTATCGTTTAACAGAACAATGAAGTTAACTTATGCACACAGGAAATCCACCAAGGGAAAATCAGGGCAGAGGAAGGCTTCCTTTATCTTAAGTGGTCCCATGGGAGAACCTTCAGTTAACAGTTCAAGGCTAAGGAGGATTTATTCTCCCCAGGACTTGTATGAGAAAAATCATATTACAGATCATGTTTCACTTTTCACCCTAGCTCTCAGGAAGCTAAGCATCAAATTTGAATCTCCATGGTGGGTCATTTTAGAGTAGGCTTCACGATAAACATTTTTATTCTTATCCGTGGTTCCAATTTTGCATTTTTATTATTTTGGTAAAAATATGCAAGCTGATCTAGAAGTATAATATCCATATAATCAAATTATATTTGGTTTTAAATCTTCAATAAACCCAATTACTTAAAAATAATATCTATACTAAGTTACTTTCAAAAAGGTCCCCTTATTTTTTAAAGACCCAATTCAGGAATCCTGACCAAGTATGATTATAGCTGCAATGTGAAGTGGACGAACAAAAGTTACAGTACTTGTACCCACCTGATTTCATGCTCCACTCTGTCTTACCAACTAAGAAGAAAGGTGGGAAGTCAGAGGGATAACATTTAGATAGAGGTGGTATATACCCACATAAAGTCATTGATTATTAAAAATCTGTGGGAGGGAGAAAGCAGGTACTATAACCATTTTTTAAATTGTGGTACAAAACATAACATTGACACTGTTAACCACTTTTAAGTGTCCAGTTCAGTGGTGTTACGTATATTCACATTGTTGTACAACGGATCTGCAGAACTTTTTCATCTTGAAAATCTGAAACTCTGTGACCATTAAACAACTACTCCCCATTTTCCCCTCCTGACAGACCCTTGGTAACCACCATTCTACTGCTTCTATAAATTTGAGTACTTTAGATGCCTTATGTAAGTAGAATCACACAGTAGTTGTCTTTTTGCGACTGGCTTAATTCACTTAGCATAATGTCCCCAAAGTTTATCCATGTTGTCACATGTGTCAGAATTTCTTTCCTTTTTAAAGCTGATAATATTCCACTGTAGATATATACTGTCTTTTTAAAAATCTATTCATCTACTGATAGACACTTAGGTTGCTTCCATCTTTTGGCTACTGTGAATAATGCTACAATGAACATGGGTGTATAAATATCCCTTCAAGTCCTGCTTTCAATTCTTCTGGATATATACCCTGAAGTGAAATTGCCAGATCATCTAGGAATTCTATTTTTATTTTTTGAATAACTAAACCATTTTTATAATGAGAAAACCAGGCAAGTAATTGAACCCCAGAGTCACAAAGCAAAGAAGTCACCAGTCCTGGTCCCTGCCTCATGGTCCTTTCACACTATGCCACCTCCCTTCTACTTCCAGGCACAGAGTCTGCTCAATAATTAACCAAACATACACCACAACTCTAAACAGAAATACGACTCTGAACTAAATGTGGGGTAGTTCAATTATCATCTTACCTATTATGCTGAAATTAATCACCGCTTCCTTCAAAAGTTTTACTGAGTCCCACAGAGCACTCTTGGGGGAAAAAATAAGTGAAAAATATGTGAAATGAGCACATAACACATACTTGCATATAAACAATGTCTAAGCACTTAAATTTAAACAGAAATCAAATGTGATTACCTCAATATTGTCTATATAAAAAGTTACACTCTGACTTCCTAGGTTGAAATCAATCCAGAATTCCTCTAGTTTTTCATCGACAGGTTTTTTCAACTGTAAGATATAATTTCAGCAAAAATTATACATGTAAATCTCATGTCAAAGGGTGAGACAAAAAAATTTCCATTAAAACCAGAACTTATCCTTTTGCTAAAACACTACTGTAATTATAGGGTGTCTCTTTAGTACCTTACTCATTTCTGCAAAACAAAAAAAAAGGTCTCAATTTTATATAACTAAGCTAATTGCTGGGGAAGGGGAGAGAAAACACACAGAACACTATCCTTAGATATTTAACACATATTTAAGTGTATCAGACTTCCCAAAGTCACCATGAACAATGGCTTTGTTTTCTCCCAGACATATTTTAGACATATATCAGAAAGTAAATAGAGAGTTTTTATTTCTCAACAATGGAGCAAACACTAGACTTACTATTCTACCACCTACTTTTCCAACAAATAGTATTTCTTGGACATCTTTCCATCACACATGGTTACTTTTTAATAACTACATGTTTTAACCCATAATGTATGTTACTGGAAGCCAGTGTAAGGGCCGTGATTGAAGCTGATATAAATCTAGAAGTCCTAGAAAGAAGAATCAAGCAGAGATTGGACTCCTCAGACAACTAGAGGGAAAAACAGACCACTGAGATACAGCAATCAAGCTACCAAAATCAGTTCTAGAAGCAGGAACTTGTAGAATGAATTGCAGACTCAACTAACAGAAGCCAAGAAGGGGACTCTGAACCCAAAACAAAGAAATGGTTCTTTAGGACATTCTGAAGACAGGGTCCTAGGAACCCCAATGTTGACTGTTTAGAGATCTTTGAAGATTTCACCCAAAAATTAAGGTGCTGTAAATTGGGGCACCTTTCTAGAAACCAAAAAAAGGGAGTAAAAATAGGCTGCTCAATTTTGGAATATAAAGTACAAAGCAGAACGATCTAGAGAAAGGAGAGTGGCCCCAATTGCTGGGGATGGAGTGGGAAGCATCAGCTGTATGAAAAGGAAGACAATTGCCCTTTTCCCGTTTATCCAAACATGAATAATAGTACCCACTAATAGAGTAAAATAAGGGAAGGGTCCTGTAATTAACCTTATAAATACATAGAAACCCTAAAATTTCTTTACCTAGTATTAACAGTAGGGCCCTTAGACGTCCTGGCAATGTGCCCCAGTTACAGTATGAGAGAAGACTGGGAAAGGGGACAATAAGCTTCAGAGTTGAGGCCTCTAGAAGTAGACTTCCTATTTTAAAAATGCTTCAGGTATCAAGAACAGTGTGGTCTGATTAAGTAAACCAAACTATGGGTTTCATTACGCACCACCCTCATGGCCCCCAAAAGAGACAAACATACCTCATACCCATCAGCAAAAGCGGCAATACATGGAAATGAATAGACCCTGCAAAATACTTCACAATTAAAAAGTGAAATAAAATACGGATGGAACCCAAACCCAACCTACAGATATTCTACAAACAAGCATTTATAACTAGAGTGTGCCATCAAGTCTCTTTGCACAAAGTATGGAAGGCGATCTCAAACCTGCAAATGGAGATCTACCTATGGCTAGATTTCAAATCTCCATCTGGCAGTCTACAAGCCAGGTTTACTAGTAACATATCTCAACCCAGTCGTTTGGCAAGATTCCCAAAGAAAGGAGTGAATTTAGCAAATATCTTTTCATCGGGGACTTACCTGTCCATCATATGCCTATCCCTAGTGACCTCATCTATAGGAAATTACTCTTCATAAAATCTCCCCAGATGACATAATGTTAAAAATATTCCAAACCTAAATACGCTAAAAGACTGACAGAAATTACTTTTAAACACACAGAAATGAATCACTAGGCAGAATGTGTCTAGTCTTGCTACACAATGGGTAACTCAGTAGTATTTAGTAAGTTATGTATCCCAAATTCTCTCCTAAAATAAAACAGATCCTAGATTTCTTTTTTAATATTAGATATTTTCAGAATACAACAGGTCAATAAAATAATACTGAGAAAAACATCTTACCTTCTTTGGTCACCAAGTCTGTTGTTTAGGTAATTGAGAAACAGTCTAGCGTCCTTCAAAGTAAATGATGAAAAGTTTTAATAAAAAAAAAATCAAGATGTCTTATTAATAGTAGTACCCCTCAACAGCATGTAGAAGCCAGTGTTTGCTTCTAAATTTCCAGGATCTAGGAACATCACAAGCCTTCACAAGGATTCATTATTATATTTGAACTAAAACAATACTTTGTATCACTAAGAGGAGGCTCCAGACACATGTTTTAAAAGGAATCCCCCAGCCAGGAGATTTTCTGCTGAGGAATGTTTAAGTCTCCAAAAGTGATATGCACAACTACGTTTAACTGGGCTAGAAGAATAGCAGAGAAACATATCATACTAATAAGCTCGATTATAATATTTGACTAACCCACCGGGCATCCATCTCACTAACATCTGCACAGCACAAGCCAACCAAAAACCTATCAAACTTATCAATTTTGGTTTTATCTATGTGTATTATCCAGGGCCAATTTTCCTTATCCAGACTTCTCTATCCCACTCCTTCCTAGGTTCTCTCCTAGTGTATGTTCTAAGGATAAAGAATATTTTTAAAGGGCTAACCAACACCTATTAGGAAGGTAAATCTGTTGCCTCCAAAATTTGAAAGCCCAGGAGACACAGATCTAGGCTTTCATCTCGTTTGTTAGCAAAGACTGGCTGTTGTATTCAGTCTTTACACTCTGTGTCTATCTATATTCAGCACTAAATAGACAACAGCAATGTAAGCCTTCATATAAAAGCAACTTATTAAGAAGTTGATGGCTATCTTGACCTGAAAAACAAGATAATTATTTTTGTCCTATTTTCATCAAATTTCCCTGCAGATGACGGAATGACACACAGGAGAAAGAAAACTAACAAGTGAGTGTCCACAACATCTCAGGTACTTTCAGTTTCTCTCACTTAATCCTCCAGATTCTGAGGTGGGTTTCATTCCCATTTTACAGATGTGGACTGTCAGGCTCTGTAAGTCAACGACCTTGCCAAAATGCAGCCGTCAGAGTAAGTCGGGGGGGTGGGACTCCAATGCTCATATCATGGTCTTTCTATTTAGATCAAATTGAATCCTGACTATTGCAGATCTGGCAATAGACTCACAGTCATATTTAATACGTTTAATCATATATGTAAAAGTTTAATAGAATCTTAAGTCCACAGCAGTTAGGGCCAGGATGGTTTTGTTCAACATGACGCTATTATAAAGAATTTTATCTTTTCCTAAGTGTCTAACTCTCATTTTAAGAACTTATTACAAGAAGAGGAAAAACATTTTAGCTATTTTAGGATGAAGGTGAGTGTGCAAGAAAGCCATAGGCTATTTTTGTGCTACTTGAGAACACAATCACAGTGAACCCAGGTTGCATAGAAGACACTAAAAATTATTGTTCCTCCAACGTATAGGGGCTGGATGGCTCACAACACAAACACCCCATAATACTCCTCTACCACTAGAGCACACTATGCTAATTTAAGCCTCCCATCATTGCACAGGCTGCTCTTTGCAAAGCTGAAGTTCACGTTCTTTTCTTTTCCAATTCAGCCTACCCTTCGAGGCTCGTTGAAAAATTGCTCCCCACCCCATTTTCTCTGACTGGATCCATCACATTCACATATAGGTAACTTCGAAGTTACCTATAAAGAAGTCCTGTCTGCATCCCCATATTTGACCCACAAACACTCTGTTTGTACTGTCCTCAAATTGTTCCACATAAGTGGGAAACAAAGTTTAAGAATGGCAACGTAATCACATTTAAGGAAAAAACCCTCCCATGAGCACAGGAAAGCACTGACAGGATGCTTAATAAGTACACATTAAACGGAATTTTGTTGACCAGGAATCGCACCGTCTCAAATTCTCGATCCTTAATTTTTTTGAAAGCTTCGGCAATGATGTCATCTTCAAACCACTGATGGACAAGGTCATCTCTTGATATTTTATTTGTCAGTCTACACAATGCTTCAGAAAGAGCAACCTGCTGGTCATAATCTAGAGATTAAAAACATGGTAAACATGGACAATTCTAGGCACAAAGCAAAAGAAGAAATGAGTTCCACACATTAGCACTTGCTTTAAGAAATTCCATCTAAGACTAGCACTGTGTTTTATAAGCAGCAAGATGTATCCTGGAATAATTATAATCATTTAAGTTCAATATTTACAAAATATTAGGTGAAAATGTAAACAATTGGTCAGCATATAACAATTTTTAAGTAAATGATATCTCTGTATTTCATACACTGAGGGTGCCAAAAAAATGTATATGAGTGGACACTTTGGTCCATGTTGCTCAAGCAGTAGTTCAACATAATCAGAAGTGTCTGGATGCTGATGGTAACCACTTTGCGCATCTCTTGTAATTGCAGAAGTCAAATGTGACATGTATTCATCTTTTGTTATCAGTATATATTGAATATTACAATTTTAATAGCTTTCCTTTCTTAAAAGGTGTATGCATTTTTTGGCACCTTCTGTATATTAAAACATTCATCAAAAGGAGCTCATCAAATAGCCTTTAAATAATACTTCTACTAAAAACAATAATAATAATAATACTTCTACTACAAAGATTAAATCCCAAGATTGTGGTATTTCACAGCAGATGAACAAAAAGTACGTATATCAACATGTTTAAATCTCAAATAATTTTAAGGGTAAAAAAAAAGTTGCAGCTGGATATGTACAATAAGATGAGATTTATAAAATGCTTTTAAAATGTGCAAAACAATAATATATGTTGCTTATGAACACAAAGCAAAAAAGTGGAAAAATATACTCAGGAATGAAAAATAAATCCAAGTCAAGGATTACTTCTACCAATGGAGAGAGGAATGGGATCAGGGATACGGACACTGGGGCTTTACCTGTAACTCTGATTTGTTTAAAAAAAGATTCAAAGCAAATCTGGCAAAATGATAGAATTTGACTAAGCTGGTTGGTGAGTAAATGAATATTCATTATTTGTTACGGTGTTCAAGCATGTCAAAATCTCTCATAATAAATGAAAAATAAAATCCTAATTCCTTTTTTCAATTTGGCCATAATTTATTCCCCATAGTTCCACAATGTTCATTAAACCCCCAACGTCCAATATTTAATATTCTAATATTTAAAATTCTAAACATTTCTTACCACCCACAGTCAAGATTGTCCTTGCAAGGTTTTTCCTGAAACATTTAGATAAACTGCATTTTAGTGAAATGAACAAATAGGCAAAACTTCACTATATTGGCTTGAAAATTTAAGACCAAGATATATATTTCTTTTTATGTATTATTAGTTTCAGGTGTACAAAACAATGTAATAGTTAGACATTTATACCTCTCACAAAGTGATAACCCCCTCCCCCAAACTACTACCCTTCTGACATCGTATATAGCATGGGGTATACAGCTGTTACAATTCCATTGACTCTATTCTTTATGCTGTACGCCACATCCTGTGACTATATATATATATATATATACACATACATATATACAGGTATAACTACATATATATATATATACACATACATATATACAGGTATACATATGTATACATATATACATATATATGTGTATATATATATATATGTATATATATCTGAAATTATTTCAAAGTCAGCATCAGCGTTTTCTCAATGTCAAGAAGAGATTTTTAGGAAAAATGTTTCTCGGGGGCGGCCCAGTGGCTCAGGCAGTTGGAGCTCTGTGCTCCTAATGCTGAAGGCTGCCGGTTCAATTCCCACATGGGCCAGTGGGCTCTCAACCACAAGGTTGCTGGTTCGACTCCTGCAAGGCATGGTGGGCTGTGCCCCCTGCAACTAACCATGGCAACTGGACCTGGAGCTGAGCTGTGCCCTCCACAACTACGATTAAAAGGACAACTTGACTTGGAAAAAATCCTGGAAGTACACACTGTTCCCCAATAAAGTCCTGTTCCCCTTCCCCAATAAAATCTTCAAAAAAAAAAATAAAAGTTTAAAAAGAAAAAAGAAAAACAGTTGTTTGTTTAAAAAAAAAAGAAAATGTTTCTCAAGTTTGTATCTTAATGACTACTGTACTTCTTTTAAAAGCTATAGCTACTATACATTCTGAAATTCTATTTCTCCTTCTGTAAAGTGAATTCAATTTGATGATCTCTGAGGATTCATCAAATGCTAATATTCTGGAATTTTATAATCACCTCACCAGCCTTATGAGAATGTATACCTATTTTTACACAGTTTGACATCTGGAAGAAATATTAACAATGCTGTGGGTCTTTCCAATGAGCTTCTTGAACTCATTTTAAAAACTGATTAAGTTAGAGGTGTAATGAGATTAAGTGATTACATTATTGTAACTAACACAGACTTCCATATTGTACACAGACTGTCCCCAACTTACGATGGTTCAATTGAATAATTTTCAACTTTACAATGGTACAAAAGCAACACGTACAATAAATGACATGAGATATTCAACACTGTTTTATAAAATAAGCTTTGTGTTAGATGACTGCGCCCAAACTAACATGAGTGTTCTGAGTATGTGTAAGGTAGGCCAGGGTAAGCTACTATGTTTGGTAGGTTAAGTATATTCAATACATTTTCGACCTACAATACTTTCAGTTTATCATGGGATTTACTGAGACCTAACCCCATCACAAGCTGAAGAACATTTGTATTTATTTAACAATTTTAACTAAATGCTGACAAATGTGATGTTGATCTTTTTTTAATGTTTGAAATAAGTCCCATTTTAAAGAACAGATTTGTTAAGAAATCTTGTAGTAGTTCAGTTCCTCATGATAAATGATCGATTTTTTACTATTAAATAGAACCCTTGAAATAGTACCACTGAGAATTCTGCTTAATTTTATGCTTTCATATTTTACTTGAAGTCTCGAATATTCCAGACTTTCTAGAACATACAACTAATAAGGTAGGACCATATGATTAGATTGAAAACTTAGGAGAAAACCTCAGGTCAGCGGCTCTCCAAGTCTAAACATACTACTAAGAATAATGATTTCACTAATATATTCAATAAATATTTTTTTAGGAAAAATTCAGTGGAAAAATTGCATCCTGCATAGACAAGTTAAGTGGACAAACCTGACAGCAATGAGCTCGCTGCCCACCAGTCACCTCTTTCGGGCATGCTATGGTAAACTTAGTCACCCTTCCTTTTGCCTATCATGGCTTCATGTCACATAATGACTGGGTATCACAATGGTGCCATCAATGCTAGTTAGTGGTTAGCACACAGTCAGAAGTTTAGGTTCAAATTTCAAAACAGGGTGCTGGTTTTGCTCTTTTCATGGCCATACATTACAACTTTACCTACAAATTCCAATGTCCCAAGAACTACATAATTATGACTGAAGCACCAAGAAACCAAAATATCTATCACTTGAAAAGCAATACAGATTCCATTCCCTATTGGTACAGCTAATGGTTGGTAACCTTTGAGTATTTGCTTTCTACCAGGTCATGTGCTAATCACTTTCAATGGCCTGTCTGATTGAACTTATACAGTAACTCTATCAGTCAGGCATTAATGTTGGCCCATTTTACAGGCAAGCAAAATGAGGTACAGTGAGGTTAAGGCTGTGCTGTATGTAGATAATGCAATGAACATAAGTGGGCAAAACCAGGACTTGAAGCCAAGCAGTTTAGCAGCAGGGTCTGTCCTCAACATTCCCCTATGAATAACTAATTCAGTTCACATACACAATGAAAAAATAATCTATAGCCCGAGAAAACATTTTACAAACTTGATGGAAAAATAACAACAACAAAAAAAAAAAACACCTACAAAAACCAAAACCAAAACCCATACTATTAAAAAAAAGAGCTTAGTAAAGTCTGGCTTTTTTCCTCAGTCCTTCTTCACTACTTAGCATAGTGCCTGATCCATAACAGATGCACAAAGCATATACTAAAGGAAGGAATGAAGCAATCAGGACTAAGAAGAACAAAGACTGAGGAAGTACAGAGAGATTTTGCCCTTATGTCACCACATAATCGAGTACAAGTTCACTTACATAAGATGACACGGGCCTTCGGACAAGGAGAATTGTTTTCTCTCTTCTAAAGGTACAGCATGCAAGATGCCATTCAACGTCTTCAAAGCCTGTCCGGAGTTGAAGAAGGCATTCATGGGGGGGAAAAACAAAATAGGGACCTATGCATAACCTTTTCCAAGGTTTCTAGAACAATTGTTATGTTTCGTTATTTGCAACTCACCTCCTGTTGAATCAAAAGATTTACCGTCTTTTCCGTCACCAGAAATCCTAAGGTTAACATGAAGGAACCCAACATTTGAATTTTCCCTGAAAGCATAATTTTAAAACAATCAAACTGATGCAAAAAATAAGGAAAGGCCTCCTGCACAGAAAAAGGAGGCAAAGACTGAAAAAGCAATGGGAGCAGTAAACATTTCAGAAATTGTATAGTCTGGGTAAGAGACAAATTAGAGTCTGCTTCGAGTTCTAGAAGTCCCCAGGCCACAGTACACTTGCATGACATAGACACCCAGTGAGGAAAATAGGAGCAAAATATGTAAAGTATGACTGCCGTGATTCCCGCATCTCAAGCAAAGCTACTTTTTCAGGTCCAGGCTGAGCAATGTGCAAAGGGAAGCTCCTGCACAGTGTCCCGTTGTTTCTATGCGTTTCTTACATTTACGTCTTTCATAAAAATTAAAATTTTATCAGATCTTATGCTAACAGAAACAGGAATTTTTTAATAAAGTGTTGGTCTTCATTAAATAGCATAATCATAGGAACTTCACCAGCTATTTATATGTCAGTACATAGTAAAAAATAAAAGGGGGGTAGGTGGTAATACTTTATGCTTATGAAACACCAAAATATTATTTATGATTTTATTTAAGCATATTATATTAAGATATGAAATGACAGCAGAAGTGTACACTGCAGAAACTTACGGTAAAATCATAATATTATTTTGATAGGTTCCAATGTACAATTTTGATAGATGAATTATTTATCACATATGTTATACTTTTTAACCCCCATATAATTCATGAAACTATAGGCACCCAAACCAGGAAGTGGAAATAAAAAAGATCCCTCTTCAGTCCAAAACCAGCCGGATTAATACTGCTGGATAATCTCTGGAAACTAAATACAGTGGTACCTCGAACGTCTCCATGGACGAACATTTTGGTTTACAAATGCCGTAAACCGGGAAGTAAATGCTTCGGTTTTCGAACACGACTCAGAAGTCGAACATATCATATGGATTCCGCTGAGTGCAAGATCCTGAGGCCTAGCTGTCGGCTGTTTTCAAACATTTCAGAACTCGTGGATTACGTTAGAAAACCAAGGTACCACTGTATTTGGCTGGGGGCTGTGTCAACCACTTGCTTGTCAGCTTAGAACTTGAGAGGAAGATTCGAACAGAGTCCACATGGACAGCAGGGGGCCCCAAAGATTTATGCACCCTGTTCACTACAAAACATTGGATGTAATTCAATCTTTTCATTTAAAGAGTAATAAGAAAAAATAAAATTATAGCCCTATGAAAAAGGACAGAGGACCATGGTAAGTCAAGAGGTATCAGAAAAGTGACTTGAAAAAATGCTTACTTCAGGAAACAAAAATTTAGGAAGCATCTGATTTATGATCTCAAACTTCAAAACATGAATTCTATGTAATAAAAATTAGACTGGCAAGAGAAGGCAACAGTCTAAGGTGAACATAGAGAATACAGAAGTAAATGAGGAAGAAATATGTAATATGAAAATTGAAGCCATTCTAGATAATTCAATCTGAGGGAATTTAATACAAGGACTTAGTTACAAAGATGATTTAAATGCTGGGAAGCCAAATCAGAAACAGTGAGGTAGCCCAGAAATTAGCATCAGTAACATAACTACCACAACTCTCCCAGCATGCCACACCTCCCCTAAAGTCACAGGGAGGAAGTGATACGACCAGATCCCGGGAATCTAAGTCACCTAGCAAAAGCTATAACCACAAATGGGCCAGAGCCACAGGGACAATGCAGTCACTCCTGGAGCTGGCACCTCAGCAGAAGGGAGGGGGGGAAATGCCTCCTTCGCTCTCTCCTTCCAATTTCCTTCCATTGGCTAAACCTAGCAGGCAGACAATTGATTTAAAAAAAAACCTAAACAAAAATAGTTCTCTGAAATACAAAATAGAGAGAGAAATAAGGATAGAAAAGCTGAGGCAAATCACCACCACTCATAGGTTTCAAGGAAGCAAAGACATGATAGCAGAATTGAAGTTTGTACTGAAAGCAATGAAAGCAGAATTAAAACGATGGCTTCCAAGAAAAACTTAAGAACCATTCTCAAAATATACAGAAAAAAGTGAGAAAAAAAATGTATATGAAGACAAAAAAGATGCAATAGATGAATAACAGATAATCTTACAAAGCGACTAGAATAGGAAGAGTAACCGTACTGGACTTTTTGGTGCCTTCCTTTCACCCTTCCCCCTCCTCTGTTATGTAGCAGTCATGCTATTGGGTGGGACTGACTTGCTTCAGGGATGGATCCTAATTGGCGTAAGCTATGCTGGGACATCCCATTCATCTTTTCATAGTGATTGGTTCATTAAGAGCGTGGGCGTCCAATCAGAGCAAAGCCAGGGCTTTTCTTTTGATGGTTGAAGAAGGTGAATGTTTCTCCCCCCTACATGTGAACCAGAAAACACAAAGCTCTGATTGCTGGCTGCCATTTTACAACCATCAAGGGAGACCAATGCCTCTGAGCAAGGCAGCACTGAAAGAACTGCAGATAATGGAGCATAGCCACAACCAAACTGCTCCTGAACCACCTGTCTCCAGACTTTTTAATTCCTAGGTCAATAAGTCACCTTTATCATTCAACCCTATTTGAACTAGCTATTCTTTTTCATATACTGAAAACACTTGAACTCAGTGGTTTGCAACTAGAGGTGATTTTTGCCCTCCTTTCCCTAAGGAGCACCCAGCAATTTCTGGACACATTGCTTGCTTGTCACAACTGGGGAAGTGGGAGAGGCTGCTATTGGCAATGAGTGGATAAAGGCCAGGAGAGCACCCCAAAACAAAGAATTATCTGGCCCCAAGTGTCAGAGTTGAAAACCCTGCTCTAACTGATAAAATTATCAGAAAATAAAATTTCCCAAGCTAAAGTAGGATTTGATTTCAAAATAATTCATCAAGAACCACCTAACGTATATGTACACAGGTGTGCACATGCTCCCAACATTTGATAGAAGACAATGAAACGGAGTTTTGAGGGGGAGAACCTGCAAAGCAAGAGTGATACTGTATAAAAGCCACAAAGATATTCTTAAATAGCAAAAAACTCTGACCATATCCAACCCACACACGCTAATAATACTCTTCAAAATATAGCAGATGGAGATAAAACAGAAAAAAGAACTCAAGACTGAGGACATCATGGTATAAACAGGTTGGTAGTGACCCCTAAATAATTACTGTAAATAAGATTGCAACACAAGGCAAACAGCAAATACTATTTACAAAGCTACATATGAGCCTAAAACTCCAGCTTAAATTAAATAAATCTAGGTGGAAGATGGAATAAAAACATGCTGAATTCCTTGTTACATAGTATAAAGAAGAAATAGGGTGCTATAATTTTGATGTTGGTATAAGAGTTACTACCAGTGTACTAAAACACAGACACCAGCCATTCAAATCACTAGAGAGGAGCAAATTGTGTGTGTGTGTGTGTGTGTGTGTGTGTGTGTGTGTGTGTACATACATACAGAAAACACAAAACAAAGAAATCATAAAAATGGAACACATACAGTAAGATGACATAAATCTTGGAATAAAAAGGAAGAACTAATTCTATCAATGGCAGAAGGAGGTGGGAAGGTCAGTCAGTAAAAACATCTTTGTGCTTCAGAGAAAGAGATGAAACATCAACTCTATAGAGCCCAGGCTTAACAACACCCACGCCAAATGCTGACCTCTCTGCAAATGTCAGTTTTTCCCATGTTTTGTTTTTGTGGGTTTTTTTCATTTGCAGTGTTTTCACAGAGCAGTGTTTCCTCCATCAGGTACATGGAGTTATTGTAAGGATAGGGATCTGTACATGGACCAAGCACCAAATGCAGACTGAATAGATCTCTCTCATACGTTTCTTTTTTCCAAACATGCAGTGATATATATGCTGTTGTCATTAATAAAAGACAAGTTTATTTTTAATTATTACATAATTTGAAGTGGTTGTTTAGCATTGTGTACTTTATCAATTGATTTTAGAGATAGTAACTATCACACGAAGTTCATTAAAAAATTGACTTAAGAGTATTTGGATTCACTGACTTATTTTAGGGGGACCCTTTTCAAAATCAACTAAGCATAGTGTGTACCTAAGCTTCTAGAACTGAATTTCCTCAATTATGAGATACCATCCACTGTAGAATGCAGAGACAAGTTAGTAACAGCTTTTCAAAAGAAAAACAAGGAGATGGACAATACGAAGAGGGCATGTACATTGTAAGATGGCCTCAATGACTGAAATGCTCAAGTATTTTAAGTGTGTCTTTGAATCCATGGTATCACAATTCAAGATGTCAAATTACCTTGAACTTGAATAAATTGAACAGAATCATCTATCTAGCTTCCAAATAGTCTAAAAATTTGCCTTTTCCACCCTTGAAAGACAGAGAAGGCCATCTGAATAAGCACCAAGTTAAATCAATAAGAGCTAAACTGCTGGTTAGAATGACAAAAGTGGCACTCCATACCTGAATGGAGCAAAGTAGCCAATGATGACAGGAGCCGTGAAATTAAGATGCACCCCAGGCAAACCAAAACATACTTTACAACAAAATTCATTTCAGCATCACAATATGACTACCATAAGATGGTCAATAAGTCCAAATATAATAATTAAACCCACTTTACTTTACATATCATTTAGACAAATATTTTCTCTACACCAGAATATTCTATTAATGAAAAGTAAATAGCCAATTAGTAGTAAATAATACACTTACCTTTACTACTCTTCCTAGAAATAATCTAATAAAAAGATAGAAAAAGTAAAGCTCGTATTATTTTTTAAAAGCATTACAAACTATAATGTTAATACATTAATGCTGATATTTCTCTAACAGGCAGGAGTTTCCTTTAAATACAGCAAAAAAAATTTAGAGAATTCCTATTTGACCTTCAATTACTTTATTAAAATCAACATACCACCCACAATCAGGTGAATAATATATTGGTAAGTATGAAAATAAATCACCTTATTTTTCTGTAACATTGGTTATATATATTAAAGTTTGTTTCTATTTCATATAAAATTCTAATAAAAAAGTATGGCAGTCTTTTAGTAAAATCCACATCTTAGAAAAACATAAGTTTTAGAAATAACTCAAAGATTCCTGCAAGTCATCAATGGTACCTGCTCAGTGAAGCATCTGCCCCCATCCTTACCAGTGCTGTGTCAAAGAAGTCTTCTGTGGCATTAATCAAGGATGTGTCTGACGCTAGATTGTCCATGATCAGAAATCCTACTGTTCTTTCAAACCAGGAAGCCATGTACACAAGAGAAGAAACACTGATGGAACCCCCATGACTGCATAACTACTTCCTATTTGATACAATTTCACAAGATAATTCTTTCACTAGAGCAAAATAATTTTAAAGACCTTTTTCCATTCCATCACATTTCATTGAGGCCTGTCTCTGAGGCCCCCATCTAGAACCCTCCAGGATAGAATCATACTGCTACAAAGTTGCAATTAGCAAGAATAGGAGACTTGGCTAGAAGCAATACCCGGAAGCCATATTAACGGGCTAGTGAGGAAGGGTTAAGAGAGAAATGAGCTTCCCCAAACAGAAGTTCCTGTCCTCTGGGAAGCTATAGAAGACAAGATCTCAAAGGAGATGCAGAATTTGGAATGTGCTCCAGAAGTAGAAGTAGTACAATGAATCTGCCTAAGTCTGGCTACCTTTCTTTGGCCAAAAGCTGCCAGCTAATTGGAGATTCTCCTTTGCTATAGGAACATATATCCAAGTTCATATTAAGTTGCTAGGATTGGTATGATTTAAAATAAACTTCTATCAACCCTCCTACAACATATTTATTCAATAAAGCAAAGGCCATCTTTGGACCAGTTTTGCTCAGACTGGTCACTCTTAAAAAAAGAAAGAAAAAATCCTGCGCGCACAGTTAAATCATCATTTAAATATGAAGTTAGTAACATGAGTTTGTGACAAACAATGCTTAACAGGAGCGCAGCCTTGGAAACTGTCCAATTTGGAGCCAAGAACCCAAGGTACCCCAGCTGAAGACCATGAACAAGCCTATCGGCTCTCACCTTTGGCTGCATGTTAGGAAAACCTAGGGAGCTCTGACACACTCTGATGCCTGGGACCCATCGCACACCCAGTAAATCAGAATCTCTGCTGATGGGACCCAGGCAGTGCTTATTAAAGCTCTCCAGGTGATTCAAATGTACAGAAGGTTGAAAGCCACTACTATGTTGCAAGTAATGTTTCCTTTATCTCAAATCAGACAAATATTTGCATTAGATTGAATCATCCACTTCCTGAAGCAAACTTTTCTCTGACAATCCAAGGGAAGAAATGTCCCTCTATATAGTAGAACTCACTGCTAAGGTGACAATTTCTCCCTCTATTCATACTCAAAATTCTGTGGTTTTAAATACATTTTTGTTGCCATTCCATTTAATCTCCCAAATCCTCTCTCCCTCCCAGCCCACCAAAATATATTGGTTGAGTACAGATACAGAGAAGTGAAGGAAATGCTATATTTAATCAAAACTTGATACTAGAAAACACTCCTGATCTTATTTATATGCCATGATCACAAATGGTCTAACAGATACACCTGCACCATAGCTGTGTCATTACCATAAGCCAGACGAAATATTTGTTTACAAATACAATAGCTACTACTCATTATGTATATGGTACAGGACCAGTTGCTTAATCCTCCTGGATTTTAATACAGGACTAAATATATTCCTTTCTGTAGGAAATTCTTATTCTATGGAGAATAATATCCCAGCACAGTTTTTGTTGGCCTGCAAACAAAATTGTCTTTAGAAGTATAGAATCTAAGAACAATGCTGGTGTATCACATGCCCTGACTTCAGCTTGTACTACAGGGCAACAATAATCAAAACAGTCTGGTATTGGCAGAAAACAGACACACAGACCAATGGAATAGAACTGAGACCCCAGAAATAAACCCATATAAATATGGACAGATAATTTTTGACAAAGAAGCCAAAAACATACAATAGAGAAAAGACAACCTCTTCAATAAATGGTGCTGGGAGAATTGGAAAGCCACGTGCAAAAAAACAAAACTAGACTGCTGTCTGTTACCATGTACCAAAATTAACTGAAAATGGATCAAAGACATAAACATAAGACCTGAAACAATAAACTTCATAGAAGAAAACATAGGTACTAAACTTATGGACCTTGTGTTCAAAGAGCATTTTATGAATTTGACTCCAAAGGCAAGGGAAGTAAAAGCTAAAATAAATGAATGGGACTATGTCAAACTAAAAAGCTTCTGCACAGCAAAAGAAACCATCGACAAAATAAAAAGGCAACCAACCGAATGGGAAAAGATTTTTGCAAACAACGCCTCTGATAAGGGACTAATATCCAAAATGTATAAGGAATTCATACAACTCAACAACAAAAAAACAAACAATCCAATTTAAAAAATGGGCAGAGGACCTGGAGACATTTCTCCAAAGAGGACATACAGATGGCTAACAGACATATGAAAAAATGCTCAACCTCACTAATCATCAGAGAAATACAAATAAAAACCACAATGAGATATCACCTCACCCCAGTTAGAATGGCTATCATCAACAAGACAAATAGTAACGAGTGTTGGAGAGGCTGTGGAGAAAAAGGAACCCTCATACACTGTTGGTGGGAATGCAGACTGGTGCAGCTGCTATGAAAGGCAGTGTGGAGGTTCCTCAAAAAAATTAAGAACAGAATTATATGACCCAGCAATCCCTCTCCTGGGTATCTACCCAAAAAATCTGAAAACATTTATCCATAAAGACATATCTACTTCAATGTTCATTGCAGCTTTATTTACTGTGGCCAAGACATGGAAACAACCAAAGTGTCCTTGATAGATGATTAGATAAAGATGATATATATATATCATGATGATACACACACACACACAAAATTGAATACTATTCTGCCATAAAAAAAGATGAAATGTCATTTGCAACAACATGGATGGATCTTGAGATTATGATGCTAAGTGAAATAAATCAGACAGAAATAAATCAGACAGTAGAGAACCAAATGATTGATATGTGGTATATAAAACTGAAAACAACAAAGGAACAAGAAAAGAAATGAAGAAACAAAAACTCATAGACACAGACAATAGCTTAGTGGTTACTAGAGGGTAAGGGGGCAAGGGGTGGTAGATGAGGGTAAAATGGATCAAATATATGGTGACGGAAAGAGAACTGACTCAGGGTGGTGAATACACGATGTGATTTACAGATGATGTATTACAGAACTGTACACCTGAAAACTATGTAACTTTATTAACAGTTGTCACCCCAATAAACTTTAATTTTATAAAAAGTATAGAATCTAGTATCCTATCCACATTGATAACATCAATCTATTCATCTTGACTAAAACTTACGTGAAATAACAGTACATGCTTTCAAACATGTCTAAATTATGGTTATGAAATTTCCATAAATAAATAAATCTTCTCAGGGCTGCAAAATCTCATCATAAAAAGGGAACTGCAGCAAGAGATTTGGCAAACACTGCTTTGCTTCCAGATACCATTACAAAGGCACCCACAATGTTAACTTCTGGTTAATTAAAAAATAGAGTTTCATAATTGGGGTGACTTAGAATATGCAAAAAATGTTTTTATGATTTGTTTTTTCTGATTTAACTCAAGTTTTAGAAAGTTGGAAAAGTGGGCTATGGCAAGGGGAAGTATTTGGTAACCTATCCAGGTCCAATCTTGTAACTAATGTCTATTAAACTACTTATAGAGCCTTTTTTGGGGAAATAGTTTACTCCCTACTATCCCATATTCCTAAGTCAAATTCACTAATAAAAACATCTGATCATGTTTTTGCATTGGCTTGTCAAGGGGAGAAAGGGGGTGTGTCTGACTCATGCCTGTACACTCCCAAAGTGCCCTGTCCAGCATATATATCAGGAAACATATGTTAAACTCAATTTTTGATTAGATATGGGCAATAAGCATTGTTACCAATTCCTTTTCAAATTTGATTTCAAAGGAACAGAAATACCAAACTTAACTAGATAACTGAATCCACTCTAGTTCCTTAAGTTACCCAAAGCCATACAAAATTAAAACGTGACACTTATCTTTGGGATCAGTCCCTGCTGAATTAGCAAAGGCTCATCTTCTTTGAGGCCATCAATGAAGAATTGCTGAATACATTTCAGCAACAATGAAACATACTGAAATTCATTTCTATCCAGTTCCTAGGTATGAGACCACACTAAGTCAAAAGCCTTACAATGAAAGTTGTTAAGAAAGTAAATCCTAAGAGTTCTCATCACAAGAAAAATATATGTATTTAAATTTTTTCTTTTATTTTGTATCTCTATGAAATGATGGATATTAACTAAATTTACTGTGGCAATCATTTCATTATATATGTCAAATAACTATACTGTACAACTTAAACGTACAGAGTGCTATATGTCAATTCTATCCCAATAAGAAAGCCTTACAAAGTATAATTACACATTGGTATTCTAGTCAGAAAACAAAACAAAACCACTTGCCTTATTTATTGATTTGTTGAGATGGTATAATACGAGACGATTATATTTTTGAGGAACATGGCTCACTTTCTGTTGAAAATATTCTTTTATTGTCTGAAATCCTTTATTGTGGAATGCATCAATAATAAGTGCTTGAAGCTGGAAAGTTAATAGTTTGCAAATTACTCTTTTCTCCCAAAAAAACAATTATGTCACAGTAACATTTCTAACTATCATTATCAATAATTCAGTGGGGGAAATAATAGCAAATAAATATAAAATAGAGGTATATCTTGAACAGTAAATAATCATGTAGCCAGTGACTGAGCTTGTTGGCTTCCGACAGTACAGGCACACCTTGGAGATATTATGGGTTCATTTTCAGACCACCGCAATAAAACGAGCATTGCAATAAAGCGAGTCGTAATCTTTTTGCTGGTGGAGGTCTTGCCTTCAGTTTGTAAAAAAAAAAATGCAACACCTGCGAAGTACAATAAAGCAAAGCACACTAAAACAAGCTATGCCTGTAGCTTGCAAAATGTGGTTCCTGGACCAGCAGCATGGGTATCACCTGGGACTTGTTAGGAATCAGGAATTCTGGAGGTGGGACCCTCCAGGTGATTCGCACCCATGCTAAAGTTTGAGAACCACTGACTTAGGGAAACTGCACTTCAATTACAGGTATCCGTGGGTAAAGAGCTTTTATCCTCAGTAATGTTAGAAATTCTAAACACTAAAAAATTTAAATCGATTGTCACTCATTCATTGACATGAATGGTCATAAAAGAAGAAAATGAATCCAACGCTAATAACTACAGATAATGCTGATAAATATGCCAATTGCCATAATGAATGAAACTGATCTTTTCTGCCTGAACATTAGCCAAGACATACTTCTAAATATACTTGAATAACACAGTCACTTAAATATCTGTACTATAGAGACAAGATTTTTTTATGTTTAAAAATCCAATCCAATCCTACAGGCTAAATTACAATATACAATATTATTTTAATAATGAGGCATTGGTACACAGCCCCAAATTCCACTTTTTTCTTAGTACTGATTTAAATGGGGAGACAGCATTTGAAATTAAACATTTAAAAGAATATTTTCTTTTTTAAATTACCACATAGGGAACCATTCAGTGCCAAGTGTGTTAAGTGTTCTGCAGATGTTCTCATTTAATCCTCACCAACACTCTTGACAGGTCAGAATCTTTATCTGGGGCTAATAATAGCAAGGCTGAGAAAGGTTAAGAACTTGCATGCGATCACCCAGCTGAGATTCTCTAACTCAGAAGCTCGACCTTCTTTCTACTTGAAACTCTGCCTGGTTTCTCTGCACTCAGAGTCAATCCAAACCCTTTGCCGTGGTCTTGCAGGGCTCTGCATGATTTGATCTGTCAGCTTCCTCTGCCTGGCTTCCCTGCTAATAAGTCCTAGAATAGGCCCCTAGAATAGGCCCCACTCTTCCTGCCTCAGGGCCTCTGCACTGGCTGTCCGATGCCTAGACTGCTTCTCCCCACCACTTTCCACCTGGCTCCCTGTCACTCCTCAGTTCTCAGCTTCAGTATCACCTTTTCAGGTAAGTCTTCCAGGATTTTATCTAAAGCAAGCCAACTGCCTCCCTCCACCTTCAACTATTCTCCATCCCAATAACCTGTTCCTTTTCTTCCTACTACTTTCCTTTGGTTGGTAACCTACCTCTTAGGCCCGCTGCCAGACTGTAGATCCGCTAAGGCACAAATTGTGTCCATTTTGTTCAGTACTGCCTACCTACATCTAGAATAGCGCCCGCCGGGCACAAAATAGCTTAGACTAGGATACTGGTAGGATAGGAAAAGCTAAGTTGACAAGACATGGTGATAAATTAGATGTGGGAGATCAGGGAAGGAGAGGAAGCAAAGAAGATTTCTCTGCCTCAGGCTTGAACAGCTGGAGGAACAATTGTTGAGCTGATAGCCCAGGGAACACATAACTAGAAAGGGCACACACTACAAAATTAAAATTAACTTATTTACATAGAAAGCATCCTGGGCCATTCCACTTCCATCATCTTCCGTAACAGACTGCAAAGGGCCTTCCTCTTCCTGTGTACAATAAAAAGATGTGGTTTTTTAAAACAATTTTTATTTTAAAGAAATGCATTTCAAGTTTTAAAAATAAAACAAGAAATAAAGCTTCATATTTCTCCTAAACAAAAACTTTTGTTTGCTCATGCCCTTGGTTATAAGTCTAAGCTACTACTTTAAAAAAAAGTTATCCAAATTTCTCTAGCACTTTCTATGACAAATACAAACTATCACAAGAAGCAAACATCACTGTAATAAACAACCACACAAAATACGTAAATTTAAACTATAATAACAACTATAAAATAAAAAAGCTTTGAATTAATGAAGCTTTTAGAATAAGAGCTTGTAAAATAGTTTTTAAAGGGTATTTGAGGCCCAGTCATGAGTTTAAACTATATATGTCTGACTTAACATTAATTTTAAATGACTCTGGGACTTATACTGAAACTTCAAGGATCAAATATCAACCACCACAAAAGAATTTACAGAACAACACATTTTCTTCGAGAAGTTATCCCTGGGTCTACCATCCTGGTTTTCACAACACATTATGCTATATTAAATAACAGCTTCTCATCTGCTCATTTCATCCCAACAATTAATTTAATTAAAGTAATTAAAAAGTATAATACACAATAAAATTTTAATTTCTTCTAAAGAAGGTTTTATTTTTCATTTTTTTTATTTTTCAATTACAGTTGACATTCATTATATTAGTTTCAGGTGTACAGCATAGTGGTTAGATGTTTATATAACCTACGAAGTGATCCCCCTATAGCACCCACCTGACACCATACATAACTATTACAGTATTATTGACTATATTCTCTATGCTGTATAAAATTTTTATAAATCTAGCTTGGGCTAACAGTACTACTTCTACATGCAGTTGGCCAAAATCCTTAAACGCTAGCATATTTTACAATGTTATAGTCATTATTAATAAATATGAAAAATACGGTGAATTCAAAAACCCAGACCGACTTTTTTTTTTTTTTTCCACCAGCAGTGTATTCAATTAAAGCGATGCTTAAAAATAGGACTGGCGGTGTCAATCCATGCCCCACCGGGGGTTACAGCGTTTTAATAATTATCATTTGACTGGGAGGGCTAACTGAAATCCCAGCGCTTGGAACCACAAATCTGGCGCCCCGGTGGGTGAACGTCACTGCACTAAGTACGCAGCAAGGGGAAAACGGGCTGGGTAAATAAACATCCGAAGCAGCTTGAAAAGAACCATCTTATTGCCTTCCAAACATTAAACTCTTCAGTTTCTCCTTCCCCGAGAGCTTTATAAGCACGGGACCAGAGGTTTCTCCCCTGCCTCGTAGTGTCACTGAAAGCTCACAATAAACTCCAAGCAAACCTAAGAAAGTGGGAACGCTCAAAGGACCCGCGAAGGGATCGTCCCCCGGCAACCGAGGATGGCAGCCCGCGACGGGCCTCTAGGCAAACACTAGAAGCTCTGCGCCCAGAGCCGGATGGACCGCGCGCCCCCCTTGAACCGTGCAGAGGAGGTCCGGGCTAAATGAGTGCCCGGGTCCTCCCAAAGTCACTTACCGCCTGCATCCCGAGGCTGCGGGCCAGGCGCCACGCAACTGCGCCCGGCTCAGCTTCCCGAGATTCCGCCTTAGAGGCGCTGTCCCCAGCGCGGGGAAAAACCACGGTTCTTGGATTCCAATGTTAGACAGGAAGTCTAATTGATGAACCCGCCCCTGAATACTAGATTCCGGAATTTGACACGCAAGATGCGCTCACAAGTAACTGGCAGTCCTGGTCAGGCCATCGGGGCGCGCGCGCACACACACCTTAAGAGAAAGATTACTCAAAGAATGTGAACTAAGTCATTTAAACATTATTTGTGTGCAAAATTCTACAACGATAGGCCTCCCCTTTGCGTTTACAGAAGACATTTGTTTGCATCCAAGCAAAACATAATAAATCTCAGCTAGTCAACCCAGGACTGTGCACACAGTTCCAGCCAATTCGAAATGATACGTATTTTAAAAGCTCATCATATCCGTTTTCTGGCAAATATGTAAATATACTTACGTTAATTTACCTATTTTAATCCCAACCTAGCAAATTCAAAGCCTTCTTCCTTACTTTTGAATTAATGGGCTTTTACGATATCAAAATAGTAATCAAGGAAAAGCCAGCTGTGAATACAGAGTCCTGAGTCAGTGCAAATATTATTGCAGGAAAGAATTGAAGGATAGTAATAACAACCTAAATACAGTTTAAATGCATTTTCTTTTAGGGACCATAATAATACAATAAAAATATATAATATAATAATATGTTAAATTATTAATATTAAATTGTAAAACTTTATAATCCATTATTTTCAGACGTTTGGGGAAAATATATCCTTCCAAGCTATATGGTTGTTAATGCATTCAAATTTTCAGGAGAAATTAAAGATAATATAATAGACAACACCACCATTTATTTTCATTTTGTTATATTTTCACTTTGATTCGTTTCTTTTACTAACATGTTTTGTCCAGCAAATTTTTAGGGCAATTTGGAATACATATATAAATTCTTCTCAAACTAAATATAGTGCAGACTCTATTACATTTCTTTGGACACCATAATCCATTTAGAGAAAAGTATATGACTAATTTATTTGGGTTTAACATTATAAATTGCATTTATTTGTGTTTTTGAAGGATAAGGACTCCCTAGGAACATCCCAAAATTATAGACAAGAAATATTCTAACAGTGTTTACAAGAAGACCAGAAATTAATTTCTATGCATTCTCAGAGGTGATTTTAAATTATTTTTAAAGTTATATTTAAAACATTTTAGGGGTGGCAGGTTAGCTCAGTTGATTAGAGTGTGGTGCTGGTACCACCAAGGTTGCCAGTTCCATCCCGGCTGTGAGCTGCGCCCTCCTTTAAACACACACACACACACACACACACAAAAGCTTTTAATGTATACATTGTTAAATTATCACAATCAACGACATATAAAAAATATTTTGATGTACATATTATGTTAAACTATCACAATTAACGACATATCGATTTGTTAAAAAAAAACATGACGTGTCAATTATTTAAACGTTTGAAAGACAAAACAAACCATATATTAACAAAAAGCTACTGAATGACTGAAGTTCCAGGAACCTACCGCAGTCAGTTAATACGATGAAAATCTGTAGATGAAACTAGTGGGTGAAGACTGGACAGTCATTCGTTTACTCCCAGACCTTCGTGGTGACTACGAGAATGATTTTAATCGGAAACCCTGACCGACACGACCTTTCAGGAGATGAGAACTTTGAGGCAGAGGAGGCTGGGGGATGAACATGTCACTTTCTTCTGCTTGGACATTTCGCTTCTGCTTGGGAGGAGAATCCCAGAATGAAACTAGAGAAAGAAGAAAATTTGTGGAACTGCCCAAAGCTGCTATATCCCCTCACGGGAGTTCTCCGCTGACCTGCTGCCAATGAATGGCTGGCGGCTCTGAAGAGCACTTCATTATTAGATGGACTTTTTTACATTAATTTTTATTTTTCAATTACAGTTGACATTCAATATTATTTTATATTAGTTTCAGGTGTACAGCATAGTAGTTAGACTTGTATATAATTTACAAAGTGATCGCCCGTAAGTCCCCACCTGGCACCGTACATAGGTATTACATTATTGACTATGTCCCCTATGCTGTACTTTATATTCCCAGTGTCTGTTTTATAACTACCAGTTTGTACTTCTTAATCCTTTCACCTTTTCCACCCAGCTCCTCAACCTCCCCCCATCTGGCAACTTTTCCGACAAGCCTGACTGTGCCCTTGACCAGTCAGGTAAGGGAGGTAAGAGTACCCGGGGCGTGGACCGTTGTTCAGCACAGGTTGTGGGTTTACATCTCATCAGCTTTTTCCGCCTGTCGCCAAAGGAAAAGATTAATCCTGCAAGAGGTGCTAGCCTAGGCGCCCTCCCCGCCGGGTCCCGCGCGGCATCTGTCCGTGCGACCCGCGCGCGCTGGGCGACGCCAAGGTCTAGGGCGCCCCAGTCTCGGGGTTTGGAAGTACGTAGGTTCAGAGAATGCGGCCCCAACAGTGATCGGCCTTGCGGGAGCAGCTCCTCCCTGACTAGAGCTGGGAACCCAAGCGTGCCTCCTGCAAAACAAAAAACCGGGAATAAATTCCGGAAACCCATCTTCTCTCGCCGCTCAGCGTGGCAATCAGCGACTTAAGTCACTTCAATCGAATTTTTTATTAGCCGCTCTAAGTCCTGGAATCACTCTAGTAAGGTGGATAGACAGGTGAAGAAGGCTTGGTCTCGGCCCTGGGGAGCCCACCGAGTCCTGTTGCCACTCACCTAGCTCCTGCAGTCTTTAGAAAGCCTCCCCAGATGGAATGAGGGTAAATACGATTTTGTCGTGGTATTTCCACAATACCAATACAGCCGATTTTTAAAGGGTCGTGTCAGGTGGATGGCGACTGAGAACCTACCGAGCCCCAACCCTTCGTTCAAGCAAATAAGGAAACTGAGGCTCAGAGGGAGAGGAGGCGAGAGAGAGCGCTGTGTTCTGCGGTTGCTCCTGCGCCCGGGGCCGCAGAGCTCACCTCCTCCCGCCTCCTCCACCTACCTCTTAGCTTATCTTCCCCCACCTTCTGCAGGTTCACTTTCCAGGACTCTCTTCCCACTAGGCGGGGTCCCTCCGCGGCTCCCGGGACCTTGGGTGCACGCCCGCGAGCACTCCCTCGATCACCCTTCACCCCAAAACAAATAAACAAAAGAGCACAGACTCCCGGACACCCACGACAGCTACCGCAAAAGCCCGTAGTAGAGGCCCAAAGAGGGCCTGCCCCGACCCGGTGGGCGTGGGTCCTCAGACTTCAGGGCCGACCGTTTCCGCGCTGCCTGGGAATTGAGTATTGGCTCTCAGGGGACTTCGCTCAAAAGCAAGTGTCTCGTATGCTTCCAGCGAAGCCCAATCCAAAACCCCAGAGGAGGGGCGAGGTTAGAAAAAAAATGAAGTTCAACTTGAATGAGACATTCCAACCTCCACACCCCCACCCACACCTCTTGACATCTAGTCTCAGTGTTTTGCTACCCCAAGGGCTCAGGTCATCCTGCCGCTCTGTTCCTAGTTCTGTCCTAGAGGGGGCGACCCGCCTTACTGCTGCCTGGAGCGTGGGAGCTGGACAGAGAGAGGAAAGGCGGAGCAGGGTCAGGTGTGTCTTTATAAACTTGCAGGCAGCGGTCTGGCGCTGATGCTGCTGACGGAGGGCAGACCTTCAGCACCGCGGCCGAGAACACAGCTCTGCCCCGGTCCTTACCCCGCTTCCGCCGCCTCTGCATTTCCAAATCTCTCTCTCTCTCTCTCTCTCTCTCTCTCTCTCTCTCTCTCTCTCTCTCTCTCTCTCTCTCTCTCTCTCTCTCTCCTGTCTTTCTAAAGAGAGAGAGAAAAAATCACCTTGCACATCTCTAGGTTTGTTTTCTTCCTCTATCTTTCAGGGTCTTTGCAGGAGACCGCTAGCGAGGTGGGCAGATGCCGGCGGAAGCGGGGCACACGGCGGACTGTGCGCGCTCCTACGGGATGAAGCTCAGTTGGGACATCAACGATCCGCAGATGCCTCAGGTGCGTGAGGCGTCTTTGGATAATGTGGCATTGTTCATCCAAAGAAGGAGGGATGGCATACAAGTCCTTGCAGAGACTGTGGACAGACCTCATCCCCAGCCCACCAACACACACACACACACACACACACACACACACACACACACACACACACACGGACAATTGGGGTTAGAGATATGTCTTCCCTCAGCTCTTTCCTTGCGTTTGTCTAAAAACATACCAAAAGTAGCAGGCTCCACATTCCCAGTTTTCTGGTGGGAACAGGACTCCTGGTCCCTAACTTTCCTTGAACGAAGGTAGAAATCAGGTGATTCTCTCCTTATCCATTCTTTGAAATCCATGTGAAAGGTAGAGGAGAATCTCATCAAATGTAGGTGCACTGCTTCTCCCGCAGTAAAACTGTGAGATGCGCCTGTAAATTGTGGTGACCGGAATCTGAAACAAATAGCACCACTTGGGCAATTCAGACACCCTAGGTAGGCTTCCTGGCTGAAGCACAGCTCATAGACAGCTCCATAGACATGCTAACCAGGCGTGGGTTCCCAGGGAGCCTCCGGAATCTGGATTTTGGAAGTAACTTCTGAACTTTCCAATGACAAGGAAATCACCTTAGGTGAATTTATTTTCTTTTGTTTTGTTTTAATGGAACAAAGTGGTTTGGAGACAAGTCCAGGGAATGAACTGGATAGTTAGGCTTGATCACACTGGTTTGGGGCAAACACTGAGGAGTGACTTCAAAATGTGTGTATGTGGAGGGAGAGTCAGAGTGGCCTCCTGAGCGTTTGCAAAGATAGACTTGCAGCAATGTTGTGGCGCAGGAATAAGAGACTTGGCCGTTATTCAGCATCTATGTGTCATATGGGAGTTCAGATGGATAGCCATTCATTAGCAAGGGTGTGCAGCCTCTCAGAGATCAGAGCTTTCTTTTGGATGTGCATATTTGTTTTAAAGTCTGTCTACTTTAGAGTCACACTGTAGCATTTTGTGAAACTGGACCTCCCTACAGCAAGGACATCTCTTTCTCACTGACTTTGGTCCACATAAATCTTCATGGGGAAAAAAAATCGAATCTTGCATTTTAGAAAAGAGACACATCTAACTAATGGAAAGATGGCTTCTCTCTCAAGCATTTTTCTCGACTTCCTATGTAAGTGTGGATTATTTTTCCTTTTGGAGACTGACTCTTAAGCAAGGAACATGCGCAGCATCTCAAAAGAGACAGGCACATTGAACGATAAAAGGAGAACTGGAGAAACTTTGGCTTCTAGCCTTGCTTTGGCTAACTGAGGGAGGAAGAGCTAAACTAGCTGTGTGGCCTTGAGGTTGCTCCTGAATTTGCCTTAGTCTCAGGCCACTCACCTGTCATCAAGTAGTGGAACTAGTTAACAATCTAGTCTACTGTCTTGTTCAGTGTGTGCTTGCTTGTCTGTGTGTGTATGGGGTGTGTGTGTGTGGGGTGTGGGGGGTGTGGGGTGTGTGTGTGTGTGTGTGTGTGGGGGTGTGTGTGGGGGTGTGGGGTGTGGGGGGGTGGGGTGTGGGGTGGGGGGGTGGGTGTGTGTGGGGGGGTGTGTGTGTGGGGGTGTGGGGGGGTGGGGGTGTGGGGGTGTGTGTGTGTGTGTGTGTGTGTGGTGTGGGTGTGTAGGGGGCGTGGGGGGGGTGTGCACACTCACATGTGCCAACACATTAGGACAAATGAAACCCAACCCTGGAGTCTTCCACTCTTGTTTTGATTTTAAAATACAGTCTCTGTGGCTTCATTTTCAGTGTCACTACTTTGGTAGCTGGCATGAGACCTAGGGGCCTAGTCTGTACCCTTACAGGCAGTGCTAAAGTAATACTCTCTTCTGGAAAATTGTCAATTTGTTACTAAGGTCCTTAAATTGAAATGTTCACTTTAACAACAAGGATATTAGCATTTAGTATGAACTTATATTTCCTTTCTGACTGACTTTAAGTCAATCTATTAATTTATGTCAATTCTAATATTTCCAAGAAAAGATAATGCCTATTAGTAATAATAATGATTTCAACAATATCTCTGTGGTTTTGGAAGCAAAATTGCCCATTTACCTATTACTGTCAGAATGTACAATACTCATGATGTATGCAAGTCTGAATTATCCAATTGAGAATACTTTTGCTTTGCAAACGTTGGATGTAGTTTTCCTGGGGGACAGAAGGGAGAGAAGGTGCAAATGTCTTATTACTGTGATAATACTCTTCTGAGCCTCTGTCATACCGGTAAAGCCAGTAGGATCTGGCTGCCACAGATCTTGTGTATAAATCCCAGCTATGCCACTGTAAAAAGTTCTCTCTCTAACTTCTACCTCCTTATCTATTAAATAAGAGTAATGATGCCCATGCAAGGTTGCTGTGAGGGTTGTACATACTGCGTAATGTGGCTTGATGAGCCAGGCTGTCTCTGTCCCAAATACTCAGTTTTGCATTGTAGTGTGAAAATAGCCATAGACAATACAAAGACGGATGGACATGGCCATATTCCAATACAACTTCATTTACAGATACTGAAATTTGAATTTCCTATAATTTTTATGTGACAAAATATAACTATATTTTTCCCAACTATTAAAAAATATAAAAATTATTCTTAGCTTGTGGGCCATACTAAAACAAGTGGCAGGCTGGATTTGCCCACAATCCATAGTTTACCAACCTCTTCCCTAAAGAATACCTGGTAAATAGTAAGTGCTAATTAAAGGATAATTTTATAATAGACGTATATATAAGAACGACATTGTAGTGTAAATAATGCACAACATGGACAAAGACCACCAAACCTGAAATAGTAAAGCAGTGCTCAGTATTTTGGACGTAACTTACTATTGCAGTCATTGGGTCTTTGTAGAGATTAACTATCCATGTTGCTCTGGGGACAGAGGTTCAGTGCTCAGCAGGGTTTACCTTGACGGTTATGCCCTTCATCACAATGTCTTTGTAAACTTGGAGAGTTAAGTGGGGAGGAGTAAGGAAAGCTGTTCTTGCCTTTCTGATGATGCTCTGGGTGTGACTGACAGGTTCAAGATAAAGCCAAGAGCTTTGAAGAAAAAGTGCTGGATTGAAGTACAGGCTCAATTGAATGTCAGAGAGAGAGCATTCCAATCACTTTTTGCCCTGGCACTTTGATACTTAATTTGAAAATGTTTTCAACATTTAAACACACAAGAAATTGTGTAACATTGTAGTAAGGAGAACAGGCTCTGGAATCAAATTGCTAGGGCTCAAATCCTGGAGTTAGGTCTTACTAGCTGTGTGACCTTGGGTAAGTCAATTAACCTTTCTGGCCTCCATTTCTTCTTCAATACAACAGGGATAATGATATTACCTATTGTCTGTGTGTCTTACGAAGTATAGATGAATTGATACAGGTACAGCATTAAGAAGATAAGCACTATATAAACATCAATTAGCCAATTGTCAGAAAGGCATCACAGACAGCATGAGTAGCATTTTGTGATGTCATGGTTTCTGAGTTTTACAACATGTCTGAAGCTAAAAGGAACCAATTTTTATTGTAAAGTGCTTGGAAAAATTAAAAGCGCGATATGTCGAGTTTGGGCTGAATAAACTTGACTGCCCATCCTTTTGTGCACCTGCCCAGGAGCCAGCCCACTTCGACTGCTTCTGCGAGTGGCCGGATGGCTATGTGCGCTTCATCTATCGCAGCGACGAGAAGAAGGCGCAGCGCCACCTGAGTGGCTGGGCCATGCGCAACACCAACAACCACAACGGCCACATCCTCAAGAAGTCGTGCCTGGGCGTGGTGGTGTGTGCGAGGGCCTGCGCCCTGCCCGACGGCTCCCGCCTGCAGCTGCGGCCTGCCATCTGTGACAAGGCTCGGCTGAAGCAGCAGAGTGAGGCCACCGGCCTGGGTGGGGTGGCCCTGCAGTCCTGAGTTCCTGCCTCGCAACTAATGTCCCCTTTCTTCCTTCAAAAGGGCCTGGGGCCAATGCTGTTATTAAAGCTTCTCCCCTCTGGCTTTGCAGAGAAAGCATGCCCCAACTGTCATTCTGCTTTGGAATTGATTCCCTGTCGAGGGCACAGCGGATACCCTGTAACCAACTTCTGGCGGCTTGATGGCAATGCCATATTTTTTCAGGTAGGCCTGTTGTTGGAGGGAGGGGGACCCACCGTTTGTGATGGATTTTGAACTCTGGAGCGAACCAAGTGCAGCTCCGGTGGCCAGGAATAGGTGCGGGGCTCCCAGGGCCTTACCAGGCTCCAAGGCATTAGACCACCTACTGTGTGCTCTGTAAGGGCATCAGTTAGTGAACCACGTTATAGTTATAGTTGATTTAATATAGTGAAAGGACTGTTATATAACCTTTTAAGATGTCTATTATTGATGCTGTTTTCTTAGTTCAAGAATTTTTTTCCCTGCAGTTTGAAAACAACAACAACTTGGGATCTTGAGGAAGACATCATTTGTTTTTCATTTTTATTTTTTTTCGATTATAGTTGACATGCAATATTATATTACTTTTAGGTATACAGGATAGTGATTAGACATTTACATAACTTATAAAGTGATCATCCCAAAAAGTCTAGTTACCCACCTGGCACCATACATAATTACTACAAATATTATCGACTATATTCTCTATGCTGTGCCTTACATTCTTGTGTTTATTTTGTAACTACCAATTTGCACTTCTTAATCCCTTCACCTTCTTCACCCAACCACCCAAACCCCTCCCGTCTGGCAACCATCAATTTGTTCTCTGTATCTATGTCTCCATTTTGTCTGTTTGTTTATTTTGGGTTTTTTTAGATTCCACATGTAAGTGAAATCATATATTTGTCTTTCTCTATCTGACTTATCTCACTTAGCATGATACTCTCTAGGTCCATCCATGTTGTCGCAAATGGTAAGATTTCATTCTTTTTTATGGCCAAGTAATATTCCATTGTATATACAAAGGTTGCCATAAAAATGTATATGCATTGTAAGAAAGGAAAAAGCTGCATTAAAACTGTAATACAATGAATGACACTAGCATTCATTTGATTAATGCCATCTTTTGAGCAAACGTCATACTACACATTGCTATGTAATTCAATTCAATTTCAAAAAGAAATATATAGATAACATCTTTTAAAATGTGTATACAGTTTTTTGGCACCACCAGTATGTACAACACCTTCTTTATCCTCTCGTCTATTGATGGACATTAAGGGTGCTTTCATATCTTGACTGTTATAAACAATGCTGCAGTGAACATAAGGATGCATGTATCTTTTCAAATTAGTGTTTTGGATTGGGAGAAGACATGATTTTTGACCAACATTGCTAGCTTCCTTCAGAGGAACAATCTATGATTCGTTTCCTTTCTAATGCAGGCCAAGGGAGTTCATGATCACCCAAGACCAGAGAGTAAATCGGAGACGGAAGCTAGAAGAAGTTCCAACAAGAGACAAATGGCCTCTTTGTACCAACCCCAGAAAAAGAGAATTCTAGAACCAGAGGTAATGGGGAACTGACATTACACTGTGGTCTGTGTTTATTTTAATCACAAAAAACACTGGTAATTATGTGAAATATTAATGCCATACATTAAATAGAAAGGTTTGATTATGTGTGAACATTATATATCTCTAACAAAATGTCATTGAATCAGCATTTTAGATAGTGTGTCTAACTTCATCATCATCTTCTTCAAAAAAGCAAACTATCTCCACAGTCAATGATATAGTGAGAAGGTGGACTGACATTGTGATTCAAGGGCAATTATCCAATGGTAATAAAGACATATGTGCATACCAACAATGAATTAACATGTATCCTTAAGAGGATCCTTTATGTTATTTACATGGAACAGATAACATTTATTTGGGCAACTTGATCCAATCTGTCTTGTCAATCAAAGCATGCCAAGCAGGCAGAGTGTTAGTCTGAGGATAAGAGAGACATTGTTTGAACACTTCCTATGTGCCAGGCACATAGGGGCTAAGAGTTTCACATATGAAATAGTCACAAAAGACTTAAGTTACTATTATTGAGCCCCACTTTAAAAATTAGGACTCTGAGGCTCAGAGAGGTTAAGTACTTTTTCGATTAATGAGGGACACAACAGGATTTGAACCCAAATCTGTGTCAAGCTCCTGAGTCTCAGCTATTATGAACATAGTATGGTAGGGGGTCGGGGGGAGAGATGTGGGGAACAAGACCATCTGCCACTCAAACCCACCCCACCTGGTTACTGAGGACCCACCTCCTTCAGCAGTGAGGTATCATGCCTGGCAAGCTCAAGCTATGCAACCCCTGGACCATGTACCAAATCATATACCTGAGCAGCAGAGTACTCACAACACAGAACCCACCAATTGGAAGTTTATTTTTATTTGGTTGGTTGGCTACTGTTAACAGGTGAGGTTGTCCATGCAATTTGTGTTTTATTTACAAATAAAAATTGATATTATTTTTTAGGCAGGAGAGGATCAAGACAACAGTGGACATTTCAACAACATACCTCCCCCAGAAAATCCAGAAGAGTTGGATATAATAACTGACACTGGCTTCCCTATTCCAGCGCAGCCTTGCTTTGCTTTCCTAAATTCTGATGCTTGCAAGGCTACCTGTGACCTAGCCACCTTTCAAGGAGACATAATGCCACCCTTTCAGAAATATTCAAACTCAAGAATCTGTTTGCCTAGGCCACCTTGCACCTATGAATTGGCAGGTCCTGGTTACACAAATTTGAACCCATATCCTACCCTTTATAAAGATGCCAGCAGTAACCCTAATGACACAGACTGGGTTCGTCTGAATGCACTACAATATAACGTCAACTCATACTGCAGCTTCGAGAGAAGCTGTGATCTCGCCTGTAAACAACATGGCTGGAAACCAGCTCTTGGAAAACCTGGCCTTGGGGAGAGGACTGACCCTGGACAGTTCCAGGCCACTCACCCTTGTTATAACCCAGAGCTTCCCTGCAGGTACCTCACGACTCCCCCCCCAGGTGCTCCAGCCCTACAGACCGTGATCACCACCACCACCAAAGTGTCCTACCAGGCCTACCAACCCCCTGCTCTGAAATACTGTGACAGTGTGCGGGAAGCTAAAAACCTTTCGGGCTGTAACTACACTTCTGAAAACACCCCAATGTCTGTCTATCTGGAAGCCTTGGACCTTCCAGGTGCAGTCACCAGGGCAGCCTCTCCAACAGGGTCACTTCCTTTGAAAATTCTAGGAGATGGCAGGCCCATCAGAACCACTTTGGCTTTTCCTCAAGAGTCAGTTCCCTCCAGGACAGACAGAGCAGAGACCTGGGATGTGTGTGCATCGGGACTGGGGTCTGCAATCAGTTACTCAGACCAAGTTAGTCCATTCTTTAGCTATGACAATGAGGACTTTTAAACAACAAACTTGGGCAAACAGAGTGGTGGTGTCCATGCAGGCGATGAAACAGGAAATGGCAACTATCTCTAGTTGAGTTGGGACATTTATCAAGTACAGCATTTTAAGCACTTCACTACACAGAATTAGGCCTGAAATGTGACTCTCCCAAATGAATGAATAAGCAAACTGGAGACCATGAAGATTAATAAACCAAGTTCACATAGCTGATTAGCTGGAGTGGAAGTCGAGAATCATGGTGATCATGCTAAGCCTTTTACCATTAGACCATATTCGGGAATTTCACAAATCTTTATTTGGCCCTTAGAGGTTGTCAAATCGCTTCAGGAAGAAATCTTTATGATCTTATCTCCTGAGTCATTTCATAAGATTTTTATTTAACATTTACAACCTGTTAACGTAGCTTCAGAAAGTAATTTTGGTCATTTCATCTCCAAAGTATATAGCTACAGCTTTTTAAAAAAAAATCTACGCTATTGCAATGGTAAAATGCAATTGTTTTTAAGAGAAATTTGTTTTCCAGTGTTAGCTGAATACCTTTTCTTAACATTGATGAATGTCTTCATAACAGAGGCCGCCTAACTAATGATGATGTGTATTTAATGGATTATTATTGTACTAAAATATATTTTTTCTGATTAGGTTTCAAAATTAGAATTGAGATGTTGTATTCAAATATAGCTTTAATGTTCCTTTGTGACTTATAAATGTAACTGATAATGTTGTTCCATTGAATGTAATAAAGAAGTTTTAAAGTAATGTAGCTGATGCTTAAGTTATTTCAAAAGAGAAATAGGAAAAAAAATTGTTCGTATTATGACCTGAGAAACAGTTGTCATATTAAAACATATTGGCTTGCTTAACAGTTTTGTAGTTTAATTAATTAATAGATTGATTTGTTGATTGGTTGGTTGATTGATTGATTGGTTTATACCTTTTGACTCCTACTAAGAGAAAAATTAAAGTGGAATAAGCGTTGCTAAGACAGTAGTTTAGAGTCAGGAGTCTATTAGGGAAGAGGGGCCTGTGCACATCTTGTGCCTCAGTTCTCAGAGCTGCTATTAACTTGATAAACATGTTGCTAAACTCAGTTCCAGGCTGAGCCATAAACTTCCTGGAGCAAAAGCCGCTGAATGGACACATTTGGACTTTATCTCCTCCCTGCTGCAGTTTTTGCTTCCCTTGTTTGCATATTGGAACTAACCATCCCTGTTAACCTAACCAGCAATCCTTCATTTGCATGAGAGAATTATATTTTGCAGTTTTTGCCTTTATAAACCCTGCCTTTCTTTGTTCTCTCTGGAGCACAATTTAGGTTGATACCTGAATCTATGTCTCCCCAGCTGCCTCTCCTTTTGCTCAAATAAATGCTTTTTATTCTTTATTACAATCTAAATTTAATTTTAGTTGACATCCCCTTCACCCATTTTACCCATCACCTCTCCTCCCCCGCCTTTGGCAACTACCAATCTGTTCTTTGTATATATGAGATCAAGTCTGTATTTTTTTTGTTTTTAAGTTTGCACATGTAAGTGAGATGATAAGGTATTTGTCTTTCTCTGTCTGACTTAGTTCACTTAGCATAAAGCCCCTAAGGTCCATCTATGTTGTCACAAGTAGGAAGGTTTCATTCTTTTATATGGCTGAATAAAATTCTATTATACATATCACATTTTCTTTATCACATTATATATATGAATATATATATCACATTTGTATCCATTTGTTACCGTAGCCAAAAAGAACAGGGCCACGGGGAGAAAAGGGGCAGGAAGGGAAGAAGGAAGTGCCTGGAAAACAAAGGAGAGAGGAGATGAGATTATTCTTAAGAAAAGGTCCAGCTACCAGACCAGCCAGAACTCGATTTTAGTGTCGGATAGCCGATCTAGAATGCCATCTTGACCCTCACTGTGGCTGATTGTAGTGGATTATAATATTATTAGCATTACAGGGAGGGAAAATCTCCACCCCACTGTGTCACCGTGACCGTTCTGACAAGGGTCAAATAAGGACAAACATATACCTCCTCCCAACGGGAAGGAGTGGTCAACAAAGACCTGTCTGGGGACATCTATAATGCCACCACCTAAGACTTGAATATTTTGCATCCTCATTTAGAAAATAATAAATTCCAAGCCATAACCCTCTTTGGTGCAGTGGCTTTTCTCCCAGTGTGCCCACCCCCACCACTCTGGGAGTGCTCTCTCTTTCCATAAATTCACCTTGCTTGGCTTACTTGGCTTTGGCTGCATGGCTTAATTCCTTCCCGTGACATTTACCAAGAACCCCCATTCTTCAGCAACACATTTACCCATCAGCGAATGATTAGGCTGTTTCCATGGCTTGGCTATTATAAGTAATGCTGCAATGAACATGGGGGTGCATATATCTTCTCAAATTAGTGTTTTCATTCTCTTCAGATAAATACCCTGAGGTAGAATTGCTGTGTCATATGGTAGTTCTATTTTCCATTTTTTGAGGAACCTCCATACTGTTTCCACAGTGGTTTTACCAATTTACATTCCCACCAGCAGTGCACAAGTGTTCCCTTTACTTCACATCCTCACCAGCATGTTATTTCTTGTCTTTTTGATAATAGCCATTCGTACAGGTGTGAGGTGATATCTGCCTTGGTGATAGGGATGTCAGAATTAGCAAATAAACAGGGAGTCCTGTTAAATTAGAATTCAAATAAATAGCAAGCAACTTCTGAGTATAAGTATATCCCAAATATTACATGGACATACAAAAATTATTCATTGTTTATCTGAAATTCAAATTTAACTGAGTGTCCAGTATTTTATCTAGCACTATTTGTAAAAATAGTATAATTTAATTTCATTCTTGTTCACAACATGGTAAATGACATTTGATGAACGAAGAGTCTAAAAATATCTTTTCATAAAACAATTTGCTGATCTTTTACAAGGAAATAATATTTATTTTAACTGTGTAGTCTATTTAATGGGAGAGATTATATTTTTATCATCCTTTATATTTTTATCATCCTTTAAAGTATAAACATCATAGATAACTTAATAAAGATTTTTTAAAAGCCAAAAATCACCCTTTACCTTTACTATTTACAAACCACATTGAACAGTCAACCAGATTTCCTAACACTAACCTTTACAGCTGATAGTCACCTTGTTTATTCATATTTCTATACCACTTGGTAAAGCAGAAGAGTGTTCTTTACAGCATGTATCAGTAATGGATTTTCCATTAATTAGTCTTCTGATCCTCTCTCAGACAGCTGAGTTACCCACATAGCATTGTGTTTTACAGTTTGTCAGATGAATCTTTTTAAAGATGAGGCATTCTCAGGCTGGGATGCGGGGAGAAGAGGTTGAAGAAGCCACTCTCTGACCTCAGCCACCTGTGGCTTCCCAGACTCAAGTACTAGAAGGGCGCAACTGGGTAAAAATGCCACCTGGCTGCCTATGGAGGCCTCTGCCTGTGGAAAATAAACATTCTCTTTTCTAATGCTTCTTAAGGGTGAGCTTTTAAAAATATCCAATTGAATAAGGCTTCTGCCTAGAGTTAGCCTATTTAATAAACTATATTACTGATTCAGGTTTCCATAAACCACCTGAATTCCTTCTTCTAACCATCCTAAGCACTATGCTTTTAAAGACATTTTCTGGCTATTGCCAAGATGTAGCAATAAAGCCCATCTATTTAAGTGCATTCAGAATTGCAACACCAGAAAGGGATGTGCAGAAATCATTTATTCTTGTCTCTGTCTGCAGGCTCGAGTGGTCCTACAGGCCCATCCATATCTGCTTTGGATGTTATTATCCTTATTCCCAGAATATTACAGTCATCATAGAACTTGAACAGGGGCTTGTAAAACTTGATGTTTTGGTTTTGTGAATTAAAAAAAAAATCCAAGTTTACCTCAGATAGTGTCTGCAAAAATGACTGAAAAGAATTATGACGTGTTCAACAGAATATATTCATTCACCAGCTGTGTGCGAAGTGCTCACAATAGGAATTATAGAGAAGCATAATATGGGATCTCTGCCTTCAAGAAATTTCTAGTAAGTGAGAGAAATAAGACATGTGAAATAACATGTTAAATAGCAGATAAGGCTACATTATCATAAGCATTATAATATTTTTTAAAGTGTTTCTAAGACTCTTTCCTTTCTAATTTTAGAGTGGTTGAAAACATTAAAGCTGTGAATGGTGAATTTGTCTCTGCAGGTGGAGGAGCTGGGCAGAGGAACCTGGTGCCAAAGAAAGGATGAAGGGAAGGGGAAGTCAGAAGAGGCAGGGAGGGCGAAGATGAGCCACATTCTCAGGAATATTTTCTTCATCATTAATCTTTTCTTATGAAAAGATTTTCCTCCCTAGGATTTTCTTGTTAAAATGTTCTTCTTTCAGGGCCGGCCTGTTGGCCCAGGCGGTTGGAGCTCCTTGCTCCTAACGCTGAAGATTGCCGATTCCATTCCCACATGGGCCAGTGGGCTCTCAACCACAAGGTTGCCATTTTGACTCCCGCAAGAGATGATGAGCTGCGCCCCTGCCACTAACAACGGCAACTGGACCTGGAGCTGAGCTGCGCCCTCCACAACCATGATTAAAAAGACAACTTGACTTGGAAAAAATCTTGGAAGTACACACTGTTCCCCAATGAAGTCCTGTTCCCCTTCCCCAATAAAATCTTTAAAAAAAACAACTCATCATGTGCATATTCTTCAAATTAACTCAAAAATCATTTTCTCATGAAATATTCTTTATGGAAGCATTCTTCATGATATGAATACATTCAATGGTTATATTCATTAATATATTCTTGATTACAAATATTTCATAGATTAATAAGAATATACTTAAAAGAATGAATATGACATTGTTCCTATTTTTAAAGAATCTAAGTAGACATTATCTATTGTTCATATTCATAACGAACGTATTTATGATTATTTATTTAAACAAATATTCAAGCACCTAACACGTGCTAGGCGCTGTTCTAGATCCTGAAGACAATGTGGGGGAGACCAGGCCTGGTCCTTGCTCCCATGGAGCTTATATTCTTTGTGAAAAACACGTTCTCAATCAAGAGGGAAATGTTATGTATATTCCTATAAGAAATATTAGTGAAGACTATAATGCAATACGCTCATTTTCCCCGTCTCTCCTGGTCAGTGATCCTTGTCTTTCCACCAGCAAAGTCTCCTTTCTACCCAACTCTCTCTGACACAGCAGGAGACATTTGAGGCAGAGACAAACTAAATATTCCTCCAGATGCTGTTGTGACCAGAAAATGAAAACTAGCATACCAAAGTTTTTGGGAAGTCCTTAAAACTTAGAAGAAGAACCCCATCCCATCCAACAATAATTGTCATAAACTTTATAAATTATTATTTTTTAAAAAAACAAACTCAGAGAAATATCCATTTAGGAAATTGGCTTCCAATAAATGTCTTTCACAAAGGAATTCACTCCTTATCATCTTGCAGTTTTGTACTGGACATCCACTGGTCACCACATGTCAGCTGGTTACCACCACCCCCTTTTGAAACTGAGAGACCTGAGAACTGTGTTGCAAACAGAAGAAGGGGAGAAAAGGGAGAGAACACTTAAGGCTGCCAGTGTTCACTTTGGAAGTAGAGGAAGGCCTCCTGCGTTAGACTTGGTCAGAAGGGATATCAGCCTGCGCCAATACCTTACACAGATATAGTAAAACAGCTCTATTTCCAATTGAACAGGGTGAGCCCAGAACATCTGGTAGCACTAGAACATAAGGAAGTACTAAACAAGCAAACAAACAAACCCAACAACAACCAAAAAACCCTACAATGACAGGGGTCCTGTCAAAAGGACACAGAAGTTATCTGAAAGAGCCCCCAATGGCCAAAGCTGGAACAACTTAATTTAAAAAAAAAAAGTGTTGGATTATAACCCAAAGTATAGAAAAAAATCCATGAGTCCATCCTGATATAAATAAATGATTAAACAAACAAGCAAATGGGAAGAACTGATCAAGTGATCAGTTCTAAGAAAAGATCAAATGATCTGTGCAGAATAATTCCAAATAATTGATGTGGATACCCAACCTTCAAGGAGATGGAATGTAATTCCCCACTCTGTAAGTGGTAGGCCACGCATAATGACTTCCTTCCAAAGAATTCTGAATGGAAGAGGAAAAAGGAGTAACTTCATAGTGGAAAATCTGACAAACACTACCTCTGCTAGGTGATCAAGGTCAACATCGGTAGTGATGTCATATTGATAGTATATAGCCTTGATATCATGTGATGAAAATGGCACTTCACCTCTGTGGTTTTCCTTCCACCCAAAACCAAATCCCAATCTAACCATGAGAAAGACAACAGATAAATCCCAGTTGAGTGACATTCTACAAAATACCTAACCAGTACTCCTCAAAACTGTCAAGGTCATCAACACAAGGAAAGCCTGAGAAGCTCACAGTGTACAGGACCCTAACGAGACCTACCTGACAACTAAACGTCATATGGTATCCTCGGTGGAATCCTGGAAAAGGAAAGGGACACTAGGCAAATACTAAGGAAGTCAGAATGAAATACGAACTTTAGTTAATAATATATCAAATACAAACGCACCACACATTATTAAGATGATAATAGGGGAACGGGGTGTGGGACATAGGTGAACTCTGTACTATCTTCTCAGTTATTTTGTAAATCTACACTTGTTCTAAAAGTAAAGTCTATTTAAAGTACAAAATAAATATCCTACCTTAGTGGGCCCCATCTTTGTCAGCAGAATCCCACACACAAAGGAATGAGAGAGCAGAGCCTTTCACTAAAAGGACAAAAATATCCTTATCTATGTGTCTAAAACCTTATTGTATCCTGTTTCACCATGTCTTTGACAGCATTTTTATCAGATCTTAATCATAGCGGTGCATTGAACCTAATTCAGCAAGATTAAATTTAATGGAATAAAGGTCCTATCCTGTTAATTTGGGGTCCAACAAACAAACAAATGCAGTTTGGGATTGATGGGTCATCAGCAGCCCCTGTGGAAAGAACTCTGGGATTTAGCTGACATTGTGATTCTGCCAGGTAACAGAGTTACTCTCAGATGGCAGCTCATGAAGCAGACACAAGCATGGCTAGACAAGACGTGGCTGTGGTCACAAGCATTCCCAGGGAACCACTACTGTCATGATCACCCTTCCCGGTTGGCCATTCCTCTCCCTAGTCACCTCCAGGTCTAGTTTGATGTTGGCTTCATGGCCCAAATATACCCATTTTGTGTGTGGGTGTCCACCTCAACCTCGTTCCTAGGCTGACAGCTTTTGAGGACATGAGGACATGAATAGAATTACATATTAAGATAGCAGCTAATATTTATTGAATGATTATTCTATGCCAGGCATTATGCTAAATATTTTTCATATATGATCTAATTTGATTCTCACTCAAAAGATGTGGCCACCACTGAATGCCTGAAAGAAAAGCTGCAGTTATTGCTAATCAAGGGAGAGCTATGCTTCCAAGCTAGTGTCTCTGAGCAGAGCAGATTGCTGCGCTTATACAGGGTTTAGGCAAACATGGAGTTGAGGGACTCATGCATTTTCAGAAGTGGAGATATTAGGGACGGGTTGATGTTTAACTCTAGAAAGATGGTTATTCAAGTAAGAGAGTTGTTGATAAGCTGACCTTTCAGAGGTATGGTCATACAGTGAGGCTGTTGCTAACTGACTGTTTTTAAGTGTGAGCTGTCATTGATTGGTTTACTGGTTACTGTGGCAAGTTGTCATTGATTAATCTGATCAATCTGGGTGGATTTAAACCTGTTTCTGGTGATTACTTGTTGCTAAAGCCAAAGAGCTAATTCTTTCCTTGGAGTAGAGGATCTTTTTCTCACAAAATACTATGATGCAGTTACTATTATTGTCCTCATCTAGAGGTTTAAAGAAACTGAGATTGAATTAAGTAACTTGTTGAAGTCACAAAATTGTAACATGGGGTCTTAAATCTGTCTCTCTATATATACAAGTCTTTGTTCTTAAGCACTAAGTTCTACTGGGGCTAGGATAAGATGGGAATAACATTGCTCTACCTTGTACTTATCTCACCTTGAGTATATTAGGTGAGGTATCAGTAACCTGGAACATATTCAGAAAATAATAAGGAGGAGGTTGAGAGAATGAAAAATTTTCGGGTTCTAAATTACTTGGAATATTTATATGAGAACATGGAAAATATGTGCTTTAAGATCTGAAAGAATTAAGAGCAAAGGTGAGCCAGAAGCCAGGATGGGGTGTAAAAGTTTGCTTAAAATCAACCTATTTAAGGTATGGAAGAAAAGACTGGAGAAAAATGAATCTGGTAAAGCAAAAGCATTTTGTTATCATAGAACACTTTCCCTGGACCTTGGAATCCATGAATCAAGCTAAGTGCTCTGAAAAATGGGACTCAATTCATCCTTAGAAGGAAGATACATGGTGACACTCCAACATTTCAAATATCGATTTTCATCACACATTTCCTGTTTTGTATTCTTTCATGATTTGCTCAGGACAAGAGTTCAAGTGATACTTACAGACTGTCTATCTATGAAACATAGCTTAGAATACTGACACTTTGAAGGCTTGGTTTATTTTGGCAAAATTTAATTACCACAATTTAAGATTAGACAAGTAACATGCATTTAAAAAATAAAATGTTTTTTACGTGGAGAAGAAAAGAGAACTAATAATATGCAAAGTTACTGTACGTAAGACTTTCTGTCTACTCATCAACATGGTAAATTTACCATAGTAATCTGTAATTCTTACTCTGATACTAGCTACTTGGTAACTAATGACACTTTGCACTGCTGGTGGAAAATATTGAAGATACATCCATGATTGTCAGCTATGGCCATGAGGCTTTGCAGATTCAATTCTCTGATGAGGACAGGTCGCCTTGAGTCTGTGAAATGTTATACCAGGCATTTGCTGAATTTGAAGTGAATAGCAAGTGATGACAGAATAACAAATGTTATCAGTGACCTGAATCAGTTGTGCAAATGCCAGAAAAATAATTTCAAGGTGATTTCTCAGGTATTTGTAATAGATCATAAATCAAAAATGGCTGCTAGCTAGTAACATTCCACCTTGAACATCTAGAGTGTTCCCAGGACTGTAAATATAAAAGTTGCTTTCAAAAATATAGGTATGTCTACTGAAAATAATCCAGCAAATAATGGACAGATCTGATTTGAACTCCCACAATTACATCTTAACTCTTTAAATGTTCTCCAAGGGAAATTCACAATTAAGTAAGAAATCAATTTTAAAATGTAGAAATGGAGTAAGGGATGAATTCTCCATTTTTTATTAAACATTTGCAATGATAGGCTACCCCCACTACATTGCAGGATTCAGTAGACAGCAGAAATATTTGTGAAGTAGGAATCCTTTCTAAAAATGTCACCCACAGCTTTTTTGGTCCTTAAATAATTCTGGGGTCATAACTCATTGGCATTTACTCTCCACATCCACTAAATTGGCTGTGGAATCATAGAGACTTCACGTCAGGTAGTGAAGAAATTCCCAGGAATGGATCTGTATCAGTCAGAGTTCTCCAGAGACATAGAACCAAGAAGAGAAACACGTGCACGCAAACACACACACACACATAAATGCATATATGTGTGTATAGATGTATATATTTGTGTTTATATATGTATAGCATATATAAACACACACACATAAAGAGATTTGTTTTAAGGAACTGCCGCTCGTGATTCTAGGGACTGGTAAATCTAAAATATGCAGAGCAGGCTGGCAGGCTGGACACTCAGCAGAATTTGATGCTGTAGTCTTGAAGCAAAATTCCTTTTTCCCTGGGAAACTTCGGTTTTTCCTCTTAAGGCCTTCAACTGATTGGATGAGTCCCACCTACATTTTGGAGGACAATCTCTTTTACTTAAAGTCAACAGATTATAAATGTTAATCACATCTACAAAATACCTGTACAGCACTTCCAGGTTAGTATTTGACCAAACAACTGGGCATCAGAGCCTAGTCCAGTGGACACAAAAATTTGAACCCTCTCAGGGTCACTGGCCAAGTGCCCAACACCTACCCTTGCTGTACTGACTGCCTTTCCCTGGAAGGTGACATGGTTAGCTCTTCTGGTCATTTAGGTATCAGCTCAAATGTTATCTTCACAGGGGCTTTCGCGGACCCTTCATCTAGTCTTGCCCAGCAAACCTTTCCACCCCATTTCTCTCTATTATATGCTCTCTTTTATTTTCATCATGGAAATTTTATTTACTTTGTGGAAATTATATACTCATACATGTTGCTTATTGTTTCTCTGCCCCACTAGAATGTAAGTTCTATTACAGCAGGTCCATGACGATATCAGTCATTACTTGTTCACACCAAAAATTGTGTCTGGCATATAGTAGGCATTTAATAAATATTCACGCACTTATAGACCCAGCGAGTCAGTAGCTTAATCTATTATTAAATAGCTCGAATTATGAGAAATTTATGAAAATGTTGTTGCTTATGCTAAGCTGAAATCACCTCTGTGTGAAAAGTCATCCATTTGTCCTAGATTTATCTTCTAGATCACCCAAAATAATTCTGTTTTTCATTCTATATCTGTAAACATTTGAATACAGTGCCCTTATCTCCTATTAATCATTCCTTTGCTAGGCTAAATGCCTTCTATATTATGGTTTCCAAATGAAATATCTCTATCTTCATGTGAACCTGTCAACATAGAATATGTTATTCTGGGTGTGTTGTCAGCAGTGCAAGTAGCAAGACTGCCACTTCCAAAACCTGCACACTAGAAGTTTATTAATTTGACCTAACAGATCATTATCATTTCTAGGAGTTGTATCACACTCCTAAACACACATAAATGTGTATGTTTGGAGTAGCTAGTCACTTACTAAGCACTTGTCTGTGCTGGACAGAGTAGAGTGCCTTGTCGGTTTAAAAAATTTTATGTATCTGTCAGAGTGGGAAGAAAATTTAAAGGGCATCTAATCTCATCTTTTCAGTTTATGGAAAATGCAGTGGGGCCCCAGGATAGCTGGTGATGAAATGATAATGAATAAGACAGAATAGAATGTAATCAAGTGGTCAACCAGTGGCGCAGACAGTAAGAGCAGTAAAGGAAATTCAGAGGGAAGAAAATCAGCGATACTCTGAGTTACTTGTGAGAACTTCACAGAAGTAGGCCTTGGGGCATGGAGAGAATTTGGTAGATGGAGAACAGAGATGGCATTCGGGGAAAGTGAACCCCTGAGAAGATACAAGACAAAACAGAGTATGGTATGTCCTTGAGACAATCTCAAAAGAATGGTATTCATATAAAATACTATGTTATATAATATATAATTAATAATAAATAATAATAAATAGATTTTGTGAATATAAAATTAGAGTTTTACGAAAAAGCCTACAGATCAAGGAGAGCGCTTAGCAGACACCAGATAACATGAACTACATTTTGTGGATAATTCTCATGTAAGTCTCAAGAATATGCTATGAGTAGCAATAAATAACCACACATCAAAAATGCGTATACCACAGTGCTATTTATAAGGTATTTTTCTTCCAATGCCCGATGAGTATTTCCAAAATTCTAAAGCCTACTAATAGTCCAAGGAACGTAGTAGAAAAATATCAGTGTTTAGAAAAGAAGGAACTGACTCAGAAAAGAATTTGAGTTCTCTAAGTTTTCTTCTGATTCTGTTCTCTATATTTGTCATAGCACAATCTGAAGAAAACAAAAAAGAAAGAGAAAGCGAGAAAGAAGGAACGGAGGGAGGGAAGGAGAGAAGGAGAAAGGAAGGAAACCCTACAATTAAAATTCTGTATTGTTAAAGGTGGTGATTGCACAATATTGTGAATGTATTAAAAGCCACTGAATTGTTTACTTTAAAATGGTTAAATTTACATTATGTAAATCTCACCTCAATTTTAAAAAATGTGTGTTAGTTCAGAGGAAGTATTATAATAATACAGAAATAGTGACACCTAAAAATCCTTCTCTTGCTGGTTTATAAAAAACAACATTTGCATTTACTCTTTGGGTTCAGATAATTCATGAGCCACACTAGTCGACTTTGGGGTGGAACGATCCCTGAAATTCCAGAATCAGAAATCTTATATATGATTATTATCTTTGAAATTGACTATGTGCCTTAAGTGAAGTCACACTGAATGTATTTTCCTCATTAGTAGATGGAGATAGAATTGTTGGAAGGCTCAGATGTGGCGATATGTATGAAAGTGCTTTGTATTATTCATTCAGCAAATATGTTTGGAGCTTCTGCTGTGTGCTAGACACTGTCTAGGCACTGGAGATGGAGTCTAGAACAACCGACTCAAATCCCTGCTCTCATTGAATTTACATTCTAGTTACATTCTAGAAGTTGACAACACACAAGATCTCAATAAGAAAACTTATAATATGGCATATCACTACATAAATATTTTTAATCCCACAGGCCCTTTACTCTGTCCAGCATAGACAAGTACTTAGTAGTAAGTGACACATTCTCTCCCCTCAGAAAAACATTTAATCCATTTGTACACTGCCATTTTCTTCATGGCATTCCCCATAAACTTGGACTAAGATGTCCCTGATTTCACATCTACTCTTGCCAAATTTAACAAGAAATTTAATGTTTATTTGTTGCTCTAATTCAAATTCAGACATTCTCACAATGGCACGCAAAACCACGCAACAATAATGAACGCCACTCAGCAAGACACCGCCACACATTGACACGAACACAACTGTGAGACACTGATATATCAAGGTTGTGAAACCTTAGCGAGCTGCTTGTACAGTGCTGCCAACGTAAGTGCACGGTGGCAAGTTTGAGAACTTAATTGGCATTTGTAAATTGTAAAACGTTATTCAAATATAAAGTATTGTTACCTAGCAATTACTCATGAATATAACACAGTGTAATCACTGGCTCACTAACCCCTCTGTTTGAAACACCAAAGATACTTTTTAAAAGATACTTTTAATAGAACACAATTGTGTTTTGGAAAATAGGACATACATAAATGCTAACTTTTTGGTTCTACTGAACTATTTTATTGCTGGTTTTAAATATTAAGAAGTTCAAAGGTTCTCAATTGATTTTAGGCTTGCAAAGTATTATCAATTGGAAGTTCTGAGAAGGCTATGTAATGCCATCTTTGTCAAGAATGCTTATCTTCCCAGGAACAGAAAAGCTTGAATATGAAAATCACAGTCTTAAAGAAGCATGAAGCTGCTACGTCAGCCATCGTCTTGATAGCAATCATGTACTGAAGGACATGCTGCCGATCTTTGGTAAGAAATATGCTGGTAGTTTAAAAATATACGCACTTTTGAACACTCTCTCTCATCAGGAGAAAAAACCTACTATAATATTAACCATTGAAAACCTGATTATTTGCAGATGGAACAATTTGTGGAAAATACAAGGATGAAGGTGTATAAGAAGGAATCCCAAGAATAATGATTATATTAAACTGCTGCAAATCTTGGTATTATGTTGAGGATCAGAACACATGTTTTGCCATTTTGCTGTTAATATCTGCATGTCAGTCCAAAACATACAAATAGAAATATTTGGGGTCATAAAGTACAATATTGCTCTGAAATATTTGGAGTATCAATACTTAAAAGTAAATTCTTGAATATGTGGTACTGGAAATAGTAGAGTGGCTTATAGTAAACTAACTCTCCTTCAGGTAACAATAGTAAACTTTGGGTAAATATAAAGTTTAGCTATTTGAAGGCCCTGGAAAAATCACTAAAGTTAGGTAGACATTGGATGGTGTTTGTCTTTTGAGAGAAGGGAACCACACTGACTGTAGTTCATGTTTATACAGCATGTCTCCTGAGAGCACGCCCCGGCCCACATGGCATAGAGCAGCCAGAACGAGAGCATAATGCTGTAGTGGCTTGTCAGATGATGGAGTCTGGGGCTGCCAAATCAGCTGGAAACTGAAGGGGAGTAGTGGAGAGTCTTAGAAAAGAGGGAGCTGTAGAGAGGAAGCCCAAAGTTTGTGTATAAATTCACTTTAAATTCTTTCCTGATCCGTGAACTCTGCTTGCATAGACGAAACTCCAGGAAGACCAAAGTAAAGCAGCAGATGGAAAGCTGCAAAAGCAGAGCCACCGTCTCCTGTGTTGCCCACTGTAAGGGAGACTGCATTTGGAGTTGGTGTCTCACCAAGTTGGAAGTGTCTGGTTGGCAATGTCGCTTTCCATCAAAACCCTAAAAGGGCCATAGGGAGTAAAGATTGTATCTTTGGTCTAAAAGAATTTACACCAGAACTAATGCAAAACTAAAACAAACATCTTTAAACGAGTAATAGCAAGCATCTTTAAGGTCCAGGTAATTAATTGGTAATTGACTACTGAAAAACCAACACTTAAATTTCCAAAAACAGGTGAAAAATATCAACAGACAGATTTAAAATGCTTGTTGCATCTCAAAATGAGAACTACAGAAAGAATCATACCTATGAGGCTGGACAATTAAGCTCGTGAACTCATCCTGGAAAAAGTGCTACTATTCTGTTTCCCAAAAAATAAGACCTAGCAGGACCATCGGCGCCTTTTGGAGCAAAAATTTATGTAAGACCTGGTCTTATATTATATTAGATAAGACCCAGTCTTATATGATATTAAAATAAGACCGGGTCTTATATTAATTTTTGCTCCAAAAGACTCATTAGAGCTGATGGTCCAGCTAGGTCTTATTTCTGGGGAAACACAGTACATACCTATTGCAAGCGCCTGTAAGGCAGTTGCCACACTTCAGTTTATTCCTGAAAGTCAAGGGGACAATAACCCCTCCGCAGGATCCTACTTCCCTGTGGGGTACTCATGACACGAGTGGGGAACTAAGTCCCAGCACGCAGGTTCAGATAGAGTAACACAGCTTTATTTGGGAGCCAATATCCCTCCAGAGGCCAATGCTCTGGTAAGCACAGAAGGTTATACAGAATAGAATAGAATTTAATAACGAACCAAGTCCCAGAGTCAGTTGAGGTGGAGAAGGTCCCTGGTCTGGGAGAGATGATGGGGCCCATGACAGGTCTGAGGCAAGCTGGTCTTGCAAGGAAGAACTTCAGAGAGTCCTGGAGTATCACGGCTTGCACCTCGTAGAGGATCTTAGCTGGAGTGCCCAGTCAGACTTCCCATGGCATTTTTCTGGAGTTCTGCGTTTATCCTTTGTTCCTTGGACTTGTTTACTTCTTAGGTGATAACTAGAAGTTGTTTGCCAGGAGTTATTTACCTCTTAGGTGGACATGTATATCACTCAATTTTGTTATGCTCAATTTCACACAAAAACATAAACATGTTTACTTTCATGTATATGCTCTAAACACAAATATGTTTACTTTCACTTTACTCTTAGTCTCACACATGTGTGGCCACAGTCCTGTCCCTACTAGTAAACAACTTGTTTTGCAAACATCAATCCAACATATATAATACATTTTATATGCTCTATACAATACCTCATTGCTGAATATCACTATGGTCACCTTCGTATTAGGGATATTGATCTGAAAATTATTTTTCTTATAGTGTTTTGTCAAATTATCATTTTGGGGCTGTGCTGAACTCATGAAAACAGCCAGGAAGTGTTCCCTCCTCTTTTATTTCCTAAAAAAATTTGGGTAGACTGATATTATTCCTAGTCAAAGGTTTGGTAGCAATTCATGGTAAAATCATCTAGACTTAGAGTTTTCTTTGCAGGAAAGTTTTAAATTACAAATTCATCTTCTTTAATAATCAAATTATGGATAACTTTTATTTTATTTTGTGTCAATTTTGATGTTTTTTCCAAGGAATTTTCTCATTTCATCTCAGTTGTCTAATTTACTGTGTTTCAGTTGTTCATGATACATATTTCTTTATCCTTTTGATGCCTTTAAGATGTGTCTTCATTATACCTTCATTTTTGAAAAACATTTCTGCTGGAGATAGAATTCTGGATTGACATGTTTTCTTTTTCTTTCAGAACTTTTAAGATACTATTCTGTCCTCCATTATTTCTAATGAGAAGTTAGAAGTGATTTGTATCATTTTTCCTCATTTATCTGAAGATTTTAAGATTTTTCTCTTTATTTTTATTTTTTCAGCTGTCTGAAAATGATGAGCCAATGAGGTCTGACAATTAAGTTCGCGAACTCTTCCTAGAAAAAGTGCTACATACCTACCTCATTGCTGAATATCACTACAGTCACCTTCAAAGTACTCCCCTTGGGAAGCTATGCACTGACGCCAGCACCTAGTCCACCCTTCAAAGCAATTTTGGAACTCTTTTTCTGGAATGGCCATAAGAGCTGTCATCATATTACCCTTGATGTCCTGAATGTCATCAAAATGTCTTCCTTTCAATATTTCCTTTATTCTAAGGTAAATAAAGAAGTCATTGGGGGCCAGATCAGGTGAGTAGGGAGGGTGTTCCAATACAGTTATTTGTTTACTGGCTAAAAACTCCCTCACAGAGAGTGCTGTGTGAACTGGTGCATTGTCGTGATGCAAGAGCTCCTTTGGGACCATTTTTGCACACACCTTTCTCATGCCAAGATTTTCAGCTAAGATTTTCCTGTTTCTCTATTAATGTTTACTTGGTCTGCTATGCTTCTCACAGTCAGCCAATAATTTTGACGCACAATTCAATGAATTTTTGCAATGTTTTCGTCAGTTACTGGCCACCCTGACCTCTCTTCATCAATGACACATTTTTCTCCCCTCAGAAAAATGTTTAATCCATTTGTACATGGCCGTTTTCTTCTTGGCGTTATCCCCATAAACTTGGATTATCGTGTCCCTTATTTCACTTCTACTCTTGCCAAGTTTAACAAGAAATTTAATGTTTGTTCATTGCTTTAATTCAAGCTCAGGCATTCTCGTATGGCACACAAAAACACGCAACAAAAATAATGAACACCACTCAGCAAGACACCACCACACATCGACACAAAAACAGCTGTGAGACACTGATATACCAAGGTTATGAAACCTTACTGAGCTGTTTGTACAGTGCTGCCAATGTAAGTGCACGGTGGCAGTTCGCGCACTTAATTGTCAGACCTCTGATAATTCAGTTGCTCCAAAGTTAAAAATCTGGAACTGTGTTTGTTGAGGTGAGGAAATGGGGAGCTGTTGAATTTTCTAGCCTCTTAATTTCTAATAAAAACAACAGCAACAAATTCCCAGAACTGTCATTTTTCAGAAGTAATTGTTTATGGGCCAGTTTTGCTTTATTGTATGATCATCTTTAGCTAGCAGAAGTAGTTTAGGCTTGACTTAGCTGCGGATATTTACCATATTCACATTCTAAGCATATTTCCATTGACTCTAAAATGATTCACTAAAAAGCCAGACAACATAAAGAATTCCTTAGAATCAGTATTTTGACATAACAGAATCTTCATTACAGTAGGCAATACATACGATCAGGGAGCCATTACACGCTAATCTTTTGTCTAAAATTACCTCTTATTTTGTCTGTATACACACACACACACACACACACACACACACACAGTATAATAACGGGCTACTGTTTCCTAATCTGATTTTCACTAGCCTGAGGCAACCACTTTCAAATCCTTTGAACATTTCTTTCGATGTTTACCTCCATATTTCTAAACCACAAGTTTAGACTGCTATTTCTTCTTTCTACCCTTATCCTGGGATTTCTTTTTTTTTTCTTTTCCTTTTTATCTCTTTCCTGTGTTAGATCCTCTTTATCCAGGATCCTATGTCTTCATTCTTGATTTATCTCTCCTTTTGGTGGGTAACATTTTCCAGAAACATCCTGAGAAAGGATGCATGGGAGGGTTCACAGAAGAACAGTACACATCTCAAACTTGAGGGATAGCTTGAGTGTCAAATTCAAGGTGGAAATGATTTTTCCTCAGATTTTGAAGGCATTGATCTGTATTTTGTTTGTTTGGATATTTTCCTGGTTTTCAGCATCAGCTTCCATGGTGATTCCTAATCATATGTGTGTGACCTGTTTTTTTCATAGAATCTTCTATTTATCACTAGTTTTCTAAAATTTCACTGTGATGTGTCTTCGTGGTTTTTTTCCCTCCCTGTTCTTTTACTGGGCATTTAGTGGGCTCTTTCAATCTGAAAACAAGTATCCTTCAATTCTCTATTATCCTTGCATTATTTCTTTGATTTTTGATCCTGTTTCTTTTTTTCTCTTCTGCACATTCATTACTTAGACTTGATTCTTTTATTTCCTAATCTTTTCTCTTCTGTTTGTTTTTAAAAACTATATGTTGCATTGTTCAAATTTCCTGTTTACCTTAAACTATTCTATTAATTTATTTTAGATTTCTGCCATCCTAGTTTTATTTCCTAAGAATTATTTACCTCTTGAATATTACTTCCTTTTATAGAATCATCTTCCTGTTTCATTGATACAAATATTTTCTCTTTATGTCTTGAAGAATATTAATTATAATTTGGGCTTGTTTTGCTTTTTTTTTTTTAAATATTTCCTGCATTGCTTTTGTTTCCTTTGAGTCACAGAGTTTCCTCCTGTGTATCAGATTCCTTATTTGTTTGGGGCTTATCAACTGGGGAACTCAACCATCAGTAGCCACAGAGTTTTTTGTTCTAATCCACTTTCCCAGAGGGTAATGTTCTAATCTATCACCTATGTCATAAGCCAGTTGCCATCTTTCTGGAAGCAGAGAAAGTGGCCTCAGGGCTCACCATCCAAAATGCAGTAGCTCACTTAACCTTCCTATTTTTAGCTGGTGCCTTATTCAGACTTCTGCTATCCTAGGTAGGGGCAGTAGCCCCTGGTTGGGTGGGCTAGAGGATAAGATCTGAGGGTCTAACTGCTCCTTTTACAGACTTTCAGCCAACCCTCTTTTCATTGGCCCCACTCCAGCCGCTTTCTGAGGACCCTTGAAACATCCAATAGTGCAACTCCAGTATGAATCAGCTTCCTTCTCCTTTGCCATTTGGTCTTTGCAGTTACGTTTTTATTTTGAAAGGATGATCATTTATCCTCAGGAAAAAATACTTCACTTTTCCTAATGCACCCAAAATTTAGGGTTTGTGAGACTATTCATTAGTAAAGCAAAAATGAGCATGAGTGTTGTTATAATATCTAGTGGACTGGGTGAAGTCTAATTATTAATTTATAACAGAACAAACTTAACACAACAAACTCTTTGCTATGCAAAAACCACAAACCTTGACATTTAAATAAAATCACATCTAAATAAATATCTCTAAAATCTCCATATGAAGCTGATTTAAAACCACACTTACAAAAGCTTGTGTAGTGTTTTAAAAATGTGAAGCTTACACATACCTGTTGTGCTTAAAAAAGCTACACTGATATCCCGAGTTTTTGTACATAACCTCTTCCAAGTGTTCCGTTGTGACCCCACTCAAGAAGCGTGCATTTTAAGAAGTCAAAAAAGATGGGAATGAAAATTGTAATTTCAATAGTTACTTGTCTTTGTGATGTCTTTCTAGTGTTTTTAAATTTTCCACCTCAGAGCTTTTGAGCTTCTTTTGGACAGGAACTTGATGATATATAATATTACAGTAAAATCTTCTAAGTCAGTGAATAAAATATATAAACAAAGTTGCTGGACCTAGAAACATATTGATAAAGATCAGTTCCACAAATTCGTTTGACAGAAACAAACATACCTGAGGTGATATAATTTATTACTTCCTCCTAAGCAGGACAGGCTCTAGACTTATTTGTGACAGGAATGAAGTGAACTGAATAGTCTGTTTAAACATAATGCAGTGAAGTAGTTGCTTCTTGACAGATAAGCCAGATCTCAGGTTCCCAACCCTGTCCTTTCAAGATGGTCACGGTCATCCATTGGGATGTTTTGTGCCTGAAGTTCCAATCAAGTGCCTTTTGATCTCCTAGATAGGGGCCCTCCCTGGCTTCTGCCTGTAGCTTCGGACCTTTCTGAGGTACATGTAGAGGCTTCCAGTATTGGAATGGCATTTAGCCATGATACTGTTGTGTGTCATTGAATGGCACCAACATCCTTGCTCTGGTAAAAAGCTACAAGCTGTGAACACTGGTAAAAACGCAACCCCTCCACACATATGCTCGTTTTAGTGGAAAATCTATTTGCATGATATGAAGTGGTTTTTTTCATTTAGAGAGGAAATTGTTTGTTTGTTTATTTGTGTAGGACACTGGCTTCATCAGTGATTCCAGCTTTCATTTTTATAATAAAGTTTTTGGTTTAAAATAAAGTGGGACAAAATACAGCAAAATATTAAACAGTAAACAGAGGAAGATAATATTTATTTTCTCCTTTTAAACTTGCCTGTGTTTTCTGATTTTTTTCCAATTAATTTATATTTGAAAAAGTCAAAATAAATGTTCTATTTTTTAAAATAAAATTTTACGTGCTTCTAATGCAAAGCAGTTGCTCAGATAAAAGAAATCCAGGAACCAATTTGACGAGACTATCTCTATAAAAGTGAAAGTGAATCAAACCTCGAAGACATAGCCCCTACCAGACTATACATTCCTCTAGCAAAATGCAAATTCCTGTTCTAGAACATGAGTTGCTAGAGGGCAGAGTCTGTATCATTCATTCAACAAATGTTTACTGAGCACCTACTATGTGCCAGGCACTCTTCTACATGTTGTAGAAACCACAATGAACAAATCACATGAAATGCCTGCCCTGTGAAAATTATAATCTAGCAGGGATGGAGAGGAAAACAAATAATGCACAAAACAAATAATTAACTGTATAGTATATTAAAAGGTGGTAAGTGTTATGAAGAAAAATAATACAAGGGGGGTCATTCTTAAAATTATGACCATGTAGAATTTCTTTAGAGTTAAAATTTGATCATGATCTTATATAGTTGATACACTTCTTTAGAAAATAGTTTAATTTAAATCCTAAGGTCAGGGGATAACCCACAAAAACATCATTTGAGGCTAGCTGGATCAGAGTTGGGAATTGAGGAAAAAGTAAAGAGAATGGCATAGTTAGAAGAATGTACTGAACCAGGAATGTTCTGATTCCTTAGTCATTCACTGAAGGTCAGGTTCCCACACTTGGCATTGAGACTGAGGTAGGAAGTTAATGCAGGGCTGGGCTGACTGGATGACCCTTCACCTTGCAATTCTCAGTTGCCAGGGGAAGGCATGGAGATACAGGGCAGCTAACTTCAAATACTGGAAGGGGTAACATGTGAGAGAAAAATATGTCTTCTTAATGGTCCTGTATAAATCAGGGACACTTTCAATTTAAGTAGAAAGGAAAATCAAATGACAAAGCAAAAAGAGGATTTTTCTGGCTCTTCCAGTTGAAAAGATCAGTAATACTTTCAGACATGGCTCAATGCAGCTGCTCAAATGCTGTCATCTGGAAATGATCTCATTTCTTCTCAACCCTGCATCCTTCTGTGTTCATTCTCAGCAAAGATATGCAGCAAAGATGGAGCCCAGTTGCTCTGGATCGTCATTTTCTTAAGTTTCCCTAAAAGAAAGGGAACATCTTTTTCCCAGTATCTCAGAAGCATGTGCCCACCTATGGAAGCTCACCACTGAGACTCTGAGTGGCTCACGTGGACACCCCTGAAGCTGAACCAAAGACAAATGGGTCAGGGGTGTCTCACCAAAGGAAAATTGAGGGAATACCTCAAAGGGAGTAGTAAATGCTGGATAAGCAAAAACAAGAGGTCCTGCAGATCATGCAGAGTAAAATTTAGCGTAACGGTCAAGAACTGCAAAGTAACCTGTTACCATTCAATAAAAAGTGCAATTTAAACCATCAGAACCATCCCAAGTTGAGATTAGAAGAGGCAGTAAATTCTGTCATAGGAGGTTCCATCAAAGACTTACATTTCCAAGTTTTCTAAGGTTTCAATCAATCAACTGAATCAATTCATTTGTGACTGGACACTGCAACGCTTCAATGCAGCTCCACTGTGTCACACTTCTCCATTCCACCATCATATCTTAACCCTGCAACTGCAAACATCTCCTAACTAGTCTCCTAACTTCCCACTTGCCCTTCTCCAAACACTCCTATATTTATTGAGCTCCTGGTGTGTGCCAGGTACTGTTTAAGGGACAGGTACGTTGGTGACCAAACACATAAATCCCCATCTTCAGGGACCTTCCGTTCCAGTGGCGGAGGCAGAAAATAAACAACACATATTGGTAAAATATATGAGATGTCAAATGGTGATAAGCTCTAAAAAGCAAAACATAAAGCATTGGGATGTGCATGCAGTGCTAGCAGTGGGGTAGTCAGGGCAGCCAGAGAAGGTGTCACTGAAAAAGCAATTTTCTCAATCATGACCAAAAAGGAGTGAGGGACTGAGCCATGCAGATATCTGGGGGACGAAAATTCCAAGTAGAAGGAAAGCCAGAAACAGGAGCATTTCAAGCAACAGTGAAAAGGTCGAAGCAGAGCAACTAAAGGAGACTAGCAGGATGAGGTCACATAGATAAAAGGTGGCCAGATGATCTTGAGAGGTTTGTAGGTCATGGTAAAGACCTTGGGAGGGGGAAGGAAGCCTATTTCAGGGTTTTAAACAAAGTGACAAAATCTGTCTTGTGTTTTAACAGGATCCACTTGACTGCCATAAGAATATACTGAATGTGAACAAAGGCTGGAATTTCTATCTTGACAGATCACTGACCACTGCAAGGATCTTACAATTCTTTCATTCTGATTAACCCTAATATTTTGGTTCATACTTTTAATGCCACAAATTAGACTATTGCAATTTTACACTGAGAATATTTATGCATTTATACATGTATGCATTTATACATGCTCACCTTATTTTTTGGCACCTCAGACCTTCCTCCTGGGATTATATTCCTTCTTTCTAAAGTCCAGTCTTTGGAAGTTCCTTTAGAGTAAGTCTGTTGGTTGTAAAATATCTTGGTTTTGTTTTTTAAATCTGAAATTGTCTCTGTTTGCCCTTGTTCTTTTTTTTTTTTTTTTACCTTTTTTTAAAAAATTTTATTTTATTAAATTTATTGGGGTGACAATTGTTAGTAAAATTACATAGATTTCAGGTGTACACTTCTGTATTACATCATCTATAAATCCCATTGTGTGTTCATCACCCAGAGTCAGTTCTCCTTCCATCACCATATATTCGATCCCCCTTACCCTCATCTCCCACCCCCCACACCCCACACCCCTTACCCTCTGGCAACCACCAAACCACTGTCTGTGTCTATGAGTTTCTGTTTCTCATTTGTTTGTCTTGTTCTTTTGATGTTTTTGGTTTATATACCACATATCAGTGAAATCACATGGTTCTCTGCTTTTTCTGTTTGACTTATTTTGCTCAGCATTACTCTCTCAAGATCCATCCATGTTGTCACAAATGTTCCTATATCATCTTTTCTTACCGCCGAATAGTATTCCATTGTGTATATATACCACAACTTCTTTATCCATTCATCTATCGAAGGACATTTTGGTTGTTTCCATGTCTTGGCCACTGTAAACAAAGCTGCAATGAACATTGGAGCACACGTGTCTTTATCTCTAAATGTTTTCAGATTTTTTGGGTAGATACCCAGAAGAGGGATTGCTGGGTCATATGGCAATTCTATTCGTAATTTTTTGAGGAATCTCCACACTGCCTTCCATAATGACTGCACCAGTCTGCATTCCCACCAACAGTGTATGAGGGTTCCTTTTTCTCCACAGCCTCTCCAACATTTGTTACTATTTGTCTTGTTGATGATAGCCATTCTGACTGGGGTGAGGTGATATCTCATTGTGGTTTTGATTTTGTTTGCCCTTGTTCTTGAAACATCGTTTTCTCGGCTACAATTCTGGTTGACAGTTATTTCTTGGCAGTACTTTGAGGAAAAGGTTTCATTATTTTCATTTGCACTTGAGGGGAAATTTTCATTTAGTCTCCTGGCTTCCAGTTTTACTATTAAGAATTTCACTGTCAGTCTAATTGCTCTACCTTTACAGGTCATCTCTCTTTTTTCCCTAGCTGCTTTTAAATTTGCTTTGTCTTTGGCATTCTGCAGTTTTACTACTTGTGTCGAGATGTGAACATCTGTTTACTTGCCCAGCTTGGCATTCTTTGTACTTCCTTTATCTGTGGAGTCATGTCTTCAGTTAGTTGCAGAAAACATTCAGCCACAATTTTGCAAAACTTCGCTGTCCTCTAATCTCTCTATTCTCTACTTCTTAGACTCTATTTCGATATATATTAGACTACTTCTTCCATAATACCTCTTAATCTCTCATTAATATTTTCTATCTTCTTGTCTGTTTATGCTATGTTCTAGGTGATTTCTTCAAATTTGGTGCCAATCCCCTAATTCTTTCTTTGGTTCTAATACATGATTTAACTCATTCATTTAAAAAAATGTTAATAATTATTATATTCATTTTAGCAGTTTATTTAATTATTTCTAATATTCTTGGTCGACTTTGGTTCATTTGTGTGATTCTGTATGCTTTTTTGTATGCTTTTCATACATACTTATTTTATATCCAAGTTAATATTTCCAATTTCTGAAATTCTCAAAAGTCTGAATATGTTGTTGCTTTTTCTGCTAATTCTCACTTGAGAGGGTTCATTTGTCATGTGGTCAAGAGCTCACATTTTATGAAAAAATCTGTAGTCCTAAATTGAGGATGCTTCTCTGAAGATGATCTGTGTCTGTTTCCTCTGGGATTCAGATGATTCTACTGGCCTGGTACCACTTTGGCCCCTTCCCTAGTTCCCTGATTAATTTTCTAGTCTCTGGTCAGCTTAGTCCCATTGCCACTGGTCCAGGCCTAGTCTCCTTGTTGTGCTCAAGCAGGATTTGCCTTTGGCCCAGCTTTGCCTTTCCCATTTGTTTACTCTCCTACTCGAGTACAATGTATGGGAATGCTTGGAGATTCTCCATTCTTCCTATTTCAACAGTGCAATAAAAAGTATGCTTTACACATGATCTAGTTGTTTCCAAGCAGAAGGGTTCTTCAGAGGATCTAGTCAGTCATGCTGTCCTCTTTTTGTCTTCCTCTTTGTTTCTTGGGTTTTTTTTTTTTTTTTTAACCTACCTTTTCTCAGTCTGAAATATTATTTTGAGATCTCCTCCTGGTTCTCTGAATTCTCTTCATTAGTTTTTTTTCTCCATCACCTCCATTTTTCTCTCCCCACTCTTTAGAAGATGGAGTTTTCCAGAATCTCAGCCCTTGTTTCTTTTTAGTTTATCTCGTCTACACCCATGACTTCATTCACAGTATTCCAATATTTCTGTATTTCCAGCTCTAACATAACCCAAAGTTACAAATCTACATTTCAAGTTGTCTTCTTGTGACCTCCATTTGAATTTTCCTCAAACTCAAAATTTTCAAAACTGGCCCTATAATCTCCCCCACCCTCTCTCCTCAAATCTGCTCCTCTTCCAATATTTTCCAACTTATTTGTGGATACCACTATCTATCACTCATCTAAGCCATATGGTCCTATGAAATTTAACTACAAATATTCCTTGAAATCCATCCCTTTCTGTCTTATTTCCATCATCACTGATATAGTTGGATTGTCATTTCTTCCTGATAAATTACAATAGTCTCTGTTTCTTTCTCTTGTCTCCATACTCACTGCTCAAATCCACCTACCCACTGCTGCTCTTGTGATCTTCCTAAAATGCAAACGTGAACATGTCACTCCTCTGTGGAAAATTCTTCAGTGGTCCCCTATCACTGCATCATATGGCTTAGGTTTCATAACAGTGCATACAAGACCTTCATGATCTAACCTATGCTTTTTATTTTGTCTGCCTATTTCACTTTAAACTGTAAGAGGGCCATGAGCATGCCTGTCTTGCTACCTTGGCATTAATCTCAGTGCCAAGCCCAGAGCCTGACACCTAATAGATAATTACTAAATGGATACATCACTGCCTCATGTATTAGAAACTCTTTACGCTAGTCAATCTGAACTTTTTTTTTGCAGTAACACAAGTGTACCCAACTCTCACAACTCTAGGCTAGCTACTATTTACTAATTTATTCAAACATTCATTCATTTATCTTGTAATTACTACAATCTAAAACTGTGAATGGTGCAGAGTAGGTGCTCTGAATGAATAAATGAAAATGAACTTAGAAGTTTGGCCTAGGGGATAACACATACCCGAGGAATTAACCAATGTAAGGAATTGTAATACAAGAACAGTTTTTCTCCAGGCGGTATTTGCATAAACAAATACAAATATAAGGCAAACCTATGCCTTTCTCTTTCCCTTCCCGAGTCTGGGAACCAGATTTAGTGAATCAAACTTTGTAGAATGAATCAGAGCAAAACCAAGCAAAATAAAGGGCAAACCAACCAACTTTCTATAAAGAACTGAAAAGGAATCTCCGAAACCCCAAATCTAAACGGCAGAAATCTGAAAGGTCTCGATAGATGCCTAGGTATTCCCGGAAACCCCGTCCTAAGAAGGCGGGGCATGCAGGAGGGGGAAGGCTAGTCCTGCTCGACCACGCCCCCTATGGGCCGGTGTAAGCGTCGAGCCGCGCCGGAGCTGGCGTTCCCCTGCCGTTTCCTAGGAGATGAAACACACAAGACGCCAGAGCTTCACGAGGGAGCGAACGAGGTAAGCGGCTGGCTGGGGCCGGTAATCCCGAGCCGGCTGCGGGGCTGCCATCCTACGTCCACCCAGCCCGAGCTTGTCCTGTGACGCTGGCCGGGCATGTCCCCGCGGCGCTCTGTCCCACCAGGGCCAACCTCTGCGGAGAAGGGGCCTAGACACTGGTAGGGGAAGGGACGGGAGGGAGGAGATCCCGGGAGAGGCGGAGCGGGCGGGAGGGGTCGGCCTGCGGCTGCTGCAGTGGATGCTGTCTAAGGCCCCCTCTACCACTTTTCCTGCGCTCCTAGACGGCGGGGGTCGGTCCCCGGTGGGGGATGACGACGGGACATCTGTCAATCTGAGGGACCCTGCCCCCGAACCTCTTCCCCAGGGTCCCCCCGCCTCCCGCCACACACACGCGCACACACACACACACACACACACACACACACACACACTACACCTCCTCCGCTCCCTCTACTGCTTAAGGGGAAACTACTTTTAGGAGTGAGGGGCGTGGTCGGGTCTCGGAAAGAGCGAATTGAGTTCTGAAGTGCTACAAAATAAAAAAGGCAGAAGTCTTTTTAGGAGTCTTTTAAGGGCTCCGGTTTGCAGAAAAAGAATCAGAGCGTCCGTGTAATGAAAACTTTCTTTTACTGCAAATAAGACGGGTGGGAAAGTAAACCAATAAAACTGATTTTCAGTGGTTTGTAATCTCTATTCTAAAAGGAAAGAGATTTATGTATTTGTGTTTCGATAATCTTTTTAAATCAGCAGATATTTGTTCTAGTGATAACGGAATTCTCATGGAGCAGTTATCGGACTTATTTTAATCAGAAAAACAACACATTGAGTCAATATAGTGGTGGAGGCAAAAGTTACTTTTCAGCCTTTTGGCCTTTATCTTTCCCATCCTCCGGTTGACCGCTGAGTGATGGGGACAGGAGATATTCCTCTGAAAGCGGCCACTTGCTACCTACGCGAGGGTGGTCTTGGAAAGGGTGTTTTATCTCTTCGTTGGGATACGTGTGTTTTTTTCTTTTTCTTTTTTTTTTTTTTTTTTTTGTTCTTGTTTAGTTTTAAAATGATTTGTGAATATTACCACAAAGCACTAATGCTTTTATATTTTAACACAGAATCTTTGTTTTCCCATTGTAAAAGCTCCCCTTTTAATTTCTGTAAACATATGACTTGGTTAGTTTGACATCTTTTTCCTGTTTTGCTTTTTAAACAATTAAGTGATTCTTAAGACACTACTTTTTTCTTAAACGTTAATGCAAGCCTAGGAGTGATTACAGTAGGTTCTACAAAGCAAGTTGAAGACATCCAAATGACATCTGTTCAGTGATTGGCAGACACAAATTTCACCCTCCCTTTGACCTCTATGTTAATCTTCTTTACTCCTATCTAAATCCCTTATTAACTGGCAGAAGCTGTGGAGAATGAAGCTCAAGTTTACAGTCATTGTACACTTAGATAAGCAGCAATTGTACTCTTAGATAAATAAGAAAACTAGAATGGGAGAGAAATTATATGGGTATTTATTTAATGTAGGTCTATACTAAGCCTCTAAGTAAATGTCTTTTTCTTTAAATCAGAATATAAGTTTTGTTTAATACATAGGAAAGTAAGTAAATATTGTAGCTTGATTGTAGAAAATTCCAAGTTCTGTTAAATTAATTGAGGATCATAGTTCTATAACATGTACTAGTGTTTTGCCTTGATATACATATATATGTATATATATACATACATGTACATAAGAAATCTTGTTAATGCTTGCAAATTTTGCAGAATTAGCTTTCTATAGGTCAACAGAGAAGAATATGTAACTTGTAGAGAAATATTATTGTGTGTGAACTGGGGACCCATAGGCAGTCTGTGTTTCTTTTTTTCTTTTCTTTTTTTTAGCTGCTTAATAAGTTTATTTTTGTCTTAATATGAAAAATCTTCATAGAAAATTATTGTTTGGTTTATTAACTTAGCAGCCTGTTCCTGAGCTCTGAGGAAGCTTTTGCCTTCTTCTGCTCTACCCGATCTTTCTTCTGGGCAAGAGACATTTTGGGATGGTTCACCTCTTCTTTTTAACTTCTTTCTTAGGCTTCTTCTCATAGACTGGATTCTGTCATATAGCAGCGTTAGCTTTCTTATACATCTCCTCCATGCCTGGAGTTACGTTGTTCTTTATGTATTGAGAGAATTGTTTCTTGTAAGCGTCTTCATCTTCTTCCATTAGATAACGCATCCGCAGCTCCCTTCAGGGCCCCCAAACTCTATTTCCAGTAGTAGTTCTGGCAAGCCTTGCATCCAAATAGGTGAAGGCACCAGGTTGACCATCAATGCTTTCCACATTGTATTCATCTCCAGTCACCTCCACTTGACCTTCATAGATCTTGTCCATGCCAAACCTATTGAGAAGCCTGCGGGCCAGCAGCAGGCCAGTACAATATACTGCAGCATAATTTGTCAGGCCACCCTTCACGCAATACTTCAGGAGTTCATGGGCATACGCTGCACAGACTATCATATCTCCTTTTATATAGGCATAAGCAGTTAGACAAATGATATCTCTGTTGGTTATATGAACTATCGTCCTATATTTGGGTGTGTTGTACTTATATTTATACTGAATTACCAAGCGTTTCCGGGCATAGTAATCAGTTTTACACTTTTGCCGTCTTGTAAATTTCACTTGGTGTCTCTTGAAGTTGGGCTTATTCTTTACAACTTTAACAAACCCCATCCTGTGGAACAGAGACCCGCGTCCACCGCTCCCCACAGACCTGCATTCTGTTTCTTAAGTTACATGTGCTGCTTTTTTTGACTAGTAATCAGTTTAGGACCTTGCTATGTTATACTGATAAAAAAAAAAAATAGGTGTTTATGTGTTATCCGTCAGTGGGTACATAGGAATATGATTTTTTTAAAAAAACCTTTACCTTTGTATCTATGCCTCTTTACATTAGGCCGTTATCCTTGTATTTTCAGAGAGATGAGGGGACAGCGAAAGTGGCTTGCTTCTCACCCTGGAGAGCTATTTAATCTGTAATTAATATGATTCAAAAGAGGCCTTTCTAAAGTTATTTGGGAGCATAGTATATAAATTTGTTTTACCTAAAGGTCAGGTAGGATTTAAACTAGACAGATTCTCTCAGAGCCACAAATCTGCCTTTTTGAAATCTATGCCATATCCTTAATCTTCACGACCACCTCCCAAACGAGAGAAGCTGGGAAATGACCATGTCCCTTGTTTATTCTTCTCTGAATATAAGTACACCATACGGTATAGCCATCCTCACTTTAAAATACATTTGTGTTCAGTGTATATTTGAAGGTTGGTTGGTTTGGCTTGGAATTAAGTTTCCAATAGCTACTCTAAACCTGGTTGGGCTTCCATGCCAAACACAGAAAAGTCATCAATGACTGAATAATTGTTGTGCTAATCGTACTGGTGTTGGTGATGCTTGGTGGTCTTAATAATGGAAGAGAAAGAGACAATGGATTCCACTTTTGCAGATTAAGTCACTGCAAGGTACAGTTTTGACTACTCTTTCTGGCACCCTCTTACCTCTGGACTTCTGTTCCCACCTGGGCACCTCCATCTTTCATTCCCTTCTCAAGCAATGTGTTCTTTTACAGAATTGCCTATATTACTTTCTACCTCTCAGACCCTTAATGCTTGTCCTCAGTTAGGTGTTAACTTGAAAATAATTGTTGAATATGCAAAAAAATTGCAAAGGAAAGATGGTGCTATTATCCCATTAAATTTCTTAATTAAATAATTTCCTGGGTGAGGTTAAAAAAATAATTTTCATGATGGGAGCTCCAACTCCCTTCTCCCTTAGACTTCCTTTCCCTTCACTGTTTTGGGCCTATTGTTTTTACAGTGTCCTTCAGTTATAGGATAAGCTAGATGTAGCCCTAAGGTTTTGTTAGGTAGGAAGCACCATTTGCATTTTCCAGTTAGTCAGTAGCATCTTGGTGTTTTAAGGTTGGGAGTTGGGCTAGAAAGATGGAGGGGGGGGGCCGGGAGGGGGGAGGGGCAGGCAACTATTGTTGTGTGATAGATTCTACATGTTTTTGGAGCAAAGAGAGGTGGTTCCTTACAATCAGTTCCATTAATGATTGTAAAAGCCAATAATGGGTTCTTTAGAAGTTAAGGACTACACTAAAAAAACAACAACAAAAAAAACAACAACACAGCTCCTGGTTAATGGACTCCATCTTTGATTCTCTGAATGATCATAAATAGGTCATTTAATCCTTCTGTGTTTTATTTTACAATTTTACTGGAATAATGAACATCATAGCCTTTGGACAAATATGTTCTCTATATTGTTACTTATGCAATAAACCTATAGAGAGCACCATTTCCTTAAAAGAGATAGGTGTGTGTCACCTTAAATAGGGTAGGTAGAAAAGAATGTCAAGCAGTTTAACATGTTGATAGTGAGTTGCAAAATACTGCTTTAATAAAATTCTAAGTGATCAGAAATACATAATATATTTCAGCCCATAATACATTTCAGCCCATACATAGCACATAGTATAAAACAACCCAAAAGATCTTTCAAAATTATATTTCCTTATACAAATAAAGGAAAAATTAAGAAAAGCAAATACATGTTTTGGTCAGGAGCTCTGCAGAGGGATGTTGCCTTTCTCTATATTAATACCTTAATATTTAAACTCTGTGTCTATGTATAATGTAAAGACCATTTGCAAAAAAAAATGCATTTTTAGGCAAAGTGTGAACCATTTGCTGGCATTTGATAAGATCATTTGCTCAGACTTAAGCTGAAAGAAATGAATGAATCCCTGCTTAGAACTGGAATCTACTATCGTGATCTCTTTCAAGATCTTGGCCAGAGTTAGCATAGCCTACGTTATTTCACATGTGCCTTCGAAGGGGTTATTTTCTGTATGAAGTAAAATAAATGATAAGTTATTATAATATACACTCTCTGTTATTGAAAAGCCCCACTGGGTTCTTCCAAAGTCTCCTGTGGACAAATACATTCTCTGTATAGGAAACAACATAGTTTTACTGTAGTTCTCTACACTTGTTTATTCTTTCTCCAGAAAGCCTGTTTTTAGAAGTCTTAGATACTTTGACAACTACATCACATCCTTGTAGGTCCTAAATTTATGCATAAAATAGAGAAGCTGTTTCTATGATTTTATTTTATGGAAATATTTTGTGGAAATGCAGCAGTGGTATACAGTAAAAGAAAAATGATCTGTGAATGAAGTGCCAAAGTATAAAAGGCATTTTAAAACAAAGTATTTTAATGATGCCAAACATTTTATTACCATCTGCAACTAAGCATAAAACCTTATAACAAAATGATGGAGATTCTTCAAAGCAAATTAAGAATGATAAATAGGTGTGAACTGAGAAATAGTTCCTTGAAATGTGGAACTAAGACAGAACAATGGGAGGAAACTTGAATATTGTTGTAATGAGGTAGGCACTAAGGCTAGTGCTTTGTTTTTCTTTAGTTGTAGTAATATAATCAGAACCTATTGAAACCTGTGCCCTTCAAATATATACAGATCCATAATCCCTTATCTGTAGTTTTAAAATCCACAAAGCACTGAAAGATGAAATTTTAAAAATAAATTTGTGCAAAACTGTTTTGCAACAAAACATGACCCAAATGATGTGAGGCCATTTATAGTCTTTATTTATTTTACTTAGTATATTTTTCATACATGTTTCTGTGGTACATTAAGAGGCTAATGCAAAGCATTACATAACATAAGGTATGTGCTCTATATTACTTTCCTCAAATATGAAAATTCCTGATTCCAAACACATCTGGCCCACAAATTTCACATAAGGGATTGTGGGCCAAATAAAATCTGATGCAGAAATTGCTTCAGAAAATGGATGTACTGAGTATAATTGAATGATTTTCCAAGGTCTGGTCTGGAATAATATAGATTATAGTCAATAAAAAGAAATCATACAAATCATTAAGCCAACATTTATTGAACATTCATGGAATAAATGGTACAGTACCATGTAAACGAAGCATTCACCAAATGAGTATTATCAGTTGGTTATATGTGAACTGCATTCCACACAGCACAAATGATTTATTGACAAATGTTTAACACATTGGTATTTATGTTACTTATAACTTTTCCCTGTGTAGTAAGTTAGCGGTAAAATTTTTTGTAGAGATTCTTTAATGAAAATTCCCTTTATTCTCATTTTTTGTAGAGTGTTCATAAGGATGGAAGCACTGTTTCCTTGCCGCTGTAGCTCATGAACCTTCAGATTCTTGGGGAAGAGCCTATGTGAAATGATGACAAATCTACCACCAGTGTAGCAACAACAGTCTAAGGGCAAAAACAAACTTTAAAAAAAGAAGCATTGACATTCATATTCAGCAAAGAAGCCATTGCAATCAGCAACTTCTGCTGCCTTATCTTTCAGAGATGAAACGGTACACAACCATGAGACAACTGGGGGACGGCACCTATGGGAGTGTGCTGATGGGCAAGAGTAACGAATCTGGGGAGCTGGTGGCCATCAAAAGGTACTGTGTTCAGCCTGCAAAGTTTACGTTTGAAGCTGGTCTTTCCTTTCCTTTGCTTGCTTGAGAAACTGAAGGTACTGTATGGGATTTTTTCAGAGTTTAAAGTTGAGTGCATAGTAGAGCTTATTATTTCATTAAAACAATAGGCCTCAAAATCAGGTGGTATTCATAATATCAATTTGAGTTCTGATGGCAAATGGTATTTGACTAAGCTTACCAGTTAAATAGAATTAATTATTATTAATTTATTTATTTTCAATATACTGTATTTATTATCTATTAATATTATATGTAAAAAAATTATCCCAAAGCTAAAATAAGAACAAACACCATGTTTCACCAAAAATAAGACCTAGCCAGACAATTGGTCCTAATGCATCCTTTGGAGCAAAAATTAATATAAGACACAGTACATTATATTATATTATATTATATATTACATATATATAATATTATATATATGATATATTATATCCTGTGTCTTCACATGATCTTTCCTCTGTGTATGTCTGTGTCCTGATTTCCTCCTCTTATAAGGACACCAGTCATACTTCTTTTAGGACCTACCCCAAAGACCTCATTTAACCTTAATCACCTTGTTAAGGTCTATCTCCAAATACATTCACACTCTGAGGTACTGGGGGTTATTAACATACGGAGGTGGGGGGGTGGGCACAATTTGGCCCACAACAGGATGTTGTAACAAAGTTTAAGCCACAGACCCTGTGGCTTAAACAACAGAAACTTATTGATGTACAATTCTGGAGGCTAGAAGTCTAAAATGTGTCAGCAGGGTTGGTTCCTTCTGAGGGCTGTGAGAAGAGGCCATCAGCATATAATTTAGGAATGCTTTGGTATATGAAGTAAGGAAAACTAACCAAAAGTAACTTAATAGAGATTTATTTTTCTCTCATAATAAAGCAGCCCAAGGCTGGTACCTTGTCTCAATGCTGTTATCACAGACCTAGGCTCTTCTGTCTTCAAAAAAATAGCAGCCACACCTCCAGACATTAAGTCTGAGTTCCAAGCAAGAACACATGGGGAAAAGCTGAGGCAGTCAGTTACTGCACTGTTTTCTAATTGGGGAAGCAGAAGCTTTCCCACACCCCTATCCAGACTTCTGGTTACTTCTCATTGGCCAGTGTGTGTCACATGGCCCGTCTATCTATAAGGTAGACTGGGTAACCGAGGACTCAGCTGGGCATATTGTATCCTGTATAAACGCCGAGTTATGTCAGTGAAGGGGAAGAGTGGCCTTTGCATTGCCAACTCACACATTCAGTATCCACTACGTGCCAGACTGTCCCTAACTTAAGTAAGGACAGAGGAAAAATGAATGAGAAGAGAAGCTGGAACATGGAAGGCTTGAAGAAAACCAAAATACTCACTCAGCACAGAACTGTTAAGCTCCTGTTACACTGGGCATTCAGGACAAAATGGGGATGAAACAGATGAGTTACAATGCAGTGAGGAAGGCCAACAAATTAGACAAGTCACAACATCAAATATGTTCAGTTCTACAATGGGGGAATACTGGATCCTATGGGAGCATAAAGAAGCAATGCTGGAGAAATATCTTGGAAGGCTTCCCACAGAAAAATGAGATCTCAAGAATGAGAAAAAATTATCAAGAAAAAGAGGAGAGGGAAGAATGTTCTAGGGCAATAGGCACATGTACGAAGGTGTGGAGGCGAGAGAGAATGTGAAGGCTTGGCTGGGGCTGAGTAATGGAAAGAAGTGAGGAGGCTGGAGTGTAGACTGTGATTGGGTGAGAGAAGGGACATGAGGTGAAAGGGTGACGTCATAAAGCCAGATTAAGGAAGCTGTACGTCTTGAGGACTAGAAGGTGATGAAGGATTTTAAGCAGGAGAATTAATGTGATCAAATGTTGATTTAGAAGTCCCTTTAGCACAAGAGTGAAGACTTGATGAAAGAGGTCAAGACTAGATGCAAAGTGACAGTTAGGAGATTGGTCAGCCATCTTGGTTAGAGGTGGTGGAGGCCTGATCTAGGAAAATAGCATTAGGTTTAGACATAAACGGAAGCATTCAGGGGACACTTAGGAAGCAGGCTCTATAGGAACTGGGGGGAGGAGTAAAGAATGGGGAAGAGTCCAGGCTAACTTTTGGGATTCTGGCTTAAATGGGTAGTGGTGGTGCCATTTGCCATGACAAAAAGGGGCAAAATCACAGGTTTAGGGGTAAAGCTGATTAAAATTTTGTACCTAATGACTTTGAGGTGCCCATAGGCAATTGAATATTTGCATTTAAAGGTCAAAAACAGAGGTCTGGGCTGGTGATTTGGGAATTGTTAGTTTATAGATGGTAATTGAAGCTACAGAGAAGGAAAAGAAATGAGGTCTTCATACACTAAGTAACCCCAGCATATAAAGGATGGGCCCTAGAATAGGGTCTTACAGAGAAGACAGAAGGAGGCACCAGAGAAAACCAGGACAGTGTAGAAAATATCTCAACCCAAAGGAAAGATTGAAAGAAAAAGTGCTCAGCTGGAAGATATGTAATATATAATGCTGAAAAACATCTGGGTTTGTTAGGAATGTTTCTTGCTGCAAGTAGCAAATAAATTAACTAATAGCAAGTACAGAACCAATGACTTAAATAAGAAGTTTTTCTTACATATCAAGAAATCTGGAGTTTGATGATTTGAGGGCTCTTTCAATGGCTCAAATATGTACTGAATTCAGGCCTTTTCTACTTTCTTCACACTGAGTTGCTGGCATTTGTTTGTCCTCAGATGTGTCACTTAATGGCCACATTATGATTACTTCACTTCTAGGCATTACATCCATGTTCAAGGTGGGAGGAAGAGAGAATAATATGAGCAAACACGTCTCTCAAATTTTATCAGGAAGTAAAATTTCTTTACCAGAAGCCCCCAAGTACTAACTTCCCCTAATACCTTATTGGCTAGAACTGGATCACGTGGTCTCTCTTATGTCCAAGGGAGGCTAGAAATGGACTTCTGGTATCCAAACAATATTATCTGCTATGGTATTTCTTGGATTTGGGGAGTAGGACATAATTAGTGGCTGCAGTGAGACTTGTGCCAGTGGAATAGAAGAGGAGATAAGCCAGATTGCATGTGGGCAAGAAGTAGTAAAAGGTTGGGCAGTCAAGCATTGAGCTGTGAATAGTTTTGGAGGACAGGTTACTGAGCTGCTAAGAAAGTCACAGGATTGCCAAGCATCAGTAGGTGTCCCCTGAGATTACATGGCATGAATGCAAAAGTAGAGCTAGTGAGAGCATTTAAATGATTTTCCTTCCTGCCTTCACTAATCTGTGCTGAGAGCAGAGACTAGAGGATGGCAAGACAGGAGTGGTGGGATGTTGGGAGAGGGGAACATTCAGATTACGTATGTGCTCTTGAGGAGATAGTGGTGGAAAGGCTGATTGTGGGATCCACGCTGGAGGACCATGCAAGAAAAGCCAAGGGTTGAACAAGTAGATGTAAACAGTAGATGTAAGGATGATAAAACGTTAGGAGCTCATGGTCAGAGTCTGTAGTTTTAAAGGTTGAGATTTTAGAGAGTAGATCCACTCCTCATGATAACGAGGTGTTTATGAGTGACTGGTGGGAGAGAGGTGAACATCTCTTTGAAGGTAAGAACTGTGAAACCAGGCTACTGGCAGGATTATTACTATGAGTGTTCACTCTAGCCATTACTTTTTGAGGTTCTGGACGAGACAGAATCTTAGGATAGTTTTTGATCTTGTGTTGCCTACAAGAGTCAGACACAAGGCTCTGCCAGTTCTCTCAAACCTGATGGAAAGGAATAAACTTTACCTGAAAATTACAGCTAGTAGACCCCTTCATCTCCATTCTCAATTTATCCTTATTTGTTACCAAAACAACCTATGTTCTATAATATCCAATCAGGACCATCTTCTTATGCTTGGTCATGTAAAATTTTAGGAACTGTGAATTTAGGCGATAAATAGTCTGATACTTTGAATAACGTTTTAAATCCATCCATGTTTGATTAAAAATAAATTCCGTGTTGAATATATTTTGTGAAGCAGATAAAAGAGCTGACTGTCTTGAATTTTCAAAATGGGCAATAATCATGTCCCCTTGAAGGGAAATTGATTACCTGGAAGAAGGTATTTTTCATTCTGAAAGCCTTTTAAACAGAACCAGGAGTTGGGTGTTGGGGTTGGGGGGGCTATCGGAATTAGACATGCCCAATTAAGAACCGTGATGGGGACTGATGTAGAGAAGAAAGTGATCCCTAGCACAGCACAGAGATGGCCAGGAAAAAGTAGAGTGGGCGTGGCAGTTGGTAGGTGATGGACATGGTGGTATAATTTGAGAATGTGAACATAGAGAGGAAAGTTTGTACTTAATTCGGTAAGCAGTGGACAAGGCTTGTATGCAGTCTAGAAATGCAATCAAAACTGGTTAGGATGAGATGGAAGGTGAGTGGTTAGAAGTTGGGAGAACACTGTCCAGAACAATATAAAAAGAATCTTCTTGAAAATTTCCTTTGGGAAGTTTTAATTTAGATCACTGGTAAGAAACCTTGTTATCTAATGCTGTTTTAGAAAAGCTGTAACAATTAATTCTAGAGGATGGTAATAAGATACATGCATTGCCTAGGGGTGGTATTGATGAGAAGTAGTAATTGCTGGAAAGAAAGTAACATAATGAATGGTATATGTGGATGCAACTACTACAGATTTTCAAGTAGAATAAAAGTTTTAATTTGTACTAAATTGTGAAAAAGAACTTAAATACTGTATTATCTAGCCTTGAAAAAATTGAATTTAAAAAATTTTGTAATTACTTTTTAAGAATCATAGCAGATTTTATGTGCAGTTTTTAGATGGATTTGATCACTTTATTAAACTTTTATAGCTACATTGGAATTGACTTCTATTTTGTTTTAAATTGATCATTGTCCTAGATTTACCTTTATCATTTTAGCAACACATTTGTAAATAAATCTCTATAGCACTGAAAAGTTACTTTTGGTAAATCAGTAAGCCCTCGATTTCTTCAAGCTCCTTTTCATAAATTTGTAGTATCTGGATGAGTATAAATGAAATTCTGATTCACCAAGGATATTTTAGAAATAATAGCAGTAATGCCCTTCATGCCTTATTGTAGACAATCATAAATTTTGGTACATCTAGTATTTATTGAGTGCTGAACTAAGCAGTTTACAATGAGCTTTTCTTATGCAGTGGTTTCCATTTTATAGCTAAGGAATTTGAGGCACAGAGAGGTCATTAAGTAATTCATCCAAGGTCATTTAATCAGTGAGCTTCTGAGTGAGGATTTGAATCCAGGCAGTGCAATTCCATAGCTATATTCTTGACTAGCATGGTGTGTTGTCAGTTCTTTAAGCTGCCTTTCCTTTCCTTATTTCTTTACCCCTGTGTATTACACTCTTGTAGAGGCTCAGAATAATTCCTATAGAAATTAGTTAATAAGAATAACTTTAAGCTTCCCGAGAATCTTGTAGAACATCTCAGCAGGAGATTATAATACTAATGAAAGCAGGAGGACATGTAGCGTTTTTATTTTTCATAATCCAGCCTTGTAATTTCTATACCTTAAGAAATATTTTTTAGAACACGAATCCCATTTTTTCTTGTGTCCCATTTTGTATGGTGACTAAAAATCCATTCATTATAAGTAACATAATCTCTATCTATGGAGTATATAATAGAATTACTTTATTACTCTAAATTCTCTTTTGATATATTTATCTCTGATGGTAACCAACATTAAGATAGAAGAGGGAAAGTAAAGAACAAAATTCAAGAAAGCTATTTCTAAAGTTCGTTATTTGTGATTTTTACTGATTTAAATCACGTAAATTTATGGGCCTCTTGTTTAAAGCTGAGGTAATGACGTAGAAGTTGTCAGATCAAATCATTCTACTAAATTTGGTACCAAAATTTGTAATTTCTTTCCCCACTTCACCTAATTATAGTATTTCATATTTATCTTTTAAGACCTAGAGAGGAATTTGGAAGGAATTCTTTTTAAAAAGCACAATTAAACTGATTTAGAGAAATGTAAGAACTCACCCAGAAAGGAAGATTAATGGTAATTCTTTCACCTTCGTATTAAAGCAGAATTTCAGATATGACATAGTTGTGAACTTGTACCGATAGCCTTGACACATATAGAATGGAGGTGATTTGCTTTTAAGGAGGAGGGAAGAGAGATACCATAGTTTGCCCAAAGTGAACTAACTGATAACAGAGTAAGAAAGCCAATGGTGTAATTTGTGTTTTCAAATCCTTAGTCCCCCATACACTAAACTTATCTTTTTAAATTTCAGGATGAAGAGAAAGTTCTATTCTTGGGATGAATGTATGAACTTGAGAGAAGTTAAGGTAAAATTTTACAGTTGAAAAGAACCGGAAAAAGCCTTAACTCTACCTCGTGTCTGTCATTTCTGAGGATGGTAGTTAAGGAGATTATTCTTTTCTCTGTGGGAGGCAATCCAAAGATGATTATATTTATGTTTTTCCTTTATCTTCCTAAAATAATTTCTCATGTCAGTGGAAAACAGAAAATAACTACACCCTCATATTTGAAAGTACATGCTCACTCTTGAAAGAGCATTTTAATTTATATTATCAAAGAAAAGACAATTTTTTAAATTATTACATACCATTTCTTTATATTTTATGCTGTATGACTTGGATAAAATTTTGGAGACTTTTGCATGGAATTTTGCATGGTTAAGTCAGAAAAATGTTAGACCTGTTTAATAGAGTAAGAAAAAAAAGTGACAGATTGAAATGTTTGGTGGCTATTGTTGACTTGGTTTATTTTTGTACTTACATTAATTGCTTAAAACAGTCACTGCTTACTTTAAATAGGTGTTCTAACATGTTTTTAGACCTTTAAAATATTATAGATATTAAAACTTAATTCATTAATGAATTCAGAAGAAATGGAAAATTATTTAAGGTAATTATCATGCTTAGCATTGATGAGATTTTGCCAATTTCTGTAACTTTTCTGTAAGAATTTTAAAGCTTATTTGCTGTGTTGCAGTCCCTGAAGAAACTTAATCATGCCAACGTGATTAAACTGAAAGAAGTTATCAGAGAAAATGACCATCTTTATTTTATATTTGAATATATGAAAGAAAACCTCTATCAATTAATGAAAGACAGGTATATCTGTATTTTATGAAAATTGTATTTTTCCCCTATTATCTCCTTCATGAGTTCCTTGGATCCTTTCTTTTTTTTTCCCAATTTATTGGGGTGACAATTGTTAGTGAAATTACATAGATTGCAAGTGTACAATTCTGTATTACATCATCTATAAATCCCATTGTGTGTTCACCACCCAGAGTCAGTTCTCCTTCCATCACCATATATTTGATCCCCCTTACCCTCATCTCCCACCTCCCACCCCCTTCCTTGGATCCTTTCAATATGTCATATTTACGATTTACAGATTTCTCTCTCGAAGAGATGGATTTAACTTAATTAGTTGTTATCTTTATCAAAGGATAATATCTAACATTGAAGAAGTAACTATGACATTTTTCTGCTGTAATCTCTCAAAAGTCAAGATAAATATTTCATATAAACATACATATTATCTATCTATACTTTTTGAAACAAAATTCTATAATTTAATACTCAGTTATTACTTTATTAAGCTGGCCTTGGGCAAAACTGAGAAAATTATCTTCATTGCTCTCCCAAGCACCTCGTGATTGAAAGGTTAATGAAAGATTGAAGAAGGAATGAAGTAGCTTTCAAAAAAGGATCTAGTAAACTCATTCATTACAATGCTTAAGTGAATGGTAAACCTTAATGTGTTTCCCAAGGAAATTCTCATTGTAATTTTTAAATCTATGAACAGAATCTAAACCAGGAGAGCTTCAGTCATCTGCCATGAGCTTGGGGAGGATAATATTTTGGTGGTAGCCATTGGTCACAAATGAGAGATTAATGTCCAAAAGTGTACGTGCTTTCAAAGCCAGAGTTGTTCAACAGAAGATTCCAAAATACTTTAGAAATAAATTTCCCAGTGGAATGATGTTGATTTCTCTCATATTTCTTTCACACACACACATACACACTCACGGCCTAAGGATGGTGAGTGAATTTTTCTTTAATCATATTTTCCTTCTTTCAAAAAATACTTATTGAATGTCTGTTATGTTCCAGGCTCATTATAACATTAATAGCAGTTAAAAGTAAAGACTATTTCTACCTCTCAAATAGGTGTTTATTTTTTCTACAGTTCTTTCTAGCTCTTGTATATAGGCATACATGCTTTTTACATAGTTGTAATTTTAGTGGCGATATTTTTTTTTATTTGATTCATTCACTTACAGGCATTTTTTTATGCTGATATATAATCTTCATAATTACCATAGTTACTATGTTCTATTAAATGACTATACCAAGCTTCACTTAGCTTTTTGAACTATTTTAAAAGAAATAACTATCAATGGGAGAATAGGTTGAAAATTATAGTGCATAATATGGATAAAATTGTTTTATAGCCATTAAAAGTGATAATTATAAAGATTATGAAAATGCTTATAAGTGGATAAAAAACAGAAAACAAAATTGTACATATACAACATTGATACCTAATCTAAAAATTATACATGCAAATGGATTAGAATTGGATTAGAATATTAAAAAATCAAAATAGTTTCTTAATCAGGTGGTGAGATTATGGGTAATCTAACTTTTTGGCTTCTAATAGTAATTTATGCTGTTCAAAATATATGAAATGACAAACATGCATGATATATTAAGATATAGTTGTTGAAGAAACAGAAATAAATACATATAAATACATGAAATATACTTTCATCTGATTTTAAATATGTATATGTCAGTCGAAGTGGTTAATGCAATTGCAAATGAACAATAAAAAGAATCAACTTTGGAATTTCATGATTCAATTCTGGATTTCTAAATTAAATGAAAATAAAAGTGATATTGTTTAGAAAATTATTCTATGTCAAAGGTATAAATTTAACCATTAACAATTGTATATGGTAAAGGCCTGTTTGAGGTTAAGTGGTATTTTTACACTTTGTTTTTGGTAGCTTAACTTCCTGAAACATTGTTTTGATGATCAAGACTAATTTAAAAGCCTTTTTTATTTAGTAAACTTTTATTACAGTTCAATTGAAGACCAATATACCTAAACCTTTGGTCTGATACTATAAACTGTACCTTCAGCATATAACATTCTTTTTCCAAATTTAAATTGTTGGCAGGATAAAAATATTTTGTTTCTTTTAAAATGTGGAGTTTATGAAAGTGAGTTTTTAAAAGTATTTCAGTACTATTTTAAAATTTGATAGAAGACCAGTGTTTATCTTTTTATATAGATTGTGTGTTTCTAGGACATTTTGGAATATTATGTAAACACATACTATAGTTAACAATTTGATGTTTAAAAAAATAGGCCATTTTCCACGTGTTGAGAACATTTGAATAAACACTCTAATGCAATCAATCATACTGAAGTAAAGTGTTAGAAAATGCTAAAATTATGATAAAGTTGAAAAGATTAAAATAATCACTTCCAAAACATAGCATGGCTTTAAGGTCAAAGAAGAATTAATTCAGGGTCAAAGAATTAATGTTAATCACATTCGTTTGTGGCATGCTATCGATTATTATTTTTCAGCCTTAATTTAGCCCTTATTTGGTCTTACTTTAGTCTTTATGTAAATACCATATAAAGCTGCACTGTTCAATGTAGTAGCTACTAGTCACTAGTGGCTGTTTTGAAGTGTGGCTAGTCTGGATTAAGCCGTGCTGTAAATGTAAAATAAATTACACAGCAGATTTTGAAAACTTGGTCCAAAAAAATGTAAATTCATTAGTAATGTTTTATATTGATTGCATGTTAAAATAATACGTATTTGGTATATGTTGGGTTAAATAGAACATATTGTTAAACACATAAGTGGTTTTTATTTGTGATACTTACTATATTTTTATTGGTCAGTACCAGTGCACACTGCAGAATTAAAGCAGTTATGCCCTAAAACTCTTAACACCTATATAATACAGATTTGCACACTTGGCTTATCTGATAGTTATCAGTTTTCCAATTTACTTCACCCCTCTTGGGACAGTTTAGAATGCAGCTATTGAATATTTGTGCAATACATTCAGTACTGGATTTCAGTTTCTACCATACATCAAAACCAAAACAATTCTAATTTTCAGGTTTTAAATTTATGACCTTTAACACTATGAAACTATAAATCATACCTTTGGCCAGTATCATGAGGCCAACAGAGGCTCCAAGGGAAAAGGAACCTTCTTATTTGTTTTGGTTAGCTGGTTGGTTAGCGGAATTACATGACTGTGTGTTTGTTCATTTCTTCACAGAAACAAGTTGTTCCCTGAGTCAGTCATCAGAAATATTATGTATCAGATATTGCAAGGGCTGGCATTTATCCATAAACATGGTAGGTTTCTTTTAAGTTTTACTTCCCTGCCTCTTTAGATTGTTGTCAAGGTCATGTACAGGAATTGTATATAAACTGTTAAATAATGTTATGTTTGGGTAACTACAAGTTTGGAGTATGTCCCTACATACACTGACTTTTTTTTTTAATTTAGAATTTCTGTCTTTCTATATAAAATAAAATTTCTATAATCTATAATTATCTTCCTCTGTAGCAGAATTTTTTAAGTTTGATCATCAGCCTTTAGTCTCAGTCATCAAACCCATTCTGCAACCAAATTCCTCCTAATTTTACCATGGAAATGAGGGGGGAAAAATATATATCTATATATAATATTTATATAATATATACTTTTGGCCCCTCTTTTGGAAAAGATTGGAATGCTTTGATCTCCCAAGACCAATTATTAACATTTAAGTAGTTTAAATCACCCATGCTATGTTACTTAATAGTTTTCCTTAGTATTTACATTTAGTTGTTTCTATTCGTTGGGTGAAATTAAAGCAAGTGTTTGTTCTTATTTTTATAAATTTCTTATTTATGTAATCGTCATTTACATAGCTTTTTGCGTATCAAACCAAAATAATTAGTCCAAAATGTCAGTATGGTTATCATGAAAAATTTTAGTGAATGTTTGTTTAGAGTCACTGGATGTTTAGATAATTACTTTAGAAAAGTTTCTGCTATACCATTGCTGCATTCTGAACATAGGCTTTCAAAAATCACCATCATTAGCCTCTTCATGTTTCATCCTATATTTTGTGTTTTCTTTTCTCCTTTCTCCTTTTTTTTTTTAGGAAATAATTTGCTTTCTAAAAATGTTATGCAGAATTCCATGTAAGCATTGTAAGAATATTCCTGAATCCCCAGTTTTTTTGTCTTATATAAACTATTAAGGTCTTTAAAAGTCCAAAACCCATGATAACATACTACAGCCCACTGGTAAAAGTCAGTCATTTATTAATTACATGGAAGTGAAAAATGTATGCTATTTTAATTGTTCATAGTAGATTCCTGATCTTCAGCCCAAAATATAGAAATGGGTGAGTATATCATGCCACTTAAACTCTGGTCAGCACGGTAATTCTTAATATTTGCCTGAGTTAATTTATGCTAATGATGGCAAGTGTGATGTGGAAAATCAAAAACCTCATGGATTGTTTGATTTTTGGAAAGAGCTTTGTGTTTTATTGATATTTTTTAGGCTAGTAATGAAATTGGTTTATATTCCTTGGATATATATCAACTATCAGCAACTTCAGAGCATAAGGGATTGAAAGAAGTTATCTTGGGATTTAAAAATTGCTGCTGAACGTAAATAACATGAATAATTGAGAGTTGGCTACATAACTGACCACATAGTGGTTTGGGAAACCAGACTCTAACAATAGACATTTCTACAAAACTTATTATTTTTACTATAGTTGATAAGAATCTGAGATGTAATATTATGAGAAAATATTTTTAAAATAGTGGCTGTTGAAAATGAAACTAATATTTTAGTTAAAATAGGACCAAGTTTCCAATATATTTATATTAGTTAGGATGGGGAAAATCTCAACTGTGCAAATATGTAATTGGTTTAATTCTAAGATTTTTATGGATTAATGTCACTTTACCATCACGTGTTTCCATTCCTGTCTTCATGTTACTAAAGTACAGTGTATTTCTCTTGGAAGTTACTGAAATGGATCCTAACAGCTATTTTAAGTAAGAAGTTCCAGATAAACTGAGTTCAGAATTTCTGTAGAGGTCACACAGAGCCCACACTGGTTTTGAAGGAATTAAGAGTTTAGGCTTCGACAGCCTTCCCAGCCCAAAGCTGTGTGAAAACCCTCTCATGAGGACCAGGCCTGTTCTCTATTCTCCCACCTGCAAGGTCATTGGAATACAGCCATCTGTGTACAAGCAGTGTGCTTTAGATCTCCCACAGAAATTTGCACGGAGGGCTTTCATGTTCTTCTTCCTGGGTTTTCTGCCTCATTTTCATTGGGCTGCCTTTTAGCTTCTATAACTAAGCGTTTATTTTATATATTGATTGGGAAACAAGCATTGTAATTGTTGGGTTTTTCAATAAAGCAGGAAAGAACTGAGCTGTTAAATAAAATAATTTTAAATGAAGAAATTGATTAAAATGTGTGGAATTCCATTTTTGTTTAATGGACTTTGCAAATCAGTGATTATAGTCAAGGAGTGTTGTGTTAAATTACAACGTGATAACAGTAAGTAAAAGACCAGCTGCATTGACTTAAGCCTGATTCCAGAGCCCTCCACAGGGTTTATTAGGCTATTTCTTTCTGGGGCTCAACCTCCCCATCTGTTACAAAAGAGTGATCATAATACCTCCTCAAAGTTTTTGTGCAAAGTAATGGAGATAATCATAATTCCTGAACTTACTGGATTCACAAATAGAAATACACGTTATTTTTAATGACCTTATATGTTGTGTGAACTTTCTTGCCAAATTATTTTGAAAGCAGAGTCCTCACCTCCCATCACTTTTTAGACAATAAATATGGTTTATTTTATGTTCACATCCTTAATTATAAGAGAGAGGCTCAGTTATATTTTGTTTATAAGTCAAATATGTTTCAATATCATGATATATTATTGTTTTTCCTCTCTGTATTACTAGGTTTTTTTCATAGGGATATGAAACCAGAAAACTTGCTTTGTATGGGTCCAGAACTTGTGAAAATTGCTGATTTTGGACTTGCCAGAGAATTAAGGTCACAGCCACCATATACTGATTATGTGTCTACCAGATGGTGAGTGGGTTTATGCAACTCTCCAAAGGCATGTTGTGTTGAAGTCTTTCTACAATTGATCATTATATATCTTTCTGGAAGTTCCATACTGAGTATTTAAAACAAAGTATGGAAATGAATTTTGTATTCTTTGGAGAAAGAGAAAGACTGGTTCAGACTACATTAATTTCTGAAAAAAGAAGGAAAAAGGATTTCATTTATTCATTCAACAAATATTTATTGAACACTTACTGTCTTAATACCTCCTCAAAGTTTTTGTGCAAAGTAATGGAGATAATCATAATTCCTGAACTTACTGGATTCACAAATAGAAATACACGTTATTTTTAATGCCCAGATACTATCTTAGGCACTGGAAGCACAAAAATGAACTAAACAGAGAAAAAAAAACCTCTGCCTTATACTGCTTACATGACAACCAATGCACAAATAAACAAGTTACACATGTCATGAATTATGAACAGAAAAAGCATAACACCTGTTCATCAAAAAACATGTAATAGTCCCAAACTGCAACTACCCAGATGTCTATCACCAGCGGCATGATATACGACCCAATAGGATGCTTTACAGCAATGAAAATGAAAGGTCTATAACTACGTGCTACGATGTGGATGAATCTCCCAGATATAATGTTGAGATAAGGAGGCCAAACAGAAAAAGAGCACATACTGTATGATTCCATTTAAGTAAGATGCAAAAACAGAGAAAACTAATCTATGCTGTTAAAAGTCAGCAGCTTCATGGTGAGGGTGGTCGGGGGTGTAGAAACTGGAAGAGTGTGGGAGGGGCCTCTGGGATGCTGATAACAGGCGGTTTCTCCATGGGTGCTGGGTCCGTGGGTGTGTTCTGTGGTGAAAATCATCAGGCTGTACGCTTCCAGTATGTGCATTTTTCTGTATGTATATTATACTCCAGTAAAAACAAGTTAAGAATGTTTGCATATCAGATGGTGATACATTATTATGGAGAAACATAAAATATGGAAAGGGTCAGAGAGTTAGGAGAGAGAAGGGAAGAAAGAGGAATGTTGCTATTTTCAATAGAGGGTCTCGGGTGAGAAATGCCGGGGAGGACATGCTGGGGAAGCAGAGATTTTCTGGCAGAGAAGATGCCGGGGGTAAAGGCCTTGACACAGCAGCGCCACATGTAGATTCCACAGAGTGAAGAATGAGTAAGGAGAGCAGAGATAGGAAATGAGGTCAGAATGTGTGGGGGTGGCCAGATCTCATAGGTCATTGAAAGGACTGCAGTAGTTTTTTAACCTAAGCGACTGGGGGGTTTTGAGAAGAGGCGTGATGTGATCTGACTTGTTTTAAAAGTATCCGTCTGGCTGTTGTATTGAAAACAGATTTTAGAGGAGCAAGGGCAAAAGCAGGGAGACCAAGTAGGGAGCTATTCCAGTAATTCGGGCAGGAAATGATAGTGACTTGGATCTGGTTGACTGTGGAGGTGGTGAGAGGTGTAGGATGCTGAGTGTGCTTTTCCAGTAGAGCAAATATGAGTTCCCAATGAATCAAATGTGGGATATAAGGAAGTCAAGACTCCCCAAGTTTTTCCCTTGAGCCCTGGAAGGATGAAGTCAGCACTGATTGAGATGGGGAATGCCATGGAGCTCTTGGAGAAGAGTTTTGTCTCGGCATGAGTGAATGCCTAGGAAACAACCAAGGGGAGACGTCAGTAGGAAGCTGGATCTGTGAACTGGAGTTCAGGGGAGAGGGCTGGGCTGAAAATGTAGATTGAGGAGACCTTGATGATAAACATCACAAGGTTAGATAAGGTCACTAAGGGAGTGTCTGTAGTCAGAGAAGAGGTCTGAGGACTGAGTCTAGACAGTGACCATATGCCCCGTTTGCCTAGGACAGTCTCGGCCGATGCTTGTTATCAACAGTTTCATTAAAACGAGGTGGGACAGGTTGGGCGACCTCCCATGTATGCTTCCTGCTTCCTCCATGGTCTTACCTGGGAATGTGAGAGACGTGCACGCTGAACCATGAAACAAGTTCGTGCCTTCACGTGTGGCTAATTTGGAGATTTCCTGTCTCATTACCTGAACCTTTCCTGAAGCGATGTAACAAAATGTGCTTAGACAGGAGTGTCCTCAGCCAGCTCACTCATCGTGGGTGCTAACAGGAGTAGCACTGATACTATTGCCCCTGCCAAGCACATGCAGACAGGCCACTTGGCGGTGGCCTTTGCCATAACCTCTGAGGTGCCAGTTGGTGGGGTCATGGGAAGCACAGGAAATTACAGGGAACTATGTGGGGGAAATCAACACTCAATAGGGTACCTGTAGGACGTACAGAAAGTGGTCTGAATGTTCATTTTGTAGTGATTATTACATAGTACAAATCCACAGCTATTTTGCTGTTTGGTGTCAGGGGTTGAATTGTGTCCCCCAAAAAGATATGTTGAAGTCCTAGTCCTTGTTACCTATGTGTGTGACTTGATCGGGAAATAGCTTCTTTGCAGATGTAATCAAGTTAGGATGAGGTCATTAGGGTGGGTCTAATCCAATATGACTGGTGTCCTTATAAGAAGAGAAGAGACAGACACACACCCAAGGAAGACATGTGAAGACACACAGGGAGGAGGCCATGTGATGATGGAGGCCGAGACTGGAATATGCAAGCCAAGGAACAAAGACTGCCGGCGCCGCCAGCAGCAGGAGAAAGGCACGGGACAGATTCTCCCCTAGCGGTGTCAGAGAGAGCAGGGCCCTGCCGACGCCTTGCTCCAGCCTGCAAAACTGTGAGAGAATAAGCTTCTGTTGGTTTAAACCGTCTAGTTTGTGACACTCTGTTATAGCAGCCCTAGGAAGCTAATGCATGTGGTGATGCTTTTTTTAAAAAAGTATCTTGCAGTGAACTCTTTTATCAACAATGACTCCAAAAATCAAAAGTGCATACTTAGTGAAAAATTAAATATTTTTCTGTTTCTCAAGAAAAGTTGCTGATGAACTTACATGAAATGTTTGTTGGCATATGACATCCACGACAGGAACCCTAAGTCACTTACCTGGTGAAAACCAGAACACATAAATCTGCTGAAGCAGCTCCAGCGTCTATTTAAAAAGTTACATATTTTAAGAAGACAGCCAGAGACAGCCATTAGCAAGGGCAGCGTTAGAAAATAAGTGTCACTCTGAGAGGCACGGTTTTTCATTTACAGGAAATGAATATTCTAAATTAATTTGACTTTTTTAATATATATAAATTTTATTGGGGTATGTTGGGGAACAGTGTATTTCTCCAGGACCCATCAGCTCTAAGTCATTATCCTTCAATCTAGTTGTGGATGGTGCAGCCCACCATCCCATGTGGGAATTGAACCAGCAACCTTGTTGTTGAGAGTTAGTGCTCTAACCATCTGAGCCATCCAGCTGTCCCCAATTTCACTCTTTTATTTACAAGTTTTCTTATGCGGATATGAAAAACAAAGTGATTTATTTTCAAAAAATAAAGGATGAACTAGTATATGGTTCCACTGATATGAAATGTCCATAGTAGGTAAGTTTATAGAGGTAGAAAGTAAATTAGTGCTGGCAGCACAGAGGATACTGGGGAGGTATGGGGTTTCTTTTGGGATTAATGAAATTGTTCTAAAGTTGATTGTGGTGATGGATGCACAACTCTGGGAATATACTTAAAGCCATTGAATCATACACTTTTAAGCAGTGGAATTGTATATTATGTGAGTCTCAATAAAGCTGTCAAAGATACTCTGAATGAAACAAAAAAAGACAATACTGCAAAACATTGGGCTGAAATATTTACACATTTCAATGTGGAAAAAAGAGTTAGAATTGAAACTATCCTCCACCAGATACCTTTGCTCTTGTAAATAGAGTATTTTTCTCAGAAATATTATTCGTTGAAGAAATTGAGTCATTTGAGGGAATCAGCACTTTCAAGCTGATAAGCAAAAAGAAAGAAAAAAACCCCAGTACTCGGATAATCTTTTGTTTTCTGTCCTTCATATGAATATATCATGGATATAATGCTTTGTAAAAATTATACAGTTGTTGCCATTTGGAATATATCTGCTTCCATTCAGAGCACCCCTTCTTTTTCTTAGCGTATCAGATAGCACTCATTTCCATATTTATTTCAGTTCCTAAGGCTTTTGGACATATCATTTATATTAGTCTCCAGCCCTACTGTCTGTGGTCAGGGAAAGTATTTTATGTCCAGTTTAACCCCAGCACGTTGTGCAAATGCCTGATGCACAGGAGGTAGTTATTATTACCTGTTCCTTGATTGAAATGCATGACAAACAGAACAGCATCCTACTGCCACTTCATCTTTGAAACTACTATCAAAATAATCTATTTCATTTTGCTTTGTTTTCTGTTTTCATAGGTATCGTGCTCCTGAGGTTTTATTAAGATCTTCGGTTTATAGCTCTCCCATTGACGTGTGGGCTGTTGGGAGTATAATGGGGGAACTATATACATTAAGACCCCTTTTCCCAGGGACAAGTGAGGTCGATGAAATCTTTAAAATTTGCCAAGTTTTAGGGACTCCGAAAAAAGTAAGTACTCTTGTCCTTGTTAAAGCTTTTGATTTGATTACTGATAACTTTTGCCTAGCTATCTGACAATTTAATTTTCAAACAGGCTTATGATTTATTGGTTAATTTTCTTATAATCCTTAACTTTTTTTTTACTGGGGCAGAATGGGGATTACAAGAAGTCAGAATCCCACCAGACTGAAGAAGAAAGGTGCTTGCCTTTCTTCAAGAACCTAAAAAAAACTGCTCTATATTTATAATTCTATGTATTTAACTTTGGGTTGGTGAACAGCTGACAAGAACACAGACATCCTTCCTTAGACTCTTTCCTGCTTGCTCGGTGAATATCTATTGGCATCACCTCATTAACCCTAGGCATCTTGCATCTTATTTTTGCTTAACCTTTTCTTCTTTCCTTTTATATACCTCTGCCATGGACATTTGATTTCTTGAACTGAGACCTTTTCAATTACCTACTGCTTTGAGCCAGAACTTACTTTCTGGTATATACTTAATAAGTTTAGGTATACGAGGCCTGACAATTAAGTTAGCAAACTCATCCTAGAAAAAGTGCTACACACCTCATTGCTGAATATCACTACGGTCACCCTCAAAGCACTCCCCTTGGGGAACTATGCACCAACGCCAGCGCCTAGTCCACCCTTCAAAGCAATTTTGGAACTCTTTTTCTGGAATGGCCCTCAGAGCTGTCATTGTATTACCCTTGATGTCCTGAATGTCATCAAAATTTCCTTTCAATATTTCCTTCATCTTTGGGTAAAGAAAGAAGTCATTGGGGGCCAGATCAGGTGAGTAGGGAGGGTGTTCCAGTACAGTTATTTGTTTACTGGCTAAAAACTCCCTCACAGACAGTGCCGTGTGAGCTGGTGCATTGTCGTGATGCAAGAGCCATGAATTGTTGCAGAAAAGTTCAGGTTGTTTTCATCTAACTTTTTCACACAGCCTTTTCAGCACTTCCAAATACTGTGTTTCCCCGAAAATAAGACCTTGCCAGACAATCAGCTCTAATGCATCTTTTGGAGCAAAATTTAATATAAGACCCAGTCTTATTTTACTATAATATAAGACCCAGTCTTATATAAGACCGGGTTAATATAATATAATATAATATAATATAATATAATATAATATAATATATATAATATAATGTATGCCAGGTCTTACATTAATTTTTGCTCCAAAAGACGCATTAGAACTGCTTGTCTGGCTAGGTCTTATTTTCGGGGGGAAACGGTAGTCAGCTTGGTTAATGTTCGTCCAGTTGGTACAAATTCATAATGAATAATCCCTCTGATAGCAAAAAAGTTTAGCGACATAATTGCAACAAGTTCGCGAACTTAATTGTCAGACCTCGTGTGTGTGTGTGTATGTATATATATATAAAATTACATCCTAATTAAATTAGTTATGTGCCTTATAGTTAACAGTAGACAAGTAAATATAGCTATTAAAGCTTTAACATTATTGTCATTTCCCAGCTATGTACAATTTTAACATTGGATGCAATGTGTAACATATAATGAGGATCTTTGTAATAACCTGCCTCTTATTTATTCAAAGTCACCTGGATCTCATCATCATCATCTTCTTCTTCATCATAATCCAAATACCAGAGTTTAATATTTTGAAAGTTACAAAAGTGCTTTCGCATTTTTCCTAACTCAGTTCAGTGTTGTTTCTATACTGTTTGTAAAACTGAATTGTGTATGTGGTCTGGTATTTCATTCTCACATTTATTTATATGAATCAAAATTAAAATTTTCACATGTGAGTGATTTTTATATTATTACAATGTTTTTAAATTGGTTACTAATTTTCTTTTTGCTCTCCCCCACCCCCACCCCCCACACTTACATGTTGCTTAAACAGAGTGACTGGCCAGAAGGGTATCAGCTTGCATCCTTGATGAATTTCCGCTTTCCCCAATGTGTTCCTATAAACTTAAAAACTCTAATTCCTAATGCCAGTAATGAAGCTATTCAACTTATGACAGAAATGTTAAATTGGGATCCAAAAAAACGACCAACAGCAAGCCAGGTAAAATAAATCTTCCTGGTATACTTTTTTTTTTAAGTTTTGAGGATTTACAGTATCAGGGATATTTACATTTGCAAAGATAAGTCTATTCTCAACCAGGGTTTTACCAAGACAGTTAAGCCCTAAAACCTTAAGGCACCCAGTGTATGTAATGAATTAATTTCTAGGCATCTAAGATCCTTGGGAAAATTGCAAAAATAGCCACTCCAGTGATTTTCTGTGTTTTGTGGATCGAATGAGCAACCCTATGAAGTTGAGGCTGAAAGGAATAAATCTCTAATGATAAAAATCCAGGCATGTGACAGGTTAGTCAGGAAGAAACTTGTCAGGTAGGAAAAAGGCATCTGTCCACTAGTACAATGCATGTAGTAGATTTTCTGATGCTTTCCTCCTTATGGTTTGAGGTGGATTTTTGTTCACTCTCAGGCTTCCACAAGGGGGCAGCATGTGGCACTCATGCTGGGCTCCTTGGTGACAAATCTTACATCGCATCTCAAGTCTCATGGTCTTCAAAACACCATGGTTTCAAAGGAAAAACATGGGCTTTAATTAAAAAGGGCTTAAATTAAAAAGCCATAATAAGATTTATTATAGTCTTCTTAATATTTAAATATAAATTCAGTATTAAAATGACAAAAAAATTATTTGGCTTTTTAAAAATTTAACTTGAGAAAATGTTTCCTAAAGGTCATCTGGAAGAAAACTTGGGAAAGAAGAGTCAAAACAGGTTTGAGCAAAAATAAGTAATTGAAAGATGGTGGTAGAGGCAGACAGCTTGCCCTGTCAAATATTAAAATAATCTGTAAAGTGATAGTAATGACAACAGTGAAGGTACTAGCATAAGAATGACCAAGAGCTCACAGCTGCAGAAGCTAAATCAGTATAAGGTAACATGGCATCACAAAGTGGCAGGAGGGGACTGTTCAGTGACTGTTACTGGGACAATTAGTTAACTCTTAGAGGAAAAGTAAGTTTAGGTTCTTACTTCTCACTATACTTTACAAATAAATCATGGAAGGTTTAAATAATGGGGGGAGGGGGTAACTAAACTGTCCAAGAACTAAAGAAAATATAGGTGAATTTTTTATCTCAAGGAAAGGAAAAGATGGATTTAAAAGTAACAGAAGAAACCACGAAGGGAAAACTCAGATTTGATCATAAAAATTGAAATTTTTTTCCTGTATAAAAATCTTAAAATTGGAAGACAAACAGTGAGAATAATTTTTAACCAACATGGCAGTGCATTTTCTAATGTTTCTAAACATTTATTACTTTTGTAATAAAAATATGTCTTTAAAATTTACCTAAAAAAGAAAGAAATATGGGCATGAGACATGAAAAAAATGCCAGAAAAAAAATTACAAAAAAAAAAAAAAAAATTTTAATGTTCAACCCTTGTTCACTATCATAAAATGCAAATAAAAATGAAATACTGTTTTTTATCCATCAAATTAACAACAACAAAATAGTTTAAAGGCTATTTCTCTAAATACTAATGGGAAGCAATTTTGCAATGTACATAAAGAACCTTAAAGGACACTTTGGTTATTTTCATGTCTTGGGCACAGTGAATAGTGCTGCAATGAACATTAGGGTACATATATCTTTACGGATAAATTGTTTCAGATTTTTTTTGGTAGACACCCAGGAGAGGGATTGCTGGGTCATATGTTAATTCTATTCTTAATTTTTTGAGGAACCTCCATACTGTTTTCCATAGCGGCTGCACCAGTCTGCATTCCCACCAGCAGTGTATGAGGTTTCCTTTTTCTCCACAGCTTCTCCAACATTTGTTATTATTTGTCTCATTGATGATACTCATTCTAACAGGTGTGAGATGATGGAAACAACCAAAATGTCCTTTGCTAGATAATTGGATAAAGAAGATGTGGTATATATATACGAAGGAATATTACTCAGCCATAAGAAAAGATGAAATAGTACCATTTGAGACAACATGGATGGATCTTGAGATTATCATGCTAAGCGAAATAAGTCAGACAGAAAAAGTCAAGAACCAAATGACTTCACTCATATGTGGGATATAAAACTGAAAGCAACAAAGGAACAAGACAAACTAATAAACAAAAACTCATAGACACAGATAACGGTTCAGTGGTTACCAGAGGGTAGGAGGGAAGGGTGGTGGTAGATGAGGGTAAAGGGGGTCAACTATATGGTGACAGAAAGAGGACTGACTCTGGGTGGTGAGCACACAATGCAATATATAGATGATGTATTATAGAAATTACACTTGAAACCTATATAATTTTACTAATGTCACTCCAATATATTTAATTTAAAAAAGAAACCTTAAAAACAATCAAAGCTGAGAAAAGATTTATGCTGAAAGATGTTCAAAGCTAGTTAAAATCTGCCCATTGGAAGTATAAACCTAAGTGCTTGCAGGGGAACATTTAAAGTATGTATATCCTTAATATTATTATGCCACCATTAAAAATGAAATTTTGAATATAAACCATTTCAGAAAATTCTAAAGCTCAAATGCAAAGTATAAAAGTAAGCTATAATATTATACACATAATATGATTTTATTTGAAAATATATACAAATGTTATGTAACTAGAAAGAAATACTGAAAAGAAAACCATCAAAATGTGAGCAGTAGTTTCCTCTTGGTGTTGGCGTTAGAGACTTTTAATTTCTTCTTGAGAACTTTCTATACATTCCTTATTCTATCTAATGTCAAATATTCCCTTAATAAACAGGAAAAAATAATTATTTTTTTAAAGATTCTCTTCCTGAAGGATGGTAGCTGGTATCTTAAAGGGGAAAAGTTGTTAGAGATGAAACGTTGAAATTACAAAATGTTCATAAACGTTGTAGCTCCAAAATATGCATTATTATTGTAGAAGTGTTGACATACTAATGAATGCGACTCAATTCAGAATTTGAGTGCCTCTGTGCCTCAGGCACTGATGTATTTAAATTGTCTATATTTGTTGAGTTCCACTTAGTAAGTGTCAGTGTAATTAACAAATACATCAGTTGTGGTAGGAGACATCTTAGAATGACAACTCTTTTCACCTCTGCCGAAGGATACCTCCCTGCCCTTAACCTCTTTCTTCCTATTTCATAGCCCTGCTTTTTAGTGGAAGGGGAAAGTTAAGGTATAGGATACAGGGACCACGTACAGAGTTGCCTCTGCCCCTTACACACCTGAGAAGAAGTTAACTGTGGGTCAGGGTGCTGCTCATACAGGGTAGGAGGTGCAGGAAAACGGCTGAGCTGTCTTATGAAGCACCCCCTCCCCCACACAAACAACCTCAGCAGAGCTGGGACCTTCCCTCCTCTATCCAGGCATAGGACACTGACAAGATCAGTATCCACTGCTCAGCTGCACAAAAGCCTTCAGACATTCTCTGAAGTTTCATCAGCCTCGGCACTACTGACGGTTTTGCCCAGATAATTCTTTGTTGGGGACGCTGCCGCTCACTGTAGGATGTTCAGCAACATTCCTGGCGGCATGCCGCGGTGCCAGGAGCATTTCCCACCCCCAAGTATGACAACAAAAAATATCTTCAGACATTGCCACATGTCTGCCAAAGGGCAAAATCATCTCCAGTTGATTATCACTGCCCTAGACTATGTCAGCCAGTAAGTCATCAGCACCCCCAAAACCCAAGCACTGGCAGCAATTGTTATGACTGATCTCGTTAACACCCAAAACAGTGACCATTTTTATTAGTATTTTTATATTTTTCCCCCATAAGTATCTTCTCTTTGCTAGCATATTGATAAATACGCTTTAACACATATGCCTGTACAATTTCTTTCTTAGAATTTTTTATTGCTAGTAAGGATGTTGTTATGCTTAGGCTAAGAGTAGCACTGAATTTTAATTTTACATAACATTATAATCATTTTAAATAAAATGGAGGTTTTCTTAACTCATGTCTTAATGCCTTTTGATGAAATCTAAATCGTTATCAGTATCTAGCATTTTTAGTTTGAATTAATCACATGAAATTTAGCCAGTGCTTATAAGCTAGATTTTGTTTTCATACAAAATCTTAAAATAAATAGAACAGATGCTTTGCCTGGATGTGAAAATTACAAGTGAGTTTTACATTCTTCTTACCAACTTGTACTTTATTTCTCTTGAGAAATTTATTTCTCTAGTCATTTTTTTTCCAGGTTATTTCTTTAAAGCCACCACATGGGGGAAGCTGGATGCTCTCTAAATCTTTGAAGCTTACCTAGAGTAGTGATACACGCCTAGCCCAGTGCCAAACAATAGTTTATGTGCAATAATTTTAGGTGAAACTGTTTTCCATTTGTTGTTTCTATGCTTTGTAGGCATTAAAACATTCATATTTTCAAGTTGGTCAAGTCTTAGGCCCTTCCTCACATCATCTGGAATCGAAAAAGTCTTTAAATAAGCAGGTGCAACCACTAGAATCAAAGCCATCTTTAGTTGACCTAGAGCCTAGGCCTCTGCCAGACGTAAACAATCAGACTGCCGGCCAGCCCCCGCCGAAATACAGCCACCAGCCACTGCAGCCCATCCAGCCACCACAGGACATGAGTGTCCAGCAAGAGCCAAAGCAGCAGAGTCAACAGAAACAGCCACAAACACTATTTCCAAGTATCGTCAAAAACATGCCAACCGTAAGTAGCCCATGACGCATTAGATGCAACAGCTTGACTGGTTCAATTAGGATTTTGTTTCTAGGCAGTCCTGAAAATGTCAGAGGAGATATAAAAGATTATTCTATGTTAAAGCCTTTGCTTCCTGTGGCAAGAGCTTGGCATGCAATAACTTAAAAGTCCAAAACTGTAAGGATGATCGTAATAAAATTTGCATGCTATAGACTTTCTTTAACAGTTAAGTTACTTAGATGCTAAAGGACTCAAAGGAAGAACTGAAAAGAATCTGAGAGCTGATCCTAAATCTTAGGGATTTTAATAGTCATTTTATACTGTTTTTAAACGTTGATGAACATGAACAGAATGGGTTTTTAAAGTGTCAGGCATAGTGTAAAACTTCCTCTTCCCACTTCTTTTGTGCAGTTCAGGGAGCTCGTCTGGTGCCTTATATTTTAGCTGTTTCCTCAGGATGTATACTCCCAAATGCATCAGCATGTGGGCATTTTAGAACTGAAAGAGATCTTAAAGGACACTGTGTAATTCCTTACCCAGTCCTGCCTGCCAATGGCACTAATCACATTCTAACATACTATTAATTATTGTTTCTTACGTGTATTGTTTATTATCTGGCTCTTTCTACTAGAGTGTAAACTCCACGAGGTCAGGGATGTTTGTTTTGTTTTTGAATACAGACCCAGAACTCAGAACAGGGCCTGGCACATGGTAAATTCTCAACAAGTATCTGTTGAATGAATGAATAAATGAATGAATGATTGTTCACACTATTTTTGAGGCACTTCCAGGGTCCTGATGAATCTACATCATCTTTGGGGCAATTCTGACTATTAGAAAGTTCTTCTTATACTGAGCTAAAATCTGGTTTTCTGCAACTTTTAACAAAAGTTCATCACTCTGCTAGGAAGGCTGCCTTTTAGGTATTTGAAAATGGCCCATATAGTATCTGCCCTTTTCTCTAGGAGAAGCATCCCCAGTTCCTTCACATGCTCCATATATAACATCATCCACCAATGACTGAGTAACCCTCGGTTCCCATGCATGAAGGAGCATTTCAGTCCCCTCACCATCCTGCTTCCACTTAGCATGAGGCTGCCATAGCCAGAGGCAGACAGCAGGCAGGGAGTGTAAAGCAGAATGAATCACCTCCAACATTCCAGAACCATATGTTCACTTGTGCCACCACAGATTACATTTCTTTTCTTGGAACACACATCAAATATTGACTCATACTGAGAGGGAAAGAGAGGAAGTAATATTTATTGAGTAGCTACTGAGTGCCACGTACTATGCTAGGCCCCCTGTATGCATTTGCTAAGTTCAAGTACCCAATAACCTAGCCCTACATTTTTTAATAGCTAATAGCTTCCACAGTTGGGATTGAGCATTCTGTCAACTAAAATTCCTAGGCCTATTCTGCTAAATCACATATTCTATACCTTTCTTTGTGTATTTGATCTCTAGAATGCAAAAAATTGTAACAAGACCTTACTTTTAACTCTCAAATTTCTAATAAATATTTTTGATCTTTTATTTTGTCTTCTCAGTTTAACCATCTGCCAAACTTGTTGACAGCTATGGATTTGTTTAGCTGCTCATTTATTTTTCTTTCTCCTGTTAACCTCCATGATGAACAGAATAGCAATGAGTCTTTGGGCGGGCCACTAGAACCTTCTTCTAGATTGATCCTGATCCATTAATCAGTACTCTCGGTCAGATTATTGAATTATGTACTTGTCTTAGTCTGCTAGGGCTGCCATAACAAAATACCATAGACTGGGTGGCTTACACAGTAGACATTTACTTTCTCACAGTGCTGGAGACTGGGAAGTCGAAGATCATGGTACTAGCCCATTTATTTCCTGGAGAGGGCCCTCCTGCTGGTGTGCAGACAGCCCCTTCTCACTTTGCCCTTACATGGCAGAGAGAGAAAGCAAGCTCTCTAGTCTCCTCTTATAAAGACACTAATCCCATCATGAGGGCATCACCCTCATCTAATCCCCAATTACTTCCCAAAGGCCCCATCTCCAAATACCATCACATTGGAGTTGGAGATTTAAATTTGGGCGGGAACATATAAATTTGGTGGGGGACTTAAACATCCACTTTAGTTGTCCTTTCATTACTTCATTTCACTGATAGAATGAAAGACCCTGTCACCTATTTTGCTGACTACGTGTATTCATTGTTTGCTTCTTATGAAAAATGGTGGCCTGTCTGCTCTACCACTTTTTTTACTCAGTGCTCAAGAACTTTCCTTTTAATAACTAATTTTAGAATCTTTGCCCTCATCCTGTATCAAACTTATTAATATGGAGTTTGTAAAAATCCACCTTTTGTTTTATAAAAATTATTTATATTTGCCCCTTTCCTGTTTTCTCATACATACAATATTACTTGATATTACTGACATTGTTTAGCAGCACACAGCATCAGCTCCCTGAAATACAATTCAACTGAAATAAGAGTCTTGAACTCAGCTAAGTATAATCTTTGATTAACTCTGCTCATCTGGAGCTTTAGACCTTTTTATTCTCCTTAGTTTGGAGCTCATTATCCCTGACAAAGAAAACAATAGTGTAATAGAGGTTGGCAAATAACACTTTTTGTCATCATCCATCACCAAGACACCCACAGCTTCAAACAATAGCATATCCACTCTTTAAGCATCTTCTTGCTCCAAACATAGCTGTATTTGCTGACCTTGCTTCCACATGTCCTAATTTTCAATTGCCTTTTGGATTTTTCAGTTTACATGTCTCTCTGTGTCCGTTAGGATTACATTTAGTGACTTATGACAGAAACCTGGCTACTGTGGCTTAAACAATAGCGGTTTGTTTTTCTCTCATAAACAAGAAGTTGGTGGCCAAGCCAGGGTTGGAGCTGCTTGTACAAGGAACTGGACTGCTTCTGTCTTCCTGTTCTCCCACCTTTTGCGGGCAGTTTTCATTCCTGTGGACCAGATGGCTGCTGCCCCTGTGGGGCTCCACCTGCCTTCTAGAAGGGGGAAGAGTGAAAGACACTGTCACATTCTAGCAGAGTCCAAAAATGGCTATCCTGGAAGTACCTCCCAATAGACTTGTACTTACAATTCACTGGCTAGATCGTGTGACATGGCTACATAGCTGCAAGGGAGGCGGAGATTTCAGGTATTTTAAATGGGCATATTGCTGCCCTGAACAAAATATTAGTAAGGAAGAAGGGGAACATGGCTATTGGGTGGGCGACTAGCAGTGTCTGCCACACTCTCCTTTGACATCTGTTCAGATAGACACAAAGTCCAGACCTTCTGTTCATTGTTAATGGCAACTTTGTTCTTTCCTGAGCATTCCAACCACCGTGAATCTGTTATCCTGGTCACTGTGTGCCACTGTCTGCAAAGCCCTCCTATTTGCAGAGCCTGACCTTGTAGAATGTTACCTTTATCACATCACTTTTCTAGCTCAGAAACATCTAGTGTTCTCCATTGCCCGTAGTCTAGCTGCAGTTTCTCAGGCAGACACTGAAGGCCCTTCATAATGTAGTATCAGTCTGTCTTTGCAAGCTTGTCTCCTACTACTCCCAGCACAAACCATCTGCTTCAGTAAACGTAGTTTACCCTTTCTTCCTGGAACAAACGCTGGCACTTTCCTATTAAAAGCCATACTTGACACATTTCCTCTTCCAAACAACAACAACAATAACAACAACAATAATAATACCTAACCTTTAGTAACTTATTATGTGCTTATTATATCCTAAGGACTTTTGATGTATTTTACTATTAAATTCAAAACACTAAGTTAGATAAATTCTGTATGTCTCCATTTTAGGAGGAGGAAACCAAGGCTTTGAAAAGTTAAGTCACTTGCCCAAAGAGACACAGTCGCACATGGCAGTTTTCCAAATTACACATCAATGAAGAGTCAGTTCTGATCCTAAGTATCCAAGTCTCCTGCCAAACCAAGTTCACAGAGATCTCTCCACCCTCTCAATTCCTATTGTATTTTTAGCATGTGCTACTTATTTTTGTTAATACTTTTAAATGTATATATATGTTATCTCCTTAACTATAGGGGAGGCTTATTGAGAATGGAGACTCTTAGTATCATATATACTAGCTTGTGTATAAAAGGCATTCAGCAAATGATTAAGGATGGTGATGACTGGCTTTCCACCACAGAATCCCAATGGCATGCTGGGGCATAAAGGCGCTAGGAGGCGTTGGGGGCAGACAGTGTTCAAGTCTGGAGATAATTGGGAAGAGTTTGAGGACTGTGATTTCGGAGCCTCCGATTCCAAGAAGCCAAGCATGGGAATTTTCAAAGAAAAGAGGAGAAAAGATTCTCCCTTTCGGTAAGATTTCAAATTCCTCCCAAAAGTATATTTTTATCATGCATCAACTTTATTTTACTCATTAAATATAAATGAATGTAGATATTGAAAGACAATAAGTAGCTTAATGTTTTCTTCTATAAAACCTAAAACTCTGTGCCTGTGTCTGATAAGGAAAGATTCTTGATTTCTCACAGTAATAATTCTCAGTATTAATGGCTGAGTGTTGTGTGTATGTGGAGGGAGAGGTTCTTGTTAAATTTTTAGTGTGCCCTATTGAACTATGATCACCGTTTCCCCCATTTGAAATTCACATACCTACCTGCAGAAAGGAAAGTACAATCTACAAGGGTAACGGTGTCCAGATTCAACTATTTGTTTTCTTGCTGTTCTAAACTTTTTTGATCATTCCTTGAACTTTTTCTAGAATTTCAATATCTCTAGCAGTCCTTTTTCTTTCTATAAGTTGAATCATTAGTTGAATCATTATTCAACTTTGAAGTAAGGTGGGTTAAATTTTGGTGAACATTTTGGAAAAATATTTTCTTTTTTCCTCTTTGAACAGAGGGGGATTAGGGCAAAAAGATGTGGCATGATTTGGGGAATTTATCTACTAAGCTGTTTGGCATTACTACTAAGCTGTTGTGCAGAAGTCTTTACTTTGGGGTATACATACCTCTGAAGGTCTGAAGGTACATGAAGGCTCTCTAAGGGGGACATATGCTTGGATAATTCTTGGATAATTGATTTCCAGATCCTCAAGTTTCATAGGTATTCTTCCCTACAATACATGAACTTGAGAACAAATGTGCTAAATCCCCCTCCTACTTTGCCAGAAAGTCACACCTCTCAGCATTTCAAATCTGGCATGGTGTGAGGGTGTAATGACTTATGAGGTGCTGAACAAAGGGAGAGATCAGAAGACTGCCACCTTCGACTTAAAAGGCTTTCTGTCATCCCCTGTCCTGTACAAGTTTCTCTTAAGGGGAAAACCATGCATTAGAAATAGGGTATTTTGTTCTGTGTTAGAAAGCATGGAGATTCGGAACCACTGAAGCACCAGAGCCCAGTGATGCTTAGTCTTTTAAATGTACTGTGAAATCATCTGATGTTTCAAAACCTATGGATATAAATTGTACAGAATTTTTTGAAGATTCTGACTGTTTTATGGAATAAAGTAATTGAAACTTATTTTATCGAGCTGTACCATGAAATACTCTTAATTATAATCAATCTTCATATTTCATCTTATAAAATGTTTACTGTTTTCTCTGATATTAACAAGAAACAATGAATAAAATTATTATGAAAACTTATAGATGTCAACTTGAAGGTATGCAGGAAACTACATAATTGTTTTAAAAAAATTCTTTGCGTCTGGGAGCAAGAGAGTCTGAAGACCACTGGTGCGGTATACAGATGCCTTGAAACCCATTTTTTAAAATAATTTCATTCTAATTCCAGCTGAACTTCATCATATATTTTTAGGGGTGGAAGAGGTTTGAATCAAAACCTATAGTTAAGATCAAGTTTGCAGTCTCTATACTTGACTCTTGCAAGGGAACAACTGGCAAATTTCCTCAACATCATGTATTCCTTTTCTCTTGAAATTCTTTAAAAAAAGAAAAACTATATGACAATGAATTTTTAATGTAGGTATTTCTTCCATTTTTATTTTTTGGTAACTTTAAATGGCCTTATACACTTTAAACATATAATAATAATGATTAATATACCACCACTTAAAAACCTGTCTAAATCTGATTTATCATTTTCATACTCCAGTAAAAATATCCACAGAATAGGACACTGAGTCTCAGGTCGGTTAAATAAACAGGTTGCCCGAGGTCAGACGAGGCTTACTTCCAATCCAGACCCCTCTCTCCCCTGCACTACCCTACCTCTTAGCAACAGGAGCTCCAATACTTGGGGAACAGAATAGACTCCACTGTCCTCCGATCAGTTTTGTAGGCAGCCTGGTCTTCCCATAAAGAACACAAAGTACCAAGTACTGAAGTGTAAAACCTTTACTTAATGGTTGTCTTTTTTTAAGTGAAAAGCAAGACATTTATGTTTATACTTGTATTTACACACAATAGACATTTACTAAATACCTAGTTGGTATTAAGCAAAGATATGAACATAGTATAGTCTGTCTTCTAGCCATCAGTGTTTAGCAGCAGAAATCAGGTCTTTGATAACTATGACACGAGATAGAGTGTGTATTAAGTACCACTAGTGAAGGAGCTGTAAGACGTGTGTTTATGGGAAGGCTACTTTGAGGAGGAGAGGAAAGTCTTTTTCAGAGTAAGCAGTTTTGAAAATGGGTAGAATTTCAGCAGTTGGTGTAATCAGTGGGCTAAGGGGAAGAGAAAGAAGCCAGAAATGGGTGGGGCTGTTTCTAATGAAGGGGACCTACCTGTGTCTAGAGCTGGGGTAGCCAGCAGAACAAAGGGCCAACCGAGTCAGTGTCAGCCTCCACGGGGGTCCTAACAACCTTCCTGGTTATACATTACATAGTAGACAGTGACAATGGCTTTGATGGTCTTCCCTTTCCACATACCGTCTTCCCACATTGTAAATCCGCAACTGCAGCAGTTGTAGGAAAGATAGAAACACGTTATCTATTTGCTGCTCAGTTATAAAGCTTTCTGTCACATAATGTCTAGTATTAGAAATGATTCTATGCGCTGCCTAATGTTCATTGAGGGAAACATTGTCATTTAGTGTTTCTGTCAGCAAAAGGACTCTGATGGAAACCGTGTAAGTGAGGTCACCGTGACCGGACTGTAAAGATATGCAGAGGCTGGGTGAGAACACCCACCAGTAGCTGTCATCTTCTCGTTTTTCACACTGAATGCTACCTTATGTTGACTTTCAAGGCTTCCAGAATCAGTACCGTCAGGCACCAACCACTCAGCAGGAGAAAACAAGAGATTACCTGCTGCTATCTCCCTAAAATCTGATTCTGAATTGTCAACCACTTCAACAGCTAAACAGTACTACTTGAAACAATCAAGATACCTTCCAGGTAAGTAGAGAAAATAAAATGTTACTGCTAACTAGAGTACAGATAAGTCAAGCTCATGTATTTTGGAATTGCAGAAAAGGCACCCGTGAAACAAAATGTATAATCATAGTGCTCTTTGCTGTACTTGTCACCAAGGACTTTTCTGGGCCTCCTGCCTCTGTGACGTCTGCTCAAGAAATGCCGAGCAGCCAAATGTCAAGATGAAGCTATGCTTCAAAAAATACCATCCTCCATCCCCAAAGCTATGCCTTTAGGAAATGCTAAATTCTACTGAAACAATTCTCTACCCCCATACAACTTTTTATAAAAATGTAGACTTTTATGCTGTTTCCTAAATGATCTGATCTATGTTTTGGAGGGATCATTTCCACTGCTGGGTAGAGCATGCTGGGGGCTCTCTAGGAGCTTGTGTACTAGTGGAGAGAGAAAAACACGAGCAGGTAGTGGTAAGTGCTATTGTGAAAACGGGGAGATGAACTAGAGTATGGCTGCTGGGGGCGGGGAGAACGCACTCCTCATTGTCTAACAGTTGAGCTGATACCAGAATGATGAGAAGGAGGCAGTTATGTAAAGAGCTGAGAAGGTGTTTCAGGCAGAGGTGGGAACGACACTGGCTTATCTGAGATCACCTGTGGAGAGACTGCGAGCAGAAGGGGTGCAGGGGAGGAGGAGGAGCTAGGAAAGGGGAAGGAAGCAGCTGGTCAGATGAGCGGAAACCATAAAAAGGTGGTTTCCAGAGGTCAAGAAGGGAAAGTTTGCCCGAAAAAGTTGTTTGCTACTGAGCAGTTGGATAGGAGTGGATAGAAATGTCTGGGGGCATTCCGATTTCGGGTACTCCCTCTTGCAAGAGAGCTGTACTTTCGTTTCAATAAAAATCATTGCTCCTCTCAAAAAAAAAGAAAAAGAACAAGACATGTCTGATTACATTTGACAGCGGAGAGGTCCCTGGTGACTTTGATGAGCAGTTTCAGTCTGGAATGGGGAAGGGAGATCTAGGCTGGTGTGGGTGGAAAGTGTTGAGAGATAAGAAATTAGCAACTGAAAATGCAGACAACTCTTTGGTGGCATTTGGCTGTGAAAAGGAGCTGAGAAATGGAGCCGTACCAGAGTGGGGTTTGGGGTTCGGGATGGGGAGGCACCTCCACAGTGGTGACTCTGGACTTTTGGAGCAGATTTGCGTATGGATGGGCATGATCGTTTCCAGAGTTGGTCATGCAGAAGAGGAGGGGAATGAATGAGGGACTGACAGGCTTAGGAAGGTAAGAGTTGGAGTTAAGACCAGAAGAGAGGCCGCATACCTGTGAAAGAAGCAAAGGTACTTGCGTTGTTATCTCTATTTTGATACCAGTAGGTTTGTAAATTTTGGTGTTGAAATCCTGAGGGAGTTCTGATTTAACTGCAAAAGCAGGGTTATAAGAAAGTTAGCAGAATGCAGATTCATAGGGGCCACTTTTGCCTGTTGTGTTTTTATTTTTGGTTTTTTGTTTATTTTTTATTTTTTTGAGTACATTTCACTGATTGAAATGTGGCAACTCAGTAATTATACCTATAGAAGAGAGCCCTCTGGTGGTGAGAAAGGCTACTGTAAATTTTTGTCAGGGGATAAATGGATCTAAAGAACCCTATTTTCGTAGTTTGCTCCCTAATGTGGTTTTCAGAAACATATTTCAGGGTATCTGAGACCCATCTGATTGTTTTCCTTTTAGCCAGACAGATCTTAAAAATTCTGAAAATTACTTTGGGTCAAATGTATGGCCTGTAACTGAGATTTAAGAATTACTAATAGATTCAAAATAAGAAAGAATTGTTTGAAATCTAAACTGGAGGCTTGCAGTTACCCTATTGGCATTTTTTGACTTAAAGATAGCCTCTCTAGAGCTGGGTGAGATTTGGAAATAGAATTGAGTTTGGTCACTTAGACAAATATTTACTGAGCACCTATTGTGAACCAGCAACTGTAGAGGATAGAAACTCAAATGAGAAGTGATTCTTGACATTTGTGATCCAACGTTATTTTTATAATTGAGTATCTTCAGGGATAAAAAAAAAAAAGTCATCACTTCGGGGGCCCTCTTTTTTACTGTAAAACCAAGTATAAAATGTCTTATTAAGTATCAACCTTCAGGATAACAGGAGCTCTAGAAACGTACCATATAATTTCAGGGCAGCATGGCATTGTACTACAAGGATTGGCAGATGTGTGACACTGGCCTTCAGGGACAAGGACGCCAAGAGTCCTAGTTACTGACCTGCTGCTGACCGGCTGTGTGCTGGGACGGGACTTTGAGATTCTGTTTTTCTGTTACTTACAATGCGACTGCTGTCATCAGCTCACCCTGTAAGCCTTAGGTACTTCATTACCACAAGGTAGTTGCGAATAGAGCATGCAGTGGCAGCACTGACTTCTCTCCAGCAGTGCCCTCTGGCCTCACTCCCTGTCCCACACTAGGACTCCAGCTTGAATCGATGCCACAAGCCGGCAGGAAGAGTAGCTCACTCTGTAGCACGTTGAAAGCCTGGTCTGTGGATTTGCTTGAGTCCCATTTGTCACTTAACCTCCTCTCCTCCAGCCAGTGTATTCATTGTCCTGTATCCTTTCTATCCTTGCCACTCCTACTGTATTAAAGTTTCTTCACAAGACACACAAATTCCTACGTGCTCTGACCCCTGCTCCCCTCCACGGCCTCATTTTGTGCCACTCCCGGTGTTTGCTCCATCCATGTTGAGTGTCTGAGTTCTTTCCCATCTCAGGTTGGCACCCTGGCTGCACTGTTGCTCCCCTGGGAACACACTCCCTACCCCCTACCGAATTCTAATCATGATACACATTTTAGCTTACATTACTTTGTCTGAAGAAAATCTGGCTTAGTTGCTTCTGTTATTTCTTATACACTGCTAATTATTTACCTAATTTATTTTTGACTATGAATGTCTCCTTTCTCATTAAAGTAGATTTTAAGAACCAAAAGCATAGAAACTTGTCTATTTTGCTCACCACTTTTTCTCTAGTGCCACACACACTGCCTGGCATGTGGTAGGTGCTCAGTAAATATTTGCTACCTGACTTTTTAATCACCTTTGAGGTGAGGAATGCTATTATGTTAATTTCTACTTCTCTCTAACAATGTTTGGTATATAGGTGCCCAATAAAAGCTTATAAACTAATACGTAAATTATTTAAAATTCTAGATTGTCTGTTTCCAAAAATAAAAAACAATGGAGTCTTTAAAAAAACAAAATTAAAGCAATTATATTCGATAGTGTATATATTTACTTAAAAAAAAAAAAAAAAAACTAGAGCTCTCCCAAGGCTAACTGGATTAAGAAAACAATTTAAATATTCAGGGTCCATTCTTTGTTGAATTGTATTTATGAAAACCATCCACTTAAAGAGATCTTTAATCTTTTCCCCTACCTCACACTTCCTTTTTGGGTATTTCTTTATTATGGTAAAGATGTTTTTAATATGCATAATTCCTATCTATTGCATCTTCTTTATTGTCAGGTAATAACCTATTATAGTTCTATTTGTAGGTGTTATATTAGGAAGCAAAATCCATAAGGAGCTATATCCTGTAAGAAAGGGAAATTATTTACCTGGTGGAGTGTTTCCTTAGGGAATTAATGACAGGTAACCTTGAGGCTCGGTACAGAACCACCAGGCTTGTTTCTGGCATCAAAACAAAGACATTGTTATATGTCTCATACATGTGAAATCTTGCTAAGGTGTTCCCTTTGTGAAAAGCCAAAGCTCATACTGCCTGAAAGCAGATGCTAACTTCCTACGTTGCTGGTAGTCCACAGTGAGGATTTTTTCTATAGTAGCTACAGAAAACACTATGTATGATCCAGAGGCTTAGACTGTGTTATGTCTCTAGTGTCTCATAAGTTGAATCCAAGTTAATTGTCAGTAAAAAGAAAGCAAGTCAGGAAATTTTCAAATCTCTTAAAAATGGATTAAAACAACACCCTTTGACCACTAGTACCCAAGGCCAAGGTTGACTCCACATTTCACAGATTTCAGAAAATCATAAGTAATGTAACTGTTCAGATTTTACTACGTCTAATATACAAATAAGCTTCCCAGATAGATCTTATACACATCTACTTCCAAACTTATCAGGCTCCCTGAGTTCTTGGTCACACGTCTGTTTTCACCGCTACACAAAGAGGGCCTCAGGGTCTGGCCAGAAGACACTCAGAATGACCTGGAAATAAGCTTTCTGAAGAAAACTTTTGTACCACCTCTGTTTTGACCAGGCATTTTGCAAGAAGTGTCCAATATTTAATTATTACTTGGGCTTTAGAAAATATGTTTATAAAATACACTGAGGATTCCAGGTTCTTGGGCTTAGGGCTTAGGATCATGTTAGGGTTCATCCAAAAGCAAATATTTGGTACACTGTAACCTAAATTTATTTCCATTCTCCTCCCCCCATTTCTAACCTTTGACTGAATGTGTGTTTTTTCTGTCAAGTTTATTGTCACACTCTAACCTTTGTTTTGTTCTTCTAAGGTGTAAATCCTAAGACTGTGTCCTTGATAGCCAGTGGGAAGGATATAAACCCATATACGTGGAGTAATCAGTTATTTCCTAAGTCTTTGAGACCCATTGGGGCAGAACTTGCTTTCAAAAGGAGTAACGCAGGTAAAGCAAGAATACATTTGAAGTATAAATTTACATTGTTTTCTTTCTGCAGACTTTTACTTTTATATATATTGCAGCTGTCTTCTTCCAACAGATACCCGTGGAGGTACAATAAAGGTTTTCCAACTGGTATGGAAAACAGATAGTTTTAATATGGGAGTCATTTGCCAGATCCATCTCAGCTTCCATATGGATTCTTTCCTAACACCGATCTTCCTGAGCAACTGTCTCTATTCCCCTACTTTACAAAAGAAATGACTTTTCACTGTTTACCATGGCGTGTTTCGTATTTCCCCAAAGTGCAAATAAAAATATCTGGGGTGCCACTGAGAGGGATAGTTTGATATGTTGGTGTTAGTGTTAAGAAAGTGATTGGGGAACAAATCCTTTTAAGTCAAGTGGTTCCAGTTCTTAACGTTCTAAAAATTGAAGCACAACCTAATTGAGTTATTAGCTGATAATTAAAAATCACTTTTTATGAGATTACTATATGATGAGTTCAGACTATAGTGACAAAGCTGTAACAAAACAGCTTTCATTCCCAACTATTTGTTTATATTAACAAGGTTTCTCAGTGCTTCCATCTCCAAAAATGGGGCGGGGGGAGGGAGAATAGAATTGATGTTGAACCTGTCTAATTTTAGCAATAAGTAATACTCGTTTGTGGATACATGAACTACTTGAAAAAGGTCCCATCTTTCTTGTTAATAGATTAATTTCCCCCAAAATTACTTTTCATGTTTAGTAACCAAAATTTAAATATTCATCTTTTTTATTAATTATATACAATGAATCATTGTAATTATAACTAACGGAATTCAGAAGAGTATTTTAATATGCTTATGGTTGCGAGAAAATTTTTTAAAGGTTTCAATTTATGTACATTTGAGTGTGTTGATAAATTTAAAGACTTTTAAGCCTAAAATTATTTGGATAAAATTTGGGAGTTAACTTATGAATTAAAGTAAAATTTGAGAGAGAAAAAGGATTATTGTAAAATTTCCATCTGTTAAAAATAAAACCTGTTATGTATTTCTTAAGTCAATATTGATGGGCATAAAATCATTATAGTATTTAAATTCCATTGGTTATATTTAAAGAAGAGATTTAATAGTTTTATTTTTAAATGTCTGTAATTATAATATGCCAAAAATTACATCTTTGGAACTTTGAAACTTATGATAAAAAATTTTAGCTATCACCCACAGCTTAAAGTATGTAAAGAAGAGTTCTTTTAAAAAAAAAAAATGTAGGTGGTTTTGGATCAAAAAAGTTTGAGAATCACTGTGTAGTTAGTGAGTAGTCTACTGGGGTATTCTGATGTGACATCAACACACTTTGGGCATTTTACAAGTTTTCCAGACACTTCGAAGACTCAATTATCCATTTAATAATTCTGAGATGTCAAACACTATAGCATGTAATTTATTTTTTCTCAGTTATTTTAAAATAATATCACTGAACCAAGCGGTTAAATACAAATCATTAAATGACAGCATTACAACTTTGAGTCTCAGGGGAATAAAAGATTGGCATGAAATGAAAGCTGTGACAACATGAGAAGATTTTTTTTTATATATATTAAGGGCTCTTTCTGGGTCTTTTCATTACGTATCTAACCCATTTTTTCTCTATGTTTCTTAAAACATTCTCCTTATTATTCTTTCTTTCTTCCCATCTGCATTCTCTTGAGAAGAAAGCATAATTAAACCAATTGAAAAACTATCATGCAATGAAAGTTTCCCTGAAAAATTAGAGGACCCACAAGGTAATTTCTGGGCATTATAGATGAGTACAACTTGTTCTCTGAATCTTCTGTTAAATATTTTCTCTCATCATTACCTTTGTCATAAAAGGCCACTATGAAGTCCAAGGTGACCTGCTTTTAGGAGTCAGATCAGGTCTAGGAGAAAGAGACGCATTCCACATCATCAAGAACATCTTTCTTCAGTAGTTGGGATTCTAAGATAAATTTGCTCTCGAAAAGCACTATGTTCATCTTCTTTCATTATGACAATTTATACAAATCAAGTAAATCTTCTCAAAAGGATATTTTATAATTTTATAATCAGTATTCCTGAAATTTTTTTTAGTTCTGAAACTTAATTCTTAAGTGTTAACAGTCATTTTAAAGGAAAAGTTGACTGGGTTAATAGAGATGGTAGATTACCTAGAGGGTTGATGTTGCTGGTTTAAACAGTGCTGACTGACTATTGGCTCCAACCTAAAATTTGCAGCACGAGGTACTTCAAATGATAAGGCAAAATAATTTAATAAGACTTCATTTTCTGTGCATTTTTCCTTAGCAACTTCTTCTTCCAATAGGAAGAAACCTCACAGAACTGTTCAGTGCATGGCTTTTGGAGTCCGACATAACCCCATTCTGTCACTCACTAGCCTTGTGGTTTGGGACGAGTTACTTCGTCTCCCTAAGTCAGTTTCCCCATCTGTAAATTGAGGAAATAACATTTACCTGGGTGTTACTACATAACCATACCCAGGATTTCTCTCACAGTGTAAGCATTTAATAAGTGTTTGCTCTGATGATGAGGTCAAGAGCAAGAGACGTTCTGAAGTTGCTACTGAATGTGATCACTGCCTTGAACTTCCTTTCAGAGTTGTTTGAAGTAAAGGGCTGGTTAGTGATTTACAGTGAGTACTGGAAGTAAATTGTCAAATTAGGTAGCTGTGCTTATGCAAAACTCAGTAGTGTTAAAAAATTGTATAAACTGGTAACGTGTTTAACCCTTTAGGGTCTGATAAATACTATTGCTGTTTGACATTTGTGGGTTCAAGAGCAAACACTTATTGAAGCCTACTCTGCATAGCACCATGATCAGGAATCACAGCTTGTGAACAAATAACACCGTGTAAAAAATGCTTCAATTGCAGGTAGGGTTTCCAGGCGGGAATTCCCTCCCATTCTCAGAAATTTTTTTTGCTTTCCCGTTCCCGAATCCCGAGATATAAACTGTTTTCTGTTCTCCATGATGAATCATTTCCACAAAGTGATGGTTGATACTACCAACCACCTGGGTTCAAGGAGCCGATTTTCCCGATTTCCCAAGCAACTTTTCTTGGGATTCGGAAACGGAAAAGCGAAAAAATTCCTGAGAACCCCAGCTCTAAGTAGGAAAAATGTCTAAGAGATACATTGTGAGTAGTACGTTTATTTCCCATGTGGGTATTACTGGGTTCAAGGAGCCAATTTTCCTGATTTCCCGACCAACTTTTCTCAGGATTCGGGAATGGGAAAGAGAAACAAATTCCTGAGAACGGGTGGGAACTCCCGCCTGGAAACCCTAATTGCAACTACCAAGTGAACAGTTCTTTGAGGCCACCCAGGTGATCAGAGCATTGTTTCACCTTCTTGCTGACAAACCTGTCTCCTTCCTGGCATAGCCAGCCTCCTTGAAAGAGCAGTTCTATTCACTTTTCCTCATGTGTCCAGGCTGCTCCTTATGCACGATAGCTTATCCTCAGGCCACTGAAACAGCTCCTGACATTATCCTAGTGGCCGGATCCAATGGGCAGTGCTAACCCCACCAGGCCTCCCTGCCTCGTTTGCTCTTCCTTCTTTCGTCACACGTTTCAGACCCTGCTCTTCCTACCATCTACCTTTCTATTCTCTCCCCTCCACTGGGTCCTTTCTTGTTCCCTAATGCTGGCGTTCCCCGGGGCTCTCTTCTGGGTCTTCGCACACCTTGCATCCCTCTGAGACGACCCCTCCACGCCCGGTAACCGCCACAGCCTGATAATCCCAGACCTCCAGGCCTGCTCCACCTCTGTGACCTGAGTATCCCACAGGCACTGCATCTTCCCCCAAGCCTCCTCTGCTGCTGTCCTCAGTCGCCTCAGCTCCAAACTTAGGGATTATAGTCCTCTTTGCTTACCCTTCCCTCTCCGTATACCCACCCGGTTCTCTTCTGCTCCACGCCTTCTGTGACTGTCTTAGCTCAAACCCCTCTCGCAGTGACCTCCTGACGGGGCTCCTGCCTTTAGATCCCCCCTTCAGCCCATCCCTGCATTGCCCCTAGACTGACCGTCCACTGACAGTAATGAGGATGATGATGGCAGCTGACATTTGCTGAGCACCAGATGCTACGCCAAGCGCTTTGCATGTATCTCATTCAGTCCCTACAACAACCCCGTGAGAACAGGTGCACTTGGTACAGTGATTTTACAAAATGAAGATGAGCAGAGAGCACTGCAGGGGTGGGGCTTCCTGGCAGGAAATACACTCTTGTGTTAAGAATTGGAGTCATAAACATCTGGTATATTCAGGGTGAACTAGGCCTTGGGTTCCAGTTCTAGCTGAGTCACTTACTAACTGTGAGAACTTAGGCAAGTCCTAAGAGCCACAGGTGTGGGGAATAACATGCATCTAAGAGGGCTGTTATATGGACTGAAGAGGAATAGCTATAAAACCATAGTGCTGCACCTGAACTATATAGTAGATGCTAAAAAAATAGACTTTAGAATCAGTAGGGGTAGTATTCAAAATTACTTTACTCTCTGGTGCTTTAAAACATTCGTCTTCTGACAATGAGACTTTATCACACGTCTCTAGGAAATCTTGGAAGTTATGCTACTTATGAGCCGTCAGGATATATTCCTTCCTTTCTCAAAAAAGAAGTGGGCTCAGCTGGCCAGAGGATACACTTAGCATCTCTCGGTCCAACAGCTTCAGGTAAGAACAGCTTTAAAGGTTTTGAGAATTCTGATCAGAAAGGAACTTTTCAGTTTCCACAGTCACTTTTCCCGAGTGAAGACTTTTAAATTAGTCTCACCTTATTAACAATAGTTCTAATTGTTTTGGCAAAATGTCCTGGTTTTCTTCCAAAGCTGTGGTTTGAGAGTCCAATAATGAATTATCAGAAGAGCTACCTCTAATTAAGTGTTTACTCTCTGCCAGCTACACGGATTGTGCCAGCTGACCCTCACAGCGACCCGAGGAGGTAGATCTCTTTTACAGATGAGGGAACTGACACGAAGTAATTTACCTGAGGTCACACAGCTAGTAAATGGTGGAGCCGGGGCTGAAACTCAGTTTGTCTAATCCCAAAGAGTGAGTATGTGCTGTATCACAAGATGTGAGAAGATGCATTTTTCAGAGCTTCCCACCCAGTACGTGGCACAGAGTGAAAGCTTAATAAGTGCTGAGACTGTTCTGTATCCATTAGCAGGTAGTTCCGCTATGGCTCCGTTTTAGAGTATAGAACTGAACTGGGGCAGAACTTTCACTGGCTTGGCTTTGCTGGTGTTAGGTGGGGAAAGGGCTTACCCTCCACCCTCCAAAGTTATGCACTGGCGTGGCACGTGACAGCCACATTCAGGGATAAGCTCTTGAAATTGAGAGTGGTGATTCCGTACTTGAGCTAACCAGATGTGACTATGAATGTTCTCTAAATTACTGTAATCGTATTAAAGCACCTAAAATAAACATTAACGTAGATAATCAGAAGTTTGATAAGGTAGCTAGTTGTAGTTTAATTTAAAAGTTGACTCCAAAAGAATTCTCACAGCCTATCCTAACCAGGAACTTATATTAAAACTCCTAATTAGGGTTGCAAATCTTTAAAATTCACATTAGTGGAGCTGAAATTGTAAAAGCACCGGACTTCTGTAATTCTCTATTTCTTACCGCAGTAGAGCTGCGTAAGCAGTACTCAGTTACCTTATCTGTGGAAAAAGAAAACTGCTTCCTTATCTCTGCTGAAACAAAATATATAAACATTTTACATACAGCAATCATTTTTATAAAGCCTCAAATATTTTAAGCCAGCTTTACAATGCGTTGTTAGCCATGGCTTAGTAGCAGTATTTAATATAAAAGCAGAAAACCATAATGTTTCAAATTATTTGTTTATCTGAGTACCCGCTCTGACAAGGTGAAAGTGGGTATTTTAAAACATAGTTTTATAAAATATTGAAGACCTTTTTATAGTAATTAACCTTCAGATTAGCATGCATATTCCTGTTTTCATTTTTAAAGTAAGTGCTTTCTCATAACTTTTCATCTCATTTACTCTGCTTATCAGATTTCCCTACAGATTGCGATAGGAGGAAAGGTAAAAAAAGAAGTAAATATTAATCATTCTCAAATGGTCAGTGCAAATCCTTAGGAAAACACTGTTCTGTAAGCGATGTGTCTTCCAGTCCTCCCACTTGTGTGAGTTTCCCACAGGAAAATAAAACCAGGTCGTTACCATATTTACTGAACTATTTCCCCTGCTCTCATTGTCTCACTCTCTGCTGTTTTTCTTCCTCACCCTCAAATTTTGAGAAGCAAAGTCAGACTCATGTCTTCTCCCCACCCCATGTAACCTCTCATCCCAAATTGTCTAGTACCTCCTCATCCCGCTTGGACCGTAACAAGGGCTCTGAGAAAGGACTTCTTTCATACACAGCCGCCCTTTGGGGGCCCTTTTCTAAGAGCTCTACAGACCTTAACTTATTCAGCCCTCCCAATGTCTCTACTATTATGATCTCCGTTTTACAGAGTTGTTTTTTTTTAATCTCGTAAAAGTTATACAGCAGTGGCACTGATTACATTTTTAACTAGAGGCAAACACCTTTTCCTTTAGAAAACATTTTCTACGGGAAGTTAAATGCCCTTGATAGGACACATGCAGTTTTTATAGTGAATGCACAGCCAGTATTACGGGGCTGCCTGCCCGCTGCCGGGAGTGGCGAGGTGCAGTGCTCGGTACAGCTAAGGCACAAACGCACTTCCTGCCATGAGATCTGGGCTCCTCTATCAGCGACTACGGTCTTGACCGAGGGTGCTTGAGTCCTGAAACTATTATTTCTCAGAAAGGAATCCTAAATGTCAACATTACTGCCTTCTTGGCAAAATGATTCCTTATTTGAAGGTTTTACAAATTTTGTTCTGGACAGTTTCATTCAAATGCATGGAGGACCCAACTCAGACTTATGTCACGACCTGGGATAAAGCTTCTGTTTTTTTCTCCTCAAGCCCCTCGCTTCCCAGCCAGTGGTAGCTGAAGAACGTGTTCGCTTTCCCCTCCCTGAATCCGCCAGGCTTATTGCCTATTTCTCCCTCCTCCACTCCCATCCCCTCACAGGGCTCTCTCTTCTGCCCGTGGTACCATTTTGACCTGCGCACCTCATGTGTGAGCTCACTAATGGAACAGACTGAGGCCTGTCTGTGTCCAGTGGGTCTGAACTAAAGGATGGTTCCTGGAAAACACAATGCACTTAACTGGCCCTTCTGGTTACTCTATCCCTGCCTTTCTTAGGTAGCTTTTCGCTGGCTTCACCGTTGAGAATTTAAAACCAGTATGGGTGGGACGAAATGACCTGTCAAACCACCACGGGGACAGCTCTTGGCGTTCCTGTCCAACCAAATTACACAGCAGACATGGTGACTGCCACCAGGGTGGTTTCTCACTTAAAGCTCTGGTCCCTTTACGCTGAGGTTAGCAGCACATCAGGACCCATAATTTCCTCTTCCACTCCCAATTTTACAGTGAAAAGTATAAAGCAAAACCAGGGAAACCACACAAGTGGCTTATGTTAGGTATACAGGATGGTCACACTCATTTCAAAATTGACTCAGAGTTGAGACCAAGAATGACAGCTTGAAAAGACATTTATCCTGACGGTAAAGATCAAACATCCCTCCTCAGACAGACCCCTCGTTCTCAGTATGAAGAGAGGAGGGACTAAAGATGTTATAGTTCTCTGTAAATGATTTACTACTTTGTCACTTGAGATATTCAAGCAACTTTAACATAAATTATTCAGATATAACAATGAAAATTTTCACAAAATTTTAATCAGCCAAATGTATGAATAAAACAAACCTTGTGATGAAAGGTTTGGCATTCTAGGGATGGCTCACCTTTTAGAGGGATTCTGTTATCATCCATCCTTTTCCCAATAAAAAATTTCTTGACTCTGAAAACCACATTTTAATGTTTAAAAAGAAATCTATTATGTAGCGCCATGAAGCCAGAGCTTTACAGGATTCACAATTTTCAATACGTTTTCTGTAGTTATATTGTGTTTGAGTGTTATTTAGATGTAACCACAGTGTAATTTTATAAAGTCACTAACACTGTGGGTATTGCCCGTTGAACCTGAACTTGGTCACCCTAGTTGGGTGTTGCCTATCTAAATGTTATGGGAGTTCAGTGAACCCAAATAAGAAAGAAGAGCAGTGGGAGAACTGTAAACCAGAAATAACGGCTCTGAAGCTACTGAAAATTCTAATTGGTGTTAACAAAATACTACATTAGAACTTTTAGTTTTAATATTAAAAGAAAAAAACCTTGAGACTACTGAATTAACCTTTTAAAGATAAATTCAAAATTTCCCCATGAGAGGATGAATTGCTTTATTTTGAATTTAATTATCAAATGAATAAAATTCAAGTTCTGACTCTGGTTTCTTTCAGAATATACCTGGAACACAAAAATTGGTCGGGGGCAGGTTTCTGGACCTACTTACACGCCTACAGCCAAGAATCTAAAGATTGTGCCCCGGGCACAGCCAGTTCCCTCTGTGCACGGGAGAACAGACTGGGTGGCCAAGTATGGAGGCCACCGGTAGGAGTCCGGGAAGCCCCGTCGCACTGCTCCAGAATCCCGACCTGGGAAGTGTCTACAGACGTCCGCTTCTACTGAGTTCTGGAAAAACTATGCAATGGTGGGCACTTTGAAGAGCAAAATCATCTCCTATTTTCTTTCCTAGAAATACATGTTCTTAGCATCGTTGCCCACAGTGCTGGTAGATGGGTAGGACTTTACAAAGTATTGAATAAACTATTTGCCAAAGTATCCAGTATTTAATATACAAATTAATAGCTACTAAGTAGAAGAAGAAGCTTTTTATAAAAATTGCCTCCAGAAAGTGTTTATAGAGTGTTTTAGTTTTCATTTGCTGTATATTTACCTAAACTACTTGATATTTCCTCATTGGGCCTCAGAGGTGTGTTCTGTTTTGGTTTTTTACAGCAATTAGGTAGACCACAGATGTTTGTGGGCTGTCAGTTATACTTCTTATGTGGCCACGGCTCTACCACTTTGGCAATGGCAGAAAAATGGTAATTTATTATTTTTCTACTTTGAAATTACGGAAGCAATAGTAATGCCGATCTTTAGCAGGATGTCTTAGAAATTTATCATTAACAGAGATTTCAAAATTACACCACCTGATTTTAGTGGGAAGAGTCTGGTGTTTATTTGAACCAGTACAACTGCTGTGAATTCATAGTAACTGTCAAACCCAATGGCGTGATGACCCCCAATGAGCCAATTCATGGTTCTCTCAGTCTTCACATCAACAACGTTCTTGAAAATGTAATGTGTGTCCATCAGACTTTCAAAATCCATTTGTTTCCGTGTTCCTACCAGACATAAGGGTGGGTGTGTCAGCCAGCTCCCCAGAGCAGACTCTTGCTGCTGCAGACCACTCACCCAGCTCTGACCTGCTCACTTGCTCTGAAGAGCAAATCCACTCAGCTGCTGTAACAGTGATTTCACTTAGTACATTTTTTGTCTTAATTTTATTTCTAAATTGGTATTTAAAATTGACATTTTGAACTTACACGACTATATAAACCTGCCATTTTATGGACTGGGCATTAGTACCGCACATTCTTTTTAAAGAGTAATGTTATCAACTACTGATACTGTATTTTATGACTGTAACAAATTCTAATGTAATTGGTGTCGTCTTGTAACCATTATTCAAAGGCACATTATAATAATAATATGGTGTTCTTGTATAGAAGATTCAGCTCACCTTGTGAAAAATGTTAAAATCTAAAGAGTAATTTATGTTGGGGGTAATGGTTATATATGTTTGTACAGTTTTAATTACTGTCTCAAAGCTTAAAAATGCATTTATGTTGCTGGGACTTTTAAATTCTAAATATTAAAAATAATATGTTTACCCACTGTTTTCTTTACATTTTTAAACTTTATACTCTGTGAGGCCTAGTTGTTGTTTTAGTTAGCTTATTTATTTTTTTTTTTTAGCGGTTTCAGATTTATAGAAAAACTGATTGGAAAGTACAGAATTCGATCTATTAGGTTGGTGCAAAAGTAATTGCCATATAATCACAGACCAATTAGAAAAACAAAAACAAAAAATGTGGACAAAAGATATAAACAGTTCACAGAAAATATATCACTGGTCAATAAATATATGAAGAAATGCTTAGTAACTCATAACTAAATAATTAAAACAATTAGTATCTTTTGCTTAGATCAAGGTTGGCTTGCTATGGTCAGTGAACCAAACCCAGTCCGTTGCCTGTTTTTGTGCAACTGGCAGACTAAGAATGTTTGGGGTTTTTTAAAATCAAAATAACATGGTTTTTAAAAACTCAAAATAAGATTACTATTATGTAATAAGTGAAAACAACCTGAAATTCAAATTTTAGGGTCCATAAACAGTTTTGTTGGAACATAGCCATTGTCACTCATTTGTATTGTCTACAGAGATTTTTGCTCTACAAAAGCTGGACAGAGACAATATGGCCCGCCAAGCCTAAAATATTTACTGTCTGGCCATTTACAGAAAAAATTTACAGACTCCTAGCTTAATTTGTCAAATATAAAAAGTCTGATAATACACAATGTCAACAAAGGTGGAGAAAGAAAATCTCTCAACTACTACCAGTGGGAGTGTAAATCAGTGCAATTCTTTTGAGGACAATTAAAATTTTAAATGCTCATCTGCTTTGACTCGGCTTTTAGAAATATAACCTCAAGATTCATTTACACATGTGCACCAGCATTTCAATAGCGACGTTCCTTGGTACAGCTTTCTCTGTAATAGCAAAAGGCTTTAAACAAGGTACTTTTCTAACAGTAGGGGAATGGTGAACTAGACACTAACATCACATAATGAAAAAGCCATTAAAAAGAATGAGGTAGGTCTCTATGTCCAGATAAGGAAAAGGTGTTAAGTATAGCACAGTGTAGCAAAGTGTATTACAGTGTTTATCCTGTGCCCTCATTTAATGTTAACTATAACCAGAAAGGATATGTTTATATACTGTTCCCCCGAAAATAAGACCTAGAGGGACCATCATCTCTAATGCATCTTTTGGAGCAAAAATATAAGACCCGGCCTATTTTACTATAAGACTGGGTCTATAATATAATATAATTATAATATAAAATAATATAATACCCGGTCTAATATTAATTTTTGCTCCAAAAAGACGCATCAGAGCTGATTGTCCGGCTAGGTCTTATTTTCGGGGAAACATGGTACTATATATTCTCAGGAAACTTCTGGGCTTATAAATAAGGTAAATAATGTTACCTCTTAAGTTGAGAGATTAAGAGTCTGTAATGGGAAGGAGATTTAATTTTACTGTACATCCTCTATCCTGTGTGCATCCTTAATAAGACAAGACTATTTTGTCTTAATTTTAAACAAACTTGTTAACTAGGGTTTTTTAAACAATTTTGGAGTGAGAAAGGACTTTATAAAGCAAGGTAACAGACCTCACTATCCAAAAATGTAGACCTCATACAGTTGAAAGACATGCAATGGGAGAAAATGCAGTATACAACAGAGGGTACTCATCATATACACAAAGCTCCCACACATCAACAAGAAACAACAAAAATGAGGGGGAAATGGATTAAGTTCAAACTCTTTAGGCTGGGATACCAAAGCCATCTAGATTTGATCTTGCCTTTCAGTTTCATCTCCTGCTGTAGCCAACCTCACATCCTCTAGTTACACCAAACAATCTGTAGTTACCAACCGTGCCAGCGTCACGCCTGAGGCTCTGCACATATTACTCCTTCTCCACCTGCAACATTTGTCCATCCTTGTCTATGAATTCCTCCTTCTTCAACAACGCTCACCTCAATCATCACCTCCTCTGTGAAGCCCTCCTAGATTCCCTAAACAGAACTGACCACTCCCTTTTGTGTGCTCCGGTGGTATCTACCTCTATTATGCATTTATTTCTATATTGCCTTTGTTTAGACATCAGTCTTCTCTACTAGACTCCATAAGGGCAAGCTATTGTTTGTTCTTTCCATCCTAGGACCCAGCACAATCTCAGGACAGTAGTTACTCAGGAATCTTTCCTGGGGAAGGGAGCTTGGCAAGGGAACTGTCAGGGCTGCCTGGCAACAAACCACTCCCCCCAATCCACCAGTCTGTGGGTAGCCTTAGAATTTTCAGAGCTGACTACTGGTGACCCACGTTAGACCTACACTAATCCCCACGTTCAGGGAAACTTGCCAGTCTGATGCTAGGGCCCCCTCCCCTAGAACTGAAGGCCAAGCTTGATGTCCTCTGGAAACACTGCAGACAGATGAAAAACCTGGGCCCACATGGTGATTCAAAATCCTATCAATGGAAGCTTGGGTGGATGGCAGCTTTAGACGGTCTACGGCCTTCCGACACCTACACCATCACAACGGAAATGCCATTGTCAACGGCCAAGTATTAGCGTGTCGCGCCAGTGCACACACATCACATGCACACGTGCGTGGGTGGCTGTGTCTGGAGGATGGAAACTATTGACAAGGATTATTAAATACATTTAACCGTAATATTTTAAGTAGCTATTTATCATGACAACCACCCAAGGGCTGGCTTAGAACCCAAGATGCATCTTTCTGATGAATTAATATACACTGAGTATTGTCTATTTAACCTTTTCCTGTGCCTTGGCCCTTACAATTCATGATTCAAACATCTGGGGAATACCAAGTCACAACTGATGTTCACTTCTACCTGGCCCTCAGAGCACCAGGGTTTCGGGAAATAAGCACGATGATGAAGGGAAGCTTGTAAACATACACAACACACAGACAGCTCTTCACTGCCTAAAAGGACACCCAAGCCACCTGTGGGTGTTCCGACTTTTGCAACACTTAACTACAACCACTTGTTTCTTTTCTCCCAAACACCTTTTCATAAAAAGCGATTTTTAAAATATAAAAACAGGGCGGGTCAGTGGCCAGCGTGAGCGGCCGGCAGCTGGGGAGAGCTGCCGGGAGCTGCTGCGAGCAGCCAACCAACGACTGGTGACCGACTGCCTCAGCCGGGGGGAGCACAAGGCTCATAACACCAGCATGGGCCAGGGAGCTGTGTCCTACACAACTAGACTGAGAAACAACGGCTTGAACCAGAGTGGGGGCGGGGGGAGGTGGACGAAGGGGGAAAAAAAGAAAAAAAAAACAAACAGGGCGGCTGGTTAGCTCAGTTGGTTAGAGCGTGGTGCTCTTAACAAGGTCGCCGGTTCAATTTACACATGGGCCAGTGAGCTGCACCCTCCACAACTAGATTGAAACAACTATCATGTTTCCCCGAAAATAAGACCTAACCGGAAAATAAACCCTAGCATGATTTTTCATGATGACATACCCTGAATATAAGCCCTAAAGCGTCTTTTGGAGCAAAAAATTAATATAAGATGCGGCCTTATTTTCGGAGAAACACAGTACTTGACTTGGAGCTGATGGGTCCTGAAAAAAACACTTAAAATAAAGTTTAAAAATAGATAAAATAAATAAAAACAGTAATGAAATGTTATTCCCACTTGATTTTCTTTGTCCATCTTCCTTTAGACTGTACAGGACTAATGTTGAGATCACGATAATGCAATTCACCAGGGCATGAAATCATACCACATATCTATGAACTGTTTGTAAACGTTACCTGGCTTTATTATTTAAATCATGAATTTGGTATAATTATATGATAAAAGGCAATCACTGACTATGCCAGGAACTATGGAATAACTTTTCAGTCTACATATTTGCAAGCATGTGACATTAAGCACTAACCTTTTCACCATCTATGAGTAACCATTAACAGCGGTACTTGAAAAAAAGACCGGGTCTCAGTAGACCAAAACCTTAATGAATCTTTGCTGTGATGGGGCTGTCCACAACTCTTACTTGGATCCTGGTCGCATTAAGAGAAATGCATGGTCTAGAATACTGTGCTCTCGTCACACCCCCTTGTGTAGAGCACTGAGCATTATGCTTTACAAATGGGCCATGTCATATAAAACAAGGATGAGAAAATTCTAGGACTTCTTCCAAGGAGCTTAAGCAAATATGCGTACATAAAATCAAATTACTCTAAATCCAATCAATACCAGTGAGGGTGGAAATAAGCAGCAAATATCCCTTCCTTTTTTAAGAGGAAGAAACTAAAGCAAGGATACCAGACTGTGTTAATTCCCAATGCTGAAAAAAACCAAAGCAAAAATGTATCAGTATCCAGTTCACGTATCCGAAGCAGAGACCAACCTAAGTAATTCAAGTTCCAGACATGTCTTTTAGTTTCACATTGACAGATTAACTAGTTAACCAAAATTTTATTTTTTCTTTTGGTTACACAGTCCTAACCTTAGAAATCCTCACGACAGATCATTTTTAAAACATACTTCAACGCAATGTGTAATCAAATAACTTCCCTTGGTCCTTCACTTATTCAAAATGGGTAATTCCTAAATAAAATATTTAAAACACACTTTCATGGTCCCAAATCTTCCTGCCATTCACATCTCACTCTATGTTCTAAACAGCTCTGGCAACAAAGTCAACACAGAAAATATTTATAGTAAGCTTTATTTTCATTGATTATTTCATTTAACATAATTTCAAAGTAGGTCTGTGCTCAAAGATGAGCCAAAGAACAGAAAAAAAAGGATATCCTAAATCTCATAAGGGATTTTTTCCCACACTGTTCCTCTAAGTAGGGTGTGGGGTTTCAGGGCCCCCAATGTTGACACCTAACATTTTACCCCTTGAGACTTTATGTAAAAATACAGAAAGAAGAGATAATGTCAACATATAAGAATCAAACTATACGAGGGTTAATAAACTCCCACTTCTTAAGGGTTGTAATAATGACTGATTTTTTTCTCTGCAAAGTTCAGTACCTTTTTTTGTTTTATTTTGAAGTAAAATGTCAGAATATGTAAAAATGCTACACTTGTTTCTCTTTTTATTAGTTTCAGGCGTACAAAACAACATAATGATTAGACATTTGCACCCCTCACAGCACTTCTCTTAATACACTAAAAATAGTGCAAGTTTTCAAATTCTTCATGAGTCCAAGTTGGGAAATGACTATGACTGATGGGGTCCATTGAGCACACTAATTCCAAGTTTGGCGACCATCAGCAAACTGTTAGGAAAAAAACACATAAACAAAAACGTCAGGTACAGAACAGGCACTTGACTGTCTTTTGAAGGGACTAGGACTCTGCAGGTCACTCACTGCATGGCGAGCAGGTACCAAGGCAGAGACAGAACTCCTGTCCCTGGAGGCACCAAAGGAAACCCACACCAGGGGGCAGTGCTGAGCTGAGGCCTTGGAACAGTACACCACGTGAGTTGGGATTTCTAATCGGCCAATAATTCAGAGAGAACACTGAAGGCTGGAGAGACCACGACCATCCCAGGTCACAGAGCTGGCAAAAGGATGGCAGGCCTGCAGCGGCCCCGCTTACTGCTCTTGACCTCGGTCTACACTGACTATAAAACATTTTGCTTGACAGCATGATAAATATCATCAGTGGTGGGGGAGTTAACTTTTTCCAAAACAGACTTTTAAAAATTCCCACATCTTCAGGGTCTCTTTATTATGCTTAAGGACTGCATTTTTTAAAAACAATCTGGTTTGCATTTTATAGTCAAAGTTAATAAGAAAACAGGAATCAATCAAAACTCCCTTCTAGCAATATTTTAATAATAAAGGGCACCCACACAACTAAGAAACATGGAACCCAGGCTGCAAGTCACACAAGAGCTGCAGTCTTGGCTTTGCACTGAAGCTTCTTCCACTGTAGGGAGGAGCCACGATGGACCAGAGAGCAAATGTAAGAGCAATTACTTCCACAGTGAATAAATAGGCTTATTTCACTTTGACATTAAATCACCTACTATTTTTGCAGTCTTTCCTATTTGTGTGTAAATTAAATCATTTCAGTTGATGCCCAGCATCAGGTATATTTAAACAAGTAAATCTGTGGATGTACAAAGTATTTAGAGCATTAAAGCAAACTCCGTACTGGTGAAGAACAGCAACAGAACAGAGAGTACCTGGCACCAGCAATCAAGCCCGCAGGCATAAATTTCCCAGAGTGGTAGAATCTCATTCCCATAATGCCAGCCAAGGTTCCAGATGTAACTGATGGGAAAAATAAAGAGAGTCAAAGATCGTTCCATCTTACATTGGGAAAACCAAAAGTTACCAAAGTCCCACCTATCCTTCAAGGACCATTGCCCATCTCATACCTCCCAAGCTGGGAGAGCTCAATGGCCGCCCAGATCCTATGGGACTGAGTAGATACTGGAATAAAAGGCCCTCAGTCTGGGCCCAGTCTGCCTTTCCAGACTCATCTCCTACCAGTATTTAGATATAAATTTCTTAATTTTGTCCACAACCGCTCTAGGTTTTCTTTCCCCCCTATTCTTTGCCAATCCTATTTACCCTGTATGTTCTTCCCACTCCACATGTTAAAATATCCACTGCAATAGATGTCGGAGAGAACTGTCAGCAAAAAGGTCTCTGCCCTAACAGTGTTTCAAGTTTGATGGGACAGACTTGAAAGAATCACACAAGTCAAAAACTTAAAAGCATAATTTGCGCTACAGGTACAATTAATGCAACACAAATAACATAATAAATGGGAGATGACCATGAAAGGATGTGCTGAGGAAATGAAGACTGAGCTGAGATCTCCACACTTAATCTCAGCCAAAGGCCAAGAAGCAACAGAGCACAGATCTCCGTAGTCACAGTTAAAGAGCTAACGGGGGAGGAAAGCACATTCCAAGCAGAGGGAATAATACACACGGAGCCTGGTGGCAAGAGGCCTTGTGCTCAGAGACCAGTATGGCGCAGAAATAAAGACACGGCTAGTGAGGAAAAGGGGCCAGACCATACAGAGCCTTGAAGGCCGAATTAGGGATTGTGGTCTTCATCCTAAGAGCAACGAGAAGCCGTGAAAGGAAGTTACGCAGGGAAGAGAGAGGGATGACAGGGATGAAGGCAGTGGCTGTGGAGAGATAGTGGAGGAGATAACTTAGGATATGTGCTAGAAGTAGTGTTGGTAGGACTTGCTGATGGATTAGACATAAAGATGGAGGGGAAGAGTACAATCAAGCCCTGAATGGATGGAGAACACCAGAAGACCCAACGTGTGTGAGGACATGAAGTCAGGCCTTGAGACATCTAAAAGATCTCAAGCAGACAACTGTATATATGAGTAAAGCTTGGAGAGAGATAAATTTGTGAGTCATTTATGTATCAGTGGTAATTTAAGGCGTGGGCTTCAATGACACTGTCAAGCGAGCAAGTATAAAGAAGATAAAAAGAGCAAGGCTTAGGAACTTTAAATATTTAATGCCCCCCCACCAAAATGATGGGACAAAAAAAGAGAATGAGAAAATAAAAAGGAAAAGCAGAAGAGTGAAAAATGGATTTCTGTACTGTGCTGAGTACAGCTAACCAGCCGAATGAAACAAGGACTAATAAATATACATTGCACTTTGAAAAGTACTATGTTTTTCCATGGACAAAGGGGACCCAAGTGGAGATTGCAAAGGGCTGAGAATGTCTGAGGTAAGGAAATGAAGATAGGGAATGTAACAGATTCTTTTACAGAAGTTTCTGAAGGGGAAGAAGAAGGGAAGCAAGTGGAGAAGGAAGTGGGGTCACGAGACGTTCTTTTTTTTAAAATGGGTGAAATGAGCACATTTGAACATTAATAAGAGGGATCCATCCCAAAGGTGGAATACAAGTAAGAGATGGCATCACTGACAGTGTAAAGGTCCGAGAAAGAGTGGGGGAAGAGACCCAAAGCCGGGGTAGAGGGACTGACTGGTCCTGGAGAGGAGAGAAACAGGACAAGGGAAGGCTTAGAGGTCAACGGCATGAAGGGAGTCCCCATGTGACGGCTGCTATTTTTTCTTTAAGTAGGGCGTGAGGGTGATTTGCTAGAGTAGAGAAGCGGAAACACAAATGGGAAAGAAAAGAGTCTGAAAGTCATTCCGGAGCTGTTAGGCAGAGCTGAGAGCTGGCCGCCTCCTCCTTCCCCAACAACCCCAAAATCAGCCAGCGCTGATTTCCCTTCCCAGCCCACGCTGACTCGTGCAAACCTCTCTGTTAATAAGCTTGTTCTCCCCTCCACACCTGTAAGGGCCAGAACAGCATGTTATCTTACTGTGGGTTTGCAGAGCCAGTGAGGAGCCCGCCCTCCTAGCAGTGTCTGACACATGGGTGGAGCTCAATGCAAACACACCAAAAGCCGTCCTGATAGAAGTAATCTTCCCTTGCCTGCACTCCTCGCTGTCTGCGCAGCTCGCAAGGCACGTCAGCAGCCCCAGTCACTTGTTATGTCCCAACTAAGGTACAGACTCCTTGAAGGCAAGGCCTGTCTCACACGGTTAGCTTATTGCTCAAGTGCTGATGATTTCAAAATGGGAAAATTTTAATATCGGTGAAAACAACCCAGGCGGGTGATCCATTAGTGATGCTCAAGCAGACAATGCTCAGTGGGCAATCTCAATGGTACGAGACATATACTTGCCTTATACACGTGTAATACTAGTTTCAGTGGATAAATCTAAATCCATGAGGTATGAAAACCTGTCTATATTCTGTACATAAAAGACAAGCAGAACCAGCACAACCGCCCCCTCCTCCATTTTAAAACTTCCCCAGGACTTAGCAGAAGTAGTGAACCTGTCTTAATGTGAAGAACGTGCCACACCCCAACAAACCAGGGCCCCTGGCGGAGTATTCTGTAGACAAAGGGGCACTGGGGAGCCAGTGAAGCTGACATACCTAGGAAAACCCAAATGTTCTTCGGATCCTGAGACAGCTGATAGGCACCCAGACCTGCTAACCCACCGAAGAGGAGCCCAGCAGCCAAGGATGGGACACTACCTGGAGGAAAGCAAACACACGCCCGCATTTAATGCCCGACACTCATTTCATTAACAGAATCCACCAGACTTCCCTTCCCTACAGAGGAAAATAGCAAAGAGAACTCTCAACACAGTTCACAACCAAGAAGTTCTCAAGCACAAATATGTTTTGTGGAGTTTGCTAAATAGCTCTGGTAAAATTACCAGTGAAGTCGGGGTCATACCACACCATCCCCCTTTCCTAAACGGGGAGTACTTCCACCTATGAAGAAGGGTCTCTAAGCAGGCCTTATAACCTGTCAAGGACTAGAACTATCCATAGGCAGGACTTTGGGCAAATCCCAAAAGGAGAGGGAAATAGGGTAACTTAGAAAAAGATTTGGAGGGGTGGCCGGTTAGCTCAGTTGGTTAGAGCATGGTGCTAATACCACCAAGGTTGCCGATTTGATCCCCACATGGGCCACTGTTTTTTTGTTAAAAAAAAAAAAAAAAACGATTTGGAGAATAAGAATTCTGGGGTGTGTGAATGTGTGTATGTGTTTTGGGGTCATGATGCAGGCAAGGAAGGGGACAGAAACGAGCACATTTTCTGACACACCCCTGCCTAGCTTAATGAGGAGACTTCAAAAAATGAGCAGGTGAATACTAGAAGCTTCCTGCTATTTAAGGAGCACAGAGATGGCAGCCTGTGGTCAAGGCTGATGTATGGCAGTTGATGATAGTAACAATCTTCTCCCATCCGTACCCAGTATCTTTAGATAAAGAGGCAAACACAAGTGATTCAATAAGAAGCCTGGCGTAGCTCAACCAGATAACCGAAAGTCAAGTGCAGGAGGAGGTACTGCAGGAGGAGCTACGGGACTGACAATAAGCCTGCACTCAAGCTAGAGTGGACTTAACTAAGACTCAACTAAACTGGACTCAAACAAGACTGCACTTTGGGGACCCTGGGGACTCACTCGTCACCAGGAGCAATGTGCAGATCCTAGGAGGGTAAGTAACTACAAACCGTACCTGCTTTTGCATAGCCAATGATCCCACCAGAAGCAACCAGTGCGGCATAGCCAAAGCCAATCCAATGTAAAGGCACTCTGAAAACAAGAGTAGCAAATCAGTGCCAACCAACCATGTTCAAAAGACAAACAAAAAACAAAAAACCTCTCTCATAGGATGGGACTAGAAGGTAGTCATTCCCGAACAAGCCTATCGCTGTACAAATGAAAAGAAAGCCTAGAGGTTAGATGACTTGCCTAAAGCCACACAACTAGTCAGTGGCAGAGTGGCACGCAGACCCTGGCCTGCCTGGCCCTCCTCTCTACCCTGTGCTGCCCCAGCAGTCTACTCTTAGGGCCCTTTTCAGACCAGGAAGAAACTCTGGTTTGGAGGCGGTGCTGCCCATCCCACTCCCAGTCACTGTGCACTTACAGTGGGCCCGAGTCCTTCTGCATTGTCCTTTCACTCTGTCCAGACAGGAGGTTACGCGGGGCCTGCACCTGCAGAGGGGCTGGAGCAGAGGTGGTTAACAGCACGGTTCTCTAGCAGTCAGGTTCCAGCTCCACCCCTTAGTAGCTAAGAAGTCATGGGCAAGCTACCCGACCTCTCTAAGCCTCAGTTTCCTTCACTGTACCACGAGGCCAACGGCACAAATTTCCTGGGGTTGGTGTGGGCCTTACGTGGGGCAATATGTAAAACTGCTCAGCACATAGTAAATACTGAACAGACACCATTTTATAACCTCAATTCTATTAACACAGGCCCACAGGAAACAGCAAAATTCACTGACCAGCTCTGTACATACAGCTGGTGAGTTAATCTTTTCAACAGCTCACTAAGTTATGTATTAGTAAATCAGAAAACAAGTATCTCCTGTGCCCTTAATTCAACTCTTTTAATTGTCTCCTTTGGAGGGGAAAGGTACTGCTTTTCGCCCCTGCCCAAGGAATCAAATTATTTCAATACTTAACGTTTGTAAAGTTTTTAGCTATTTACTTTTGCATCCAACTCCTAATTCTTGTTAGCTTGAGGGCGATGGGGACGGGAGCAGGGGTGGGGAGTAGAGGCAAGCCAGGGAGAATAAAATAATTAGGACATTACACCTTTGGCAAAGCAACTCCTAATTTCTTAAAGAAATGCATCTGACATCCAGTGACGCTGGATGCAAGACTGAAAGCAACACATACCCCTTTTGTTTTGTTTAAACTATTGTCTATAAAAGGGGGGCTTGGAATCCCACCCAGAGTCATTAATTCAAAGTGGCAATGAGATACCGAGATTTTTAAGGAGATGAAGCAACAACATCTCCAGGAAACTAAACAACACTACACTATTGCGGTAAGCATTTGCCTCAAGAGCTCAAGGTGTCCGCAAGATTCCCAACCTATTCTGAGGAAAGCAGAAAATGCGCTACTAGAAAAGCAACTATGACGCAGCCTAAAGCCCCCGCCTGGATCTAGGGGACAGAGCAGGCGGCAACGAAACCTCTTATATAATTCCATAAAAGTCAAAACAGGTGTATAATAATTTCCAAGTACCAGAACCGCTTTCCCGAAGAGCTCTGCCGGTCGACGAGGCGCGAGCCGTGAAGCTAGGACCCCGGCGCCGGAAATGTCGCAAAGCGCGCTCTGCGCCCGGGGGGGGGGCCGGGAGGGGCGTGGGGCGGGGCTGAGCATGGAGGCGGGGCTTGAGGCGAGGAATCGCTGCGCGTCCTCTGCGTCGGGGCGGGGCGAGGGGCGGGATAGGGGCGGGGCAAGGGAGGGGAGGGATAGGGGCTGGGCATAGGGAGGGGTGGGGCACAGGGAGGGGTGGGACAGGGGCGGGGCTTGCAGCGGAGAGTCGCCCTGCAAGCTCTGAATCCCGGGACAGGGCGCGCGGACAGGGCCCATCAGCGCCACGTCCAGCCGCAAGCCCGCCTGCCAAATGCCTAAAACCCAGAGTTCGAGTCGGATTTTGCTAGAGGCCAAAGAGTTGGACCAGGAGGGTAGTGGAGGCCCCCGAGGAGGGAGGAGGACGTCAGAGGCTGTTCTGAAGCATCCCATTAATGGGCACATTACTAGGTGTAAGCTAGAGGCAGGCCATCCGGGAGGATTGTCACTACCCGATCACGTTGTTTGCCTACAACGGAAAGGACCACTTTCTACCTTCAGGAGAATATGATGACCACAGGCTAGGTGACTGGCTCACCTAGGTGTTTGTTTTAGGGAGTGAGGCTACTTGAGAAGCATCTTAAAAGGGAAAGAGGGTAAGTTAAACATAATTTCCAACTTCCTCTGTGATGTCCCGGTGCCCACACGACATTATGTCAACACCCACTCCAGATTTGCTTCTCTTCCCTGCCTTTCCTGCACCATTCACTCAGTTGCTGTACACCAAAATTTGGGCGTCATCCTCGACGTCTCTTCTTCATCCCCCACAAGTATCAACATGGATAAATCTTATCGATGCAATCTTGAGTGAAAAGGAAATTGCAGCATATACACACTCTAAAGTAAAAACTTTCCACTTGCAACAGCGCCTGCTTCTAGAGACGTTTACTGCATCTGACTTTAAACAGCCAAAGCTGATAATGACTAAGAACTCGGAGCTATTCCTACTGGAATTGCCAGACCCTCATACAGATGTCAGACAACAGACACGAAATATGCTCAAATGGGCAGAGGACCTGTGTATCTCCAAAGATGATATACAGGTGGCCAATAAGCACATAAAAAGATCCTTAACACCGTTAGTTATTAGGCAACGCAAATCAAAAGCACAATGATATAGTACTTCACACCGACTGGGATGACTATTAGAAGAAAATAACAAGTGCTGGTGAGGATGTGGAGAAACTGAAATCCTTGTGCCTTGCTGATGGGAATGTAAAGTGGTGTAGCCACTGTGGAAAACAGTTTGGCAGTTCCTCAAAAAGTTAAAGATACAATTACCATGTGACTCAGCAATTCCACACCTAGGTATACACCCAAAAGAACTGAAAACGGACTAGGAGACTTGTATGTCAACATTCATAGCAACATTATTCACAAGAGCCAAAAGGTGAAAACAATCCAAGTGTCCATCAACAGATGAATAAACAAAATATTCTATATACATACAACAGAACACTATTTAGCCATAAAAAGGGATAAAATTCTGACACATGCCACAATATGGATGAACCTTGAAAACATTATGCTAACTAAGCCAGATACAAAAGGACATGATTACAGTTTCATTTATATGAAATGTTCACAATAGGCAATCCATAGCAACAGAAAGTAGAAGTTACCAGGGGATGGGGGGAGAGGGAAATGGAGAATTGTCGCTTAATGGGAACAGAGCTTCTGTCTGGGTGATGAGTAAGTTTTGGAAATATTGATGATGGGCACACGACACTGATAATGCCACTGAATTGTACACTTAAAATGGTTTAAATGGCAAATTTTATGTTATATAGACTCAACCACATTTTTTTTAAAAAACTGTCAAGTTCATGGAAAACAAGGAAAGACTGAGAAAATGTCACAGATTGAAGGAGACTAAAGAAACATGAAAACTAAATGCAATGTATCCTGGAACAGAAAACAGCCATCAATGTAGTAACTGGTGAAATCTAAACAGACTACAGTTAACAGTATTGTAGCAATGTTAATTTCTTAGTTTTGACAAATATACCATGGTTATGTAAGATGTTAATATTAGAGGAGACTGGGTGAGGGGTTTTATGGGGACTGTGATCTTTGCAATTTGTCTGTAAACCTTAAATTATTCCAAAAGAAAAGACAGAGCTAGACTGGATGAACTTGAAAGCCCTGCCAACTCTGGCAGCCCAGGATTCTGATCCATAAAGGCACCTTTATTCTTTAAAGCTCTACAGGGGTGCTGAGGTCTCTCACAAACCAAAAGCTGCAAGTCAAAGCACGTGAGGAAAGGCCAGGGAATGAGTGCAGTATTAAAGGGATCATTTCTCTCCTCTTACTGTCTCCTCACCCCCATGCTTAGTCTCTCCCCGACTTTCCTTTGTCCAACATTAGCAATCAATGCAGGTGAAACAGGAAAGGGAAGGAGACTTGTTCTTTGGGCTTTCACATCCTTCAGAGTCTTGAATTCCCTCCTGTTTGTAGGCCAACCTCATACACTTTTAGTACCAGCACTTCATCTCAAGTTAGACCACCCCTCTGCCACCATGGGTATGATGGTGGCTAAGAGCACCAACATTTTGGAAACCTGGAACCAAAGGAGCTCCTAAAAAAACTGGTATCAGATGGAAGGTGCAACTCACTTCTTTGCACCAGGAAAGAGGTCGAGGCTCCAAACTGCAATGCAACTACATAGAAGTTACCATCCTGAATTACTACAAAAATGTTGGCACCACAGGGATTCCAATTTACATGTTAACATACCTAAAAACCGACAAGTTTGTATGTAACACCTCTCGAAGTCAGGCTTACCTTTTATAACAATACCAAACTCTACTATAGATTTTATCTCCTTTTTATTTCTGATCCCAACCCCGACCCTTTGAAGCTCCCCTTCCTTTGAGATCTCAGACATCAAGGTGACATCTATTAACATCTGTTGACCAAATGACAGAATATGTTCCTACTACTAAGATGATAATGGTAGTAACGGCTGGCCTTTACTGAGTACTGACAACATGCTAAGCACTGTTGTAAAGGCTTTAAGTATATTGACATGTTTGATCTTCATAACAAACCTATGAAGCAGGCAAAGATTGTCGTCGTCATACAGATGGGGAGACTGAGGCACACAGAAATAAGTGGAAGAGCCCAGGTTTGAACCCAGGCTACTTACCTCCAGGGCCCGTCCTTAATCACTAGGTGACTCTCTCTGTAACCCATGTCTTGTATCAGAGATTAGACATGGGAATAGGAATAACAAAGCCCGCAAAACTCCTCAGTTCTCCAAGGGTTTTTTTAACAAAACAAACCCCCCACCAATAATATCCCCAACTCTCTAACCTATTTTGAAACTGTCAAATTTTTTAAAGGTCAGTCACTGGCAAAATACTTCAGTGAAATTTGAAAGTTGAAGTCAACTTTATAAATATAAATCAAGAAGCAAGTAAACACAGGCTAGTTAACGAGAATATGAAAGTCCCTACACTCTATGCGAATAGTTTAATAACCAGGGTTTGGATCACTATCAACCTAAAGGGATGCTGCTGCACTGACACTGACACCTACTGGTTTCATTAACAACTTGTCAAACTGAATGACTCACATTTATGGATGGTGTTGTAAAATACTCGTACAAATGGGAACCGGCTAATATGCTGGGATTGCTGGCAACCAGTGAGACAAAATTTCACAGAATACATGTCAAATTCTGAGATCAGAAAGGATAAAGGGCTCAGGGTTAAGTAGGGAGTTTGGTGATAGAGTCAGAGCTAAAACACAACTCCCTTTCCTAGGTTTATTAAGAGCATTTTGCAGAGTTTAACAGTCACCCTTCTAGTTATGTCCTCCTAATCAAGTATCTTCACTTTCGATGAGATGAGCTAAATAAGGTAACTAGAATTACTCACAAGCAACCATGTGAAATGATGTTATGCAAAAGCAAAGGTAATGATATTTGGAAAAGACTTCAGGATCCTATACTTTTTGAGAACACAAACATAAAATATACAACCTAAGTTTTTAAGGTCTTACCCTTAAGCTTAATGAAATGAGCTGAAGAGGCTAAAATGTCATTTCATTCCTTCAGTTAAATGCTGCCCTAATTAACAGCTGATGGAAATGTTTTCATATGCATTTCCTAGACACTGGAATTAAATATATGGAAACTGCATCAAGTAACTTGTTTATGATAAGCTGATCCCGCATCATTATTCTAGAGAGAATGGCATGAGGGGAATTATTTGTATCCATTTTCAATCTGAAAACTCTATTGAGGGAATGTCAATTTCCAGGAAGAGGGAGTAGACATAATTTCCCATTCTTCCTAAAGACACAAAGAAACCACGGCTATCATGTATTGATCACACATAAGATTCTCAAAGGTGGAGAGAAGGCAAACCAACTAGGGACTCAGGACCAGAGGAACAATGTGGTAGTGAACTCCCTAAATTGTTTCCCCCCATACACTCCAGATTAGGAGGCGAAGAAATTGGCAGCCCAGAAATGCCAATAGTGCAGACAAAAAAAGCCCCAACAAAATCCAGCTTTTTCTAAAGGACCAGGAAAGCAACAGCCTCGCAAGATAGAAAATGTGTAGACAATAACCACTCTACTCCAGCCAAACACCACAGAAAAAAACTGGCCCCACTCTGATCCATGCCAGGTAAGTCTTAGTGGGAGCCTCGGCTTTCAGCCTCAAGAGGCCGTAATAAGGTGCCCTCGCCCGATGGGTGGTGTCAGAAAAGATCTTTCATCCACACTGGCTGATACAAGTCCCCTCTCCAGCGTCACTGGAGACCCCACAGGGATCCAAAGCTCCCCACCTCTGCCCAGAAGTAATGCTTTCCCAAACCTGTACAGGAATATTTATAGTGACTTTATACATACCTGAAAACTGGAAACCAGATGTCCTTCAACAGATGGTTAAACTGTGGTACATCCATACCATACCACTCATTAATAAATACCGAGTATTTCATAATGTGGATCAATCTTCTAGAACTATGCTGAGTGAAAGGCCATCCCTCCAAAAATGTGTAATTCCACTTATTATAATTGTGTCAAATATTAGAGACAAATAATAGATGAGTAGCTGCCAACGGTTAAGGAGAGGGTGGAGTGTAAAAGTACAGGATGGAAGAAGCCATAGGACAGCATGAGGGATCCTTGTGATACGTGTTCCGTATTTTGATTGTATCATTTTTCTACATCCCAGATATATTTTACTATAGTTTCCAAGATGTTACCATTGGGGGAAACGGCAAAGGGTACATGGGATTTCTATGTGTTATTTCTTATAACTTCATTGAATCTACAATTATCTCAAAAAGGTGAATTAAAAAAAAAAATCCACTACTTTTCAAGGAGTTCTTGCTAGTGCAAAAAGGCAAGGCAAGGAAATAAAAGGTATACAAGTTGGGAAGGAAGACATAAAACTCTTTGTTCACAGATGACATGATTATCTATGTAGAAAATCTGAAAGAATCGACAAAAAATCTACAATTAAGTGATTCCAGCAAGGTTGCAAGATACAAGATTAATATGCAAAAGTCAATTGCCTTCCTGCAGACCAACAATGAACAAGTGGAATTTGAAATTATAAACACCCTTTACATTTGCACCCCCCAAAATAAAATACTTAAGATTAAACCTAACAAATTGTCAAGATCTGTATAAGGACAACTACAAAACTCTGATAAATAAAATCAAAGAACTAAACAAATGGAGAGATATTCCACTTTCATGGATAGAAAGACTCAATATTGTCAAGATGTCAGTTCTTCCCAAGTTGATCTAGTTTCAATGCAATCCCAATCAAAATCCCATCAAGTTATTTTATGGATATCGACAATCTGATTCTTAAGTTCATATGGAGAGGCAAAATTGAAGAAGAACAAAGTTGGAGAACTGACACAACCTAACTTCAAGACTTACTATAAAGTTATAGTAATCAAGACAGTTTGGCAAAAGAATAGACAAATAGATCAATGGAACAAAACAGAGAGCCCATAAAGAGTACACCATATAGTTAATTGATCTTAGACAAAGGCACAAAAGCAACACAATGAAGCAGATTAGTCTTTCTGAAAAATGGTGCAAAACACATGCAAAAAAAAAAAAAAAGTTATCTATACACAGACCTTACAGCTGCCACAAAAATTAACTCAAAATGGATTGTAGATCTCAATGTAAAATGCAAAACTATAAAACTCCTAGGAGGTAACACAGGAGAAAACCTAGATGATCTTGGTATGGTGGAGCCTTTTTTAGACACACCAAATAAATATATGGTCCATGAGAGAAATAACTGATAACCTGGACTTCATTAAAAACTTCTGTTCTGCAAGATAATATCAAGAGAATGAGAAGACAAGCCGTAGATGGGGAGAAAATACTTGCAAGGTGCATCTGATAAAGGATTGTTATCCTAAATATACAAAGAACTTTTAAAACTCAGTAAGAAAATAATCAGATTTTAAAAATGGACCAAAGACCTTTACAGATACCTCACCAAAGAAGATATACAGATGGCAAGTAAGCAGATGAAAAGATGTTCCACATCATGTGTCATCAGGGAAATGCAAATTAAAACAATGAGATACCACTACACACCTATTAGATTGTCCAAAATCTGGAACACTGACAACACCTAACATGGTGAGGATGCGGACCAACAGCCACTCTCACACATGACTGGTGGGAATGACAAATGGTACAGCCTCTCTGGAAATGGGTTTGGCAGTTTCTTACAAAAACTGAACATACTTTTACCATACAGTACAGCAATCACGTTCCTTAGTCTTCACCCAAAGAAGCTGAAAACCTGTGTCCACCCAAAATCCTGCACGTGAATATTTAGAGAAACTTTACTCATAATTGCCAAAACTTGTAAGGAATCAAGATGTCCTCCAGTAGGGGAATGTTAAACTGTGATACATATAAGACAACAGACTATTATTCAGCACTTAAAAAAATGAGCTATCAAGCAATAAAAAGATATGGAGGAAGCTTAAATGCATATTACTAAATGAAAGCCAATCTGAAAATGCTACAATACTGTGTGATTCTAACTATATGACCTTATGGAAAAGGCAAAACTATGGTGATAATATATAAAAAGACCAGTGATTGTAGGGGATAAGGGAGAGATCAATAGGCAGAACACAGGAGTTGTTTGAGGGCAGTGAAAATACTCTATTACTTTAACGGGTATATCGTTATACATTTGCCCAAACCCATAGAATGTACACTACCGAGAGTGATCCCCAAGGAAAACTATGGGCTTTGGATTATTATGTCAATATAGGTTCACCCTTGGTAAAAAAAAAATGTACCATTCTCGTAATACTGACAATGGGGGACGCTATGCATGTGTGGGGGCAGGGGAATCAGGAAATCTCTGCACCTTCGTCTCAGTTTTGTTATAAACCTTAAACAGCTCTTAAAAAACTAAAGTCTCAAAACAAAACCAAATCTACACTCCTCTCTGTTTATGGGCCTGAAATAAGTTAAAAAAGAGGTAGACAAAAACATCAGACACATAATTTGATTCATTCCCGAGATGATTTCCTCCTATGAAGTGAGAGGCAACTCCGGTCTCCAAGTGTCAGGTATCGTATTTTGCCTAATCAGGAGGGATTCCTCTAGTGGCTTCATGTACTTGACATCTGTCCAGCTAATTCAAACCTAAAATCCCCTATTAATGTGTCTTTTCAAAACATTCAGTAATCTATTGAGGAAAGAAGATGACAATATTAATCAACTGGCTGAATTTAAGACTACCTTTGTCATATTAGCTAATTTTTTATGGCCTGAAATGGATGGGGAAAAAAATGGAAATGTCCTTTTCCTGCCCTTAAATTACCATGTCATCCACTGCTTGGAAAAAAAACAATTTAACGAGGTTTGGCAACCTCTCTAATAACCTTCTTATGTATGCAGCTCTAAAATTAAATATATGCTTTATACATACATATTATATGTCCATAATTTTGTTTGTCCCAACATCCTAATATGAAAATCTTTTTATACCTTTTGTTAACAAAATCTGCATTAAAATTACTAGAACCATTTGAACAAGCTAAAGTAAGGCTGTTTTTTAATTCTTCCCCCATTTAGGAGAAAAATTTGAAAAATAACTTTTATCTACTTCTGGTAAAGAATGTGTTCAAGATTTTGTATTTTTTTAAACTACATTACTTTGAGAAAGTTCTTTATTTGCCTTACACAACAGTAAAAATTATATATTATACATTAACATACTATACATCACCATAATTAATAAAATAGTCGCCTACCAAAAATAGTTTTACCACCGTTTAAAAAAAACAAACCATCTAAAAATGATATAGTGATTTTAAAGCTGTACATTTTCTCCCAAAGCTGTACATTTCCTTTTACTCAGGGAAAAAAAATTTAGTTACATTTGAAAAGAATGATTCCATCTAAAAAGTTTTTCTCTTAGGAGAAATCTGGGATTCACTGCATCATTCGTATTTTCTCCTTTTTTCTTTTCTTTTTTTCCAACGTCTCTACCATTTTCCTCTTCTTGGTCAACACTTGGCTACTTCCTTTTGTTGGCTTATTGCTGACACCAGTTAAAGCACATTTCTTCGTGTTAAGCTTTGACTGCCTTTCTTCTTCCTGCACTGTATCACCAGATTCCTTTTTGTTGCCTTTGGACTGCTCTTCTTCACTTACTAAAACATAAGAGACAGTGCATTTAAAGATCGTTTTTTCCCTTTGAAACAAACACAGGCTGACAATAAAGTGAAGTTATCTGGATCTCCTTCACTTCAACAATTCAAAAGATAACAGATCATTCCATTTTTTTAAATGATCAAATTCATTTACCAGAAGGCTCTGCAGCTGGAAGCTGGCTTTCTTTCGTGTCTGTCACTCTGTCTAGCCACACTCCGAGACACGTCAGCCTGGCTTTGGTGTTTACTTCACAGAGTAAAGATGGGGGAACTTTCTAAAACAAGAAAGAAAAATTCATAACATGGGAATTTAAAAATTTTCCTGAGAATAAAATAGGCTATTTAGAAGAAGACATGTATTATCTTGATTCATGATTGGTTTGACTACGTCGTTCAGAACCAATTTCTGAGAACTCAGAAATTTTAAGTTCACTAAGGAAAGGGACTGTCTTGTTCATTTCTTGTTCTTTCAACAAAGAACTTTGCACAAAGTAGGCACTTACAAACCATATTCACAGAATGTGTTTATGAGAACTAAGCATGATAAAGCAAGACAGTGTATGAGAGGGAGACCATCGAAGGGAATTTAATTTTTCAATTATCTCATTCAAAACTATTGTTAGTTCCATAACTGATCAGGAATTTCCAAAAATTTTTTAAGTAATGGCAGTATTTTTTTTTTAACTTTTATTTATTTTAAGTGTGTTTTTCCAGGACCCATCAGCTCCAAGTCAAGTAACTGTTTCTATCTAGTTGTGGAGGATGCAGCTCACAGCGGCCCATGGGGGGATCAAACCGGCAACGTTAAGAGCACTGCACTCTAACCAACTGAGTTAACCAGCCACCACACTAATGGCAGTAATTTTATCTAACAAATTTTTACAGAGAGCCTCAATAAATGAAAAGGAAGCAAGTAGCATTTCCCTGATTGAAACAGCAGTTCTGAGATCCTGTCAGCTCAGACTCACCCATTCCAACCCCTGAACAGCACTGTGGAACCCTAACTTTAAAACCATGAAATCTCAATCAGGCCTGGAAGAGATTTAAAAAGCTTATTAAAGATCTCTGACTTGTGACCCTTAAAAAAAAAATTGCACCTCCCTTAACTCAAAGTAATACTGATAACGAGACTTGCATTAGAGTATATTTATATTGTGCTCAGACACTGACCTTATCCTGCTTAAGCTTCCACATTTTGATGAAACCATCACTCGATGCTGTAGCAATAACATGATGCTCTGGAATTTCAAAACTGAACATGTCTTTTACCCTAGGATAGAAATATTAACATCACAAAAGATTCTTTCTTCAAGTAGTACAATAGTACACACAGTCTTGATTTTTCAATGTTTCAAGTGCTTCCAAACTGCTCCATGAATGTTGCTAAAACATAACTACGCTTCACATCCCATGAGTCAGGGAGTCATTTTTCAGCGTCTAAATTCTAAGATAAAATTGACTGTTAACCATATCTTAAGAAAAAGTTGTAAAGATGACTATAACTATAAATAATCAGGTTATCGCAAAGGAAATATACTATTTTAAACAAAGCCCCTCACCGCAAGAAACTACAAGTTCAGTACAGAGAGAAAAAAGTAAGACGAGATGAATCAAGGCTTCCTCCTATACATCCATTCCTCTCACTTCCAGGGCCACCACCCCTAGTGAAAGTAACTATCATTTTTCTTCTGAATGATAAAGTAGTCTAATTGGTCTCTGCTTTCACTTTTGCCCCGTAACAATTTTTAAAAATGTCAATCAAATCATGTTACTCCCAAGCTTAAAATCCTACAAACCTAGGATCTGTGTTAGAGTACCACGGGACAGGAGGAAGTGGCTAGGGATATTTATGAAGCAAGGCTGCCTATAAAAGGACAACTGCTGAAGCTGGTGGTGGGTCTGTAGGGGCTGCTTCCTTAAACTGGTCTATCTGCCTTTAAATTTTTCCATAATAAGAAACACAACAAAATCTACAAAGGCATTTAATGTAAAATCTCAGCTCCTGATGACAACGGCCTACACGGCTGTGCACCACTTGGCTCAATCTCGTCTAGTCTTCTATCTAACAGATCTTCTATCTGTTCCTGAAATACACCCAGCTCTTCCCTGCCTCAGGATCAGTGCGCCTGCCGTTCTCTCCTGCTAGAAAGAGTTCCTTTTTTATCCCTAAGGTCTCACTTCCCCTTCCCTGATCACCTTAACTACGGCCTGTATACTGATTGCATTATTTACAAAGTATTTATCTGAGTATTTACCAAGAGAGATTTCTCAAAACCTATTACGTATTTAGAAAATAAGAACTGGGGCCGGCCCGGTGGCTCAGGCGGTTAGAGCTTCTAACTCCTAAGGCTGCGGGTTTGATTCCCACATGGGCCAGTGGGCTCTCAACCACAAGGTTGCCAGTTCAACTCCTTGAGTCCCGCAAGGGATGGTGGGCTCCGCCCCCTGCAACTAGAAAACGGCAACTAGAAAATGGCAACTGGACCTGGAGCTGAGCTGCGCCCCCCACAACTAAGGTTGAAAGGACAACAACTTGACTTGGGGGAAAAAAAAAAGGCCTGGAAGTACACACTGTTCCCCTTCCCCAATAAAATCTTTAAAAAAAAAAAAAAAAAGAAAGAAAATAAGAACTAAGATGTAGGGGAACATGCAAATAAAACAAACACATTAAAGTGTAACTCTATACATTATCACCTTTTTTCAAAATTATAGGGAAAATGCAGGAGCAGGCAGATCGAGCTGGGTTTGGATCCCAGCTCCATCACCTAACAGTGGGGTAATCTTGGCCCAGTCACCTATTTACTCTGAGACTCAGTGTCTACCCCTAGAAATAATGAACAGTAAGAGGCAACAGAGACTGCCACAAAACAGAAGTCAGTAATGTCATTTCTTTCTCCTGCAGGAAAAACAAATAGGGTATAAAGTGGGGAGGGAGGGAGGTGAAAGAGGGAATTAAGCAAAAAGGGAGGACCGGTTGGGGCAAAGTTCAAGATTGTTTAATTTTTTTCCCCCATTCAAATATGGTTGATTCCAGGCCCCAAGTATAATGAAATTATTGGAAAATTCTCTTGTGCAAATGACTAGTCCTGATGACAACGTCACCGCTTTTGCATCACTAAAGCCAAGAAGACATTTCCACATAGGTATCATATATATATATATATATGCAGGTATGTCTGTCTCTGCAGTTGTTCATAAAAAACATGTACCCTGCTTTATAAAACTATTGCATATATAACACTTATTGGGACTTTACACATATACACAGAAATTGAAAAAAAACAAAAACCTGTTGTCATGCGCTTTAAATTCACAGAGGCACGTTAGGGAATCAGTGTCAAAAAACCTTACAACTTCTTCATCTCCAGCCACTGCAAGGACAGACTCCTAGGAGAGAGGAAAAGAACAGTATCCAGAATGTCATCAACAGTTCTGACCGTCGTGTACACACTAATCGTCTATCACTGATTTCTGACCACTTACTGAAACAAACGTAACAGAAGACACTCGCTTTTCATTTGTGATGATGCCACTAACAGATGCTGTGTCAAGTCGATAGACATCTATGTGATTCAGTATGACAACCACATATTTCTCTCCTCTTGGGGACCATTCCACTATGTGAGCATCTGTTAAGTTAAAAAACAAAGCTTTTTTAATTTCATAAATAAAAATAAAATGATCAGTAATAATAAAAATAGCAAATATTTATTTTTAAAAATAGCAAATATTTATTCTGTATATTTTCATAGCCATTATCTTACTGAATACTCACAACAAACTCATGATACATTTTGCATGTTAAATTTTAGACAATAAACTGGGTTCAAAGAATCCTTAAAGGACAGAGCTGGTAGGTGGCAGAGCCACAGGAACCCCAATCTAAAATGGGAAGAGAAAGTAACCGAAAGCTTTTGCTCTCAGAGGTAACCATCATCATGCAAGTACATAAATGTGTATAGGCACACACACAAGAGTGTGTGTGTGTGTGTGTGTGTGTGTATGTGTGTGTGTATTCATATTCCACCAAGGTATTATCAAATACATTCCAAACAAAAATACCCACTTTGTTTTATATTTTTTATGAATGCCGATCTTCCTTCCACAAGATTCCATGTTCTGCAAAACAAGAAGCTCACTTATAGCACGATCATTAACTTCTACTATGTGTAAAGGTAAGCATAATGAAGACACACTCAAATGACAATTTACTAGATACATGGCTATTTAGAAGAACTGCCATCTTCTTATAGTAACATCTGTAATATTTATTATCAAGCAAGATTAACTCATTAAAAGAGTATTCCCACATCCCTTTATTTTCCAAAGGTTTCACCTTGTAAAACATTTACTAGGACGATGCTCCTCTTTACATCTAAGCTTACAATGACTGAAATGTAATGTACATATGAAATGAAATGTAATGTGAACACAGAGCTTATCATTTTTTCCTCCCAGTGTGAAAAGTTCCACTAGCTTTCAACCTTTCCTTGTATCGCAGTATTTTTAAATGGCTGACAGGTGTGAGGCAATACAGAAACAGCATCTACTCGCTGTAGTAAAAGATACCCTGGCGGTGGGTTCCTGTTGTACTTGGAGAACAAAGACCATCACTTAGTCAAGTTGCTCTTGGGCACTAATGACTTACCTTAACGTCTTATCTGTACCCACAGACAGGGCCAGCTTGCCAGATGGGTGAATAGAAAGGAAGGTCACATGGCCTCTAAAAGGAAACCAACAGTTAGCCCCCAACTTAACTGGCACTTGGAGACCACCCACGGGCAAGAGCAGGACTCACCTGTGCGCTTTAATTGACTTCAGGCACTCCCATTTCTTTGCATCCCAGACACAAATGACACCGTCCTCCGCCCCACTGATTAAGTGCCTGTTGCCGTGGAATTTCAGGCAAGTTATTGTGCCTGTGGAGAAACAAAATAGGCAAAAGTGATGTTCATTTTGAATGCAAATTCCATTTCTAGTTTGAAGGCTATGCTGCGGTAAGTAAAACATCCAATGTAAGTATTACTGAAATAAACCTTAATATCTTAAGTGAGGAAATTAATTTTTTTAATATAACAGTTTCAAGCCTATACAAATATTTTCAGCAGTTTCTCTTCATATGCCTAGGTATAGATTTAAGCTCATAAGTCCACTTTCATGCTCTAAATCTCCATAATCATACATGTAGGAGCGAGGTGGAAGGGTTGTTTGAGCAGAAGTCAATCAAAACTAAGCAGCTAACAGCTCACCTGGGGAACAAGCCGCGATGTACAGCCACATGACTTCGACTTTCTAAATAGTTAGCTACCCAATCATCCGTAAACCAATTATTACTCCAGAGCTGATTTTGATTCGACTTTTCCATAGTTCTGATTCAGTCATAAGAACTTAAAATGTTACACTCTTCCACTGTGCCCTCTATAATCTCCTTCCTGTACTTAACAAATTTTCCTACATCTTTTCAATTTCTTCACAAAACACTCCACTCCCCTACATGTAAACTGAAGTCTGGATTGCCTATGAATTTCCCCTACAGCTCTTGAGACTGGGAGATACGTTCATTGTCCTCAAATATTAAGAGGCTGAAGGGAGGTGAAGTGATGGAAGAGCCCCGCATTTCTCTAGCTCCCCAAAGCAGTCCATGCCATTATTCATTTGTCCTCAAGTGAAATTCCCCATTTTGAAGCTTGTCAGCCAGCTTAGCCGCCCTACAGCTCGGGGTGAGCAAAACTGTCTGCAGAACAAATATGGCCAGCGGCTTGCTTTTGTAAGTGCAGTTTTACTGGAACACAGCCTCTCTCATTCAGTTACAAGACGCCTATGGCTGCTTTGCACCACGGCACAGGCCAGTCATCCTAACAGGGACCACATGGCCACTAAGCCTCAGTATTTACTATTTTGTCATTTACAGAATGTGAAACCTGGGTCATCATTGTTCATCTGCACACCTCCTGGTCAATTCTTTACGTTACCCTTTATATTGAAAAAGCCAAAGAGCTCTGATGCATAATTTTGCACCCCCCAAAAAATGCACTAAGACAATATGGGCTTACATACCACCATCTCAAAGTGGGAGGCTTTAGCTATCTCTGCCTGTGTTTTCCTCTTTCCCGGTTATCTTATTTCCTACCCTGGAATTTTGCTTTCCCACATCTACTCCTTCAGCCCATGACTCCATCTGTTCTCTGGAAAAGAGCTTATCGATTACCAACTGTTAGAAAACCAAGATTACTACAAGGAAGGAAGGAAGGAAATCGTGGGCCCTACTTCATTCGTCCCCCATCCAAACTCCTTCTAAGTTCCTTTCTTATTGTTGAATACAATAACGGTTTGGACACACCAGCTTTGTTGAAATTATTTCTTCCAAGCCTTAGAAAGAGAGCTTTTCTTGTACGAACTGGGAGTAGAAGACAGAGAGGAAAAGGAACATATGTTGAAATCACTCAAAGCCTAGCTTCTGTGTAAAACAAGACACTTGTCAAAGTAGCTAAGAACCACCTAATAAAAGAAAGACACTGATCACTCCAAATTTACTGCTAGACAACCACGCTTGGTGTGGCACTTCTGAAACATATGAAGACAGGGTAGGAAAAACGTCACCAATCTTATCTGCCTTTAATTGCAGGAAACTAACTTCTTTGGCTGCGTTTCCCTAAACTAAGTACATATCTAATTGATTCTACTATTTTGAGTTCTTCCTTTCCACTTTCCAGAATACATGGGCTCTAGACGTAGGTTCAAGTTCTACTTCCATTGTTCTGTGACCTTGGACAAGTCATGAAACATCTTTGAACCAAGATTTTTCTCTTCTCTGAACTGAAGATATAGCGGTACCTTCTGGGCACACTGCTGGTACATGATACCCTCAGTAAAATTAGCTATCAAAATGCTGCCTGCTCTGCCTGGAATGCCCTTTCTCCCTCTTTGCAAACTTCAGCTGGCTAACAACTGATATTTCTCTTTAAGGTAATTCAGATGTCATTTTAAGGAAGTTTTTAGTGAAAATTCATTTCTTCCCCTTCCCCCCAACTGAGTAAAGCACCTCCCAATACAGACTGTAAACAACTTAAGGACAAAGAATCCCATGTTTCTCATTTCTGTATTTCCTAGCACAGAACGTGCTTAATGAACTCGAGAGTCAATCTGTAAAGGAATAATGCCTCAACATTGTTATCTAACAGGGTATCATTTTCTTACCATTGTGATGCACTAGAGACCCGTGGTCTATCTTCTTTTTCATGTCATAAATGTGAATTGTTTCATCTTTGCTCCCAGTGACTACAAAACGACTATTTACAGCCACTGCTGACAAGGAGGCAGTGTGCGCATGGTGAGTAAAGTCAGCCACAGGAGTCCATTTCTGCTGCGGAGTGAAACACACAATCAATGTCACAATCATTATCATAGTTCTCTAGAAACAGGTAAGTGGTTCCACGATCCATGAGGGCTACCAAAGGAGCCTACAAATGGAGAAAAAAAACATGCAATGATATTTAGATGAAAACAAAGAGCCCGAGAACTGAACAAGAAAGCTGAAGCAAGAAGATGGGAGTGCAACGCTAAGTATGGTGACTCCAAAACAATTACGGAGACCAGACTACAGAGACGTTAAGGTCCCATCCAACTCCTTAGCTCCTTATTATATTTACTTATATGTGAGACTCACCTACTGTTCATTCATTCAAATGTTCACATTTTGATCTGAATTTATTCACTCAAATACTAAATGACTATTATGTGCCTGGTATCATTTTAGGTAGTTGACATATAGCAGTGAACTTATTCTAATGGAGCTGCCATCCATGTGGGAGAGACAGACAATAAACAAATTAATATGTTACATAGATATAAGTATAATGACAAGTCCTATAAAGAAAAATAAACAGATTAAGAGTATGTTTCATTAGTATGAACATAAGCCCTAGAGCATGACCAATGAAGCCTCAAGAACTCTACACTGACTGACATGTAACTTTTGGGTTGGATGAGTGTGATTGAGTGCACACACACCTCTCAAATTGAAGGAGATGCATCAAGAACTATTAGCAAAAAGAACAAACCAAGGAAGAAAAAAACCACCAAAATTTGTTTGAACACACTTAAGATGTGTTATTGCAAATTAATTCCTAAATAACTACCGCAACAAATAGCTCTTCCATCAATGAAAACCGAGGGGAGCCTCTTTTGAGTAAAGGCACAATATTCCCGAGGGGCTGCTATGACCATACATCAAAGAATAACCCTTGCTTGTGCATCTTACAGAAGGAATGTTGGCTATCTGGGCTATCTGTCTAGGTTTAGAAGAAATATTGGGTAATGGTTAGGAGCTTCAAGTGTCAGAGACACCTAGGCATTTGAGTCCCAAGTCTGCCAAATACCAGCTGTGTGGCCTTGAGCGGGTCACTTAACCTATGTTAACTTGAGGTTCCTCATTTTAAAATGGGGCCAACTGTATCTGCCTCAGAGGATTGTTGAGGACTACCTGTGTCTGTAGTAAGCAACACTGCTACAAAGAGAATAGAATCAGTAGCATCAGCTTTAAATATTCAAAAAATGTCATCTTTCAGCCAAAGACACATTAATAACCAGAGAAGAAAACAAAATAAACAAAAGCAATTAGTCAAGTCATATACTTCCAATTTTCTGGTTAATTCAAGACTGGCACCTTGACTTCTCCAGAAAGAAGACTCAGTGAAACAGGTTTTGAAGCGATACCTGGGATTGCTTAACAGTAAAAATTGTCCTGGGCTAAAAGATCTTATTTCTAATTCTGGGTATATCCTAACTATCTGTTTAACTAATAGTAATTTACTGAATTTTTTATTCACACGTCCTGTAAAATGCTTATATTTTGTTGTAATTTCTTTCGTGTATGTCTCCCAGTCCTCTCTCCCCTCTTATGTCGGGAAGATCTTTAGTTGCAGGATCCATACCTTTGGCTTCTTTACAACGTCACTGCAAATAATGGCCCCAAAGTAAGGGTCCAATAATAATGAATTCGTGTCATTTTCTTCATCAACGAGGGATTTATCTTGATCCAGTTTTAATATTTTTTAAAACTCAGGACAGAAACTCAGTGGAAAAGCGAACTGTTCCTCATTAAATCCTGAACATCCAAACTGGCTGTCAACTTATGGGAGCGACCTTTAAATCCATACTCGACGACTCATTTACCCGTTTGCAGAAATGCCAGCTTCCTTCGTGCACCGTGGTCAAAAATATCCCCGATAACAGACATTATCTCGTTTTGTGAAATGCCTACTCCATGTTTTAAAAAGCTAACTTGTACTTAAAGTCTCCTGAGCTTGATTCGCCAATTACTCCCTAAGAGCTCATACAGTTTACCTGGGTCCTGTGGAAAGCACACCAGACCTTTGTCCGCCCACACCTGCGGCGGTCCCTCGGCACTTACCTCGCGATCGCCGCCCGCCTTGGACTCCGGGTGCACAGCGAACCCAAAAAGGACCTGCTCGTAGCAGCCAGCGACCAGCTCCATTCAGCAGCGCACGTGCCTGTCTGCGAGCCACTCTCAGCCTCCGGAGCGCACACCAAAGGGGACGCCAGAGGAAGAGGGCCCTTCCTCCGTCGGCGCTCAAATGACGTCATGGCCTCAGGGCTGCCTTTTAAGCGCCTGCATCAGTGGAAACGGCTTCAGCGCTCGAAGATAACGCAAAGTTTCCAAGCGGAGACTAATGAAGGACTCCACACGAGGAGGTTCTCATCGCTATGAGAAAAAAATTGGGGGCAAGCAGGCATATTCTAGGAAGCTATGAGCTGGGCGCTGAGGGGAGTGGGCGGGACAGCCTCGACGAAAGCCCCGCCTTTCCGTGACGTCTAAGGAAGGGGCGTGCCAGCCCTGGCGGGGCGGGGTTCCTGGCCGTGTGGTGCTGATCGGGTGGATTCCTTGTTAGTGTGGGCTGTGTGCGGGTGAGGTAGGACTTAGGTTTCCTTTCCGTGCGGGAAGCAGTGGGATGAGCCTTTCTGTCTCACAGTGTCTCGGAGCGGGACAAAGACGGGGTGGGATTTAGGTTCCGGGTTATCAGCAGGCGGCGACGTCCGGGCCCTGGAAGTTCGCTTCGCGCGGCCCCCGCTGCCCAGGCCAGATAATCCCGCCCTGCACACCTTTCCTTCCCGCTTGGTTCGTTTGACTAACCCTGGGGTCCAGTTGGCCCGTGTTGCGGCACATACTGGGGAGAGAGAAGGACGCTTTGCCTGAAGGGTGTAGACAGCCTTGTTTGAGGAAGAAAGGCGCAGTCATTCTTGGTGAGCGTTCCAGAAGGAAATCTGATCTATTTGAGTTTCACCACCTCCCCAGTTAGGTGTAAAGTCAAACGTAAATAAAAGCAAGATGGCCTTAATTTACATTTGAGATTTTCACAAGCGTTAGAGATTCAGGGGTGTGTTAGACGTCACATCGTCGCACAAATTTCCAATAGAATAAATCTTGGAACGTATAATTCTATCATGAACGTCATACATCACAGGTGGATTTGACAAGCAGGATGCATTTGTCAGTGTCAATTCTTCAGACCCCATTTAGTGCTAATCCTGTAGCGCTTAGACCCTTTTGTTTCCAAGAACATTTGTTCTCTAGTGTTCTGAATTGTCAGTACGGATTGAACTCAGGTTCAATTGAGGCTGGGTCTGGTAGACATGATTTCGCTTCGGATGCTTTGGTTGTCACTGCAACTCAAGGAAGGCCTGGTCTTATGTGCCCTTTGGTGACTCCACAGGTAAACACTCCCCAGGCACTGAAATGCTGGTAATCAAACTAATTCTCAGTCTCTAGGAGGCAAAGTCATTCACTGTTTTTATAGTAATTGCTTTGTGCTCATTTTCCTCATTATGTTACAAAGAGTCACAAGTTATTTTACTATTTAAATTATTTCCTATTTACTGCTTCTTAGCTATTACCACCAGAGAACCACTAAGGTCAGAAGAGAATGAGTTGCTTGAGTGGGTGTTCCCGGGGCCTGGGACAAAGAATGAGTAAGCAGGACATTTCTTCAACGTCTCATATTTTATTTTTAAAAATAGCACTTTTTGTATTTTACTCCATGACATATCTGTTTAATGCAGAAGTAATATTCTCTCAATCAAAAAAATTTTTTTTGAATAAAACTGTTTCAAAATCACGTGCTTTATATATTCTGTTGCTTCTGCATTGCCCCTGGTGTCCTGCTTCATTACCCCAGGGAAACCTCAACTGCTGTTTGTGAAGAATTAGTACTCAATATTTTTTTGAAATTAACTTGAACATATCACTAAACAGGGTAATTGCTACATTCAGCTTCTATTACCAGATTGTCACACTTTTACCTGCTTAAGCATTTGTCACATTTTAGAGAAGAATCTTGTGGCTTGAAAAATCTTTCCCTCCAACCAGGAATTTTTTAGAGTATAGTTGGTTCTAGAATGAAAACCATAGTGTAAGCACCATGAACATAACTCAAAGTGGTTTACTCTTTCTTTGTTTATACTGTTAGAAATTAGTGGCACCAATTACAGAGCTCAGGTGACCTTAGAGAGCATGTAGTTCAGGTGCTCCTAATCGGGGGGGGGGGGGGGGGGGGGAGTTCATGGATAAGTTTAGGGGGCTTTGAATCCCCTGAAGTTATGTGCAAAATTGTGTATGTACATTTTTAGAGGAGAGCAAATTTTGATAAAATTTCATTACATTTTCAAAAAGATGAGGGCCTCATTATAACCTCTAAGGTTATAAATGCTGAAATATGTCTAACAGAGGAACTCTATTAAAACCACACAGCTAGGTAACAGTAGACCCAGTGCTGCTGCTGCTTTTTATGTTTCCTTGGGCTTGAACATTCTTTTTAACAGAGAAGAACAGTGGCTTTTCATTGTCTGAAGAAAAACACAATACAAAATTATATACCTGTTAAACTGGATTCAAACTGAGCATACTTCCTGCCAAACCTCCTGTTCTCTTTCCAAACACAGGATAAAAAAAAATCCATTTAATCTCATCTAGTGAAAACTGCAGTTGCCAAGAAACAACCAGCTGTTCATTAACACTAAAACACAAAAGGATTTTTAGTTTTGCTTCTAAATTACTAATTGAAAGCTTTTTATGGTTGAGCCACATATTGATTTACTCATTCTTTCAACAAATATTTACTGAGTGTCTAGCTTTTTTTGATTTGCTAAAGAAAAACCAACCAGTTTTTCTTTTTTGGGGGGGTAGGGATGGTGGGGAAATGAATATACTGGGCTAAAAGCAGGATACAGTGGAGAAAAGTATCATGTGATTGTAATATTCCTCCCCAGTTATCCTCCTTTTTCAATGTGACAGGTAGCAACTTTGTTAAATTTTAGAACTCCAGAAGTTGCATGTGATTGTATTCCCAGAGGGCTGTGGTCTCCTTTGCACATAGAGCTAAGAGAAGCAGAGATTGGGCTCCTTCCCCTGGACACTGGCCAATGCTCTGCCCTGATAGAAATTTGCTTCACCTGCTTCATGGGAACAATCCAGGTGAAATGCAACAAGTTTGCATTTGAAGCTTTTAGAGCACAAAATCGTACTTGTGAACCCTGGTCTGTCTTCATCTCTGGAGCCTTGGTTACGGTCCTCTGTGCCCCAGCTCCTGCCATCTTCCTGGGTGGTGTCAACATACTCATACTACATTGGCCTCTCCCTTCCTCGGCCTCCTCACCTCCTTATTATTAATGTTCAACTCCCACGCTCATTTCCAACTACAGTTTCATCTCTCACCCATTCATAGCCAAAATTCTGGTTTTCTTTTTTAAAAAAAAAAATCCTGAAAGAGAAGGAAAAAAGAAACCCAATATTAAAATTTTTACAAAAAGGGAATTCTTAACCGATATGTTTGATGTCTAAGCTGCTATAATAGTTAAGAATTATCTTTAACCATGTAATTTAAAGCAACAGTGGCTTAAACAAGACATTTATTTCTTAAGAGAAATCTGGAGGTTGGCCAGTCAAGCGTAGGTACAGAGAGTCCATAGTCATCGAGACCCAGGCCCAGTCTCTATTTCTGATCCTGTATTTGTGTGCGTGACCAACTCCTTGCTATTGCCTCATAGGCCAAGATAGGTGCAGACTTATTTTGGCTCCAGCCATCAGATCTGTAATGTCAGCACTAGGCTTAGGGAAAGGGTGGAGGACAAAAACGCGTTCCAGCTAAGCAACACCCTTTGCCCACACAGCTTTGCTCAATCCCCTTGTAATAGTTCTATTTATGTCTTATCAGGCAGACTATGGCCACCTGGCGTATCTCCCTGCAAGGGGATAAGCTAGGAGGTATATTCTGAGCGAGGCTTGTTGCTGCCCTCAAATAAAATCAGGGTTCTGTTATTAAGGAAGAAAAGGAAACTGAATACCGGGTGGCACCTAGCAATGTGTGCCACAGCGGCTAACCAATGACATCTCCCTTGAGGACGGGGACATCCACTGCAGTAGTAAGCTCCACGACATCACCAAGTGTCAATCACCCTGCCTTGTGTGTATAGAGGCTTAGGAAATATAGGGTGAATGATTTAAATTCATCATGACTATTGTTTTTCACATTACAGGTACATATAGAATACATCAAGCACTTGAATAATGGAATAGTTAATTAAGAGTGGAATAGTTAGTTATTAACAAGCTTCAGGGAAATGGCCAAACCCTAAGTGCTCCTATTTAGACTCAAAAGTTATTTTCTTAAATTCAGACACTTTATGTAGACTTGGTACTAAAGTGCATGGGAGCTGGCTAGAAAGGCAAAATCTGAGGCTCCACTCCAAATCCACTGAATTAGAACCTACATTTTAAACCTGCCCAGGTTATATGAAAGTGCACTGAAGTTTGGGAAGATTTGTTATGCTTTTTTAAAAAAATGCTGAACCACAGATATATTTTTAAAATTTTTCTGTACTCCCATTAAGGTGTGTGTGTGCGATATACCACTTCTTCCCACCAGTTGTTTGGTATGATTTCAACCTGCAGGAGATTAAAAACAAGTCCACTAAGATGCTGGTTCTAATAGTTATTATTTGCAGATAACTGAACTGAGGGGGGAACCATCAAATTGTGGCATTCGTCTTAAGGTTTTAATTATTAAAAGTGACTCTGGCCTATTATTGTAGGAGGTGTGGTGACGACTTCATTGTTCTTCCCAGTCGCCCATCACACACTTTCCCTTCTTCCAGCTGGGGTTCTGGAAAGCTTCCCCAGGCCTGACAGTTGGGAGAGGGCCTGACAACTCAAGGCCCCCCAGGTGACCTCAATGCACTCCTGCCCACCCACCCCTGAACCCCATTGTCCTGAAAGTCAAGCAGTTAATTGCCCAGCAGGAATTGCCACTAAATGTAGTTACTTAAGCTCTCGGAGGTGGTTGTGAGATTTACTTGTCGGGTTGAAAGCTTTTAGCTCAGAGCTGGAATTTTTGATGCTGGAACAAAAACTGAGGATTCCTTGTCTCATTTTATCAGGTTTCTGGATAAATGGCTGGACAGGAGAGTTTTGCAGGTTTTGACACAGCTCAACAAAATAATTATTACTGGTGCTGGCAAAGGTGAGCTGTTCTTTTCTTACTCTGAAAATGAAAGCTGTTAGTGTTTTATTTCTCATACAATTTTTTGGCAATTTACAAACTATTGCTTTGAAAATAGGTATTTTTAAACAGTTAAAGCAGAAATCATCCTTACTTGTAACTCCTGGGAAAGAAGCTAAAGAATCCTGGGGTTTTGAATGATTCCACCTTGGTTGGTGATGTCATTCCCGTTGTCTCCCCTCTGCTATTAGAGTGAAGCCGGAGTTCCAGCCCCGCCAGGGTTACCCCTTCGTCAGCTGGTATGAGCAACAGCCCAGCTGTTGTCCTCTTTCTGGCTACAGCTGTGACTGTGCAGTGGGCAGACATGGACACAACCTTTCTGAGCGTGGGACCTCTGGACACCCAGCTAAAACTTCCATTAGGCCTAAGGTATCTCTTTCTAAAATGAATCCTGTGTCATTCACATGCCCAACATGGAAACATCTTTTCCTAGCTTCACACCTCCTCATCCTGTCTTTCATATTCTCTTAGCTTTTGCTCCCTATTTTAATATGAGGAGTGAAAACTGATGACCTGCGACAAAATTTTGACTTGCAAATGATTTAGGTCCTCATTGTCTTCCAAAAATAAATAGACTGATGACGTCTGTGCCTAAATTCTTGCGACTAAATTTTAGATTATTGTCTTTCAATTGATTTTACTCTTAAACACTTAAAATAGGACAGGAAGTAGTTTTTTTTTTATTGTCTTGATATAACCGTGAAGGTTAACACACTTTACAAAGATATTTTAATTCTTTGGTTACTAATCTATTTCTGAAACCACACAAAGATGTATTGGAGTGAGGGACATCTCCCTCATTCCCCCCGCTTCCCTTTTCCCTCCTCACTTAGAAGAAAACACTGCTCAAGTGGGTCTTGTCCTCTAGATTCTTCCCTTGTACTCTTGCTAAATCGGTGTGATTGGTCTCTATCTCTGGGGAGTTGGGGACGCTTTGGGCAAGAATAGACTGTAGTATATACTGGCTTGATCCTTCCCTCTGCTTGTAGTTGCATCAGGACAGCTTTCTTTGAAAGTTGCTCATTTGGTTGTGCTGTGATTTTAGCTCATCCCTTATTGTCTGACATTGTAAATGTTTTTGGCGCTCTAACTAAATTCCTTTTGCCTATCTTCAAGCATTTGAGTGTTTTTGTTTAAAAAAAAATTCTTAGAAGTGGGAGATCTGGATTCAAGGATATAACACAATTTTAAACAGCAACTTACTGAAAAGCCTGCCTGAGTCTTTCCGCTTTCCACTGCCGTTGTAGGTGACCTTGCTTGTCTACATTTTTCTGTGTGTGATTAGCCAATCCGACAGGTGAGGAAGGCATTTGTCTACTGAGGGCAAATGCCTTCTCAAATGTTTATTGGTATCTGTGTTCTGCAACTTAGTTGATGTTCTTTGTCTACCTTTTTTATGTAGAGTTCTGCCCCTTTTTCTTGACTGTGTGAGATATTTACGTATTAGGGAAATCAGTACTTTGCAGTCAAAGTGTTACAGATTTTACTCCCAGTGTGTTTCCAGTTGTGCACAGTGACACTCTTTGTGTGATGGCCCTGTCCTTAACGCCAAAGTCGAATTTAACATCTAAACCCTCAGTTTTTAAAACTTGCATTTGCTTGGTATTTTGGTGCCCAAACTTTCATTTTCAGTTTTTCAAGTCTATTTCAGGTGTACCTCTTAGAGAAAATATTTTGTTAGATTTCTCGGCTTTTCTTTTTCTTTTAAACCCAATTTGGGTTTTACCCTTTCAGCAGATGCTTGATATTACATCACTTAAAAAAAAAAAAAAAAAAGTCTTTTGACACATTGCCTGAGGTTTTATCATAACTCTTTTCTTTACCCCTTTCTTTATTTTGCTCTTTTGGGAGATGGTCTGTCTTCTAGTGGTTATCTTTACATATTTAAATAGAGAATTATAGTTTTTCCTTTTTTTAAAGATTTTATTGGGGAAGGGGAACAGGACTTTATTGGGGAACAGTGTGTACTTCCAGGCCTTTTTTCCAAGTCAAGTTGTTGTCCTTTCAATCTTAGTTGTGGAGGGTGCCGTTCAGCTTCAAGTTGTTGTCCTTTCAGTCTTAGTTGTGGAGGGCGCAGCTCAGCTTCTGGTCCAGTTGCCGTTTTCTAGTTGCAGGGGGCGTAGCCCACCATCCCTTGCAATGGTGGCAACCTTGTGGTTGAGAGGACACGCTCCAACCAACTGAGCCATCTGGGAGGCAGCTCAGCTCAAGGTGCCGTGTTCAATCTTAGTTGCAGGGGGCGCTGCCCACCATCCCTTGCGGCCCTCGAGGAGTTGAACCAGCAACCTTGTAGTTGAGAGCCCACTGGCCCATGTGGGAATTGGACCGGCAGCCTTCGGAGTTAGGACCATGGAGCTTTAAACACCTGAGCCACCGGGCCGGCCCTAGAGAAGTATAGTTTTGAGTGTATTATCAACTCCAGAAATGAACGTCTCTCTCCACTTATTAAAAAACTAAGAAATTAACGTCCTTTTTTTCTCTCCCCGCCACCCCTTCTCTCCTTTCTTCTCCCCATTTTTGTTGGCACATTTGGGATTTTTTTTTTGTTTTTGTTTTTTTTAATCTCACTCTCTAGTCAGATTATTACTATACCATAGAGTTTTTCCTTCAAGAATTATAAATATTAGGTTGGTGCAAAGGTAATTGCGGTTTGGGCAATTATTTTTAATCTTTTAAACCGCAATTACGTTCTCTTTGGTATCTCTGGTTACCGTACTTGTGCCACCTGCCTGCTCACCTGGTGGGAGTTCCCAGTTCCCAGCTGGTCAGCAAATTCAAGATGGTAAGGCTCTGCAGTGGGTCTCTCTCACTCACATACTCTCCTGAGTCTCCCCTAATCAATTGTGTCCTCTGTGAGATGTCACAGCTTTATTGTCCACTTCCTCCACTGTAGCAGACCTGTGTCCATCGCCCGTATCTCCCAAGTTAAGGGGTTAGGCTTCTGAGAGCCCTCCCTATTCTAACATTGTGTCTTGCTTAAGGTGAGAGGAAGTGGATGTCTGCAAAATGATTCTCGGTTCTTTGGGGTCCCACACCACACCTTTCCCAAACTATCTGTAGCAGAGAAGACTGTTTGCAGATGTGCCCTTCTTTCAGGACAACCAGCAGCGTACACTGCCCAGACAACGTCTGCTCCCCACGCCCTGGTATGTTAGGATGCACATTTACCGGAGCACACATTGGCAAGGAGGAAATGTGAGGTTCCTTGGACCTTGTATTATAAGCACATTGTATATACAGAGTCTGATTGTCTTAGCCATTTCTAAATAGAAAAAAATACACAGATGGTGTCATTACATTTATGGTAACCATATAATTTATTTTCCAAATCAGGGCCTATTTCAGAGTGAAAGGGGGGCATACTTTCAGATAGATTGAAGAAAAGAGGTGGTGGATCTTTGGCTTTCAATATAATCTCATTCTTATCAATAGTGGAAGCCTAATGGCTTAATCAAGGTCACTGTGCCAGGAGCTCGCTCAGCCCTTCCTGGAGGGGGTGGTTCCTTGGAACAGCTGGACATCCTTAGCAAAGACAGGCTCCCAGCAGGTGCCCATAAAGAGGAGTCATGAACACTTATGCTGCCCCAACAGAGCCAGCAGCCTCTCGATTAACCTGCCAAGGTTTATTTTGGGAGTGCTTCTGGACTTTACTTCTTTCATTATGTAAAAAGATGGCTGACGGCTTGATTTTGTGTAGCCTCTGCATTTCCTTAAGCTCCCACTACTGTCTTGGTCCTTCGCTGAGCCACGGGGCTGGGAGATGTGATTGTGGTGACTGCGGATTGTCATCTGGAAGGAAGGGCAGAGCTCCAGGTAGAAAGTTGGGCATCTTGTGCAGGGACTGTGGAGTCTGGATGGATGCCAGGATCGCTGGTGTCTGGTTTCTAGCCCACGTCCTAGGACCCCAGTTAGTTCTCAGAAGCTTCAGAAATGCTAGAGGCCTCTGTCAGGCCTGCTCCTCCTGTGTGACTTTTCTTCTGTTGACTCAGTTCACACATTTCATAATTGTAATACTATATCATTTAAAGATTCTTCTAATCAAAATTCAAAATAAATTTGATCTAAAGGGAGTTTAGTATTTTAGATAATTATTTTTGAGAACAAGATTTTTCCAAGAAAGCATGTGTTGATATAAACCATTTTTTCTTAAAATACTGATTTCCATTGTAGGAAACCACAGCTCTGGCTGAAAACCAAGATAAAGACCTACTAGAAGGTAATATAAACCTTGTGTTGTGGTAGTTGAAAACAAAACTAACCCAATTTCCAGGTTCCTCATTCACTCAGCGGGCTAGAAACTGAGAGATCCTACTGGAAAATACCAATGTAGGTTGCCTAAGCCATTCTCTTCAGCAGTTCCTCTGATTTTGGGAAATTGCTTCTGTGAGAACAGCTTTAGCTGAGCCTCCTCTCTGGGTCTTTCTGAAGGACTGGGAAGTGGGGACGTTTGCAAACAGTAAGAAGCCGATAAGCTGATGTTAAGATCTGTTTCCTCCCTAAGTTTAGACTCTGGGATTACTTCTGTTTTATCTTTAAGGAGAAAAACATGAGGCAGTCGCTGTGCCCTTGGCTTCCTCCCTTCCTCAGTGTTACTGGTTCTGCAGGACCTGGCAGGCCTCCTGTGGAGTGTCATGTGGTGCTTCCCGTCGTTTTTCATCTGTTTTGAAAAGAACAAAATGTGTCTGCCCAGAGAAGAATCCTGTTTCTGAATATGCCTTATTTGAGGAAGGGAGGAAAACATTTGGCTTCTTTTATTTAAGTTATGGGAAAGAGAAATAGAAGAGAAATGCAGAGAACACTTTTGCCTGTTTCTTATCACATGTCTGTCTTATCACATGTCCCCCTGGCCTCTTCCCCTAATCTCACCCCACCCCTGTAAGACAAACCCGCCTACTGCCTATGTGATTTTATCAAAGATGGGAGCTTCTGTCTTTGTAGTCCCTGTGACTGATGCAAAGTCTGCATGGTAGTTGATGCTCAGTGTTTAAGTGGAATGAAATTGATGTTTAAAAGAAATCTTCAAATGCCACAGGGCAATTCTAGTTTTTAGTACTTTGATTGAAATGTGAATAAAGGATGGTCATTCCAGCTTTCAGGGGTATTTCATTTTGGTTAAAGTGTGAGTCTGTTCTCCCTGCTTTCATCAGTTCCGCAGACAGTCTATAAAAATAACAGAGAAAGACGTGCAATAAGAAATGCGCTTTCTGGGTCCAGACTGCCAGGATTCACATCTCTTCCTAGCTCTGTAATTCCACACAAATTAATCTCTAGTGCATTGGCGTCCCCAGCTATAAAATGGGATGTTAAAACCTACCTCCTAGGAAGTGTGATGACAGAAGCTCTAAAGTATTCTTAAGTGCTTTCACAGGGTCTGGCACGTAATAACCACTCAAGTGTTAGCTAATCATCTATCTGGAGCATCTCTGTCCAGTAGAGATGTAATACAAAACACAGATCCACCCACATAGGTAGTTTTAAATTTTCTAGTAACTACATTAAAAAAAAATAAAAGTAGACAGGGGAAATTAAATTTAATACTTTAAATTTAACCTAATATATCCAAAATATTGTTTCAACATGTATTCAATATAAAAACTTAATGAGATAAAATAATTTTAATACCAGGTTTTCAAAATGCAGTGTATATTTACATCACATCTCAACTGGGATTAGCCACATTTCAAGTGCTCAGAAGCCACATGTTCCTGGTGGCTTCTGTATCGGACAGCACAGGTACAGAGGGCCCACAGATTTAGGGACGATGGAATTAGTTTGTCTTTTATAGGCTTCTGTTACCCCTATAGCCAACATCACTGGAAGGGCCTGCATCATTCACCTGGGGTTCCTAGCTGACCACACTGTTTGTTTTCTAGGCCACAGGTTACAGAGAGAAAGTACTCATAGCATGTGGTCCTGACACCTCTCCCCTTACCAGGAGCATGCAGAGTCAGGAGGAGCCTTTTTGCAAACAACTGCCCATGGCAAGGAAGGAAAGCACCCTGGGGCATGACTTTACGAAAGCAAATTTCAGGAAGTCCAGGGAAAAAAATACAAACATCTAATTTTATGACCAGAAGCTTTCAAAGGAAAGATGATTCAAAAGGGATGGGAAGCTCTAAAGAACAAGAATCAGACCACAGTCACAAATGACTCCAGTGAAGGAAAATGAGAAGTATAGCTCATGAAACATATGATGGTCAGGGGCTATTTGGTCATCTTGGTTCTAAAATGATAAATACAGAAGGACATTGTATTACTCAGGCTGCTATAGCAAAATATACAGATTGGGTGGCTCGAACAACAGAAATTTATTTCTCGTAATTGTGGACACTGGCAAGTCCCAGATCAGGCAAGTGCCATGCCAGCTGACTTGGTTTCTGGTGAGGGCTCTTTTCCTGACTTGCAGATGGCCACCTTTTCATACCCTCACGTGGTGAGGGGAGAGAGCTCCTGAGCTCTCGTGTCCTTTTTATAAGGGCAGAAATCACATCAGACTATACAGCCCTGCCCTCGTGATCTCATCTCACTCTATCTCCCAGTGGCCCTGTCTCCAAATACCATCACACTGGAAGTTAGTTTCCACATGTGAATTTTGGAGGGGTACCAAGCGTCTACAACAAGCATAAAAATGCCAGTGAATAGTGTCAACACATGTGAGTATTAGGAAGCAAATTATGGCCCTAAATGAGCTAAGGCTTGCAAAACTTATAAAGGAAAACAGAAACGGCTTCAGTTACATTCAGCATAGGGAGAAAAGAAATGGACTACATTTAAGAAGTAGGTGACCTTGGAAACCTGGCAACAGAAAATGAATATCTAGGTTTGATGCTTTCTTAATAACATAACACCACCTCCTCATCCCAGGATTCCAGGTTTCAGAGAAGGAAGGCCAGGTGCCTCTCTGTTTCTGAATTAGTTGCTATATACAGTTTATTCACTTACATCAATCTGTTAACTAAACAGATAAAGCAGCATGGTTAGTTTTTCAAAGCCCTGTCATGGACTTGGTCCCGGCTCACGGTTTGGCACCATATACACCCAGGTGCTGATGCCAGAAACCCAGGCAGGAGTCATGCTCAGCCCTCCCCTTCTCTCTTACCCCAGGTTGACTCCATCTCCAAATATTGTCCATTCATCTCCAAAACCTCTCTTGATTCCATCTATTTTCTCCTCATTCACCAGCCAGAGACTGAGTCTGGTAGCACTACTCTTTCTTTCTTTCTTTCTTTTTTTTTTAAAATCTTTACTTTCTATTTTCAAGTTTTATTGAAAGGAAAGACACAATTTAAATTTTTTAACACTAATTGTCTGCAATGTTTCCTACTAATGTTTTTTTTAAAAAAAACTGTATGCCATTTGTAATATATGTCCTGTCAAACCTTTTTTTTTTTTTTTGCATTATTAATCCAATACACATTATTGGTTTCTGCAGATCCAAACCTTCGTATGAATACTGAGGAATTAAACAAAGAGTTTATGGTGAAAAGTGAAGAACTCTATGACTCTCTCATGAATTGCCACTGGCAGCCTCTGGATACAGTTGACTCTAAAATCCCAGATGAGACCCCACAGAAGCCAGATGTTCATTAAGCTATCCGATTATCATGTTAATTGTATCCTGTTTTGTTTTTGCTTTTCCAAAAACAAAAAAAATTTTTTCCCCCAGGAATGTACTGGCTTCTGCATGTAAATACAAATTTCCGGGACTTAAATATGATTGATATGACAGAGCATAATGTAAATAAACTTTACCAGCACATCTGTTTCTAGAAGTGTGTTATGTTAGATGAGTGCCAGAAGAGGTCATGGTAGAACAAGCGGCACCGTAAGACATTGGCAAATAGGTTTAATATGAGATGGTTCTGACCTGAACTGATTGTGGTCTTAGCTACAGTAACATTAGGAATTGCCCCTAATGTTAAACTCTCATGGAGAGAAATCCTATCCACAGAGATGCAGTTTCTCACCTACATCTTGCACAGGAAATGGAGATTGGAACTAGATGTTTGATCTCCATTTCCTGACCCTCAGGCTCTTGTGGGAGAGCTAGGCAGTATAGACAGGGGAGAGGGACTCTTCTCAATTAAACAGAAAAATTCCTAAGCATGGAAAAATTTTGCCTGTCAGGCTTCTAAGAGAGGAATTGGGCTCCCATAAAAGCCAGTTCTGAAACTTCAATGCATATATCAACTGTGCCCCTTAAAAAATGCATTCTTTTTTTGTCCTGAAGATAAACACTGTGTTCTGTTTATTTGTGTTTAAATGTGTTCTTTTTTTGGCCTGAAGATAGACACTGTGTCCTGTTTATTGCTTGGCCATAGATGGATACTGAAGTGAGACCCCTGGGACTGAGCCGGGTGACTTGAAGGCCTGAAAACTTGTTGCTTAGAAGAGCTCATCAGTCTCTTCTGCTCTGAGAGTGGAGAAGACATGTTAATCCTGTCCCAACCAGGCTCAAACCGCCAAATCCAACATGGAGAGCCAGGTCGGCTGCAGCCACAGGAAAGGAGCTTGCTCTACCTCGTAGCTTAGGCCAGCGTTTCTCAACCTTGGCACTAGTGACATTTTGGGCAGGACACTTCTTTGTTGTGGGGGCTGTCTGTACATTCTTCTGATCTCCACCACTACATACTAGTAGCACTCCACACTCCAGTTGTGACAACCAAAATGTCTTCAGGTGTTGCCAGATGTCTCCTTGGGACAAAATTGCCCCCAGTGGAGAAGCACTGAAATAGGGCAGTGGTTCTTAAACTTCAGGGTGCATCAGAATTGCCTGGAAGGCTTGTTAAAACATTGATTCCTGGCTACTACCTGCAGAGTTTGATTCCACAGGTCTGGGTAGGACCTGAAAACTTTCAATTCTAAAAAGTTCCTAGAGAATTCTGGTGCTGCTGGCATAGGTACCACACTGTGAGAACCACTGGCATTGGGAAATTCCTAACTAATTCAGTCTAGTTCTACCCAAGAAAGAGGGTGAGGTTCTCCTTTCATCTTCCCCACCCCAACACAAAGGTGGGCAAGTCCCCACTTTCCTACAGAGCCCTCACCTGTTTAGGTATCCACTCTCCTCCTAAAGCCATGTGTTTTGGGGACCCATGTCTGGCCACAGGGAATGATTCTTGCATGACCTGAGCTATATGTAGTGGTACCATTCCTGCTGTTAGTAGTTGGTTTAAATAGAGACCTGATAAAATTCTGGCTAATGAGATGTGAGAAGTTTTCCTCACTTAAATGGGGAAACAAGAAAAGACAGATGCCTTCTCTTTCTCTGGGCATTAGTTTAGGTGTGATGCCTGGCACTGTTGCAGCCATTTTGTGACCATTAGGGTAACCACCTGAAGGCAGGGCTGACAGGGAATGACAGAAAAGAAGATGCGAAGAATCTGGATCCATGACAGTGGCATTGAGCTGTTGAGTTAGCCAACCATGGAATCTCTGTACATCTGGACTTATTATTTACAATAACATGTTTTCTTCCTCTTTAATCCATTCTGAATTTTTGTTACTGTAGCAAAAGCATTCTAACAGATACAGCTAGCTTGTGCAAACAGCCTGGTGTCCTTGAGTCAAAAGGAGATCATCAGGGCTCTTCTAAAGTGTTTAAGACTCCTGAGAGATAAAAAAGGAAAGTTCTGTGTGAATTGAGAAAAGAAATTAAAATTGCTTGTGAGCATAGGAACTAGCTCTGAAGGGAAAGAAAACAGAAAAATGCTAATAAGCCAAAGATAACTACTTTTGCCACCAAATAAAACTTTTCTTTCTATACAGGTTTTTCAGGGTCTCGTAGTTTCACTTTTGTATAAAGGTTTTAAGATGGCTAGAGAGTTCTAGAAGGAAGAAAAACACCTTTCCAGCTGCATTGGTCAACTGTGTTATAAATAATGGTGAAATATGTTTCAATATTCATAATGAAAGTATAGACATTTGCACACATTTTAGTTTAAAAAAAAAAAATAAAGCTCTTCAGAATTAAAAAAAAAAAAAAAGACCAGTCAGGTTGTCCACAATAGAAGACAGAGTTGCACTGTCTAATACAATAGCCCCATGTGGCTATTGGAATTTAAATTCCAACTAGTGCAAATTAAATTCAGTTCCTCTGTTGCAGTAACCACATTTCAAGTATTCGGTAGTCACGTGTGGCTGGGGGTTACTATAGTCGGCAGTGCAGGTTACAGAACATTTCTATCACTGCACAAGTTTTATTGTATAATGCTGGTCTACTAGATAAGGGGGTGAGGGGGTCTCACATGGGGTTAGAGCAGTGTTTTTCAACCATTTTTTCATTACAGTCCCTTCAGGAGACCTTTTAGACATTTTTTTCCTAATCATCCCCCCCATGAAATTTTAGTTCCATAGATATTATATATACTGTATATCTGTGTTTTATTCATTGCAAAGATTAAGATTTGTTTCATTCCCCTCCTCCATTCTCAAGAACCAATTTTTACCTCTTTGGGTGCCATATTCTCCCCTAATGAGAATGCATGGGTTACCATGCTACTCGTGAATTAGTTCAGGCAGGGATTTTAGGTCACCACAAAGAATTTGGATTTTATTAAAACTATTGGAAAGTGACTACAGGATTTTAAGGAGGGGCCTCACAAGGTCTGATTTCTGTCTTTAGCATATCACTCGGGCTGCTTTATGGAGCACAGCTTGGAGGGGGATAGGAGCAGAGATGGGGAGCGCAGTAAGGAAACTTGCAGCTGCCCTGGAGAAGAGGCTGTGTATCGGGAGAGACGTGGAGAAACGTGTGGTACATTTTGGAGATGAAATGACAGCTCTTGTTGATAGTAATGAGGGAGATGGAAGGAATCCAGAATTAGCCTTCAGATTTTGGCTTCAGTAATTGCATAGAGAGTGGTTCCAATTACTGAAATGGAGAAAACTGGGAGAGCAGTAGGGAGGGAAGAGGAAGGTGGTAGTTTATAAAAACTTCAGTGATGGACATGTTAGAAATGAGATGCCTGTTAGACATTGTGCAGGGACTGCTTGAACCTTTTGAGATGCATCTACTCCACCAGTGTTCTTGATTCCACTCCTGCTTGAAGCCTGCAGGAGTAAGGAATCTATCCCTTTCTGCCTCTTCAGCCAAATGTGGACCATTATTGAGATATTTGTATTGGTGGACCTACTGAGAAAGAAAGTTGGTATATGCATGTTTTGTTTAACCAGAGTAGCCTCTAATAGGAGGAAATAGACTAAAGAAAGAACTTCTGCAGAAATTGAACAAGTGGCAGGATGGGCTTTGTGCCTTTATTCTTTAAATTCAAAGTACCAAAATGATGGAGATTTTTTTATTAGTTTCAGGTGTACAAAACAATGTAATAATTAGACATTTACAGCCCTCACAAAGAGATAACCCCATCCCCCAATCTGCTATCCCTCTGACATCATATGTAGCTGTTCCATTTCCATTGATTCTATTCCTTATGCTGTACTCCACATCCTGTGATTATGCATACACACACACACACACACACACACACACACACACACACACACTATAGTTGACATTCAGTATTATTCATCTTCAGCTTCAGGTGTGCGCTGCCATGGTCAGGCATCTACATCATCCATGAAGTTGTCTCCCTAATAAGACAAGTGCCCATCTGACCCCCTACAAAATCTTTACATTATTGATTATATTCCCCAAACTGTCTTTCATATCCCCGTGGCAGTATTGTGGTTACCAATTTGTGCTTTATAATCCTCTCACCTTCTCCCCATCCCCACCCCTCTCCCAAAGATTTTTTAAATATTAATGAAAAAAAAAACACCTCAGTGGATGTACCAAGAATTAGGTCCCAGTTGCATGCTCTGTTTTTCCCAATAAGGCTTTTATAATACTTAAGCTCCCTTGCTGGGGTTTCTGTTTCTATTTGCCCTACCTGAAGAAGGGATGGGATGTGTTTTTTCTAGTGCTCTTATGGTAGACTGTTCCCTTACTGTCCCCAAGTGAGTAGCTATGTCCTGTGCACTTCCATCTCACGTGAATGCTGGACTTGACCATGTTGTCTTGCTTTAGCCAATCGACCCTCAGCAAATGTGGTGCAAACAGTGGCTTTGATGAGCACTTCCACATTGGGGTTTTGGTCTTTTGGAACATTTCCACCATCATGTGAAGAAGCCCACTTAAGCCTGAAGGATGAGAGGCCGTGTGGAGGAGAACTGGGGTGCCCCCCGTAGAAAGCCAGCAGCACCTGGCAGACGTGTGAGTGAGGCCATCTTGCAACTGCCTGATGACTATGATCCCATGAATAACCCCAGGTGAGACCTGCATGGGAGCTGCCAAGGCAGTCCAGCTTGATTTGGCAGTGAAAGGAACAGGGCACAGACAAATCAGCACGGCAAAAATTTGAATTCAGTGAAGCAAATATTTGTTAGAGAAATGACCACAAATACATGTTTTCTTGCATATTTGTTATAAAGGAACTATTTCATTTATGTTGCTCTTGTGTATAAATAAAGAGGAAAATATGATTTTTAAAATGGGTCTAAATGAAGCGAGAACACAGGTGGGGTGGATAACAAATATTTTTGGCTTTGTAGGACGTATGTCTTTATCCCACCTACATTGTAATGTAAAAGCAGCCGCAGACTGTAAGTAAATGAATGAACCAGGCTGTGTTCCAATCAAACTTTACTTATAAGAACAAGGTCAGGCCAGATTTGGCCCAAGGACCATGGTTTGCCCACCTCTGTTCTAGAAGAACTTCTTTAAATAGTTTTAAGTAAATATTTTAAATGATAAGAAAGCACGGTCATAGTGTAATTGGCATGGTTTGTATTTCTCAGTGATACAAATAATTATGGGTCTTGTAATCAATGGTGTTTGGATCCAATGAAATACAGTGTATTGCTCTATAAATGTGCAAGGAATGTGGTATCACATAATGTGACTGGGATGAATAGCCAGACTTTAGCAAGTGAGTGGTCATGTTTCAAAGTTTAGGGCAGCATTGTAATTGAAACTGTTTGGTGGAGAAATATATATGACATGCAAAATTTGATGAAGCTTCATTAAGAAGTTCTAGATTTAGAGTAAGATAACTCAGTGAAGGATAAAATGAAAGCCAACAGCATGAATTCATATGTTTTAAAGTCTCCTACTCTTTTGCTGGAATAGCCCACACTGCCTCTGGTATCATTCTGCTTATCACCATTAGTCCTGTGAAATGGTTAACATCCAGCTTTTAAGCATGACGGTTGTCTTTACATTCTCCATTACCTCATGGGGTGAGGTAACTTGAGAGACGGCAAATGCTAGATCGTGGGACAGAGGGAGCAAGAATGCCTGGTATCGCTGATTGTTGGAGAACGATGATTCTTTCAGAATTTTCTGTGCTAGCAGTGATAGGGACCGACAGTCTAGTGTGAGCAGAGAAGCTCCCTCTCCGCAAACTGAGTATGCAAAGCCTTGGTTAGAGCCAATTGGAATGAATTACAGCTGCAAAAAGGGCTGGGTGCTGTAAGATTCTAAAAAAGAGGTTAACAAAAACACAAATGTTTACACAATGTTAACTTTGTTTGTAATTATTGTGGGTTGGTACAGATAAGGAGAGGCCTCTAACTAACATTCAGGGTAACAGCAATATTATCAATCACTGATAGTTGAGGCCCCACCGAGTCCTTAGACTACTCCAGTCCTTCTGCAAACAGTTAATAGTAAGTGACCTAATTGATTGTGATCAAAACCCATGAGGCCTATTTTGTGGAGCAGTGTGAGTCATAGGTAATCACCAGTGGACTTGGTAGTTCTGTTTGTGACGATCTCGTCCATGGAGATGAGCAGCCGAGAGCTGGAGAGATAAGAAAGGCCTTGTGCTCATCGCTGCCTGATGACCGCTGCTTGGAAAAATGTCTTAATTTCTGGCGCTGCTACTTTGTGCTGTATTAAGAAAGAGAAAACCACGGGGCCAGTGGAATGGAATCCCCAGCCTCTGGTGAGGCAATTAGGATTGATGGTCCAATGTCAATGAGCCCTTTCTTCTGATTGAGTAAACTGCAGGGACATGGGACTGAAGGATTAGGCTTTTCCTTGTGATGAAAGCGGGAGGAAATGCCAACCCCACCCTCACCGCCCCCCTCCTCCCGGGTGAGCCTGTGGTAGTGTATGCTGATTGTCCTACACTGATGCTTTGAAACTTAATGGTATGCTTCAGCTTCCCCCAAATGAATTGCAGTCCGGGTTTCAGCAGCAGTCCACAGGCCAGCAGGTGTCCTATAGTTATTGAGATGTGACCTGTCTTGGAAACAAGGAGAGGAATCTAAAGGGAGTGTGGCTGGCATCACTTTATCCACTGTACCTTCAATAAACAGGCTTCTGCCTCCAGAGTCTGGATGTTGTGTAGTGGACACTTGGTTTCGTCTGTCCAGCCTACCTTTTCTAGAAAATGCTTTTCTGCCTCTTATCTTGAGATTCTGATGAGGCCTTTCCTATCCTTACTGACCCATCCTCACTGGTCACAGCTGATGACTGGTGGAGGGGTGGGCTCCAACCCAGGTGAAGACATAGTATCTGCCTTAGCAGATTGGTAGGAAAGATCTCCTGACCGAAGCTGAATCTATCAGTTCTTTCCTGGAATTTCTGAAGAAACTCAGTCCTCTGGTGGTGAAGCTGGGAGCCATGGGACCCAGGAGCAGCTGCACCAATGTTTCCTACTGTGGCGGATGAAGTAATTTACAAAGAGAAGCAGACAGAAATGCTAGAGGGAGAGAATCATGTGGTGTTTTATGCTATAGTGTTTCATTTTCTGCACCTTTGCTCTTTTTAGGAATCACAAAGCTTCCAATTCCCTTTTGGGTTCAAGTTCCCTCACTGGAACCCAAAGTGTCCTAATTTAATCAAGTTCTTCATTTGGCCTTCCTATGTGAACAAGTTAGAAAAACTTGGGTGATGTTCTCCATTTTCTTTTTTATTAAGATTTTTATTCAAGTATAGCTAACGTACAACATCATATTAGTTTCAGATGTACACCGTGGTTATTCAACATTTATGGTATGTACCTAAAGAAGTGATCACCATGGTAAGTTCAGCAACCATTTGATAGCATTCCATGCTATCACAATATTATTGACTATATTCCCTATGCTGTACATTACATCCTGTCATGCGGGGCGACCTCCGGGGTCTCTGCTCCCGCTCCCCACACAAGAACGCAGCATATGGTGAGGCCAAAAAGGAACACCCACGGAGCCATAGATGGGGGAGTCATACCACTATATTCTCGCTGGCGGCATCTGCCTTTCTGCAATCCGCTCTTTCTAGCCCAGCCACCATCTTCTTGCTAGCCCCCATTCTTCTCTTCTTCTAGCCTAGCCACAGCAGTTATATTAGTGGCCAATGGCTCACTGGTTACAGCTGGCGGTCAACTAGCCACAGCTGATGGCCATGCAATCACAGTTGATGGCCATTTACTACCTGAGTGAGGCTGAGAGCCTGGAAACTACTTTCTGGGGCTCTGCCCCCACACATCCCCATGACTTATTTGTTTTAAACCTGGAAATTTAAACCCTTTACCTTTCTCCCTCCCCTTTTAAATTTTTCAATTACAGTTGATATTCAATATTATTTTATATTAATTTCAGGTGTACAGCATAGTGGTTAGATGTTTATATATGTGAACAAGTTAGAAATACTTGGGTGATGTTCTTCATTTTCATTCCTCTAGTTCATTCCCTCCTAGGCTGCATGTTCTTCTATCTACATTTTTCCTAGGGCTTGCTCGTCCATTCCTATTCCATTCTTCTCTATGCATTCTGTTCAAGTAGCCCACATTTATTTTTGCAGCACAGGCCTTTGGAGCTCCACATTAAGTGTGTCCTACTGCTTACTTGACTCATTATCTTGGCTATCAAGTAGGAATTGCAATATTACCACATTTGTAATGGATCGGTCTTCGTGTTTTTTAATCTATGTCAATAAATGTCATATTCTTATCACCCAATGGTAAATACTTGTGGATACCCCTGCCTTTAATATGGAGGGATTTGGATCTCAGAGCGAGGCGATGGACAACTTTATGAATTTACTGCTGTTACTAGAGGGTAAGTTTTGCTTTTGACTCTGGGGAAAGGTGGGTATGGAGGCTGTAGGGTGGTGGAGCACCCGCCCACTCTAACGAAGATCCCACCCAGGTGGGGTGGCAGAGGCTTATTTTCTTGCTTTGGCTGCCCTCATAGATGCCCAGAGCAGAACAGTTTTAAAGCAGGGTTTTAAAAAGATTGTACGTGTGCTAAAATAAATAATATAATATAAAATTTTACTATCTTAACCACTTTAAGAGTACAGTTCAGTGACATTAAGTACATTCACATTGTTGTGCAACCATTGCCACCATCCATCCACAGAACTCTTTTCATCTTGCAAAACTGACAGTTTGTGTCCACTGAACAGTAACTCCCCATTTCTCTCTCCTCCTAGCCTCTGGCAACCACCATTCCACTTTCTGTCTCTATGGATTTCCCTATTCTGGGCATTTCATAGCAATGGAATTATACAAATCACAATATGTCACCTTTATGTCACAATATATGTACCTCAGATTTCTCCACTTCTCTCAAGATACACAGCTACTGCCCTTGGAGAAACCCGCAGCCTGTCTTCCAGAGCAGCTGCAATTTTCCTTACCGCACTCCCTACCTCTGCTCCTATCTCCCTCCAAGCTATGCTGACAAATGGTTGTCTTATTGCTGGTCAGAGGACTGAGCAATCACTGAGTTACTAGAAACCTCAGTGACTACATAGGTCTGGGTGGGACCTGAAGACTTTCAATTCTAAAAATTTCCTAGATAATGCTGCTGCTGCTGCTGCTGCTGCTGCTGGCGGTCCTGATGCCTCTCCCCAGGTACCACCACCACCACCAGTTACTTGCAGAATCAGGAGCCTTTTAGCAAACAACTGCCCATAACAATGAGGATGGACCCTGGAGCATGACTTTAGAAAACAAAATTTTAGGAAGTTCAGGAAAAAAAATAGAAACATCTAATTTTATGACCAGAAGATCTCAAAGAAAAGATGATTCAAAAGGGATGGGACGCAGGCCGGCCCAGGGGCTCAGGTGGTTGGAGCTCCGTGCTACTAACTCCGAAGGCTGCTGGTTCGATTCCCACATGGGCCAGTGGGCTCTCAACCACAAGGTTCCCAGTTTGATTCCTCGACTCCCGCAAGGGATGGTGGGCTGCACCCCCTGCAACTAAGATTGAACACGGTACCTTGAGCTGAGCTGCCGCTGAGCTCCCAGATGGCTCAGTTGGTTGGAGCGCATCCTCTCAACCACAAGGTTGCCGGTTCGACTCCCACAAGGGATGTGGGCTCTGCTCCCTGCAACTATTAACGGCAACTGGACCAGGAGCTGAGCTGCGCCCTCCACAACTAAGACTGAAAGGACAACAACTTGAAGCTGAATGGCACCCTCCACAACTAAGATTGAAAGGACAACAACTTGACTTGGGGGAAAAAAAAGTCCTGGAAGTACACACTGTTCCCCAATAAAGTCCTGTTCCCCTTCCCCAATAAAATCTTTAAAAAAAAAAAAGGGGGGGAGGGGGATGGGACGCTCTAAAGAACAGGAACCAGACGATAGTCACAAGTGATTTCAGTCAAGAAAGTGGGAAGTAGCTCATGAAACTTATGCAGAAGAGCTATTTGATAATCTTGGTTCTAAAATGATAGCTATAGAAGGGGATATAAATAAAAATAAGTTGTGTAAACCCATGTGAATATTAAGAAAGACATTAAGGTCCTGAATGAGCTAAAGCTTGCAGAAATTCGAAGGAAAACAGAAAGGCCTTCTTCAGTTATGTTCAGTATAAGGAAAGAAAAAAATAGTAAAGAATACAGTAAGTTTCAAAAGCTAATGACTCCAGAATAGCCAAAACAACTTCTAAAAAGAACAAAACTAGAGGACTCACACTTCCTGATTTGAAAATTTACTACAAAGTGACAGCAATCAAGACTGTTTGGATCGAGGAAGGAAACTGAATGGCTGGAGGTGGGGTGGAAAGTGTCACAGATGATAAACTGCTAACCTTTATTTTAGAAACTTTGAGTGTTGTACTGTGTACATGTGTTATGTATTACCAAAATAATTAAAATTGAATTTTGCCTTAAAAAAAAGATTGTTTGGTACTAGCACAAGGCTAGACATTTGGATCAATAGAAAAGAATTACCAGTCCAGAAATAAACCCTTATAATTATGGTCAATTGATTTTTCAATAAGGTTGCCATGACAATTTTGTGGGGAAAGAATGATCTTTTCAACAAATGATACTAGAATAATTGACTGCATGGAAAAGAATGAATTCAGATCACTACCTCACATTATTGAAAAAATTAAGTCACTCCTTGATGAAATTTCATGTCTTTAAAATCAAAGATAAAACCTTTAAAAATTTCTATACAGAGAAAGAGAACAGATTACCTATAAAGGAAAAAGCTCTTGGTAACAGATTTCTCATAAGTGACACTTGACTTTGAAAGTGGTCCAAGCAAAGTTTCAAGAGAAATTATTTTAAATACAGAATTATCTATCAAATTAACCTATCATTCAAGAGTGAAATCAAATGCAAGGACTCAAATAGTTTATACCGCTTTCAGAACATTTATTAAATAATGACTCAAAGGTGTACTCCAACTCAATAAAATATTAATCTAAAAGAGAAATGGAATACAAGGGAAAAAATAGCAAACAGAAATAAGTTAAACTCATAATTAAGTCTAAATAGTTGTTGATTACATTGCTTTGAGGCTCATAATAGTGAAAAAATTTTCCTGCAGAGTAGAGGTAGAGATATTCTCCCTCCTGCCATAATTTCTACCTATGACAAAAAAACATCTCTGGGGGCCGGCCCAGTGGCTCAGGCGGTTAGAGCTCCATGCTCCTAACTCCGAAGGCTGCCGGTTCAATTTCCACGTGGGCCAGTGGGCTCTCAACCACAAGGTTGCCGGTTCAATTCCTCGAGTCCCGCAAGGGATGGTGGGCAGCACCCCCTGCAACTAAGATTGAACACGGTACCTTGAGCTGAGCTGCCATTGAGCTCCTGGATGGCTCAGTTTGTTGAAGTGCGTCCTCTCAACCACCAGGTTGCCGGTTTGACTCCCACAAGGGATGGTGGGCTGTGCCCCCTGCAACTAGCAACAGCAACTGGACCTGGAGCTGAGCTGCGCCCCCCACAAGTAAGACTGAAAGGACAACAACTTGACTTGGAAAAAAATCCTGGAAGTACACACTGTTCCCCAACAAAGTCCTGTTCCGCTTCGCCAATAAAATCTTTTTTTTTTTTTTTTTAAAGAAAAAGGATCTCTGTCTCTCTCTCAGGAAAGATATGTATATTTTTTAGACATAATTGACAACACTGGAAAACAAAAAAGAGTAATATCGGAAGGTCCTCTAGAGGACAGAGAGCATATAGGACAGGATTAAGAGTAAATCAAAGTCCAAAGCTTATGGAAAGGTTGGGTTCTGGTTAGAGTAGAAAGGGTTCTGGGATCACATCAAGCTCAGAAGCAGAAGGGAGGCTCAGAAGAAAGAAGTTGGAACCCTGGGGCAATCGTCAGAGTACTTGGCTGGGAAACTAAGTTATGGGAAACCTGATAAGTCAGTCCTCTTTTTCATCCTCCACTTACATTGAGCAGCAAGAAGGAGAGCCACTTGTCCTAGGTTGGAGCAATGAATGTGGAATCAGAGCAAGGGTCAGGAACCTTGGTGTACAGGCCCAACCAGCCTGTGACCTATTTGGTTTTGCCTGCAAGGTAGCTGTGCTGTTTACATTTTACATATTTGTTTTTTACGGTTTACATATACATTTTTACATTTAAAGCATTAAAAAAGAAAAGCAAAGAATATATGACAGAGACCATATGTGGCCTACAAAGCATAAAATATTTACTACTGGACCCTTTATAGAAAGTTTGCTGGCCCTTGGTGTAAATAACTGGGAAAGAAGTTGTAGCAATATCCAAATGGTTAGTGACAAGAGGAAGGAGAGCAAAGATATATTTGAAAGGGCACAACATCCTCTAGCTGAAAGCGTAGCCTGCCCTTTTCCCAAAATCACAGACTATGATGAGTATATTGGTGTCCACAGACAGGAGGACAAGGAATCTTAAAAATAATGAAGCAGACGTACCAACAAATATCAACAACAATTGAAGAAGATGAAAACATGAAAGAAACCCCAAATTCAATAAACAGAAGAACTAATACCTAAGAAAACAGTTAATAAACAAAGGCAACTAAAATAGAACTACAGAGACATCCAGTTTTGTGTCCTTATACTTGCAAATTAGTGCTAGGACCAACTTGCACAGTTCTGTTAGGTATCCTGTTGTACTTTTTGTTGGAACTGTATGGAATTCATGTATTAATTTGAGAATTGCCATTCTTAAAATATTGAGTCTTTTTTTTTTTTTTTTACACATTTTTTTATTGGGGGAGGGGAACAGGACTTTATTGGGGAACAGTGTGTACTTCCAGGACTTTTTTTTTTTTTCCAAGTCAATTTGTTGTCTTTTCAATCTTAGTTGTGGAGGGTGCCATTCAGCTTCAAGTTGTTGTCCTTTCAGTCTTAGTTGTGGAGGGTGCAGCTCAGCTCCAGGTCCAGTTGCCATTGCTAGTTGCAGGGGGCAGAGCCCACCATCCCTTGCGGGAGTCAAGGAATTGAACTGGCAACCTTGTGGTTGAGAGCCCACTGGCCCATGTGGGAATCGAACCGGCAGCCTTCGGAGTTAGGAGCACAGAGCTCTAACCGCCTGAGCCACCGGGCCAGCCCAAAATATTGAGTCTTTTGATCCACTGCAATGATATAACACTCCATTTTAAAGTCTTTGGTAAAATTTGTAAATTTATCTGTTAAGATCCTAGACATCATTTGTTAGATTTATCCTTAGCGACTTGTGTTTTTTTATCATTGCTGTAAATATACTTTGCTGGTATATATGAACACCATTCCCTTATATATAATGATCTTATATCCAGTAACCTGCTACCTTCGTTTATTGATTCTGGTAGCTTTCCTGTAGAGTCTTAGCTTCTTTTCTTTTTTTTTTTTTTAATTTATTTTTTAAATTTATTGGGGTGATAATTGTTAGTAAAATTACATAGATTTCAGGTGAGCTTATTTTCTATCTAGACAAACAGGGTCTGAAAATAATAACCAATTAGTTGACTTTCCAATTTTTATACCTTTTTTCTTGCCTTACTCAGCTGGCTACAATTTCCTTTAAAATAAGAGTGACAGTGGGCATCCTTTTTTAAAGAAAATGCTTTTGAGATTTCACATTCCACTGACATGTTTGCTCGGGGGTTGGATAGGTAGTTTTAAATTCAGCTTATTTGTGAGTTTTCTCAGTTTGCCTCATCTCCTTTGCTTCTTCAGAACCAAACCAGATCCACAGACAGTCTTACTGCCAGTCCAGGCACCCTGATTTCATTGGTGTAGAAAAAAAGGGAGAACTTTTGGTTCTGAGAGTGTCCCCTCACCTTAAATAAATATATTTTGCTGCTCTTTCTGAGATTTGTTGAAATATACGTGCACTGTCTGCTTCTTCGCACATGCACCACTGTTCTATCCTCACTGCTTTGGAAGCACTTGATTTATCATTGACGTCCTTAGGAGGTCAGATTGAAAGAAAGAGTGAAGGGAGAAGGAGTTGTAGAATCCAGGTGAGGTAGGTTGAGGATGGAGTGGTGTGAGAGGAATCGGAGCTGGTGACTATTGACAGCTCTTCCAAGAAATTTGCTGGATGGGGAGAGAGGGACCACCATGTTTGGAAGAACACACAGGCTAAGCGAGCTCTTATTTATTTGTATTTTCTTTATTTTTTTTTAAGTTGGAAGAACTTGAGTATATTTAAATGCAAAATGAAAGAAGCCATTAAAGTGCAATAGGCTGAAGATTTAGAAGAGAAAGGATCAGTTAGTCCAAGTTTCCTGAGAAAGAAGTTTCTTTGAACACGTGTACCTTATTCCTATCTCAAGACATACACATCCAGATTCTTTTCTGTCAGCCTACAATTTTTTTTTAAACCAACCCCCACCTCACCCTTGCTTCTTCTGGCCCAACCTCCCATCTGTCCTCCAGATTTCTTTTTGTCATTGACCTAATGAGGCCTTTTTTGACTTACCCTACCCTCACTCAATCTAAATTAGACCTCACGTGTCTGAATGAATGATGAGATCCAGAGCACAGATAGGGAAAATGACCTTGGATGGAAAGGATTCTTCTCTACTGTTGCAGGAAAAAAAAAATGTGTATAAACTCAGACAGGAAGCTGAAGGAGTTTCCGTCTGATTGCCTTTATTAGATCTGTCAATTTGGAAGCAAGACTATCTGCAGAAAATGAGGTTGTCCGGGGACCCTGGGGGTTTGAGAAGAGTGGAGAAAGTCTGAAATAGTCATTGCAAGTAGTGGAATGGTGCTGACTATTAAAACATCCTAGTAAGGGCCTGGGTGTTATTGAGGTCCCAGCTGAGCTTACAGAAATAGTCTAAATATACAGTGAGAGCGTTCTGCCTGGTTCTGCAATTTCTACAATAATACTCAGCAGCCTAAGTGTAGAAATAAAGTAATGGCTATGTGAATCTATTCCAGGATTGGGGGTTTCTAGATGGATGCAACCAAAAGGCAAAGGGTGAAAAACCTTAGAATGTTGGCAAAAGAGTTTGAAATGAGGTATCAGCATGGCAAGGAAAATGAAGGTAGCGGGATACGGATGCAAAGAGGAAATTAGAGGGAGCCAAAAAAATGTGCAGGGTGAGTTAGACAAACTGCAAGAAATGAAGAGTGGATGGGTTGAATTATTGTTCTTTCAAGGCACCTGGAGAATGGGCAGATCTGGGGGACAGTCGTAAAAGTTTCCTTTAACATGATAACATCCTTACAGTAGAAAAGAAATGTCAAATTGTCTTAGAAATGGAAAATTTCACTATGCCATCATGAACTGGGCCAGAAATAATTGCTGCATGTTGAAGGGGTTCAGAATGGGCCTCCCTAAGATGTGCCACTTTTGCATGTGAATTATTTGAGCTGAAGGCAATTTTAGAGGTTCAGAATGAGTCACCCTAAGATGTGCCTCTGTGGTATACAGATTTTTTGAGCTAAAGGCAACCAAGACCCTGTGGGCTCAAGATAAACTTCTGCTCCCTACCCCTAACTACCTAGAAGAATTTGAATTAGGGGACTTGCCCATAATGATAGATTATGAGAGATAACCTCTCTGTATGGCAGGGCAAACTACTGATTACTGAACACGTGCTCTCCCTGCAATTACCCTCTGAAGCCCCAGGTGCCTTACCTCATCCTTAGCTCAGAATGTCTCTTATACCTCAACTTCCCTTTCTGTTTCTGAACCTCTCATGCATGTGGAGTCTCTGACTCTCATGTATGTGAGGTTCCCATACATATGTATGTAATGAAATTTGGTTATTTTCTCTTGTTACTCTGTCTCATGCGTATTTGATTATTAGATCAGCTGGAAGAAACTTGAGGAAGACTTCCTTCTCCCCCACACAATCAAGGCCCTGTGGACTCAAGAGAAACTTTTACCTCTCCCTGAAAGAATTTAAATTAGGGGCCTTGCTGATAATAAGAGTTATTACCAAAAATGACTCTTTTTGTGAACTATCTATAGGGCAGGGCAAAGATCTAATTACTGAATGTCTGTTCTTCTTATTGTCCTGTGAATGACTTTCCTCCCCTCTGAAGCCCCAAGGTAACTTACCTCATGTTTAGCTCAGAATGTCATATATACCTCATTTTCCCTTTCGATCTCTGAACCTCACATGTATGTGGGGTGGGGTCTCTGACTGTCTCATGCATGTGGGTTTCCCGTATGTATGTATGTAATTAAATTTGGTTATTTTTCTCTTGTTAATCTGTCTCATGCCGATTTAATTATTAGGCTAGCTGAAAGAACCTGGAGGGTAGAAAAAATTTTCTTTGCCACCCACAATGTCAAATCATTTGGTTCAGTTCTTCATTCCAAAGCTTGTTATCTGTGTGACAATGTCAACATCTATAAAGGGAAAATCATAATTGGCCCTGTTGCATGGGATTGTTCTGATGATTAAATGACACGGTCCATAAAAAGCAGTGAGTGCAGTACCTGGCACACACTAAGAATTCAATAAATGATAATTATTGATGTTTTTGCTGATGTTATTACATGGATGCAAATCATTATCTCAAGTCCCTTTAACCTAGCAACAATCTTGGACCTCACAAGTGACTCTTCTGTATATATCCAAAACTCGATCTGGAGTAATTCTAGTTTCTTTCTGAATATGATCATGAATTCTGTGGAGTCATATAGACCTTGTAGTTAATCATAGTTTAAGAGCGTGACATTAAGCTTTTGGATTGTAATATAAGTGCATGACATTAAGCTTTTGATTGCAGAGCATCCATTTCAGAAGACATTCATCTTAAACAAGCATATTGCCAGCTGAGTGACACAGCTACTAGCAAAATAACCAGATGAAGAATCAGGCCACCTCCACCCATGACGTCCCCTCTTTCAGAAAGCCCTGTGTAAACTAGATAACTGACATCTTGAGTGACCCCACTTCTCCCTTCTTGTACCCTAATTCTGCCCTTACACTTTAAATTAGCCAATAAAGAGTGAACCCATGAAACCCGAGACATTCCACTTTTGGATCCTAATAAAGGCAGAGCCCCAGGTCCGTGTTCTTTCTCTACCTGTGACCTCTCTGTGTGCCCTTTGGGCATGCCATGTACCCTCCAAGACTTGTGAGTAATATGTCTGTTGCTCAAAGTTAAATGATGGTTTTTGCAAAAGTGATTCCTGCGATTATAAAAGCAACAAGGGCCAGTCCAGCCACAACATTGGGCCCTGTGAGTAATATGGTTGGGCGAGCACTTTAGCTTTGCTAGCCAATAGCAACATTATCAATAAGCTGGGACTGACACAACAGTAACACTTACTACAAATATTGGCCCAAAGCCTCCTGAGCACCATTGCTCTAATCTGTGAAATACTGGATGGTAAATTTTTCTTATGTCTCACATCAGACTAAGATTATTAGTACAAAACTAAATGTCATATGTTAAACATTTAAATATACTTGAATAAAGAAGAGCTAGAAAAGACAGTACTACTTATTTATAGTTTATTCAAGTGTTTAGTATTACCTATAAGGGAAATTTATTTTACTGTTTAATTTAACTAAGTATAAGGAATTTAGGCATTGAATAAAACTCAATCTCTTCTAAAAGGATTCCACCTGGATATGAAGAGAAATAGCCATGACATTTTTAATGTGATGAAATCCAAACATAAAGGGATAATAAAAGCGATATGGGGCTAGAGGAGGCGGAGCGATTATTCTGCCCGAGAGAGTCAGAGAAATGAACCTGTGTCCTTAGATAGTTTTGTGTATTTAAAACCTGCTCACATAACTCTATTATGGAGGCTTCTCTGGATAAGGCAGTGTGGTGTGAATGAATAGGAGGGGTCTGATGTAAGAAATGTTCCTTGTTTAAAAACTAACTTGAATGTGGAAATCAATGGAAAGGGAAAATTACAGGATGTCTCAGAACATTCTGTCTTGAACAAACATGAATAAAGAAGGAAGGGCGGCTTGGGAGTGTGTGGGTGGATTCTCCACACGGGATATATTCAGGGACAGTTAAAAGAAGTGAATCTGTCTGAAGTCACTTACGCATTTTAGTCTCCCTAAAAGGGAGACAACCAGATATTATATGTATCCTGATTCCATGCGAGAGTGTCCTCTTATCCTCCTGGCCAACTGAAACTTAATCACGCTTTTTGGATCTAATTTCCAGTCTACAAGAAATGTGTGGAATAGAGAAGTAACTTAAAAACAAAACAAAAAGCAATCAGAAAAATCTAGAATGTGGGATTTTTCTACATGACAGAAGAGCTATTCCAGAAGAAACAATTTTTAAAAGAGATTTAAGTGATATTATAAGCAAATTTAACCTGTCCAGATCCTTATTTCAACAATCTAACCACCTGTTTCAATTTTTTAGACAATTATGAAATTTGAATTTGAATTGAGTATTTAATTATATTAAAGGACTATTACTAATTTTGTTACATGTGGTCACTTATGGTGAGTGAGAAAATTGTGAGTGTTTTTTGAGATGCTTACTGGTGTTTCTAAGGGCGAAAGACATAATGGTTCAGGATTTGCTTTGAAACATTGAAGTTAAAGGAAATGTTGAAGGCAATAATTGAATCAAATATAGCATTTTAGGGATGATTGTTAAAGTTGATCGATAGGATTATGGTGATTCATCATATTCTATTTTTAAATTATGTTTGGAAATTTTTATATTAAAACATTAAAAATAATTGCACCAGAAAAATATCTGGACATGGAGCTGAGGAGAGAGTTGGAGCTAGTGACAGAAATACAAATTTGCATGCTGTCTCAGGGAGGAGTTCTTCACATTCATAATATGCTCATGCCACTTAAAGTGGACAGCTGCAGCTTTACAGCACAAATCACGGGTGACCCTGAAGGAGAGTGGTGAAGGAAAACCCTCCAATAGACAGAACTTTGAGTACACTTTGAGTTCACTCTGTCTGGAGGGAGAGATAGCCAGAAGTGTGGACCTGCATTCACTATGTGAACAGTTGTGTAGTTGGGCTAGATGTTAGGGACTTGGAAGAAATAGGATTGGAAGACTGGTGACAAGGAAATCTGGGAAAGGTGTGTGGATGTGTCTCTCCGAATGGGTATAGACTGTGAAGATATTTGTGTCTCACGTAAAAGCTCACAAAGCAGCATGTACTGCACAGGAGGCTCTCTCTCTCTCTCTTTTTTTTAACTATTTGGTCCACTGGTTTTATTTATTTTTTTTTAAATTCATTTTTTATTGGGGAATACTGGGGAACAGTATTTTTTCCAGGACCCGTCAGCTCCAAGTCAAGTTGTTGTTTTCAATCTAGTTGTGGAGGGCGCAACTCACTGGCCCATGTGGGAATAGAACCAGCAACCTTGGTGCCATGAGAACCGTGCTCTAACCAGCTGAGCCAACCAGCTGCCCCTAGAAGACTCTTAACTCTCAGGTGAAGCAAACGACACATTTGTGTATGTCAACCAGCCACTTCCCCAGTCACCCCAGTCCTTCCTCGATGGGCCCACGAACAAGTGGCTGTGGTGGCAGGATGAAAGCTGTGCCTGGGCTCAACAATAAGGCCTTCTCATTGCCGCGGCTGACCTGGCCAGTGTTACTGCTGAATGCCTAGTCTGCTAACAGCAGAGAACAGCACTGAGCTCTGAAATGGTCCTACTCTCTAGGGGACCAGCCAGCCATCCCATGCTAGATTGATTACATTGGATCTCTTTCATCATTGAAGGAGCAGAGATTTGCTCTCATGGAAAAAACACACATTTTGAATGAGAAATATGGATTTGCCTTCTCTGCCCATAATGCTTGTGCTAGCAGCATAATCCATGGACTCAGCGTAACTTATCTATGTTGTACAAAGATGGAGGAACTCATTTTGATTGTTCAAATCAAGAAACTCATCTTATAGCAAAGGATGTTTGGCAATTGGCTCATTGTCCATAGAATTAACTGGTCTCGCCACATACCTTATCAAGTAGAAGCGTCTAGTCTAATTGAAATTTGTCATGGCTTTCTGAAAACCCAGTTCCAGCTGCAGTTGAGAGACAGAACCTTGGAAAAATGGAGTTCTCTAGTACAGGATGCCATATATACTCCAGAAGGAATGAAAAATCTAAATAGACATTACTATGGAAAAAGTAGTGAAAGAAAGCTACCTCTTTCACTAACAATTATGAAATCACCAGACACACACCTAGAATATTTCTTATAAAAGTTAGCAACGTGGTAATTCTCTTACCAATACTATTATTTTTATATTATTCTGGAGGTAGTTGTTAACAACTTAGATAAGATAAAGAAATTAACATAATTGGCAATTTGGTAAATTTATCATTTACTTGCAGATTATGATTGAACAAATGGAAAATCCAAGAGAATCAACTAAAAACTGTTAAATGAAAAAATTTAGTAACATGGCTGCGTTCAAAAAATAATATGCAACAATTAATAGACTTCATAAGTAAAATACACAACATAACTGAAGATACAATCTCATTTACAGTAACTGGAAAAACAATAAAATATCTGGCATTAAAGTTTAAACTCTTTACTTTAGAAAATTTCAAACACATAAAATACACATAAAATAATTAATCTTTGTATAAAAAGAAAACCAATCATGATTTACTTCCCTACTTTCAGATTATTTTGAAACAAATGTGTGCTGTCATATTATTTAATTGTTAAATATTTCGGGATGTATCTTTAAAAGGTAAAAACCTAGATTCTATGGAATATAGGCTAACATTGGAGTGGGGAAGAGTATTCCTAGGCTAAGAGCTTGACAACAGGCTTAAGGGGAGAAATATTTTAATTGGGAGGGAAAAGGAACTGGTAAAGAGTTCAACACTTGAAAGATAATCATATTTACTTGACAGATTAAACATTTTGCAAATATTATATATATATATATATATAATATATATAAAACTGAGGCAATTGTTAACCTCAGGAAAAATAAAATGTTTAAGAGAAAGTAAATGTAATTGTAGTAGATGCTTGTCAGCTGTAAATTATAGCTTCATAGTTATAACATAAATGTTGACTATTGACTTAAAATCATGGTATTAAAAGGATGAGTAAAGAAAATTTGTGGGTAAAGGATGAAAACCTAATTCTCAACAATTATAACAGGACATTGATACTTAATATTAAAATTTGATATGTCAAGAAATGGTAGTATAGGGGCAGCGGCTGGTTAGCTCAGTTGGTTAGAGCGCGGTGCTCTTAACAACAAAGTTGCCAGTTCGATCCCCACGTGGGCCACTGTGAACTGTGCCCTCCACAACTAGATTGAAACAACTACTTGACTTGGAGCTGATGGGTCCTGGAAAAACACAAATAAATAAAAGTTTTGAAAAATAAATAAATAAAAAGAGAAATGTTTGCCAACATTAAAAAAGAAAGAAAGAAAGAAAGAAAGAAAGAAAGAAAGAAAGAAAGAAAGAAAGAAAGAAAGAAAGAAAGAAAGAAAGAGAAATGGTAGTATAAACATTATTTACATAGAGGTAAACAACAGGAAAAACAGCTAAAAATATAGTTAACAGTTGCCTTTGGTAACTGGGACCGCATGTGGGGAGAGGCATGGCCCTCAATTCTTCATTATAATAAGCCTTTTAATATTGATTTTAAAACCATAATGATATATTGCCTTGATTAAAAAATAAAAATTAATAATAAAAGAATGGAAACCACACTCACCTGGAATCTTAAGTGTAATTCAGAAAAGTTTATGGGGACTGTAGGTATATGGGGACCATTGGAGTAACTCAATAGCTATTTTATTTAAAAAGAGCAAAATGGACAAATTCCCTTGTAAGGGCAACATAAGCTGAAACAAAATGGATTTTGAGTTGATTTGGCAGGGGCTCTTCTTTTTACATCTTTTTTGGACAAAAGTGTATGTTTTGGTTCTCTGCTCTCTGTGGCATATTTGATCCTTTCAGTAAATTTCAAAGTGGACACTAAGTGAGAAGTAATGTTTTTTCCCATTCAATGTTTTAAAATACTGCGCTATCTCCTAATTTGTTTTTAGGGGGAAATCATGGCTACACATTTTAATGCTGTATCTCCATTGAACATCTAAAGCTAGATGATCTCTCATGCAGGCCAGGCCAGCCTGGAGTCTGGATAGTCCCCCATGAGTAATATACTCACACTTTAAGGATTTAAAAGTATTTGGGATACAGTTCAATAATTGTCCCATGATTGGTGTCAGATGGGTAGTAGACTTATTGGGGCGAACACATCGTAAGGTATATCAATGTCTAACCACTATGTTGTACACCTGAAACTAATATAATATTACATGTCAACTGTCACTGAAAAACAAATTTTAAAAAATTTCCCCATGACAATTTTAAACTTATTTGTGGTCTTCTTATCTATGTGAATACTGTTGACATTTTGAAGCATGTAAATAGCTTGTAAGAGCCTTTCAAACATATCAAATATCTTGATTGATGGTCATTACATAGGCCTAAGGGAAAGCAGCTTCTTCTCTAGACAAAGGAATTGTGACATAGTGGCTCTCCATCACACAAGGAGAGCAAGGATCTATTCCAAATACTGTGGATGATGCACTTAGCAACATAAGCACTGTCTTCCCATTTAGGGCTGCATTACAGGCTTGTGGGAGGGAAAGAGCTTGACCTTCACCATCAACAGCCTCCCTTGTGACCATGATTGTAGTTTGAGCAGTAATGATACAAAGATAGCATCTCCAAAACTTTTTGTTTTTGACACCATAGGCTGGGGGTGGAGGGATGGAATCCTTCTTAGAGGATTAAAAAAATAATAATAATAACTCCTAAAACATTTCACTTCTCTAGAAGTCTCTAAATTTGGCCACACTATGAGTTGCCAAACTCACTTTCCTAGCTCTAATTTGCCTGTTTCTCTTCTGTGTTTTGATTCCAGGTTATTCCTTGGTTGAGCATCGTTTTGTGATATTTCTAACTTCTTACTCTGTGCATATTCTCATCTCTTTTGGTCAACATGCCCTCGTACAGGCTGAGATACCAAGGCCACACAGCATCACACATCTTCCCTTTCTATTTAATCTGGCTCTAACTGGGGAAAATAGAGTAGAAGGTTAATTTTCATTTCCTGTTTCTATTGCTGAATCAGCTAATTTGTCATAATTGTGTTCAGTTACATACCCTTCTGTATCCTCCTCTTCTTTTTAGCTAACTTCTCCCTGAGTATGCCCATCTGGATATATTTTAGCAATTTTCCATCTATGTTACCTCTTCCAAACTTTTAAGTGAGAGGATCCTTCCAGGTTTCTGTTCTTTTGGGTTAGAGTATGCCAGTAGGCAAGGCTGGGTCTCAAGGGTTTTTATCTAAAGTGCTCAGCATAATACCTGGCATGTTTGGACACTCAACAGATTCTTCTAATGAAAATGTGAATAGGTTGACTCATTCTCCTCATTCATTTAGCTTTGCAGGGTCCCTGGAAACTTTGAATAGCAAAATCTCCCCATAACCTGCTGTGGATTTTGGAGGATTGAGGACTAAGTTTTAACATTATGATATATTATGCATATATATTAATACTGTTGAATATTCATACATTTTCCAATGATTGCATTCACAAGTAATTTCACATATCCTCATTTATTACTCATTACTGAATTTCCTAGATAATTGAAGCACATTTCCAACTCTCTCTTTTGTTAAAAATCAACATGCTGTCTGTCTTCTTTAATAAGCTGTATTAAAAATGATATATGCTTTTTGATGACCCCGAGAATCACATAGGAATATTATTTTGATCATATTATTATAACTTCTGCTCTCTTCCTATCCTTTTCATTTGCAGCCATTTTTATCCCCTTTGTGTGCCTTCTGACCCTTCCGTGATATTGATAATGGCAAAGACAACAACACATTCACTGAGTTATTTCTAGGAGCCAGATACTGTATCAAGGAAGCAGAAACTGGACATGCACAAACAAGGTCATGGGTAAGCTTCAAGGCCTCCATAACCACCTGCTTTGGACTCTGACTTTCATCCCCCAGCCCAGGGTTCGGCAAACTCTGACTCACAGGCTGACTGTCTGTTTTCTGTACATGAAGTGTTACTGAAATACAGCTACACTTATAAGCAATATGTATTTTCTATGACTGCTTCTTTAAAAACCTTTTTGAATATTTTCTTGATTCTCAAAGCTTTGTTTTGACCAGAAGATGCTGATCACTAACTCCATTAACAACCTCATTGATACTCTTTTTTGTTATGGTTGCATATATTTTGTAAAACTTCCCATCTTAACCATTTTTAAGTGTACATTTCCATAGTGTTAAGTATATTTACATTGTTGTGAAACAGATCTCCAGAATGTTTTCATCTTACAAGTCTGAAACTATACCCATTGAAAGAACAACTTACCTTTTCCCCGTCCCCAGCCCCAAGTAGCCACCATTCTACTATCTCTAAGAATTAGCATATTTTAGGTACCTCATATAAGTGGAATCATATAATATTTGTTCTTTTGTGACTGGCTTATTTCACTTGGCATGATGTCCTCAAGATTCACCTATGTCGTACATGAATTTCCTTCCTTTTTAAGGCTGAATAGTATTCCATTATACGTATATACCACATTTTGTGTATCCAGTTATCTGCCAATGGACATTTGGGTTGTTTCCATCTCTTTGAGTATTATGAATAGTGCTGCTATTAACACAGGTGTACAAATATCTCTACTCTAACTGCTTTGGCACCACAGTGGCAGACTTGTAAAGTTACATCAGAAAACCAGAATCTATAGCCTGCAACCCTAAAATGCTTATCTGGACTTTTAAGGAAAAGTTTTCAGAGCTCTACCCTAGCGCAGTCAGACCGCCAAAGCCTCTGATCAGCCTCTCAGCTGTTTTCCCCAGGCTGGAAATCTCTGGATTTCTATTTCTCTGATATCTTGTCTGAGTAATTCCTCACTATCTTGCCAGCTCTTTGATGCTGTCAGGGAGGGTATTTTTATATTTCATCCAGCTTTCTTAGTTGTCTTCAGGACAGGGGTCAGTCTGAATTGCCAAAAGTAAAAGTCAGCTCTATAGTACCTTTTAATAAATCAGCCAGAATCAGTTTCCATTGATTGCTGTTAAGAACTTTGTATGATATATTTTTTTTCTATTGAGAAATAGAAAAACAATTCCACTGAGAAAAATACTCAGCTGTTTTGGATGTTTAATGCGGCTGGGAAAATCAGCAAAAAGAAAGATTGGCTAGATTGATAAGCACTGATTATGCAGGATAAATTAGGTTTTGTCTGCGCTCTGAGAGCAGAGAGGATTATGCTTGGAACTTGGCTTCCACTCCTGCCTTATCCAGGTCCATGTTATAGGAGCTCGGCCCCACCTTGTGCGGCTGTGCCATGAAGCTGAGTTCCTTCAGGAAAGATGGGTTCAGCCACACACAGATGAAGACGCTTAACTGACTGAGGTTTGGGTTGTGCATGTTTGTTTGGTTAGTTGGTTGATATTTTTTTGGTAACTTTTCATATTGATATAATTTCATATTTGCAGAAAAAATAAAATAATAAATAGTACAAGGAACTCCTTTATGCCATTTACCCGGATCCATTAATTGTTTGCATGCATCCCATTTGCTTTACCTCAGTGTGTGTGTGTGTGTGTGTGTGTGTGTGTGTGTGCAGTGTGTGTGGTATGTGTATATGTGGTGTGAATGTGGTGTGTGTGTGCACGGTGTGTGTGGGGTGTGTGCGATGTTTGTGTGATGTGTGTGTGTGTGTGATGTGTGTATATCTGTGTGCAGTGTGTGTGTGCGGTGTGTGTGATGTGTGTGTGTGTTTGTGTGTGGTGTGTGTATACAATTTTTGAAACATTTGAGAGTATGTTGGAGACATCATGGTACCTTACACTCTAAACCCTTTGGAACTTCCTAAGTACAAAAACACTTTCTTATATAATCCTGAAATTTTCCATTGACTCAATAGTATTATCTAATCCATAGTCTGTGGTCTGTATTTTCCTTTTGTTCCAGTACTGTCCTTTATAGCTTTTCTGTGTACCTCCAATTTAGGTCTAGTCCAGCATCATGTATGCATTGATTTCCATTTCTTATTAATCTTCTTTAATCTAAAACAGTTCTCCAGTCTTACTTAATTTTGATAGCCTTGAAGGCTACAGGACAGTTATTTTGTACAATGTTGACCAAGTTTGGTTTGTTCGGTGTTTTCTCATGACACCAATTCCGTCTATGCAATGAGGGTAGGGATGCCAGGAAAGTGATGTTTCTGCTTCTCATCAGGAGGACGAGTCAGTGGGTCCCAGTGTTAGTGATGTAACTTTGATCACTTGATTACAAGATGTCGCAAGGCTTTTTCCACACTGTAAAGTTACAATTGTATGTTTATAATTAGCAAGTAATCTGTGGGGAAATATTTTGAAACTACGTAAATATTCTGTTCCTCATCAAATTTTCACCCACTAGTTTTAGCAACCATGAATGATTTCCTAACTCCATCATTCCTTCTGCACTGATCAGTTGGCCTTTTACTGTAAGAGCTTTTTCTTCTCCTCCATATATGCATGTATGACTCATCTTATACTTTCCGTTCCCACGCTCTGGCACCAGCTTTTTCTCCAAGGAGCTGAATTATGAACAAACCCAGGAGTACGTTGGTAAAGGCGAGTCCTAACATCCACCTACAGCCTTTGTGATGAGTGGCAGATAGCAAACTGTAGTTTCAAAATGTCGCCTCTGCAGAGAGGTTTCCCGGGCAGCCTAATCTGAAGGAGCCCCTCTGCCTCCACACCTGTTGACCTCTATCACCTCTCCTTGTTTTATTTTCTTCACAGCACTTAATCACTATCTGAACTTATCTTGTTTGTTGGTATATTTTTGTAATTTTTCTATCCCTTCAGCTAGCCTACGAAAGATAGACCAGTCTTGAAGCATAGCTATATCCCCAAGACCTGAACCTGTCAGTTTGTTTGTTTGTTAAATATATAAATGAATGAATGGAAACTTTCTGCTCAAATATCCTATGAAAACACATTTCTTTACCCCATTTCATATTTGTGGAAGTTTCTCAAATGACATCTGCCCAGATTGCCACCATTCCTCAGAAAAGTTTCTTGATCACATATCCAGATAGGAAAATTTCCACATATGGTAATGACTACAACATCAGGGTTTTGGCAAACGTTTTACATTTTCAAATATTTCTCTACCAGTCCATAGTGTATTTAAGTCACTCTGCTGCTTTTCTTAACTGTTATCCCAAAAGAATCTCAAGCTATTACTGTGGTCACTCTTTAAACTATTCTTCTTTCCACTGGCTAATCTCTGATGCAATGGTGCCATTGGAAAATCTCATTCAAGTACTTCCTACTAAGTCACCTGTGAAAGCCACCATGTGACTGCTAATTGTGTAATTACCATGCCTCACCCGCTCAGAGGTATGTGGAAGGGGATCACCAAAGGTGTTAAGCACCGGAGTTTAAATATTTAGACATGGCAGTAATCAGTGCTTTTCCTCCTAGCTCGTCATGACCCATTAAATTTATTTAGTAAAATCGTGAGAATATGCATCTAAATTAGAGTTTTCCAACCAGTGATCTGTAAAATGCAAGACACTTTTTGACTGCCATACACCTGCTTTTCCTCCACGACTTTCTTAGTGATACAATTATGAATCTGCTCTCCTCTCTTATCCCTTTCTGTTATCTCATTTCCGCAGACCGAAATAGAGAATGCACAGAATTTTCCTTTCTGTAGTACAGTTTTCATCAGAAAGTATCATTTGAGACCAGTCCCTTGCTGTCATTTGGTCTGATGTGATGGCACTACATGTTATTAGGATTTGTCTTACCCATCTGGTTTGTCATGGACAAAAGTGAAAGGCAGCTGGCCCCAACTCTCAACACACAGCCAGCACAGAAATAAAGACCAAACAAAAATTTTGTGGTTTTTTTTAAAAGAATAAAATGTATGTATTTGTGGGGACAGAGCCAGGAGTACTGTTTCCAGGCTCTCAGCCTCATGTGGAAAGTTGCTCACTCAGGTAGTAAATGGCCATCAACTGTGACTGGATGGCCATCAGCTGTGGCTAGTTGGCCGTCAGCTGTAACCAGTGAGCCATTGGCCACTAATATAACTGCTGTGGCTACACTAGCAGAAAATGGGAGCTAGCAAGAAGATGGTGGCTGAGCTAGCAAGAGCAGATTACAGTTAGCACGGTGTAGTCAGGTTGAGGATTGCAGAGAAGCGGACAGCAGGTTGCAGATAGTGTGGCTCCTGCTTCCTGTGTCTCCAACCCAGCGCCAGTGAGAATACAGTGGTATGACTCCCCTACCTATGGCTCCGTGGGTGTTCCTTTTTGGCCTCACCATATCCTGTGTTCTTATGTGGAGAGCGGGACTAGAGACCCCAGAAGAGACCCCGGCTGAGTCCCTGCATGACAGTATTATTTATTACACAGAAAAGTTCCAACCACTAATAACCATGCCTTTTGGCTTAATCCTATTAAGAACATTAATTTGCATACAACACAGTTTCCTAAATACAACAGATACATTATTTTATATATACATTTTAAACATATTATGTATCTATGATTCCAAAGTAACCTTGAACATTTTTAATCAGTAAATATATACAAAATACTTACAAGTGGAAATAACACTGGTGAAGTGCCCTGTGTTTTTATCCCAGAGACACATCATAGAAATCTCAGGTTTAGAAAACTTCAAAAAATGTTGTGTCGTATATTAAGAATGTATTTTGGGGAGTGGAGAGAATAACAGTGTTCCCTTTGGCTTACAACAGTCAAGAGACTGAACTCATTGAACTTAAAATTGGAAGGCAGCAGCCCCCCAAAGGAGTGAAAATTCTGAGATGTGGAATCCAATATGGGAGCATACTATTGTTTCTTTACTTAACCTGTTCTTCTCAATGCTTGGCTCAGGTTCCCACTTTAAAAGAGCTGCTTAAGTCAATTCTGTTTCAGAAGGGTAATCATTTAATGGTATTGACTTTTTCCTCGTATTAATTACAAGGAATGATAATTTGTGAAATGTTTTTCCACTTTAAAACATAAGATTCTGTATCCCAACAGACGAAGCAGCAGGCATGTTGGGGGTCTGAGGGTAACATCTGCACCCCACCAGTCTGTGTGCCCTCTCTAAGCAGGAAGCATGCAGGGTGTGGAGCAGCCTGGAGTTCAGCGATCAGTGACACCATGGGGTCGATTTTAGTCACCTTTCTACCATTAATTATAATCATAACTGTACCCTTTTTCATTGGAGGCTTTTCACGACCACCTTATTCCTATGAACACATCTGGGGCACAACATATTGTCCTCCAGGTCCAGGGGTGGAAAGTTGCAGGCAGGTAGCAAGAAGAGTATGCACACTCTCCCTTGTATTCCAGAAACCCAGGTTGGCCCAGCGTAAGATGAGCTGGACCCAGCCCTCTGTCTGCAGGGAGACCTCGCCGTGGACCACACACCACCTGACACCAGAGGCCTCTTGTGGTGATTCCACTGTCTCCACGTTCCCAGCCCAGGCTGCAATTCTGGTCCAGGAAGCAAACACAGCATCTGGGGTGGGAGTTGTCACAATGACATTGTCCACTCCCTCAAGGAGAGCAGTAGACCCTTCAAGAGCAGGTGCCCCCTCCTCAGGGGGAGCAGTCACTTCAAGAATATTGGAACTTTCCAGAGTCATTTCCTCCTTTTCCATCTTTAATTTTCTTTGTGATTTTATCAAGATCTTGGCCTCCTTTGTTGCGATAGGAATATCCTTTTGATTAAGGTAAGCATTTTCACAGAGTCTTCTATATGCTTCCAATTCCAAGCCTCTGGGACACAGCTGTAACCGCTGGCACCAGGCCCTGATGATGTCTCAGTGAAGTAGGTTGACTGATGGCAGTTTAGGGAGTAATGAAGGAATTGGTATCTTCTTCCAAAATCCTACTCTTTTATTGTCTTGTGGCATCTTTTGTGGACGGGAAGCTTCAGCATCTTTCATAGATCTTTGCCGTCTGGTCCCCTTCCCTGAGGTTCTTTGTATACTTGGTTCACCAACAGCCGGCTGTCACTTTTCAGCTTCTACTGACACAGGTTGGAAATTGGCAGTCATGTTTTCCTCCCTTGACTTCTTTGTGGAGCTCCACAGACTCTTATCTTTCATTCCAGCTTCTTCTCCATTGTTCTAACAAAACTGATTTTGATCATTGAACTTTGGTTATGTAAGATGTTAACATTAGGAGCAGCTGGGTGAAAGATCTATAAGAACTCTCTGTAATGGTTTTGTAACTTTTCTCTAAGTCTAAAGTTATTTCAAAATAAAACTCTTTTAGAAAGCCCTCTAGAACCCTACATTTTTGCTGTGTACCACTGATGGTCTGAATTTCACTAATAATTTATTTTAACTGAAATAAATAGCCTGAAGTTCATAAATAACTCACTCTAAATCTTGCACTAACTTTTTGAACCAGTTCTCCTAATATCCTCAATTCCTGATCACATTATGCCTGAGATTCACTTCTATCGTTTGACACTTTATGAATTTTGTCTTCTTTTCTTAAGAATCTTTTACTATCAGGTTATTCTAATACAACCATTTAATACAGCCCCCAGGATCTTTCCCAAGAGGTAGGCCAGGCTTCCTGGGCTTACAACAGGACTGGTCAAGGTTAACCTTCCACCGTGGATGCCCACCACTTTTAAAGCTTGTAGGTGTTCCTTGTGGAAAAGCGAATGTAGTCAGCTTCGCCTCTGACCCTCCTCTCAGAGCCATCACTGTTAGTCTTCTTTCCAAGGTCAGAACTTAGCCTTGGGAGGTTGACCTCTAGTGTCTTTCCCATTGACCTGACCGCTTAATCCCTAAGCCATCCTGAGCAGAAGAGGGGTGAGTTACAAGGGGAACATTCCTCACGGGCATTCGTCTTTCCCAACTCCCAACTGTTTGCCAAGTCTGTTCAAAGGGACCCCTGCTCCAGTTTCCCACTTGATAGAGACTGCTAAGCTACATTCCTAGTGTTTAAAATGATTAGGAGTTGTGACCTTTTCCTCTCACTTTCTGAAGTAACATGTGCAAAGAAAAAATTTAAAAACCCAAATCACCCATAATTCCATCAAGCAACAAACAAGAGATAACAACGGATTTTTAAAAAATAGATTCATGATATATTTTGACATATATTTATTTTCTGGTATTCTGATTCTGAACTCAATAAGAGGTATTTACCAGAAACCTACAACAAACTTCCAACACCATGCAGAAGAGTTTAACATGCCCTATAATGTTGGGAACAACTCAAGGATAGCTGCTATCATTGCTACCACTTAAAATTGTATTGTAAATTTATACCAATGTAAGGAAACAGGAAAAAGAAATAAAATGACTAAATATTGAGAAGGAAAAGTCAAAACTTATTTATAGATAAGTACCAGAAAACGTGAGATGTAACACATTGAGAAACTATTAAAAATCATGAAAAAGTTTCATAAAAACCACATACAGGATCAAAACCAATTGTTTCCCTTTACACTATCAATAGTAAAATAAAAATAGTCTTTAAAAATCCCATTCCCAATAAGCACAAAGAAGTCTATAACATACATGACAATAAACATAACATGACATGTGCAAGACTTACATAAGAAAAACTGCATTAGTGAAGGATATAAAAGAGGACCTGAATAAATAGACATATTGACAGCTCGACATTGTCAAGGCTTAATTACCCTAAAATTAATCAACATGAATTCTGTACAAATTCCATAAAAATCCCAATGGGATTTTTCAAAGAATTTAATAAGCTGTTTCTAACATTTGTCTAAAATTAAATGAGCAAAAATAGTCAAGAAAATTTTGAAAAAGAACAGTAAGAGATTCTTTGTCTTGCCACATATCAGAGATCTATAACAATTTTTAAAACATGGTTTTGGCACATGAATAGATCAAAAGATTGATAGTACAGAATAGAGTCTGGAAAAAGCATAAATATATGTAAATTTAGAACATGATCATGTTGGCATTTCAAATCAATAAGGAAAACATGGTATTGGGATAATTGGCTTTCCGTCACAGAATTAAAAATTTACCTCCCTACCTGAAATCATGTGACAAAATAAGTGATAGATGATGTGAATGCTAAAAAGTTAAATATAGGCGGGAAGAAACTATGAAAGTTAAAGAAGAAAATATAGGTGAATTTTTGTATCATCTTTGGGTGGGAAACATGTTACAGGTAAGGTTCTCCAGAAATCAGGCTCGAAAATGGAGATAAACGTACAAGGAAGCACTTCAGATTCAATAATTCTGTGGGAAGAGAAGGAATCAGGATTGAGTAGAGTTGTGCGGCCATGCAATCATGAAAAGGCCTCAGCCCACCCTGCAGAGAGCTCATAAGCTGCGATGGGCCCAACGTAAAGTGAGGACATTGCCTTTATAGGCCCAAATCATTCAGGCATTGGGTGCAGGCTGACCCGAGATGGGATGTGACCTTGGTTGAGTCTCAGGGTAAATTCTTACAGAAGGCTGATGGCCTGAGTCCTGGAGAGATCCCATTTGTGCAGTGCAGCCCCCACTGGAGCAGCTTCCATTTTTTCCTTTAAGTTTAGGAAACAGCTCCTCCAAGATCTGGGATCGAGTTTCCTTGGGGACAGCTTAGTGGAATGACCTACAGCTTCTACCATTGCATGTGGTCTTGAAGTCATAACTGATACCCAGTGTCTCCTTCTTCTCTTCCGCATTTCAGAGTCCCCTTATCCATCACTAGCACCTCTGCTGGCCCAGATGGCTTGCTTGGTAAGGTGACCCAGACCCTCATCTGAGGGTCTGAGCCTCTGATCACCATGTACTTCTCAGGCCATGGCTACTGTCATTTGTCCTCGAAACTGAGTAAGAGACAGCAAGAGACGCTCAAGTGGAGCATTTTGTAATGCCAGAAAATAAGAGTGTTCATTAACCCCCACCATGATGGGAGTAAGCCAAAGAGACTCAGGGGCCAACTGAAAGAGATACCCAAGGCCAAAGCTGGACACTTTGAGGAAAAAAAAAGGATTATAACCCAGAGTATAAAATAAATATCCATGAGTCCACATTGATACAAATAAATGATTGAATAAATAAATACATTGGAGAAAAGAACAAATCTCCTGTAAAAAAGAATTCCAGGTAATTTATGTAGATGCTCTAAAGGAGGGGGAGCATAATTCCTCACTCCTTACGTATGAGCTGTGAATAGTGACTTCCTTCTGAAAAGTACTGTGTGGAAAGGTAAAAAAAGAGCCACTTCACAGTGGAAAATCTTGACAAACACTGCCTAAGAGAGGTGATCAAGGTCAGCATCAACTGTGGTAAGTCATGTTGGTAGTACATAGGTATGAGTACCTTTGATATGTGATGAAAATGGCACTTTCCCTCTGTGGTCTTCTGCCTCCAAACCACAAAATCCAATCTGATCTTGAGAAAAACATCAGACAAAACCAACTGGGGAGCACTTTCTAAAATACCCAACAAGTACCCCTCAAAATTGTCAAGGCTATCAAAAACAAGGAAAGTCTGAGCAATAGTCACAGCCCAGAGAAGCCTGTGGAGATATGATGACTAAACGTAGTGTGGTATCCTATATGGGATCCTGGGGGAGGAGTGGGGGAAGTAAGTAAAAATTAAGGAAATCTAAATGAAGGATGAATATTAGATAATAATGATAATGTATCAATATTGGATCACTAATTATAACAAATGTACCATACTAGTGTAACATTTTGATTATAGTGGAAACCGAGTGTGGAGTGTATGGTACTATACTTGGTAGTACCTGAAATTTTTCTGTAAAACTAAAGCTATTCTAAAATTAAGAATTTGTTTTTAAATGGCCCAGAAAAGCAAGTTGCAAAAATATGTAATTTCTATTATATACCTGTATGATCAACTAATTTTTTTAAAAGTCAGTGTGTTTGTATTTCTACATACACATATATCACTGCATTGAAAAGGCATTTAGAAATATACACCAAATAAGTGGTTACCTCTGGGGAGAGTTCACTTTTTATTCCATAGCCTTCTGTATTAATTCACTTTTTATTCTATATTCTCTATATTCTATTTTCATCATATTTTTTTTTATTATTTGTGGTTTGAAATGTTTTTCGATGGAAGAAGAACTGACTCTGGGTGGTGAACACACAATGGGATTTATAGATGATGTATTACAGAATTGTACACCTGAAATCTATGTAACTTGACTAACAACTGTCACCCCAATAAACTTCAATAAAAAAAAATGTTTTTCACTTTAGTTTTAAAATACATTTTTTTAAATGATGTAGAATATGTCCTTTAAATGAGTTTTTTCCCTTAGTATTTCTACCACTTTCCATTTGTCTAGTAAGGGCAAGATTTGTTTAGCAAAACTTAGCACTGAAAGGCTTCTCCGAAACTTTGGCATTTGATAATCAAGTAATTATGATCATAGTAACATGAGTTACTAACTTTTCCTAAGATGTATCTTGATTTTTTTAAAAAATGAATAAAGCAGGCAAATACAGAAACATAATTTATTCCTAACTCAACTTTTAAAATAGTTGTACCCAATTTAAATAAAACTGATCTTCCATTATACTCTCTTCCCTATCATTCTCAAAACTGTCCCCAACATCCCAAAAAGGGAATGTTTAGTTATTTTTCAGTGGATGGAACTTTTTTAAAACAGGTATGTGTGTATCTATTAATGTGCTTACTCGTATTTTTTTTTTTAATGCTAGGAGAATCATCTTGTTAAACGTGCTCTTTAGTGCATATTAACCAACCATCAAATAAAAATACACAACAGCCCCAAAGGTGGAAAACAATATATTAATTTATTTCCAAGAAAACAATATGGAACATCACGGAAAACAAAGATAGATTCAGTAGTTACCGGGCATCTCCATGGGCTAGCCAAAACCCACTCGCCCAAACACTACACTCTTCCAATATTAAAGTATTTAAGACATAGGAGGGATGACCAGCAATGGACATGTAAACATCTTCTATTCCAAAGGATTTCCCATTCTACATGCGAAAGATCCAGTGTAAAACATTTCTTCTTCACAGGTGGCGTCATTCAAATAAGTTGAAAAATGGCAATTTTTAGACTCTGCCATGAGCTCTTGGTGTGCCCCCTACCCCTGAGCCCTTTACCACCTGATATAGTTCCATCTTTTTCAGTAGCAGAAAAAAAAAACCCAGCTTTATTTCAGAGTCATTCCCTTTAAATATGATTAACATTCAACAGGCACAATTACATAAAAAAAGAAAAGAATGTGTTCATTAAATGCATCATTAGTTATAGTAACTGTTTTCATTTGAATAAATAAATATTAAGGGACTCAGTAGATCAGAGGAATACAAAAGTAGACTTCACATTTTTCTGAGGTGACAGGACTTTTTCTCAGACCATTCTTAAAACCCAACTTCTCGGGTATGCTAAATATGACTTTATTTCACCTTCTCTAATATTACACCTCAGGAAATGAACTGAGACCAGTAGGAGAATGCCAATTGTCAGACAGAGAGCTTGTTTCCTAATGCTTAGTAACAGCCTCTCTAGCCTCACTTACTTCATTTGCAAAATGGGGATAATAATGAGGGTCATGAGTACTGTGAAGTTTGAATGTAGTGAGCTAGCAGAATGCCTAGAACACAACAGGCTTTAGCTTCTGTCTCCTCCTTCCCTTCTCTCTCTAGGATAATCTCTGATTTTAACCTCAACTTGTAATTACTGAGATCCCTGGTCCGATATCACAATCTACAATCCTGCATGTAAATGTATTAAAGTATAACCAATCTCTAAGGTTCTCTAGAGCAGCCTTTCCAATGATAACATCATTACCAAGATTTTTAGAGTACAAAAATCTGTCTTACTTTTCATGCTTTTCTCAGCACGTGTCTCATGTGTAACAAATACTCAAGAAATATTTATTGACGCATACCGAATAAATTGGATGAGTGAACGGACAAAGGGTAAGGACAGAGATGCTCAGCCACAATTGAAAGCTCTTAAAAATCTAGGCATTCTCATCAGCACCAAGCATTATCAAGCCACTCGAGAGCATTATGGAGTTGTGAAAAGCCTCACATGGTAGAATTTGGTCTCCATTTTGCAAGCAAGATAACTGGTTGAGATGGAGGGTGGTGACAGAAGTGGAAAGTGATCCATTCTGAGGTGTTAGAGACTTGAGACTAGATCCATGCAATACCACCTCTTCGAGGAATACCTTCCTTCTGAGAGAACTTTTCAGTGTTCTCAATGAAAAATGATGGAAGAGGGATCAGAGCACATCAGACATAATCGAGAAACATTGTTTCCCCGGGGTCCTTTTTACCGAAGCAGCAGGCAGTGACTGCTGTCTTAAAGCACATCCTGTGTATTCTATACAGATTTCAGACGAATAAACTGAAAAGGTTAGTGTTGAAACTCAGGAACAAGATCTAGTTCTCAGTTCTAGTAGCTCAAGTTTTAAAGGAGACTGATGAGTTACCCAGAAAGCTGCTTGCATGTCTGTGAGGTTGAGCCAAGAAGAGTGGTGTCCATGAATATATGGCTATAGATCTGTTATAGGAGATTCCCTCTTCAAAGAAACCCAGTTCTTCTTTTCCTAAATCACATTATCTATAATTCTCCTTTTCATTTGAACATTTATATATGATGAGTATCTAGCACAAAGATCTGGCGACAGTTAGACTTAAACCATTGATCCGAACAACACACTGACAGAGGTGAGCATCAGGAAATGGCCAGAGTGGCCAAAGTGCTAGGATTGCTCTGTGCAGCCTCCTGGTAATGTACTTCACAGTGTCCAGTGGATTTTTTAACATACAATAGTGTAGCCAGGTCCTGAAGTCATCACCTCAGTCCTGAAGCCGTTATCCAGGGCAAAGTTCTGTCATAAAGAAAGGCTCTTCTTCCCAGCTGCGATATTCCTTCAGTCATGAGTTGCGGTGGATCAAAAATACCAACTGGGCTGTATTGCAGTTTCACTCTGATTTAGGGTCCTTTCTCGGAGTCTCAGTTCTAGGCATTCCACAGTAAGGGGGTACGTAGCAAGCTCAAATTTGTTAGCAAAAAGGCTTTGCGAATTAATCAACCACTTTAAATCTCCGTTTCCATAGATACAAATGCCATGTACGTAGTGGCCTGCAAAGGTGAGAACAAGAAATAGTCAAAACATGCTTGTTTTCAAAAGTCAGGGGTAGTGAACTTGCACAGTGGTAGTTATTGCCTGACTACTGAGTAGCCAAACTCTGCCAAGTGCTACGGGATTCTAACGAAATACGATGGTGTAGGCCTACCCCACAAGGGAGTGCAACTGTTTACAAGAAGACAAAGCATACAAATATGTATTTGAAGAAAATGAGAGTTAAATAATACAAAGCAAGAACACACTAGGCACCACGAGACAATTCATGTAACATCAAATGAGAGTTACGGATGAGAAGTTCTAGAAGTGGACAGGTGGGAGAGGTCTTTATGGGTTACACTGGTCCGTCGTCTCCCCTGAGCTCTGGCCTAGGTATCCAAGTGCCTAGTTTATATGTCTGCTGAGATGAGTAATAAACCCAACCAATATAACATGTCAGCACTTAACTCCTTAATCTTCTCAAAGGCTTCCCCATCGGAATCCATGGCAATTCGATTCCTCAGTGCCCTGCGCACTACTGCCCTGTCTCTCACACTGCACATCCAATCTGTCAGCAATTCTGTCTGCTCACCCTTCAAACTATTCATAGAATTTGACTACTTTCCACCACCTCCACGACTACCATCCTGGTCCAAGCCATCTCCATCTTCCTGTCTGAGTTGTTGCAACAATAACTGGTTTCCACTGCCTTCACCTTTGCCTGTTAGCATATTCGCAGCACAACAGCCAGAGTAATTGTTTTAAAGGTAAGCAGAACATGTCTCCTTTGCTCAAAACCCTCTAATGGCCTCTCATCTCATGTGGAGTAAAAGCCAGAATCCTAGCAATAGCATTCAGGACTCCTCAGAGTTTGGCCTCTTATAACCTGAACTTACCTCCTGCCACTTGCTCATTCACTCATAATCCTTAAGAACCCTTGCTCATTCATTTCGGCCACTGTCCTCCGTGCTGGTCCTAAGCACACCTGCATGCTCTACCTGAGATTCTGTGTTTGCTCTTCCTCCCCTGTACCTCTGCCTTCTCAAGGCTCCCTCTTGGACCACCCCACATCTCTGCTTCAAGGCCATCTTCTCAATGAGGCCATCTTTGACCTCCTTTCCTGATTCATTTTTCTTTTGGCATTTATTACCAACTGACTATATATAGACAGAGGGTGCCAAATATATATATATATATTTAAGAAAGGAAAAAACTGTATTAAAATTGTAATACTCAATATATACCGATAACAAAAGATGAATACAAGTCACACTTGACTTCTGCCATTATAAAAGGTTCTCAAAGTGGTTACCATCAGGGTAATATTAATACAGTTTCTTCCTTCCTTAAAATGTGTATACATTTTTTTGGCACACTCTGTGTATATATCATGAAGGAAAATAATATTCTGCCTTTCTTTCCAGACAACTGTTTATTGTTTTTCTTCCCAGATTAGAATATAAACTCCAGAAGAGCTGGATTTTGAGACCATATTGTTCATGTCTGTGTCCTTGCACCTGGAAGCATGCCTGGTAAATATTAAGTGTTAAATGAATAATTGTTGAATAAAAGGATGGAGAAAGATGAGTAGAGAGTTAGTGAATGGGTAAAGTTAGCAAGCATCAGGTAAAATGCTGCTGGAAAAACTGTAGAGATGGGAATTTTCTGCTAGAATAGGGAGTTTTAGGGGGAAGAAGTTAGAAACAAGAATGGTAAGAAGTTGTAACTCTTTCTCAGAGGTTGCTTGGCATATAGTAGAATTACTATGGATGACTGGCTTAAAATTTATCCTATGATTAGAGTCTTTGAAGATTTTTTAATAGAAGAATCAAATGATAAAATTGATTTCAGCAAAATTAATTTTGCAGAACTTTGCAGGGTACATTAGAAATCAATAAGGAGACTACAGTAAAAACCTAATGTAAACCAAAGAGCTTGTTCAGTTAATGGATGCCATGAGTGGGAAGGGAAGAATATTAGAGACAATACGAAATGACTGACAGAATTTGATGATTAATTTAACATGACTGAGAGGAAGTACAATAGAAGTGAAATCACTGTGGGGGAAAGCCAGATTTATGGGAAGTTAAAGAATAACTGGGTGAGAAGTTTAAGAATAACTGGGTGATGAAAAGAACTGAACACGCAGGCGGCATGCCCACGCTTAAGAAAATGGAAATGAACAGGAGAGAACATTTCGGTCTGGATCAAGCAGATGGTGCGTGGACAACGTGGTCTCCAGGTCAGAGGTAATTTACATGATTGCAGAGAGAAGGAAAAGAACCAGCAGAGGGGAAGACACTGAGAATGTAAATGCAAGGAGCAAGGGGACCATGGGAGAGACCCACACATAACTGAGACCACAGGTGGTGACCTCGGTTGTGAGGATGGGTAACTTTTCCCTTGAAACAGGAAGGAACAATGAGAGAATGTGTCCAAAATATTCTAAGGTGGAGGAATGGGATGACATGAAAAAGGAATTGGTAAGGGGATTTTGATCAAATGTCTTGAAAGTTCTTGCTAGAGTTGAAATTATCATCTTTTGAGAGTAGAAAGGCTGTTTTAGCATAAGATTGAGAGCTTAAACATGAGCAGGAAAGCTGAAAAGGTGTATACTGGGAAGGGCACCAGGAAAATAATGAGGTGAATAATACGTAGGTGGCCGGGAGCATCCAGCTGAAGTTAGGTGGCAGGTCCCTACAGCAGGTGGGTTTAGGACAGTTTTGTAATGACTCTCCAGCAATGTTCTGCTTAGGGAAACACAAATGGCAGAAAGCAGATGGTGGTAATGATTAAGCATAGGAATCAGCCTTGTAGGGTCAGATGGCAAGGGAACCTAAAATGTTAGCATGAAATGGCTGATAGGGTACACAGGCTGGACAAGGACGCCTCGGAAGGAAACTAGTAAAAGGCAGAAGCTGCAAAAGTTAAACCTCTGGAAGCCCCAATTTTAAAAAATCAAACACATTAAAAAACAACAACATATTTTAGGTGGGGGGACATGGCAGCGAACAATTTGGTCAAAAATCCTAGCCCTCTCGGTGCTTCTCTCCTGTTCTCGGGAGACAGTAAATAAATATAGTATATAAAATGATAAAGGAAATTAGTAGTGTGACAAAGAGATTGTAATCAGAGATGGGAGCTCTAAGTTCAAGACCATAGAGCTAGAATGGTGCTCAGTGATTCTAAGTGCTAAGAGGGCTTAGAAAGCAGGTACACTCACATGGGGGAAAGGTGCAGATTGTATGACTGACTTGCAGGTTTGGAGTGCAATGTTCTGCTCCTCTGGATTATGTGTTTTTCTTTTCCCTCTATAGTGGTTGGAGCGGGGGTACAAACAATTTTTATGCTCTGAACCTGGTAAGGCTTTCTGATGTTCATTGGCATAACAGGTACCAAGAGAAGAAAAATGCCACATTTGTCTGAGAGGGGCTTGGGCTCCCCCAAGTTTTTTACCCAATGTAGGTTCCTGGCAAGGGGCTACTGTCATGGGCCACACCTGTCATGTGATCAGTAAAGGTTCCTACAAAAAGGCAGACCTGACTAGCCTATACCTTCTCTACTGGGATAGGGCCTGGATGGAGGTGATCACAAGGAAGCAAAGGTAAGGCTCTACTTGGGATGGTGGGTGGGGGGGCTGCTGCACGGTGGAATGGGACCTTCTGTGGTGAAGGAGGAGGGCTAGAGCTGCAAAGGAATGATGTCGCATGGGTCCCTTTTGTGGACGTCGCTGCTGAAGAGGTGCTGGAGAAACAGATCAAAGGAGAGGGGCAGGTGACAGGGGTTATGGAACGATGTGGAGAAGATGACATATCCCCAATATTGGGACCCTGACTGATGGTGATGGTCTGTTTTCTAAAGAAGACCCAGGAGGTCAAAGAGGAAAGCAACCTCTTCTTCACCGTCCTCCTTCCAGGAGGAGGGCAGGCCATGATAAGAATGCAGGCAGGTACCATGAGCTGTCCCTTGGAGAAAATGTGGGCTGACTAAGGTAAAATAGGAATAAGCTTCAGAATAGATTGAAATTTCTGTACAGTGACGTGAGGATGTTGCCGTCCACAGTGGTAGGGGACTGTCAAGAGGAAGACATGAGAAGGAGAGTGAGCGTCATGGAGAGCTGTAGAGAAGCAGCAATTTGGAGGTTTTCATCTGAAACACTAAGTGTAGACAAGATAGACCAATGAGTGAAGCCGTAGATTGAGTAGAAGAGTGGAGTGAAGAAGCTAAAGCCTTGTTATCACAGGGGAAAAGGTCAAACTCCCATATTCACTCACTCCTTCATTCACTTAATCACTCACTCACTGAATAAATATTAATTGTGTGCTATTATAGGCTGAATTGTGTCCCCCCCAAATTCACATGTTGAAGTCCTAACCCCCAGTACCTCAAACTGTTACTATATTTGAAAGAGAGCCTTTACAGAGGTAATTAAGTTAAAATGGGGTCATTAGGGTGGGCTCTAATCCAATATGACTGGTGTCCTTATAAGAAGAGATTAGGACACAGATGCCCAGAGGGAAGACCATGTGAGGACACAGGGAGAAGACAGCCATCTACAGGCCAAGGAGACAGGTCTCAGAAGAAGTCAAACCTGCTGATACCTTGACTTTGGATTTCCAGCCTCCAGGAAAGTGAGGAAATAAATTTCCTTTATGTAAGCCACCCGGTCTGTGGGACTGTGTCTGCTATGTTAGCCTTAGCAAACAAACACACCTGCCCACTATGAACCAGGCAATAGTTTGAATAAAATGTATACCAGAACTGACAAAACAAACAAATTAAAAAAAAGAAAACCTTCTTCATAAGGTTCTATAGAAATGAAACTCCTTAGGGTTTCTAGTTTTTGTTCACTGGAAAAGAAATCTCTCTTGTTAGCGTGACCTGCCATCATGCCAGAAGTGCAGCAAACACCTCCAAACCGGAAGCCAGTCTGTGGAGGGAGCAGAGGCTGACATGAAGGATGGGGGTCCAGCTTGCTCTGTGGTGAGAACATGACATCCCCTGACCACTTTCCCCTCCACTCCCAAAAAGAACAGAAAGAAGACACAGTAAGAAAGCAGAAACTAGCAAGAAGAAAGTACCTTTATAATTTGAACCTACCTCTACATTTTCCTAGGCTTTTATGAGCTGGAGAATGCCTACGAGATGCTTAAATTTACTTCTCAAGGACTGTACCTTAAAGCCTCTTAACTACTCTATTGAATAACTCACAGATCAATCTAAATATACCAGCACTTCTCTCCGTGAAAATCCTATATTCCACAACTACCTTCATGCCAACACCAACAAGCAGTATGGTCTCAAAATGTAAAATGAATGCCTCACCATGGCAGCCTCCGTGTTTATCTTCCATGTCAATCCACTTTATAGCTCTGAGGTTACCAGTCCATGATGCATTTGGCATGGCGCCAGGAACACCTGCAATGTTGACCAAGAACAAAAGCAGAAATGAGAACCAAGAGAAAATGGTACCAATTTTATCAATTAACCCTCCAAATTATGCTTATTTTCTTCCAGTATATTATCTTTCACATCAGATTTTTCATCATTGATACAAGACCACAAAGGCTTATGGTTTGAATAGTTGGTGGTTATGAGCCTTACCTTGCCACTAAAAAGAATTGGTTGATTTTTTCATAGTGTGTGACTAAGCCTGAAAAGTAGAGCTTAAGACATACCATAGTGTAAAACCATAATGCAGAAGAGAAAGCTGGGGACTTCTGGTCTCTCAACAGCCTTTAATTAAATTTACTTTCACTCTTAACATTAAATATTTTTAGCTCTTTCCAGATGACATCTGTCTTAAAGTGAAAGCTCAGGAAACAGGCTACTCTGGGTTCTTAGTGCTAATAAGTTGAGCGTGATTCCAGGATCGCTCTTATATGAAGTTGCAATATTAGGTATACAGAGGAAAACATCTTATTCACTACATATAGAACTCATAAACAAATCCTTTAACACACTGTACTTTTTGTTAAAATACTTCTTGAGCATTTGGTATTCACAAGCACTGTGCTAGGAACTGGGGACAGAGAGAGAAACCAGACATGCTTCCTGATCACCGGATGAAGATGAATTGTCTACTCCAAGCAGTAGGTTTTTTGTTTTTTTTTAAAGATTTTATTGGGGAAGGGGAACGGGACTTTATTGGGGAACAGTGCGTACTTCCAGGACATTTTTCCAAGTCAAGTTGTTGTCCTTTCTATCTTAGTTGTGGAGGGTGCTGTTCAGCTTCAAGTTGTCCTTTCAGTCTTAGTTGTGGAGGGCGCAGCTCAGCTCCAGGTCCAGTTGCCGTTTTCTAGTTGCAGGGGGCACAGCCCACCATCCCTTGCGGGAGTCAAACCGGCAACCTTGTGGTTGAGAGGATGCGCTCCAACCAACTGAGCCATCCGGGAGCTCAGTGGCAGCTCAGCTCAAGGTGCCGTGTTCAATCTTAGTTGCAGGGGGCGGAGCCCACCATCCCTTGTGGGACTCGAGGAATTGAACTGGCAACCTTGTGGTTGAGAGCCCACTGGCCCATGTGGGAATCGAACCGGCAGCCTTCAGAGTTAGGAGCATGGAGCTCTAACCGCCTGAGCCACCGGGCCAGCCCCAGCAGTAGGTTTTGAGCTTTGAATTTTTCCTAGAAAGATTGGTGTACACTAATCCACTCATCTTCTCTATTTCTTTCGGTTTTTCTTTGACCAAATGCTGCTGCTGATCCATTATCTAATTTGTATATTATCTAATTCACCTTTGAAATGTAAAGAATTAAGGGAGGGGAATTTTAGGTTGTCATCTTGCTAAGCCAAGGTTTCTCTAACGTGACATTATTATTTGTTGTAGGTTCTGTCCTGTGCATTGTATCACGTTTAGCATCACCCCTGGCCCCCACCCACTATATGACAGTGGTACGTACCCTCCATTTGTGATAATCAAAAAAGCTTCAGACATTGCCAAATACAGTGGTAGGCGGAATAATGGCCCCTCTCCTTCCCAACATACTCAAAGAAGTTTGTATCCTAATCCCTGGAACCAGAGAATAAGCTATGTTTTACATGGAAAAGGGGAGTTAAAGTTGCTAATCAACTGACAGTAAAATAGGGAAATAGAGCGAGTGTCCTGACTTATCCAGGTGGGCCCAATGTAATCACAAAGGACTTTAACAGTGAAAGAGGGAGGCAGAAGTGTCCACTGGAGTGGTGGTGAAGTGAGAAGGACTCAACTCATCTTTTCCGTTTAAAGATGGAGGAAGGGGTTAAGGAATGCAAGTGGCCTCTAGGAGCTGGAAAAGGCAAGGAAATAGATCCTGCCCAGACCCTATGGAAAGAACCTTAGCCCCGCCAAAGTGTTGATTTTAGCCTGGTGAGACCCATGTCAAACTTCTGGCCTTCAGAAGTGTAAGACAATACATTTATGTTCATTAAGCTGCTAAATTTGTTGTAAATTGTTATGGTGGCAAGTAGAAAACTAAATACACACTGATGAGAAAAGATTACCCAAGAAGATGGATATTTTTTAATAAGAAAAAAATTGGACAAGACTAATACTTTTAAAGACGTTTAATTGGATTAAGCACATAAAAAATTTCCCTCTTTAAAAACATTAATAAAAACATGTGCATTTTTCAAAACAAAAAGCTCTGTTCTTTTGCCCTGATGTCACACGATAATGATACAATGATCTAAATCAAGAATTGTACCAAGGTTTCCCAACTAAAATTAAATTTTGCACAGCTTTCCTATAAATAGCATGAGTCTTTACCCCCTAAGGACTCTGTATAAGGCAAGATTCTTCTTTTCTTGCTGCCAAACTCGAAAACTTCGCTTACAAATGTTGGATATTCAAGAAAAACACTATTTATTAAGCAATATTTCTTGCTATTGCTTTAATTTGCATTTAACTGCTTTAAATTTTATTTTAGTGCTTGTCTATCCAAAAAGAAGCTTCTTTATTTTGTTCTCAGCACACATTTTAAAAGAATTTAGAATGAAAGTTGCCTGGTTAAGTTGGAGGGTGGGGAGAGGGCAATCTGGGAAGCAAAGAGATGATCTGGTATATTTACTCATGTCAGCAAGATTAGATTAATATTTTGATTAAATAACTACAGCAGAAAAGGGTGAATAAAATATTGCCATGGTGACAAGTTCCTTATCCACCTTTAAATGATTATATGTTTAAAAGGACAAGATGTTTTTCTTCCTCTTTCATTCTCATTAACATTGATCATCACAAACTGATTCTTACTCAGAATCACATCCCATTATTCCAGAGATAAGATCATGACATTTATAATTACTGCTGTCTTTAAAATAAACACATGACACCTATGAACTTCCTGCTAATAAAATTTCAAACATCAACTCCTATGATTTCTGTGATGACAAATCTCAAATATATCTGTTCAACTAGTATTCATGAATCTGCATTAAAAAATGACATTTTAAAAAGCAGAAGCAGGGAGAAGGACAAACACTGACAAAGTTCATTTCTACTTTGTCTCTTTTTGAAAAGAATTCTGAGGCACTGAAATATCTGGCAGAAATGGACAAAAAGCCTTGCTTTTCAAGTGTGGTTCTTGGACTGGGAGCAATCACCTGGGAGCTTGTTAGACATGCAGAATCTCAGGCCCCTCCGGCACCAAAATCAGCATCTTCACACGCCCCCAGAGGATTCCTAGGCAAGATCAAGTCTGAGATGCTCTGGGCTATCATCAACACTGTGAAGAAGACACAGCTTCTTTTTCTCTTCTCCTTTAAGTCCTTTCCTCAGCCTTCATCAAGTTTCCGACTTAGACTCACTCACTCTCCTATTCTCCCTCAAATTCTGCTCTTATGAAGAAATCTGTAAATGCCTTTACATCCTTTGGTTAATGTAACAAACTTGTCCCAACTGTGGGAATATATTTGCATTTTAGTAGATCTCTCAAATCACCTCCTTGAAGACAATCAGCTCACCTGTTGTCGGGAGGAACTTGAGCAGAGGGCCCGTCCTCATGGGGCGCTTAGCATCACAGCCCACAAGAATGAATGAATGAATGTGGTATCCATCCTAGCCTTTAGTGCTGGTGGTGAGGGCTACTTAGCTCCTGTGTGGATCAGACAGGCCTGCTGCTGCCTTGGCTTCCCAATAGGCCACACTAATTTAAGGTGTACTAATGTTCTACTTCTCAGTATCAAAATGTGTTTCTTTTACCCTTTTAGCAAGGGCCAACCTATATCAGGATACCCTACGGCAATAGCCTAGGTGGCCATCAGTCATCTTATCCTCCACATCTGTCCTGCCTGGTACAACCAGCTTAGGGAGGAGATAAACCACTCAAGATTTCTGGTGACCGCTCAATTAGAATACTGTGTAGGCATCACTTGGTTATTATTTTGAAGAGATAACGACAAGCAAAAGATCGAATAGCCTATATGTATAGTGTGCCCACTGTTCAGTAAGTAAGTGAATTTGGCTTGGGTTAATGTACATGGAGACCCCACCGCTACTGATTCCATCATTTTTGCCAACGTTCGGTTGCTGCTACTCCATAAAAGCATCTACTAAGCCCAACTCTGTTTCCTCTTTTTCTCCCAGAGATTGACTTCCAGCGAACCCTCTGATGGAATAGACACTGGCCAAAGAATTGGGGCACTTAGTTCTCATCCCAGCTTTGTCATTACCCAGCTGTGTATCCTAGTGCATTATTTAACATCTCTCAGACTCACCTTTCTAATGAAGTAGGCAGATTAGGTCAGTGGTTTTTCAACCTTTTAGACTGCAATCCACAGAAAAACAATTCTACCCCATCAGACACAAAGACACACATACACACACACACAAATGCTAACAAAAGTTTCACAAAATAACTCTTAGGCTTATTACATGTAACGCACTTGCTTATTTTATGTTACTTTCTGGTCTAGTCTCATGTTAAAAATTCTAGTCAAAACCTACTGAAATGATTTCTGGATCCACTAATGGGATACAACTACTATTATAAAAATACTGGACTAGATGATTGTACTATTGTTGTTGTTGTTATGGTTGTTATTGATTGTCAGGATGCTACGAGTATAGTTATAGGGTATATGGGTAAAAGTCTTCCCTCAGTTCACAGGGATCCAAGGAAGGGTCTGTTTTTCATTCTTTCTAGGATGGGGCAAGAAGAAGACACCAATATTATCAAAGAAAACATTTTTAACTATAAAATCCAATTCTCTCATTTGCTCTTCATAGGCTTATTTAAACAAAAGGTTTGAGATAAAGTTTACAGAGTAACCAGGAATGTTTTTCTTGGGGCTCAGCCTTTATTAGTCAAATAACTGCATTTGTTGAATAAATGAATGTGATTCTTTGAAATACAAGCTTTATTTATACTAACTTGATTTTCTTCTTATTTTTCTTACACAGTGTGGCCCTCATTTGGGGAGACCTATATCCGGTAACAAATTCTGACAATTGCTTATTATTTAAGCTCAGATATATACTTTTAAACTTATTAAATAAATAAGGAATTTTGTTTTTAAATGTCAAAAGTCAACGCTGATGTCTGTGTATTGAAAAGGATTTTCTCACAATTCTTCATGGTGGTGCTGTCAATTGGTACAACTCTGGAAAATCAATTTGGAAACATGTAGGAAAAGCCACCATAATTGCCAATTCCCTTTGGCCCTTTCAACCAATAGTTTCAAAATAAGCTAAGAAAATAATTTTTAACATGTGAAAATCTGTATATGATGTGCATTGTGACATTATTTATACATAATCACTAAATGCACAGGCTTTGAAGTCAGATAGTCAGCATTTCAAATCTCTGCCTTGGCTATTACTGGCTGTGTGACCTTGAACAGTTACATAATCTCTGAGACATAATGTACTAGCCTTCAAAACCTCACAGGATTTTGTTAGTGTGAAATAAGATAACGTATGCATTGTGCTTAGCACAGAGCTTGGCATACATAACTGCTCAGTAAATGGCTGAAAACAATCCCTCTATTAAAATCCTGGGGACATGGAGCTGTAGAAGACACTGGTTTTTTTACTATAATCTAAAGCACGTTTCTCAACCTTGACACTGTGACATCTGGATGGATGGATAATTCTTTGCTGTGGGGTCGCTCTGTGTAGTGTAGGACGTTTATCAGGATCACTGGTCTTTACCCACTAGATGTCAGTAGCCCTTCCACCCTCCATTCCCTCCAACCCAGTTGTGACAATCAAAAATGTTTCCAGATTTTGTTAAATGTCCGCGGGGGACAAAAATCACCTTGTTGCGAACATGAAATCTTACATTATTAATAAAACCATGTACAAATTTCTGTATATGGAACGAAAAATGTTTTAAGTTTATAAAGCTTTTTTTAATGTCATTGTGTTGCTTTTATATTTTTAAAGTTTATTTACATACATCTGAGTCATACTTGCTTCACTGATTTAGCAATTGTGCTTGTGAATATTCTAAGAACAATTCACATTGTTCATTGCTGACTACCTTTGACAATTAAAACAATGGAAAATTACCTTATAACCAGGAAATGCAGTGTTAAGTAACTTGCAGCCTCTTTGTCTCATTGTTAACTGGGGTCACTTTTAGAAATAAAAAGATACCTTATTGTTTTCACCTACCTGTGGTGCATTAATCACTTAGGATTTTTAACAAATGAAACATGCTAAAAGAGACTGTGTTTTGTTAGGTGTGGATTTTTTTTGGAGTTCTGCAGTCCCTGAGATGGTCAATGGCATAACATCCTTAAAATGATATCTCTTCATGCCCCTCTGATAACTGCCAACAAATTCACTTTTCCTTGGTTGTAAAACGAAAAGATGGAGTGAGGAAAGAAAGAATGGGTTTTAGACTCAAGGGGAGTTTAGACATTTTCATGTGTTTTAATATTTTAATATGTTCCCCTCACTGTCAAGCTGTGTAAACTAGAGCCTAGGAAATTTAAGTGAATTGCTCAGGAGTGCGGACATGCTAAATAACTGGCTGATTTTGTTTCCAAATAATTTACTCACTTATTCAAATGGTTTCCCCCATGTTCTAGAGGAGATGCTGGGGTTAAAGTCGTGAATGAGATGTCCTTGGAGCTTTCAGCCTAGTGTATGCAGAAGGGTTTATATTTATCAATATTTTTACTAGCAGCCTGGACACCTCTACTCAAGAATCTTTCCTGGACAGTCTTCCAGTGAAGAACAGGAAAGGTTAGTGGAAGCATTTAGAAAAGAGGGCAGTTCTTATCCTAGAGTAGTTCAGATTCTATTACAATCCTCACCTTGATTCATTGGCCCTCTGCTTGCATTTCTCTGGCCGCTTATCAGTTTTAGCTCTTGGTCAAATACCCCTTAAATTATGGCAAATTTTTCTGAGGCAATGAAGGTCTTCAATTTCACTACTTCCAGACTTGTGGTCTCACAAATTTCCCTTCTTTCCTCCACTAAACCATGACATTCTTTACAATTCTTCACCTTCGTGATTAACCCAAATCTGCTAATTAGTCCCTTCTGTTGAATTTTTGTGCAGTACAGGAGCCCCCACCTCATTTCCAATCTACTGGCACTTCTCCAAGCATACCCTGACTTTTTTATTTTAAAACAATTATATAGCTATTTTTTAAAAATCTACTTTTTAAACTTCAATCTAAAGCGATGAGCATAGAAATCCAATTCCTGAGCGCCATTCCAGGCTGAATCAGAAACTCTGGGCATAAGACCCAGCAGTCTTTATTTCAACAATCCCTTTATTTTAACAAGGCTTTAGAAAAGCCTTCATTGAAAGGTATATGGGTAGAATTTGAGGTGGATCTTAAGTGATGGGTGGCACGTGATTAGCTAAGAGTGTTGCCCAGAAGCCTCACTGTACTGACTATGTGCGGCAGAAATGGTTTTCGGATATGAGAGGGGCGCCCTGGCTTTGACCCAGCCAGTGGGCTGCACCAAAATTATGCTGACAGAGAATGAAAAGAATAAAAATAGCCAACCTTTAAGAACTATTTTCCTTCTAAAAAGTGTTGCTTCTAGTAGTACAATGCAAGTTTCTGAACTCCAGCTCTCTCTCAGAGAACACAGAATTTGTCTTTCAGCATCTTCTCTCTGTACATTCTTTGAAAGAGTTTGATCTGTGTGAGTACATGTTGCACTTTCTGTTTTTAATGTGTCAAAGCAAAGTAAGTTTCTTTCATGTGATTTGCTTGTCTTTAGTGCAAAATTATGCTAATTCAATGTAGAAAAGAAAGAAATATTAAAATGAGCAACTGGGTTATATTTATATGCACTCTTCTGTGTTATTATCTCTCACTGCCCCCGCCCACTAATTCTGTTTCGGGTGTCCTCTACTTGGCATCACACATCTCAAGCAGCCAGAAAATGGCCATTAGTGTCCCTTTGTAAGTTTTCTTAAGTTCCCCTGTTTTCCTGAGAGTGTGAAGTTTCCAGCCTGCCCAGTACACTGGCAACACCACCAGATGGCTCTTTCTATAATCAGAGTTAAAACCCTGTTCCTCTTCTATGTGGGATTACTTTGTATCGTCCACCCTGTGTCTGTTTCCTCAAGCCACTTTGGACGCCCACCAACCACTCACCCTCTGACATGTGAAAGCAAATCAGACTTGTATCATCCCAGACCTCTCCTGCTGGTGCCCATTCCGCCTCTTACTAGAATTCTGACTCCTCACCCCATTTCTCATTTTACATTGCAGCTTCTGCTCCCTCAGGACCCAGCTTAACATTTATTTCCTCCCTCAAAAGCTGCTATAGATCACATTCCAGACAGGAAGATAACAAAATGCTGACCACACACATAAGGATGTTTTGCAATCTTGTCCCCAGACTACAGACAGCTCATAAACCACATCTGATTGGTAGGCCTATTTGGCTTTACCCCCGTGGAAGGGAGTCACTGAAGAAAATGGATTTCCCATGAAAGTCTGGATTGCCAGGGTCCCTCGACAACAATTCACTGGGGCTCTAGGCAGCCAGGGGCTCTCTTCTGCCGCCCTGGTTCCCACCAGGCTTCACTCACTCCTACTGTCTGCCTAACCTGGTTGATGTGTACTTTGCAACACTGGGTTTCCAGGTCTCATCTTTCATCACTGTCTATACACACCCAGGTGTTCTGTCAACCTTTTGGGAATTCCTGAATTGGTCTTCTATTTTCACCTATCTAGTTCCCCATATCTTGGCTTATGCAAATATATGCTATAAGAAAGTAAGTTCAAAATAAATTCTGGAGATATAATGTACAGCATGGTGACTATAGTTAATAATACTGTATCTAATAATAATAATGATATTTGAAAGTTGCTAAAAGAGTAAATCTTAAAAGTTCCCATCACAAGAAAAAGAAATTTGTAACCATATGTGGTGATGGACGTTAACTAGACTTATTGTCGCGATTGTTTTGCCGTATATACAAATCATTATGTTGTACATCTGAAACTAATAACATTATATGTCTATAACTCAATTTAGAAAAAGAAAACAAGCTCAATCTTGTTAAGAATTAAGTTACCAAAGTTTAAATCCTAAAATAGCCTCTCCTCTTTAAAAAAAAGTTTTAAAATAGACTTTATTATTTTTTGTTTAGAGCTGTTATAGGTTCACAGCAAAATTGAGCAGAAGATACAGAGATTTCCCATAGAGCCCCTGCCCCTTTCCTCTTTTCATGCTTATCAAGCTGGCAAAGGTTTAGAAAATGGGGGGAGGGTATAGGGAAATGCATGTCCCAGGCCTGCCAGCGAGAGTGTAAACAGGTGCAGTTTTGGAAAAGCATTATGACACTCTGTATCAAAACCCTTAAATATGTGCATATGCGGGCGGGGCAGCGGTTAGTTCAGTTGGTTAGAGCGCGGTGCTCTAAACAACAAGGTTGCCGGTTCGATCCCCACATGGGCCACTGTGAGCTGCACCCTCCACAACTAGATTGAAACAACTACTTGACTTGGAGTTCAAGGGTCCTGGGAAAACACACTTAAAATAAATAAAAGTTTAAAAAAATATACGTATATCTATGTGTGTGTGTGTGCACGCATGCATCCTTTGACTCAGCAATTCAGGGTATTGGAATTTGTCCTAAGAAAGTTATTTGTAAATTATTATATGAGAGGCAGTGTAATACAGCAGTTAAGAGAGACTCTGATACTAAACTCTGGTCCTCAGTTTCCCTGTCTGTAAATGAGGGTAAAAACAGTGCCCCATTGAGTTGTTGTGGAGTGCACAATATACTTAAAATGCCCTGAATGGCGCTGGGTACATAGTAGGTTGCTGTAAAAGTATGTCATTATTAATTAGCAATTTTATTCATAAAACAATTGATTATTATTACTGGTAAGACCTTGTAAACGCCCATAACTTGAGGCTTTGCTAAATAAATTATAGTGCATTCAAATGATGGTGTGCTACAGAGTTATTAGAAATTACAGTGAAGAATTCTTCATGACATGTAAAAACCATGACATACCTGTTACATGGGGGTAGTCAATTATAAAAACAGTAAAAGCATGTAAAAATATATGCTTTTATATGAAAACAAAGATTGAAAGAAATATACTAACATATTATCTCTGAGTATTGAGTTTATTGATGATTTTTATTTTAATCTGTCATTTTATGTGTTTTTCTCATTTTTTAAATGTTACTTTTATGACAATTGGGGGTAGGTAGCTATTTTAAAAATTACTTAACGACTGTTAAATTTCTTTTAAAATGAAAGTTAAATGTGCATTCCTAAACTTAACTAGAAAAATGTTTTTTTAAAGATCCTAGTAAATATTTTGCTTTATTAAATGTTTTCATTAAAGAATATATTTTGATTTGTTGTGATAGACTGCAAAAAATGCTCATGGATGCATCCCACCGCTATATGCATGCCTTCATTCAATATGACTGCAGCTTTTTCATCAAGGGACAGAGAATATTTCTCTACACCTTGAATGGGGCTTTGGCCATGTGACTTGCTTTGGCCAATGGGACATTAGCAAATGTGACCGAGCAGAGACTTAAATACTATTCATCGACTAGGATTTTACCCTCCCCTGGGGCTGCCAACTGAAGCAGCCTTGGCAAGCCCACTAGGGAATGAGGGACCACATGCCTGGGTCCAGCAAGTGATGCCATCAAGTTCATCCAGCCTTCATGGAGCTGGCGCTGGTAGAACTCAGAATCAGGAAAAACTTTCTTCAAGTCACTGAGTTTTGTAAGTTCTTTTCCTCCCAGCAAAACCTGAACTGATTTTTTTTCCAGTGCAAGTGTTAGCAAATGAATGACGGCAAGTAAACAAGATAATCAGTTCATTCTTCAGTTTTTATCTCTAACGCGAGCCTTCATCTATTTTAGTGTTCCCCACTCTAGCTACACTGCAGAATCACATGTGGAACTTTAAAAAAGTACCCATGACTGTGCCCCATCTCCCAGGTATTCTAATCAACGGGTCAGCGGTGAGGCCCAGGCAGTGTTGTTATTTAAAATGCCCTGCATGTTGGTAATGTGTGGCCAGGGTTGAGAATGCCTGTTCTTCGTAGAATATTCTATTGAACATCCCTTTCATAGGAATAATACTTTTTAGCTTCTAAAACACCATGGATCATGCCTCAGTAAGGAGACATTCTCTATTGTGCCAGATAAAGCAATGTTATTGTTAAGCTTTGGAAGTTTTAAAAGTACAAAAGTTCAAAGAGGAGACCAATTGTTTATTTTCCAACTCCTCCAAATTAGCTAGTGTTAAGCATCTTATAGCACATTTACTTGGTGAATCTTTACTTTTCCTCTTAAAAAACATTATTCTACAATTTGTGAGAAATTGAACACTGTTATTAAAATGGATTCAAATAATGCACAAAAGTATAAAGAACAAAAATGAAAGTTAAAAAAAGGCCAAACACTACAAGATCTTATACCTACAAGTTACAATCATTAAGAGAACATTTCACAAAGCATCTTTTTGTACAAAGAAATACTTCTGTGTTACCTTTAGACTACAATAAAGCTATTAAGTAGTTGACTAACCTGTGTCGAATATAGATTGCAAATAACCTTTCACAACTGGACTTTACCATTGATATATATGGGTTAAGTTTCCTTAAATGTAACCACGTACATCTCTTATGTACATGGTTACCACTTTGATAGGTTTATCAGTTAAAACAACTGTTTCCTTAAGAGTTAAATTTTGTTAGATTACAGAAAGGAGATTCTGAGATTATTTGCAGCACGTGAACATCAAGTAGTCAGTTTTCTTTGTAATCTATTTGTTTAGAGGCGTTTGTTCACAGTTTGAGTTAGGTATTTACATTTCAAGTGGAATTCCCTAGATTTGACTGTTTCAAATAAAAGTATTTACGGTATTGATTTGCCGTCTCACACTGTTACACAGGAAGGGAGACCCTGGCGGCTCCTTCCTTCCTGGAATCCAAAGAACATAACAGGCCCTGTATGTACTGCTTTGTCTGGTGTCTGGGAAAGGTCCTCACTGACTCCATTAGACACATTTTCATCTTGCCCCACATACAGTGCCTTCTTCATCTGCAAAACAAGGCACCGGGCTACATCCAGTTGGGTACAAATCAAAAATCCATTCGCAGCTTGTAAAACATTCCTTCCAAATCCATGTAAAAGCAGCCAAATAAAAATCATGTTTGCTTAGGACTCTTGTCTAAATTTAACCCTTTTACAACCCAAGACAGGTCCAAAGGAGTTAAAGGTCAGTGGTAAATTCCACTTGTTGCTGCATGTACTGGGGTATATATAGGTTGCTAATTCTGGGAAATAAGTGCCTATTTATAGCAAGCCTAATCTTTTATACGGAACAGCAAAAGCTGTTCTTCTGTTTACACTCCTCTTCTGCAAATATGAGAAACATCTAAATAAACTTTGACATACAGGTAAACTACAAAAGAACAGAAGGGAAAAAAAAGTCTAAGAGTACCTGTCCTTGCCGTCCCCCACGGCCTTGGCGGGAGGGAGGGCGGGCCACTCTCAGTGATAAACTCGAGTGCAGGCTGCCGCTGGTCAAGGGGCTGCGATGAAGGGCCTAACTTGGCAAGTCTGGGGTTAGACCTGACCTGTCTTCTTACAAAGTCTTCAGGAAAATCTATTTTAATAAAAATTCATCTGCTACTGCTATAAATAAATAAATAAATAAATAAATAAATAAATAATAAACTTTGAAAAGCGACGCAACATGGGAGAAAGAGCCTAGTGATACGCCCCCGACATGTGGATACTCCCTCCCCGCACACACTCTCCACACCCCCTCCTAGCACCCAACCCTGCCATCTCTGACCCCATGAAGGTTGCAATACTTTTTAGAAATATAGGAAGCCACAGGATCGGCCTAAAATTCCTGAAATATCTATTTAACCTCAACTTTCAGATGAAAAGAACTGGGCTACAATTAGAAGTTACATAACAAAAGCCAAACAAAATAAAAAGACAACCTACTAAACGGGAGAAGATATTCACCAATGATACACTCAATAATATCCAAAATATACAAGAGGTTAATATCCAAAATATATAAGGGGTTAATATCCAAAATATGTAAGAAACTCATACAACACCAAAAAAAACACAAACAATCTGATTCAAAAATGGGCATAGGACTGGAATAGACATTTCTCCAAAGAGGACACACAGATGTCCAATAGACATATGAAAAGATGCTCAATATCACAAATAATCAGGGAACTGCAAATTAAAACCACAGTGAGGTACCACCTCATGCCTGTCAGAATGGCTGTTATCAATAAATCCAAAAAAAAAAAAAAGAAACTGTTGGTGAGAATGTGGAGAAAAGGGAATACACTGTTGTTGGGATTGCAAATTGGTGCAGCCACTGTGGAAAACAGTATGGAGGTCCCTAAAATAATAAAAAATAGAACTACCATATGGCCCAGCAATTCCACTTCTGGGTATTTTTTCAAAGATAACGAAAACATCAATTTGAAAAGATATATGCACCCTTATGTTCACTGCAGAATTATTTACAATAGCCAAGACTGGAAGCAACCTACGTGTCCACCAACAGACAACTGGAAAAAGGAGATGTGGTACGTACAGAGGGTGCCAAAATAAATGTATACACACTTAAGAAAGCAAAAAAAATTGTAATAATATATACAATAACAAAAGATGAATACCAATCACGTGTATACAGTTTTTTGGCACCCCTGGTATATACAAAAGAATATTACGTGGCCATAAAGAATAAAATCTTGTCATTTGCGACAACATGGATGGACCTACAGGATATTATACTAAGTGAAATAAGTCAGACAGAGAAAGACAAATACCACATCATTTCATTTATATGTGGGATTTAAAAAACAAAATAAATGAACAAACAAAACAGAAACAAACTAATAGATATAAGGAACAAACTGATGGTTGCCAGGTGGGAGAAGGGTTGGTGGGGGGGTGACAAAGATAAAGGGATTAAGAACTACAAATTGGCAGTTACAAAATAGTCACAGGATGTAAAGTACAGCATAGGGAATATAGTCGGCAATATTGTGATAACTGTGTATGGTGTCAGATGGTCACCAGACTTTTCAGGTTGATGACTTTTAAGTTATATAAATGTCTAATCACCATGTTGTGCACCTGAAACTAATATAATAGACAGATCCTTTTCTGCATGACTTCTGATAAGAAATCATACTGGGGTGTGGCAGCAAGCTCATTAGGATGCTCTCATACGATCTGATTGATTAAAAGGACTCACGGTGGGAAATTTTGTGAGTGTATCACATGTGTTTTTGGAATAAAAGTGGAACACAGTTTTGGTTATTCTTGTTCTTCCACTTAAGTTTATGAAGTTCCCACTCTTTATTCTGAATGATAGATACTGTCAAATCCAAGGAACCATAAGCATACCAAATCAAGCTGAATAATGATATGATTACATGCTACATTGACTTTTAGTTTATTACCCCAAATGCATATTACTACAAATGACCCTACTTAAAAAAACAACAACAATAAGTCCAACTGATTTATTATTTATGGAGAATAATAAATAACTAACATGAGAAAAGAAAAGTGAGCCAAATGGAACCAATACTCAACAGATAAGAAAGCTGCCAGAGGATCTATATGAAACCACCTTATACACCTTAGAAGACACAAATGAATTCATTAAAAGAAAGGCAGACTAGGAAGCTGCTTTTCCAGACCCCAAAGGCTACATATTCTACGGCAAAACCATAGGGATGGAAAACAGGTCAGGATTTGCCAAGGGTTTGGACTGGGGGTAGGAGCTGACTACACAGAGCAGCGTGAGGGGATTTTCGGTGGGGATTTTTTTCATTTGAGAAATATTAACATTCACTATCTTTTTAAAAATGAATTCTGAACACTTTGTATAGAATCCTGTCATTAAAACCCATTTTTCAATATTAGACTGCTTATAAACCAAAATGCTGTTACTACCCTAGGATATTTCAGAGAGAATTATGAGAAGCACTAAATATATAAAGACTGCTGTATCATGACTTAGAAGTCCCATCTTTGTGACCCAGTTCAGTTGCTAAATCATGCAACCCAAACAATGATTTCACCTTTTTATGCTTGGTTTCTCTAAACTTAAATGATGACAACATGCCTTCCAAGTCCAGTGTGAAATTGCCCATTCCACTTCACAAAATAATTTTGTTATTCTTGAAGTAACTATTCCAAGTTTCTATTCCTTCCAGTATCTTCTACTTAAAAACAACAATAACAACAAAAAAAACCATCATCACATTCAGTGGGCACCGTCTCTGTGTCAGGAGTGGTACTACAAGCTTCAAAGTTACAGTACTAGAGTTCTACGTTACTAGCTATAGAGTTCTAGCATAGAGTTATTACTTCACTCATTTCTCACAACATGTGCTTCCTTTCCCCCCACCACCCAAAGAGTATCAGTCCTTGGCTGAGGAAACTAAGTTTGAGGAGTTGAAGGGACTTGCCCTAGATCACAAGCTAGAAGAAGCCATGATTTGAGCCCCCACCCTACCCGTTCGGGGAGGGGAGGGCGACCCACACTCTTCATTCTACAACAGTTCTCCATTCCACGTCGACCACTGGAGGGCTCTGAAGGTAAATAAGGCACACTCCTTACTGCGCATGTCCCTTTGGGGGCACAAGGGATGGAAGCTGATAGGGAGACAGGCAAGATGCCTCCCGCTGAGGCAGCCTGTTTCAACCTGCTTCACGTGCCTCCTCATTCTGGTGGAAACAATGCTTTTTTTTTTTTTAACTGGGGCAGAGAGAGAAGATTCAGGTTATTTGGAAATTGCTGGTATCTTCAAGAGTCAAGATATCAATACTGATATAAGATTGTTGTTGGCCACTTGTGTTTCCCACTATTTATGTACATGAGTTGGTGCACATGGGATAATCTATCTCACTAATCAGTGTCATATTTTCAGTTACTCTGCTTCTCTCATTTCCCCAAGCAGAATGAGCCTTAGTAGTTTTGGAAGTTGGGGGTACGGAGGATTTCAAGCTGATTTTGTCTGAGTTCTAGAAAACCTTCCAGATCCTTTGTAGTAATTTCAGAAGCCTCTGCATCTTGGGAGATTGCATTTCTCCAGCCCCTGTCGTCCCTCAATGAGGGCAACTGGGTGGAATAAAAACAACTAACAGTTATCGGTACCATGCACCATTCTAGGCACTTGATATATATGATACACGTAAATGGTTTACAATAGTAGGTACTATTGCCATCCCCATTTTACAAATACAGAAACTGAAAGTCAGAGAGATTACATAATTTGCTTCAAATCATATATACTAGGAATCTGCAAAGCTGAACTTGAAGCCAAGTGATCTGGCTCCCATGGACACTCTTCCCTCCAACCCCACCCCCAACCCCACCCCCAGCTAATATACTACACTAGCCTCTGTCCAGCTCAGCACTTATGGGCACATCTAAATGAGGGCAAATGTGTTACATGAAAACAACCAGACAGGAGTGGATACAGCCTGTGGTGACTGGCCTGAGCTCTGAGTCACGGCAGCAGTGGTGGTGGGCATCCAGACTTGACACAGTAACAGTGACAAAGAGGAATTAATTGCCCGGAGGCCATTGTTCCATTAATCCTACTGGTCAGAGTGTAATATAAATAGGAAAATCATGACATTAATATACCATAGAGAGGGAGAGGGGGGAGGGATGGGGATGGTAATAGAATTAACAGTGGCTGGACTGAGAGATATATACCTTTATTGTCATAACAATCCCATGAAGTTGTTGGTGTCTCCACTTTACAGATGACAACACTGAAATCCACGTAGGAGAAATTAATTGCTCAAGATCTGTCTGCCTGTAAAATTTTTGCTCCTTCCATTGTATGCTCTAGAGTTAAAGCAAAATCATGCAGGAAACTTTTTTTGAGATCACCTAGCCCAATTTCCACATTTTACAGACGCAACCAAGATCCAGAAAGGTTACATGATGTGCTCAAGGTCAAACAGCTAGTTAATAACAGGGGCTAGAACAGAGAAAATAATTTTGTAGTGTGCATATCTAGGTCAGTGGCCCCTTTTACACGATCCAGTGGCTGGAGTTTGAAACATTTACAAAAAGGAAAATGAACATTCATACATGGCTCATAATACTTACTACCTGTTTGCTTAATATTCTACTGTTCTTAGCTGTACAGTATGAAGTGTTTAAAAAAATCAAAGTCCACAAACTACTGTTCCAATCCTTGACTGCCTTTTGGGATCATCTGAAACTCACATCCTTAGAGCCACCCATAGATTCTCGGGACTTTCTACAAACGTCTTTGAAAACAAATATTAGCAAGTCATAGTCACTGCCGTGAGACACACTATTCTCCAGACATACACGTTAGGGGGTGAAGCTGAATCAAAAGTGCCTAAACAATTCTTACTTTTTAATAAATTCTTAAATACCTTCCACACTTTCTCTTATGTCCTAAAACCAAAATTAACTGAGGCTCAAGTTTGCTTAAGTAATTTGTCCAGTGTCAGACGAGCTGTTAAATGACAAGGCCAGGCTGCCAAAGTGCATATTCTTCCCTCCACACCACCCTGCAGGATCAGAGAAAACGCATTCAAAGCTACTGAGCTTGATACCCGGGGAATTTCAGATTAAATTACACATGTGAAAAATTAACAAAATGATTGAACCCAACAAAGAAGGCTCTGTGAGAACATGTGGTAATGGAAAATACATTAAGATTTGGCTGAAGGCAAAATATCTTCATGTCAATTACAAAGTCAAACTCAGAGGGGACTCATAAAATAGTAAGACTGCCAATTTGTCCTTTTTTTTTTTAATAGAGGAAGAAGAATATTCAGTAGCGAGAAGAAATGAAAAAAAGATACCACTAAACACTGCACATGGAACAGTTTATCCCACTGATCAATTTACTACTCTTAGTAAGGTACTCTTCCCACCCTCCCTGAGGAAGAGGAAAGGCCAAGAAAATGGAAGTCTTAACAAGCAGAGTTCTGACTCCTGCTTTTAATAAGCTTAAAGAGCTTGTGCTTATAGATTCAGTTTTGTCCATGACAAGGAAAAAAGGAAGACGAAAACTCACGCTGATTGATGTAATATTTCCAAAAAGTGTTAGCTGGGTGAAGAGATCTTCACTTTTGGGAAATTGTCATTACAGGATATGTAGAAAACCTTAGTCTGGAGTATTGAACTTTTGCATTTCCTTTGAAAAGAGGAAGCTACGTATTTCTGAAAATTAGAATGCACGCAAAGATTTGTTATAAACTTCAAGTTGTCTTGCTTTGAGTTTGTTTAGTATGTTGATGGTTATTGAAACTGGCTGATGGGCACAAGAGATTTTGTACTATTCTCAGTGCTGTTGTATATTTGTAAATTTCATAGTAACGGAGTTTAAAAATGGTCCCTGAGTCAGTAGCGAGGAGGGACACTTGTTTTGACATTGAGGAAGTTGCACACCTGAAATGGGAAGGACGTGGCTGGGCCAGCGAAAACCTGGGTGGAATGATCGTGACAAGCTCTCCCCTACTTTCCAGTCTTGGCTGCATTGATTTCCTTTTCCGCAAAATTATATTAGTATTGAACAGACATCTTAAGTCCTTTCTATTACATGGGAGGGTTTAAGGAGATAAAACAACCCATTCATCCCAGTCCTGCTGCTTTCATATGTGATCTCAAAAATGGAGTCCTGAAGACACTATTGTTGTCCTTTGTGATTTAAAGGAAACACTCTTCTAAGGGATAATATGTACTTCACAGCATTATTGTGAGGACTAAGTGAGGCTTTTTAGTAGTTTCAAAAATTACTCCAATAACAAAGGGAAATCAGAATTACAAAGAATAAGTACCCATCACGACACATTAAACTGCTTAAATTTTCCTGTATTTCCTCTTACTCCCCTTTGGGTATAGCTACATCTAGTTTACATGGTTGGGAAGACGCAATGTGGACATCCTTTTGTAGTGAAATGAAATTTAAAATAATTTCATTTCTCACCTTGAGAATCTCATTCGTTTAGGAATACTAGGTCACATTTAGGTTTTCTTAAGATATATTCATGTCAATAAATGGATAAACACTTAACCTCTCAATTTACATCCATTTTTCTTTCACTTAAATTTCAAAACACCCTTACTAAGTAAGTCACACATTGTTAGTGTGACGGTACAGATGAAGAGTTTGAGGTTTGGGGGTACCCAAATCACAAAGCTGACGAGGGTAATGCTGCAATCCGTCATCAGGTTGGTCTCACTCCACAGCCCAGGATGTTTCCTCAATACAAGTACTTCTGAAACATCAGTTATTCATACACTACTTTCATATACCTACTTCATGCAATCAACCCCATAAAGCGTTTCCTTATACAAGCTCACTTTCCTTTTGACTGGGGCTGCCTTTTCTTTTTATCAATCAAGGACAGTCTCTGATGGAAACGAACAGAGCCAAAATTTGCTGCAGATCTATAAACACGCCAGTCTATGTAAAAGATGGTCTAGGCCAGCAGTTCTCAAAGTGTGCTTTCTAAACAGAAGCATCATTACCACCTGGGAACTTGTTAGAAACACAAATTCTGGGGCCTGCTCCACAGCTGCCAAATCAGAAACTTCGGGTGTAGGGCCCAGCGATCTGTGTTTTAACAGGCCCCACAGCAGATTCTGAGGAATGCCTCTGAGTACCACAGAAATATACACATTATCTATTTAATACTCCTAACTTCTCTGTGTTTTCCCGAAAATAAGACCTAGTCGGACAATCAGCTCTAATGCGTCTTTTGGAGCAAAAATTAATATAAAACCTGGTCTTACTTTACTATAAGACCGGGTCTTATCTAACAATATAATATAAAACCGGGTCTTATTTTACTATAATATAAGACCGGGTATAATAATATAATATAATATAATATAATATAATATAATATAATATAATATAATATAATACCGGGTCTTATGTTAATTTTTGCTCCAAAAGACGCATTAGAGCTGATTGTCTGGTTAGGTCTTATTTTCAGGGAAACACAGTAAGTACTATTTATTATTAGCATCATCACAGATGGGTAAACTGAGCCTCAGCGTAGACTAAGGCCACTGTCACGTAGTTAGAGGACAATGGGAGTCAGGACCTAAACTATGCTTGTCCGGTCCCTTTTCCTAGTATCGCATGGACGCAAGTGGGATGGATGAAGATGCTGTTGTCGGAGAAACAGAGTAGAGATATTTACGTTAACGAGATTATTTAGACATTGATTATAGATCTATTAAGGCTTTGATATACACTTAATGTCTTATTTTATTGTTTTAAAGAGTCATTGAAATGTAATCCACGTTTTTGTTTAAAAAAAAACAAACTGCTTCTCTAGAAAAGATTTGTCTTATGCAACTGGTAGAGAATGATGAAACATTGAATGTCAACTGGAGAAACGGTCTTGCCTGTTCTGAAGTGGTAGCTACATGAATCCTTTCCACTAGAATTAAATTCATGTTACTTCAGTGTAGTGGATGCTTATCAATTGTAATGTATTTATATTATACTTGCTTAAATATTCATATGTATGTTGATCCAATTTTTCTTATCTTGCATAGTGTTGCTCTAAAGATTCGGAATTAAAAGCTAGTTAAGAGTAGGGTTTCCAGATTATTTCCTTCACAGAGGTGGGGGGGGGGGCAAAAAATGTTTGGGTAGAGATTCCCCAATGAAGAAGATGATCCAAATATTACAGCACAGCCAACGGCTATAGGTGTCATAAATGATTCTTCAAAAGCTTATAGCTTCAGCATAGTTTAATTATGTCAATACCCTGCAAGCTGTCTAAGGTTTCCCTGTCAATAGCTCAGCATTTTATGATGTAGACTCATCAGTCTAGGTACTCAAGAGCCAGAAGAAATTGTACCTTATAAATCTTCCCCAAATTATTGGCCTGAGAAAAGCCTACAGCCCCTTGACCAAAGAGGAGAAACAAGCCAAACAGGCCCAAATCATTAAAACAATATTTTGAAAATCATGTCCAAATTTATTATGTATATTTAATATTATCTGGCTATATAACAATGATGTCATATTAAAACTCTGTTGAACCCATGGAAATGTCTGTTTTGTATAATTTTTCCTTCAACCAGAATTTATCTCCATGTTGATAAAATAAGTACCAGGGTCGACTGTCATATGGCCACAAAAAAAATAGTTTTATTGTAGGCCAGAATATTCTAAGCACACTCGCTACACCTGATTCTACGATACATCAGTGTTTATAGTTCTCGGTTGTTGGTGCAATCGGTATGACGGAATGCGTCCTCATGCTTCTACAAACTGAATTCTGAATCTGGGCTGATGTACAGAGTACACACTGCATATAGTCATGTGCTGCCTAACAATGTTTTGGCCAACGACACCTAGCGACATGGTAGCCATGCTAATGTCCCGGTGCAAAGGTTGCAAAAGTCAACAAAGCTGTGGTTGAGATGGCAAACAACTTTAACCCGGTGTGGATGAGGACAATATGGAGACACTCCTAGGGGTGGTTCTGACGAAATGACTAATGAGGAGTTGTCAGAACTGGAACAGGAATACATAGCTGAAGAAGAGGCAAGGGAACAGGAAATTGCAGAAGAAAAAGGAGAACCCCCAAGAAAATTCTCAGTGAAGGGTTTAACAGAAGCTTTACAGACCTCAGCAAACTCCTTAAAAGGTTTGAAAATACGGACTTCAATACCGAAAGGTTTTCATTCATAGAGAGGAATGGTCATGGTATATTACCTGCTTATAAGCAAATCTATGACAAAAAGAAACAAACCAAGGAAACCCACCATGGACATATTTCTGAAAAGACTGACACTTCCCCAAAAAGAGCTTCAGGCAGGTCCTTCAGGAGGTGTTCCAGAAGTCATTGTCATCATAGCAGTTGACAGCGTCATGCATGTCATTGTCCCTGAAGACCTTCCAGTGGGACAAGGTGTGGAGGTGGAGACAGTGCTATTGATGGTGGTGACCGTATGTAGGCCTGGGCGCTTGTGTGTGTGTGTGTCTTAGTTTATATATAAATTTAAAAACTAAGAAAAAAAAAGAAAAAGCTCATAGATTAGGGATAGAAAGAAAATATTTTGTACAGCTGTACAATGTATTTGTGCTTTAAGTCTTATTACAGAAGAGTAAAAAGTTAAAAAATAACTTTAAAGTTTATAAAGTAAAAAAGTTACAGTAAGCTAAGGTTAATTGATTACTGAAAAAATAAAAACATATTTAATAAATTTAGTGTAGCCTAATTGTACAATGTTTATATTCACATTCACTCCCCACTCACTCACTGACTCACCCAGAGCAATTTCCAGTCCTGCAGGCTCCATTCATGGTAAGTGCCCTGCACAGGTGTGCCATTGTTTAACTTTTATTCCGTATTCTTAATGCACATTTTCTGTTTAGATATGTTTAAATACACAAATACTTACCACTGTGTTACAGCTGCCAACAGTATTCAGTGCAGCAGCATGTAACCTAGGAACAAGTACCACACAGCCTAGGCGTGTAGTGGGCTGTATACTAAATAGATCTGTGTAAATGCACTCTATGAGGTTCGCACAACTACGACATCACCTAATGACACATTTCTCAGAACATATCCCTGTCGTTAAGTGACGCATGACTGTATTTGAAAAAGACTGGAACTGATCCAGCCGCACCCAGATTTAAGGCCCTAGGAAACTTTCTGTGGAGAACACCTATCTTCTAAACAGCTCAGTGTTTGCATTTGCTGAGAGCTACACCTGGAGAACTTTCAAGTTTCGCTCTATTGTTGTCTTATTTTAACCTTTCGTTTCCTTATCCTCATGTTTTTGTTAAGCCAGTAGCTGAGGAGCAGTCCAGATCAAATTAAGACAGAAGAAGCTCACTACATAAACTGGAAGCAGGCCAGGAATGGTACTAACAGCAGGGGTGGAGAGGTGCCAAGTTGTGGGAAAAACACAAACCAGGTGCAATAAGGCGGAAACTAACTGGAGGCGTCCACATAGAATGCCAGTGTTTTTTCTTGGCATTAGATGCGACTGCACGATGGGCGCAGGCTGGCTACCTGGGAGCCAGAGTTTCTAAGGAAGGACTGCTCTATTAACATTCCAACTGGAACTCTAGAGCTTACTAATGCTACAAGGTCTTTCTGTCATCTTTCTCTTTACTGATAGCATTTGTTGGTCTAGTTATTGTAAAACTATGCTTCCAAGCAGTATGTTACCCACTGTTCTCTAATCCTTACTATCAAAAACTAGTAAAGATTAATTAGTCCCATCCCACCAACCCAGGTACAGGACACTTTTATCCATCTCTCCAATCTTCTCATAGCTATGCAGCCACTCCCCAGACCCAACCCACAACCATCCACAACTCTTTATATCCTCAAACTAGGCACAGTGATAGGTGGTAGTGTGGGACAGTGATGGGGAAGACAAAGATGGATGCCACATTTCTTACCCTTAAGAAACCCAAAAACTGAGGAGGTAGGGCAGAGAAGATATTCACTTAGCAGGTAATTATAATTCAGTACTGGCAGCTGTGGCATTCGGTAGAGGGGAACCAGGAGTTGGAGCACCAACCCTCTGGGATGGCTTCCAGAGAAGGTGACATCCAGGGTGGGTTATAAAGGATGGATGGGAGTTAGTCAGATAGAGATGCTAAGAGGGTATCCCCAGAGAGGACATCTTAAAAAGCTACCAAAAATAAAAATAAAAATCAGGTGAAAATTGCAAAAGTGTGTAAAGCCAAGGGCTTGTTGGAACATAAAGTATGAGGCATCAAGTAAAAAGAAATGAGGGCAGCGAGACAGGGTGGGGAAATGGGGAGGGGGGAGTCAGGTCACGGAGACCATGCCACATTAAGAGCTTCAACCTGACCCTCAAGATAATGAGAAGGCACTGTAAAGTTTTAAGCAAGGGACCAGTATTTGTTCTATCAGCCTATCTGAGAGTTCACTGCTGTTGTACTTGAGGAAGCAAAAGTCCCTGGTACCTTTGTCCCACAAAATTCCTGTGGCCTAGACTGAAAAATCCTTCAAATAAGAAAAAAGTTGAGCTTTTAAAATTAGCTCCCTAAATGTCTGCAGATGATCTATTTTAAAAAAAACAAGCAAAGACATATCTTGTGGTATTTTGTTTCTCCGACTATAATAGAGTGTTTAAAATAAGGACCATTTTTCTTTTTCTGTGCATTTTTGTGGTAAACATATATATATATGTGTATATATATATATATATGTGTGTGTGTCTATATATATATATATATACTACTTTCCACATGTGTTTAATTACTTTTATTGTCTATAAACTTAATAAAATATTTCTGGATGGATATAAGAAAGCAATAATATTAGTCAATGATGGAGTGCAAAACTTAAAAATTTTGAACCTTGTGATATATTTCCTGTTTCTTTAAAAAACCTAACTTAAAAGATGTTTTAAAAATAGGGACAGATATTCAGAGGGGAAAAACCCCAGCTTTTTGAGGGGTTAGAGTATGGGAAAATTAGCCCAATGTAGTAAAATTATACTGAAATTAGCCCAATATACTAAACAGTCACTAAATGTAATACTCAAGCATTCAAATCCTGAAACTTAAGTTCCATGAATCATGTCTGTCCTCTTACAGAGGCACGTACTCTCAGTACACAAACTAGTGCTTGCTACCAAAAAGGGCTAAATAAGTTATTTGTGGATTGCTGAAAATATGAATGTCAAAATGTTCTATTATTTTCTGAAGACCTGTTTTCTATATTGCGTGAAGACAACATCCTTAACACACTTCAGGAGCCAGACCAAAGTGTGTTCCGGGTGGGACTGAGGAAGCTGGCACAGAAGGCTGAGTGGGTGTGGTGGTCAGTCCCAATAACATCATCTTCTCTGACGCAAGCTACACAGTGGCCTCCTAAGCCTCGGCATGCTCACTGTCTTTCAACACACACACACACCCGCTAACCTTATTTCCAGATTTAAGTGGTGACGTGGAGCTTCCACTGCCCTCCTCATTTTTCCCCACCTTTTCCCTTTCTCCTTTCTGGGATTCTGCAGGGAATTTGCTTTAGATATATAGGAAAGAAGAAATGATTACTCCTTCTTTGCCTGGTGCAAGAGACACAGTTAAAGCTTCAGGCCACACAAATCCAGGATTAGATCCCAGCGTTGCCTTAAGCAAGCTGAGTGAACACGAGCATCTTACTTCAATCTCTCTAAGTCTCTTTTTCTTCATCTGTACATGAGGATAACAATGATTATTTCTTATAATTAAAGAAATGATGTAGAACATATCTAGCACAAACAAACTGTATCAACAAAAATAGTATTAGATGCCACATATAGAATATTTACATGTGTTTAAAATAGCTATTTATAAATAATAAGGATGAACACACAGTACACTTTGATAAACGTTGGTTCATTCATCCTCCTACAAATATGGGATCTAACAATTTAGTATCTCTGAAAATAAACTGCTCAGGGGACAGCATAAGTCTCTGTCCCCAGTCACCTTGCTGGTCCTCTTTCTGTCTGTTTCCCTACATAGATTTCTGTGACCACCACTCTAGCTCTTAGAAATGCCGGGTGATTGGGCACCTAATAACTTCTGCGAGTGTGTTTTCAGACACGAAGGTAGCTTCAAACAGCATTCAAATGCATCAGCAATAACAATACTATAACAATACTACATGTAAGAACAGGGAGTTACTTCAAGCATGGCAGGCACAGGGCCACCCTCATACCAGGCTGACACCCACAACCAAGCTGGCATAATAGTGGAAACTACTGTATTGGGACATCAGTAGGAACAGGTGTGCAAGTCACACAGGTAACCCCAGACAGCATATGGGAAACAGTTTTGAAAACAAACCCAGTTCTGAATCAAAGAGGGAGTTTAGTGCTGGGTTTTGTTTTGTTTTGTTTTGTTTGCCATCAGTTTACTGGCATACATTGGACCCCTTTCCAAATTATCATAAACAATAGAAAAGACTTCACAGCATATAAACCCAAGAGGCTGACAACTGGAATTTCTAATAAAACTCTGTAACTTAATATTTGGTCATTTACTTTGGATCAACTCCAGCTAGAATCTCTCTGTGTGTGTTTCAACTCATTGTTACCCATTCTTCTAGGCAATAAAATATCATACTAGATTTATTGAACTACGTCACTTGAGACCTGAGTATTTTTCCAGGTCTTAGAGACAGTTCAGCCAGAGTGATAATTTGTAAACTATCCAAAGAGGATTCAGATTCTAAAAACAGCCCCATGAACTCTGAGCAATGATTTGGAGCATCAATGTAATACTGTGTAACATCCTCTGAATGAAATACTACCTATTTCAACTCATAAGTTTTAGAATGCTTATGAAAAATATCAGTCTCGTTACGTTATAGCCGTGCTTACAGAGGACTAGAAAAGCATTCATTCCAAAGAGTAAATGTTGGTAACTATGTGATGTATGATCAAAGGTTGTTTTGCCAGAGCTCCTATAGGTCAGCATATTTCTCAGATCACTGCATTGCATATAGTTATAAGACCACCAGAGCTGGCACTAAACTGGCACTAATAAGCAACCAGACTAATAGTTTTCTAAGCATTTACATTTTTTTTCCAAATGAGTCAGTTCTCTAGAAGAGTTGAATGGAAGCAAACTCAATCTATGAATAACAAAAAATGGTAACAGAAATGGGTACCTACCAGGAATCCTATTAAGTGTCACCCAGAAATGTTCATCAGGACTGTAGGTGTCTTTTGACCACTGTAGTAAATCAATGGCCCTTTTGTCATAGAAGATAAAGTTGACAAACTCTCTGGTAAGGGCCACATAGGCAGTGCCAAAGTAGATGGTCAGCTGATGTGGAGGTGAGGTTTTCAAAATATTAGTATTTTGCACAAAAGAGCCATCTTTGCCCAGGTGCTCGCGATGGACGTATTTGGTCCGACCTATTGCGTGAGCTGGAGGCAGCACCCCAGGGGTAATGTTTTTCCCTTTAAATCCTTTCAGATACTGAACTATTTCCTTGTTGGTTTTCAGGGGGAAATCTTGCCCACAGGTGTTGACAGCGTACTTCCACGGAACCACGGAGGCCACCAGGTCTTTAAGGCAGTTCAGGTCGGCCTGGAGCCTGGAAATCCCTGCGTAGACCACAGCCTCTATCTTCGAAGCAATAAAAGCATTTTGGAAGCAACTCAGTAACTGCCACACTGATTTCTTAAACTCAGCTGTGGCTTTCTCATCCACATGAACACAGTAGACATTTTGGGGCATGTAGATAGCTCTGAAGAGCCTTTCAAAAGTATCAAAGTCCTTATGGATGACCATGACATATGCCAATGGGAACACCACTTCTTCTTCTGACAGGGGGCTTGTGATGTAGTGATTCTGGATCAGGTACTCCTCACATGGGACGCTTCCCAAAGGTGATGTCAATGTCTTGTCCCACAAAAAAGGTGACTTATCTTCTAACGCGTCCTTACAGGCATGTATTCCAGGATACCTTTCACTGGAGCTATTCAGCTTCTTTTTTGGCAGGCTTAATTGGGTATTGTAATGCATCACAAAAATAACCACACTGAGCACAGTGAAAGCAAAAAGGCAATACTTCCAAAAGTTCATTATTTTCACTTCTTCGGGGGAAGGAACTTCTCTCCAGGGACTCAGAAATGATCTGTTCCTGAAGCCACGAGTGTGGAGAGGTTGAATGGACTTCTTCGGGCAGTCTTCAATTTCGACAGCTTCTCAAGCGGGCTTCCTTTTCCCGAGTCCTTTAATCCTCATTTATTTTCTGCTTCAATGCTGTGTCCATCCTCTTTGGCGGCGGCGGGAGAGGACATGCTTCTCTAACACGCACCGGTCTCAGGCCCCAGCGCTGGATCCTGGCAGGGCGCAGAGCGCGGCGCGGGCGTGCAAGCCCAGCCCAGCCCAGCCCAGCGCAGCGCAGCCCAGCCCAGCCCAGCCCAGCCCAGCCCTTCGGGAAGCCCGGCTTATTTGCATATGAAACGCAAGTGGTGGATCTTAGCAAATTACGTTCTGGAAATGGGATGACGAGTCCTTTTCTCTGGGGTTGAGTTTCTCTTCCTTAACCCCAACCCCCTTCCATCTAATCAATTCCGATCTGATCTCCCTTCTCTCCTCAGGCTTTCCCCCGCCTTTTAGAATAAGTGGTTGTACTTTCTCACGTCAGCCCCGCAACTTGCAAGCAGCCTTTGGAAACCACAGCACTTGAGACTAATGCTCCTCCAGTATACACTCTTCCTGTTTCTCGGCCACCTCTGTTCATGTCATTGTTATCTCTACCTCTGAGCACATACACAGATAAGGATAAAGCGCACTTGCAACATGTCTTAAGTACAAGATTATCAGCCACAGAAAGTCTGGTGTTGAGGTAAGTGTTCCCTGGATTAAATCAGACAGTGTCTGATGGTGTTACATAGCATATACGTGTGCGTGCAAGCTATGGGAAGAGGGAAATAAAAGTTACAATCTTAGGGGCCTGGGATGAGGGCAGAAAGAACCTAGGAGTGACTTGTAACATTAAAGGGTTGGTGTGGATGACATAAATGAAATAAACACACCTTAGTTTGCCCGCCAGAGAGAAAGGTGATAGTCATTGTTCCCAGAGAGCAAAAGTTGGTTCTCATTTCACACAGAGCTTCAGATAACTTGAGCTGTTGACACAGTATTATCTACAATATGTGAAGTGACTAGCCACTGGGTCTCTATATAAACATGAAATCTTTAGATTTGAGGTCATTTCATAGAACCCAAAGGATTCTACTTCCCTCCCAATGTCCTCTCCCACTTCCTTACTCTGAAGAAAGAACAAAAACTTCTGGCTGCAGTAAAATTCCTGGAAGTATCAGTCAGTGAAATTCTGGGGAGCCAGGAAGAGAAGCCCAGCAGGTCTGGTCACATTACAGAGGGGTTCTCATAGCTCAGGTGTGCCAGGTGCCCTCCAGCGCTCAGCAAATGTGGAGCACAGTGCAGACTGATGCAGGTGGTAAGGATGCTTCTGGGGGAAAGTCACCAGTCCAACTAAAAGATAAACAGTGGCAGCCACAGTGGGTGTGTTAAAAATGGCCTGCTCCCATCTCATTGCTACAGTCACTGCGCTATCCTACCTGTCTGGACATGGTGTGGCAATTGGAGCAGCTGCCCCTGTTAGGAAAACATCTGGTGTATAATGCAGCAATCTCCTTGCCCCTTCCTAAGGCAAACCACCCCTTAACTTCCTATAGTTCCCTGGATGGATGAATGGCAACAGTAGCATGAATGTGACATATTGATTTGGAGATAGACCCAAAGAATTGGCAGGGATCTTATAGATCACCTAATACAACACTTTATTTACAGATGGGGAAATTAAGGCCAATAAAGATACTTTTTTTCAAAGTCATTCAGCTGGATGGAAGCCAGAGCCTTAATTCTACAGTTCCCATAGTCCAGATTCTGGAGCCAGTCTAATTGACTTGCTATTTCATATGGTTAAGAACATTAAATAAGCATTAGCAATTTGTATCATTGTCATTTCTCTTTTGAAAAACATCCAACATCTCTGACCCTGTTAATGAACAGATATTTTGATTTGTGTTCTTAGTAATGGAAAAGAAAAACATGTACTTTCTTAAGGCTTTCAAATGGGTTGAACTGGGTTATTCCCTCCTGGGTTATTTCCCAGGGGGGGAAATAGTAGGAATGTGGTTATATAAAGAGAAGAACTGAATAGTCCATTTTGATGCCTTCCCTTCAGTATTACTAGAGCCACACCCTTTTCTGCAAAATACATCCTTGGCAGGATTTGTGGAGAGCAGGAGAGGGAAAGGCTGATGTGAGGCAAAGGGCTTTCAGTGCAGGTTCAGTCTGGGGGGGGGGGGGGGGGGCACGTTTCCCTTGAGCCTTGATCCTACAAGAGGGAGCTCCGGTGGAATGCCACTGCAAAGCAAAATCAACAAATCTTTAATCATGAGATTTAGTCAAAGCAGATTGCAGATGGGAGGGGTAGAGTGTATCATGATTTACAGTTCAAAACAGCAGTATCAAAAAAACCCCAATACTTCTATAGTTTGTTCTGCCTTATTTACAAAGGTTTAGATGAACAGCCTGAGATTAGAATATGATGGCTTTTTAGCAGTTGGCCCAGCAGGAGGTTTGTTTGCCTGGTATCTGTGGTAACTGAACAGGCACTGCCTTCCAGCAAATAATTGGGCAGGCTTAGCTATTATCTTCCAACCAGGACATTATTTCTGCTCTGTTCACTTCAGTTGCTTAACATATTGAAAACTGTCCTCAAGTGGAAATTTTGTATCACTCTCTGCCTCTCTGCCCCAGGATTACGTTTATTGTCCAAACAAGGAGACAGCACAAGGAGAGCAGCTAGCAACACATAATCAGCTCAGCTCAACATTAAAATAAAAGGCTCTGCTATCTGGGGGCTTTCCAAGACCTCGGTGGGATCTTTTTTCCCTCACAATCAGTTTTCATTAACCTTACATCCACACCAGCTGGGCCATCACACACAAAAATGAATGCTGGTTCTCTCAGAGGCACGGTTGGAACCTGGCCTGACTTGTTCCCAAGTCCTTATAGTTCTCCTCTATCTCAGGTTGCTTCTTTTTGCATAATTATTAGCTACTGAATCAAGGCAATGCTTTTGATGGGTCTCTCATGCCCATCAACTTTACACCATTCTGCTCCCCATTTAAGGCTTTGGTTGCTTCAGTCTAGCAATCTGGCCACAAGCGAGACACAGAAAGTAAATAAGAAAAGATCTCCCAGCAACCAAAACAGTGATCACATGTTGTAGGCTGGATTCACACACTAAAATGTGTACAGGCAGGTAAGTGAAAAAGTAAGTGAAGCTAGTTAGAGGGAATGAAAAACAGGGCTGGTTAGTTCACAAGCTAACACTTGGCCAAGGTGTCATGGGCATGGAGGGAGAGTGGGGACCCTGGTGAAGAACCTGTGTCCCCCTAAAGCAAGCAGCTCCTTCTCAACGCCATGCTGTACCATAGGGCCAGTGCTGCCAGCTTTTCAGATATTTTAAGAGAAGTGAGAAATCTGAATTTTATTTTAAAAAAAACCCCAAACTCCTAAAATGTTATCAAGTAATTAAAAAAATTTAAGACAGGAGCACACGCACCTACTTGCATCCTGAAGACTGTACCTTTGGTGTAAGCATCAAAGGCTTACACTTCTTTTGAGGCTTAGCCTATTAACTCTTAGTTTAGACACACACAATCTTAAACCGTCTCAGACCTAAGAAGGTAAGAAGTCACAGATCAGAAGAGGGAGGTAGAACTAGGAGATTCAGGCGCCATATTGTCAGCAATAGGTGATGGGCTGAGAATGAAATAAGCTCAAGAAAAACTCCAAAAGCAGATCAGTGCATGATCACTCAATGAAAGGATAACCGTCATTCGTACAGCCTAATATTTTATTACTGTCGATCAATACCTCTAGCATCTGTAATTATCAAATAAGTTAACATCTATGAAAGTGCTTGAAGACGAGCAAGGCAAACACTGGGTCAATCAGACCTTCTTGGAAAACAAGCAGAGTCCTAACGTTTAGTGAAATAGAAATATGAACGTATGAATAAGTATCTTCTCCATATATTCTGCATATTCTATTTAAAAAGGCATTCCTGAAATGTTTATTCAAAATAGTTTTTTAAGTTAACCATTTCGTGTACAAAAGGGTAGGCTTTCAGTTATCCAGAAAATTCACAATTATGACAAAAATTTTTCCTAAAAAATATTAGGCAAATATGTGTACCACATGATTCACATCAGGAGTGAATAGCACCTCTGTCAAGAGCCAGATAGTAAATATTTTAGACTTCTGTGCCATTTGGTTTCTGAGGCAACCACTCAAGTCTGCTACTGTCGCATGAAAGTAGACATAACAATATGCCCTGTTAAAACTGTTTATGGGCATCAATGTCTCAATGTCATATCATTGTCGTGTCATGAAATAGTCTGCTTTTGACTTTTTTCCAGCCATTTAAAAATGTAAAATCATTCTTAACTTATGAGCAGTACAAAAAAAGACTAGCGTTAGCCCATGGACTGTATATAGTTTGCTGATCTCTGTTCTAGATTATAACCATGTTCCTCCAGGCCTAAATTTTGCAATATCAGAGTCTTTGCAATCACCTGTAATTTCTGTATCTTTCCCAACGAAGAAATGTGAAATGAGGGAAAACAGTAATGGTGATCATCCTTCTATAACCATCTGGGTTATAGTGCAGAACCCTGAACAATATGCCTGGGTGTCTTTTCTTCTATAAAATGGAGCTATTAAGAACAACGACTTCATAGAGTTCTTAAGATTTAGATTGGTTAGTACACAAAAAGGAGCTTAGGACAATGCCTTGCACATAGAAAGTACTCAACAAATCTTAAGGCGTCTCTCTGCGTTGCCAATCTCAGCTTATCTAGGACCCAAACACTGCGTCCACCTTCCTAAGTAGGTTTAGAGAGGAACAGCTATGCTTCATTATTCAGAGTGGCCAAGACATGGAAACAACCAGTGTCCTTCGATATGGATGACTAGATAAAGAAGATGTGGTACATATATACCATGGAATACTACTCAGCCATAAGAAAAGATGAAATACTGCCATTTGCGATAATATGGATGGACCTTGAGATTATCATGCTAAGTGAAATAAGTCAGACGGAAAAAGTCAAGAACTGTATGATTTCACTGATATGTGGGATATAAAACTGAAAGCAATAAATGAACAAACAAGACAAATAAGCAAGCAAAAACTCATACTAGACACAGACAACAGGATGGTGGTTATCAGAGAGAAGGGAGGTAGAGGGAGAGGTAGAAAGCATAAAGGGGTCAAATATATGGTGACAGAAAGAGAGTTGACTTCGGGTGGGGAACACACAACGCAATATAAAGCTGATATAGAACTGTACACTTGAAACCTATATAATTTTATTAACCAATGTCACCCCAATAAATTTAATAAAATTAAAATAAATTTTTAAAAAAGGAACAGCTGTGCTTGAGGGGTCATTCTGTCCTGAAAAGATCCCCAAGCCCAGACAAGAGGCCTTCAGGCCGTCCTTCTCATTGCAGCATCAGCCTCTGCTGCCTCTCCCCTCCACAGAGCGGGAAGTTGCCCTTCATTCACAACTGCAGCCTCTTGAGCCTGTTTCTAATTGCATCCAACTTGGTTATCTCCTCTTCAGAGAGCCAGGCTGCTGGGGCACCCTACGGAAAGCTAATGGTACAGACAATTCACAGTATGGTGGTGATGTTCAAGGCTTTGGAGTAGGTTTTAAGATCTGGCTCTGCTGTTACTACCATGTTTCCCTGAAAAGACCTAGCTGGACTAACAGCTCTAATGCGTCTTTTGGAGCAAAAATTAATGTAAGACCTGGTCTTATTTTAAAATAATATAAGACCAGGTCCAATATAATATAATATAGTATAATATAATATAATGCCGGGTCTTATATTAATTTTTGCTCCAAAAGACGCATTAGAGCTGACGGTCCGGCTAGGTCTTATTTTTGGGGAAACACAGTATGTGACCCTGAGAACGTTTCTTGGGATCACTGTGTCTTAGTTTCCCAATGTTTAAAAAGGAATAGTTTCTAGTCTCCCGAGTGGTGGAAAGTAAACCGGGTGAAGAAGTCTTCTGTGTCTTCTCACCCTCCTATTCTACATGCTGCCACCCATGTCACCCCATTCTTCCAGGGTTACATTGCTTTTTCCTGCTTCCCTAGCAGCCTCCTTGGGGTAGCATGTTTCTTTCCCTCTTGTAGTTGATTGCCCAGATTTAACTCTAATTGCTCAAACAAAAACAGACAAACCAACCACCACAAAAATTTTACCTTTGGCTGTATTCTGTTAGATTTCCAGGAAAAGAAGAAGTGATTCTTAGTCTTTCTATACAACTTTTCTGTTTCCAAATGTCTCTTCTGAGAAAAATGATTGCAAATTTATTTGCATGTCCAAGGTCTATCCAAATCTGGATATTCTTCTGGTATCCTTCTCATACCCAATACCTCCAAACTCCTCCACCCCCATATTTTTGAATGTTGAGTTGAAGTTGCAAGTGGATTGCGCCGTATTTCTACTAAGAGACAGTATTTTATAATTCAGCTGTTGGCAGAGATGAATATCTTGAAGATACTCTTTATCTTCTGAACATTTTCAAATAAATGAAAACAAAACCATCTTAATAGGCCGGCCCAGTGGCTCAGGCCATGAGAGCTCCATGCTCCTAACTCCGAAGGCTGCCGGTTCGATTCCCACATGGGCCAGTTGGCTCTCAACCACAAGGTTGCCAGTTCAATTCCTCGAGTCCCACATGAGGATGGTGGGCTCTGCCCCCTGCAACTAAGATTGAACACGGCACCTTGAGCTGAGCTGCCGCTGAGCTCCCGGATGGCTCAGTTGCTTGGAGCGCATCCTCTCAACCACAAGGTTGCCGGTTTGACTCCCGCAATGGGTGGTGGGCTGTGCCCCCTGCACTAGTAACGGCAACTGGACCTGGAGCTGAGCTGCACCCTCCACAACTAAGATTGAAAAGACAACAACTTGACTTGGAAAAAAGTTCTGGAAGTACACACTGTTCCCCAATAAAGTCCTGTTCCCCTTCCCCAATAAAATCTTTAAAAAAAAAAAAAAGTCTTAAAATAGAATGGTTTCCTTCAACTTCTAATTTTAATAGCTCTGTTAAAGTCTTGACTCATTTTCAGTTTATTCAATCCACTGTCAAACTAGCTTCTTTCCCATAGAATCTGTCATTTACTTGAGTTTAGACAGTTTGTTAGGGCAGAAAGTACTTGGATAAATCCCAAAAAGCAGATGTTTCTTCCGCTTTCTTAGAAATTAAAGCTAGAACAAATTTGCTGCCAAAATGTGTCCTGTGTTTGTACTTTGAAGAAAATCTTTGCATTTGATTTTCCCACTGCTTAAAGTGGCTTTCAATTCAGATTTTATATTTACCAATCCTTCCTTTTAGATGACATCTTTAAACTCTATCCTTTCTCTGCAAAAACAATGGAAACAGACCAGGCTCAGTCCTGGTCTGCTGTGGGTAGGGCCCTCAGGGCTGATTGTGTAGTTTTGATCACTATCCTTCAACGTGTCTTCAATGAGTTATAACCTACGTAATTGAGTGGTTTTGATTATAATGTTTTCCAGTTCATTGATCTGTGCTGTTCTGTGAGACATAAATGTCTAGGGCACTAATTCTGATCCTGAGATGCGCTGGACGTTGGGAAGCTGAGCAGGAATGTGTGGCAGTGGAACTTAGGGTGACCAACTGTCCCGGTTTGCCCAGGAGTGAAGGGTTCCCCAGGACGTGGGATTTTCAGTGTTAATACTGGAGGGTCCTGGGCAAACCAGGAAGAATTGGTCACCTTAGACACCATCGGTCCTACCCACTCATTGCTGAAAGATATACTGTCTAGAGGGGATTCAATAAATGATCAGTGTGGAAGGAAAATAAATGTTTAAACCTGTGGTGACCTGCTGATCATCAAAAGTCTGCAAACTGTAGTGCATGAAAACTCTACATGACCCTTCCCCAAACCACCGAGACATGGGGACAAAATAGCTAACATTTGTGGTGTAGCTCTTCGTGAGCCTAAAAGAGTGCACTTAAACCATTCTAACTACACAGATGTTCACCAGTATATGTAAGAATGCCTTGGCAACAACCTATGTAATAATGGGAGAAGCTAAAAGGAGAATAACTGTATTATTACAATGTTAAGTGTGTCTAAAATCCCCTCCCTCCACACCACATGTGACTGGAGAGATCTTATTTCTGCAGAGGGGGGATTAATAGAAAAATATGGGGGCTCATGAATGGAAGTACTTATTTTAACATCTATAATAAAGGAAGCTAGAAAATGTTAACTGATTTTATGGGAACAGCATAATCAACCAGCCGTTTGATCTCTCTGACTCTCAGTTTCCGAATTTATGGAACGTTAGGATCGGAACTAGACGCTCCCTTAGGCTCCTTTCAGCACTAAGTGCTGTTATTACTACATCTTCCGCACAGGATAAAGAGCAGGCTGTTATTACAGGAAAACTGCACTGAGGAGTGATGTTGAGATGGAGTAAGTGCATGGGAAAGTCCAAAATGTGGCAGGGTAATTGACCAGAGATAAATCAGAAGGGATGGAGGTGAAGTGGCAGGCAGTTAGCTGACAGACCGCAGTCCTGAGAGAGCAGGAACCAGGTGGGGAGGTTTGCAGCCTCTGCAGGACACCACCCAGCACCTAGCCAGGACCTTGGGGTCCGGGGTGGGCAGTTTTTCCATGGGATGCAGGAGGGCATTTGGAGTCCTAGGCAGGAGGCCTTCACTCTGTGGAACCACAAGAAGCTCAAAGAAGGAGTCCTGGCTTAACTGAGGAGAACATTACAGAATTTCAATGAAAGAGGAATTGTTCAGGGCTTGGAGCTAAGGAAGGGGTGATTAAAGAGGAGATAAGTAGGAGAGAGGACTGGTGAGGACACCTGAGTATCTCCAGCTTGCTTAGTGAGGATGACAGTTTTACCCTCGGATGTCTTCATGGTTAAGTTCTGATGTTTTAAATCTGGCTAAAGAGGAAGATTATGGGGAATGGGTATCATCCACCCATTCTCTGAAAATATGGCACTAAAGTAGATACAGCGTAAATCTATTTGGGGACAACCTTCTGCCACTCTCGGTTTTGTTCAAAAGCATCTCAAAAAAGAAAGCCACATACCGCGTGGGTCAGAAGATGAGAGAAAGAGAGGCCTGTAAGTGGCTCTGGTATTGAGAAATCCCCTTAAGAAATTGTTAGTTAGGGAATTAATCAGTATTATTACCTGCTGCTTTGGATTTAGCTTTCGAAGTTTACAAGTTGTCCACTCTGAGTCTCAGGGGGAAAAAAAAATCACCAAAAATCTTAGCAGGGTCATCTGCTTCACCAAATGATAGATGAATTCCATCAAAGAAGCAGCCTTATAAAAACCCAGATTGTTTTTTAAGCGGGCGTCTCTGCTGTTGGGCTGTTCTTTTCCTTCACTGGTGCAGTCAGACACCAGTTTGGTAAGCTCACGGATGGTGGGCCTCAGCCTGAAGCACAGTCTGGTTTGAGCTGGTGCTGCCCCCAAAATTGAGAACCCCAAGATGAGCCAGATGCTTTGGAAAAACTGGGGGAAAGAGGATAATCCCATTGCTGTTGACCTGAAGCAGAAAGGTCTTCGGGAAATATCCTGGGAAAACTGAGCATGGTTAGAAGATGCTGGCTGAAGCAGACCCCTCAGGACTTGGCAGGGGAATTGGGGCTCTGTGTGTGTGTGTGTGTGTGTGTGTGTGTGTGTGTGTGTATGTGTGTGTGGTGATGGAGGTGGTGGTGGAGGAGGAGGTGGTGATTTGCAGCTGACTGCTGCCCAGTGCTGAGGAGCACGTTAAAATTTATTTCCATCTGACTCAATTCAGTAAAGATTTATTCTTATCCCACTGGATGCTCACTATGCTGCTAAAAATACAAAAGACCCCGAAGAGATTATAGTCCAGTCAGGGTAATGTGATATTTACCATCATAATTATAATGCAGAGAAGATTATAGAATGACATAAAGGAGTTACAACAAAGGTTTACAAGGGTATACAGTTCAGGAAAAACAAAGGGTCAGGAAAAGCTCCATAAATGACCACCCTTGAATGAGGTCTATTGAAGTTGTCATTTAAATCAGAGAGATGGAGGGGATTGGCCGAAGTAAAGAGAATGACATGCAGAAAAGTACCAAAAGTAGGAACACAGGCATGCTTTTTTTTCTGGAATGTTGCTTTCAGGGAAAGCAGCAGTGGGGATTGATAGTGAGGTATTATCAGTGATATACGACAGGGATATGTTGATATCCGACATGCTATGTGGATATCGCTAAATAATTCACTAAACTGTTGAAACTCACTGAAGCTTTTGGAATTGAGAAGTTATTCTTAGAGCTATGCCTTAAAAAGAAAAATATGTCAAGAGTGTTAGAACGGTTTGAACAGAGAGAGCTGGGCCAGAAAGACCACTTGGAAGGGTCCAACAATCCACTTGAGAAGCACGATGGCTGGAATTAGAGCAGTGGTGATGGGAACAGGGAGGGTGATATGCGCTAGAAATCTATCTCAGACAGAATGTGCAGAATGTGCTGATTAGATATGAGGGCTGCACGAGGAGAAGCTGGCTGAGAGGATGGCAGTGCCAGTCGCGGAGATCCTGGATAAATGTGCTGGTGAGGAGTAGGGAGGTGGCAGGGGGAGTACGTCAGCAAGTGCAAGGGGAGCCTCAGGAGACGATATCCGAAAGACAGGGAGGAATGTGGGAGAGGGCCTGAGAGCAAGATGGAGCGTTGTTATTCATCAGGACAAAAACAGGGCTGAGCTGTGGACGTAAGTGAGATCACCAAGGGAGAAAGAACAGTAAGAGCCATAAAACAAACTGAGGAAAGACTCAAGGGCGGGGGCGAGGGTGGAAATGGGGGGGACGGTGTTCACTGAAAACTTAATTTCCTTAATTCTGATTTTCACTGAGAAGAGTGGCTCTAAAATCAACTTTTACTCAAGTCTTTCAATTCAATAGTTGGTAACCAAGAATATGAAAAGAACAGAATTATCTATTTAAAAACAAGTTTCTCAAAGAGGGATTATATAATAAAAGCAATGGCCTTTAGCAGATTTGGCAACATGACAGCCTTTTCATAATGCTGGAAGTTGTAGCTGAAACTCCTAAGACAAAGTCAAAGTTCTACGACAAAGTGTTGCTCAAAGGCTTCAGTCTTTGATAATTATGTCTTTGTAGCACGTTGAACCTCTCTGCTCTCTAAGGAAAAACTATTTTTAAAAAAGAGAGATTCTATGCATTGCATTATGGATAAGGGACAGAACACTGAATCAGAAGTAAAATGATCTGAATTTGTGCACTGACTTGGCCAATTACTAGCCATTTTCAAAATTCAACACATATTTAGAGGTCAGGTTGCAAGGTCAGTGTATAAAAGAAAACAACATACAGTCAAAATTCCTCTGGAGAAAACTCTTGGGAATGTGCCATGTTAAAATGACACAGTTTCCAAATTTCCAACACGGCCAATTTTCCCTTTAATCTTAGTCCAGATGGTGATTTCCTCTAATGAGCACCAGATGAAATAGTTGGCTCATACTAAGCAGCTATGTTATGAGATGCACACTGTATCTTTACATTCATGATCTGTGGGAGCCAAGACCCAGCATGGGAAATGGCAGGATCCACTTCACGCTTACTCCAGACTCCAGACTTGTTGGATGGAGCAGAGGGCAGGGTGGGATGGCCGACACCATTCGAACTTACATACAGTGTGCGTGTGTGGGTATGTATGTATACAGTTGAGTTTGTGCAAGTTAAATGAAAATAAGCTGAGACTCTGTTGTATTGAGCCCTGCTCATGTGCCCGGGGTTGTGCTGGGTCTAAGGAACACAAAAATTAGCAGGTCCAGGTGCTCCCCTTGAAGCTCAGCCTGGAAGCCACGAGGAACACAAGCACAGCATCGCAAGACTAAGAATAGGACAGTGAGATGCAAGTGGAGCGAGTCCACAGGAGCAAGATTTAGGAAAGACTTTTTGAAGAATGTGACTCTAAGCTGAATCTTAAAAGAAAAGCACATATTCACCAGATGAGAGAGGAAGAGCACTCCAGAGCATCCTGGCAGAGGACTGCCATGCCTCGAGGCAGGGAGGGTGGAAGTGGCACATTTGGAACCCACAAGCCACGCAGTAGAGCTGGAGTGCAGTAGGGGGTGGGGTACATAGTGAGAGAAGGTGCTGGGAAGGCCAAGGAGCCAGATCATGGGGAGCTCCCTGAGCCTGGTGAAGGGGCTCAGATGCTGCGTTGGGGGTGATAGGGATCCATAAAGGTTTCCAAGAAGGAGAGAGATGTGATCACGAAATCAAGGTGCATTTTTACACAGGTCATCCTGTCACTGTGGAGAGTGGGTTTAAGCAGGCTGAGAATGGAGCCCGGAAAGTAGTCAGAAAGAAATCAGACCATTATAGGAGAGAGATGAAGAGAGATGGATGGCGGCACCAGAAATGGAGGGGAGGCCCAGAGCCTGATCCAGTTTATTGACGATTTACTCTGTACCTGGCACTGTGCCAAACACTTGCACACATTGTCTTGCAGCGTCTGCCAATAACCCTCTAAACAAGGGGCTGCCAGATCATGTCACCCCATGGCCTTCACACAAGGGTCTTGCCTACCTCATGCCAGGTCCAGCCCTCACCCTCACTCACTCAGCCACAGCCACAGGGCTGCTTTTCTGGCTCCTGAACACAGGGGCTCTGGCTCACCTCAGGGCCTTTGCACGCCCTCGTTCCTCTGCCTGGAACTCTTTCCCAGGTGGATGGCTGGCTGGTTCTCACACAGGAAGTGCAGTTTGTGTGCTACTTTCACCAAGAAGCGTCTCTCGACCCACCGCCATTTAAAGTAGGTCCCTTCCTGTATCAGCCTGCGTTTTCTTTTTTTCTGCCTACATTTTCTTCATAGCTACTTACCATAATTTTTAATTATCTTATCTGTCTACTTTTCATTATCTGTCTCCCACTTCTAGAATATATGCTCCATGACAGTTGGGGCCTTATTTGTCATATTCACTACTATAACCCAGTACCTACAGCCGTGTCTAGTGATTCATACATATTTATTAAATAATGACAACAATAATGACAATAGTAAAAACTAACACTTAAAATATGTGTCAGGCATGGGTCCAACTCATTTCAACCTCACGTATGTGATATAAATATTATTTTCTTCATTTTGTGGATGGAAAACTGAGGCCCCCAAATTTAGGTAACTTGTCCAAGGTCACACAGCTTGTAAATGGCAGAGGAGGGATTCAAATTCAGGCAATCTGGCTCCAGGATCCATGCTTTCAACATCTATGCCACACCACTACTCTAAAGCTGAGCTTTACAAAGGTTAGGTCACGTGGCTGTTGTTGGAAGAGTTTGGGTTGCAATCTTGTTCTCTCTGACTCTGGAAGCCAAGCTCCAGGGAAGGGCAAATCAACAGGGATTGGATGGTGAGAAATAGGAAGTGAGAGAAGCCAGCCTAGAGGTCTGAGCTAACAGAGGATGGTGTTGAATTCAGGGACACATGAGCTGAGTTTTGAGTGTGTAGGATTTGAGGTGTCCATTGCCCACACTCTCTACTGTGCTTCATATTTGTAAAATGTGGAATTATGTACCAACCGGATAAAATATTTGTGAAGATTAAACTGAGATAATGCAGACCCACAGGCAAATGTTCAGTAAACATTAGTTCCCTCATCTTTCCTGTACCTTCTGCTCACATGAAAAAGCCAAAAGTTTGGGGGAAATGGGCTAAATATCAAGACGGCATAAGGAACAAGAGAGAACATTCTTGGGTGGGTCCAATTATAGAATCGTTCCATAAACTTAATAAGTCTTAGAATTAGCTAAGTTTCATCTTCTGAACACTTGTGTTGCAATAATTAAATGAAGAACTTGTAAAACTAGGTCAATTTAACCTAAATGTATAAGTCTTAACTCTTCTTCCCCTAGATATTTCTTTTTATTCTTACTTCTTGCTGGGGACATGTAATATTTGTCTTTGGACAAGTCACATATTTTAATCTTAAATTTTCTCATCTGCAAAATTAGAACAATAGTCCTCCTCTTACAGGGTTCTTATAAGGATTAAAGGAGCTAATGTATAAGAAATCCTTTTGCAAACTAAATACTATCCAAAAATAATAAAGGAACATTATTAAAAATGTTTTTATGAGGGAAAAGCGGTAGGCTTGTTGAGATCATGCCACTTTCCACAAAGATAATTCAATTAGTATTCTCCAAGTTAAAATAACTCAAGTGCTTAAAGCTATATATCACATTAAATCTTGCCTCTCTGATATCATGTGGAGATGGTCAAAGCCACTCTGCCTGCAGGACAAGGAACCATCTTGCAGTGAGCCTTTGCTTTCATCTACCCAGCATCACTCCACCGCAGCCGTCCCCTAACCCCTAGCTCTAGTGTGGGAAAGCAGCCCGAAAAAGGCTAGTCAACATTCTTCATCCCCCTGATTTGTTTAGGGATAGGGCTGTGAGCCAAGCAGAACCAATCTGAGGACTCCCCCGAGCTGTTGCTGGAACTATTAGGCAAAAGACTTTCTTACCCCCCAGGAGTGCCAGCTGTCAGAACCAAACACCTGGAGCTACTTCTGACCTTCTCTGACACCATATGGGGAGCACCTGCCTCAATGAGGCCAACACAGAGGCAGAGAGATAGAGTGACCAAGTCCCAGCTTGCCTGGGATGTTCCTGGTTTTAGCACTAAGAGGCCCATTCCCAGGATCTACCCTCAGACCTGGGCAAACAGGGATTGTCAATCTCCCTACAGAGAGACAACCTGGCAAAAAAGAGTCCTGAATATATTGTTCCAACCCTTGATTCAGCTTCATTTGGAGGCCCTCCTTGAAAATCTTAATTCCGTGACTAAGTTCTAGTCTGTTTAAGCAACTTTGAGTTGCATTTCTGTCACTTGCAACTTACAGAGTCGTAACACACTCCCAAAGAATGTGCATATATAAATAAAACTCCAAGTTAAAAAAGCAAAATAAAATAAAGTAGGAAACATGCTATTTTTAGAATTCAAAAAGGAGGAAATGTGATCTTGTGGTCACTTCTGAGGTTGAGATAATTTGTTTGACAAAGGAGCTCTGAAAAAATATATACGAAAATGGAAAAAGGAAGAGAAGCAAATGAAAACATTCTTATGGAAGAAAAATATCATGGCATGAGAAAGGTCAGAGTACTGCGTGAGTGAAAATTCAAAAGAACAAACTTGTGCAGTGAGAGGGGGAAAAAAGCAGCTGAAGCCAAAGCATGTAGCAGCTTGGCCTTTTCATTAGAGATGGCCCTGACCTGAAGTGGGACAACAGGACAGTTTAGCCATAGGAACGGACTGCACAAAAACTAGACCACCAGCAGCTTCTGCAGATGCTAAACAATTTGACAAGATTTAAAGCAAAAATCTAAATGGCCTCTGGCACTCCTCCCTAGGGCAGGTAGGCAAAAGAAAATGCTAGAGGAATAATCAAAAAAGCTAGAGACAATGGGCTTTTCTTAAGGTGCCACAGTAGCAATGATTACAAAGATCTGAGAAGCTAAAAAATATAAGCGGGCACCAGAATTCGGGGTGAGGCACTGCTAGCAGAGCCTCGTGCTCTGTAGTATGAGGCAAAGAAATGTGTGCTCCTAGACAGTGTCCTTTGAGAATATGGCCAGAGGGGGAGGTGTAGACAATCTGTCTGTACAAAAAAGCCACAGAGGATGGAATGACAGCCACTCTGTCTGGCCTCCCCTGAAAAAGGATATGAGACTGGGGCCCCCAAGGGACTCCTTCTGGCCCCTCCATTTCTTTTTTGAATGCAGTATGGAAAAAGCCTAAGGGTAGAAAACCAAGAGAGAAGTCATTTCCTTAATAGAAAGACATTTAAAAAAAAATTGTGAAGACATGTGATTTAGTGCTAGCTCTATAAATATACTTTCTATGGAGTCCCACCAATTTTAAGCTATTTTCACTTTGTTCTCTGGTATCTCATCATAGGGTTCTAATCATTGCTTTGGTCATATTACTCTTGTGGATGTTGGGGGAACCTGATATGCCGACGCAGGGTCTTTCTAACAAAAACACTTTAGGATATTTAGGAGAAAGAGAGAAGGAAGGTTTGAGGAAGGAAGGTATGGCACACACTAGCCTTGCCTATTTGCAAAAAAAAAAAAAAAAAATGTTTATGCTATATTTACTGAAGAACCTTTCCCCTTAAAACATGGTGTTGAAAATAGAAGAGCTGATCTAGTTAAAGTGTGTCTGGTAATAAAGAAGCAGATTCACACACCAAATCTTAAGTCACAGAGAATGCTCAAGTGTAGAACCACTGGACTCCCTTGATTTTACATTGCTTTGAAGATGAGAGAGTCAACACTGGGGCTAGCGTGTTTGATGATTTATTTTCTTTAACTCACTTGTAATACCGGAAAGCCCCACCTATAAGCAGGATATCCTGATGCTGCTGTCTCCCTGAACCAGGACGGCCTCCAAAGTCTAAGAAAGTTAAGAGGCAAAGCCCCAGGAAATGTCACGTTATCCTGAAAAGCTTGCCTTCCGGAATCAGACCTGACAGCCCACTGACATGGCCAGGCCGTGCTCACCTGCCTCCCAGGAGAGATGCTCTCTTGGCAGAGCGCTCACCTCCAGTTTCTTACAAGGGAAATGGAATGCATTCGCCAGAACTAATTGGCATCTCGGAGTCCAGACTCACCAGCATTTCCACCATTCTATAAATTCCAGGTAGTCATGTGCTGGGTATTTATGTGCTTCTGGGCATTATGTCTTCTGCAAAGAAAAGCATGTGTAGGAATTAAAAGGGTCTTCCTACCTGTGCCCTCATTTTGTGGCTAGAAGATTTGAGGTTTCAAGAGATTACGTGATTTACATGGGGTCATACTGTTGCTATGACAGGGCAGAAGCCAGTGTGCCATACTGCAAACCTATAACAAAAATGGTTTTCTCTCCTGCACTGATCTAAGTACCATTCTCAGTCTCCCACCTTGTCTATTTGACTAAGTCTGGAAAGGAGAAGGAGGGTAAGGAAAAAAAGAGGGCGGCTGAAGGTTTGTTTTTTCCTTGATTTTCTTACACTGATTTGACATTGATGAGACTGACAGTCCTTTTTTCAAAGTAACCACAGACACTTAACACTAACCAAAACCCAGGTTTTTCTTTTTTTTTTAAACCAACAATCCAAGCTTTTGATAAATTATGAAAATATCTTTGTCTCAATACAATATTTAAGGAACCACATGGCTAGACCCAAACATTTACAAATCTTAAGGGAATAGTGAAAAGAGGGAGGAAATAAATATTTAACTATGAAAATCAGCCTCTAAGTACCTAAGACTCACCAATGAGAAGCCAGTGATGGAAATAATAGACAAAAAGTAAAAAAATGGTGGTCGTGGGGAGAGGAAAGTCAGGAAAGAGAGAGTGCACAGGACAGGAGCCAGTCCTGTTCCTCAGGCCAGTAACCCTGGGATTCAGAGCCCAAACACAATATTTTCCAGAGAAAGCTGGTGTGTTTATCGCCCAGCAGGCCCTGCCCTGCAGCCTGAGAGCACCTACCAGTGTTTCCAACTTGGCAGTCCCCCAACAACCAGAACAATGATTGCTTTTCTCTTGCTATAATAATGCCGTCCAGTTCATCAGAGATCCATTTTGTATTTTTCATTGAGTCCAAAGCCTGTATTTCCTTCAGAAGAAATCCTATCGTGTTTTATATAGTTTTAAAATAATAGAGCTGCTCCATTAGTAAAGGTAGAAACGTTTTGATGAAAAAGAACGGAGTATCTCCTAGAATCTCATTATTTATCTGAAGTAAAAAAATACCTGTGAGTATATATGTATATATATACATATATATATACACATATATACACATATATATAAAATTCTACACCTATGATATGGTATATGCATGAGTCCAAATATTTCTTAGCTCACTGAGTCAGGGAGACTGCTGTGGTGCCATAGTAAAGCCCTATGCTTTGCCATTCATTCATTCATCCGTTCATTCACGCACCTAACATATATTTATTGAGCATTTACTATGTGTTCTGAGCATTGAAGGTACATCAGTTAACAACACAGAAAATGACCCAACTTCATTGTGCTAATGCAGAGATGGCCAAGAACAAACCCATGCAAATAAGTTAATTTGATAATTCCAAGTGAATGTAACCTCTTTGAAAGGAAAACTAGGTGGGGTGGTCAGCTGAGACGACATCTGGCTGATAAGAAGGAGCCTCTGAAGGTAGGCAGGAGAATGGACAATGCAAAGGCCCTGGGGTAGGAGCAAGTTTGACAAATTTAGGGGAAAGAAGGAACTCCAGTGGGAATTGAGACAATAATATCTATTGTGGGTAAGATTTAATATGATGATAAATGAAAAGAACATGATGAACTACAAAGCAATACCACTGAAAGGTACTGTATGGCTGTGCTGGAAATCACAGTATCACATAGAAAACATCATTCTGCGTTTAGAAAGGATTAGGGTGAAAACTACATATTTCAGTTTTCATCTTCTACTTCACATAAAAAGGAGCAGGCTCTCAAAAAGCCCTTTCAAGTATGGCACATGGTCATCCTGTGAAATAAGGGATCTCACATACCTGGGATCCTGTTGAGCGTCACCCAGAAATGTTCATCAGGACTGAAGGTGTCTTTGGACCACTGGAGCAAATCAACAGCCCGTGGGTCCTGGAGAACAAACTTGGCAAACTCTCTTGATAGAGCCACATAGGCAGAGCCAAAGTAAATGGTGAGATTGTGGGGAGGAGGCGGCTTCAGAGCTGTGGTTTTGATCACGTAGGACAGCTCTTTGCCCAGGTGCTCACGATGGACGTATTTGGTCCGACCTATTGCATGAGCTGGAGGCAGCACCCCTGGGGTAATGTTTTTCCCTTTAAATCCTTTCAGGTAATGAACTATTTCCTTGTTGGTTTTCAGGGGGAAATCTTGCCCACAGGTGTTGATGACGTACTTCCATGGGATCTCCGAGGCCACAAGATCTTTGATGCAGTTCAGGTCGGCCTGGAGCCTGGAAATCCCACCGTAGACAACTGGCTCCATCTTGGAAGCCAGAAATGCATTTGGGAAGCAGCTCAGTAATTGCTCCACTGCCTCTTTAAATTCAACTGTTGCTTTTTCATCCACATGCACGCAGTAGACATTCTGGGGCATGTAAATTGCCCTGAAGAGCCTTGCAAATGTATCGAAATTGTGATGGATGACCATTATATATGCCAAAGGAAATTCAACTTCTTCTTTAGATAAGGGGGACATGATATAGTGGCTTTGGGTCAGGTATTCTTTGCAAGAAGACTTCTCATATATCATTAGTTTGTTTCTCCACAGGAAAGGTGTTTTGCCTTTGATAAAGGATGTGCAAACTTGAGTCAGCATCAAAGCGTCTGAATTATTCAGCCTCTGGAAGCTTTGCTCACCCCCAAAACTGAACACACAGAACACGATAAAAATGATTACACAAGAGACAGAAACTATAAAGAGGTAACGCATCGATGAAGACATGCCTCGAAGAGGAGCGAGATTTCAAAGACCGTGAAAATCCGTGAGTCCTTTCCCAAACTTACTTTTTTCTCTGAATTCTTATTTTGGTACATGCTCCAGCCATTCCTACCCTGAAGGAGACGCTGTGAATTTATTCTGTTTCATGCGGAGAGTCCAGCTGCTGGCTCTGTCCCCATGCTGATATTAGCAACTGATCCCGCCTTGTTCTCTGCCTCTCTCAACCCTCCTTTGTCTAAATCCCAGTAGCAGGTTGCTTAAGCCCAGCCTTTATCCCTCCCTCTGCCTCCCTGCTTGCATCTGAGAGCTGTTTCACTTAAACTCTGGTAACTGCGTTTCCCCTGCAGATTTAGTTTCTCCCATCTCTTTTCTTTCATGCCCCATGCTTCCCGCCACACCACGCCCCCTCCTTGTTATTGTCATTCAGGGAATTTGTACAGTGAAAGCCAAAGTTGAAATAATGTGTTCTGGCAGACAAGCATTTCCTGCCAGTCATCCGACAGGCTGTGACACTCACTCCCTCTCGTCATCATGGCAGTGATCCACAGCCTGGTCCCTCGACTCTTCCAGTACAATCCACTGGCTATAACATAGCTTTACTCTCAAATATGCTGCTTTAATGAAAAGAAATGACTGAAGTGACTAGTAAAATGAACCTGGCTCCTTTGTGAAGCTTTGCTGCCCCACCCTACCCTGTTCTAAAACAAGAGGTTGCAGGAGTTCCAGTCCTAGGGGATCTGAAATGGCAGCGATCCTGGTCTTGTGACTTTGAGATTAGGTGGCAGCCCCTCTCCTCTCATTTCCAGCATCCACTGTGGGGCCTGTCATAGAATATTGGAGTCACAGGAACAAGTTCCTAGCTATATCCCCGGATTTAGATGAGACCTTAAGGTTTCACTGCAAAGAATTTGAACCCTGGCCATAAATGATGTTTAGATTAGGAGATCTTGGGAACATTCAGGTCTTAACCACCCAAAGAACATCATCTAATACTCAGGGAGGTGCTTTATACCTGCCCAGTTAAGCTTATCAACCACCCAGGAAATAAATGTCGTTTTCCCCTATTTATAAATCATACTGTTTTGACTAAGGAATACTAAGCTCTTCCACTTAGAAGATTCTCTTCTTCAACTTTTCACTTTTCCACCAGCTCCTTTTTAATAGATTAACATATTTTATTTAAAATATACCAAGTACTGAATGCCTTCCCATGTCTCTCCACTATCTATCTGAACTTAACACTCCACCCTATGGCAATTAACTCACACGGGAGAATGAGCCCCACTTCACCCCATGAAGAAATAATGTTCTCTCTCCTTCCTTTTGAACAGTCTCTACCCTGTTATTAATGGACTAGAACAATACAGGTGTGCTGACTCCTTGCTTTCAGCACAGGTAGGCAAAGCAGGGCTACCTGCTGTGATTCTAGGCAGCCCATTCCACCCAAATGGCGTACAGCTTCCTGAGCGCACTTCAGGTTTTCATTCTTCTCGTTTGCATTGTTCCCGTTGTCCATTATTACAGGTTGGATATTATTTTCCTCTCTCCCTTACAAAATTCTCCTCATTCTTCAAGACCCATCAGAAATAAACTCTATGTAGAACCCACCTTTGGATTTGTTGGCAAAGTGGAAAAAGAAAATGCAGCCATTACATAGATAAAGCAGATCAGTCTTGTTCTTAGTGTTTCTGGGCAGTACAGCAAAGAAAATGATCATGGAAAGTTCATTACCAAGCTTCTTTTTTTTTCCAGGTAATACCTTCAAATGTTAGGTTATTATATATTCTGTTTCAAAACAACAGGGTAGTTTCAGTATCGAATTTGGCAATGCCTTTTTGCTTGAATGAATATTAAAATATTTACAGTTTGACAAAATGTTTAGTGTACAGATACATAATTAGGCCAACAGAGGCTGTTTATATGATTATTTCCAACTTGCTAATAACACAGGGGTTCCAATTTACACAGGCTTAGTGTAATTAATAGGACAGGTATTAATAATGTTACTGTATAAGAAATACAGATACTAGCCAAATTAGGAACTTCCATAATACTTCTGTATTCAATCCATTAATACAAATGGCATTGCTTGTGTACTGAAAATATAGCTGTTTTTTCCTCTCTGCCCTAGTGGCTGTTCTTGGGCCAACTTTCTCCACCTTCAGGTTTTGTTTTTAAGAAATCCCTATAGGAGAACTTTAAAAAAGGAAAATTGTTTGTTGCACTAGAGGCAGGCTGTCCCCTGTTATATCTTCCCTTCCTCATAGGCATACAGCCTGCTTAGCTGGAACAGACACCGCATGTTTTTTGCTACGAAGACTGAACAGCTTGGCCTTCCCAACCCACCTCTGACTGCAGGCAAGGACAGCGTTGGTTCTTGCAGGCCTAACAACTGTGACTTGTTACTCACTTTGTAGGCAATTACTCCCAAACTAGCCAATTATTCTGGCTAGACATGTTGATTCTCCCCTAGGGCTACCTTAAAGCTTTCTTTTCATTCCATTCAGAAGTCTTAATTTTTGTACATTATTTATGAATTTTCCCAGTTGTGAAGCTGTCTAGAACACAGCTCCAAAATGAAGAGGGTATCCTTTCTTTGAAATGATGGAAGACTCAGAACCTCAATGAAATAAAGACCTAATCAAAGAGGGAAAAGAATGCCTGACGCCGTGGCACTTCTAGGCTTTCCGTGTGAAGGGACAAGGAAGCCCCCGCCTGATGCTGCAAGACCTAGAGAAGAAGGAAGAGAAGGGAGTGTGCTGCTTGCCAGGCTAAGGGAAATCTGTGACGAAGGTGGCAGACGGTGGTAACAGACCTTGCATGTTGTGCTGAAAAACTTGGCCTTCATCTTGCTACCTAAGGAGCACGACCAAAGACTTGAGGTGGAGCAGTGCTCCCAGGCAACATGTGCCAACTGGGGGAAGAACAGGAACAAAATAAAACATGGTGCGAAAGTACCCATCAGCTCACGTATGCATAATGCACACATGAATAATAATACTATTAGATGTAAATAAAGCCTTTTAAACTATGAGGAAAAGGTGCTACTACTTAGCTACGCCTTCATTCACAAGGTTTCCTAGAAACAATTTCCAGGCTCTAACAAGGCTTTAGGTCTGTAGATATCCACAGAACATCAAATATTGCATCAGTTGAGGTTTTTCTTAAATAAAGAAATGAAGACGGGGGAAGGATTTAAAGTCCCAAGGTCACTAAGGAATTAATGGACTGGGAATCCGTGGAAAGTCTAGACTTATTTTTCTATCACTTAAACCTTGTAATGTAGACCTTTGTACACTACCTTATTTATAGTATTTATTTACCTGTATGTATATATATATATATATATATATATATATATATATATATATATTACACATATATAATTGAATGAATGAATGATTGAGGTCCACATCCCTCATGGCTTCAGGTGCCCATAGGTAAATGAGCTCTTAACCACAACTGGAAAAACAGCAACTGTAACTTTTATTTTGACAAACAAAAACTGACCAGATTGATTGACCAGATAGATTAAATGATGTTAAAAAAAACAACACAACTTTTAATCAAATTTCTGGGAGAAACGATGCAAGATGTGTTTTTTCTTGGGTGTCAAAGGGTTGTCCATGAACTCCCACACTATTACTCACAGGGCATGGTGCAAAAATAAGGACACTGATCATGTGATCTTAGGCCCTCACTTACTTCACCTCTAAAAAGGATGCTCTCTATGGTTCCTTCCAACTAAAACGAGCTATAATTCAGTATGTATGGAGTGAATCCACTAAGTGCAGTGACGGAATCCAGGCTGTGTGAGTATGGCTCCTGTCCTGTAGGAGATTATATCTTCCCTAGGATTCAAAATACATATAGCTGAAAATATAACAAACAAAACAGGGAAGACTAAGGACCCATTCCAAACAAACTTAACATCGTGGGAGCTCAGAGGACAGAAAGTTCCCCTGGAGCTTGAATAGTTAGAAAGGGCTTCCAGTGGTTAGATTCAGACACTTAGAGCGTGGAGAAGGCATTCTAGTTGGAGAAACAATAAGAAAGAGCAAGAACACAAAACAAGAAAGCCTGAAAATCTTCCCAGGAACAACTATGAATCTAGAACTTCTCTGGCATGGCTGCACATAAAAACCTTCAATTCAGGGAACCATGACCTCAAAGCACCAGTCAGGTTAGAAGGTGAACTCTAGCAGAATGGGGACTTGTGCTTCCTCTTCCGATTACAGCCCCGCAACTCCACCAGGGCTTGGCACACACGGTGTTCAATGCTTGTTGAATGGGTCCAGAATCACCTGGACATTTGGAAAGTGCAGTTTTTAACTATGAAAAAAGGAGTGTTGAAACCCATGTTTACCCAGTGTTTTAGTTTATATATTAGAATAGCACGTGAAAAAAAAATCCATGATTTTTTTCTTTAAGCCAATTTCGTTACCGGAGGTATGATTTTAACGAATGAGGAGTGCTTTTTCCTCTCTTCTCTGTCAGCATACGCCTACCCAGAGACCTAACTATAAATGAACCACAACAGCACTCGACTCCATACACACCTTCTCATGTATCTGACTTTTGTTTAATTGCATGTACTAATTCAAACTTCATTTTACTTTCATAATTGTTCTGGGACTTGTTTTTCCATTCTTAATTACTACTATCCTTTCATTGGGAAAGAAACTGAGGAGACACAGGCTCAAGCAGAAACACTAAATCTATAATGTTAAATAATAGCCAAAAGGGCACTTAAAGGACTGGTTCTGATAAAGTTTGTTGAAGTAGCAATGAGAGGCTAAGTTATATTGGCAGAAAAGGTTAGGTAAATGAGGTGAGATGTTATCAACTCTTGGGCTCACTGATGGCTGTTCTTTGGAAGGTCATTTCTTTGAGGTTTGCTTTATTATTGCAGTAGGTCAAATGACTCAGGGATTCATTCTTAATTATAAAATATTGGGATTTATTTTTTTCCCTTACACTAAGAGGAATTCACTAGAAAGTAGAGAATGGTGACAATCCAATTCACTTTGGACAGTCAACTAAATAATACTGTTTTGCGTGGCTAGATGGTTTGTAAATGGAGCCTTTTTTTTTTTTTTCAAATGATCACGACGTTAAAGAAAAGAAGAAAGAAGACATTTCCAAACACATCTTTAACTAAAATAACAATTCTCCCATAACTGAGAGTCTTCCAGTGGGGTTTACTGGGGAAAAGCCACCTTCTCCTGGGACCCAATCATTTCACTTTCTATACCATTTGACTAATTAGCAACAGAAGAAACTGTTGTCTAGATCACAGAACCCAAAGTATTATTTCAAACTCTCATCTCAGAGAGGGAGAACAAGTTTAATGCAGAGAATTTTAATGGCCTCGGGGCAGGTCCAGAAGGTGGTCACACTAGACCACACCAAGGTCATGCGAGCTGAAGTGATCTGCATCTCTTTTGATGTAGCAAAGGTACCATGGAAACACTTCCTGATGCTAACAGATGCTAAGCAATACTTCCAAAAGACAGTATATACAAATTCAAATAGGTAAATGTCAAAGCATGCACAGATATGCGGCCATCTTCTGGTAGCATGAATGTAGCAACTAGAAATATGAAGAGCCTGAAATGTGGGGGCTTAGAAAATGAAAAATAAATTACCCAAAGTAAGTCACAGAGAATTAGCATTTCAAGAGGAAATTTACCACTGAATTTATAGGCGAAAGTTAATTGCTTAACCCCAGAAGAGTAATGACTCAATTGTTTCACCAAGACATTTGTTTTCAAAAGTATTCAGTCAAACTAGGGGTGTTTGTGGCTTGAGGATAACGATAGTGTAGATCAAAGGTTTTCAAATGTCTCATCATCAGGAAGGTTTGTTATAACACAGGTTGCGGAACCCCAACCCCAAGCTGTCAGTAAATTCCAGGTGGAACTTAATAATTTCCTTTTCTAACTAGGTACTGGAACCAAAGTTTGAGAACCAATGGATCAGAGACCAAAATTCTTTGGGGTTTTTTTTCCCCTTAATGACCCCACTGGATCTATTTTCCTATGACTAAACAATTTACTGTAAAACAAAACAAAACAACAAATGTTTTGGAATTAACTATACTGTACAATTCGGAAATGCTTAATAAACATGAACTCAAGTGGTGAACAATCTGATCTCTGGAGTAAAATTTACTATGAAAAGCAATCTGTACCCCTAAGAAAGGAGAGAACATGGATATACAGAAAGATGCTAGTGCTGTAATTTAAATAGGAGAAACCCTAGCTCCAAGTTGTCCTGCCCCAAATGTGGTCTCTAATTTACTGTTCACAGCAAGCACGCCAGTGCATAATTCCAGTCTTTCACAAAATGTGGGTGTGGAGACAGACCCAGGAGAGCAGTTTCCAGGTTCTCGGCCTCACATGGAAAGTTGTTGGCTCAGTTATTAGATGGCCATCAGCTGTAATCAGATGGCCATCCACTGTGGCTGGGTGGCCATCAGCTGTTGCTGCTTAGCAATTAACCACTAATATAACTGCGGTGGCTACACTGGCAAGAGAGAGAGGGTTGGCAGAGAAGCAGACTGCGGAGTGCCGTTAGCAGATTGTGGATTGTGTTGCTCCTACTTCCTGTGTCTTGCTCAGCCTCCCACGAGATGGGGGTGCAGGAAGACTCCTCCTTGGGGTACTGTCGGATGTTTGTTTTTGTGTCTCGATCAGCCACCATCAAGAATATAGTGGTATGACTCCCCTATCTATGGCTCCGTGGGTGTTCCTTTTTGGCCTCACCGTGTCCTGCATTCTTGAGTGGGGACCGGGAGCTAAGACCCTGCATTACAGTGGGATAGGATTATCTACTGACAAACACTGATGTCTGAGGAATCTAGTACTCCATAAGCTGAATAAGAGGAGGGTGTAGGAAAAGAATACAAAATAAACGAGAAAAAGGCAGAAAATACCAAATGTTGGTACAGCTCTGGAAAACTGACAATATGTACTAAAGCTGAGCACAGGCCTAACCTATGACCCAGAAGTTCCAGTCTCGGGTATTTATTCAACAGAACTGTATACATGTTTATAAAAGAACATATAGCTCAATATTCACTGCAGCCATATTCATGACAGACCCAAACACCCACCAACAGCTTAATAGCTGGGTTTCTCAGCCTTGGCACTAATGCCATTTTGGGCTGAATGTGCCTGTGTGGGGGCTTTCCTGGGCACTCTAGGATTTTAGGGAGGGCCCCCCTGGCCTCTACCACGAAATGCCAGTAGCATCCCTTGCCCGCCAACCATCCCCCCACCGAGCTGTGACAACCTAAAAGGTCTCCAGATATCGCCAAATGTTACCTGGAGGCAAAAATCACCACTTCCCACCTCACACACCTTCTCTACACAGCAATAAGAATGAATAAATACTATCACTACCTGCAACAACAAAAAGTGAATCTCACAAGCATAACATTGAGCAGGAAAAGAAAAGAAAAACAGACAGAAAAGGACTACAGGCTGTATATTTCCACTTCCATAAAGGACAACAACGGGGCAAAGTAACCTATGCTGTTAGACATCGGGGCAGTGACTGGGATGCTGTTCGTGTTCTGTATCTTGATGCTGGTTACATGGTCCGTTCAATTTATGAAACTGCATCAAGTTGAACACTAATGGTATGGGCACTTTTCTACGTTATACAATACTTCACCAAAAATGGAGGAATGAATGAATGAATGAGTCATGGTCCTTCTCTTACAAAAAACTCTTCCAGGGGAGTCTTAAGGTGAGTGGGGATCAGGGTTCCTTCTTGAGTAACTAATATTTATGGGTATTACTTATAATAGATACTCTGCAATACCACATACAAGAGCCCACATCACCTCTTTCTTAAGCAAACTACTGGCTAAAGGTGTCTCCACTCTGGTTCCTGACACCAGCCACCCTCAGTCATGACCCAACCCCTCTTCTTCCTACCAGTGAGCAATGTCCAGAAGAAAAGGAGCCAAGAGAAAAGAGAACAGGACTTTAAAACTTACTTCAGAAACTCTTTGTGCTCATCAACACAGACCTGAGTGCCAGTCCTTAAGGCACTTGTAATCTAGATTAGAGAAGGGCGGAGGGGGCACCTGGACTGACAAACAGAATTATAACAGGGTACAAAGAAGTATGGATGACAAAGCTGATAGCTGGCTTTAGAGGCTATCACCCCCACTTGCCCAGTGTAGAGACAGAGACTCAGAAGGTCACTGGTCTCCCAGGGGCCTCCCAGCCCGGGGTCACTCAGTTGGGAGGGGCTGACCAAAGACGTGAATGTGAGCAGCTCTGCTCCAGAGCTCTAGCTGTCAGTCAGTGTGCCAGCCTGTGCCCTTGCAGGCAGTCCCAGAAATGTCTTGGCATCAGCACCCAGATCAGCTTCATGGAGAAATCAAGAGAAGTAAGGAGAACTATGTTCACTTTCAGTAAGACACATGCATTCCTTTTCCCAACACTCCTTTTCATTCTCTCACATTCAGTCAACCGATGTGTTAAGAATGCACCTAAGCCTAAAGCACTATGAAATTTCTTGTCTTTTTCTTCCAACATCTTTTTTCTTTTTTTTGGTTCCGAAAACCATCTGGACAAATCTTTTCCTTCCAGCTCATCAGATGACTGACTTCCAGTTCTGTCACTCCAGCCCCCTTTTCAGGTGGTCACTTTTCTGCTTGGTCTGATCAATCACAAGCAGAAGGCCTAACCCAGGGAATACTTGGCCCCAGAAACAACTGGGTTGCCGAGGCCTGGCCCTTGAACTAATTAACCAGGCACCTGGTAATAGTCTCCAGGGACAGAGGCTCTGTGAGTCATCCCTGTTTCTTTCTGCAGAGAGCAGTTCACCAAATCCAAAGTACTTCTTCCTCTGTTCTGACTTGGGACTTCACATGCTCAGATCTCACCCTCATACTTCCTAGACTCCAAGCCGTTTGCAATCCTCAGAATACCAGCTCTCCGGATCACTTTTGCTAAGTTTGTTTTTAAGCTTTCCTTTCGTCTGGAGACTATGTCTGAGACTTCCCAGAGACCACCAATATATTGACAGGAGTCTGATATACTAATACAAGAATTCCATTAGAATCAGTTACCAGTTTTACAAAAATATACCACCAAAAATTTGAATAATTGAGCTCAATAGATTCCATTTGGCCGTTTTGATCCCTCCCCTCTGCTCTCCCCCTGTAGGAGAGCTGACCTATGTGAAATGTATCAGTGGGCTCTGGCTCTGGTTGGGTTTGTTAATGAGAAGAACGGAGAGGGATCAAGGCATTTACACCCTGATTCCCTTCTTGCTAGTCACAGCAGGATAGATGCCTCCTTTGACTGCAGTTATTCTCAAAGGGGCCTGGTCCACAGCACTTTTTCTAACCATTCATCTTTTCAAGTCTAGAAATGGTAACAGTGCCACTATTACTGTTCCTGGGTATTACAACAGCTCTCCTAGTTTCTCTCCACTCTGCCCACATCTTCAAAAATAGTCCCTTTTAGTAAGCCTTTCTTGATTAGCCTAATTGAAGTGTGCTGTCTGTTTTCCTGCTGGGGCCCTGACTGATACAATAATAAAAGATAACATTGAGAAAATACTCATCAGGTGCCAGGAACTTATTGAACATTTCATGTAGATTACCATTTAATGCTCACAACAACCCTATGAAGTAAGCATAATTATCCCTGTTTTATAGATAAGCACGACTTAGAGAGGTCCAATATATTACCCAAGGTCATGAAGTCAGATAGCACTGGAACAGGACTTTGAATTTACATATTTATATACTTAACCACCTCCTAATACAAATAGACTTATAAAGGTATCAAAATTCATTCAGAACTCCTTTGCTCTTTCCAGAGACCAAGGGTACAGATGCTGGGAGGTGGGTCAGCATGTCCTGCCTGGTCCAGGACTTCAGCTAAGCCCTGTGGGGAGGACTGATTACACAGAATAGGACTGAGAAAATAAGTGAATATACTGAGCTTCATAGGAACCAGGTTTCTCACTGCTGGAGAAGAAAGTGGAGAGAATAAACCCCATGTTGTTGGATTGGAATTGAAGATATCAGTGTGAAATGTGGTTTTTAATATATATTTTTAAAAATCAAAATATAGTTGGGTATGTATGTGTGAATGTGTGAGCTGAGACCATATGTGAGTTGGAGTATGTATTTGAGAATGCACATGTGTATATGTGTGTGTGTGTGATTGTGTATACAAACATTACATGTACACCTACATATATATTTTTTCCTAGCTCTGACCCCTGAAAGAACATAGAAATAATAATGCCCTTGAATGTCCAGACTTGGTTTCTAAATACTATTTTTTATTAAATAGAACGAGTATTCCTTAAAGAAAATGGCTGATTCCAAGACTAGGGCAGGTTAAGTACAAGATTAACAGAACATCTCCTTCTGAAAGTACTCAAAGAATAACGGGGACATACTGAAAAGACACAGGAGACAGATTGAAGGGGCTCCCACTAGCCAGATCTGGAATAATATGAGCAGCAAAATAAGTAAAAATAGTAATGGATTGTAACTCATTGAATAAAATGGGAATTCATGTCCATAGGGATATAAACAAATGAATGGATGAATGAATGAGCAAATGGGTGGATGAATGAATGAATAAGCAATCAAGCACATGGGGAGAAGGCTGTACCTTATAGGTAAATGTCAACTAATAAACATAAATGGATGGAGAAAAAAATCACAATTTGGTAGCTACACAGTAATAATTGAGTCAGGCAAGAACCATCAGTTGATGGTAGAACTGGAGAGTGAACATTTGACGAAGAACAGGATATCTAAATATTGTCAAACTGTCTCCCCACAAAATACTTAGTAATTACTTAATCATAAATACAAAATGCAAATTTGTCAGCTACCATCTCAACCAAGTGACAAAAGTTAACATCACCACTATCAGAACAAATCAACACGGCGGGCTTCTACAGTATTATTTCTCTTGTATCTTTGCCCAAAAGGCATAACTTGAATTTGATCATGAGGAAATATCAGACCTACATTCTTCAAAAATTATGAGAACTTGGAAGACACAGATACACTGAGAAATTGTTCCAGACCAGAGGAGACTAAAGAGATATGACAGCTAAGTATAGGTTGAGATCCTTAATCAGATCCTAGTTTTATGAAGGACTTTATTGGTAAAACCAGTGATACCAGAATAGGGTGTGTGGGTTAAAGAGAACTAACGTATCACTTGATGATTGTACTGTGGTTACATAAGAAAGTATCTTTGTTGTTAGGAAATATACTGTGAAATAGTAAAGCGTAATTTGCAAATGTTTTAGGAAAAATATATAAAGGAGAGAGAGAGAAGACGAGAGAGAGGAACAGGAAGGAGGACAAGGGGTTCTTGAGAAGGAAAAGAAGAAGAGGGAAGAGGAAGAGGAGGGCGGCAGAGGAGAAGGAGAAGACAGGGAAGAAAAGGTCAATGTGGTAAAACATATGGGCTGGGGCATGTGGGTGAAGGGTATAGGAGAGTTGTTTATAATCTTCTTGTAAGTATAGTAATTTTGAAATCAGTGTAAAACAGAAGGTTGAAAAGCTATTAAGATCTTTTAACATTTTCTAGATATTCAAAGAGCAGTATTTTTATTAAATACATTGCTTCAGCCACAGGAACTTCTGAAAGGCAGCATGGTGGATTAGATTGATCATAAATTATAGGTCAAGCAAACCTAGATTAAGTCATTCTACCTTCTGGAGCCCAGGTTTCTGCATTTGAAAATTGTAGATGATAATATCTACCTTCTTCAGAGGATTTCTGTGAGGTTTAAATAACTTATCAAATGAAGCATCAATGTTGAGTCTTTTTGCTCTCGCCTTGAGAAAACAGCTATGCTATAAGATTCCTTCCTATATCAACAAAACAAAAATAGTCACTGGGATATAAAGTGCAGCATAGAGAATAAAGTCAATAATGTTGCAACAACTATGTATAGTGCCAGCTGGGAACTAAACTAATCAAGCAGATCACTGCATAAATTTATTTTTATTTTTATTTTTTTGTTAAGGAGGGTGCAGCTCACAGTGGCCCATGTGGAGATCGAACTGGCAACCTTGGTGTTATTAGCACCACGCTCCAACCAATTGAGCTAACCAGCCACCCCTGTAAATTATATAAATGTCTAACCACTATGCTGTACACTTGAAACTAATAAAAAATAATATTGAATGTCAACTATAACTGAGATAAGCAAATAAATAAATAGATAGATAGATAAATAAATAAATAAATAAATAAATAAATAAATAACAGTGGCAGTGTTGGAGCCATCTAGGATGTGGAAACAGTCCCATTCTTTAGCATTAACACAGGACATTCATTAAAATATGATTCGACTAAAGATTGATGCCCCATTATAAGGTTTAGCTCTTCCCGACATTTTATGACAAAAATGGAAGCTTGGCCCCTCTGAGATATTGAAATCTAGTTTTAAATTTGGGATGGTACGTTAAAAAGTACTTTTCAACAGTTTCTCACCATGACACATATGGAAAACAATCACTTGCCTGACACCTATTTTTTTAAAAAATTGGACAAAACTCTCTCAGCCAGAGGTGTCTGGCGAAGGGGCTCCAACGGCCCTGGACCTTGTGTGCCATACGTGCTGCCCAAGTCGGTAGGTAGCCAGTCTGCAACCACTGCCAGCACATCAGCATGCACGGCCACAGCCGGAAAGGTCAGCAATGGGCACAAAGAACAATAAGGAAAGAGGCTGCCATTACAGGAAACAGTTCAGAAACAAGCTGAAAGCACTCCACGCACTTTGGAAGTAGACCAAGTCCTTTCTAGCTGCACTATGAACAAGTATGTGCTAGGTCCTACGACCTTTGGAATAAGCTCATGTTTCTCTTCTCAGGCTCCACATAGTGGCATATTGCAATAGCCTACCATTGCAATTAACTTCATTCCCAATCCTGCCTTATCCTTGATTCATTTCCCCTCCTATCTTAACTTTCCCTTTTATGGCTTAGAATTTGGAAATCAAGGAGAACCTTAAACCCCATCCCTCGCCTAGCTCTAGCCTGATTCCTGAGACTAAAGGCACTGGGGACTCACAGGGAAGAACTCAGCTCTGTAATGTCTCAAGAGCAGCTAAAAACAGCTGCGCACAGCTCAGCATTTGAATGGAAAATTCTACAAGGGTGGCTGATTTACCTTCCATAAAAAAAATGTTAGGATTTTTCACCAAGGCTAGATGGAGGTTAGTTAGCATTGCAAAGATTACAGGAATTTGAAGTTTGCTTCATTCCTAATAAGGAGAAAACTAGACATATTTATGAATCCTCTGAAGTAAAAACAAATGATTGTGAAACTGTCTCACACACTGCCTAAATTTGTCAAGTTCAGTAACACAAGAATTTGTATTTGCAGCAACAAACTGATGTGGATTTAAATGAGACCCATCCTAAGTTTCTAGGTGGTCAAATGTAGCTAGCACAGACCAAGGCACACACACAAATGGAGACCACAGCCAAGAGGCAAATCTTGTGAAATGAAAGAAACAAAAAGTAAAAGCCACAAAAACACTTACTAGGACTCCAATCACTTTTAGCACAAACCCTTCGTCTCACTGCAAAAGAGCTGGGAGGATGAGGACTGTGGATGAAAAAAGAGGCACTGTAATCCATCTCACTGAAAATAACCTCAGAGGGTGATCTGATCATAAATTCTTAACTGGGCAGGTCATGGTGGGTAGTCATGCCCCAGGCATGTAATTTCTTTAGTAAAAGGTTTATCTTTACCATAAACAAGAAGCCCTGTCAATTTTTTCTGTGCACCTAGGCTAACACACTTTTGAAATGCCTCATTTTCAGACTCCTTGGAAGCCTGACCACCCTCGAGAGAGCATATAATCTTGTTGACTATCCTGTACTCCAATTTTTGCCTTGCTTTCTCCCACTTTCATGTAATCTTCCTTCTGTTCCCTCAATTCCGAATGCATAAAAGGAAGTGCAAACTGTCATTCTCCAGTGCATTTGAGATCTTGTTAACCAACAGTTGTCATCAGTGTTGCTTAAATAAACTTATAAAAATTCTCTATGGGTTTAGATGGTTTTATTATGGACAGGACATAGACTAAAAATAGTTGACACAATTTTATTAGAAAGAAGGGACTTGCAGCCATTTGAATCTTAAATGGAGGGGAGAATTACAGTACTTCTGTCAGTCTATTGTAAGCTGTCAGTGACTTGGACAGCAAAAAAATTCTGGATTTGCATGACAGCAATACCATATTTATTTTATATTAGCAACATAAGGTGAATCACATTCAATTTGACACCAAGCCAGTGCCAGTTGAGGTTTGAGAAAACATAAAGCTCATGGGACCCTCCAGGACTCTGTATTCTGCAGTACGCACAGATGCCCAAACAACAAACCCTAACAAGAAGATAAGGGCTATCAGTGAGGTGAAAATCCGGGGCACAGAAGACAGAGGTCAATTCTGGGTGTGGGGGGAAAATCTTACAACTCAGCTGGGCCCTAAAAGATAACCAGGCTTTCTCCAGGCAAAGAAAGGCCTGGGGGGAAATTGGCATAATGGCTGAGGTCTGTTTGGAGCCTAGCGATTATACAGGGAATTTAATTGTTGCAGCCAAATAAACCGCTTTAACTACATTTTCTAGATATCTTCAATCAAAGCCTGTCAGGGCTAAAATGACTCTTGCAAATTCCCTTACCTGTTCATTTTACTTTTCTAGACCTGAACTAAAACGTACAATGACAATCTTTCAAATGCATAAAGATGTTAATTTATACTGACCCTAGTGACCAGGTGATTAATAACTCCCACAGGCCAATGACACCCCCAAAGTATTTGCTAATGCATTTAGCATAGGTAACAAAGGATGTCTACCCTTTAGAAAAGTAGGTAGGGGTCTGTGCACTGTGCAAAAGCTGAACCAGAATTGACAAGGAAGAAAATACACTCCCTGCAAAGCTGCAGGAGAATTTTCTTCATTTGTAGAAAATACTATATTAAGCACGCAGAATAGTAATCTTTTCTCTTCCATTCATTTGCTCCTCATTCAACATATATTGGAACCCCACAAAATGATGAGTCTAGGCAAATGTCTAGGTCCTACCTCCAATCATTCAGTTCATTCTCACATTTGGGGTGTGTGTGATGGGGAGGGGGAAGAGACCTACGGTAGAGGGGAACCAAGATCCACACAAGTAGTTAAGCTGCAATGGAGGAGGTGCCATTACCCAAGAGGGAGTAAAGTGAATGGGGGGAGGGGTGGCTGCTTCGCTGGGAGAGGAAAGGAGCAGGGAAGACTTCTTTGAGGAAGTGACATTTCAAGCAGATCTTGAGAAATGATTAGAATGAGCAACAAAAGTGAAATGGACAGCACGCCCAACAATGCGAGACCATTTTCAGACCAGTCTACAGTCTACAGTGACAGAAGCTGGCAGAGTGAGAAACTTTCAACCAGTCACAGAATGCTGCTCCCCATAAGAGGAAAGAGAAACCAACTACTTAAGACTCTACTCCTGTGACATTTGCTAAGTAAAGCTATAGTTGAGGGGTAACCCCTGTGGACCACATATCTGATTTCCTGCCAAAAACAATGATCTTTGTACCTGCAAAGCCAAAAATATTCATCGGGTTCTTTTTTGGGTTATACACAGAAGTTTTAAAATAGTAATACTAAAGCCTTAAAAATCAATATGTAATAAGTTAGTCGGTACCACCTCTCTTTGAACATTTAAAGAGTTCCTACAATATACCCGGTACAATTCATGTACTCTAATCCTTCTGACAGTTCAACAGAATGATATTTTATCCTCAAAATGTAGATGAAGCATCAAGCTCAGAGAAATGCGGCATCTTGCCCAAAGTTACACAGACTATTGGTAGCAATGTTAACAGAGCCAAGATTGTCTGATTTTCAATCCCACCAGCAAATGGGAGCAACCATCTGACTCTACACATCTTTAGATCATTTGTTCACTACACTCTAGTCTGCGTAAGTCTGCAATGCATTCTAATTGATGACCACTGACTCTAGTTCAGTTGAGCTTAACTCTTGTTTTTTTCTTTTTTCACTTCAATCTACTTTTAGCTTCCTTAGTATAAAATTAAGATAGGTCACGACAAAAAGAAATGTCATTCTAAATACCCTGTTTCCCCAAAAATAAGACCTATTTGGACAATCAGCTCTAATGCATCTTTTGGAGCAAAAATTAATATAAGACCGGGTATTATATTATATTATATTATATATTATATTATACTACATTATATTATATTATATAAGACCCAGTCTTATATTATAGTAAAATAAGATCGGGTCTTATTTTTTTTTTTTTTGCTCCAGAAGACGCATTAGAACTGATTGTCCGGCTAGGTCTTATTTTCGGAAAACACAGTAAGTATTAATAGTTGTTTCATTAAATTAATTAAATGATTAATTATTAATATCTTAATGTAATTAACTTGATATTAATGTTAAAACAGGGTCATGTCTCTGATTAGTCCTCAGAAATCCCAGATAGTGTAATTAATAAAGAAATGTATTCACATACATCATTATTATTATGCAAACCATTTTTGATGGTAACATATGTGGATATCTAAAATGCACATAAATCAACTAAACTACATTTTAGGGCAATTTCAGCACTTGGCACCTTAGCTTTGTATTTTTACATATATAGGCATACAAGTGATTAGTCAGTCTCAAATAATGACAGAGTCAGGCCAGTATGAACTCTGCAGCAAATGGAAATGCAATGAACCTCTCTTATCAAGCGCATAGGGATATGTACTATGTGACACGGAATACCCACAGGGCCGTCCAGAGGCTGGCTGCAGGGGGGAAATGAGAAGCAGGTAGAGTCTGTATCCAGGCCCACGATCTCCAGTGTTCTTCCTTTCTCTAGCCCTTCCCCTTCAGGCACCTTGGCATTCCTTCTTCCTCCCATCTGCAACAAAACCTGCTCTCAGGAAATGCTCTGTTCTCATTCATTCAGATTTTTAACAGGAATTTGAAATAAACTCCCACAGAATCATATTAGAAATACTGTAGCAAGGGAAGCAGAAATCATGGTCAGTTTTATTTTTAAATCTGAGGAGCACAGGTGAATGAAACAAACCCACTGATAGTTCCTATCACAGGCAGAAAAGCACATGATCAATAACTCAGAAGGAAAGTAGCAGCTGTACTTTGGGCCTATAAATGGATTTTTTTCCTAACTAGGAATCAACCACAGCTGAGTCAGATGATAAACTAAAAGGATGCCATCTTGTTTTGGACTAGAATAGGGAAAATAATTGAGGAGGGAGAGAGTTGGGAGGAAACTGGGAAGAAAATGGGGTGAGGGGGAAGAAAGGAGGACAAGAAGCCCCAATTTCACAAAAGCTAGTGAAATTCGCTGGGTAACCTCTTAAAAGTCGTATGTGAACTCCCTTTCTGTAACACTTTTGTCCTCATGGGAACCTTCGCCAGAGTAGACCATGCAGAAATGCTTTTCTTCTGAGAGGCTTCCAGAAGACCTGCCATTGCTTCAAGGACTTATTATGTATAGGTGACCATGTTTTGTTTTGTGCTTTAAACCACTTAATGCTGACGTCCTGGCCACAGCTGACCAGAACAACTTGGGGCCTAAAGGAAGGGCAGCCACCTATAGAGAGGTAGGTCAGCAGCAGCCTGTGAAGTGGTGTGAAATGAGAACAGGGATTCTCATTGTACAGTGACTACATGACCCAAAGTAAGATTCTCTCGGTACATCTGAGACACAAAGGAATTGTTGTCAACAGAGCAGCACAAAATGTAGATAGTAGAAACCACAAGACCATGAGCCCCGGGCCCCATAGCGAGTGGAAGCTCTGAAGCAGAGTTAGGACTTTCAGATAAGGAAGAAACAAGTGAAGCAAAAGAAGCAAAGACGAAGATGCTGAGACATGGACATGGCTGACTTCTCAGTGCTGCTGGGACGGCCCTGCTGTTGTCTGACCATTCTACCCAGAGCAGGGACAATGCCTGGCCTACCTGCCCCATCCATTACAGCAATCACCAGCCATATGTATAAATGGTATTTCATATTGGGTTAAGTCCAATACATGATTTAAATTAATTTCACCTATTTATTTTTGTTTCTTTTAGTGTTGCTACTAGAAAATCCAAACTTACACATGTGGCTCACATTATATTTCTATTTGGTGGTGTTTCTCTAGTCCCCCACGAGGTCATTCTATTTTGGGTTTTGTTTTGTTTTTTCTGGCCTATTACTTCTTTGAGAATCCTAATAAGCTCCCCCCAATCACTGCAGTCAACTAGAACAATCTTAAAATATCCGAAACAAACAATCAACTCATACATCAACAAGAAGGGCCCTCAAAAGAGAAATATCCCAGATTTCTACATAGGAGGAGTTAACAGTTAAACAAGGCAGCCACCTGAGTTTCTAGTTCCTTCACCTCCTCATGGCCAAGTTCTACACTCAGTCCACCCCAGGTCCCTCAAGGGTCAGCTGCACCAGTGAGGCAGCCCCGGCCTCTAACAAGGATCCTTCATACACATAACACAGAGGCTATTTCAAGGGCTGGCTCTTCTAAGTTTTTGAAAAGCGTGGAGTAATACATTTGTTTTGCATTACTTTGCTGACCTCTAACTGCAAAGCAGAGGTGTAAAAACCTAGTTCCAATAGATAAATCATGTTGAGAAGTCAGAGTGTTAACCTTCAATTTCTGATTAGATGTAGAATCATGGACTCAGAGAAGAAGAGACTCGCTGCCCATTTTATCCAACATTTGATGAATGAGTTTCCTTCACAGTGTTTCTCCAACGTCTGCTTCCACATATTCCTTGGGCTTATTCACCACTGAAGAAGCTATCCATTCTAATCCCAGATCAATAGGTTCTTATATCTCCCACCACTGACCCTAGTTCTTCTTCTTCAACTAGAGTTAATTCAATTTCTCTCACAAGCAAATCATTATGTGAAGGCAGTAATACCTCTTTAAGTATCCTTTTTTTGTTTTGTTGGTCCTTTCTTTAAAAAATGAGGTTTGGCCTTTTATCCTTCTTGGCTGTTCTCTTTGGAACCTGCTTTGTCAATATCTCCCCTTAAAGTATGGTGCCCAGGCTGGAACAATAGACATCATACTTGGTCCAAGAAATACATAAGACAGAAGTGGGACTTTTACCTCCCTTATTCTGGACACTACAATACCATATGAACAGCTGTATGGTCATGCCTCCCCTACCTCCCTTTCTTGAGCCAGGATTTCTTTTATCGCTATAATATTACCCCTCCAGCTCTGGGAAAACCACAGATTTAAAAGGAAACTAGGGCCGGCCTGGTGACTCAGGCGGTTAGAGCTCCATGCTCCTAACTCTGAAGGCTGCCGGTTCCATTCCTACATGGGCCAGTGGGCTCTCAACCACAAGGTTGCCAGTTCGACTCCCGCAAGGGATGGTGGGCTGCGCCCCCTGCAACTAACAATGGGCAACTAGCCCCCTGCAACTAGCAATGGTCCTGGAGCTGAGCTGCGCCCTCCACAACTAAGACTGAAAAGATAACAACTTGAAGCTGAACGGCACCCTCCACAACTAAGATTGAAAGGACAACAGCTTGACTTGGAAAAAAAAAAAAAAAGGCCTGGAAGTACACACTGCTCCCCAGTAAAATCCCCAATAAAGTCCTGTTCCCCTTCCCCAATAAAAATCTAAAAAAAAACCAAACAAACAAACAAACAAAAAAAAACCACACTAACTTGAAAAAGTACATGCACTCCCTGTTCATAGAAGCATTATTTACAATAGCCAAGGCACGGAAACCACCCATGTGTCCATTGAGGGATGAATGGATAAAGAAAATGTGATTATACACACACACGCACACACCCACACACACACAAGAATATTATTAAGCCATAAAAAGGAAATATTGACATTTACAACAGCATGGATGGACCTTGAGGACATTATGCTAAGTTAAATACCCATACTCATAGGCCGTAGAAAGACAAATACCGTATAATCTCACTTATATGTGAAATCTGCGGATTGGGGATTGGGGGGGCGAAGCCAAAGCGAACTCATAGATATAAAGAACAGCTGGGTGGTTGTCAAAGTGGGGGTAAATGGGGAGGTTAGACAGGGAGGATAGGGTGGGAGAAATGGGTGAAGATGTTCAAAAGATACAGATTTCCTGGGGATATAAGATACAGCATGGTGACTATAGTTAATAATACTATATTGTATATTTGAAAGTTGCTAAGAGAATAGTTCTTAAAAGATCAGATCACAAGAAAGAAAATGTAACCATGTGCGGTAATGGATGTTACCTAGACTTAATGTGGTGATCATTTTGTAATATATACAGATATCAAATTATTAGGTTGTATACCTGAAACTAATATAATGTTATACGTCGATTATAGCTCAAGGAAAGAAGGAAGGAAGGGAGGGAGGGAGGGAGGGAGGGACGGAGGGAGGGAGGAAGGAGAGAGAGAGAGAAAGAGAAAGAAGAAACAAAGAGGAAGAAAAAGAGAGAGGAAGGGAGTAAGAAAGAAAGAGACAGAGAGACAGAGAAAGACAGAGAAAGAAAGAAAGGAAGGAAGGAAGGAAGGAAGGAAGGAAGGAAGGAAGGAAGGAAGGAAGGAAGGGAAGGAAAGAAGGAAAGAAGGAAAGAAGGAAAGAAAGAAAGAAAGAAAGCTAGGTTGTTTTCAAGTGTTTGAAGAAAATTTTTAAAAGCATTGCAAGTCTATGAAGCTTTGTATACCAACATCTAAAACAGCTATAAGGAATAGTTCACAGCCCTGGCTGTGAGAATCACCTGGAGACTGAACAAATACAGAAGAATAATCCACCCAGGAAGCCAGGCTCTCTGGGAAATGGGGCCTGGCCTTACGTATTTTTAAAAGCTCTAGGTGATTGTACTGTGTTTCTCTGAAAATAAAACCTAGCCAGACAATCATCTCTAATGCGTCTTTTGGAGCAAAAATTAATATAAGACCTGGTATTATATTAATTATATTATATTACATTATATTACATTATATTATATTATATTATATTATATTATATTACACCCAGTCTTATATTATAGTAAAATAAGATCGGGTCTTATATTAATTTTTGCTCCAAAAGATGCATTAGAGCTGATGGTCCGGCTAGGTCTTATTTTCGGGGAAACAAGATAGTACACACCTAGAGTTGAACCATTAATCTCAAGAAACCATGAAGCTGATCCTCATATTAATTCAAGCTACTTTTCCCTTGAACTATTCCTCTGAATTTTTCTTTTCTTTTATTCCCCCCCTTCTTCCTCCTCCCCCTCACACTCAGGTTCAAGCGTTGTTTCTCAGTCTAGTTGTGTAGGACACAGCTCTCTGACCCATGCTGGTACTATGAGCCTTGCACTCCCCCCGGCTGAGGCAGTCGGTCACCAGCCGATCATGGCAGCTCTCACTGGCTGCTAGCCACTCACTATGGCTGCTGGCCACCGGCCGCTCCTGGCAGCACATGGTAGCCCATGGCAACACAGTAGCTCATGCCAACCTCCAGCTGCTCACAGCAGCCCAGCTCCAGGGAGAGCCGTTGTTCACAATCTTAGCTGTAGAGGGTGCAGCTTACTGGCCCATATGGGAATCGAACCGGTGACCTAGGCGTTAGGAGCATGGTTCTCCAACCACCTGAGCTACTGGGGCCGGCCCTGAATTTTTATTTTCAATCGAACTAGCAGAACTCAACTGGTTCACTGTAAACAACTTGAGACCACATTATTTGGAAGTTGGGCTAAAAGGGAAGTGGAGTTAATTGAAAATCAAGTTAAAAATAACATCAGGTTTAGGAGACCTGGTTTATAATTGGCTGTGCACTTACTAGCTGGGTAATTTAAGCACATCGTGTAACCACACTGAAGTTTCTTTGTCTATAAAATGAAGGCACTGGTTTAGAAATCTTTCAGGTGCTCTAAATTCTGGTTCAATTTCAGGAAAGAAATTACAAATGAAAAATTTTAAGTTGTACACTGCTGGTTAATATCCAAAATATATACGAACTCATACAACTCAATAACAACAACAACAACAACAAAAACCCAACAATCCAATTATAAAAGGGCAGAGGACCTAAATAAACATTTCTACAAAGAGGACATACAAATGGCCAATAGACATTTGAAAAGATGCTCAACATCACTAATCATCAGAGAAATGCAAATCAAAACCACAATGAGATATCACCTCACCCCAGTCAGAATGGCTATCATCAACAAGACAAATAGTAACAAGTGCTGCAGAGGCTGTGGAGAAAAAAAGAACTCTCATACACTGTTGGTGGGAATGCAGACTGGTGCAGCTGCTATGGAAGGCCATGTGGAGGCTCCTTTAAAAATTAAGACTAGAATTACCATATGACTCAGCCATCTGCCTGCTAATCACTATGCCTTGTTTCCTTACCTGTACAATGCAGATGAGTTATACCACCCACTCTGTGAGCAGAGGTGCTATAAAAAAAATTTTTAATTAACATTTGAAACAGTAAAAATCTTCAAAACCTTCATTTTTTAGTATATTTTTAAGCAATTCATTCAATATTGACCATGCAATGTTTATTCATAAAAACGAAAATTAAGACTTACCAGGAATCCTATTGAGTGTCACCCAGAAATGTTCATCAGGACTGTAGGTGTCCTTGGACCAGGACAGTAAGTCAAGTGCATGCTGGTCTTGGAGGACAAAGTTAGTGAATTCCCTTGTGAGGGCCACATAGGCAGTGCCAAAGTAAATGGTCATGTTGTGAGGAGGAGACGTTTTCAACTTTGTTGTTTTAAGCATGCGGGAATTTTGGGTGTGTACTATTTCTTGGTGGACGTATTTGGTCCGATCTATTGCGTGAGCTGGAGGCAGCACCCCTGGGGTAATGTTTTTCCCTTTAAATCCTTTCAGGTACTGAACTATTTCCTTGTTGGTTTTCAGGGGGAAATCTTGCCCACAGGTATTGATGGCATACTTCCATGGGATCTCCGAGGTCACAAGATCTTTGATGCAGTTCAGGTCGGCCTGGAGCCTGGAAATCCCACCATAGACAACTGTCTCCATCTTGGAAGCCAGAAAAGCATTTGGGAAGCAGCTCAGTAATTGCTCCACTGCCTCTTTAAATTCAGTTGGTGCTTTTTCATCCACATGCACGCAGTAGACATTCTGGGGCATGTATATTGCCCTGAAGAGTCTCTCAAAAGTGCTAAAGTCTTTGTGGATGGTCATTGTGTAAGCCAAAGGGAACCCAGCCTCTTCTTCAGAGAGTGTTTGTGTTATATAGTGATTTTGAGCCATGTATTCATAACAGGTAGATTCGCTGATGGTAGTTTTCAATGCGTTCTCTGTTAAGTAAAAAACCTTCCCCTGAAAAATCTGATGACAGCATTCTGCTAACACCGAAGCATTGGAAAGAGATGGCCTCAGAAAATGTTTCTTCTCCCATAACTTGTTATTGTAAACAAATACAAAAATCAGGGCAGTGATAACAGACACACTAAAAAGACAATGCTTCCAAGAGCCCATTATTCAAAACCAGGAAATGAGAAAGTCTCTTGAGATCTGACCAAAGTGGAGATATATTTAACTTACATTTTCTCCAGAATCCATAGTCATCCTTTTGGTACATGCAGTTCTGATTGGCTGTTTCGTGCCCTTCCAATTGACCATTCTCGTCCTTTTTCTTTCTTCCTTCCCTCCTCATTTACCGCTGTGTTGCATTTCCAATGTTCTTTGACACATTTCTGAAGTAATTCCTTTGGATTTGCTTTGCTCAGTCTCCCCTTAATCTGAAACCTGTTACTATACAAAAATAAGTTTCCTCAGGGAAGGTATGATTCCAGTGTGTCCACCTAGCCCCACAGTAAAATCATTACGAGGTGAAGGGACCATTCTGCAAGTCATGGCTCTAAGACTTCAAACCCAGCCTCTTGGCCAAAGGTTGTCATCTGGGTCAGCTCTCCAACTTCCTGTTAATCATTGCGCTCAGCTAACTGAGTTTGTTTGCTTAACAGCACTGCCAAGTAAAAAGCGTCAGTTCTAAGCATGTGACCACTGCCTGAAGAGATATTCTGTCAATAAATACTTAATGCTTAAAAATAAAACGCCTAACCCTGTCTTTTTCCACACACACACCCCTCTCAGTGATGACTGTGTGTGCCATAAAGTGAGGCATATGACTGGCTGTTTAGTCAAATTCTTTCCGGGATTTAATTTTCTTTGCTGTTAGGTAAGTTCCTTTACAACACACATTAACAAGCTTACCTCACCACCTAACTTACTCCACTAAGTGTCTGGGGCACTCTGACAAATAAAGACTTTTTTTTTCCTAAGGCCAAAAAAATCAGCCCATCATCACTAGCTAATGCTGAATGTCAAGTTTATTTCACCCTAGCCCAAGTAAGATGCAGGGGAAGCTGAGGAAGTCTGATGCCTGGAGAGGTAGGAGAGAGGAGCCATCTCAGTTTGGGACCATCCAGAATTTAAGAAGAGAGGGTCCTTAGATTCAGATATATAAACCTTTCAAAGGAGTTTCCTTACTGTGAAAAATGAGAATATGTAATTTTACCACCTTGATCGGTCAGTCATGAGACTATAAATCACATATAAAGAGTTTATAACCATGGTCAGCCATAAATGGGGCTGCTAGAGAAGTAAACAAGAGCCCCTGCCCCCACAACCACATGTCAAGAAAATGACACAATTATCACCTCTCCTTTGAAATCTTCTTACTCCTCCTTTACTTCTTCCTCTGTGAGCCCATGCCAATGAGATTACACATCTAGAATAGCACTGATCAATTTTGTTTTATTTGGTAGTTAGCTGCACACGAGTGTGAGAGTGTGCTGTGTGTGCCTAAAGAAGGGGCATGTTAACGCCCACCATTGACTGCACATATTAGACAATCAAATATTTATTGATCGAATGCTCAAGTTTTCATTTCCCTGTTTCCCTGATCACATTAGTGTGTGATTCCGAGCATTGATATGTAATCTATAATTATATTTGTGGATATGGGTACATTCAACTATTTTTTTCCAATACATCTTGATTACAAAGACGACATAGTATGACAGACAGTTTGTAAACACATGTTTTCATGCCCTGAACTCTCATTTAGCTCTTGCCCAGAAACATACACATTTTGATTTTACCAAGAACCCAGGGGACATGCAAATTTGGATCCCACATTTTCTACTTCATATCTTAGCATAGCATTTCCATAGTGTTACTGAGTCTTTGTTGTCTTTGTTGGGCATTGTCTTCACAGTCATTACTTCAGAACATAAGACTGAAGTTATTATTTGTTGTTGCTTATTCCCACCCCAGCTTAATGAATTAATGAGCTGGCTGCCAACTCTGTTCCATAAGCATTGGGAGCACAGGAAATGATAAGAAAATACCCAGGGATATTCTCCAAAACTAGGTGAGTCAATCTTTACTTGTGTTAGGAAAAAGAATCTATATCACAATTTAGGTGCATGCATTCTTAGTTATATGACCCAAAATGGAATTCAATCAATCCAAATATCTATTTACTTAACTGTCTTTCATATATCTATCTAGAATTCTTTTGAACAAATCATTTATTTAATATCGTAGTCATATAAGACCAAACTTTTCAGAAATGTCAACTATCAAAACATTAATTCAAAAGACACATGCATCCATATGTTCATTGCAGCATCATTTACAACAGTGAAGATGTGGAAGCAACCTAAGCATCCATCAATAGATAATTGGATAAAGAAGATGTGGTACATATATACAATAGAATATTATTTGGCCATAAAAAAGAATGAAATCTTGTCATTTGTGACAACATGGATGGACATGGACGATATTATGCTAAGTGAACTAAGTCAGACAGAGAAAGACAAATACCATGATTTCATTTATATGTGGACTCTAAAAAATAAAATAAGTGAACAAACAAAGCAGAAACAAACTCATGGATACAGAGGACAAACTGATGGTTGCCAGGTAGGAGGGGGATTGAGGGGAAGGGTGAAAAAGGTAAAAGGATTAAGTTCAAATTGGCAGTTACAAAATAGTCACAGGGATGTAAAGTACAGCATAGGGAATATAGTAAATAATGTTGTAATAACTATGCACAATGTCAGGTGGGTACCAAGTCTAGTCAGGAGGAGTCACTTCATAAGTTATATAAATGTCTAACCATATGCTGCATACCTGAAACTAATATAATATTGAGTGTCAACTATAATTGAAAAAGAAAAAAAGATGTCTAAAATTTCCCTAATGTTTATTTTATTTTTAATATCCCTTTAGGTAGCCACTGCCCGTTTCAAATGAAATTGACTAGGGCTGATTAAATAAAGTGGTCAATACCTAATTAAGCTTGTCTAAACTAGTCAAATGATTTTTACGGCTTTTTCTCCTAATATATTCAGATAATCACATCAACTCTTTATTTTGGCTGTCACCTCATTCTTGGCACAGCTCCAGCCCTCCACACGTTTTATGCATAAAATTATGTCTAGTAATTTGCCTGTACTTCTCTGAATTTACAGTTACGGGATAAAGAGCATTTGCATTTTAGCACTTTGCTGTTGTGGAGTCCTTAGTTATACCTCACCTGAAATGCTATGAGGGTCCCTTGATTTTGAGCTCTAGAAACAATAGTATCTTTGACAATGCTAGACAAACATTTTTGAAAGAATTGAGACAGGTTAGTGAGCATGTCGTTAAGTAGACAGGATGGTCCCTGGTGGAACAAACAAAAAAGCAGCCATATCCTGAAACTCCAGGTTCTGGAATGGCTCCTTCACTCCAGGACAAAGATATGAGACCGCTCCTTGAGGTTAATAAATTATCTCAAATCCCTTCTGGTGGGACAAAGGAGCAGATCTGATAGATAGGAATGGGTTATTTCGTTAATCCCTTCAGGATGGGCAAACAGGACAAACGTGATAGATGAATTCAATTAGAAACCTCCAGCCCCCTTCCCCAAACAGGCAAGGGAAGGTATAAAAGTAAGAGCGTTTGCCTCAGTCACTGGGCACCCGCACTCGGAACCCCCTCCCGCTCGGGAGCTGTTACCCTTTGCTTTCAATAACCTATCTTCCTCTACAACTCTTTGTCTCTCCCTCGTCCATGTTTCCATTCTTTGGTCTCATGAGACAGGATCCCGGCCCACGCCCAGAAACTGCCAGCAGATCCAACATCATTTACATCAGAATTAGTATCAAATATTTTTTTCTATCAACCCAGTGCTATCTGATGCTTATTCAATTGGTGGTCATGTGGGAAATGTGAGACACTCTGGTTTTCCTGACTCACCTGGCTTTCCCGAGGTCCTTTTACATTATCACTAATCGTTCTTCTAGATCTGGGCTCTATGCTCTTGCATTTGTGCAAAATAATAGAAGGGGATGGTAGTGAGTGACCAAAAAGAACAGCATGATTCTTCATCCCAGCATGAGCATCAAATCAAAACGAATACCCCAAATACTAAGTTGGAGGCCGTGATCAGGTAGGATAGAGTTCTGAAGAAATTGGGAACCAGTATAAACTTGTGGCTTGGTCACTCAGTAAATGGCAGGATGTATATTTATACCCCAGAGTTAAACCTATACTTGCTTATTTCTATATAACATATGCTCTCATAAATTCTCATTCCAGGACATAAACTAAGTTTTATTTCATTAAAATAACTGCACTTAGAGTTTCATCTCAACAGCTGGCTGTAGATAAGAGAGCAGAAGCGCTTCATTTCTATGGATGCTGATATGCCGCCCATCGTTCTCATCTTATTTTGGGGGTCATATGAGGCCCAAAGCACCTTTCCCATTTTCATTTCATCATGACATCACCTCTGTGCCCAACTTAGGGACAAGGAAAGCCAAATGGAAACTCAGAGTCTGCAAAAAGCCTGGTGAGTTCGTAGAGAAGGAACAGCTTGGATTAAATTGATTTTAAGTGCACTTGAGGTTTTGTCCTTTTTCACTATTCCAGCTGTTTCCCTACTCTGGCTCTCTTCTTTTTCCCTCTTCTTTCTTTCTCTGTTTATTTATATATTTACTATTGTTAAATTTGGTACCCAGTTTTACCTTCATCAATGTTTTTTTACAACCACAGGTAATAGACTGAAGCAACAGGGCTTATAATAGCCAAGAAGTGAGGCAGAAAGAGCCCTGGACTCTTGTGTCCTAAAGTCTCCAGTTGACCAAAGCTAGTCTTGACAGCTTGGAGACCTTGAACAAATCATTTGATCTCACACCTCACTGCTTCCTCTTGGGTAAATTGAAGAAAACAGCCCCTACAGTTACTTGGGGACCTCCAACCCCTGGTGGCAGCTTCCTTCTTAGCCAGGTCACCCACACCAGTGAATCTTGATGTTTCAATTCCAAAATCAAGACAAGATCAGTCTCCTGGTGGAATCGGGAGAATTCCAGAATATACAGAAAGCACTCAGCTCAGGGCTGGCCAGAGACCTCAAAGCTAATTTGAGACCTTGAGAGAAAGCCATAGGGAAGAAAAGAGCATAGGGAGTGAGTGGGGAGCGTTGCCACAGTTTAACATAAAATAACTGGAAATAAGATAGTAGGAAAATGCACAAAGAAGCTGGTTCTTTCCAGTCAATTAAATCTCCTTGGGGCAGAGTGAAGCTGAGGCAAAGAGCTGAAAGAGGAACAGCACCTGGGGATTGGCTAGGGTCTGTGCCCAGAAGGCACTTTCCAGCCGCATTTGCACCTGAAACCATACCTGACAACCTTCGGTTTAAATGCCAATGGCTAAAAGAGTCAGAGCCCAAGGACCTCAGATGTTTTAAAGCTAACTTATCCCTGCTCAGAAAGTCCTCAAATTATTAGAGTTTTGGCTGGATTTTAAAGGTTGGGTATCTCAGGAAGAATGTAGACCACAGGTCCAATCCCAGGGCCAGTTTGGCATTTTCCCTTTCTGTCATCCCTTTCCTTCCCCTGCTCTGTTCCTCAAAAGGTCCTTGATTTGACTGTGAAGTTACAGGAACTTATGATCACCGCTGCAGCACGTGTTCCTCCGACCTGCAGCTTCTGATCACTGAGAATAACTTGCTAAAATAGTGTAGTCTCCCTTCTTTCAATTGCAATACGCTGTTCAGTCAAAACAGAGTGCAAAAGAACAGCCCCCAATCTTTAAGGTCCCAGGGTGCTGGAATTGCAGTGTCCCCATTTCTTCCCAAAGTCCATGGTCTCCAAGGAATTCATTGGTACCCACTCTCTACTTGGCCAATTCACCACTGGCTGGGGAAAGACATTTATAAGAGATGATGATCAATGGCCCAAAATGAAAATAAGGAAAATGGAAAAGTAGCTTTGTGTTTGGCAAAACCTGAAGTTACTTAGTAAATCTGTCTTTCATTGTGGAAGATAGATTTTACTAGAATTGTAAAACTACTTCATTTCTCTTTTTAGATAGTCCAGGACTTCATTTTCAGTCTTATCTATTATCAAAGGAAGTTCCTACCTCACAGGAATGTTGTGGAGGATGACTAATCAAATAAAGTATGTTTTAAACACCAGACAGTGCCAAGTACTTTATTAAATTCTGGAAATATTTTCCCTTGCCTGAAGGGAATGGAGGAACATAATGCAAACCAGTAAGTTAGAAATGAACATGGCCCTTTCATAAAAAGTTAAAAGTTGTAGCTAAGATTTATATGGATTCTAATGACTTAATGAGACAAATGAAAAGTCATAGTCCCCAGTAAGTACATCACGAAATGAAAATACTAAACTAACATGCGCTATTCTTTGAAAAAACTTTAGAAGTAGAAATTGCACGACCATGATCAAATGATTCATTCACTCATTCAACAAACATTGTTTGTGTACTTACTTTATGCCAGGCACGGTGCTAGATTCTGGAAATACAAAACGTACATGTAACCCAAATGCGTACAAGCCTACTGGATCTTTAACTGCTATGAGGGATTAAACAGAGGTCATTTTACAGGAAGACCATCTCCCTCCAGTAGTTTTCCAGAAAGTTGGCTCCTACATACCTCTCTCCCTGGGTTCCCAGGAGGATAAAGTTGCCCAGAAGCGTCCTGCAGTGAATACTCTCCTTCTCTTTAAGGTAAAGGCAGGATAACCAAGTTAATTGTAGTGTTTACAAATGGAATAACAAAAGCTGGAATGTGGAAATGCAAAGTTCGGTTGGCCTTTAGTCCCACCCCCAAAGGCCTGCCCTTTAGAGTCTCAGGAAACCTTATCTTGACATCTCAAGTTACTGAGGTTTAAGTGCAACCAATTCCAGCTTATCCCTCCCTACAGAACCCTGGAGGAGTTTGAATCTAATGTTTCCACCTCCAGAAATGTCATAAAAAGTTACACAAGGAGCTAGCTGCCATTAACGTAACTGGATTGCTCCTAGGACACTCCCATATAGATAAGGCACATGGTTTTTCTGTTGCAGAAAAAACGGCAAAGACCGAGAAACTCAAGCGGCACTCAGAGATCAAGGGAGAACACAGCTTTATTTGGCTGGCGGGCTCAGCGGGATCCTTCCCAAAAGACTGAGCCCCCAGCAAGGTTTTGAGCAGGTTTTTATGGGTTGAGGACTTCTCTCTCCACTGGGGCCACCATTTTAGTTCAGTTCCACGTGGCAGGGAACCATTTTAAGGTCAGTTTCGCCATCAATTCTCTGGTATTTTCTTGAGACTAATCTCCAGTTTACCCACGCAGAGGTTGCTTTTCCCAGAGAAAAAACTTTTGAATTCCCTTCACAGACCCTTTGTGCTTAAGGTTCACCCTTCAATTTAGTTCCAGGTGGGAAATCCTATAGCTCTAGATCCAGAGTGACCTTTAACAGATTTAGATCTGCCAGGAGAGAAGAGAAATACCAGATGGCAACAGGATTTAGTAGGAAATGCCCTGTGCTGGGAGTTAGAAGGCTCGACTCTAGTCTCCATAATGCAGGTTGTATGCCTTGGGCAAATCACCTCTCCCTGAAGCTCAGGTTCTTCCTTTGCCAGGCAAACAGGAGAGCTTACGTGCTCCCATCCTCTTCTGGGAATGAATTATGATTCATGTTCCAGGGAACAAGCTAAGTGCCAATATGCATTTGTGGGGGGTCAGAGCTAGTCACCCCAAGATGTGCCTCTGTGGTATGTGGATAGTTTTGAGCTAAGGGCAATTTTTGGTTCAGGCTCAAGAGAAACTTCTGTACCTCCCTTTAACTACATAGAAGAACTTGAATTAGGGGCTTTGTCCATAAGAGATTATCAGTGATAATCTCTTTTTGAACCAACAAGGTATATCTATTTACTAAATATCTGCTCTTCTTACCATCCTACAACGACCCTTGGAAGTGCCCAGGGCACCTTACCTCCTCCCTAGCTCAGAATGTCTTATATACTCATGTTCCCTTTCTGTCTCTAAACCTCTCGTGCATGTGGAGTCTCTGACTCCCTCGTGTATGTGGGGTTTCCATACATGCATATGTAAAGAATTTGGTTATTTTCTCTTGCTAATCTGTCTCATACCTATTTGATTATTATACCAGCCAAAAGAACCTTGAGGGTAAAGGGATGTTTCTTTTCCCCACACACATTTATCCAAGTTCCTCTTTCCCATAAATAGTTTGAAGCAATTGTATAAAATTCAAGTGTTAAAATTTTTTTTTGCAAGAGTAGAGCTAAGAAAAGCCAAAAGAACAGCAAATCAACAATTCTTAAAATTACTTATTGCTGAAAAGACTAAAAGAAGCCCGACTGTTTTAACAGTGTTGTAAACATGCAGAAAAAATTTTTAAGAGTTTATTAGAGTTCATTTGAGCCAAACAAAGGATATGCCTGGGAGCAAGATCTCAACAGACTGAGAAGAATGCTTCATAGAATGACAGTTTACAGTTTCTTTTATGCATTTGAAATTAAGGAGAAAAACGTAAGAAAAACGTAAGAAAGGTGAGAGAAAGTAAGGTGGAGACTGGTTCACGGGATAGTTAACAAGATTATGTGCTCTCTGGAGGGGGGTTAACTTCAGGGGTCTGAAATAGAGGATTACTCTGGGTTTCAAAGGTGTGTTAACATAAATGTACGAGAACAATGGACAGGACTAACTAAAACTATTCACTAAAGAAATTATAGGCCTGAGGTGTGACTACCCACCTTACCTACCTAGTTAGGAATTCACTTTCCATCCATCACTGGACTTGTCAGTTTTATTACAGAACCCCATTTTTGACCACAAGTTTTCTTTTGAGTGTTGGAATTATGAGAAATTACTGTCTCTTATATACTTTACCTTGTTTTCTATATTTTCTAAAATACTCATGAATTATTTTTCTAATTGGAAAAGAAAACATTTAATGGCCTTGACTGACTATCTTTTCCCTCATCCTATGCTGTGCTGCATGTGTTAGGCCCAGATCTACAATTCAACTTCCTCATTAGTATTCAACTTCCTCAATTTCTTCAGGAGAGGCATTCTGTACCATTTGCAAAAGTATTTTAAACAAATGGACACCAGCCTATAGGAATTTTGCTAGAGAGTTAAATAAAATGCTCAATATGATTTTCACATCTTTTACCAACCTAGGAATAAAATCATCGAATATCTATATTGTATACATCCCTGCTTTACAAACCCTTCCAGAATTTGAAGATGGAGGTAGGGGAACAGAAGCAGCTGTTCTGAAGATTAAAGATTCGGTCGTCTCATTTGGAAAAGCCAGTTAAGCCAAATCATGTCAGCACAAGGTGATTTTTCCATTCCTTGTCAATTACCTAATTAAGTCACTGTACCCATTAACCAAAAGTGTCCATTCAAATTAGCTCAGTCTTTCTCTGCTCCTTATTGGCAGGCTCCATTCTGTTCTCTAAATACCCTAATCTTTTCTGCTACTGACTGACCCAATCTACTCTTCTCCATAATTAACAAAGGGGCATTTAAATTCCACCAGAGAAAACTGGCAACCCACAAAGACAAATAAAAATTGTTAATATACATTTTAAACTATTCATCTTCAACGAATTGCAAATAAAAACAATGCGATCTTTTTCTCTTTAATTCAAGTAGCTTTAATAAAGAAATACAGTAAGTCCTCACTTAATGTGGTGAATAGGTTCTTGGAACTGTGGCAAAACAACCTATAATGAAACTAATTTTCCCATAGACTAATTGATATAAACAAGAGTTAAATCCCTATGGCATCTCATCAACGTTATAATGAAATGACATTATTCAAGAACCTGCTGTATATCAGAATATCCACTGTTGGCAGAGTTGTGATGAAATAAGCCCTCTCATACACTGGTGGACTGCCTGACTATTAGAACATATTGTGGAAAGCAATTGAAGGAGTACAGAGTATGCTATTCAAAAGATGCTACTTTGACGTAAGGATTATTTTTGAGCTGAAGGCAATTGAGAAGAAGCAAACATAAGAAAACTCTCCGCCCTCCCCCTCTCTATCAGGAAGGGCAGTAGGATTCCTGATCACCTGAGACACTATAGATCCTTCTGGAGACCTCACCAGAGGAATCTACGTAACAATCCTTACTAACTAGCCCTTACCTTCCATTAGTTCCCCACCCCCATATACTTACCTTCCTACAGTTTGCTACCCCTAAAAGCCTAAACAACTTCTTTTGTCTTGTCACTTCTCTACAAATTTATTGTTCTTTGTTAATGTTGATGAAAAAACATCCAGCCTAAGAGAAAACTTAAAAGAGTTTATTGGAGCCAAACTGACGACAATTACCGGGAAGCAAAATCTCAACAGATTGAGAAAATGATCCAGAAAATGGCGATTTGCAGCATATTTTATATGTAGAATCAAAGGAGGGGGTTACATGAAATCTATTGGTGGTAGATTAAGGGGGTGGGAGAAAGCAAAGTGGGGAAATCTCTGGGATTGGATAAAAGTAAATTGGAGAGACAGGTACTTCTTTCACATAGGTGGGAACAGGATAGTTAATAGTTCACTTTTTACCACACGTAGAGATGGTAATCAGGGGACAAGAATAATAATGAGGGATTCTGTAGCTTCCTGTTCTGGTTCAGAAAAAGGGATTACTGACATTCCAAGGGCATGTTATCCTAGATGCAAAAAAGACAATAAACAAGGGGCCAGCCCGGTGGCTCAGGCGGTTAGAGCTCCATGCTCCTAACTCCGAAGGCTGCCGGTTCTATTCCCACATGGGCCAGTGTAGTGGGCTCTCAACCACAAGGTTGCTTGTTCAATTCCGAGTCCCGCAAGGGATGGTGGGCTGTGCCCCCAGCAACTGGACCTGGAGCTGAGCTGTGCCCTCCACAACTAAGACAGGACAACAACTTGACTTAGAAAAAAGTCCTGGAAGTACAGTGTTCCCCAATAAAGTCCTATTCCCTTTCCCCAATAAAAATCTTAAATAAAAAAAAAGACAATAAACAGGCTCATTTAAGGTAAAGATTAAACTTTGTCAAGGAAGCTACAGACTAGAGATGTGACTTCCTGCCATGACCCACCTTAGTTAGGAATTTTTACGCTCACGCCATCGTATGCTTGTCAGGTTTAATCTGTGGCCCCTTTTTCATCTACATTAAGATGTTGTGAAAGCCCCAAGTTTTAACCATCCCTTTGTGTTACTCATCACTGAGTTTCTCCTGTGTGTATGTGCACTGCATGTGATAATAAACGCTGTTGGTTTTTCTCTTGTTAATTTGTCTTTCGTCAGTTTAATTTCCGGGGTCCTAGCTGCAGAACCTAAAAGGGTAAAGGAAAAAGTATTCTTTTTCCTTCCCTACACAATTTTGCAATATGGATCAAGAAATTAAAATGTTCCAATCTTTCTATTTATTAAGTTTTCATTCCAAAGGCAGTAACGCTAAAATGTGACAAAACTTTATGTGAAAAGTTGTTGCCTGTTTTTGATGTTATTCATCATTGATTACAACAGCACTTCACAAAGTAAAAAACTGGAAACAAATTCTCAACAATAGAGGAATTGGTAAGCAAATGATGGTGTATCCATACCATGAAAAAGAATGCGGTTATTTTGTATTTTCAAGATGGTAGGGACATTATTCTGATATATTGTTAAGTGAAAGTAGCAGGATACAAAATTAAGTAAATCAACATGACCTAACTACGTAAAGCAATACATGGAGAAGGAGATAAATCATGCATATGTATTCACAGCAATTACTTAGCAATTTGTATAATGTATAATCTTTTCTTTCTTACTTTTACTTTCTTACAGTTTCTACTTACTAATTTTACTTTGTACTTTTCTTTATTTCTAAGATTTTCTACAATAGGACACTATTTTATATTAAGAAAAAAATGTTTTTAAATTTTCTGCTCATCAATAACTAGTACAAATTTTACATGAAGGGTTTTCAAATTTTACATGAAGAAAGAGTTTCTGAAGACTCAAGAAAGCATAGTATATAGGATTTCTATTCACCAAAGTGAGGCTGCCCTGTGCCAGGCCTAAGCATAATCTACTGTTCACCTGGCTGACACATGCTGAATATTTAAAATTGTTGACTTTAAAAAGAAAATTAAATTGGAGAGATTTGCATTATTTCAAACTGTTCTTATGGAGATTTTACTGATATTTTTCAGATCTTACACTTTAGAAGCCTGCACAATTCAAATTCACGTAAAATGAGACCACAATGAATAATCCATGTGAAAAATAACTGAATTCCTGAACAACGTACTATAATTGCTTTAAAATAGTTTCATGTGTCATATCAAAGGTTTGTGACACACAATGCAGGAAAAATTTAAGAAGCATGTTTACAAGCAAATAGTATATTTATTGATACAGTATGTAAGAAATATAATTTATTTTATGTGAATTCTACTGAAGCAGACACACCAAACAGTTTATAGGAGATCCATAAAGTCTGGGAACATAGGTGAATATATATGATACCATCAAGGACATTTTCAAAGAGTAAAATGCACACACACACACACACACACACACACACTGCTTCCAGACTTCATGTAGAAGGGAAATCAAGTCCCACACGTCTGGAATCTTATTGCATGTCACCCAGAAACATTCATCAGGAGAATAGGTATCCTTTGACCACCCAAGTAAATTAGTGGCCCTCTGGCAAACTGTCTCATAAGGGCCATATAGGCAGATTATGGGGAGGAGGCGTGTTTCTCATCCAAGTCCACAGCATGACGGAAATCAGATGGTATGTCTGCTCCAAGTACATGTAATCGGTCCTTCTGCTAACACGTGCAGGAGGCAGCACCCCTGGGGTAATGTTTTTCCCTTTAAATTCTTTCAGGTACTGAAACTATTTCCTCATTGGTTTTTCAGGGGAAGCTTGCCCATAGGTGTTAACAGTGTACTTCCATGGAATTTTGGAAACTCTGAGGTCTGTCAGTCGTTCAGGTCAGCCTGGAGCCTGGAAATACCTGCTGGGACCACAGACTCCCTTTTGGAAGCTAGAAAGGCATTTGTAAAGAAGCTCAATAACCTTCCCACTGCATCTTTGAAAGCAGAGGTGGCTTTCTCACCCACATGAACACAGGGTGCATTTAGAGGCATGTAAATAACCCTGAAGAGCCCTTCAAATGTATCAACATCTTTGTGGATGACCATGACATGTACGAAGAGAAGTCAGCTTCCTCTAGAGGTTTCATTATGTAGTGCTTTTGGATCAAGAATTGTTGGCAACTTATGTTTCTTAATGGTGTCATTGGTATATTTTCATCCAAGAAGATTTTCTTCTCTGTCACAACCATGTTACAGACTTCTGCAAGGACTGAAGAGTTTGAGATATTCCCCATGTGCCTGTATTTTTGCAGGACGAAATTGTTGGTATACAGGAACAAAGAGTTATAAAAACAATGGAGAGCCCCACAATAAACCTGGACATCAGATTCAGCTTCATTTTTCCTACCATCTTTTCCTTATCTGTCACTTGCCTGACTTCATACCACTGCTGACATCAGTCCATTCCCAGACTGTTGGGACATCTACTCCAACTTCTTATTTTAAGCAAGAGAAATATTGCCACTCATTTAAAGACAGGGATCAACAGCAAGCCTACAGTTCTCTTACACTGGAGGGACTGAGTAGATCTGAGAATACGAGACACTGAGGCCACCCAACCAAGAGCTGAACACAGTGGGGTACCTTCCTCTAAGGCAACCTCAAGTGAAGACCCTAACACATTGGCCACAGCTGCCAACTCAGGGTGCTCTTCCTATGTGAGGGAGGAAAGAATGTGTGTCCACTGTCACAATCACTGATACCATCCTTGAATACATCAGCAATATATTTCTTCAACTTTGGGCGGTCTCAGTTGTCAGGAGGCAGGTCCGCACTGACATAGACATCAACAGCACACAGAATTGCTCAATAGCAGTGTTTCTCTTTAAGCAAAAATGAAGAATTCATAGAACTTAGGGCTGGAAAGAATCTTGCAGATTATTCAAACCAACTCATTCGAGTCACAAATGGAGAACACGGAAAATGAACTATCACTAGCATTCGAGCACACTCAGTGTCTGTTACTGCACTGACAACGTGTGAGGTAAGCATTGACATTATATCCATTCTGCACCTGAGGAAACCAAAGCCCTCATTTACACAGACTTGCCTGAGGGCCAACAAGGAGTGAATGGTAGAGTTGGGTCTTGAACCCAACTCTTCTGATTCCACAGGCCTTCTACCTGGAATATTCTCTCCCCAAGAACTCATCTTTCTTGATGAGTTCCTCCCATCCTTTACGTCCCCATGTGGCACCCCTCTCCTGGTGTCCCTTCCCTTCCCTCCCAAGTCCGGGTCAGGAGCCCTGCCACCTGCCCTCATAGGACCTCATGTGCTTCTAATTGCTTGTTTGCTTTCCTACTAGCCCCTGGAGGATTATTTACGTCTACTGATCACTGTTTTTTTAGCTCCTGGCTTACAGTAGGCACTCATCATTGCATTAAGTCCCGTAGTCTCCTGCCCTCTATACCAGGGGTCAGCAAACTATGGTGGGAAGTGGGGAAAGAGGGGTGGGGGTGGGGGTGGCAGGGCAGCCCATCTAGCCTGCCACATGGTTTTGTACAGTCTGTGAGCTAAGAATGGTTTTACATTTTTAAATGTTTGACAGAAAATCTGAAGCAGAAAAATATTTTGTGACCTAAAAATTATATGAAATTCAAATTTGAGTCCATAAGCATCGTTTTCTTGGAACATGACCACACTCATTTGTTAACAAATTATTTATGGCAGCTTTCACATTTTGAAGGCAGAGTTGACTAGGGGCCCCAGAAACCATCTGGCCACCAAAACATAATATATTTACTCTTTGGCCCTTGACAGAAAAGGTTTGCTGCAGTTACTGATGCCTCTGTAAACCATGTTTTTGCTCCATTAAGGTGACTATTGTGGCCTTGGTACAGTTTTATAACTGTTTTATTTTCTAGATTTCCTTGTGAATGTTGGAATAACATCATATTTGGTAGCAGGGCATGGGTTTTAAAGACAGACTTGTGTGAGTTTGAATCCTGGTTTTGCTGGTTCCTAGCTGCCTGACCTTGGTCAAGTTGCTTAACCTTTCTGCTTCAGTTTCATTGTCCGTAAAATAAAGATAATACCCGTGGGTCCTGTTTTGTGAATTAATATGAGTTAATAAGTGGAATGCACTTTGAGCACTCTGACACACAGAACATACTCTTAAATGCTGGCTATTGTTGTTGTCTACACGTGGTCACTTTTAGTTTACTTGCCCACTAGAGAATTGGATATTCAGCTCTGCATTTTGCCTGACTTCCCTGTGGCCCAAGCTTTGGCAAGATGTGGTGCTGCCACCTAGTTGCTCCGTACGGCACAGCTTGACATGTCCTCCCTTTGTTTAGGTGGTTAAAAATCTTGTGAATAAGAGGTAGGAAGAATTTTCATGGCATTATAGCATTTTATTCTCCACAAGACTAAGAGCTACTTGAAGGGAAGAATGCATCTGTGAAGACATAAGGAGTGCTCGCTCCATGTGGCATTTGAGGGTCACTGAAAAACCTGCCTCTCTCAAGGTCTCAACCCCACCAATAAGCCACAGTATTCTCAATGACATTGAAGAGGTCTCATAAGGAGGCAAATAGTTTGAGTTATTCAAGAAGGATGACAGTATCTCATTAAGCCGTTAGCAACGAATGACACTCAATAGAGGTTCTGAAAAAATGGGACAAGAGACAGGTTAAATTAGATGGAAAAAAAGCAAGCAAGGTCTGAAGTATGGGGTGCTATTGGGGATCCTTTGGAATGTGTTGGCAGGGAGGGCAGCCAGGAGAGAATAAGAAGGCAGTAAGAGGCACCCAGGGTTATGTACCATCACTTACATGATTCATTTTCAGAATTAGACATAAGGTTTAAAAACCAAATTTTCTCAAATATATGGTGATGGAAAGAGAACTGACTCTGGGTGATGAACGTATAAAGTGATATATAGAGATGATGTGCCCCGACCAGCGGGGCATTCAACAGGGACCGAAGAGAGACACCCTGAAAAGAGAAAATAGGAGGCGCGAAGAAATGGAGGCAAGACAAAGTTCTGATCAAGCCTCAAATTTTTTATTGCAGCTACAAGATTATATGGGTTAGGGTAAACTGGGCGGGGAGTGAATGAGGAAGGAGAGAGCGGAATGAGGAAGGGGCTTTACTTATCAGAGACGTGACCTTCTAAGGGCAAACTGACTGTTCCAGGAATTAGGTCATGTGCTGCCGGATAGCATAGTTTCTCTGAGTCAGGCTCCTACAATGATGTATTACAGAATTGTACACATGAAATCTATGTAACTTCACTAACAATTGTCACCCCAATAAACTTTTTTTTTAAATCAAAATTTCCCCAATGTCCTAGGCACACTCACATCAAAATTAAATAGTTTCATTTGAATCCCTTTCATGTTATTTGAGTATCAAATTTTAAATTCGCACCATTTTTTTTCCCAGAAAAGTTAAATTGTTACATAAGAGAACAGTCCACTGCTAGAACTGCAAAGAAGCTCAGAGATCATCTTGCCCCACGCTGTCGTTTTACAGAGAAAAGCAAAATGGAACGTGACTTGCCTAAAGTCACGCAGCTATGAAGCACCAGACCTGGGCGTAGCAGCTGGTCATTGTTGATCCAATGCAATGGATCCAAAAAATGTTTTCTTCCTTTGTCTGAGAGAGAGAGAAGACTTCAGGAAACAAAATTTTATAAGGGCTTCTCCAGGCCTAACTCACTATTGAACTGAAGGACAAATTAAACAAAGGATGCAATTATTAGAACTTCATGAGATTTGTTCCTATAATCAGTTCCTGCCCTCAGAAACCTAAACTAAAGATAATATTTGTGCTTTTAAAAGAGACTGGTAAAATATTTGCACTTTGAAGCATAGCGTGATAACACTTACTTGGGCTAGTCTTATCAGGATTAGGCAAATACATCCAAAGTAAAACAAACATGATTTTGAAAACTTTGTGACCAAAGCCAACAGATATAGTCAAACTCCTATTAAAGGCACTGAATTCTAATGCCATTTATATTTATGAATGTCCTCTAAGTTCTTAGTTATCTTCTCTAAAGAGATTATTTCTCATAAAAATAAGAGTTAATCCAACACATCAGCTTATTTTTCAAGCACCTACTCGCTGTCTCCAGTACGAGGTCCCATTGCTGACTCTGCACCCCTCTTCCCTCCCCCCACCCCGACCCATGTCCTTCCATATTCGACATATTCTTGCATTTCTGTCAAATTAGCTGGAATGGAAGAATTGCTGTTACTGGGGTGCACATAGTGCCACAGGAAAATGTGACACAGAATCCTTTTCTAGTCCCTACTGCTGAAATCTAAAACCTGGTAGCATTCAAATTCTACCCCTAATCACTGGCGTTAAAGGCTTACTCACCCCACCCTTTTTTTTACAGTGGTAAAAAAACACATAACGTAAAATTTACCATCTTAACCATCTTTAGCGCAGTAAACTACGTATATTGTTGTGCAACAACGATCTAGAACTTTTTCATCTTGCATAACTCAAATTTCATACCCATTGAACAACAACCCCACATCTCCCTCCCCCTCCCCGCCACCACACCCCATCTCCTTCCCCGGGAATCACATTCTACTTATTCTTTCTAGGAGTTTGACTACTGTAGATGCCTCATATAAGTGAAATATTTGTCTTTTTGTGACTATTTCACTCAACATAACATTTGCTGAAATATTTTTGACATACCCTGATCTATTCAACAAATGTGAGCTGAGGGCCACATACTGTATAACATTCCCAGGAAATCTATTTGTAAAACAACAAAAATAGCGGTTTGGATTTTGTAGAGTGTTTTCACATCTATTATTTCATTATCATTTAAAGCAGGGTTTCTCAGCCTCAGCACTACTGATATTTTGGACCAGATAATTCTTGGTTTTGGGGCTGTCCTGAGCCATATAAGATGTTTAGCAGCATCTCTGGTCTCTACCTACTGGATACCCATAGCACAACCCCAGTTGTGAAACCAAAAATGTCTCCAGACAATGCCAAATGTCCCCTGTGGGGCAACCTTGGACCAATAAGCTAACTTCTAAAAGCAGTAAAAGGAAGCTAACTCTATATACTTTATGAGGTTTTCATAATCACTAGTAAATATTGTATAACGCTACCTGGCACACAGTAGGCACTTAAATAAGATATTAAACAATAATATTATACCAAAGATATAAAATTGATTAGCTAGATAATGATTATGACTCATTAATGTGACGGTGAACTAGAAAGGTTCACTGGATGGAAACTGTAATATTTTTATTCTAAATCTGGTTCCACATCCAACTTGTTGTGTGATGTTGGCAAAATCACTGAGTCAGTCTTTCTGGATCTCAGTTTCACCAACTGTTAAGGAGAATTAAATAAACTTGCCCTGTGTACTTCATAAGGTTATAGTGAGATTAAAATGATATAATAAAATGAAGGTAATTTGAAAGTATGAACATATTACAACTGCAAGTCATTGTTACTGTGATATAAATTTTTGTAGTATCTTTAATGAGATATTCATATACCATACAACTTACCTATTTCTTTTTTTTTTAGAGATTTTATTGGGGAAGGGGAACAGGACTTTATTGGGGAACAGTGTGTACTTCTAGGTCTTTTTCCAAGTCAAGTTGTTGTCCTTTCAATCTTAGTTGTGGAGGGCGCAGCTCAGCTCCAGGTTCAGTTGCCGTTATTAGTTGCAGGGGGTGCAGCCCACCATCCCTTGCAGGAGTCGAACCAGCAACCTTGTGGTTGAGAGGACACACTCCAACCAACTGAGCCATCCGGGAGCTCAGCAGCAGCTCAGCAGCAGCTCAGCAGCAGCTCAGCAGCAGCTCAGCAGCAGCTCAGCAGCAGCTCAGCTCAAGGTGCCGTGTTCAATCTTAGTTGCAGGAGGCGGAGCTCACCATCCCTTGTGGGAGTCGAAGAATCCAACTGGCAACCTTGTGGTTGAGAGCCCACTGGCCCATGTGGGAATTGAACCGGCAGCCTTTGGAGTTAGGACCACAGAGCTCCAACCACCTGAGCCCCTGGGCCGGTCCACTATTCACCTATTTCAAATGCGCTGTTCAGTGGTTTTTACTATTTTCATAAAGGTATGCAACCATCACCACTATCTAATTCCCCAATATTTTTATTATCCCCCCGAAGCCTAGCAACCATTGATCTACTTTTTGATTCTACAAATTTGTCTATTCTGCACATTTCATACAAATGAAATATATAAAACTTAATGTATAATTTTATAATCATTTATGCAAGAATATTTATCTCTATTTATTGAATGACTTCTCTATACCAGGGATTGAGCTTGACATGTGCTAAGTGCTAGGGACACAGGAGTAACAGACAGACTTGTTTCTTGCCACACACAGACACTCACACAGGCACACACACACACTCACACAGAAAAAAAAAACACTGGGAAGCGTACACCAGTATGTTAACAGTGGTTATCTCCATGTTGTAGGATTATGGATTATGTTTGTAACTTTCACTCCATTACATAGTATTCATTGCTTTTATTCATAGGGAAATAGTTTTTGTCTCTCTCTCTCTCTCTCTTTAATTTTATTGGGGAATATTGCGGAACACTGTGTTTCTCCAGGGCCCATCAGCTCCAAGTCATTGTCCCTTCAATCTAGTTGTGGAGGGCACAGCTCAGCTCCAAGTCTTTAGTTGCAGGGGGTGCAGCCCACCATCCCATGTGGGAATTGAACCGGCAACCTTGTTGTTGAGAGCTCGCGCTCTATCCAGCTGAGCCATCCAGCCACCCCTCCAGAGGCTCAGTGGCAGCTTGTTGTCTTCAATCTAGCTGTGGAGGGCACAGCTCACTGGCACATGTGGGAATCGAACCTGCAACCCTGTTGTCCAGAACTCATGCTCTAACCAACTGAGTCATCCAGCCGCCCCTCGTCTCATTTTTAAGAGCTAAATATTGAAATAAAAAAATGTTAAAATGCAAGCCACTTATTCTCCTGGAGTATAGCAGTGCACTAAGTGTGGGCATCCTGAGAAAGAACACTGTTTCAAAACTACTGTAGATCTGAAATTCCTAAGAGAATTACCCAGAGACTTCTGGATGGCATATGTTAATGAAAGAAAAAAAAAAGAAAGAAAGAAATACTATTTTCATTAAGTTATTTTCTGTGTCCTGGATAATTTGACTCAGTTTAATGAAATTAAGAGATTAGTTAGGAAGAAATTAAGCTCTGCCTTTCTACATATCCTCTCCAGAACCAGGAAAGATTAGTGGGGGGAGAAGCAATCATTTTCTCCCAATTCCTCCATCTGCCCTCTCCTTGACCTTGACCTCCTGGCTCTTGAGTGAGGAGGCACATAGGCCACCACCACATTTAACATCCTTCCTGGGCCAGACATTTATGAAGTAGAGCTGTGAATTAATTAATTAAAATAGTGCTCAAGATTGGTGCTTTGTTTTATTTTATTTTACTGTCTTATATTTCAAGTTGAAATGTTTACTAGTTATTGACCAACTTTTACAATGGATTTACTCTGCAAAAAAAGGTGACTTGAAAAATACTAATCTCTCATCGCTTAAAGACTGACAGTTCTAACTAGCCCATTAAAGATTCTGAGATGCCATGCAGTAAAGAAAGCCAGTTGGCTTTATTTAATACAATATTGTCCAAACTCATTTTTCAGCATTTTATTTTTGTTTTATTAGGTAAAATATACATCACATTTTTGTGTACCAGTCAGTGGCATTAAGCACACTCATAATGTTGTGCAACCATCACCACTATCTACTTCCAGAACTTTGTCATTATCCCAAACCGAAATCTGTACCATTAACCAATATCTCCTCATACCACCACCACCCGTCATCACCTGATAACCTCTATTCTACGTCTCGTCTCTATGGATTTACCCATTCTAGGTACGTCATATAAATACAATCATGTACTTGTCATAGTGTGCTGGCTTATTTCCTTAGTATAACATCTCAAAGTTCATCCATGTTACAGCATATGTCAGAATTTCATTCCGTTTTATGGCTGACTAATATTCCACTGTATGTACATTACACATTTTGTCTATTCATTCATTACTGGTGGATACTTGGGATGTTTCAATGTGTTGGCTATTGTGAATAATGTTGCTAGAATATTGGTGTACAAGTATCTGTTCAAGATCCTGATTTCAGTTCTTTTGGGTATGTTCCTAGGACTGGACTTGCTAGGTCATATGGTAATTCTATGTTTAACTTTTTGAGGAACTGCCAAACTGTTTTCCACAGTGACTGTACCATTTTACAATCCCGACAGTAATACACCAATTTCTCTCCATTCTCATCAACACCTGCTATTTTGTTTTTTTGAAATTAGCCATCCTAATGGGTGTGTGTCTAAAGTCATTTTTGCACACAACGCTTCCCTTATCTGAGTCCTATTAGTAACCCAAGGAACCAGCAGATGTTCCAAGGAAGGAACAAGTTAGTGTTCCATGGAAGAAACTAGTTAGTGTTTCATGGAAAGAACTAGTTAACGTGCCAGTGCTGGGTGGTCCATTCAGCACATGTCATATAGTACATTCCTACAAAGGAAGTGAGTATATTGGAAAATGTCAAACACACTTGTTTCTATTTTTTTTTCAATTAAAGTTTATTGGGGTGACAATTGTTAGTAAAGTCGCATAGATTTCAGGTGTAAAATTCTGTAATACATCATCTATATATCACAGAGTCATTTCTCTTTCTAACACTATATATTGGATCCCCTTTTACCTGCCTCCCCACTTACCCTCTGGTAATCACTAAACTATTGTCTGTATCTGTGAGTTTTTGTTTCTTCACTTGTTTGTCTTGTTCTTTTGTTGTTTTCAGTTTTATATATCACATATCAGTGAAATCATATGGTTCCACACTTGTTTTTTTAAAGAATTCTCAATAAGAGTTTTGCCTCATTTCTACCAGGATGATTAATACCACCAACATATTCAATATCCTGCTTCCTTTCTTTTTATTACATGTTACTTTTAAAAATATGTTCTAGGCTTCTCTCTCATCATGCTATAGCCCTGTCTAGCATAAAGGGCAGAGGTCACACAGGTGAAAATGCATGCATGTGCTCACATATGCACATGTGTGTGTCCACATATAATCACGGGTCCTATTCTTCACTCAGAGAAATGAAAAACATATTTTTCAAAAGTCAGGCATTTGATTTTGAGAAAAGTTTAATTTTTTAATTTATGCATTTTGAATTTTTTATAACGAGCAATTGTCTTTGAAATATTGAGGTTTTAAAAAGAGATAAAATACTATTAAAATATAAACATGTTAACAGAAATTTAAAGAGTAGATGAGGTCTAGGCTTGGGAGGAAAAAAGAAACAACAAACGGAACAATAATTTGCATCAAATTTCAGTCCAGGGACAAGTTTTTGTAACAATTAAAAATAAAGAGATAAGAGTAACAAGAATACAATAATGGTGAGTTTGAAACTCAGAAGAAATCAGGCTAAGAGAGCTTAAAGCAGGAGTGGATAAGCAGAAAGAAGAATAAACTATGCAGAATTCTTATTTTGGGATAAATTTTACACCCTCCCTCCCCCAATTCATGTGTTGAAGTCTTAACCTTCAGTACCTCAGAATGTAACTGTATTTAGAGATAAGGTATGTAAAGAGGTAATTAAGGTTAAATGAGGTCACTGGGGTGGACCCTAATCCAATATGACCAGTGTCTTTATCAGAAAAAGAGGTTAGGACACAGATAAATACAGCGGGATGACCATGTGAAAACTCAGGGAGAAGACGGCCATCTGTCTACAAGCCAAGAAGAGAGGCCTCAGATAAAACCAACCCTGCTGACACAACACCTTGATATAGGACTGCTAGCCTCCAGAACTGTGAGGAAATAGATTTCTGTTGTTTGAAACATCCAGTCTGTGAGAGTTTGTCCATGGCAGTCCTAGCAAATAAATATGATACCTAATCAGCAAGAACAAAGCCACTACAATGACCAGAGGACTGTGATAACAAGAATGAAGGACTCCCAGGGTCAGAGTTGGGTCACAACCCCAGTCAGGGTCTTGGGAATCACATGGTTGCAAAGGATAGAAAACCACTCAAAGAAGTTGCCACAGAAGGAGTTGCTCAACTGCGAGAGTGTAGCTGGATTTCATGGACAACTGTTCTCTCCCCTTCTCTGAGCATCTGTACACCACCTTCTCTGCTCACTCATCCACTTGCACAAGGTGTCCCCTGGCTGCTCCCAAATCACAGGCTCCTCAAGCAAGTCTTCTTGGCCTTCCAGCTCAGCTCCCCACAGCTCACCAACTAACGAAGAAGAAATTACTGCTTTGAATAGAAATTACTGGGGAGAAGTCCCAGATTAGCCTAATTCGGGTCAGATTTCCATCCTAAAATCTGAGATTGGGGGTGCCGGAGGAATGGGGAGGACAGAGGGTATAGTTCTAAGTCACAGGTCTTCGTGGAAAGAACAGGTTGTTAATATAAATGGGGGAGAAAATGATATCTCAGGTTTGGAGAGAAAGGTTGCCAGTATATCAGGTTCAAGTAAAATCCAGAAGAATGGATATGGCACCCAAACTTTAAAGAACCTCACTCTTGTAGAGAACAAGTATAGGTCTAATAGTTGAGCCAGGCCTAGAAAGTGAAGTGTATAAATTAGAAGATCTTGAATTCAAACAATTCAGTAGGTAGAGAGGCCTGTGGACTATAAGAAAATGCAAACCCATTGTCTTTGGAAGGAACTGCTGAGTCATTTACAGTAAGTCCTGGAGGAAGAGGCTGTAGCTTTTTGACTGTCCCCCGTACCATGTATTTCTTCTGAGGTTACAATTCCCAGTAGCCTTCTCTTGTCACACGGCTAGGACGTCTAAGTTCAGAATCAAGACATAGTCTAGTGTATACCATATCAGAAATAATTCAAATAAGTTATTAAACCAAAAGGAAATCTCATGAGAGCAATTCAGCGATCAGGACACGCTTACCTTTATCATGACAACTGGCCACAGTTTTCCAGCGTAGTCCTTCAGACAGCACAGGACAGGAAACCTTGAGAGAGGAGAAATACAGGAAGTGAGCCCTACAATTGCTCCTGCTTACTGACTGGAGGGGTTTCCCAACCCCCACACAGGGAGGAGGAATCCAGGTGGAGCCTGGCTGTCTTCCTGAGTCGAGCAAACAGATCGTGGAGTTTGACAAGGTCAAGAGGCTGAGGTTCACAGGGGACAGTACTGAAAAGGAGAGAGGACAGAGGCACAGAAATCTGGACACACACAGAGGGTCTCCCTCAAGTCTCAAGCTGAATACTGGTCAGGAAAACTGTGTAAAAAAAAACTATCCAATGCCAGGGAAAGAAAGACCTGGAAGGATTAAAGCTTATACAGGGTTTGCAATAGCTGTGTTGCTACCAGCCAGAGTAGAAGAACCTTGTCATTCAAAGCACATCAGGTAGAGTACTCAGAAAGGGGTTTTCTCATTAGTACAGCAAAATTAGAGGTAGACTAAAGATTGCTGCAAAATTAGTAAAGATTTGTAAGGAATACATATTCTTTTCATGTGCACAAAGATCATTTACCAAAATAGACCATGTTCTGGGCCATAACATAAAGCGCAATAAACATAACAGGATTTAAGTCACATAACAAATGTTCTCTGACCACGTTGAATTAAGTTGGAAATCAATAACAGAAAGATATTTGGAAAATCCTAAAACATTTGGAATTCATGGGTAGAAATGGGACTCTGAAGAAAAACAAAATCCAAAATAGTTGGAATTTAAGAACACACTTCTAAGTAATGCACAGTCTAAAACAGAAATCAAAAAGGGAATTAGAAAGTTCTACTTTGAACTTAATGAAAACAACATATAAAAATTTATGGGATTTACCTAAAGTGCTTAGAGAAAAATTTATAGCACAAAACACCTAAATTAAAAAAAAAGTCTCGGGCCGGCCCGGTGGCTCAGGAGGTTAGAGCTCCATGCTCCTAACTCCGAAGGCTGCCAGTTCGATTCCCACATGGGCCAGTGGGCTCTCAATCACAAGGTTGCCGGTTCAATTCCTCGAGTCCCACAAGGGATGGTGGGCAGCACCCCTGCAACTAAGATTGAACACAGCAACTTGAGCTGAGCTGCTGCTGAGCTCCCGGATGGCTCAGTTGGTTGGAGCGCGTCCTCTCAATCACAAGACTCCCAGTTCAACTCCCCCAAGGAATGGTGGGCTATGCCTGCAACTAGCAATGGCAACTGGACCTGGAGCTGAGCTGTGCTCTCCACAACTAAGACTGAAAGGACAACAACTTGACTTGGAACAACTTGACTTGGAAAAAAGTCCTGGAAGTACACACTGTTCCCCAATAAAGCCCTGTTCCCCTTCCCCAATAAAATCTTTAAAAAAAAAAAAAAGTCTCTAATCAATGGTCTTTGGTTTCAACTTTAACAACCTAAGAAAAAAAGTCATATTAAATCCAAAACATGTAAAATAAAGAGTAGAAATCAATAGAGTAAGAAAAAAAAAATAGAGAAAATCAGTGAAGTCAGAGACATGTGCTTAGAAAGGATTAATAAAATTGATAAATCTCTAGATAGACTGGTATTTTAAAATGGGCAAAAGAGTTGAGCAATTTACCATGAAAAGATGTCCAAAATCATTATCCACTGCAACTTAATACCAAAAAAAATCACAATGAGTTATTATTATACTCCCACTAAAATAGTTAAAACTAAGACGACTGATTACAACAGGTGTTGGTGAGGATGTGAATCAAATGGAACGTCCACATACGGCTGCAAATGTAAAACCATACAAGCACTTTGGACAATCGTTTGGTAGTTTCTTAAAATGTTAAATATACACGTTCCATAAGACCCAGCCATCCCACTCCTAGGTCCAGTAGATTCTCATTAGTCCAGGTACTTACTTCTATAGTCTCCACAAACTCTGAATTAGCTAATACTGAACTATTGCTCCTAGGGGAAATAAACATATGTAAATATAATATTATTATAAAAATATAGAGAGATATAGGAGATATATAAGTACATGTGATATACGAGATATATATGTGCATATATATATATCACTTGGATTATAATCTTAAATCCTAAAAATGACTCATCCTGGTGGATTCTATTTTCTTTATTTTACAAAAGAGAAAACAAGGTTCAGAAGTGTTAAGTGACTTTCCTGAGGCCGCCTACTGACGGTTGGGGTTCAAACCCCATCCAGCTGGCCCCAGAGCCCCAGCCTTTTGAACTACACTGCCCCTCCATCTCGGCTTTCAGGTCATCTCTCGGTGACAGCAGAAACAGAAGGCAGAGCATCATCTTGTTCCACCTCGGCCGGGAACACACAAGTCCAGAGACTCAAATTTTTAGCAGTTCTGCACATGTAAGCAAATGACCACAAGTATTGATGTTGGGGTTACAAATTTTACAAGGTAAACGAATTTGCAAATGCAGAGTGGGTGAATGGTGAGGATCAATTATATTTACTAAGGAGAAATCAAAGCATATGTTCACGGACAGTCTTGCACAGCGCTGTTTGGGGCGTGTTTATTTGCAATAGCAAAAAATCTGGAAATGAAACAAACGTCCATCAACAAATGACTGGATAAAAATAATTGCAGTATAGCCATACAATGGAATCCTTCTCCGAATAAAAAGGAATGAACTGTTGATACCTACAACAACATGGACGAAGCTCAAAATATTTATGTTAAAAAAAGCCATACCAAAAAAAGGGAAAATGCTTACTATACGATTCCATTAATAAAAAAAGTCTAGAAAATAAAAACTAATCTATAGTGACAGAAAACAGATTAATGGTTTCCTGGGAATGGGAGGCTAAGAAGGGAGGGATTATAAAGAGACACAAGGAAATATTGGGGCCTAATAGATATGTTCAGTATTTTGATGGTGGTGATGGTTTTATGGATAAATTTGTTAATCGTGCACCATTGTATCTCTGTGATACCTCAATAATGCTGAGGGGGAATCTGACAGAAAAAAAAAACTGGATATAGTAATTCATAAAATGGTTAAATATAAAAATAATGCTTATTGCATTTTTCTACCAATTCTCAAGCTATGCGTGTATTGAATGATCTGGAATATTTGCAAACGTGCTGGGCACTGCTCTATGCCTTTTACATACAATAAATCATCTAACGCTCACAACAACCCCATGAGAGGGATACTAGTATTATTTCCCTTTCACCCAAGAAAAAGCTGAGGCACTGTGAGGTTAAGTAACTGGCCTAAGATCACACAGGTGAAAGAAGGAGAACCAGTTCTCAGAGCAGGCAGTGCAGTGCCAGGATCCATGCTCTTGGCAGCTAAGCTACGTCATTTTTTTCTTGAAGGAAGGCAACTAATATTTACCAAGTGTCTACTACATACCAAACATTATGTCCAGTACTTCTGCATTCATTGTACAACTCAATTCTCACAATTACTCAAGGAGATATTATCATTCCAATCTTTTTAGATGAAACAGCTTAAATTCAGACCATGTCTCACAGTGATTTTATACATGAGCATAAACCTCATTTCGTCTGCCTCACCCTCCTTGTCTTTTCACCATCTTATTTCTTGTTCACCTTTATGTCCCCAATTTAATCCCTAAATCAACTGTGAAATGATAGACACATACTCCCTAACACATATAAAGAAATAGCAGATTATAATCATGGTAAGACATACCAGAGTGAGCCACAGTTCTCCAAAAAAAAAAAAAAAAAAAAAAATCTGATCTAATTACTCCCACCTCAGGCAATTGAGTTTAACCCCCCATCCCTGAAGGTAGGCTGGATATAGTAACTCACTTCCAAATAGTAGCATATGGAAAGAGAAAAATCATCACTTTACTGTGAAGAAACTTGGCAAACATTACCTTGACCCAGTGATCAAAATTAACACCTCAGTGACATCATGTAGGTATCAGCGATCCCCTGACAGAATATTACACCTCTGTGGTATTCTTCCCCCAAAACTCATGATTGCAATATAATCTTGAGAAAATACATCAGATAAACATAAATTGAGGGCCATTCTAGAAAATATCTGGCAGTACCTCTCAAAACTGTCAAGGTCATGTAAAACATAAAACAAATCATCTAAAGCTCAAGCCAAGACAGAAACTGTCATAGACCAGAGGAGACTAAGGACAAATGACAACGAAATGCATGAGTTGAATATGTATTATAAGTTGAATCTGGAGTGTAAAAGGACATTAATGGAAAAACGGTGAAATCTGAATAAAGCCTGGAGTTAGCAGTAATGTACCAATGTTAATTTCTTAGTTTTGATCAATGTACCACAAATGTAACAGAAGATGATAACATTAGGCAAAACAAAAACTGGGTGGTAGATATATAGGAACTCTCTGTAATACTTTTGCCACTTTTCCATAAATTTAAAATTATTCCAAAATTAAATGTATTTTTAAAAATCTGATTAGCAGCTCTTGTTCAGGCAAAAACAGAGTTTAGCCCTTTATAGTAAGAAATGTTAGAGGAGCCATGGATTCAGCCTGGGTTTCAGACATCCCAGCATTGTGGATGGAGCCTCTGGTCCTCCAGCCAGTTGCCAGCACAAACCCTGAGTTCAGAGAACACCATCTGGCTAAGTTTAACACTCTGTTAGGGGAGCTTAAACACTGACAGCTTAACCTCCTTCTAAATAGAAAACTGACCTCAGGTCCTCTGTGTCCATGAAAAGAATAAGGTAAGTAAGTGTTCTTTCATTGATTATGCTGTCCATCAATAATCCGATTTGATAACAACTGGGCACTATAATCTAGTCATGCTGACACATAAAATTAACCATCATACTCTGTAAAGTAATCTTTACTCCTTCAGAAGGTCTGTGTAAGAATTGAATAATTGCACATAAAACCACAACAGTGTTGTACACATACTAGATACTGGAAAAGAGATGAATACAATTATCATCATCTCTAATGTATATGACTTTAAATATGAAGTTAGCCTAATGCAGTATAATTGTATGATCTTTCAGACAATTCTAGTGAGAATTCTGACTCTGCCCCCTAATGATGTGGCTTTGGGCAAGACATTCTTTCTCTTTGAGTTTCAGTTCCTTCTTTTAGAAAACAGAGATCAAATGCTCATCTCGTAAAGCTGCTGAAGATTAGAGAGAATATGTGTGAAGAGCATGGTACACAGTGCCTGCCACACAGCTGCGGCTGAAATTGGCCTGCCGTGGGGTCCGTCCCAGGAGGCCCCAGGGCTGACATAGCCGGTGGCCAGTCTTGGAGCCAGCCAGAGTATCACCCTGCAACCTCTGGGGATGACACACCCAAAGGGTGACTGACCAGTTACCAGAGCCCTGCTAAATTGAATCCTGCTCCATAGGGTCAGCCCCTGCTCAACAGCTCCTCCACTGCAGTCATGGCCAGTCCTTACAACCAATTAGCATGAGGGTCAATCCCTCCCACTGATGTGCAAACAGCTACCAAGACTTAACTACAAAAGGGGGCTTACGGAACCCACACAAAGGACACACATGGCTCAGGTGACCAGAAAGACTGTGCCACTGAGCCCCGCACCACACCTACTACATAAGGCCACTTTATTAAGACTGGGAGACATAGCAGCCCTACCTAATACATAGAGTCAAACACAGGAAGACAGCCAAAATGGGAAGACAAAGAAATATGTCACAAATAAAAGAACAGAACAAAGCTCCAGAGAAAAAACTAAGCAAAACGGAGATAAGCAACGGAGATGCAGAGTTCAAAACACTGGTTATAAGGATGCTCAATGATCTCAGGGAGAACTTTAACACAGATATAGGAAACATAAAAATGGAGATAGAAAACATAAAAAAGAACCAGTCAGAAATGAAGACTACAATAATAGAAATGAAAAATACATTAGAGGGAATCAGCAGTAGATTAGATGAAGCAGAGGATCGAATCAGCAATTTAGAAGGTAGAGTAGCAGAAAACAGCCAAACAGAACAGCAAAAAGAAAAAAGAATCCAAAAATATGAGAATAGTTTAAGGGGGCCTCTGGGACAACATCAAGAGTACCAACATTCACATCATAGGGGTGCCAGCAAGACAAGAGAGAGCAAGGAATTGAAAAACTATTTAAAGAAATAATGACAGGAAACTTCCCTAACCAGGCAAAGAAAGTAAACATACGAGACCAGGAAGCTCAGAGCGTCACAAACAAGATGAACCCAAAGAGGCCCACACCAAAATACATCATAATTAAAAGGTCAAAGGTTAAAGATGAAGAGAGAATCTTAAAAGCAGCAAGAGAAAAGCAGTAATTATACAAGGGAGTTCCCATAAGACTGTCAGCTGATTTCTCAACAGAAACTTTGCAGGCCAGAAGTGATTGGCAGGAAATATTCAAAGTGATGAAAAGCAAGGACCTACAACCAATATTACTCTACCCATAAAAGCTATCATTTAGAGTCAAAGGAGAGATAAAGAGCTTCCCATATAAGAAAAAGCTAAAGGAATTTATCACCACCAAACCAGTATTACAAGGAATGTTAGAGGGACTTCTTTAAGACCGTGTATGTGTGTAATATATATTATATTTTATATATATTTTACATATATATTAAAATGGCAATAACTACATATCTAGCAACAATTACTTTCAGTGAAAACGGATTAAATGTTCCAATCAAAAACAGGGTAGCTGAATGGATAAGAAAACAGGACCCTTACATAGGCTGCCTGCAAAAGACTCACTTCAGGTCAAAAGACAAACACAGACTGAAAATAAAAGGATGGGAAAAAGATATCTCATGAAAATAGAAACAAACAAACAAAAAATCTGGGGTAGCAATACTTATTGTGACCAGACAAAATAGACTTTTTAAAAAGTCTATAACAATAGACAATGAAGGACCCAGTAAACTTACTTCAGGATATTTATCTGAAGAAACCCAAAACACTACTTTGAGGGGACCTGTGCATCCATATCTTCATTGCAGTATTGTTTACAATGGCCAAGATGTGGAGGCAGCCTGGGTGTCTGTTGATGGATGAATGGATAAAGGAGAGATGGTACATATATACAATGGAATATTGCTTGGTCGTAGAAGGGAATGGGTTCTTGTCATCTGCAGCAGCATTGATGTGCCTGGAAGGTGTGCTGAGTGGAGTGTAAGACACAGAAAGACAGATGCAATGTGATTTCAGTTATACGTGGAATCTAAAGAACAACAACAACAACAAAAACAGAAACATACTCGTAGATACAGAGAACATTTTGATGGTTGCAAGATGGGAGGGTAGCTAAGGGAGTGGGTAAAAAAGGGGAAAGGATTAAGAAATACATGTTGGTTGTTACAAAGTAGTCACAGGGATATAGAGTACACATAAGGAATATAGTCGATAATATTGTAAAAACTATGTATGGTATCAAATGGGTACTAGATTTATTGGCGTGATAGATGGGAGAGAAATTGGCGGGGGCAGGATGAAAAATATGAAAGCATTAAGAATTACAAATTGGGGCCGGCCCGTGGCTCAGGCGGTTAGAGCTCCATGCTCCTAACTCCGAAGGCTGCTGGTTCAATTCCCACATGGGCCAGTGGGCTCTCAGCCACAAGGTTGCCAGTTCGATTCCTCGAGTCCCGCAAGGGATGGTGGGCTCCGCCCCCTGCAACTAAAATTGAACATGGCACCTTGAGCTGAGCTGCCGCTGAGCTCCCAGATGGCTCAGTTGGTTGGAGCGCATCCTCTCAACCACAAGGTTGCCAGTTCGACTCCTGCAAGGGATGGTGGGCTGTGACCCCTGCAACTAGAAAACGGCAACTGGACCTGGAGCTGAGCTGCGCCCTCCACAACTAAGACTGAAAGGACAACAACTTGAAGCTGAACGGCACCCTCCACAATTAAGATTGAAAGGACAACAACTTGACTTGGAAAAAAGGCCTGGAAGTACACACTGTTCCCCAATAAAGTCCTGTTCCCTTTCCCCAATAAAAATCTTTAAAAAAAAAAAAAAGAAAAGAAGTACAAATTGGTAGTTATAAAATAGTCATGGGGATGTGAAGCAAAGCATAGGGAATATAGTCAATAATATGGTAATAACTACAGATAGTGCCAGGTGGGTACTAGCCTACTCTGGGAAATCACTTCTTAAATCATATAAATGTCTAATAACCACTATGCTGTACACCTGAAATTAATATAAAATAATATTGAATGTCAACTATAATTGAAAAATTTAAAGGGGGGGAGGTGAATGGAAATAAGAGGCTCAAATTTCCAGGTATAAAACAAATAAATCATGGGGATGTAACGTACTGCACAGGGAATATAGTCAGTAATATTGTGATAGCATGGTATGGTGTCAGATGGTTGCTGGACTTACATTGGTGATCATTTCTTTAGGTATGTAAATATTTCAGGTGTACATCTAAAACTAATATAATATTATATGTTAGCTATATTTTAATAAAAATCTTTTTTTGGAAAAAGGGTCTTTTCCATGGAGATATAGTTGATAAACATGTACCAACACACCAAGGAATATGTAAAAGTATTTTGAATATAGTTGGGCTGATTTTCTTCATCCATCCTCACAACCAGTCAATGGGGAAGATACTTTTCATTTTACCCACTTCACAGATGGAGGAAACTAAGGCTCAGAGAGTGGCCACACAACTAGCAGATGACGGTGTCAGGATTAGAGGTAGGCAGCCTGGCTCTAACACTGTGGGGTTAACCATAACACTGCCACAGACAATCATTTGTAAAAGTAGATATCAAAACAAAAGCTCCAAACATAAATGTTCATTAATAGGGCAAAGATTAAACAAGTTATGGCGTATCCATTCTGTAGAATCCAAGCAGACATATTTTTAAAAATGAGGTAGATTTATATGTATTAACATAGAAGGAGTTCTGCAATATGTTTTTGAATGCAAAAAGGAAGTTCCAGAAATTATCTATGTCTATACATATACATCTGTAATTTATATGGTTTGTTTGTAAATACCTCTTTTCTCTCTTTCCCCCTGTGGTGAGCGTGTATGTGTTTGTGGCAGGGGGAGGGGGTGTGTGGAGGGTGCTAGTATCTACGTTATTAGCTAGAATCATACCCACCCAAACTATTCAGAGTAGTTCTCTATTTTACAACTTTATATGTTTTGATATTTGAGGGTTTTTTTTGACGAGCATGTTTTAATTTAAAAATTGATTTAATTTTTTGTAAGTAATATAGTCACATGTTTTTAAAACACTCAAACTGAAAAGATATACAGTGAAAAAAAATTCCTTCCAGCACTTCTTCTCATCTATTCAACCTCCCCCACCATAAATATCAGTATCCTTCCTATATGAGATACAAGTAAATATTAGTACTTTTTTTTTTTTTTTTTTTTAAGGAGGGTGCCCATGCGGGGATTGAATGGGCAACCTTGGTGTTATCAGCCCCATTCTCTAACCGACTGAGCTAACCAGCTGCCCCACGTACATATTTTTATATCACCTCTTTTACATAAAGGTAACATTACAGAATTCTGTATCTTGCCTTTTTCACTAACAATATCTCTTAAAGATGTTTTTATATCAGTATAAAGAGAATGTCCTTATTCCCATTTCCATCATAAGTAGTAGACAATTATATTACCAATGTACTATCCTGTTGATGGACGTTTGGGTTATTTCTAATCTTTAGCTATTTCGCATAATGCTGAAATAAAGTGCCTTTTACACATATCATTCTCCATGCGTACAGGCAATTTGAGGGTGTGTACATTTGTAATTTTGATAGATATTGCCTTATTTCACTCCCGAAGGAGTTGTACCAAAATGCATTTCTCCTGGAAGGTTTAAAAGTGATGATTTCCCCATCGATTCACCCAGCAGACATTACAATATTACCAAAAGTTATCCTCTTGGATTTTGCCAATCTGATAGATGAGAAATGAGATCTCAGTGCAGTTTTAATTTGCATTGCTCTTATCATGAGTGATGCTGAGCAACTTTTTTATATGTTTAAGGGACATTTATATTCCTTTCATATGAACTACCTGGTCACATCCTCCCCCAGATCAAGCCATTATAATGTACTTTCTTCCCTTTGTAATGTAATAGTTTAAAACAATTAACATTAAAAAGTTTTCAGGCCTATCCACAACCGATAGACTGTCAGACTTATTCCATACCAGGTAGCTGAAACAACATTAAAGAGTTTTCTGACACCAAGGGAGTCTGCAACATCCTTTAAGGAGATCAACGAGATTTAACTTTTTAAATTATAATATTATAACTTTATTTGCCATTTAAATTCTTACTTTCTCACATTGTCATTCTCTCAAGTGTGTACAGTGGAATTTTTCCAAAGCTACTGGACATGATGTCATTGTTCTGACAACAAATGTGATGTGTACTAGTATGCCCTTTTTTTAAGTTTTTCAATTATGGTTGATATTCAATATTAGTTTATATTGGTTTTTGTACTTGTGTGTTCCTGTATTTTAAAAACTTCTCAGTTTTAATGTCTAATATGGTAGCTATCGATGGATATAGCCCACAGAGCTCTTTGGGGTGCTTAATAATTTTCAGGATCACAAAGTGTTCTTATAAACAAAAAGTATGAGAACCTGTCTTGGAGTCACATCTCACCAGTCCCCACTTCGTACCCAAGAACCTACATCTTGATAAGCTTTACTGATACCATGATGGGTATAAAAACTTAAATTCAACTTAAGATCACATGATTCAGGAAGACTTTCGGTGCTCTTGAGACCACATTATGTATTTCCCTGTTCACACTGCCAATTGATGTGATTAATTATATCTGTCATCTCCCCAGAAATGTGTACAATTCTACAGAAAGCAAAACTACATTAATCATGCCACTATCACCACCCTTACACATCTCTTAACCCTCCTTCCCATTTCTTAGTCATAAATACTCTCTGATTTCCTAAATTTGTCATTCCATTTTTAATCTTAGTCTGTAGACTTGCTAGAAAACTAAAACCTAAAAATTCCATTTTAGTTTTGCTGTAATCAAGCAATGACATATCCGTGTGTTGTTTATACAATCTATTGCCCCTCCAAGGGAAATGATTATTGCCAACCAGGATTTACAAAGTATCTCCAATAAGGATATTCTCAAATTCTTGAAGTAATATTTATCCTAACCCATGAGATGGCACTAATGGAGTATAAGGACTAACTTTTAACTTGGGAATGAAGGTTACAAGCAAAGTCTTGACTTTGACACTTACTGGCTATGTTGAGGAAATAACTTTCTTATCTGAAAATGATGGAATTAGACGAAAGGCTCCCTAAATTCCATTACCATCTACCATTCTATGATCAGTTTTAATTTTATTAGTGATAGCATAGTAATAGCACCTAATTCTTTTTTTTTTTTTGAAGGAAGGTTGCACATCATACAGTATTAGTATAAAATCAACTCCAAATGTTTTGAGAATCAGTGACTGCTGCCTTTCTTCATGGAGTTTACAACAACCAGATGGATATAGATCCATAGTGGTTAGGGCAATATTAAAAAATGAAGAAAAGCAAAGGGAAAATGAAAAAAAGCAGTGATATGGCACCATCTGGAGGTTATCCTGTGAATTACAACAATTTATTTTAAATTTAATGAAATTGTTCTCTGCTTTTGCTTTGCTACTGGACTGCCATTTCAGATCACCATCAAAAGCTAACAAACTGGAAATATTAGAGGACAATCCTAGCCCTTTGTTTCTGCTTCAATATACTTGAAACACTTTGTAATGACGGAAAGGGCAGAGTGTATTTCACAGGTTGAAGGACAATATCCAGCCCTTGCAGGATGTCACCCGAAGCTGGAATCTTGGCTGCACCCCAGGAATCCATCTTAACCTTCTACCAGGACAGTGGATTTTGGGTGGCATAGGGACAGCAGATCCCATGGTTGTGCTGACCTCGTGTATTATTGAGTGGATTCCTGGGTCCAGAGTGCTGTTATTCTAGATCCCATAACAGTAACTCAGATACTCAGTGATCTCTAGGAAAGGGTATTGACATAGTGGCTCAGTGGGATAATCTCATGATGTCCTGCAGGGTTCAGATCGCCTCAGGCACAGTTAGCATAGCCCTGGGACAAAAACGTGAATAGCAAAGAAATGCATAATGCAAATGGAAACTGTTTCTGATCTTCTTTTCTGACAGGGATAGAAAAAGACACGTGTGCCAAACCAGTGGCTGCATACTGCGTACCTGACGCTATGTGGACCTGCTCTAACAGACCTACCACGTCTGGTCTGGCGCACTTTAGGCCTGCTCCTTGCCTGAGTTGCAGTAGTCTACTGTTCCCCTCCAGGACCCACCTGACTCTACAGGAGACACACAAGTGAATTAAATGGAGATGGAACAGGGAACACCAACTCACCATTTTTTAGCTCCCTAAGGGTAGCCATCTCCTTCCAGCTCCTCCTATGCATCCCATTAGCCTCTCTCCTCACTATCCCCATATTTCCCTCCTCACCCAGGATAAGCTAAAGTATATATATATATATATATATATATATATATATATATATATATATATATGCAGTGTATATACTTTATTTGCTTTATTTGCTGTCTTGACTAGGTGGAAGGGGGCAGTTTCAAAAAAATTCCACTTGGCTTCCTCCCATTAAAATCTCTCATCCCACAGGCTGAATGTGAGGGTTGTGTCAACTTCTGAGATTATCTACTCCAATAATACATTTGGAGATTGGGGGAGTGACCACGGGTTGTGTCTGTGGACCTACTGACCCTGCTGTGAACTGCCAGACTGTGGGAAAGATTCCATTTACTACTAGGCTGCCACGTGCCCCTCACCAAAAGAGGGAGGAGCAATGACAATCTTCAGGCCTCCATGTAGCAACATCAGTTCCAACAGCTCTCCAAATACTTGCGTATTCCTCCTTCCAGGTGAACAGTGCCCTGAGTTCTTAGGTCCCTTTGTGAAAGGACTCAGAGTGTCACGGCTCTGACCGTTTTTCCCGGTGTTGCAAGATCCTTCCTCTTGGAGATCCAGCCCTCCTCCCAGTCAGGGTTTCAGGGTTTTCTAACCCTGGCTCGTATTTGGAAACTAGGCGAGTGATCCTGACTTTTATGGGGGTACACACCATCAGCCTCCTGATCATCCATCTTTGATTTCTCCCAATGGTACAAGTTGCCTGGTGACCTTGTTGACATGTGTTTTGCCTCTAGGGATGTGGTCTTCTAATAACCATTTCCATAGCTCTCTGTGGTCCAGGCTTCTTTGGCTGCCACTCTGAGTTTCTCACTGATTATGATCATCATGCTCCCCTGAATTCTGAGGGTTAGCCACTCTTGTTCCAGAGTCCCACCATGCCTCTTGCTATCAGTGAGCCCAATTCTGTAAAAGCTCTCCTACTGTCTACAGAGGAGAGCCACCACAGGGCTTTCTGGTGATGCAGCGCTCTATGGCCTTGGTGAATGGAATTTTCTCTGAGTGTTCCTGTGGAACATAAAGATCTGGTCAGTTTTCTGGCCTTACATCGTATATATGGTCCCTCCAGTATGTACACTTTTAAGCCGTTAGTCCACTGTCTGCCATGGCAGTGCTGGCATGTTGACACTAATTAGCACGGGCATCCCCTTTTCCATACAGATGGAAGCCATCCGTATTAGATTTCTACGGCTGCTGTAACAAATTACCACAAATCAGTTAGCTTGAAAACAACAGAAATTGTTCTCTCATAGTTCTGGAGGCCAGAATTCTGAACTCAAGGTGTCAGCAGGGCCACACTCCTTCCAGAAGCTCTAAGGGAGAATCCGGTCCTCACCTCTTCCAGCTTTTGGTGGCTCCAGACATTTCTCCACTTGTGGCTGCATCATTATGATCTCGGTCTTGGTCTTCACATGGTCTTCCCCTCTTCGCTATGTGTCTCTTATAAGGACATTTGTCACTAAATTTATGGCCCACCAACAGTGCACAAATTTTTGCACATCCTCACACCAACATTTGTTGTTTTCTGGTTTTTTTCTTTTGTTTTGAGGTATAATTGACATACAACATTATATTAGTTTCAGGTGTACAATATAATGATTCAATATTTGTATATATTGCAAAATGACCACTACAATAAGTCTAGTTAACATCCATCATATACATAGTTACAAAAAATTCTTTTTCTTGTGATGGGGACTTTAAGATCTACTGCCTTAGCAACTTTCAAACATGCAATACAGTATTATTAACTATAGTCACCATTTTGTACATTACAATTATTTTCAGGGTTTTTTTTTATAGTAGTCATACTAATGGGTGTGAAGTGTATCTCATTGTGGTTTTAATTTGCATTTCCCTAATGATTAATGATGTTGAACATTTTTTCATGTGTTCATTGGCCATTTGTATATCTTTTTTGGACAATTGTTCAAGTCTTTTACACCAATTTTAAAATTGGGTTGTGTTATTGTTGAGTTATAGGAGTTTTTAAAATGTATTCTAAATATTAATCTCTTATAAGGTATATGATTTGCAAATATTTCCTCCCATTCCATGGATTACCTTATCATTATATTGTGTCTTTTGATGAACGGAAATTTTTAATTTTGATATAGTCCAATTTATCTATTTTGGTTTTGTTGCCATGCTTTTGGTGTTACATCCAAGAAATCAGTGCCAAATTCAAGGTCATGAATTTTTCCCACTATATTTTCTTCTAGGGGTTTTATAGTTTAGCTCTTATTTTTAGGTCATTGACCCATTTTATGTAAATTTTTATATATGGTATAAGATAAAGATATCCCATTTCCCAACACCATGTATTGAAAGGACTGTCCTTTCCCTACTGAATAGACTTGGAACCCTTGTCAGAAATCATTTGATTATATACACAAGGATTTATTTCTGTATTCTCTATCCTATTCCTTTGGTCTATATGACTATCTTTATGTCAGAACCACACTGCTTTGATTTCTGTTGCTTTCTAAGAAATTTTGAAATCAGGTAGTGTGACACCTCCAACTTTGTTCTTTTTCAAGTTTGTTTTGGCTATTTGGGGTTTCTTGAGAGTCCATGATGAATTTTAGGATAAATTTTTCTATTTCTGCAAAGAAATGCCATTGGGATTTTAGTAGGAATTGCATTAAATCTATAAATGGCTGTGGGTAGTATCAACATCTTAACTATGTTAAGTCTTCCAATCCATGAACACGCCATGTCTTTCCAATTATTTGTGTCTTCTTTCATTTCTTTCAGCAACATTTTATTGTTGCTGAACAGTTTTTTGTCTTCGAGTCTTTTGCCTCCTTATTTAAGTTATGTAGATATTTTATTCTTTCTGATGATATTGTAAATGGAATTGTTTTCTTAATTTCCTGAAACATCGCCCTCCATTCTCCAAGCCGCCCTGCATAATACAGGAGGGATTACCCAAACTTTAGTAATAAAGTAAAATATACTAAAACCACAACATAAAAAAAGTTTTGTTTGTTTTGATGTTTTGGCAGATAATGCAGTCAAATAAATAAAAAGAAACAGAATTTCTGAGTGTGTGTGTGTGTGTGTGTGTGTGTGCAATGTACTGCCTTGTTTCTGCTAGATCAGTATCTCATACTTTGAGGAAAAGCTCATTCTTATTCACATGACTTGCTTTAACTAACAGGACACTAGAATCATTATTCAAGCAGTAGCTTGATTAGTGTTTGCACATTGCATTTGTTCTTTTCAAATCCACCTGCTATGCTATAAAGCTATCCTCCTGCAGAGGGAGGTCATGTAAAGAGGCCCTGGAGGATGAGACACCTGTGAAGAGAAAATCCATATGGAGTACCAGGGTGCTCCAGCTGAACCCACAACTGAAAGCAGCCACATGAATGAGCAGAAAATCTACTTCCAATGCTGATTTAGCCACGGCTTCTGTGGAATGTCAAAACTTCCAGCAATGAAGACCACTGCAGATTTATTGATATGCGTCATTCCTCAAGAAGACTAATTGGTGACGTGGTGGAAAGTTAGACTACATTGACTTCCATTCTGGAAGGGCAGAGCTTTGTTCTAACAGGAACAGACACATGTTTCAAGTATGACTTTGCTTGTCCTGCCCACAGACCCTCCTCCAGAACCACTATCTGAAGCTAAAGGAATGTTTGATTCACTGGCCTGGGATTCCACACAGCATTGTGTCAGACCAGGAGGCCCCATGACAATGATAGCAACTGACTGTATTATATATTGCACCACCCAGAAACTTTGGCCTAGAAGGGCATTGGGATAGCTTGCAGAAGGCACACTTAAAGCACCAACTTAGAGGCAATACCCTATGAGAATGGGGCACTGTTCTCCAGGATGCTGTATTTACATTGAATCAATGATCTTTTATATGGAGCTGTCTCATCAGTAGGAAGAATATATTAATCTGTGAACCAAGGAATGGAGTAGTAGGTGTGTTCCACTTACATCATTTCCAATGACCCACTGGAGGACTCTGTGCTTTCTGTCCCTGAAACTAGTTTCTGCAGAGCTAGAGATCCTGGTCCTCAAAAGGGACACACTTTTTTCAGGGGACACAGCAAGAGGCCCACTGAATTACAAGCTATGCCAGTTGCCTGGGCTTTGGGCTTCTTGTAACCAGGGACCAGCAATAAAAGAGGAGTCATCACCGTGCTGGGGTAACTGACCCTGATCATCAGGAGGAAGAAAAACTGTGGTTATACTATGGGGACAGGAAAGAAGATGTGTGGCACCACTTGGGCAACTCGTGGTACTCTCTTGCTCAGTTGTGATGATAAATGGACAGGTGCAGCAGCCCTTTTGAAACGGGCATGGTGACTCCACAAGGAGAGGGATCAGGGTCACAACATGAGGTAAGCCACCTAGGCCTGCAGAGGTGAGGGGGAATCTTGGACGAATGGTGGAGGAACAGAAGGATGTATACCAGTTATGATCCTGAGGCCAGCTCAGCAACAGAGGTTGTAATTCATGCTTCTAAACCTTCTTCTATTAAGTTTCCCCCAGGAAGAGTGGCCCCCTGGAATGCTGGAGGAGCTGCTCCCCAAACGTAGATGAAGAAGTGAATTTGGGCAACACAGTGGTGGAGCAAGTGGAGGTGAACATGAATATTCACTTCTAGAAAAGATTGTTGTCCCAGCTGCTGGAAATGCTGTGAGCAGACAGCCTACAACCCTTAGCTCCTTCAGAGTTTTCCTGCAGAAAGCTGCCTTGATCAAGGTCATGGCCTTTGTGATGCATCTCACTTCCAGTGGCTGATGGCTCCATGGGCATAAAAGCCCAACCACTTTGGCCAAATGTTGGACAACTCTGAAAGGCTATATGAGAACCAGATTTCACCATGGGATTGGTCAAGGCTTTTTTGGACCTGCAATACACTTTGACTTCTCCCTCTGCTCAATCCTACTTTCTTCCCGTTCCTTCTGGAATAAATAAATATCCTAATGAATGTCCTGCTTGACAAACTCTCTCAGTGTCTGCTTCAAAAGACATAGCTGCAGCCCCCACTTCATAACTGGTAATGAGATTATAGTTGTTAGCTTTAATCTTGTTTTTCCATTAGCATTCAGTGTCTCCTTTGCCTTCAGCCAGCTCCTCAGCTTGTGGAGGCCATTTACCTAGTGGGGTGACCCAAACATTTATTCTTGAACCTTTGATAGTTTAGCCTTTTTTGGTTACTGTAGTTTTTCATTAACTTTTTCTATTGGACATGGAATTATTAAGAGGCACCCTAGAGAATCTCCTGGGTTTCAGAAACAGTCCTCTGTGGCAGACTGCATTTTTCAGACACGGCTACAATTGCATCTTCAATAGGCCATTCCACCATTTTATTTGGCTCATCTTATGAGATAAAAGCAGTGAATTCCATGTGCACGAATCTATTGCTGTATCTTGTGTGTGTTGTTTTTGTGTGTGTGTTAGACTCTCCCAAGTCTATACTGTTTTTTGTGTTGCCTCCCAATTGCCATCATAACTAGGTCTTCAGTAGGTCATTCCACCATTTAATCAGGCTTCTCATGGTAAAGCCAGTGAATTTCATTTGTATGAACCTACTGCTGCTTTTTTTTTTTTTTTTGCTATTAAATTATTTACTGATCAGAGGCAAAGCTATGAAGAATACCATAATGGTAAGTAAAGCAGTCTTTGAATCAAGGATAGCAATGTTAGGAGAAACATTGCATGTAGGAAAGGCAAATTTATACCCCAAAATACAAATCATTTATATCCATGAGGACAAATCACTGCAGCCTCCATAATATTTACACTGGTGATATGACCAAGTGATTCCTCGCGTTTTTAGTGGTAGGCATCTTTCACTTTGGAGGAGTTATTTTAACATGCTAAAAATACTGAACCTCCAGAAACTTCAAGTTGTTGGGCCTTGAATTTTATAGGGTTTGCCTCCCACCTTATGGCACCGAGGTGTTTCAGTGCCTGCTAGGTGCAAGAGGTCCTTACACTTTGCTAATCGGAAAACAGCATTTTCTAGATCAATAGCTGCATACTCAATGTCACATGCTGAATTGCTCCAGTAAAAATACCACACCTAGAATAGCAGCTGCAACGGGAGTCGCCACTTGATTACATTTCTAATGAATAACAATCATTCTCCCAACTCTATCTGCCTTCTATGCTGGCTAACTAGGCAAGTTAAATGGATGTGTGTTAGGAATCTTCAAATGTGCATCTTTTGAATCTTTGATGTTGGCACTGATCCCTGCAATTCCCTCAGGGAAGCAGTATTGTTTACAGGTTTTTTATTTACCATTCTAGCAGAAAGGAAACATTCCAGGGTCTTCCTCTTGCCTCTTTCTAGCATAACAGCCATCGTTTAATGGATCAGAGATAAAGTGAGGATGCTTCCAGGTGCTGATAAGTCTATATCAATTATACTAGGGGTTGGCAAGCTATGGTTGTGGTTCAAATCTGGCCCACTGCCTGCTTCTGTAGATGTAGTTTTATTGGAACATAACTATGCTCATTCATTTACATACTGTCTATGGCTGCTTTCATGATACGACAAAGTTGAATAGTTGCCACAGAGACCATATGGCCTGCAAAGCCTAAAATATTTACTCTCTGAGCATTTATAGAAGGTTTGCCAATCCCTGAATTATACATTCAAAAACTAGAGTAATAACGACAAGGTTGGTCCATGGACCCACTGTGCCCACAGTGAGATGGACCTGGTCACAAACTCCATTTATCCCCCTAAGCCCACACTTAGAACTGTGGAGCATAGTAGTACATTAGATCTCCTAGAATTAGCAGCAAGTCAGAGTCAGTATCTATCTAGCAATCTACAAAAGATCCAGGTAATGGAGCCAAGTATTTCTCTTTCTCTATGTACACTTGTAATACCCCTCGTAATGATCATAGATCTATCTATTGGAGGAAGGATTGAAGGAAGAAATACAGCGTTTACTTATGGCAGTATTTTTAGGTCTTTCTCAATGTGGCCCAGCCTCTTCTTCATCAAGGGCTCCCAGTCTAATAACTGGCTTGGTTTTAGAAATTGGGTGAGAGACTGTGCCACTCCATTGTGGCAGCTTGAGTCAGGTTTCTGGTTACCAGACCTAGAGTTTTTTCTTTTGTTGTAATATAGATTAAGTAATGTTTAAGTAAGCCATCATTTCTTTTATTCCTAGGAACAATGTGAACAATTATCTCTGTGGGTCCAAACATTCTGACTAACACTTCATCCCTGTTGTCTATCATGCCATCTGTACCCACTTTGACTCTGGTAGTAAGGTTGGCTCTCAGACCCCATGTTCCATTGAAAGCAGGAAGCCCATCTCAACGGCAACATTTCCCACTATCATTGCTCTATGGAAAATATTCATCCTCTTTTTAGACAGCTGTTCAAAAACGCTGATGTTCCCACTCACATTTCTCAATGACATACTGTAGAAAATAAAATGTCCTTGGATTTCTCAGTGCTTCTGCAAAATGCCCAGAATACTGCATGATATAAAGATAAAGCTTTTTCACTTCCTTCAGAAATATTTCACTTTTCACATACCATGAGCATTAGGTCTGTAGTCATTTATCTGTTATCTGCTCTGATCTGAAAGGGTAATAAAACTCTTATCTCCCCAAGGTGATTACAGCCCAGACTCTATCCCCTGGCTAAGCCCCAAGGTGCTAACAAAACTGAACCACTACCTCCCTAGGAATTTACATGTCAAAAGGGATGAAGCCTAGAATTTGGAGCCATCTCTGGGTTGTAACAGTGAGGTTCACCTAGATAAGTACGGTGCTAGGAGAGACAGATTTACATTCCAAAAGGTTAGGATGAGAACCCAGGACCCTTTCTGTCCAGTCTCAAAGGTATAAGAGTTGTTCCCTCCCTTCCTTTGGAAGGGAAAGGAATAGCTGCCTCTCTCCTTGTATCTACCAAGAGAAAACACATTGTTCACCATTCTTTGTCTATGGGGTATAATCTGTCACCCACATAAAGAGCATCCATCGGCTCTCACTACAGCACCTGCAGGCCGCTGATCTGGTGCATCAATAAAGAGCTGTTTTTCCCTCACCCAGCTGCTATGTGTTCCTGCTGTATTCACATACATCAAGTACATAACTGTGCAAGTGGGGTAACAAGTGAGACCTTCCACAGTTCACAATAAAACACATAGTGAAGGGAGGGTCCTCTGGGCCCTCTCGGGGTGTGTGTTTGGGGAGGAGGGATGTGGTGGCCCATGATTAACCTTCCTGTCCATTCCAACACTCCTTTTTCCCTTAACCTTTCAATCCCTTTCTCTGGATTACACCAGGAAGGTTTGACATCTCAATTTTATTGGATATAAACTACCATTGAATCCAAATTTTACCCAATTAACCAATTAGATTGTTAAAGCCACTTCCATTTGCTCAAGATAACACACTAAATCCAGAAACCCCAATCAGTGCACCCATTTCATAAACTGACCTCAAGTAATGCCATAGTTTATTCTAACATTCTTAGAATCCAGTTCCAAACTTATTTCCCAGGCTTCTACCAATACAGCAGGTGCCAAAAAAAAAAAATAAAAATGTATACACATTTTAAGAAAATAAAAAACTGTATTAAAATTATGCTGATGGTAACCACTTTGAGAGCCTCTTATAATTGCAGAAGTCAAATGTGACTTGTATTCATTGTTTGTTATCGGTAAATATTGAGTATTACAATTTTAATACAGTTTTTCCCTTTCTTAAAATGTGTGTACATTTTTTTGGCACCCTCTCTATATACTAGTAAAACCTTGCAAATTTTTTTTAGAGTTTAAGCTATCTCTTCCTAGGATACACTTTGGGCTTTTCTCCTTGAAATATGCTCAGCTCTGACTCCAGTTAGAAGTCTAAAAGCAAAAAGGAGTGCAGAGGCAGATATTGGGGAGAATAAGCATCTTCTTACAAGGTAACTGCCTCAGGTGAGGTTATTACAAGGTTTCTAAAGCAAGGGAAAGCTAATCTCCTCACACATATGAGGAAGTGTTGCTTCTGCTGGCAAAAAAAGACTTGGGGATTTAAAGTTCTCAGCTTTATCTAAGCTTACCCAGATATCTCACTCTTTCCCAATCAATGCATTTTCATATAAGAGACTTGGCAAGTCTGTGAAGCCAACTTGTAATTCTGCAACCTGCACAATTAAAATTTTATTTTCAGAGAGGTCTGTCTGCAGCTATAAAAAGCTAAGAGATTTTTCTAGGGCTGCTGTAGATATTCTCTGGTTCTCTGATTCTGACTTGAACTGGGTGTTCAGTGGTCTCAACTTGTCTTTTTTACCCCCTGGAAACTCTCCAGGGCAGTCAGAAAGAGTCACTCCATCTGTGGTTGGCAGAATTCTAAGACGGCCCACAGCATTCCCACCCCCTGGTGTACATGCCTTCTATAATTTCTTCCCCTTGAATATGGGTGGGACCTGTGAATATGATAGGATATTAGTATCATGATTGTGTTATATTACTGGCCCAAAGAACTTTACAGATGCAATAAAGGATACCAATCAGTGGACATTGAACTTATCAAAAGGGACATATTCCAGGTGGACCTGACCTCATCGTATCAACCTTCTAAATCTGGGTCTAGAGTTCAGAGAAAGAGGGAGTCGGAGATTTGAAGCCTGAGAGAGATTTGATGTAAAGGAGACTCCCCGTTGCTGGCTTGAAGATGGAAGGGGCCACATGGCAAGGAGTGTGGGTGGACTGTGAGAGCTGAAGATGGCTCCTAGTCCACACCTTGAATTTAGCCTTGTGAGACTGTGAGCAGAGATCCCAGCTATGCCATGTCTCAGCTTCTGACCTACCGAATCCTGAGCTAATAAATGAGTATTATAAGCTGCTAAGCATGTGGGACTTTGTTATTTAGCAAAAGAAAACTAACATAGCAGCCCACAGCCCTTTTAGAGGTCATGGCTAACAAAGCGATGAGTCCAGCAGCTACTCAGTCACCCAACGCTTGCTTCATTAGGCATCACTGTTACAAGAAGTGATAATGTAATTAGTCGTGAGGCCACTCATGAATTACTGTCATTCCAGTTTTTAAGGAACTCAGTACTGTGTTCAAGGCAAGGGATATTTCCAAGCTAACCCCAGAATCTCACTTTTTTTTTTTTTAAGATTTTATTGGGGAAGGGGAACAGGACTTTATTGGGGAACAGTGTGTACTTCCAGGACTTTGTTTTTTCCCCAAGTCAAGTTGTTGTCCTTTCAATCTTAGTTGTGGAGGGCTCAGCTCCAGGTCCAGTTGCCGTTGCAAGTTGCAGGGGGCGCAGCCCACCATCCCTTGTGGGAGTTGAACCAACAACCTTGTGGTTGAGAGGGCATGTTCCAACCAACTGAGCCATCCGGGAGCTCAGCGGCAACTCAGCTCAAGGTGCCGTGTTCAATCTTAGTTGCAGGGGGCGCTGCCCACCATCCCTTGCGGGACTCCAGGAATTGAACTGACAACCTTGTGGTTGAGAGCCCACTGCCCCATGTCAGAATTTCACTTTTGATGGTCCACTTCCTGGAACCATTCCTGGTGACAAGCACTGTGTCAGTCAGGGTCAATTCACGAAAAAAGAAACAATATAATGTATTTCAACAAAGGGAATTCAAGAAAGGGAATTGGTACCACAGGCATTGAAGAAACAACAAAAATCCCACACTTATATAACTCCTACTCCCAAGGGCTGGGAGAACAAATAGAAGAGTTCGGGGTTGTCAGAACCCAGAAGCTCGATGGAGAAGACTATAACAGGTTAAATGGTGTCCCTCCCAAAATGCACATCCAGCTGGACTCTGTGAATGTGACCTTATTTGGAATTAGGGTCTTTGCAGATGTAATCCAGCTAGGATGGGTCATACTGGATTGGGGTGGGCCCTAATCCAATCACTGAGGTCGCAGGAGGACAGAGGCAGAAATCCAGTGATGCAGCTACAAGCCAAAGAAGGCCAAGGAGTTTTGACAACACTAGAAGCTGGGAAGAGGCAAGGAAGGGTTCTCCCCTAGAGCTTTCACAAGGAGCATGGCCCTGTCTGGCGGCTGGTACATTTTAGGGGGACCAATGAGGCTAATTCTGGGAGTGCCAAAGAAAAAGAGAGGCTGCACCCAGCTGCTGCCGCCAGGTGAAGTGCTATTGCTGGGACAGCACAAAAACAAGGAAAAGGCTTTCCTTCCACCTCCTCAGCCTTCATTGCCTCCTATTCCATTGCCTCCTATGGGCAGAATATAAGCCCAAACCAGCTGGCAGAGGAGAACTGTAGCTTGGGAAGTTCTCAGCTCCAGCACGGCAGAGCAACAGGAAGCTGGGTTTGGGGTTGACACGCGATAGGTAAAGGACAGGCACACAAGATATGTTTGTGTTTGTGTATAAGGAGTCAGTTTGCAGGATGAGGGGAAAGGGATTGCTGGACAGATGAGCAACGCTGATTACACAAATACTCTGCATCCACTGACTGGAGGAAAAGGGACTCAGGGAGCGTCCAAAGGAAAGTTTATTCAGCAACACTTGCTATAAGAATGAGTAGAAAGTAATTCAATCTATACTTTTAGAAGGCAAATCTATTCTTCCTGAAGGACAATACCACATTACAAACTGCTTTGGAGTTGGCAGTGCTTGTTTTGGTTTAAAGACAGTTTACAAAAATAAAATAAAAAAGTTCTACAATAATTTCCCTTTAAATATTAATAATGTAAGTATTGGCTGCAGCATCTATGTATTAAGTCTTTTAAACTTGGTTCTGTACCTTGCCCCTGCAAGGACGGTTCCTGCCAGGTGGAGCTGGGGGGCAGGTAAATGTCGCCTTCTTGTACCTCCTTCCACTGTGCCCCGCACACCTCCAAAGCATGCAGGGCCCTCAAGCCAGTCTGGCCTCCCGACTCAAAGCTCTGCCCAGGTTTGCACTACAACATGATACCGCTTCTGACCTTTCTCTTCACCCACCTGACATCTGGTTTTTAATTCTGGTCAATTAACTGCAAAAACCAACCAGTCCAAGTGCTAGAAATGACAGCTACTATTTCTTAATCAACTACTATGTACCAGAACTACAACAGCCTATAGTCACAACTCTTTGTTTGCAAGTAATAAACCCTCATGAAGCAGCTTGAGCAACAGAGGAACTTTGTGATAGGGCTACAACTATGTCTCCGGGAGGCTCAACACTAAAAATCCTCCTTGAAAAGTACTAGAACAAGAAACTAAAAAGTAGTCAGAAATCCAAATGAGAAAGCTCTGTATAACTATGTCATTCTCTTCTTTCTTTGAATTGACTTTCTCTTTCCGCCATTGGGGAAAAATATAGTCACTCCAGAGCTCTTGAGTTTACATCCTCTCTATTCAAAAAAGTGCTCCAGATAGAACTGGAATCTCATAATCCTGATATCTCATTTCTAGATGAGAGCTTCGGACTAGCCTTATTTGAAGCAAGTGTCCAAGCAACTGAACTCAACTATAGGGTCATTATGAGCTGGGAAGACATAACGTGTTTACCATGCATATGATTGTGCATTAACTTTCAAAACAGTTGTGAGAGGTCTTATCGTCTCTACTTTATAGGCAAGGAAACTGAGGCTCAGGGACCATGGAAGTGGGCTTTATACTTAAGTTTTGCTCCAAAACCTGTGCTGTAACTACATCTAATTACCTGTTGTTGGATAAAAGCATTGCATTCATTCATTCATTCACTCATTCATTCATTCATCAATATCTATTGAGCTATATGCTTATCTAGGCTCTACTGAGATTAAGCTGTGAACAAAAACAAAGTTGTTGCTCTCACCATGGAATGCAAAAGGTAAGAAACAAATACCACACATGTTAGTGGTGATAAATGCTAGGAGGTGAATTAAGCAGAGTAAGGTTATGAGAATGATGGAGGGAAGTCCTGTTGTAAATAGGAGTTCAGAGAAAGACTTGTTGATAAGGAAGACCTTGTGAAAGGACAATAAATTCTGAAATCACAGTCAAAATTCACCAAGTGAGGCAGTTTTGCCCAGGGTACAGGCAAAAATAATAATAAAACCTCACATTTATAGAGCTTTCCAGTTACCACCTGCTTCAACATTAATTCTCTGATAACAGTAATTTGCTTTTTCTATATTGATTAGCAACACAAAAAGAAGTTTGCAAAAAATATAACCCTTATTGGTTAAATTATTGTGTTTGCTAACTCAGCTGCAATGTTGTGTAAGAGCGCTCCCCTGTGGGCTGTCATCAGGCTGGGATTCCGAGAGTGCCTTCATGCAAACTCATCTGTCACCAACCGTTTCACCTTCTTTCTGGAACTGAAACCTGGTTCCTCCCCGAGGACCCCACTTTCCCTGAGCTTCTCAAATGTGCCTATAACCTTTGTGCCATTGAGCGTGGGGGTAGAATAACTCCTCCTCATTCCGCATTGGCACTTGCCTGCCATTTTCACTCTCTTTTTCACAGATACACCCAGCTATACATTTCATGCCATTATCAGACTATTCCTCCCATTATTCCTCTTTGTTTACAGTCACCTACTGACCTTGGTGTCACACAGTCATTCCTTGTAGAGGCACGCTGCTGCTCTATCCAACACAACTCCTGTCCTAAATTTTGGTGATTTTAGTATACACTGAAATGATCCTTCTAACATCCTGGCCTCTCAGTTTTATGGCCACTCTTCCAATGATCTTATTGTTCACTCTACATCAGCTGCTCACCGTCATGACCCTACCCTTGACTTTGTCATCACCAACCCAGATGTAACCTCAAGGTTTGTAACTCACTCTCCTACCGCTGCTTCCCTGCATTCTCACTCTCATATCTCCAAGTCCAACAATCCTTTGACTTCACAGGGACTTGATCCCATCACCTTTTTACCTCCCTCATTACCCTTTTTCTTCCTTTCTTATCCAACTAAATTCCATGGTCAATTATTATTATCACTTCTCTTGCCCCTGCCCCCAGAGGTCCACAATTTGCTTTATTACAAAACAAGCATGATAGTAGAATTTTCTATAAAAATCACATACCTCTAGCATTTTGCACTCCTGTACCTCATTAGCCTGTCAAAATGAGTAGTTTCATTCATTTTTTATATAACAACACTGTCGTGCGGGGAGTCATGCGGGGTCTCTGCTCCCGCTCCCTGCACAAGAACACAGGTGTCGTGCGGGGTGGCCTGCGGGGTCTCTGGTCCCGCTCCCCTCATAAGAACACAGGGTGTGGCCAGGCCCAAAAGGAACACCCACGGAGCCATAGGTAGGGAAGTCATACCACTATGGTCTCACTGGAGGCTGGGTTCACTGGACATGCGACCTGCTTTCCGCTTTTCTGCCAACCGACCGACGACTCTCCTCCACTCTCCTCGACCCTGCTTCTCTACTCTCCTCGACTCTCCTCCGTAGCCGCAGCAGTTATATTAGTGGCCAATGGCTCAATGGTTACAGCTGACGGCCAACCAGCCACAGCTGATGGCCATCTACCACCCGAGCCAGCACCCCTCCATATGAGGCCGAGAGCCTGGAAACTGCTCTTTGGGGCTCTGTCCCCACAAACACATATAATTACAAGTTCTAAAATTTGGACTGAAGCATATAAAGGAAATAAACTAGCCCATATAACATCAAAATGACTAAGAAGGGTGTAATGACCTAGCAATAAGAAATTTTTTATTTCTAGAACCTGATAGTGGCAGATCCAAATATTCCTACTTCAAAACTACTAGACACATTCCTAGCTTCTTCTGCTCCTTACCTCACGCAGCTATGAGAACACAAGTATACCCTGATGAATGCACAGCCCCTTGCAGGGGAAAACGGAGTCCAGTGAAGATAATTGTTGGCCGACTACCAAAGTATCCCTGAGCTTATACAGATTTCCTTAAACTCAAGCAGTGTGGGCCAGTGCCTGTTTTCAAGGCTATGCTAGCTTCAAGTACTTAAACCTTTTTAGAGATTATACCCCTACTCTAAATGGGTATAGAAAGAGGTTGCTTAAGATCAAAACTGAATTTCTTGAGTTCTTACTAGAATTTTAAGCTGAGTTAGCCTCATCTCTTTGAATTTGGAATAAAACAATGTCTTGTACATCTTGAGCACTTGATTTTATAATTTTGGTTTGATCTTTTGCACAGGATCATTTGCCCATTTGATCTGATCATCTGCATCAAATTCCCTGGCAGAGATTGAGGTCATGCTTCAGCCATCAGATTCCTTTATGGCAAGGCTAAGTACTTTCACTAGAACATGTGACTATGACTGGAAACCCAGATCTGCCTGATTCTTTGTCCTCTGGCTTTTGTGTCCATGAGTTTTGCATCATATTTTACCCCGTGTAAACCCAGATTCTAAATTTCATCATTTCACTGCATTGCAGGAACGAAAATACTCACTCATGCCAAACTTTTAATGAATTTCCTAGAAAGGATTGAAGATTGGAAAGTTATAGGGGTAAGTGTATTGTCATGGACCTGTTTGCCTTAGTTTCTCTTTCTGTGCCTCACTCTTTTCCTCTTGTTTTGCCTTGGAATTTTTCAAATTCTCTCTATTTTAAAAATGTATTTATTTTTATTAGTTTCAGGTGTACAAAATGATGTAATAGTTAGAGATTTATACCCCTCACAAAGTGATAACCTCCCTCCCCCAATCTACTACCCCTCCTACATCGTATATAGCTGTTTCAATTCCATTGACTCTATTCCCTATGCTGTACTCCACCTCCTGTGACTATATATATATTAAATCACATTTGACATTCAGTATTATTCAGCTTCAGGTGTACACTGCAGTGATCAGCATATGATTATTTCTTGCTTGAACCCTCAAGCCTCTGGCCCCTCTCCTATTCAGTCATTTCCACCTGGCTCAACCCTGGGGAAACCCAACTTTCTGCCTACTCCCCGCCTGTACCCTGGCAGCTGAATGAAGCTGTAGAAAAGCACCCAAACATGCAGAAAACTTTAAATTCACTGTCACTCCTAATGGGAGATTTTTGTAAACAATACCTCTGATAAGGGGCTAATATCCAAAATATATAAGGAACTCATATAATTCAACAACAAAAAGCCAACAATCCAATTAAAAACTGGGCAGAGGACCTGAAGAGGCATTTCTCCGAAGAGGACATACAAACGACCAATAGACATATGAAAAAATACTCAACATCACCAATCATCAGAGAAATGCAAATAAAAACCACAATAAGATATCACCTCACCCCAGTCAGAATGGCTATCATCAACAAGACAAATAGCAGCAAGTGTTGGAGAGGCTGTGGAGAAAAAGGAACCCTCATACACTGATGGTGGGAATGCAGACTGGTGCAGCCGTTATGGAAGGCAGTGTGGAGGTTCCTCAAAAAATTAAGAACAGAATTACCATATGACCCAGTAATCCCTCTCCTGGGTATCTACCCAAAAAATCTGAAAACATTGATCCGTAAAGATATATGTGCTCCGATGTTCATTGCAGCCTTATTTACGGTGGCCAAGGCATGGAAACAACCAGTGTCCTTCAATAGATGAATGGATGAAGAAGTTGCGATATATATGCACAATGGAATACTATTCTGCCACAGAAAAAGATGAAATAGCGTCATTTGCAACAACATGGATGGGTCTTGAGATTATTATGCTACGCAAAGTAAGTCAGACAGATGAAGTTGAGAACCATGTGATTTCACTGACATGTGGGATATAAAACTGAAAACAACAAAGGAACAAGACAAACAAATGAAGAAACAAAAACTCATAGACACAGACAATAGTTTAGTGGTTACCAGAGGGAAAGGGGGGAGGAGGTGGTAGATGAGGGTAAAGGGGATCAAATACATGGTGATGGAAGGAGAACGGACTGGGTGGTGAACACACAATGTGAGATATAGATGATGTATTTCAGAATTGTACACCTACCTAAAACCTATGTAACTTTACTAACAATTGTTACTCCAATAAAGTTTTAAAAAATTCACTGTCATTAATCTCAGTGGGCCCTATACACTCTCATGCCTTCCATGATGACTATTTCATAGCTCTTCTCTCTCCTCAAGCCTCTAAGAAGTCCTCCTCCTATCAGCAGTCACTCTCAACTGATAACATACTTCCCAATTTTACTAAAAAAGTAAAGCAATGGAACAGAACCGGGACAAGGCCCCACTATCACACCAGCACCTCAATTCTTATGAGTATACACTCTATCTTGTCTCCTATAGATATGGATGAATTGACTGTATTCTAAAGCCAATGATTCCATCCAACCGTCTCCCACTGAAGGACATCACTCCAATAATTCTCCACCCCCCCACCACTTCTTGTGTCATTTTTTTCCTCTTTAAAATGGAAAAAGAGGAAAATTTTTACTAACTAACCAGCATAAAATACACTGATTTCTCTCACCTTAAAAATCAACCCCCTTTGACTCTACCTCCCACTCCCCTGACATACTACCTCACTTGTGTTCTTCTTTCAACAGAAGAAACCTTTGAAAATGATGTGTACACGTGCTGCTTCTAATTTCTCTTTTCCCTCTCTCTCATGAGCCCATTCCAAAGAGGTCCTCCCTAATGATACTACTGACAAGTTTTTTTATCAAGGTCATGGATGACCTCCACATTGCTGATTTCAATTGTTATTATTTCTAGCAACACACAGTGGCATTTGAAACTGTTGCATGTTCTCTCTCTCTCTCTCTCCTTTCTCTCTCTTCCTTAAAAAACCTACCTTACTTGGCTTCCAGGACATCACATTTACCTGATTTTTCTCCTGCCTTTCTTAAGACATCTTAGTTTATTTTGCTGGTTCCTCTTTATATCCCTGATCTCTAAATACTGGAGTACCCAAGGGCTTAGAATTTGGAGCTTTTCTCTCTTCTGTCTACACTTACTCCACTAACCATCTCATCCATTCTCATGCCTTTAATTCCCCAAATAAACTGCATTTCTTGAGTGCTCTATTAGTGGAGTGGGTTTAAAGAAGGGTGTGGCTACCAGGAGGCAATAAACAATGGGGGGCCACAGGGCGATATTGAAGTTGGCCCTCTACAGTGCTTTGAACACGTCCAGCTTGTGTTCTGGTAGATAAGATGAGAGTAAGTTGTAGAGCAGGGAGTAAGTAGAATCATGCTAGAATTTTCAGGTACTTTTAATGTTCCTACCTAAAATGCTATCTCCAGGATGGCAAGTGCTCTGTCTTATCTGCTGCACCCCCTGGATCTACAACAGGCCATCTGCAGGTGCTCAATGCAAATTTATTGAATGAATAAATGCTCAGAGAGAATAAATGTTCAAAATCGTATGCTCAAAAAATAGTTAACCCAATGATTAGTACCTTATTTTCCATCCCAATAGAGGACAACAAAATCATAGATAACAGAAAAACCACGAACAATAATCTATTTATATTAGTCAACATCATGGCCACAATTTTGAAGAATGGTATAATAAGAATGGCAGCACATAGGAGACCCAGTGAGCCTCCCAGTTTCAGTTTCCTGATTGTAACTGAAAATACAGCAGTCCGAAGACAGAGCACAGCGACTACAAGTTCACTTTGCCTTCTGTGCAAGTCTGTGAAGTTCTGTCCTCACACCATTGGTGACAAGCACCACCTATTCACCAGACAACAATCAAACAATTTTGTTTTCTGATTTTTTCATGTTGATTTGAAAAACAAAATTCAAAACCTACAGAAAAGCTGGAGAAATAGCACCATTAACACTCATATTCCCTTCACTTAAAATTACTGTCAGTTTCAAGCACCAGGATACTTCATCCTTAAATACTTCAGCATGCATCATCCAAGATTAAAAATATTTCCTGACATAAAACAGCATTATCACACCTAAGAAAATTAATGTCAATTCAGAATCATATGATAAGATGGCCTATATTCATATTTCCACTAAACAGTTCAAAAAAATGCCTTAATAGCTGTTTGTTTATTTGTTTTTAACCCACCCGGGATCCAATTTAGGATCAAATGTTACATTTCATTGCTCTGTCTTTTAATCTAGAATAATCTCAGTATTTTTTTAAAAGCATTGAAATAGTTTGAAGAGTCCAGGATATTATGTCTCACATCTGAATTTGTCTGATGGTTTCTACAGGATTTAATTTTTCTCTCTTTGTTAAGAATACTGCATAGATAATAGTAAGTATCTCTTATTGCATCAATCAGAAGGCACTTCCTATCAGCTTCTACGCTTTATCACTTGGTTAAAACAAATACTCAGGTTCTTTTCATATTAATGAAATACCTGTTTCCTTTCCCTCTCTTCCTTCTGTTCTCAGGGAATCCACAGACACAAGTCACTGCTGCATCTGACCTATCCAGTTTTCCGGCACTTGGGCCTAGACGATATTCCCCCAGTCCCCGAGTGAAATGATTACCTTCTGTAAAGGGCCTCCTCCAGTCTTGGGTTCTTTGCTGCAGCTGTTGCCCCAATGCCCCGACTTTGCCTGAGGATTGTAAATTGCATTCCTGTCCTGGGGAGCAGTCTTTGTCTTGGAGCGAGGAAACTCAGTGCAAATTCTCTTCTTAAGATATAAGAATGGTAGAATGAATCATGGCTCCTCCAAAGATGTCCCCATGCTAAGCTCTAGGACCTGCAAATATGACCTTACAGGGCACAAAAGGAATCTGCAGATGTGATGAAGGATTTTGAGTTCAAAAGATTATCCTGGGTTATCTTGGACACTGAAAAATGCAATCACAATGTCCTTATAGGAGGGAGATTTTACACAGACAGAAGAAGACGAGGCCATGTGACCACAGAGGCGGAGATTAGATGGTGCTGCTACAAGCCAAGGCAGGCTGGCAGCCACCAGAAGCTGGAAGAAACAAGGAAGAGATTCTCCCCTGGAACCTCTGGAGGGAGCATGGCACTGCCAACGTCTTGATTTCCGCCTATGGATACTGATTTCAGACTTCTGGTCTCCAGAACTGTGAGAGAATTCATCATTATTTTAAGCCACCAAGTTGGTGGTGAATAATTTGAAATGTAAATTGAGACTTGGGATTGAAGTCTGATTTTATCCCTTTCTAGGAGTATAATTTGGGGCATTACTTGATTTCACTCTCAGTTCTGGCTTTTGCAAAATTGGGATAATAGCCATCTCTTAGGGCTAAATATTAAATGACAAAATATAAGTGTATATATTAAATACCTAGTAAAAGGCTTGGTACATAGTAGACACTCAATACATGAGAGCTTTTAGAACTAATTATTTAATTCAGCAAATATATATTGAGTGCTTACGATGTGTAATACTGCTAATTTTCAAGGAGCCTACATTCTGGTAGGAGAGAGAGGAACTAATAAACAATAAATATATAGCATGCTAGATAGTAGTAAACGCTATAGAGAACAAAGAGCAAGGCAAAGAGAATTAACTGGTTCTAATTTAGGCTTGAAGTACATTTGCAAAATACCTTATAGCCTACCTGTTATAAAACATTATTATAATATCCGTCTAGCCACCATCCATCCAGCTACCATCTAGACAATGCTTTGTTTCACTGTGTTCTCACAATACTTAAAGTAAGGAGAATATTATCCCCATTACATAAGTGAGGAAACAGGCTTAGAAAGTTTAATTAAGTTCCTCTCAAACAACCGCCAGGTCAGGAATTGGACTCTAAGATCCAGGCTCTTTTAGCTGCTGTAAGCTGCTGCTGTAAGCTGCTGCTGTAAAAGTAGAAATCTGGCCCTTAGCTCTTCAACCTTTACACAGATCATGGACTGACTATCTTTTCCCACGCAGTTTATTCACATGGTCAGCCCACATCACAAGCACAATATGTGCCCCAGGCTCACATCAAACATTGAACTATATGGGCCATTTTAGTCATGGGGCTGTCTTTCTCTAAGGCGGATATTCTCTGAGTACATACAGTCTTTAAGTTAGCCTTTCCTGGAGCGTTAATGAGAATTGTGAGAATAAAAAGAGTTACATCGAAAAGCAAATTCTGGAAATATTAGGATAAACAACATGAAACAGTTTATTCAGTTACTGTTGTTTTACTGAGGACTTCTCCTTTAATAAAAAAAAATAGCACCATTAAATTACAAAAGAAGTTTACAATAGATAGCATTTCCAAAATTTACCTGATGGGAACTTTTCCATGGCCCATCTCTCAAAAGATTGCACTTTGAGAAACATTGCTCTTGGGAAATTCCACAGCTTGCCTTATAAACTTTTAAAACTCACTTTAAGAAAAGGTAACTTTTTTGTAAAGAATTCTATGAATGGAGGTTTGTCATTCCCTTTATTTATTTATTTATTCAGGTGATGCCAAAATATGCATTTCTATTTCTGTTCTTTTTTTTAAATTAAAGTTGATTGGGAGTGACAATTGTTAGTAAAGTTACATAGATTTCAGGTGTACAATTCTGTATTACATCATCTATATATCACACTGTGTCTTCACCACCCAGAGTCAGTTCTCTTTCCATCACCATTTATTTGATCCCCTTTACCCTCTTCTACCATTCCCTTCCCCCCTTTCCCTCCGGTAACCACTAAACTATTATCTGTGTGTATGAGTTTTTGTTTCTTCGTTTGTTTGTCTAGTTCTTTTGTTGTTTTCAGTTTTATATACCACATATCAGTGAAATCATATAGTTCTCGACTTTTTCTGTCTGACTTATTTCGCTTAGCATAATAATCTCAAGATCCATCCATGTTGTTGCAAATGGTACTATTTCATCTTTTCTCATGGCAGAGTAGTATTCCATTGTGTATATATACCACAACTTCTTTATCCATTCATCTATCGAAGGACATTTTGGTTGTTTCCATGTCTTGGCCACTGTAAATAAAACTGGAATGAACACTGGAGCACAAGTATCTTTACAGATAAACGTTTTCAGATTTTGGGGTAGATACCCAGGAGAGGGCTTGCTGCATCATACGGTAATTCTATTCATAATTTTTTGAGGAACCTCCACGCTACCTTCCATAGCGGCTGCACCAATCTGCATTCCCACCAACAGTGTCTGAGGGTTCCTTTGTCTCCACAGCCTCTCCAACACTTGTTACTATTTGTCTTGTTGATGATAGCCATTCTAATTGGTGTGAGGTGACATCTCATTGTGGTTTTTATTTGCATTTCTCTGATGATTAGTGATGTTGAGCATTTTTTCATATGTTGATTTGCCATTTATGTGTCCTCTTTGGAGAGATGTCTCTTCAGGTCCTCTGCCCATTTTTCATTTGGGTTGTTTGTTTTCTTGTTGTAGAGTTGTATGAGTTCCTTGCATATATATGCATATTTCTTTTAAGGTAATACATTTTTTTAAACATCTTTTAAATTAGTTTCAGGTGTACAAAACAATGTAATAGACATTTATCATTTATATCACTCACACAGTAACAACCCCCCTCCCCCCATCCACTATCCCTCTGACATCGCACATAGCCATTGCATTTTCACTGTCTCTATACCTAATGCTGTATTCTGCTTCTTGTAAATATATATATATATATATATATATATATATATATATATATATATTTTTTTTTTTTTATATATATGTATAAAATTATCGTTGAGATTCATTATTGTTCAGCTTTAGCTTCAGGTGTACAGTGTAGTGATCAGGCATCTACATCATCCCTGAGGTGGTCTCCCTAATGAGACAAGTGTCCATCAGATACCTTACAAAATCTTTAAAACATTATTGATTACATTATTGTCATTCCCTTTAATGTTATCGATTTAACTGTGACTTTTCTTTACTCAATTAAGTCAACATATATGTTTTTTAATTGGGGAATATTAGGGAACAGTGTGTTTTTCCAGGACCCATCAGCTCCATGTCAAGTCGTTTGTTTTTTTTCAATCTACTTGGGGGGCACAGCTCAGCTCCAAGTCAAGTCGTTGTTTTCAATCTAGTTGTGGAGGGCACGCTCATTGCCTCATGTGGAACTCGAACCGGTGACCTTGGTGTTATGAGCACTGCACTCTAATTGGCTGCCCATGAAGTCAATATTTTTAATCAGTAAGCATTCCTTCAGCTGCAGGTAATGGAATGCTATCTCAAACTTGCTTAAATGATAGGGGGGATTTAGTGACTCCTGTAATTCAGAAATTCACAGGTAGGGCTACCTTCAAGTAAGGTCTGATCCAGCATTTCAAGCAATATAATCAAAGATACAATTTCTCTGTGTTCCTCACGCTGTCTTTTCTGGCATTGGCTTCATTATCAGACTACACCCAGTGCTACACTCCCCCCCACCCCCACACTCCAGGCTTTCCTTACTCGGTAGTGAAATGGGTGCAGTAGCTCCAGACTTCTCATTCTCACGCTGCATCATATAAAGATGGAAAAAAAAACTATCCCAGTATGTTTTTAATGATTCCTAGAAGCCATTCCTAAACTAATCACTGTGACGACAGCAATGGGATTTACTGACAGAACTAAGCCTATCAGGACCCATTCCTGGAGCTGGGGGTGGGGCTTGATCCTACCCAAACTACCCAGCTGAGGAAGGGAAGAGTAAATTCTCCACATTCACACGAGAAATCTTACCATCTCCTGCTAATCTTTGTCCCATATATTCTAACATTAACTTTATTTAATAATTAGTATTTTACAACTAATGAGCCCAAGTGCTTTCGTAAGTGCTTCACTACTATTAATCTTTATGAAATCCTTGTTCCATAGATAAGAAAATGAGCAGTGTGGTTAGGTGACTTACCCAAGACCACAGAGCTAGTAAGTAGCTGAATGCTAGAAAGTGCCAGAACAAAGATTTGGGCACAAGTGGTCTAGTTCCAGAGTTCCTGCTCCTAACCTGTCTCTCTATTTAATCTCTATGATTATTCTTGCTAATATGTCCTTATTAAAGTTGGATGGTTGTAAGCCTACTTTCCCAGTAAATTCTGAGTTTCTTGATGGTAGGGGGCACCTCAGTCACATATATAATAACAAAGATTTGGGACAGAATCTAATGAACTACTTATTAATGACTTTAGTAGAGAAAAACTTAGTTCACATATATTGTTTTATTATAAACACAATGTATAAATATTATAGTACAATGCCTGAGAATGCTCAAGAAATACCTGTTTGCTGGACAGCGGAATTATTATACTGGAGATGCAGTGCCTGCCACACTGACAGCTTTGGGCAGTTCTGTGTGCTCTCCATCAGGTGACTCTTCTAGCATGGGCTTGTCTGGTGGACTTATTCAGAAGTCACCAATCTGTACCTCAGCTGCCTAGGAGGTGGTCAGGTCTGAAAACTAGCCCAATAAGGGTGCTGTATACTGAGTGGCTCTCAAACCTTTGTACCACAATTCACTTAACCGGCCAAAATACTCTTCAGCCCATCCAGCCTAACCACCCCACTTTTTGATTGAAAGTTCTTTACAATGACAAAGATTTACAGTAGAGCATAGTGAACATACAAAATATTATTCATCTTACAGTATAAAACAATGCCTAGTATACTTTTAAAATAACTTTATTATACTAACTTTGATACCATGTTAAAAATTAATAACACACGTATATAAGCAACATATCAGCTATGAAGTGCCCCTGTCTTAGCACAATTTGAAAATGTGATATATACTTGCTTTAGCAGTAGGGACATGGGTTATTCCTATTTAAGCAGCTATGTATACAACTTGTCTTCTAGTCTAGTTACTGGAAAGTATAAATCAGAATTATGCAAAAATGTTTTGCTATACATTGTGGGGTTAACCAAACAACATACTATACATTCGACAGAGAAAACAAAAAGCATCACGTAATTAAAAATCAATACTAAATTTGACCAACCTTACCTTTCACAATAGATGTGAACATAAAAATGCTTAAGGAGGTCAGACATACAGGTGACCAAATGTCCTCCTTTAGGCAAGCTAGTTTGATTTCTGGATTATCTTTTCTGGGAGAGAAGAGGAAAGGAGGTGAAAGAAGGAGAGATCAGGTTTCCTGGGCCTTACTCGGCCCTGTTATCTGGCCAATTCCCAAGATTAGCAATGCACATGCTTTCAAAACTCTCTTAAAAGGAATGGGGAAAACACGGGCCCCTCGGGGATTATGTCCCCAGATAGCACCCAAGACCCACCCAAAGTTCTAAAGTTACTTCATTCCACAAGAAGAGTTAAGAACTGTCAGTCATCTTGATAGTACCTATAACTTAAGGAAAAGGGCCAGAAGAACTTTACATATATTACAATATAAAGCAATCCAGATTTGGCAGTGGTGAAATCAATGTTCCTAGAAGTCTTTCTAAAACAAGGGCAATTGTACATGAAAGATATAGCTACTATAAAACACACACACACACACACACACACACACACACACACACACACACACATTTTTGCTTTTAAATTCTTGACTCTGCAAAGGTTGGAGAAAACGCAGCAAGCAGCAAAGGACAGGCAAAAAGGAAAAGGCAGAAAATGAACAGCAGCAAACAGCCCAGTAGATCATGACCCTCATCCACTGGACCACAGACCCATCACTGCCATAACATATGTCACTGCCATAACACCGCTCTGTTATTTACAGTTACTACAAAGTAATTTGTATTTGTTTCCTGGGAGTGTTACTTTTTAATAAAACTAAGAGTATTCATTTTAAATAATATAAATGTGGGTAGATATTATTGATGAAACATATAGTGAATATAAACACTTTCTAATTCGGACCATACGCAGGTCACATAACAAGTTGTATTTGATCAAATCTTATAGTAAATTTTGAAACCTAAGTCATAGGGTATTTAGAATTGCAAATTAAATCCTATCTTATGGTAACTGTCTTCAGTTGAACCATTATTGTTATGCATTTTGTCATGCATTTTACAGAGAACATCCTCAGGCACTGAAAATTAGTTAAAACTCACATAAAGAAAAACACCTTTCCATTTGAAGAAGCATTAGTTTCAGGATTAAACTATATTCAGAAACTTAGATAAAGTATTAATGCTAAGCTTTTATTTCACTCAATTTAAAAAAATTATAAGTGTACGCGTATCATACCATGTTTCAGACAATGTTGCCTGACCAACTAGAACAAACCAAGACACAAAACTGTCTTCTTTTTTTTTATTTCATTTTTTTTTTTTTTTTTACAGGACTTTTACTGGGGAGCAGTGTGTACTTCCAGGACTTTTTTTTTCCAAGTCAAGTTGTTGTCCTTTCTTTTTTATTTTTTTATTTTATTAAATTTATTGAGGTGACAATTGTTAGTAAAATTACATAGATTTCAGGTGTACAATTCTGTATTACATCATCTATAAATCCCATTGTGTGTTCATCACCCAGAGTCAGTTCTCCTTCCATCACCATATATTCGATCCCCCTTACCCTCATCTCCCACCCCCCACCCCCCACCCTTTCAGTCTTAGTTGTGGGGGGTGCAGTTCAGCTCCAGGTCCAGTTGCCGTTGCTAGTTGCAGGGGGTGCAGCCCACCATCCCTTGGGGGTGTAGAACTGGCAACCTTGTGGTTGAGAGGATGCGCTCCAAACAACTGAGCCATCTGGGAGCTCAGCGGCAGCTCAGCTCAAGGTGCCGCGTTCAATCTTAGTTGCAGGGGGCGGAGCCCACCATCCCTTGCAGGAGTCAAGGAATTAAACTGGCCACCTTGTGGTTGAGAGCCCACTGGCCCATGAGGGAATCTAACCGGCAGCCTTCGGAGTTACGAGCATGGAGCTCTAACTGCCTGAGCCACTGGGCCGGCCCTAAAACTGTCTTATTTTAATAAAAATTTTTGACCAAAAGTTAAACAACATAAAAAACATAACAATCAATGAGAACCACAAAAATTCAGGATAACTCTGGCACGTGACCTGTTCAAAAGTGTCCTTTCCCGGGCCGGCCCAGTGGCTCAGGCGGTTAGAGCTCCGTGCTCCTAACTCCAAAGGCTGCCGGTTCGATTCCCACATGGGCCAGTGGGCTCTCAACCACAAGGTTGCCAGTTCAATTCCTCGAGTCCCGCAAGGGATGGTGGGTTGTGCCCCCTGCAACTGGCAATGGCAACTGGACCTGGAGCTGAGCTGCGCCCTCCACAACTAAGACTGAAAGGACAACAACTTGAAGCTGAGCAGAACCCTCCACAACTAAGATTGAAAGGACAACAACTTGACTTGGAAAAGAAGTCCTGGAAGCACACACTGTTCCCCAAAAAAGTCCTGTTCCCCTTCCCCAATAAAATCTTAAAAAAAAAAAAAAAAAAAGTGTCCTTTCCCATTCCTGGAATTCAAAATATCTATGTGAACATGTGCACAGCAGAATTGCAAAGTTGTAACCAAGACTTCTTGCTAGAATACTGATTCAGAATCATCAGTAAATTAATTTTAATTTAGCAATACTAAGGTCAATAATATTTAATAATTTATTGCTTTGGTTACCATTAAAAGGGCCTAAGTCATGCATTCAAATGAAAGTTTATGCAATGAGTCTTCAGATCCAAAGGAAAACTTCTATTTTGAATTGTTTCAAGGTCCTTCAAGATGATCCTCAGGGCTGAATTTGAAAAGTAAGTGTTCCAGACTGAAGGTGGTTGACCAAAACAACCTGATGTGGTAGCAGAAAGCCCACTGAGTCACCACAAGGGGAGCCTGCTGTGAGGAGGCAAAAAATCAACCTCCTTAGAGCTGGACTGTATTCAGAATGACCTTTGGGTCCCGTTCCTTCATCAGACCTCTCTGCGCTGCTGTTCTTGTGCTCTTTACTTTTTTATACATCCTGATAATATATACTACCCCCCAGAGAAGACTGGAGATTCTGGTTCTTGCAACTTAAAATATCCTAACTTAGGAACTTGCATTCTTAAACATAGTTTCATCTTGCCCATCCAGTTTTCACTTGAGCCCAAACTAATTCTAGAGAGGCAGTGGGAAGTGACTCCTAAGCTGAAATGATTTCTCTACTCTTGAGTTACATTTCACATGGTCCCAGAGGTGAGTTTAGCAGATGAAATTTAAATAACAAAAAACAAAACAAAAATAACTCCAATAACCTCAGAGCCACACTCAGTCCAAGCTTTGCCTTCTTCCCATCCATCTCCCATCATTCTTTCTTTTGCTGGGAAATACAGCCAATGGGGAAGAAAAAGATTGATTAGTAGCAAAGAAGACCTGCTGTTGCCTTAAATATCAGCAGCACACATGCACCTGCACAGACACACACACACACACACACACACACACACACACACACACTGGCATCGATATGAAAGCAAATGGTTGGGAGAGTGATCCAAGATGGCACAGTAGGTAAATGCTGTGTTTGCCTCATCCCATGAGCACATCAAAATTACAACTAAATTATAGAATAATCAACCTGGAGAACCATCTGAAGTCTAGCAGAACAGCAGTTTTATAACTAAGGATATAAAGGAGAAGCCACAGCAAGACTGGTAGGAAAGAAGGAGATGCTAAATGGGCTGGCCCCACACCTGTGTGTGGCAGATGAAAATTGGGAGGGATATCTTGGCCATGGAGGTTCCCTGCAGAGGAGCAAGAGACCCCAGCCTCATACCAGGTTCCCCAGCCAGGAGTACTGGTGCCAAGAAGAAGAGCCCCCACAATATCTGACTGTGAAAAACAGTGGGGATTCCGACCATCTGGGTGGAACAGAAGGCAGCAGGAAACCCAGCCGTCCTCTTAAATGGACCATGCACAGATTCCCTTGCTTATAGATACTCACCCTGCGCTCCAGCAAAGGGACAGTGACTTGGGGGGCATCAGAGACATATGGGGACAGATTGAGGTGTGTAGCTACAGGGTGTGAGCTGGAAGATAGTCATCATTTTCCCTGTGTGGGGTCCTTTTTCTGTGTAGCCAGCAGGTGGACACCATCTTTCCTGTGTTGAGCCTGCCCCCTACACTTACAACTAAATTTGAATTTCACTAGTCTGGTGAGCTCCACAGCTCTGTCCTGCTAACACACTGAAACCCTGCCACAACCAACTCCGTACCACAGGAGGCTTTATCGGCGGCTAAATTTTACTGGAGCCAGCAAGGCGGCAGCAGCCTCACTGTGTCCTGGCTGTTTGCAGAGCTACCCCAGGCCCAGTACTGGTGGCAGCCATCCTCAATTCTCAGCGTGACCTCTCCAACACGCCTCCAGGCTCAGCACAGGCAGTGACCAAAATCGGATCACTTTGTAGCTCCTACCAGGTAATCCACAGCCAGTCACAGGCAGTGGCTGATGTGGGTCTGCACCGGAGTCCCTCCCAAGAGGCCCCAGAACCAACATACTTAGAGGTTGGCTTCAGACCACAGCAGAGCACCACCCAATTAGCCCAACAAGTGGCACAAACAAAAGGTGGTTGCAACAGGCACCAGAACCTCTGGGGTGAATCCTGCTCTGTGGGGTAAGCTCCATAAGCTGTGGACGTGGCCAAACCCCACAGCCAATCAGCCTGAGGATCAATACCACTCAGTGACATGCCAATACCAATCAAGGCTCAACTATAACAGGAGAGCACACACAACCCATACAAAAACCCCTCCTGGAGCACCCAAAGCAGGTGACCAGGGAGACTGTGCCAGGGTCCCACAGGGCATCTAATACATAGGTCAACTGGCAAGAGATGTAGCAGTCCTACCTAATATATAGAAACAAACACAGAGAAGCAGCCAAAATGAGGAAACAAAGAAATATGTCCCAAATGAAAGAACAGGAGAAAACTCCAGAAAAAGAACTAAACAAAATAGAGGCAAGCAACCTACCAGAGACAGAGTTCAAAACAATGATTATAAGGATGCTGAAGGAACTTAGTGAGAACTTCAACAGAGAGGTAGCAAGCACAAAAAAAGGACACAGAAACCATAAAAAGAACCAGTCAGAAGTGAAGAATACAATAATTGAAATGAGGAATGCACTAGAAGGAATCACCAGCAGACTAGATGAAGCAGAGGATCGAATCAACAATTTGGAAGACAAGGTAGCAGAAAACACCCAATCACAACAGCAAAAGGAACAAAGAATTTTTTAAAATGAGGATAGGTTAAGAGGTGTCTGGGACAACATCAAGCATAACAACATTCACATCATAGGGGTACCAGAAGGAGAAGAGAGAAAGCCAGGGATTGAGAACCTATTTGAAGAAATAATGGCTGAAAACTTTCCTAACCTGATGAAGGAAATAGACACACAAGCCCAGGAAGTGCAGAGAGTCCCAAATAAGATGAACCCAAACAGGTCCACACCAACACACATTATAATTAAAATGGCAAAGGTTAAAGACAAAGAGAAAATCCTAAAAGCAGTAACAGAAAGGTAACTAGTAACTTATAAGGGAGCTCCCATAAGATTGTCAGTTGATTTCTCAACAGAAACTTTGTGAGCCAGAAGTAATTGGCAGGAATTATTCAAAGTGATAAAAAACAAGTATCTACAACAAAGATTACTCCACCCAGCAAGGCTATCATTTAAAATCAAAGGACAGAAAGAGCTTCCCAGACAAGAAAAAGCTAAAGGAGTTTGTCACCACCAAACCAGTATTGCAAGGAATCTTAGAGGGACTTCTATAAGAGGAAAAATAAATAAATAAATAAATAAATAAATAAATAAATAAATAAATAAATAAATAAATAAATAAAATGGCGATAGCTACATATCTATCAACAATTGCTTTCAATGCAAACGGATTAAATGCTTCAATCAAGAACAGGGTGGCTGAATGGATAAGAAAACAAAACTCTTATATATGCTGCCTACGCAAGACTTGCTTCAGATTGAAAGATACACACAGACTGAAAGTAAAGGGATGGAAAAAGATATTTCATGGAAATGGGAATGAAAAAAAACAAAAACAAAAAGTTAGGCTAGCAATACTTATACTAGACAAAACAGACTTTAAAACAAAGGCTATAACAAGAGACAAAGAAGGATCCAGTAATCCCACTTCTGGGAATTTATCCAAAGAAACCCAAAACACTACTTTGAGGGGACGTGTGCATCCATATGTGCATTGCAGCATTGTTTACAATGGTCAAGATGTGGAGGCAGCCTGGGTGTCCATTGATGGGAGAATGGATAAAGAGGAGGTCATACATATATATATACAATGGAATATTGCTCGGCCATGGATTGGAATGGGTTCTTGCCATCTGCAGCGGCATGAATGGACCTGGATGGTATTGTGCTGAGTGGAGTATGTCAGACAGAGAAAGACAGATGCAATGTGATTTCGCTTATATGTGGAATCTAAAGAACAAACAAACAAACAAACAAACAAACGAAAAACCCTGAAACACACTCATAGATACAGAGAACACTTTGATGGTTTCCAGATAGGAGGGGGGTTAAGGGGATGGGTGAAAAATGGAAAGGGGTTAAGAAGTACAAATTGGTTGTTACACAGTAGTCATGGGGATGGAGGGTATAGCAGAAGGAATATAATCAATAACATTATAATAACTACATATGGTGTCAAATGAGTACTAGATTTATCATGGTGAGATGGGAGAGGTTTGGGGGACAGGGCGAAAAAGGTGAAGGGATTAAGAAGTACAAATTGGGGGCCGGCCCAGTGGCTCAGGTGGTTAGAGCTCCGTGCTCCTAACTCCGAAGGCTGCCGGTTCGATTCCCACATGGGCCAGTGGGCTCTCAACCACAAGGTTGCCAGTTCAATTCCTCGAGTCCCGCAAGGGATGGTGGGCTCTGCCCCCTGCAACTAAGATTGAACACGGCACCTTGAGCTGAGCTGCCTCCCGGATGGCTCAGTTGTTGGTTGGAGCACAGGCTCTCAACCACAGGGTTGCCAGTTCAATTCCTCGAGTCCCGCAAGGGATGGTGGGCAGCACCCCCTGCAACTAAAATTGAACATGGCACCTTGAACTGAGCTACCGCTGAGCTCCCGGATGGCTCAGTTGGTTGGAGTGTGTCCTCTGAACCACAAGGTTGCCGGTTCGACTCCCGCAAGGGATGGTGGGCTGTACCCCCTGCAACTAGCAACGGCAACTGGACCTGGAGCTGAGCTGCGCCCTCCACAACTAAGACTGAAAGGACAACAACTTGAAGCTGAACAGCACCCTCCACAACTAAGATTGAAAGGACAACAACTTGACTTAAATAAATAAATAAATAAATAAATAAATAAATAAATAAATAAATAAAAAAGAAGTACAAATTGGTAGTTACAAAATAGTCATGGGGATGTAAAGTAAAGCATAGGAATATAGTCAATAATATGGTAATAACTATGTATTAGTGCCAGGTGGGTACTAGACTAGTCAGGGGTATTACGTCTTAAATTATACAAATGTCTAACCACTTGGCTGTACACCTGAAATTAATATAAAATAATATTAAATATTAACTGTAATTGAAAATTTTTAAAAGGGGAAAAAAGGGGAAGGGGAATAAGAGGTGCAAATTTCCAGCTATCCAACTAATAAGTCATGGGGATGTAACGTACAGCATAGGGAATATAGTCAATAATATCGTGATAGCGCGGTACAGTGACAGATGGTTGCTGGACTTATGGTGATCACTTCTTTAGTTATATGAATGTTGAACAACTATGATGTACACCAGAAACTAATGTAATATTGTATGTTACCTGTATTTTTTTAATAAAAATCTTTAAACTAAAAGAAAGCAAATGGTTGATACTGACCCTCCCCACTTCCATATACACCCACACTTTTATACCTGTCTGTTGGAGGTTTCTTTGGGCTTTTAGGATTGCCCTTAGTATTCATTTTTATCTGATGTCACCTCGACCAAAATTTTGGAGGAAAGAAACTGATTAACCAGGTCTTGATCTCCACCCTGCATGTGTAATCTCTGCCTGTGGCCTGTTATCTGTCTCCTTTCAGCACCGACAGCAGAGACATTTTATCCTACCTCTTGCACTAGGATTGGCATCTTTTGTTCTCCGAATCTTTGCCTTGGCCTAGAATTTTGAACTCTGAATTGCAAATAGCAAATAAGTAGATCACTGACAGGGTTATGTCAGCAGGGCACAAGGGCATTTCTGAGGCACGCGAGTCTGTTTTGCAATAATATGCCATTGGTGACATGGACAAGGCTCACCAAACGTTTCAAAGGTGAAACAGCTTTCTCAACCTGCTCTTATGTCTGGCTTCATACAGTCATCTACCCAGAAAGAAAGGATGTCCGCTCTTGCCTCTCCATCACCCGCAAGGACACAGCCAGTGCTGCTACTGCTATAACAACTGCTTTTGAATATCCAAGATATGAAGGTCTGAAAAGGGATGCCCCCCTCCTCACCACAACCACCCATAACATGGCAGAAACTATGATCCACAGCTGCTTTCCCAACTCAGGAGAACCCCTTCAATGCCATCTTCTGCCATGTAGAGCACAGGTAAGAGAGCATAACAGCAAAGTCTGTGTAGTCCCAGAAATGTGATGCGAGGGGCGTGGGAGACAGCACACCACCTGACTCACAGTTAACCTGCTTTGAGAGGAAATGTTCCTTGGAATGTGGCAGGCCTTGCCATCCAGGGTATCCACGCCTAGGATTTGCTCCGGTGGTTGTGAAGGCACCTGTGAGGGACTGTAGGTGAGTCCTGGTGTTTCTAGTGAACCTCAGCACAGTAGACTGCAGTATTTTTTTTAAGGCTGACACCATACGTAGTTAGTATAATATTATTGATTATATTCCTTCTGCTGTATCCTACATCCCCATGACTACTGTGTAACAACCAATTTGTACTTAATCGCTTTCTGATTTTCACCCACCCCCTCAACCCCCTCCTGTCTGGCAACCATCAGTGTTCTTTGTATTTATGAGTGTGTTTCTGTTTCATTTGTTTATTTTGTTTCTGTTTTGTTTGTTTATTTTGTTCTTTATATTCCACATATAAGTGAAATCACTTTGCATCTGTTTTTTTCTGTCTGACTTACTCCACTCAACACAATACCCTCCAGGTCCATTCCATGCTGCTGCATATGGCAAGAACCCATTCCCTTCCCTGGCCGAGCAATATTGCACTGAATATGTCCACCTCCTCTTTATCCATTTTTCCATTGACAGACACCCAGGCTGCACCTGTATATGTACCACCTCCTCTTTATCCATTGTTGTTTAATTTGCATACATTTGATAAATTCTGAGAGCAGACATATTATACTATATGCTTTAGGCTCTTTTTATTTCCTTTCCTTGACCCTAAAATTCTATTTCTAGGAATCTAATCTAAAGAAATTCTCAAAAATAGTCACAAAGAGATATTCAGGGATGTTCATGTGGCAGTGTTTGTATTAGGGTGGTGCAAAAGTCATTGCGGTTTTTGCAATTATTTTTAACCTTTTGAACCGCAACTAGTTTTGCACCAACCTAATAATAGAAACAAAAATCAAAATGACGAAATGTCCATAACTAAGGAACTGGCTAGAAAAATTATGCTGTATCTCTACTATGGAGAACATACAGCTGTTAAAAAGACTGAGGCTGCCAACATATATGGACAAGGAAAGATATTAGAAACGTGTAGATAAATGAAAAAAAATGTACAATATATAACAAATATGTATCTCATTTATGGTTTTTAAATGTGCTTACCTATAAATATCTACGTAATTTATAGAAGAGAAACTAAAATGAAGTGAAAATAGTGATGGTGATCACCTCTGATCAAAGAAGAACTGCTTTGCAGACCTTAATTGTTTGTCTTGAAGGAGAAAATGTAATCATGTATCACGTGCGCAATAAAAAGCGAGCAAGCTGGTTTCAAACTGTTTTTACCAAGCTGTCCACCCACTGGAAAAAGTGCTTGTCTCAGGAAACTTTGAGTAACACCCTAAAGATATTTAAGAGTTTGTTTTCAAACAGTTCTCAAATTTCACTGTGCAGATTACTTGGATATCTTAAGATGCACCTTCGGAAGCAGTCCGTCTGGGGTAGGGCCTGAGATTCTGCCTTTCTCCCAAGCTGCCGGTGGGTGCCGGTGCAGCTGGTCCACAGAGCGTACTGTGGGTAACAAGGCTTTCAGGGAGCTGCTACTACTCTTTTGAAAGTGAGGTCACATTCAAAATTTTCTCTGAGGTTTGTTTTTCCTTGGGCTGCCTTTTCACGGATGCACGAGGATTGGACTGTGCACTTGGTGGAAAATGCCTAAGTGGGCAACGCATTTGGCCGGCGTATGTATGCACACCAGCCACAGGAGACTAGGCTTTTAATGACCACGCCCCCTTTGCACCCAAGGTGGTAGGATTTGGTTTTTACCGCAGGATTTCACAAAGGTCAGCCTGCCTTCGTTTAGCATTAAGTATACCCAATGTGCTGCTGGAGTAAAGGGACGCGCGCACCAGTCACAGATGCGATGCTTTACCCCGCGGCTTCAAATCTAGGGTCCCTGTCTTAAAAATCCCCACTTCACTGTGTTGGGGGCAGCGGCAGTTGAGAGTTTTGGGCGCTTCTCAACAATATGACCGCAAGTCTGTTTCCAATTCCTGGAAACAAAGGGAGACAGTGGGATAAACCAGCATTGAGACCTCAAAAACCTGCCCTGCCCACCCTACACCCCATAGTTTGGGTGGTACCCCAGGGCTGAGCCATGTACTGAGCTAAATGGGAAACGCTGGGTAAATGACTTGGCTAAAATCATAATGAGGTCAAACCTGACTCAGAAGGGATTTTGAGATTCTTCAATAAACAGGGCATATGGCGGGGGCGCGGCGCGGGGCGGGGAGGGCGGAGAGAGAGAGAAAGAGAGAGAGACTGCTCCTGTGGTATTTCCCTGCTATCCGGGACATCAGTTCCTCCTGCCCTCCCTCCTAATCACGTGCATTTGCCATTATAGGGGCTCCCTATCCCCGGAGAATCAGAATGCATTTGGTGAAAAATTGGCTGAGTTGCATCAAAATGCATTGGTTTGGCCTCTGACATGCTGCCTGTATCTGTAACTGTATTTCAGTTCCAATAAATGCATGCATGTGGGTCTCAGGTAAACATATTGGTTTAAATGAAAATTCACTAGTTGGGAAACAAAAGTAGGATTGTAGTGAAAACACACTGCATTAAGTATTTCACATAATTCCCCCAAACAGATGCTAGGAGATCGATGTTTTGGTTTCAGTGGCAGTTCATTGTATTCATTGGCATGCTATTGTTTCACTGAATATGTATGAGCTTTCATGAAAATGCATTGCTTGGAAGAAATCAGTCAGGCTCTTCCAATACAGGCCAGTTGTAATGTCCTTCTTAATTTTATAGCGCCATACCATCTTGGCTCTTGTTTATGAATACATATTATTCATAATGTTCCATATTGCTTATTGTGGCAGTAGGTAAAACAATTTAAATTTGTTACCTGAGTTTCTAATATAGTGGATACACACACTGAACATTAAGGAATATAAATGTAACTAAAATCTATGTTAGAGTAACTATAAGATTTGTTTTTTGTCTCAAAATATTTTTATGAACCAATTTTTACATAGAAAAAAATACATTCTAAAAATGTTAGACTAAATCTAGAGCCAATTTTGAAATCACAATACTGGACACAAAACAGAAATATTGGCAATATTTGATCAAATAGATGGTATAATTATAGTAAAGCTGCACTGGAAACCAGTGTATTGAACTGAGGACAGGCTTATAATTTGTATCAAATTAATAAATACCCTGAAATGGTACATCAGAGTTTTTGTAAGTATATTGTTAATTCCTATTGCTACCCAAAGATATAATGGTGAGGAGAGGGAAAGGAGCAAGGAAGTGTTCTTGATATTGTGACAATGTTCCAATGTGGTATTTTAGATACTCAAATGTATCAAACATATAGCACATGCCCAGCCAGTTTTCTGGTATGCAAAATTATTCTTGATTCAGTATAAGAATTCAAAAGGAAGGAGTACAAGCTATACAGATATAGCTAGTTAGACATATTTATATTATTCACCAAATCTAGCTTGACAAGAAACTCTTCAGCCTGAACATGCTTCATCCAGAACTGAGCTAAACAGTACTTTTTCTGGGCTTTAGTAATATGGATGTCATTTGGTTGGGTTAGTTACAAAATTCGAGTCCAGGCCAAAACTTCCGGCTCCATAGCTACCTGAATTCCAACCTACCTTCTTGCAATTCTACACCCAGAACACAGTCTCCCTCAATGACCCAAAATAGCTAAAAAATGCATTACTAGCCTTGATATAGTATCTTGAGGAGATGCATTCTGAAGTATAGTAGTGCCCCCTTCTCCATGGTTTTGCTTTCTGCAGTTTCAGTTACCCACGGTCTGAAAATATTAAATGGAAATTTTCAGAAATAAATAATTCATGTTTGAAATTGTGCTATGTTGTGAGTAATGTGATGAAATCTCGTACCATCCCACCTGCAACATGAATCACCCCTTGTCCAGTGTCTCTACACTATATTCACTCCCCAGTTTGTTACTTTGTAGTCGTCTCAGTTATCAGATCAACTATCTCAGTATCGTGCTGCTTGTGTTCAAGGAACCTGTATTTTACCTAATACTGGACCCAAAGCACAAGGGTAATGATACTGGCAATGTTTTTTTATCATCTCAAGAGATGGTTTATTATAATCACCACACTCTTACACGTATTTGACAATCCTAGGGAAGGTTAAAAGGAGTACCAATGAACAGCTGTTTATACAGAGCATATATCCACTTTTAAAAATTCTTATCCATTCAAAAGAAGCCAAAATAAATCCTAAAATGAAGATAATCACAAAGAAGTGGCCTTGGAATCAGCATCAAAGAAAGTAGTTTTCATAGCCTTCAATTCATCAACAACTAAAAAAACCCAAAGCACTCCCATAAGCTGCAACTGAATTCTATTCTAGACGTGTTCAGCTCACCAAAATCCATCTAACTAAATCACTATTCAAATTCAGCAAATTTTAACTACATTGAATGATGCCTACAATTGTACAATGAGTTCTTCTTAGCACAGCGGACAAATTTTGGACGGGCCAGTTTAATCCATACACTAAGTTAAAGATGTTTTAATGTTTCTTGAACGGCCATTTTTTTTCTGGACCTATCTTTTGAAACGATTCTTGGGCAATCACTTAAAGGATACACTCTGTCATTGCTGCAACATCCAGTGTATCCATATCAGGTGAGTCAGGGCAACAGTTCTTGAATTCTTTTCGCAGATCAAAAAACGAATAGAAGCATTCAGGTAATAATATCTTTTTCTTGGAAGCCTCAGGATGCAAGATTTGCCTGACACAAAGCTGCCCATCAGTACAGAGACAGGAAGAGGTTCCTACCCCAATATTTAGTTCATTGCTCATTGACTGGTTAAACTGTTGCGGCGCGGAGGACAGGCTTTCGGTGTCGATCTTAGTTTCTTCTTTATAATCCTCCGTCAGCGCCAACTGATCCGGTCTAACTAGTACTTCTTGCAACTGTCCCACGTTCTTGTTGGCCAGATCCACGACTTTCCTTAACAGCAGGATCAGCTCCTTCTCATCCGACCCCAGCTTGGTCCCAGTGGCCCCAGCAGTGATTCCAAAAAGCACCACCAAGTAATCTGTAGACGCCGTCATGGTGATGGGTGGGGAGGGGGAAGTGGGAGGTCGGGAGGCGGTGAGGAAGGGTGTACATGAGAACAAGAAAACCTGTCCTAAAACCTCTCCAAGAGAAAAAGAAAGAGTGCCCCCCCCCCACCTCCTCACCGCCACCTGTGTCGATACTGGCAATTTTGATATACCAAAGAGAAGCCATAAAGTGCTTCCTTTAAGTGAAATGGTGAGTACAATACGATAAGGTATTTTGAGAAAGACAGAGAGAGAGACCACATTCACATAAGTTGTATTATAGCATATTGTTATATTTGTTCTATTTTATTATTAGTTATTGTTGTTAATCTCTTATTGTGCCTAAGCTTTATCATAGGTATGTATGTATAGGGAAAAAATAGTATATATAGGGTTCAGTACTTTCTGCAGTTTCAGGCATCCACTGGGTGTTGTTGGGGGACCCCTGTATATTGAGGTGATATATCATGGTGTCTATAATTTACTTTTAAATTGCTTAGAAGAACATGTATTCCTGTCTTCTCTCTCTCTCTCTCTCTCTCTCTCTCTCATATTGTCTGTCACTGTATCATTTATCAATATCTTTCAAAGTATAAGCAAAAGTGGTATAATAATAACAATTGTTAAATCCAGGTGAGGGGCATTTGGGTATTTGTGTACCATTTTTCCAGCATTTCTGGTTGCTTGAGTTTATTTATTTATTTGTTTGAAAAGTTGGGGGGGAAACACATGGCCTTGATTGGGTACGAGGACAGAGAAAAAAGTGCTGAGTATGTCTTGTTTCCTGATATATCACAAGTGCCCGGCACAGTCAGTGCTAATAAATAATTTTGAAACTTAAGCTCCTTTATTTTCAAGAAAGAGAGAGAGAGAGAGTGAGAGAGAGAGAAAGAAAGGAAGAAAGCACAGAAGGAAAGAAGGAAGGAAAGAAAGAAGGAAGAGTAGCAAAGAGTTCATAACAGTGAAATTTAACTTATGGAATGTCAAATTTGAATCAGAAATCAGTTAAAATAAAGAAAAAAAAAGAGATTCTTGGTGGGGGAGGGGAATCTCACTTTGATTTTCTGAGTTACCCCAGCCCATGGATTACCCATTGTCCACGATACACCTTTCCTCCTAGTAAAGAGTATCACTCTTGTCCCCCAAGATATCTATACAGTAGAATTAATCTGTCATTAAAGAAGCAAGTCTAAGCTATTGCAAAACCAGGAAAGAACACAACCTTACGTGCCCAAGATGTCCAACAATTAAAGAGCTTTAACTGCTTGGCAGAGTGTTTATGTTACTTACATAGAAACCTATGAAAGATAATAGACCTTCAAGTTTTTTGAGAAGTAATGCATTTTGGGGAAGAATAATACTTGTTTGCTCCATCATCTGGGGATAACACACAGTTTTTCTTTCCCAGACACTTCCCAGTATTAATTCAAAGAATGGTGGTGATACAAACATGGAAATGTCCATTTTTCCACCAAATGATTGTGGCACAGACATAAGAATATCCATGGACAACAGGCACAAGAATTAGAACAATTTCAACTTAAAAGCCTCTAAGGAAAGACTTAGAATAGTGTCATCCTAATATCAGAGAGACAGTTCAATTGAAAGACTGACACAAGAACCACTTGGTAAGCTGAAAGGAAAATACATAATTAAAAAAGAAAAAGAAAATACATAATCAAAAAAAAAAAAGATGGATAAACCATTGTTAATTATTATATTCTATTTTGGGAGCAAAATGTCAGTCCCACCATTTGATCCATTTGCCTCCTGGTCTACCTTCCGCATTTTAGAATGCACCCTTTCCCCATGCCAAGGATGTTAAGTCAGGGCTCTGCTCCAGTTTGGCCAGCACATGCTTCAAGAACTCCAGCTCTGCCATCTTCCTGTAGGTTTCCAGTGTTTGGGCCTGTTGGGTCTCAATCCTGGCTGCACGTTAGTGCTTTACCGTGATCCTCATCCCAGAGATTCTGATCCATCTGGTCAGGTGGGGGACTTAAGCTTTAATACTCTTTTACGTTAATACTATGTAAAACTCTGCTAATGGTTCATGTTCAGCCTGAGTTTAGAGTCACTGGACTAGACACTTTTCCTGTGCCCTGACCTCATAGAAAGAAGCATAAACTTTGTATGAACACAACCTCTCCCCCTCTATTTTCAAATTCTCAGAACCACCTGAACCCCAAACAAATTCTGGAATGACAACTCTCTTAGCAGGGCTCATTAATGAATTGCTCCTATGTCAACTGTATTTGAAAAATAAATTTAAAACAAACAAACAAACAAAGGACCTGACAATTTCAGACATTTATTTATCCTTTGGTTTAAGTATGTTACCTCATGGAATTTTCTTATATTCACATTGGGATCACCCTTCCTTTATACTCGTAGTTCACAGTCACTGGTTTAGGAACGTCTCATACATTCATTCATTCAAAAGTTTTTATTGAGGCTCTATTATATGGTAGCTTTGGGGAAATAAGCAAGCACAATGGAAGGGCTCATAGTTGCCAATAGATCTTGCAGCCTGCCACCCCCATTTCACAAAAATACCTCCTATAAATACGAGGTGTGATCAAATATGGTGAATGTTAAAATTTAAAAAAATTATTACAGTAAAAGACACATTGTCATTAATCCCCCTCAAAATACTCCCCCTCACTTCAAAATGACTTATCCCATCATTCTTGCAACTTTCTGAAGCAGTTCTGGATGTCCTCTGTCGTGAGTATCTTTAGTTGCACTATTGTGGCTGTCCCGATGTCCTGAATCAATTCAAAACAATTACGTTTCATGGTCATTTTGACTTTGGGGAAGAGCCAGAAGTCGTACAATGCCAGATCCAGTGAATAAGGTGGATGAGGACACACTGTAATTATTTTTGTTTGTTTGTTTGTTTGTTTTAAAGATTTTATTGGGGAAGGGGAACAGGACTTTATTGCGGAACAGTGTGTACTTCCAGGACTTTTCCCAAGTCAAGTTGTTGTCCTTTCAATCTTAGTCGTGGAGGCTGCAGCTCAGCTCCAGGTCCAGTTGTCATTGTTAGTTGCAGGGGGCGCAGCCTACCATCCCCTTGCAGGAGCTGAGGAATCGAACCGGCAACCTTGTAGTTGAGAGCCCACTGGCCCCTGTGGGAATCGAACTGGCAGCCTTTGGTGTTAGGAGCACGGAGCTCCAACCGCCTGAGCCACCGGGCCGGCCCCTGTAATGTTTTTATTTGCAGAAATTGCCACATACCAGAAGCAATGCATGACACGGAGTGTTGTCATGCTAGAGGATGATTTATGGCACACTTTAAAACACACCTCTCAACCATAACACACACCCGACCCACGGCACCAAACAAGTTGAAACTTGTCACACAGTTACTAAGGTTTGACGCGCTGCTTCCTATATTGAAGATCCCTGCATTTCTCTTGGATGACACTCAGCATTCACCGTATTTTGTGATCACAATGGAAAGGTTCCATGTCACACATCACTTCTGGCATATGGCGATTTCTGTCAAATAAAAACATTACGGTGTGGCCTCATCCACCTTATTCACCAGATCTGGCAACATGTGACTTCTGGCTCTTCCCCCAAAGTCAAAATGACCATGAAAGTAAACATTTTGAATCGATTCAGGACATTGAGGCAGCCACGACAGTGTAACTAAAGACACTCACGAAAGAGGACTTCCAGAACTGCTTCAGAAAGTGGCAAGAATAATGGGATAAGTGTGTTCAAAGCCGGGGGAGTATTTTGAGGGAGATTAATGGCAGTGTGTCTTTTACTGTAATAAAATTTTTTAAAAATTTAAATATTCACCATATTTGTTGATCACACATATGTAAGGTCTAGGCCAAGTTCTTTATTAGAACTCCTAACTCAAGATCAATTTATCAATATTTTTATTATAAAAGCTCTTAACAAATATATGGTGATGGAAGGAGAACTGACTCTGGGTGGTGAACACACAATGGGATTTATAGGTGATGTAATACAGAATTGTGCACCTGAAATCTATGTAATTTTACTAACAATTGTCACCCCAATAAATTTAAAAAATAAATTTAAAAAATAGTAATAAAAGCTCTTAAATATTCCAAAAAGTTGAAGGAATTTTACAGTGAACACCCAGTTTCACCAACTAGATTCAACAATTCACATTCTACTATGCTGCCTTTATTGCATATTGATCCACCTAGCCATCCTTTTATCCACCTACCAATCTCTCTCTCTCTCTCTCTCTCTCTCTTTTTTTTTGATGAATTTCAAAGTAAGTCTCAGGCAGCAATACACTTTTCCCCATATACTCCAACATGCATATCGGTTATCAGAGTTCAGTTTTCACTTACTGTTTCTTCCTTTGAGGTAAAATTGGCATATAATAATATGCACAGTTCTTAAGTGTTCATAAGGAATGCCATACTGAGCAATGCAAACCCCTGTCAAGACACAGTACATAAGATCACTTAAGGAAGTTTCTGCAGATGCCTCTTATAATCAGGCCCTGTCACCACCCTCCCACCTGCAGAAGCAACTATTAGTATGGATTTCCCTGCTCCCACCATAGATTAGTTCTGCTTGTTCTGGAATTTCATATATATATATGTGTGTATATATATATATATATATATATGTATATATATATATATATAAAGATATATGTATATATATGTATATATGTATATATATATAAAGATAGTATATATATATATATAAAGATAGTATATATATATAAATATAAAGATAGTATGTATTCTTTTGAGTAAGGCATTGCTCATTCAGCGTAGTATTTTTGAAATTCATCCATGTTTCTATATACATCAGCAATTCATCTTTTTTTGTTGTTTTTAAGCTACATACCATTCCATTGTATGAGTTTACCACATTTGGTTTGTCCATTCTCCATTGATGGACAACTGGGCTGACTTCGGTTTGGGGCCATTATGAATAAAGCTATGAACATTTTTCAAGAAGTCTCTTTGAGGACATACGCTTTCATTTCCCTTGGATAAATATCTAGGAATGGAATTGCTGGGTCAGAATGTAGATAAATGTTTAGTTTTATAAGACTGCCAGATCCTTTTTAAGATCCGTTTTTAAATTGATGAAGCATGAAAATATTATATATGTAAATTAATAAAAACACTAACATATAGATATATCAATGTTAAATGTTTCAACATCCTCTACTCTTGTGGTGAATACTTATCTACGTAAAACAGTGGAAAGAAAACCATGAAAGAGGCCAAGAGGAGTTCTCTAAGCCACAGGCCACTTGTGCTGTGGGCACCTTCATTACTAATTTCACGTCATTTTTTAAAAGATATAATTGATGTGCAACATATTAGTTTCAGGTGTACAACATAATGATTTGAGATTTGTATATATCATGAAATAAGCACCACAGTAAGTCTAGTTAACCATCACCACAGGTAGTTACAAATATTTTTTCTTATGATGAGAACTTTTAAGATCTATTCTTAGCAACTTTCAAATATACAATACAGTATTATTAACTGTAGTCAACCATACTGTACATTACATCCCCAGGACTTATTTATTTTATAACTGGAAGTGTGTATCTTTTGACTACATAAATTTCTAAACTTGTTCCCAATGGCAATGGATATTCCTCTCAAAATGGATTGTAGTTCAATTTCTCCTTAGCACTGCCACCTTTCCCCTCTATGCCTCTCTGCCCTGGGTCATAGAAGTTTCCTTTAAAAATGTCTTTCTATCTCAGGGCCTTAGGCTGAATGTCTTCCGCATCAATCCAGAAATACCCTGCTCTCTGATAACACTCTACATTGTCCTCTCCATACCCCACACTCCCTTTCCCTCTCAGTGGCGACAGCAGCATGCTGAGTGCCTCACGTCAGCCTCATTTTCAGTTGCCTCATCCTCAGATTTTAAGGTTTATCTCTAAATTGCGGAATGAGAGGTTTTATCTTGTGTTAAAGGAATTCCAGGCATCAACAAGCAGGTGGGGTAACAGGCCAGTCCAGGCACAGGCCCGGAGGCTGCCACTCACTCACATGATGCAGTCACCCACAGGGCCCCCTTGGTGGAAGACCTTTCTTCCTCTTATTGAGCTGATCCACTGGGTACACCTCTCAAGCTCCCCAAATATTCCTCTTGGAGAAAAGAACAATTAAGCATTCTAATGTGTTCAACTGATTTGAACATTTTGGTCCAGGGTGCCTGATTCCAATGTTCAAATGTGTATTTTTCATTAGTAAATTTATTAACGTGTAGGGGCGGCTGGTTGGCTCAGTTGCTTAGAGCCCAGTACTCATAACACCAAGAATGTCGGTTCGATTCCTACAAGGGCCAGTGAGCTGCGCCCTCCACAACTAGATTGAAAACAACAACTTGACTTGGAGCTGATGGGTCCTGGAAAAACACACTGTTCCCCAATATTCCCCAATTAAAAAAATTTTTTAAATAGTTTATTGGTATATGTGTCAGAGTGCAGACATAACAAAGGAAAAGCTAGTAATGCTGAAGAATAAATATGTTATTTTCACTCATTTTCTCTCCATTCTTGCAAACTCTTCTCACATCTCATCTCAGCTAAGAAACACATGCTCCAGCCATAGTCACGTGAAGGTGTGTGAGTCAGTTTGAAGCTGGGACTCCAGCTGTTTTCTTCCCAGTGGTCACAATGAAAACACAGCTCATATTTCTCTAGGTCTTTTCCTTCACCAAAGGGATTTCACCTCTCCTCTCCACTTTATTTCCTCTAGGAACTTTTAACTAACAAAACACGTTTAGGTGTAACATCTCAAAGTCAAATGTTTCCCTTTTTATTGAGATATAATTGACATGTAACACTGTATAAGTTTGAGGTATACAATGTGTTGGTTAGATAAATTTATATATTGCACTGTGATTATTAACAGCTAGTTAACACCTTTTTGCATTAATTTTTTTTCTACAGAAAATACATGGACATACTCCAAAATTCAAAAGACACTAAATGGTAAGTTGCAAAAAGGGTCTCTGTTCTCGCTTTTCCCTCAGTCATCCAGTCTTTTGCAAAGACAATATTGCTACTAGGTATTTGTGTATTTCTAGAAATCCCAAGCTTTTTCAAAGGTATATATACAATTTTTGTCTCCTCCCCACCATTTAGATGTTAGCACACCATGGCAGAGACGACAGTTGCTTGTCCCAACAGCCATTCTCCTACTCTTCTTAAAACAGCAGCCCAAATTTATTAAGTGTTGCTCATTGCTGTGTAGCTAAAAAATGGCATTTGCAGCCTTTCTTTTAGCTAATTATATTGGCTATGAAACCAAGTTCTAGATACTGGAATGAAAGCCCAAGCCCATGTGACACTTCTCAAAAGTCTTCCTCCTTCCTGCTGGCTGGATTGTATACTTGCCAACTAGAGTTTGAGCAGCCTTCCTGGACCACAAAAAAAGCCCACTTGAGACGACAGAACAACAAGATGAAAGCTGGGTCCTGAGGATCATGGAGACCCCTTATAAGCCATGACCTGCCTATATCTGGATTTTCTTTTATCAGCAAGAGAAACAGCTGAAGCCACCATTACGAGGTTACTGTTACTTGCAAGAAAACACAGTTCTGGGGCGGCTGGATGGCTCATTTGGTTATAGCACGGGAGCTCTTAACAACAAGGTTGCCAGTTCAGTTCCCGCATGGGATGCGCCCCCTGCAACTAAGATTGAAAACAGCAACTGGACTTGGAGCTGAGCTGCGCCCTACACAACTAGATTGAAGGACAATGACTTGGAGCTGATGAGCCCTGGAGAAACACACTGTTTCCTAATATTCCTCAATAAAATTTATAAAACAAGAAAGAAAGAAAGAAAGAAAGAAAGAAAGAAAGAAAGAAAGAAAGAAAGAAAGAAAGAAAGAAAGAAAGAAAGAAAGAAAGAAAGAAAGAAAGAAAGAAAGAAAGAAAGAAAGAAAGAAAGAAAGAAAGAAAGAAAGAAAGAAAGAAAGAAAACACAGTTGGTAACAGATGTGTCTATCCTACACAGTACTCTGCACTTTGCTTTGTTCCTTAACAATGTATCTTGGCAATTCGTCCATTTCAGTGTATGGAGAATTGCCTCATTCTTTTTAATGGCTGAACGGTACGCCTTTATATGACTGTAACATAATTTATTTAAAGTGTCTTATTGATAGCATTTAGATTGTTTCCAATCTTTGCTATAAGAAAAAAAATGATGCACTCTCCATCCATCATTTCACTCGCTTGCAACTACATCTGTAGGAAAAATTCCTACAAGTAGAACACTAGGTTAAAGGATATGCACACATGTGTTTGGATATATTGCATATAGCAGTCACACCATCTTATGTTCTTTCCAGGGAAGGCAGAGAATGCTGATTTATGATCACCCTCAACGACAGTAACATCAAGGTATCACATTACAATGTAAGTTGCATTTCGCTTGTAAGGCTGGGCACCCGTTCCCCTGCCACACAGCCTTTGAAACCAGCTATGCTCTTGGAATTTGGTCCTCAGAATCAGCAGGTGAACATTTGTCAGCTTAAGATCTGAAACCCCATTGTCCACGACCAGGCTCCCGAGACTAGCCCTCTTTGTTTGTGGATTAAATGGGCCAGAACACCCAACATTATAATTGAGAAATAAAAATAAAACTAATGTGAACGAGATTTTCAGTTGTTTCCAGGAACAGAGGTTTTCCACCTATATCTTCCTGTCCACAACTTACCTTTGCAAATTCAGAATGGGTCTTGGAAGTAGGAAAAGATCATATTTATTATGTTAGAATATTTATGTATTTCTTAGAATGCTTTTAGAGGGATTAAATGGAAAAAAATCATCCAGTTTTACAGTCATGAGAAAGAGAGAAATAAGCATGGCAGCATATAAGATACGGTAATGACAAAGGATGAATATTGTCCAACAAATGAGCTTTGAACAAAATTCCAGTAGGTGGCAGTATTGGCCAACTTTTTTCTTAAAACAAAAAGTTCAAGATGCTAATTACACTTTTGTTGGGCAAGTTAGATATGTTTTTTAAATTTCTAAATAAGAATTGAATATATTTTTTGATGATATATTGTGCTGTAAATTGTAAAAATAAGAAAAATAACATAAGCAATAATAGAGTAATTGAGTGATTAACATTATTGAGTACTAACACGTGCTAAGGGCTTTGTTATGGACGCCCCCCCAAAAAACTCGTATGTTGAAACCCTTACCCCCACCGTGACTACATTTGTAGACAGGGCTTTAGGAAGATAATCAAGGTTAAATGAGGTCATAAGGATGGCGCCATAATCTACTAGGACTAATGTCCCTAGAAGAAGAGGAAGAGACACCAGAGATCTCTGTCTCTCTCTCTCTCTGTGAGCACATAAGGACACAGCAAGGAGGTGGGAGCCTACAAGCCAGGAGCAGAGTCCTCTCCAGAAACCATTCATGATGACACCTTCATCTTAGACTTCCAGCCTCCAGAAGTATGAGAAAATAAATTCCTATTATTTAAGCAGCCCAGTCTGTGGTATTTTGTATGGCAGCCCAAGACCACTAACACAGGCTTCCCTAACATTATATCTTTAAGTTCTTACCACCCTGAGGTAGGAATTACTATATCTGTTTTACCAAGAAGAACACCGAGGGTCAGAGGGATAAATTGCTTAACAGTATCCAGTGCATTTGGCTAAAACTGAAGGGCTCCGTAGTTGCCATGTCTCTGCTGGTTCCACCACAGTGACCTCTCTGTGGCTACAGTCAAGGGTCTACTTTCTGTCTTCATTGTGCTCCACCTGTCATTACTACGTGACCCAGATGTTCACTCCCTCTGCTAGAAATTCGGGTTCCAGAGTTCACACTCAACGGTTTTCTTCCTGCTTCTTTGGCCATTCCTCGTGGGCTTTGCTGGTGTCCCTGCTTTTCCTTGACTCTGAGCCCCAGGGCTCAGTCTTGGGCCTCTTTCCCTGTTTATCTGCAAGCATTCCCGGGATGATCTCAACCAGTCTCGTGGTAATTGCTACATTGCTACAGCCTCCAAACTGGTTTTCCTGCCTCCATACTGGTCCCCCTACAGTGACACAGCAGCCAAAGCATCCCTGTTAAAATATGAGTCAGATTGTGTCATTCTTTGGCTCACACCCCTCCAAAGGCTTTCCTCTACCTCAGAAGAAAGACTAAGGTCTTTATAATGGCTCACAAGGCCCTGCACCCTGAGCTTCTCTAGCCTCTAGCTCCCCTGCCATCTCTCCACCTCTCTCTGGCCTGATCTATTACTACTCTTTCCTTTGCTCACTTATTCTACCCACCTAAACCCCTCATGTTTCTGCCTCAAGGCCTTTGTATGTGCTGATTTCTCAAGGAATATTTCCCTGGTGACGCAGATGTCATCTTATCCTTGGGGGCATCCCTATCTAAATTGCAAATCACATATTCTCCCAGTACTTCCTAACTCCCTTTTTAAATTTATATTTCCTTTTCCTTCCTTTCCTAGTTATCTAACACACTAAATACTTTACTTATTTGTCTTGTTTATTGTGTTTCCTCCCATCTAGAATATGAAGTCCACAAGGATAGGAATGTTTGTCCTTTATTTTCATTCTTCCGGCCCCCAAATCTAGAACAGTAAGTACGTGGCATATGGAAGATACTCAACGAGTATATGAGGAATGATTGAAAGAACCATGCCATGTTGCCCACCTAGAGATAACGACTAAGAGTGAGAAAGGTTATTGTGCAAAAATCTCCCAACAACTCTCCACATCTCACATAGAGAAAGCAAGAAAAAATGATGTAAACCACATGAAGGATTCGACTGAGTAAAAAACATATTCCTACAACTATATCAGACATTAAGTATTCTTAAGTGTGGCAATAAGCTATAAAGAAACATGACTAAATCTCTGCAGACATTGGAAAATAGATTCTAAATTTGTTGGTGCTATTGACTTACCATCGCTGTGTGTAAAGGCGAAAGGGACAATTGGCTGGCTTCTCAGGGTCTTTCAGGCCCAGGTATCTACAACTAAAGTAAATGTGTCTTCATCTGACTTTTGTGCATTTACATATCCAAATGCAGTATTCTTACATGCTTAGAGGATTGTGTAGACAACAAAGAGGATTGTCGATTAATCCTGTTTTTTAAAAAATAAATATAATATCACTGTCCTATAAAGATTATTGTATATAATCATTCGTAGGTTTGTATGAATCAGTTCCCTTAAGGAAATGTCATAATTTTTATGATATCCCTGAATATCATTGGCATGTGTTTATATAGCTCTGTTCAATGAAGTCAATAATGTGATGAAGTGGCATATTATCTCCATATCAGGCAGAACTTACCTGGATTTTGTAAGTTAGGGTATAGAATGAGACACAGATAAATGAAAATGCTCTGCCTAATAATGATAAACCTAAAATTAGGACTGACTCTCATATGTAACAAATTGTTTACTTAAGTTCCATCTGAAGGTGACGAAATATATTAGACGATGTCTTCCAGTCTTGTGACTTGTGCTTTCTTAGTTTCATTTCTATGTTTCATTTCTAGAATTGTTTCTAGGCTGTTTTAGAACTTAGCTGACAGATATATGAATCTGACTCAACAGGCTTTTTAGAGTTGGAAGGCAGAAGTCAGAAACCATCAGGACTGACATGCTTGCTTCATAAGTCAGGCAATGTGACCTGGAGACATGAAGCAACTTGCCCAATGACATACAGGTAGCTCGTGGCAAGGCTGATGCTAGACTCCTGTTCTTCCAATTCCAGTCTGGGTCTCCTTCCTTTATACCATGTTAATCAGAAAACCTATGAACACTCCAAAACACTGTAAATTGAGCATTGCCCTACCTATGACAGCAGAAGTTTTTAGAAGGGTATGTATTGTATTTAAGCAGATCATATGGCTTTGGGAAAGAATGGACACAGCATGGGGATGGGGACCAGCATTTGAGAATCACTGCAGCAAAGACGAAACCCCGGTAATGGAGAGTGGACTGCTGTTAGCCCTGGTGCTTTGCTCCTGCTCCAAACTCAACTGTGGCTCTAAAGGGAATGACTTCATGTCTGTCACTGTGCACCTGGCTCTGAGGGCAAATATCACATCTGTGACTCTCACCAGGTAGTCCTGATTATAGTTGGCAATAATCTCTATAAATTTCATTGGTTTCTTGTACAGAGAAAGAAGTAGAATAACGGAATCCTTATTTAGATAAGGACACATGAATATTTGCTACACCATAAGTCTGTTTTGTATTCAGTTCTGTGTTAGGCAATCTGGTAATGGAGAAAACGTTTGAAAATCTGCCTGAGTTAACCTGAAATGTTGCATTTCCTGCCTTTGGGGCTTTGAATTTTTAAGTTTTGTGTTGTAATAGATGGTGATCAGGCTAGAAGCAATACCTGTCTTATACATATGCACATGTTTAAGTCAGGGACACATGCATATAATTCGTGTAATAAGATGCATGTTTTACTAACATGCAGGTATGCTTAGGAAATACGAGCATGCTAGACGAGAATCCAGTTCCTCCAAGCAATAAATGTTGCAATCACTTATCACATTGTTTTATCAAGCATAGTGTGCTAGCATATGACAATTCTAGCACTAATATATGATATTTAAAGTAGGGTTCATAAATCTAAGTATGATTTAGAATCTGTGCTTGAGGTGCATAACTATTTTGTTAACATTTCAGGCATGCAAAGAATAAGACACAAAAGAAAAGAGTTAAAGGGTTTCACGGTACATCAAGTAGTGGTGCATACGTTAATGACGAAAATGATGACAAAAGCTAAAGGTAAAAAGGAAGGCTTCAAAAGCACCTCTTTAGAAGAATAACAGATTCTAATATAGAAGTTTTCAAACACTGCAGTCATTAAAACTAAACAACAGTTAAGAAACAATTAGAAAATCTTGATATGATGATAAAATGTTAAAGACAAGTGATAATGAAGTGTATGTCACTAATAATCACAGAAAAGATGACAGTAGTAAAAAGTAACAGCTGTACGTATTATGACAGTTTAAGGATTAAGTTTGTATGAATTGTAAGGTTTCCTTTTTTAGGTTTAATCTTATCCAGATCAAATAAGAACTTTCCCACTTGGTCATCTCTGCTCAAGTCCTTGTTTTATATTTGCAAATGAATGAGCTGCTTTACTTCAAAGACAGAAGTGTAAAAGAATAACATTCTGAAATTATATCCTCAAAAATTTTACTGTGTAAACAATACACATCCATACAAAAATCCTATTTATAAAATGTCCTCATAGAATACTAGCAAAATCCCATGGGACCCAGCAGTTCCAAGGACATGGTTTCAGGGACCCAATTTAAAAAACGTGTGCCTGCCTACTTTTTTAGAATTATCAGGGTATAAGCTAAGATGATTTGTCTCCAACTAAATTAAATGTCTTTTATTCACATACTCACCTATTAAGGCCTGAGGTAGGACAGCTACAGGATCAGTTAATTCAGTAGCTTAACAAGACCATCAAAGACCTAGAATTCTTTCCTTCTTTTCACGCTGCTACACCTTGCATGTGCGAGCTTCCTTCATGGTCAAAATGTGGCTGCAGCAACTCCAGACATCACATCCTTTATATCCTCACTGGGTGATAACCAAAACCTAGAAGAGAAATTAAAGGCACAACCTTATCTTCTGTTCCTTTCTAAGAATGAGGAAAACAATCCCAGATGCCCCACCCCCAATCAGATGTCCTTTTATATGGCTGAAAGTTGAGTCATGTGCTCATTCCTAAACCAATCACCAGAGAAGGGAAAGATCATCATTGGCTTAGGTAAGTGATTCTGCACACTAACCTGCACACTAACAACACTTGGAAAGTTTTCAAAATATGTCAAACTCTAGAGCAATTAACCAGATTCTCTGGAGGTGGGCCTGCGCATCATATTTTTATAGAGCTCTCAAGAAGACTCTGATTAAGAGTGAGGGGATAGAATAGCTGTTATCAAAAAGACAAGATAACAAGTGTTGGCAAGGATGTGGGGAAAGGGGAAATTTTGTGCACTGTTGGTGAAAATGTAAATTGGTGCAGCCGCTATGGAAAATAGTACGGAGTATCCTCAAAATATTAGAATTAGAACTACCATATGACTCAGTAATTCCACTTCTGGGCATTTATTCAAAGGGGCGGGGGAAGAAAACACTAACTCGAAAAGATACATGCATCCCTTGTTCATGACAGCATTATTTACAATAGCCAAGATGTGGAAAGAACCTGAATGTCCTTAAATCAATGACAGGATGAAGAAAACATAACCAACACACACACACACACACACACACACACACACACACACACACAGAGGAATATTACTTAGTCATTAAAAAAAAGAAGGAAATCTTGCCATTTGTGACAACATGGATGAACATTGAGGGCATTATGCTAAGTGAAATAAGTCAGATGGAGAAAGACAAAAAACATATAATTTCGCTTATATGTGGAATCTAAAAACAACAACAACAACAACAAGCGTATAGATATGGACAACAAATTGGTGATTGCCAGAGGCAGGGACTGAGGGATGGGCTAAATGGGTGAAGGGGATCAAAAGGTATATATTTGTAGTTATAAAATAAATAAGTCATGGGATGTAACGTACAGCATGGTGACTATAGTTAATACTGTGTTGCATATTTGGAAGTTGCTAAGGGAGTAGATCTTAAAACTTCACATCACCGAAAACAGTTTTTTAACTATTGTGATAAATATTAACTAGATTTATTGTGATCATTTCACAATATATACAAATATCCAATTATTATGTTGTACACCTGAAACTAATGTAATGTTATGTCAATTATATCTCAATAATTTAAAAAATGATAATAACAATAAAACAAAAACTTCTGAATAAAAAAATAACGAGGGGTCAGAACCAGTGAAGTCTACTTCTTAGATGAATCACAATTCATCCCCTTGGGGTAAGGGAGGGACCTAGTCTTTCTTGAAACACATGATTTCCTGATAACTGAACAAAATTGAAGTTCTGTTATCAAGGAAGTAGGCAGAGAATGGCTTTGCTAGGTCCATCATGGTGTTACAGAGAAGATTTAAGAACTAGTCAGAGCTGTAGAAGCACCTGTTCCCAATACATACTATAAACACTGAAGATGATTTTCATTTTTGAAGTCATAGCAGTCTACTGCATAATTGTTGGTCATTAAAGAAAATGAATTCCTTCTTGTCTCCTTAGGCTCAGAGCTATTTGGACATTGAGAAGCAGGTTTGTCAAGATGACAGAGGATTCCAATGACGAAACAGGAAATTCACTCATGAGTTTTTGGCACACGTCCAAATTGACTTAGCCAGAAATGAGATAACTAGATTCTCCTACTTCTGCTTTAGTATCCTCAATGAGAATGACCAAATATTAGACTAGAAGGCACCAAATAGTAGATGGCACCTTAAAACCTAGCTCCCATACTCACCCCATCCTGCCAACCTGCTACCCATTTTAATATTTGAAGAGACCTAGGCACAGAGAAGTTATGTAATTACTGAAGATTACATCAGGAATCTGTGGCAAAAGTAGCCTTTTGCTCCACCGTTCTCCCTCCCTGTCTTTGGCACACTTTCTTACAATAATTAGTGTTTCTCTGATTGTAGTTCTGTGCATCTAAATTGTGAATGCTGTATAGAGAGGTGCTAAATAAACATGATTCTCTTTCACACTCAGTTTTCTAAAGGGACACGTGGGGGCAGCAAATGTTTAAGAAAAAATTCCAATTCTGACTTGTGCAGGATATATATATATTCAAAAGATTTTGAAAAAGGAGTATTTGTGGGATTTTTGGTTTGTTTATTTGATGGTACTGAGATTGCCTATGATCCACAGGCTTCAACAAGGTGTTGGGATTTCAGAGAAAAGTAGCAGTCACCATGATTCAATCTGGCTTCCAAATGTGTCACTGCTGAAAGATTATGAAAAGCACTCCTTATATATAGGAAGTGTGTCTTCAGAATGTTTGTTAAAACTGAGCCACACCTTCCTTGTAGAAGTTAATGAGATTTTGCATCGCATGGACTGGAATAAGTAAAGGTGAGTTTATTGGTGAAGATTTCCTTTAGCTGTTATTATAACTCATTGTCATTGTTATGATTACTGATGAATAGAACATTCTTTTGGTAGTTACTTCTATTTTTTATTTCCTCACTCATTTAATGTTTTCTTTCTTATTGTCAGTTGTTTCTTATTGCTCTCTAATAACGCCCAAATAGGGATTCCTGACGGATTATTCCTGCTTTCCTTCTATTAATTGTTACTAAAAGTGGAATTCTTGCACTGGAATTTTGTGCTATAAAATATCAGGCATGTGTCCAGACAATTTTCAAGACACATGAAAGAGACAGGTAACTGCAGGCATATTCAGACTAGAAGCTTACATGTTCTGGTCTTCTTGTAGCTTTCAGTGGAGATTGAACTCATTCATGGGGAGCAGTCACCAATGAAACATCACCATTAAACCCAAGAGCTGTTTCTCTACATCATCCAGAACCGAGGCTTTGAAGGTCATTTCTATCAACACTGGACATTTCCTATTTGCAGGTAAAAATGGATGCAGGAGTCATATTTAATTCCTTTAAGGCATATTGGGTGCTTTAGGTTTACAAACACTTAGTCAAAAAGTATTCGTAATTGGGCCTTTAATCCTGACCACAAACTGGGACACAGTATGTAGCATGGTGGGCTAACTGCACAGAACAGGGGTGGTGAAGGGAAGGCCACCAGTCTGGGCACTGTGTCTGGACCCCTTTGGTCACCAGCAAGCCGAGTGGTGCTGGGCTCAGAACACACACTTGTGGTGAGGAGTATTACGATAAGAGAGTGAAAGCTCTAAAATTCTATGATTCCAATTATTTCTTTCCCAGGATAAAACTGTGGAAAGCACACTGAATTCCCTCTCTTTGGGAGGTGTGAGCCAGGCTGCTGTTGAATATGGCAAGTCAGATTTTTCCTATCTAGTGTTGGCATTAGGACACAAGACCAAGGAAATCCTATGGTGTGAAGACACTTTGGTTGTTAGCTTCTCTTTCTAGAAGTAAAAGTAAATAAGAGAAAAAAGATGTTAAAAATCTCATCAAATGCTGGAGGAAGGGGGAAGTTGTGTTACTATTTGAACACAATAAGAATATACAAACATGTTTTCACTTAACCTGAATTTTATATAATGGTTGCTTAAGTGTCCCAAACATGAAAGGAGAAAATAGGTATTTAAACAGTTTTTGGTATTTTTACCTTTATTCAGTACACTTGAGAGGTTTATTCGAGCTGTAATTTTAAAATTTTAAAATTTTAAGATAACAGGAAATTGAAGGCAGTCAAATGCTATTGTCTGAGTCTTTGTTCAACCAAGTGTCTTATATGAGTTAGCCTTTAAAAGTCCCTGAGACAAATGAAAACCAGTGTTTCAAAATTAGAAATAAAAATATTTAAACTGAAGACCACAGTTTCAACTTGGTATTTTGAATAGTAATTCTCAAAGGGGAGAGTCAAGTCAGAAAGGGAACTGTCAAGTTCAAGACCAGAACATATGTATACACTGTCAGGTTTTGGTGTTTGTTTTTAATCACTTCCCAAGAAGAAAACCTTCCTTTTTACTCTTCTCAGCACCACACTTCAAAGGAAAATTGTGCAATTCTTATGTCCACAACATTAGAGCTGAAATTATCTAATTAGAAAGGTTGTACAATTTACATCGTAAGATTCAGAAAGAACACATTTTGAGTTTGGAAACTGATGAAGTGACGTGTGCCATATCATTTTTTCAAAAAACCTCATATACTGGATCTAGCCTTGTTGAACTGTTCATTTAAATTGCGAATGCAACTTGCCATGTTGAAATAAATACAGAAAAACAATGCCATTTAAATAATGCTTCCCCAAGTTTCCAGAACCACGTTAAGTATTGTTTTATTTGGAAAAAGAGTTAATGACTTTTTAGAAATCTCTCTAGACTTGAGAAGCAAAATACATGCATCTTTGATTTTTGAATATGTCACTGGAAATCCAGAGGTAGTTGGCCTGTCATTTTGAGTTCTGCGATGAAATAATCGTGTCCAGCCTCAAAATATGCACTGCAGAGCACCCACACTGTAGAGCTAGCTTTTCAGCAGCACGTGCAAAAATCAGTAAGGGTCCATTACTGAGCAATTACAAGAGATTAAAGCATGGAAGTCTCACAGGTTTGCTCTTTTAAAGTCCGTGGTCCCGTGGAAAAGCCGTGGAATCTGGTATCGGCGGGTCTCGTTGAGCACATCTGGAGCTTCCTTGAGGAAGGCAGAAAAGGCAAAGCGAGTAATCCCCACGTTTTAAAATAAGGCCTTACCTCTTACTTCTAAATCAAAGAGACAAATCCTTGAGAAAAATCTCAGAGCACGAATTACAGCCTGTTCCGCCACTAGCCAACCAAGACAAACTGAAAGTAAACGGAACCTGATCCACCACCCAGGACCCCTCCGAGCAGCGGGGAATGGGGCGAACATTTAAGGGCCTGCACAAAAGGAACCAGAACCGACCCTCGCGACAGCCCGGGCTTTGCATGGCAGAAAGTTTTGAGGCTTCCTTCTCAGACCTTCAGGAGGCTTGCATCAATTTACGTAGGAGACTGTCTCCACCAGCCTCTAAATTCTGAATGTGAATAAGCCCAACCGGCTCTCCGCCCCTCGGCCCGCCGGGGTTTGGCGCCAGAGCTCCCTCCGGACAGAGGCTCTTGAGCAGCCGGGACTGTCCACCCGGCGGGGGCGCCCTACGCTCGGCCAGCCGCCCCCTCCTTTCACCGCAACCCCAAGCACCCGCCCCGCCGCCGGGAGGGGACTCGGCCCGAAGTGCGAAGTGTGGCGGCGGCGATGGGAGCCGGAGCGCGCTGCTCCCCAGCCGCAGATCACCGCGCGTCCTGGGAGAGACGCCCACCTGTTTGCCCAGATGGCACCATTTCCAAGGAAAGACACTTGTAGCCCGAATGGAGACCAGGCCCCACCCAGGACACACACCCTCCTCCACAGTACATGTCCCAAGGGGCCGTGAGTGTGCAGCCCGAGGGCCGGGCGCGCTTGCCCGCGGTGCTAGCCTGCAGGCCGGACTGCCGCCGTCCAGCCGCCCGCGGGAGCCCAGAAAAGGCACCCGAGCTACTGCAGCCAGCCAGCCCAGAGCCCGTTCTGGACAGGTGTGGCAGACTTGCCTAGGGCAGAGGATGGGGGTCAGAGAGGGTGCTGCGACTGGGTGCGCACCTGATCGGTACACTTAACCCGACGAGTTTGGGGGTGGGATGGAGCTGACGGAGGGCGGGGGTTTCACTCCTCTGAGGGAGGAAAAAGTCGGCGACTGGAGGATGCGCTATTTTCGGACTTCAGATTAAGAGGGCTAGTTCCAAGGACACGGCCTGAGCGAGTGAGACGACGCCAAGTAGGGTTCGAGAGCTGGGACAGGAGGGAGAGAGACGACGACTCGGGAACAAAAAGAAGCCCGGAGCTCAGCAGTTGAGTACAAGTTACTCCTGGCCCTACGTACCCAAGTGAAACCCTGGTGTGGTTCTAACCACTGACGCCACCGAGAGAGGAGGGGAAACGCTGAGTTTGTAGGCTGTTGTTTAGCAGTGATGTTGAACTTGTTCTTAAGTTGGTTAATTCTAATGCAGAACCATTTGCTTGAGAGATTCACATCTCCCTTTACCTAGGACTGAGAAACGCCCTGTCTTCCCAAAGGATAGGCAGGGAAAGCTGGCGTCTCAAGTTTTTCACAAGGCCAAAAATGAAAAACAGCAGCAGATTAGAAAGCCAACCCCCAAACTCTGCCTCAGATAGAGGCACACATTTCCCCAGGTTAGTGGTTCTCAAACTGGAGCATGTACTAGCCTGCTCCAATTTGGAGGGCTGGTTAAAATACTGAACGCTGGGCCTCACCCTCAGAGTTTTCAGTAGAGCTAATGTGATGCCTGAGAATTTGCACTTCCAATAAATTCCCAGGTGATGTTGATATTTCTGGTCCCTGGACCACACTTCAAGACCCACTGACCGAAGACACTGGTTCTCAAATTTGGCTGCACATTGCAATTACCTGGGGTACTTTTTAAAATGTTAATGTTTGGGTCAGCTTGGGCATTGGGATTGTTGAACTGTTTAGGTGATCCGGATATACAGCCAAGTTTGGATCCCACTGCTCCAGATCATCCATCGCCGCAACACCACTTTTGTGGGAGGAGAGGGGACAAGGACCCTCTCCCATCCTGCTCTTGGCAATTCTGCAGGCTGTGGATCTAGCTCCCCAGTCTTTGGAAAGGAAAAACCCTCACCTTGCAGATGTTTTGCAGTGACACGGGCACGACACTGACTCTCCCCTTTCATCAACCACACAGTAGTTATAAAGAATGAAATATTCCCCTGAAGATCTTAAAAAACCACAAATGATAATTTAGCATTGATAATTCTGCCTGCCCTGTGTAGAAGTCTCTTCAACGTCCCAGCTCAGGATATCCCAAAGTGATCTCTCAGGGTTAGTGATTGCAGACTTTTCGGTTGGAGTTATAGAGACCAAGAGCCCTAACTCCAGGCTGGATGTCAGCACTTGCATGCAAACCCACCAAACACTGACCTGCTATATTAATGTCGGCTGCAGGGGAAATCTCCCCCTTAACTAGGAGAGTGGGGATTTGGGGAGCAGTATATGATGTCCAGGATGGCTCACGCACAAACCCAAACTCTGGTTATATTAAGTGGTGAATTACTGACACCAAGACTAGAAAGGTCTTCACAGCAGACATCTGAAGTGAAATAGAAGGGGGGAGTAGGAGGGGTGAGGGTGAGAAAGCTTCTTCTCTTCCTTCTTCCCAAGGACAACAGGAGAGACAGAGGCACCTGTACCCCAGAGGAGCCCCCAGAATCACCCCACTGTGCATGGCTTCAGCTACCTTAAGGGTTTTTCACCTTATGCCGGACAAGCCAGGACAGGGAGAGATAACCAGAAGGGAGTGGGTCCTCACAGGGATTCTTATAACTTCTAGGACTTCTCCCGGTGCCCCATTTCCTGGCCATTTGACAGGTACTGCTTGGCTTGTCCTTAACACCACCTGTCTTTCATGAACAAGTGCGTGGGGGAACACCTGGGGGTTAGGGGGAGCAAAACCCTTTCCCATTGGCCAGGAATTCCTGAAAACTGTCCTTTGGGCCCTGCAGTGCTCCTGCGGGGAAATAAATTAAAAGGGACCTCTCAGTTTCCAAGAACTCATTTTCCTCTTTCCAAGCATCTATTTTGTTGGAGGGGAGGGAGTTGGAGCGTCTTGGGAGACACTAGAAAAGGAGACGTCAGAGTGGGGGCTGCAGATGGACGGATCTCATGGAGCCTAGAGAGCGATTCGGTGCTTTGCCCGGCCCAGTCTCAGGCTGGGCTCCCCTCTGTAGCACGCGGGCTGTCCTCTGTGTTTCCCGGCCTGGGGGGACATAGAGCGTGTCCAAGCGATTCCCTCTAGAAGAGAGTTGGGAGAGTTCCCTTTTTCTCCCCCTCCCCAACTCCGCGCGGTTCTTCGCTAGGGTTTCCCTCAGGGCAGATTACTTTATGACAGGGTGTGATAAGTGGTGATTTTGTTCCTCTTTTGATGGCAGGATTGCTTTGTAAACAGAAGCGCAAACTCGTTCCGATAGTGGTTCCGCACCAGTGCGCGGCAGCCGCCCTGGCACAGCGGGCGGCGGAGGCTGAGGCTGCACCTGTCGCCTGGGGCCAGAGGGACCCCGGCCGCGCGTGGAGAAGTGCACCTAGCGGGGTCACAGCTCTCCGGCCTCCAGGGCATCTTTAGGTTTTCCGCCCCTGGGCCTCCGGGCTTGCTGCACTCCTCGGGCCTTCTGTACTCGGTGATCCAAGAACTGCCAGTTGAAAGAGCATGCTTGGGAGGCGCCGGCGGACACACGTCAGCGTCGCCGGGCCTCCCTGCTGCCCTTGCCCTGGGCACCTTTGGTAAGAGGTTTGGCTTCTTTCTTCTGTGGTTACTGTAATTCTACTCCTTTGCCTTAATCCAATTGTAGAGTCAGCGGGCTTTTGAGCACTGGAAGAATGGCTCCAGGTGAGCGCTTCAGGTCCTGGCGTTGCAAGACATCTTCAAGTCCCTTCACCTTTTCCCCTGAGGGTCCAACCTTCTCCCTTCCCTGCTCTGAGCCTGGGGGCCAGTTTACTCCTCCAAGGGGCCCAAGAAAGACCCAAAGTTGACTTGGGCTCTCTCAGGCCCAAGGACGGGGAAGATGAGCCTCTGCAAGGTAAGAGGCTGAGGTTCAGTGAGCAGTCAGTCATTTCCCTACTACTCTAAGGGGAAAGCGAAGCCCAGGCCACCACGGAGTTAACTTCCGAGTTAACCCTTTCCTCAGACTCAGGTCTAGATTTCCAAGTGCCTTAAGGAGCCTCCAAAGGGGCGCTGGGAGTTTGGCACTTGGTGATGCATGAAAAGGTGGAGGAAGAGTCCGGGAGGTTCTGAGGTGGGGCGAGTGCAATTCAAGCAGAGCTTTACCCTAAGGGAAAGACGGTTCCAACTGCAACTTGGGGGCTGACGGAACTGGGAGGGGGGTTACAGGATAGAAGTAGATTCCCTCCGGATATCCCGCAAGACCAGGGGCCTCAGAGAGCCTGAACTCAGCGTTACCTGAAGCTGGGAGCTCCTGGCAATCTGGCACCAATTCATCCAGTTCCTTCCCGCAGTTCAGGTCTAGACTGAACGGTGCACAGAAAAGTTTCCTATTGGGCCAAGAATCCCAGGACCTGTTTAACTACGGAACCTGCTTTGTGTGAGTGTGTGTGTATGGGGGGGGGGGATCTCCTGATGCTCTCCCTGTCCTAACCCAGTTTATTTAAAAAGCCGCTATTTCTCTGATTCGCAGGAGGCCAGAAGCCGCGGTTCGGGAGACCGCTTGGATGCTGAGGCGGGCCGCCGAAAGCAGTTAGTGGCCTTGGGCCTGCCCTGGCACTGGGAGCAGCTGGCTAGCTAGGGGGGCTGACTGGAGCATGGGCACAGAATGAAGCTGGGAGACATCCGCCCCCCCTTCCCGTTCCCCTGCCACGGCTCTCTCCCGGAGGCGGCAGAGTCGGACGAGTGGGGCTAGGGAGGAGGTAAGGGTGGGGAAAGGCCCTGAGGGGTGAAGCGGGTGTCTGGGGAGCCAGGGGGAGCGAGCACAACTGGGGAGACAAGGGTTCTGAGGAGGGAGTAGCGGGACTTGCAGTTGACCCCTTAGAAAGCAATGGAATTGACATCACATCTGGAATGGAACCGGTCTTGGGTGGGGGTGGGGGACCGGCGGAGTAGACCGTCCTTGATCAGGCTCAACAGTGTTTCTTGACAACACAAGGTGGGCCAGGTGCTGTGCTAAGCGCTTTGCGGACATTCTCCTAGTGAATTCTCACAACAAATTACCCATTTTATAAGTGAGCAAATGAAGGTTCAAACAAGTTCAGTAACTTGCCCTAGATCACTCAGCCCATAAATGTAAATGACAGAGCAGAGTTTGGACCCCAAGTGGTCATACTCCAAAGCTCAATTTTAGCTCTCGGCTGCTCTCGGATTCCTCGAGTCCCTCATCCCTTCTCTCCGCTCTATCCACCCCAACTCCGCCGGTGACCCTAGCAACTGAGCAGACACCAAGGGCCCTCAAGCCCAAGGCTTGGGCTGCTTCCTTCCAAATCTTCCTGTCCCCTTCCATCCAACCCTAAGCGGAGGCTTGGTCTCCCGCTTAACAACACTACGTAGCAGCTTTGCCGCTTCTTTCCCGCACACTAGCCCCCACCAAAATAAAAAATAAAAAAAAAGTACCGAAGTCGGAAATGGCACTTTTCGCGCCTCACCCAGCCCTCGCACACGCTCGCGTGTCTTTCTCTGGCTTGGCCTGACCCAGAGAGCCGGGTCTCAGGTCTCTCCGGTTCTCGTCCACGAGCGCGCAGGAGAAGCGTGGTTGCCTGGGCCTGAAGTCGTGTTCATTTTGAGAGCACAGCGCCTCCCGCCGGAATCTCAAAGAACTACAGTCACTCTCCCCAGTGAGAGTCTTGGACTTTGAAGAATTCGGATTTCACCAACCTAAATCGATAACCTGGAAAAAGCCGGGAAAGTGAAGTGTAGACGCTTATGGATTAAAACACCCTAATTTTAATTATTTAAGGTTCTCAGAAGAAAAAAAAACACTCACAAACAAAAGTCAAAACTTGAGCAAGGTTCTAAGGCAGGTCCAAGAAAATTTCAAATCAACAAGAGAATCGGCACTGAGATAAAAGTCCCTTAGACCGGGGACAATTAAAATGCTTAGGCGACATGGTGACTCTTTGGAGAGACACCACCACACTATCCCTGGGAACGCCGTGAGGGCGCAGGGCCATCTGCGCAGGCCATCATGGATAGAGGCACAAACGCAGGGTTAGAAAGGGGAGGTCTTGGTGTGGGGACAGATTTCCACTCCTCAGCGCGGAGCTGACCTTTTACACACATTCGCCTGACGAGTCAGAGAAGACGATTTGAAACCGGTTCTTTGTTCATTTCCCGGTCCCCGCGACCGCAGCCGGGGAGGGTAACTGGGCCTGCCCCAGTCGTCCCAGGCCCCAGCCCTGGACAGTTTGATCTCGTGGCTGCCGAGATGGACCTGGCACGGTCTCGCGGCGAGCGCGGCCTGAGGCTAGGCTCCTCACTCTCGCCTCCCTCCCAGCCAGGTGTGGTTCCTGCCGGGGAGGTGAGCTCCTCGGAGCCCCAAATCCTGTGGCTTCTTTTAAAGCTCCCTTCTAATTAGAAGCAGCGGTGAAATCACTTGAGTGATTTTATCTGTCATGGGAAAGCAAACCCCAGCCCAAACCTCAGTTGCCCATCCCACAACCACCAACGCCCCCATTTCTCCCTTTTAAAAGTTTTTAGTGAAATAGATAAAGAGCTGGGAAGGCATAGATAGGTGGGGGAGGGGCGGGGAACTGTGAAAGGAAGAGAAGGTGGACTTAAATACAAGTGTATGAGTGTGCACGTAAGTGTGCATGTGTGTGTGTTTGTGTATGTGTGTGTGTCTGCGGTGGGAGGAGACTAAATCCAGAAGCGAGAAATGAAACAGAATCGTGAACTTCTTCACCTACTGAGAAACACTTTGATCTGGGATCCGACGCTGAAGCACCCCTGGGGGTAGCCGACTCGCATTTGCGAGGCCGGGAACTGTGCTGAACCTCGGGACTGTTCTGAATGAACCTCGTGGGCCGGTGGGGAACCGGGGACAGGGATCTGGCCCCCACCGCTTGCATCCAGATGCGCGGGACCTATCGGGACTGGCCCCATCTCCGGGCCTTGCCCTCCAACCCCCCCATCTCGGGGTGGAGACTCTCCAAGCCCCAAAGTTTCGAGGGGGAGGAGAGCCATGGGAAGAGTGTAGATGCCCCTATTGCTTGAGTGCGTAAACACAGCCACTCACGCTCACATCGCACCCAGCACACCCCAGCAGGCAGTCTGCCTCGGTTCCCTGGTCAGGGACTGACCGGGAAAGCGGGTTGGGGCTGTTGGGAAAAGCTGGAGCTGATGGCGAGATTGCCCGGGCTATAAATCCATCACTTCCCAGGTCAGCTCCGCGAGGCGCTTGGGACTAGGGCTGGCGGAGTGAATTCCTGGGCTAACGCGCATGCGTCGGCAGGTAGCAACCCAGCTCTTTATGACCAGGTGAGATGTTGGTGAGCAGGTAAAAAAGGAGGATTTGCCCAAGCGATTCCAAGGAGCGGGCCCGGTCGAGCCCTATAGCCCATGCCCGGCGGGGACCAGTCGCCAGGAGCGTCGAGCCGCGATGTCCATACTTGCCAAAATGGGGGACTGGCAGGTACGGGGGTTTGACTGGGCTGGGGCCGAGGTGGGCGGGGGTGGAGCGGGGGCGGGGGGCGGGAGGGGGAGGCGGAGAGGAAGAGCCGTGGCCCAGGGCAGGAGAGTAGTAGGTGAGGCGCGCCTGGCAGCGCCCAGGAGTGTTCCCAGGAGAGAAAGGACAGGAAAAACGCGCGCAGGCGGCGGCAGCTGCGCTGGGGGCAACGTGCGCTGCCCGCGGGGCCCGGCGCTCGGGAAAGTTTGGCGTACGCTCTACAAGTGGCCCTGGGGGTCACTTGTGGTTTGCGCTACAGCCTTCTCCCAAACCCCAAGTAGAAACTGGGGAGGATGACAAATTCAGGAGTGGGGAGGGCGCAGGGCGGAGGCTGCGGTGCGCCGTGATGAGTGTTCTCTGCTTGCAACGCTTTGGGTCTTGCCCCAGACCCCAGGGCTGCGCGTGAGGTGGGGTTCTGGTGCACCTGTCTCTCCTTGTGCCTCCAAGTTTTGGGACCTAGGCGGTGTGGAGAATGGAAAGGGGTCCGGAGAGGCGCGCGGCGAGCACGTTCTTTTCGGACATACTTCAAAGAGTTTGCTCAAAGTTTAGCTTCTCAGTCCGCTTCCTGAAGCCAGTTTTCTCCGCTTGGGCTGCGGATGGGGGTGACTGGATGGAGGTTGAATGGTGGATGATAAAGAAGAAGGTCTAAGATTTGCCGAAACCAAAGCTTGCTACACTTGGCCCTGCTAGGCCGCAGGCACCACAAGGCCAACGAGGCTCCGGATCCTGCCCGCCCTGAACCACGAACCCGGACCCCGGCCACGAGAGCATTCGCCCAGCGCTCTCCTTCTAACTTCCAGATGTTTCCCCTGTGGGAACTAGGGCGGCTTTGGCCAGGTTGGTGAGGGTAGCAGCCTCTCCCCTGTTGTCGATTTCGTAATGGGAACCCCGGGGCTCTCTTTTCGCCCCAGCAAAGCGAGGCCTGATGAGGGCGAGGTTCTGCTCGCCTAAGTGTGTAGGGCGATTCGAACCAAACGCCCGGATTTGCCAAAGAAAAGTCGAGGCCCTGCTCCTTCTGGGGCGAATTCTTTCGCTTGTTTCAGATTTAGGCCATTAGAAGTAAAGTTCGGAGAAGTCCGGTCTTCACCACATTCCCTGGAGTTGGGGAAAGGAAGTCATATTGCAATATTTCTTTCCTTGCACTCAATTGTTTTGTTTATCAACCGTGAGCTCTTTTATACCTCTTCCCCCAGTTAAATATCACTAAATGAAACTTCCTCCCCCAAAGTTACACTAACTTTGTGGTTTAAGGATACAAATCCCACACCAAACACAAGTCCTGGGAATGCACACCTTTTTCTCCCTGGCTTCTGTGGGCCTCAGGGCCCTTCATTCTCTTTTCTGGAGGGTGAAAACTGGGTAAAGTTCTTTGGCTGAGGTTTTTCGGGTTTCCTCTGTAAGCCGGAAAAACTGCTGCAGAATTCCTCTGCAGTGAGAAGGCGCTGGGACCGCAGGCAGGGTTTGGGTCTGGGCCTCCAGTGGGCCCGACTAAGGCTCGGAAGCAGCTAGATTACAGCCTGAAGAGGAAAGGAGTGAACCATGGGCCTGGCTCCTGCGGGGATCTGGGTGGGGGTAATGCAGGTTTGGGACCAGGAGGGGCGGGATGCTCCGCCGAGCTTGGCCTTTTGGGCTCCGGGGTCCCACAGGGTGGTGATAACTGGAGAGAATAGAGTCATTGTGGCCCCTCGCCGTCTCTTTGTTTCTCTTGGTGTCTCTGTCTCTCATACAGATACTTGCTCTTCCCCCCGACGTCCTCCCCACGCCCCCAAATCGGGCCTGGACCCCCACCTCTAACCCCAGGCCTGGCGCTGCTGTCCTGGGGTCCCGGCGAGGCCGCAGCATTGACATGCAATCGAGCGACTTGTCGTGGTAATGACGCTCACACCAACGCGGCTCCGCTGGCTTCAGGGGCGACCGGGGTGCCTGCCCTGGCCTTTCTTCAGTGCCCATAACACTGGCGGCGGCGCTGAGCCCGCAGGCCCCACTCTGCACCTCAAAGGCGCCCTCGGCGGGAATACAACAACAGTTTAGCAGCCCCGGCGGGTGCGGAGCCGGAGATCTGCGGGGCGCGGGACAGCAAGGTGGGGGGTCGTGGAAAAGATGAAGGGCCAATGCCTTCCTCAGCCCACAAACTGAAAGAAAGAAAGCGAAACTTAAGAGTTCCCTTAAGCACGCTGTGGTGACTTCTGGAGGTGGAAAATCCATGCTCCCAGGCCTAGGATTTGGCCTACAGATCACGCTCTGCGGCTGCGGCCACCGCTGGGAAGGTGTCAGTCCCCCTGGCGGCCCATCTCCCGACTTCAAGCCGCTGAGGTGAACCCCAGGGCAGCCCCACAGAGTGAGTGGTGCTAGCACTAGAGCTGACTTTCCAGAGTGGAGTGAGGTGGGGAGCGGAGAACTAGGTTCAGCCCTGAGACCGTGCTAGAGTTCAGGGAGGGCAGAGAGGGCAGGGCAACACCCAGGGCTCCGGAGGGAGTCCCCGGGCTCTGATTCCCTCTTCTAGCCCTAGTCTTCCTAACTTTTGTGGGGGAGGGGTTCTGGCCTCCTCTGCGTGGTTTGGGATATTTGCTGCGGTCTCCTGGAGGGAGAATTTCTCTTCTCCAGGCTGGGGGTGGGGGGAGAGGGGCACTCTCTGCTTTTGCCTTTTTTCCACCTGTTAGGGAACGCTCAGATTTTCAACAGTCTCTACCTCACTTCGAGTTCGCAGTATGGAAACCTGGGAGGCCTGGGAATTTGCAGAAAACAGGCCCAGAAGGCACAGGGGTCGTTAGTAGAGCAGCTCTGAGGCGAGACCTACTCTTGTTGGGGAGTTTGCTGTGTTCGAGTGGGAAAAAGACAGAGCGAAACTTTTTTATGGAGGACAAATGAAGAAGCTCGGCCAGAGAAATTAATTACTTTGTATTTCGAGTACCACATCTTTGTATTTTATTTCTTCCTTTAAAAAAATTCACTAAAACAGAAGAAAACAATACAAAGCCCCGGTGGGGCGAGCAGGCTCCCCTGTAGAGCAGGATAGCCTAGACTGGCCAACCTGCATGAGGGGGTAGCTGCCGGGCCTCAGGGTTCGGCGTCAGCCGGGCACTGCGCGGCGAGTGCGCCCGCGTTAGTAACATCACCAAATCATGAAGGAACTCTTCCTGCTTTAATTAAAAAGGGGGATCTTGGGAAAACTGGAGCAGATTAGCACAGCGAAGAGTTGGTTCCCAGCGATTTATTTTGATGCATGCATGACACAGTGCATACATGTCAGTATTTCAGCTCAACTCCAGAAGCGACTGTGAGTCTCCATGGGAGTTCTGTGTCCTGTGCACCTCGCATCCGGGAAACCCTTAGCCCAAACACCATGTTGATGTATCACTCGGCCCTAGCTACATACAAACGAGAGGAAGATCATTTAACCCCCAGAGCTGTTAAGTAACCTTTTCAGGGTACAATTTTTATTTTACACGCGGCAATTAAAGGATCGCAAACCCCAGCCGAGCGACTGGAACCGTTTGGCAAAATCTCCAACCTGGAGGAAAGTGCAAAGCCAATAAAACTCCCAAGGCACTGCGGCCCGAGGTGGTGCTGCCCCGAGCGGAGGCGATCTCTTGTTGAGTAAAAATCCTGGAGTGACTTCGCTGGTCTTGGTTTGGTGGTTATATTTAATTGCGAAAGAGATAATAATTTCTAATAAAATTGGACGGGGCCGAAAGGACAGCGCCGTTAGTGGCAGCAGGGGTGGGGAAGAGGTGCTGAGAGCCGAGCCCCAGGCGCGGCCGCTCGGGCCCTGCGCAGCGTCCGGCCTTTGCTCAGGGCATCTCCCGCGAGGAGGCGACGGAGGGGAAGGGGAGTGGGGAGGAATGGGAGGGGGGGCGGCACAGTTAGGACAGGGGGGTGCGGCGGGGCTAGGGGAGATTTCCTCGGCTCACAGGCAAGCGTGCGCTCTAGGAGCAAGTTCGCGGCTCGAAGAGGCCTTTATACCTGGGTCGGAGCGGCCGGCGGCAGATTGTGGTGCTGGCGAGTAATTGGACTATTGTTGATATGCTAATGAGGCGATTAGGCTGTTGGTAAAGAGCTGGAAAAAGGAAAAGTTTCTACCATTAGAGGGAGATCTCCGAGCGCACACGGGAGCTCTATCCCTTCTCTCCTCCTCCTCCTCCTTCTCACCCTCCTCCTCCTCCTTTTTGCCCTCCTCCTCCTCTCCCTCCTCCCTCCTCCTCCTCCTCCCTCCTCCTCCTCCTCCTCCGCTCCCCGTCGCAGCCTGCACTTTGCGCTTACCCAGAGAGTAGCTCCACTTGGGTGCGAGGAGGAGAGGGGGCAAATCCGTTCACGCCGATCCATGAAAATGCTTTGGAAACTGACGGATAATATCAAGTACGAGGACTGCGAGGTAAGCGCGGCGCTGGCTCAGTTATCCCTGCGGCCTCAGGCTCCGAGCTCTACCTTCCCGCACCTCCTCTTCTCGCCTCCAGCTGAGAAACGCGGGTGAGACAAACTTTCCCAAGCGCAGCGCTCGCCTCTCGGATTCGCTCGACGAAGGCAGGGGAGAGGCTGGAGAGGGAGGATGTTGGACGCTCCCTTTTTCATTTCCCTCCTTGGAAGCCCATGTCCCACTTTCTCCCTTTTTCTGACCAATATTGGCTGTGTCTAAGAGTAGAGCGAAGAGACAAGCATGGATTTTTTTGAAGCAATTGCTGGCAGTTGGGCACGCGCCTGTGCACTCTGCGTGTCTCACCAGCGAGATTCTTGGGGCCCAAGTACCAGGAAGAGAAAGGAAAGAGAAAAAACCCTTTTCCCTTTTTAACCTCCTTTCTGATCCTTAATATTCCCTATTTTATTTATTTATTTTTCCTTCCTTCCATCCTCCCCGCCCCCCTTTCTTAAAAGGCTCATTTCTGTTTGGAGAAGGGGTCCGCACACTTCGGTCTCAGCCTGGGTTGTATCTCCTAGTTAGCGGGTTCACTTTGAGAGCACTCATCTCCCAAATCACAACGGGGCCCGCCGCAGGTAGTCTACGTTGAATATTCAAGAAGTTCTAAGCCGCTTCTCCCTCTGAGCTACTTGGTCGGCGCATACCTGGGGTGGGGGTGGAGGACTGAGCCACACGGAGTCTGCTGGCTGCGGGTCCCCACGCATCTGCCCCTACAGGAGCCCAGTACTCGGCTGTGAGACCGTGTGAATCCTGGCGGGGCTGCATGCGACCTCCAGTGCGGAGAGCCCGCCGAGCCAATAAAACGCGCCGCACTGGAACCCATTTAAAAGCCCAGGGTCTCTGGATTTCGGCTTCTTGGGGCAGCCGGGGAAGCCCCAGCACCACCGGTCCGCCCGCGGGAGGCGCTGGGACCGGGCCTGGCGGCCGCCGCCCCAACCTCCCTCACAATCCCGGCTGAAATGATCCGATGATTCACGGGAGGGGAAGATGGAGGGGGCCGCGCCGGAGATTACCTAAATAAATAGGTGGGAGTCCCTGCTTTAGCTATTTTTCTTCTTTTTTTCTTTTTGGCATTTGAAGTGGGAAAGCCAGGCGTGAAGGTCTGTGAGGACGCAGTGGCGGGGGTCTTGTCTTCACTTGAAATCAGAACCTGGTTTTATGTGAACGTTGTGTCACCGTCCCTTTCCCCCGTTCTTTCTGTAGACTATTTGAAATCTCACTCGTTTCCCGGGCCCTTCCTTTTCGTCTGACCCCGTTCCCCGCCCCCCATGGGGCAAGGGGTGACATCCCACCGGGACGCGCGCTTCTCTGGGGACTCCTGTGGTGCGCAGTGCGGGGCGCAGACACCCACGTCAGACCAGCTGCTTTGTTTTCAGGATGGGGGAACCTTTGAGAACTAGTCGAGGTGAAACTCTGCCCCTAGTCTCCAAGGGTTTATTGTCCTGGTCGCCGCAGTAGCCCGGGGCTCGGGCATTCACTTTCGCGAAGGCCGAAACCCAGCTTCCAGCGCCGAGTCCGAACTTCCACGCCGCGCTAGGTGCCTATGGGACCTAGGTGGGAGGCGATGAATTTGCACCCCAAGAGAGAGACCCTGAGGGGGCGCATGTGAATGTGTGTGTGAGGCAGAAAAGGAAAACAGAAACGAGACGAAGAAGAGAATAGAGTGAAGGCTGTTTCGATAACTTTGACTGCGGTGGGAGAGCGCCGGAGCAGGGATTTCGGGTTTCCGAGCCGGATTGGGGCTGTCTAATTATGTCGGGGCTCTGCAGAGACACGCAGGAGGCGAGGTGCCGCTTGTTCTGACAACCCGGCGGGCAGACTGGCAGCGGCGGCAGCCTTGCCGCGCTGGGAGAGAGCGAGCAGTGTCATCAGGGGGGGCGTCGGCCGGGAGTGGCCCAGCCAGTCGGACGGGTTTGTGCCGGGAGCCGGGAGCCCGTGCCAGCAGCGCCCAGGCTGGGCCGCCTCGCATCTCTGCCTGCCTCGGGCCGCGTCCGGGCTTTGGTCCCCGAGCCCCTGCCCTGGAGAGCCGAGGGCGGGGCGGCAGCTGCCGCAGAGAGCACAGCGCAGGGTGTCCGAGGGAAACTCGCTCCGCGGCGGAGGCGAGGGCCGGTCCGGGGAGGGGCGCCGAGTTATGGAGGAGCGGCGCGGCAGCGGGCAGCAGAATCCCAAGTCCCAGGCCCGGCTGCGGAGCGGAGGAGCCCGCGGCCGGAGAGGGCGGGGAAACACCGCGGGTGCCGAGAGCCGGATGAACGCCTGGACGCGGTCGCCGGCAGCTCCTGTCCGCGACGCACGGCCCCCACGGTATCCCGAGGTCTGCCCCAGTCTTTTAGGTCCGATTGTCCTCTCTCGCTTCCTCTCCCCCTCCCCCTCCCCCGCGGCCTCCCCCTCCGTGCGCTCCGACTCGGCCCCCTCCTCCTCCCTCCCTCCCTCCCTCTTTCCCTCCCTTCCTCTTCTCGGCCTCTCCCTCCTTCCCTCCCTCCCCTCTTCCCACTCCGGGCTCCTCTCCCTCGCCCACACTTTCTTTCTCACACACGCACGCAGACACATTCTCCCTCTCCGCGCTCTCTCCCTTCGTCTCCCTCTCTCCCTCTTTCTCTTTCACTTTTGCATGCCCTGCAACCTTTTAAAATGTTGCCCCTTCCCTGTGATTCGCCAGACGCCGCGCGGCGGCCCCCCGCGCGCTCGCCCGCTCCCTCTCTCGCCCGCTTTTTGTCTCTCGCGCTCCCGCTCCCCACCTCCGATTTGCTACACTGAGGCTCCCGTCAATGGACTGCATTGAGAGCCGGCTCCGGCGCGAGTTGCCTCTCCGCTTCACGCTCGATTTCCAGGCATTCTTCCCTTATTAAGTATTCGTGTAATATTAATAGTCATGAATATCTGCTATTAGGAGGCTCCAGGAACGCTGCCCAGCGTGGTTATTAGAAGCTCAAGCGAAGCCGCCGCTAAGAAAAGAGGGGGAGACACGGATTAAGGAACACGCGCGCACACACACACACACACACACTTTTTCTTTTCCTTTTTTGGGGCCTTTCATTTTCTAAGGAACTTTGAATCATAACCGATCACGGCAGGATAGAGACCGTGGGTTCGACAAGCTGAAGGCGCCGCTCGAATCGGTGGTTCAAGTTCGGATGGACCAGAGCGGGGCTCCAGCGCTCGGGCGAGCGTCGGCGCGGTGACTGGAGTTCTGGGTGGCGCGGGGCTCCCGGCGCCTTTTGTGTGGGGCGTACTCGGGCGGCGGGGCAGCCGGGCTCTCCAGGCTTGCTTGGTTTCTTCCACCCTGACTCGTTACCCCAGACTCTTCGCAGATGTTAGTTCACAGTTTTTCAGCTATGGTGAGTCCCATCCCCCACCCCATCCCTGTTTCCTCAGGAATTCTATTCTGGAAACCTGGTGCTACGGAGCTGCCCAAAACCTCGGGTTTCACGCCCAGGTTTCCATCAGGGCACCCCTTTCCATTTGCATTTTCTTCTTTCCACTTTTCTCTCTTCCATTCTCAAATCCAATGCTTTACCCCGCGTCCCCGCTCCACCTCTCCCGCGCGCAGACCTACCTCGCAGCTACTTCCCAAGGCATGTTTCTCTCCACGTTCATCTTTATTTCCTTGCGTCTTCACTTGTTCTCGAGATGTGCTCAACATTTGAAGCTTAATCCGTTTGCAGTAAAAACGCAGCCCAGAGTGCCCCTTACCCTCGGGGCCGGGGCATTCCCTGGAACCAACTCTGTTCGCTTGTTTTGCAAGTGAATTGCAATAGAGGAACATAAAGTCATGCGTTTCTTCTGCCCTTTGGGGCTGGGGTGAAAGGGGCGGGGGCCTCCGCCCCGGGGTGCACTTCTCTCTTTTAAACCCAATAAGGCTGAATCTTTCTATTTTAAACCTTGACTTGAAGTCCCCTTCTCCCCATTCATATCATAAACCGACCCTGTGGAGAAAAAGGCTCCTAACTGAGGAAGCGGAAAAGACAGACCCCCAACCTGCAGTTAAAACCTTCTTTAAGCTGGTAATTTGAACGTGTGCTTTCTTTACAGCCCCTCTACAAAATATGTTTCTATTTAAATAGTCATGAAATGCCAATAGTCTTTGAACGTGTATGATTTTTCCCTCCAAATAAATGGAAAAGGGTAAACAATAACGCACTAGCAGGCAAGTTCAAATACGGGGGAAAGAAAAGGCCGCTTCTACTGTTTAATATTTGGCAGGAATTTTAATCTTGCTTAAGGGAGGTTTCACGCCCCAGCTTAACGGGCTGTATTCTGGGAGGCCCTTTTTAATATTTTCCCCCCGTTGAAAGAAAAGGTTAAGGAGACTCTCTTTTATGCCTCCACAGTTGCACAGTTTAATTCCTTGAGTTTTGGAAGGGCCCGTTTCACTTCGGGGGTATTTTCTGAAATGAACAACTTAGAGCTCATTTCTTTCGGCGGCCTGCCGTCGGGAAGGGGCGGTTTCCCACCCAGTCTTGCGGAGTGGATTTAGTGTGGAAAGCTGTAACTCGACGCCTGATTTCTTGTTCTTCCCCCTTGCTCTCGCTCTCTTCTAGGACCGTCACGACGGCACCAGCAACGGGACTGCACGGTTGCCCCAGCTGGGCACTGTAGGTCAATCTCCCTACACGAGCGCCCCGCCGCTGTCCCACACCCCCAATGCCGACTTCCAGCCCCCCTACTTTCCCCCACCCTACCAGCCTATCTATCCCCAGTCGCAAGATCCTTACTCCCACGTCAACGACCCCTACAGCCTGAACCCCTTGCACGCCCAGCCGCAGCCGCAGCACCCGGGCTGGCCCGGCCAGAGGCAGAGCCAGGAGTCAGGCCTCCTGCACACGCACCGGGGGCTGCCCCACCAGCTGTCTGGCCTGGATCCTCGCAGGGACTACCGGCGACACGAGGACCTTCTGCACGGCCCACACGGGCTTGGCTCAGGACTCGGAGACCTCCCCATCCACTCCTTACCTCATGCCATCGAGGATGTCCCGGTAAGAGGCCGCGCGGATGGCTCGACAGGGAGTGCAGCCCCTACTCACCCACCCCTAGAGAAGATGTCGGGAACATACAGCCGGTGGGCCCGGGTTTTCCTCAGTGGTGTTTACTTTTTCAAAATGTCACTTTAGTTTTTGGGCAGGCGCTTTCAGGACCCACATGGACAACCGAATTAAAAAATTAAAAAGAAATTGAGAGTTCTGCCCCTAGAACAATGGTTCCTGGAGCTCCTCCAAACAATGCCTGCATTACCATTTCCACCAACACAAATAAATCAGACAAATGTCACCGTTAACAATATCTTACCCTCTCCAAGACAGTAAACTATTTCGATTAGGAGAGGATCTAATCCACTGCTGAGTCTGGCATGGTAATTTCTCCCTGTCCTGAAAAGGATGTTAAATTCAACCGAAAGAGCTCATTAAATGCCCTAGTAATTTTAAAGAACGTGTAAAAGACATACTAAGAAAATTATTTTTACCGGATTTTGTAAGCACTAGTCATGTCTGAAAGTTATGTGTATACCCTACTCTGATTAAAGAATAGTTAAGTAGCAAATCCGAGCAGAGGGACATTAAAACGCAGCCTTCTCTTCCTAGGGGTGCTAAGTGCTGACCTCATAAATCATTAGCTGGGTTCCCAATGCCTATCAGAACCTGCTACACCCCATATTAAATTAAATGTTTTGAGACTATTGGGCAATACATTATTTGAGTTCTAATTCGGTTATCAATAAATGCAGTTAAAAATGATTTCTTAATAAGCATGGTATTAGCACATTTACTATTTACAATGTAAACCAGGCTATTGATAATTTGAAAATACTTTCTGAAATTAAATTTAAACCAGCATCTCTGCTTCAATTCTACATATTTATGGTTTCCTCACAACCTTCCTGAAATGGAATTAGAACAAGCCAATAATTTTATTAAAGCTGTAAAGGCTCTGTTAATGCTGCTTTTCTTTGGAGAGGAAATGTATCTGGATGTGATTTTTGCTAAAATGCTATTTCAAATTACTGCATCAAATATTGCAGCAATATGTCCGTTGACAGTTTAATGATTACTGCATTAGATTGCAAAGAAAATGGTCAGATGAACTTACCTGCTTGCTTGGTGAATTTAAAACATTATTTATGTTACATAGGAAAATAGAAAATTTATTACATCTCTCATTTAGCCCAGTTAATCACTGAAATTTGTTGGTTATGTTTAGCAGACTTGCATGGAAAGCAGGAAAGTAGGCACTTAACCCAATGTGGGGTTTAGTAAGCATCGTATGTGTGTGTGTGTTCCAAGCTGTTTGCAGAAACTGATACTAAACAGTGCATTTCATGGGGAAGAAAATGAGAGGAGCAATAGTTGAGAAAAAAGCAATTTAAAAACAAACCTGGAAGTTGTGGTCATTTTAGTTCCGCTTCCCAAAGAGTCTCCGAATCCTTTTTCTAGAATCCTTTTTCTAGCCGGCTCTTTGGAAATATTTGAATTGCAAAATAACGTGGTAAGCTTTTGGAACTACTGTGAATTACAATCGCTCTACTTTGCAAAAATTCCAAAGTGGCTGGTGTGAATTCTTAACACCTGTGTAGTCACACTTTGTGGTGAAATTGGTCAGTAGAAAAAAATTAACCAAATGATCAAATAAAAACAAGGAAATCCAGTTGCTGCTCTTCCCCCTCCCTTCCCAAACTTTTAAGAAAAAAAAATTCTTTCAAAGGAATTTGGGTCAGGAAAAGGGTTGCTTTCAATTTCCCCATTGCTGCAACAGTTAACCTTTAATAAGAATGACTGCTAAATATTTAAGAAAATCAAATCGATGGTGAAAATTATTTAATCATTAATATCTCAGTGGGGTTTTAAACTTAACAGTCTTCCCTGTATGGACAAGGTCTAGAAATAACACAAATAAAAGTATTATGCCACACTACATTTACTTTATGGGTTTAGGGTGCATGCATAAAGGGATCATATTTCCCCATATAGTTAAAACACAAGAACTGCAGCAGTAGTCATTTCTGAACATTTCTCAATTTAATTATACTTAAATCCAGAAGCACTTTAGGCAAGTTACAAATGAGAGCATTGAGTATAATAAAACCTGTAATAAAGCAACTTAGTACCATCCACCCGGAATCATAGCGATCAGGCACAATTAACAGGAGCATAAATCCAAGACAGAATGGAAAATGTTCAAATCAGTATTATTGTTGGACAAAGACTAGAGAAGGAAGTAATAGTTTTTTAAATGGTAATGCCTGTGTTTGGTAACAATTGCGAAATCTTCTATCTCAGCAGCCCTGGTGCTAATTTGTAAACACAGCCAGACATTATATTGCCTGTCAGTTTCTGCATTAGAAAACATGATTTCATTTTACTTTCTAATCACGTTTTGACTCTGGCATACACGTATACTCACCCATCTGTAAAAAAAAAAAAAGAAAGAAAGAAAGAAAGAAAGAAAGAAAGAAAGAAAGAAAGAAAGAAAGAAAGAAAGAAAAAAAAGAAAAGAAAGAAACCCACATCAACAAATCTGCTGCTGGACAACAGGAAAACAACCTCAAACATTTTTTGTGTTTTTCATTTTCATATTCTTATCTGATACCCAGCTAAGGCAGTAGCCCTTTAAAAATTTTTCTTTTCATTTTTTCTGTAAGTGAAGGTGTGTATATGCGTTTGCTTTTTGCCACCCCACCTAAAACGTTTCCAACACTCCTCTGTTACTCCCGCTTCTGTCATTTCTATTGTGTTTCTCTGTTTTTTGCTTCCTGAGCACTGGAATCGCTAAAAGTCCGAAGCCGCTGAGGCGCCAAACTAATGCTAGGTGCATTTTAAAAGGTTGAGCTGATTGTGAGAAAGATTAGGTGCTCCAAAACTTGCTTTAATTTCCAAAGAAAGTTTTATTCCCCACCCCCACCTCCTTCAACCGTGGATTATTTGCTGGGGGAGGAGAAATTGGCCGTGGGTGTGCAGTGAAACCTCTTGAGTTGCAAAGCCCCAAATTCCAATAAGCCAAGATGAGATGTTTATATATAAATGTCACTATATGGGGGGAATTTGGATTCTACACCTTCCCCTCCCCCCATCTTGCACAGAATATTCATTTCCTTTTGTTTTGATTACACACTTACATGCATGTGTATCCTTTTGTTGCAGCATGTAGAAGACCCGGGTATTAACATCCCAGATCAAACTGTAATTAAGAAAGGTAAGCCATTTCCTTCTGCATTCCAAGCATGTCCTTACAGGCATAGTGCTATTTAAAAGAACTTGCAGAGCTGTATTTATTTTTTCAAATAGGATTTTCCTAAAGGCTCAGAATTAGCAAACAGGCATAGAACAGCAATGCTTAAATGATTGGCTTTCAGTAGGTTAGTTATGGCAACAGGCTAGCTTTGTTCTGATTCATGATTTGACCATTTAATTTAATGATATAAGGACAAACACATGAAATGTGCAATAGTTGAAGTGATTTGGAAGTGGCATTTCAATTTTGACACGTTTTAGTAGTTTACTCGTTAATCTATTGTGCGAGTGGCCATGAGTGTAATTAAGAAAGGTAAGAAGTGTAACATGCTAAAAGAGTGCAAATAATTTAATATTAATATAAGGGCAGATGATAAAAAGGCAAAGCACTCCTTAGCAGAGGGAAAAAAACCTTCCATGTTCTTCAATTTAATTTCTCATTAGCTGTTTAAGGGTTTTTAAACTTTGTGAATTAGGTTAACAAAAATTTGGCTTTTGGTTAAAATTAGCATCCTGAAGATGTCAGGATTGTTAGCATAATTGTTCGGGGGGGGAAAAACTTTTTAAAAAAGCGTCAAGTGATTTGGATGGATTTGTAATATTGTATTGTATTTAGTGAGTAGAAATAAAATGCTATTCACAGCTTTTTTTGTTGTTGTTGTTGTTGTGGTGGCAATATTACATTTCAGGATTCTAGGCACCACCAGAGGATGATGCTATATAAAACTGTTCTCATTTCTAACCCCAATCAGTATATTGTTAGCTAGTTTAAAGTTTCATTTTTGCATCTGTGAAGTCATTGTCACGTCAAATTAGATGTGCAAGGGATAAATCTTAAGAGATGCTCTTTCCAAGTCGACATGATAATTGGCTCTTTTATTAGTAATCTCTCAAGAGTTCGTTTAACTCCTATTGTCTCTATTAGCCTCCCCAGAGCTATTAATGTCACAAGTGATCTATCCAAAACCTAGAGCCCCCCCCCACCTCCCAATACGTCTAGAATATCCCCCATTAAAAAGGGAGGAGTGCTGTGATGAGGATGTATACATATTGTATGTCTCCATGTGGAATTTAAAAATAGAAATGCATACTGTACTTAAAACTGTTGTGAATGCATTTTAATTATATTGGTGTTGAGAAATGTAATGTTAATATACTTTCTGCTGGCTTTGAATTTTTTTCTAACTGGTGGGTCCAACAGTGAAGAGTTTATAATTTTAGTAATATATCCTACCCCCTTCCCAATGAAGACGCTTAAGTGGAGAAGGTCTACTAACTATTTGCTCAACAAAAGATCCCATTCCTGGTGTTCTATGGTAGGCCTGTTTATCCTTACTACCAATTCAAAACAGGGCTTGTCATGAATTTCCCAAATTCGAGTCTTTCTCAAAACTAAACATAGGAAAGGGCCTATTTATCAAAAGGATGGGGCACGTGTGGTGTGTGACAACAGAATCCGCTCCTTCCCAGATTGGTGCCTTAACTGAAATGCTCGTTTACAGGCTGATTTAGCCATCTAAACTCTGGGCTGATTTTAATTATAGGTCTTTGAAGCAATTTCTTCCCAACACTAAAACCCTCACTTCAAAAAACTCCCAAGTACACATAGCTTGCTCTCGGTTTGCAAACGTAACCCACTCCCCTGCACTCTAAACCGGTGCTCCAGCACCTCGTCTGGGGCCCACTCTCCTGGGATGCTAAGAGCCGAGAGGGTCACAATTTCACGACCATCTCTAATCTCTAGACAGTGCACTTGTGGCTAAAAGGAAAGGGTCCGGGCAGAAGCACAGGCCTGTCTGGCAGGGCTGGGTGGGGTCGCCTCCCGGCAGCGGGGTGAAGCGCACCAAGGGGCAGAGGTTCGATCCCCAGGACAGTATAAGGCAGGAAGTAGGTAAACAGCCATGGAATTTGCAGGGATGGAAGAAAAGTGGGGTTTGCGGCGCAAGCAAGGGCGCCAGCCGTGGCCGGGGCGAGAGCCGGACTCAGGCAAGACTTGGGAGGGATCCTCGACGCCCACACGCGGCCTCCTGGTCTGTCTCCGCAGGCCCCGTGTCCCTGTCCAAGTCCAACAGCAACGCCGTCTCCGCCATCCCCATTAACAAGGACAACCTCTTCGGCGGCGTCGTGAACCCCAACGAAGTCTTCTGTTCAGTTCCGGGTCGTCTCTCCCTTCTCAGCTCCACCTCGAAGTACAAGGTCACGGTGGCGGAAGTACAGCGGCGCCTCTCACCGCCCGAGTGTCTCAATGCTTCGCTGCTGGGCGGAGTGCTGCGGAGGTGAGGCCTGGCGCGGCCCTGCCCGACCTGCCCCGCCCCGCGGCCCGGGGAAACTCTGCGCCTGCGCCGGGGCGGCGACGCAAACGGGCCTCGCGCCACAGCCCTCCCTTCGCGGGAAAAGAAAGGGGCGGGGAGAAAAGCGTGGAACTGGGTGGGCGGGAGCTGCAGGCGGGGTGAGGCGGCGCGCGCCTGCGCTTTCTGCCGCCTTCCCGCGCGTGCGGGTTGCTGGCGCGCGCATGGGACGGCCGCGGCCGCGCGCTCGCCCGGCACTCCGGCCCCTCCCTCCCTTTTCCGCGCTCACGCGCAGCTAGAACCGTCTTGGGCTCAGTGCCGGCTGCTGCAGCCGTGGGGCGCAGTGCAGCCGTGTTTTTTCTCCTTGCACACACCTTTCGGGCTCTGGAAAACTTCTTCTCGGGCTCCTCACTGTACCTCCGTGTATGGTCTCCGACGGTAACCCCACCGTCTCTTGAATAGGGTTTTAAGTGGAAGACAGTGGCTTTCTCTCGAGTCCGCAACCCTTCTTCCTCTCCCCCCCCCCCGCCCCCGCCATTACCGCCTCCAGCCTGACGGCGACTCCTGGTGCCCAAGGCACTGGCTTCAATGGTTGCAATGTTTGGCGTCCCCGATGTGTGCTGGGCAGCGTGCAAGGCACGTTTAAGTGCGTTATGTATAGTCGCTACCGACGAATGCTTGTTACATAGGTGACCAGGGACTCTCATCTCACCCCCACAAGGTCGGAATGACTCATTTCACAGATAAGGTTTTATAAGGGTCCGCGAGATGAAGCATCTTCCTTCAGGGCAGGTTTCTTCTTCCTGTGGGCTTCCTCCTCTTAGAGTCCCACCCAACGTTGTGAGTGATGGGTTTTGTGTTGAACATTCCCAGGCAATATTTTTCTTCCTTTTTTTAAAAAATAAGAACATACACCAAACACTTCATTCTTTTGACATTTATTCATTTATCTATCTATGGACTCTTAGTTCCACTCTGATGGGTATATCCCATACAAAGCCTGTAAAACCGTTTTCTGAAGATTTTAACATCAGGTATTCTAATCTTTTCTTCACAGTCATTTTGCTGTCCCTTTGTAATCTTTCACTGTCAAAGATCTGAATCTACCCTCTGCCTTTTCTTCCCCTTCCCCCATCTCCAGTATTGGAGACTGTTTACCTAGGGGAGTATAATCTAATCCACACAATTAAAGAGCACTTGGGTAGGGAATAAAATCTGAAATTAATTAATTTGCTGTTTTATTTAAACAATTTATTTTAACCACTTTCTGATTATGGGAGTCTATTTAGACATCTATTTAGAACTGCCTTCATTGTCTCTGAAATTAGTGGAATTTTTAACCGCTGATACCAGCATTTGACATTTCCAGTTAGGCTGGTGACATGGCATGTAAACAGTTGGTGAAATGAATTTCCCATTGGGGCTAAAGCCAGAGCAAGAAATGTGAGAGTGATGATAACTTTGGTTATTCTGAACAACCTAACAGCAGATCTTACAAGGACAATTTAAACACCCCATTGGGATTTGTGTGATTGTAACAAAAGGAAAATACAGTAATCAGCTGAACTTAAAAAACACACACACACACAAAAAAAACCTCAAATCTAGAGGTGAGAGCTGTTTTTGTTTATTGTGTTTTTTTTTAGAGAGTTGGGAAATCAAAACCTTCCAAGCTGGCATAATAGTTGCAATAATAACTGAACACAGGGGCTGTTTTACAGTTTAACAAACATTTATCTCCTACAATCTTTTTGTATCATCCTTCCTAGATTTCCCTCCCTTAAATATCTCTCGGGGCATGATTCTTCATTTTAAAAGCACATTTTAGGAAATTGTTACAATGACTGTAATGTGATGCAGAGTAACCCAATGTTTTCTAAATCCCTTTCTCATATATTTTGTGAAACAGGGCGAAGTCTAAAAATGGAGGAAGATCTTTGAGAGAAAAACTGGACAAAATAGGATTGAATCTGCCAGCAGGGAGACGTAAAGCTGCCAATGTCACTCTGCTCACATCACTAGTGGAGGGTAAGCGAGTTTACTTGCTAACAAGAAGGGAACTTTCTTCTGGGAAAATGGATAATACTGAGTCGCCAGATGTTTGGTTGTATTTTGTGTCAATTGGGCAGTTCCATTTTTTCCCAGAGAATAAAGGAGGAAGTGAACGGAAGTCTTGCATGTCAGAAAACTATTTGCATTTACTCTTATCCTTTCCTCTTCCCCTCTGCCACAAAATTACACCTCCCTAGCTCAATTCTGACCTAAACAATTGTGAAAATTTAAGAACTGCATATTCTCCAAGTTCCTGTCTGCTTTATAGAGCTCAGCAGTAAATCACTTAAGGTATTCTGACATCTGCGTTTGAGAAATGCGTGACCATTACTTCCTGAATTAATTTGGGAATCTTTGACCTGCATCCTGATTTAAGACTGTCCTGAAAGCTCAGGGTTATATGCCCTTTTAGGTTTTTGTTTTCCAAACATATGCTCCCTTATCTCTCCTTTAACTGTGCCTTTCACTGGAGGGGAAGAAAGTGAGCTATTTTAGACTTTGAATTGTTTAAATAGAAGAAAAAAGAAATATAAGCAGTACAGAAAGTTTCTCATGGCAGTTTTTAAGACACACGCACCCAGCGCATGCATGCATGCACACATGACCACATATATACAAGCTTCCAAACCCCTGAAAACAAAAGCTAACTCTGTCCTCACTCCCTGCTCTAGATGTACTGTCACCAGAATCCACTTACATTCCTGTTTCCTCCAAATTCCTGTTAAGTTTTTCTGATACTAAATTGGCTTAAGTTTGAGTGTGTTGGAATAAATATATAGCTTTTGTGCATTTTACTTTGTGTTCTGTTGGAAATGTCTTATGCCAATAAGAAAAAAGGCACTTAAATTATCAGGCAGCTTTTTTTATGTTTAAAGAAGGCATTTTATTTTATTTATATCTTGTATTTGAGGAGATATATTACAGTTAAATTCAAGTTCTAGCTTTGTGAATAACTAAAAACAATGTTTAAGGCCATATATTTAAGGAGGAAGCCCATGAACCACTTGTTAATGGTGTCAAAGATGGCAATAATATAACTTAAATAAGAAGCAATTGTTTAGTGCTAGAAACTCATCTACAGTAGCATTATATTCAATGTATTAAAAATAATACCAGTACATAGAGAACACTCTTTCCATACCCCAAAAGAACTATAAAAGCAAAGAAAATGGTAGTAGTGGCTTTGGGGGTAGTGTAAAAGCGAGTATGAGTTTGGGGGTTGAGTCGTGTAGCAGGGAGGCAGAGGCAGTTTCTGGAGAACTGTTATTGTTTGTGATCCGCTCCATTTTATGGAAACAAGCTCTGTGGAGAGGGCTTTGATGCTCTAATTGGCGCATGCGTTCTTCCGGAGCTGGAGCTAATGGCAGGAAGCCCTGCAGTAAAAACCAACTGGTTCAGGAAATTAAAACCAAAGATTCGAAAATCAACAACACAGACAGACTCAGTGGAGTGACCCTCAAATCCTCTTGGTTAATCGGTTTGGATGAACAGATAATTATATGCGATCAAGTTAAAATGTAAACCCTTAGCTGTTCCCTTGCAGAAAAGCTCGAGGAGTAATTATGAATATCATTTATGAATGTGTTGATAGGTGTGAGGTTGGAATACAAGAAACATTTTAAAAGAGAAGTTGGGAAAATGTTATGAGGGTGGGGAAGCAGACTGGAAGGTAGTGGATGGGATTTACATTTTCAAATCATCTTGGCCTTTTAGGATAGGTGGCCATTTTTCCTGATAACTACATCCACCGGATCCTACAGAGAAGGAAATAAAATGCCTGAAATGAGAAAACAAGTATTTTGTGTTTCCTTCAACATCTGGGTTAAGAAAATAAGGGATTTGGGAGGAAGTTTTGATCCCAACTCTTCATTCTCTTGTACTCACCTCGTTCCTCTCACCTCTTGCCAGGAGAAGCTGTCCACCTGGCCAGGGACTTTGGGTACGTGTGCGAAACTGAATTTCCTGCCAAAGCAGTAGCTGAATTTCTCAACCGACAACATTCCGATCCCAATGAGCAAGTGACAAGAAAAAACATGCTCCTGGCTACAAAGTAAGGCGTTTACCTCTTCAGGGTCTCTGTGTCTCATTGTGAAGAGAAACAAAAATCAAAATCGTTTTCTGCTCTCACGTTTCTTCTCTTTGATTTTGTGTTAATCGACTTTGTTGTAAATATTGAAGTCGCAACACAATCTTCTAAACCATAATCTATTTTAAAGGGAAAACACCAGTAGGATTGTTTGTGTGTTTCCATTTATTCCCTCTCTTCTGCTCCTTCTCATTGAAAAAAAAAAATTGTGTGTGAGGGTGGGGAATAGTGGGGATTTGATTGAAGCTGAGTGTGGATTTGTGACTATGTTGTTTCTGAAAGGCCAGAATCAAGTCCTTAAAGGGGTAACAGGCTTGCCTAGATCAGTTTTTGTCTATCAGTGTTCTCCAAGGGCAAGGATTAAACAGTGGCCTGCAAAATGTGCAAGCCAGAATCTGCCCTAGTTTCAACCCTAATCCCTTATCCCATTTCTTGCCTTCCTTTCTCTTCCCTCCTTGAAAGTGACACACACACACACACACACACACACACACACACACAGACACACACACCCCAGAAGTTTTAGCCCACAGGCAAGATGTCAAGTAGATCTCAAAATGGCCCAAGTTATATTCCCATGGGTGCCTGGGCTGAATAGGCTTCTCCAGGTGGTGTGTGAAAAGAAAATGACTGTTTTGATATGTTTTCTGGAAATTAAAAGGCTTGTTTGGAAGCCCTTAATTATCAAAGTCCATGTCACAGGAGGGCATGGAACCAGAGGGCAGAGGCTGAGGCCTCAGGCGGGACAGTTTCTGGCCTGTGGATATCAGCTGGCCTTGGAGAAGGCAGTCTGCATTGCTCCCCATTCTCCCTACACTCCCCTGCCCGCCCCTCCAAGGCCCTCGCTAGTCCTTGTTTCCCTGGTTCAGAGACAGAGCTTCCAGTGTGCAGGCCTCATCTGCCTGTATTTCAACATTTTCTCTTCCCTTAGTTTCTTAAGCACATCCATAATTACAGTTTCCCTAGAGAATTTTATTTTATTTTGATGTGTAGGAAAAGACATGGACTGGGAAATGAAATGTCTGTTTCTTCTTCCCAAAACCATTCTGAATTATCTCCAAGTAACAGGTTTTTCATGCCTTTTTTTAAAAGGCAAAATAATCCCAAGAAAAGTTTTGCCTTTCTGTTCACATCCAACTGATTTGAAGGTGAGTGAGTGGAGACTTCATCCCACAGACTGCTGCTGAGGTGTCTAGACTGTCAGAGAAGAGGTCTCTATACTATTTTTAACAGAATAGCTGATGGCTGCATGCTATTGGTTATTGAAGAGAGGCTCCTGTTTCTGACACTTGTCCCTCTTCCTCTCCTTTGTTTCTCTTCTCATGTGTGAAGTTTTTTCTGTGCCTAGGATGTTTTGTGTGAGTGAGAGAAAAGGGGATTAGAAGTTTGGAGTAGCTGAGAGGAGAGAGGGAGGAGGTGAGAGGGAACATTCGTGGAAAGGTTTAAGGAAGGAGAGATGTTTAGTGGACACTGGGTCGCCCAGCATGTGGCCACCGCAAGTCTGTCTCTGGGCCTTGGGTCAGGTCAGTGTCGGCTGGATTCCGGCAGAGGTAACTGCACTGAGATAGGTTCTCTTTGCTGCTGGCTCTGCCCACAGGGGAGCCTCACGTCTCTCTCTCTCTCTGCTTCCCTTGTGCTGCAGACAGATATGCAAAGAGTTCACCGACCTGCTGGCTCAGGACCGATCTCCCCTGGGGAACTCGCGGCCCAACCCCATCCTGGAGCCCGGCATCCAGAGCTGCTTGACCCACTTCAACCTCATCTCCCACGGCTTCGGCAGCCCGGCTGTGTGCGCCGCGGTCACGGCCCTGCAGAACTATCTCACCGAGGCCCTCAAGGCCATGGACAAAATGTACCTCAGCAACAACCCCAACAGCCACACGGACAACAGCGCCAAAAGCAGTGACAAAGAGGAGAAACACAGAAAGTGAGGCTCTCCTCCCTCCCTGCCCCCTCCCAGGCCTCACCAGGGCCCCTGCCTTTCCTCCCCACCCCCCTGCCCACCCACCCACTCAGTCTCCACCCCACCAACCACCACCGGCAGGTGACAGCTCCGGGATCAGCAAACCCCTACTGCTGCTACTGCTGCTGCTGCTGCTACTGCTGCCACCTTCAGTCCTCCAGTCTGGGAGTCTGGGGACTGCTCTCCACTGTCAGTGGGGCAGCCCCTGCCTCAACTTTCCCCGTCAGCACCAACTCCCATTTGCCCTCATGTGGAGCCTAAGAGAACAGGACAGGCCGTGAAGCCAGCAAAGAAAAGTTCTGTTCGAGTTTGTGAACCTTTTTTTTTTTTTAAATACGCCCCCCCCCCAAATCAACAATGGCAACAACAAAAAAATTTAAACTTTTTTTCTAAAAAAAGAACGTAAAAAAAAAATTATATGAGCTTCATGGGACTGAATCACCACCTTCCTTTACATACTTCAGTTGAGATTGTAGCCATACTTAAAAAAAAAGGCAAAACGGATAATGACATTTTTATCAGTATTGTGAATAAACTTGAACACAAATACACGAAGTTCCATGTCATGTCTTCAGTTGTAGAAGTTTTTCCTCTTCAAGGTAAAGCGACCAACTTGAACTTTCTCTGGCAACACGATTCACAGTTATATAAGGGAATCAGTGTTCATGTCTCTGTATATATTTATTTATGTGTAATTTAATGGGAATTGTAAATATGGTGAGTCTGTTTTAAGCCTTTTTTTATTTATCTGGTGATCCCGTTTACCTCTTGTTTAGTGGGTTTTGAATCTTCCCTATTAGTTCTTCATGTGGTTCATGGTACTTATTTAGAAATTCAAGGTTTGGGGGATTTGTTTTCCTCTGGGATTCATGAATTTAGCCCTGTTGTAGCATGTTAAAGACGACAATGAAACAGCTGAACAAATAAAAAGTAAAATAAAATTTTATATACAATTAGTATTACATTTAGCTTTTCATTGAACTGAAAGAGAAATTGATATTGGACCCTGGAAAGATTTTTAAACTTAAATGGTTTGAGAACTCTTCTATGTATTGTGGGGAGAAAAAAAAGTTAATTTTTTTCCACTGTCCTCCCTTTAAAGCACCATTTGAGCAATAAATGAGTATTGTCCTTAAACCAAGGGTTAGGGAATTCTCTTCTCTCTCTCTCTCTCTTTTTGTTCAAAAAACTTCAAACATTTGGGACCACCTGGTATTCTGTATTTTCACTGGCCATTTTGGAAGCAGTTCTAGTTGTATTGTATTGAGTTGTGCTGGCAGTAGTTTCCAAGCCTGTCAATGTATCATAGTCCTTTGTTGCCCAGATAAATAAATATTTGATACGCTTTATGTCGATTTTTTTTTATTCAGTGGCTGTCTTTACCCAGGCGTATTTTTGTTCTTGGCAGTATTTTTTATTCAGTATGGTTACAGTAATTGAGTTTAACTCTCCCTTGGCAATTGCTCCTTGCAATAAGCAGCTGAACCCATTGTTTCCCTCAAGTATAATAAAAACTTACTTTCAACTTGGAGTTCAGAGCAGGGTATCATTTAGATATTCCACTGAGTCTGTATTCAGACAAATGACACAATAAAACCCAATGTATTCTTTTGGATAAAAGATTGTTTGTACTGCTAAAGGAATGACATACTATCTTTTCCTTACTAGAAACATTAATTTTATTATTAAAAATAAAGTTTTATTTTTATTTATGTTGATCCTTTAGGTTTTCATTTGTGTTTTGGAAACCAAAATATAAAGGCTTCAGAACCAAACAGTAAGGATGACAAGGAAGATGGAGAACAGAAGACACCCTCCCTTCCCCACCTTAACTACTATGGAATCTGTCTCAGAGAATAACTGAAATTGAAATTGTTAGTTCATTAGCACAAAGGAAATACTACTTCAGTCTTCACTTGATCACTCTGGCTTCTCAGTGGCTAAGACATGTAAATAAGCTAAAGCTAGCTCTAGTTTCCTGAGAACAGGAATAGTGGCAAAAATGTACTTGGGGGCAGACAGAGGGCAAATTGTTGCCCATGTATTTAAATATTTTATTTAGAGATGAGTCACTACTGTGCTGTTCTTACTAGCTCTTGTGGTAGCAGAGGGAAGTGGGAAATTATGTTGATTTCCAGAATCCTTTCTGTCTGCCCCCTATATGCCGACCCACCCCTTTCTATCACCATGTGGCTTCTCCTAGGACCTTTTAGAAACAGAAAATGTTCTCTGAGGTGGAGAGAATGGGGGAGGGTCTCTGTAGACCTCTCCTATCTGTCTTCTACAATAACAGGACTTGTGCTTAGCTCTTAAAGAAGGACTTCCTGTACATAAAAAATGGCGAATTCAGAGCTTTTGTAAACTGATTTGGAAAGTCTTTGCTTTGGAAGAGAGGAGGATTTCTAATGATTTTTTTTTTTCAGAAGAAAATGGAGGTGGGTTATTGGAAAGGTCACAGAAAAAGTGTCTAGGTATAGGTATAATCTCCTACATACTGGAGATTTAACATTTGTTCATCCGGTTTGACATTCTGAAGGACTAAGGAAGCAAAGCATTAGGCAGTGTCCATTTTGCAGCCTCTTGCTTTCTAATCTTCTTATGGAAGGCAGTGTAAAATCAATCCCAACAGATGAACGAGAGTTGGTGGAGTCTAAATTCTATTTTCCAAAGCCAGAGAATTCATAACAATAGTAGGTTTAAAAAAAAATTCAAATGGAGAGTGTATCCTCAGAATGCAAGGTGGCAATTGTTTTTTAAAGCGGTTATTTATTATTTCCTAGAGAGACTGGTTAAGTGTAACGTAGATGTAACAAAATAATGAGGCGAATGAACCCTAACTGTACATACTCTTGACAGAAATGAAATGCACACAGCATCGTAGCAGGTGAAGTGAAGCATTGTCTATCAGGGCTGTTTTTCTTGGCTGCATCTCAGATTGTGTGGGGGGATCCTAACCTCAGGCACAATCGCATTCATAAACAGCCATACATTGCTGCTCTTTCTCCAACGGCCCATAAATACTCATTTTAAAACGAAAACAATCTTATTAAATACCATTCATTCATATCTGGATTTACAGATGCTTGTTATGTTGGAAAACCTGAACCCAATATAATCCTTGCATCCTGAGAAAGACAGAAAGGAAATAGTGGGTTAGAACATTACAAGGTCATAATAAACAATGGTTTCCAAAGGCACAGAATTAGTTATTTTTATTCTGTAGTTGGACATTTTGAGGATCATGATATTGCCCCTGCTTTTTCTTTTTTTTAACAAAAAATTTAAAAGAACTTATATATATTTTAAGGGGTGAGAGGATTACAGGGGTTATTAAAAATAAATTTGTGGGACTAATCAAAGACTATATGTATGTTTGGCTTTCTCTGTTGTGACCAATGTGTATTTTCTAAAACACATTGATTAGTGGTGATTACTGGACAGGTCACGTGTTTATATACTAACAACAATGATTCTCCTTGGATTAACTCAAATTAGGATACATAGTTGAATTATAAGAATGGTTGCTAGGCTATGCTAATTACCACGCCCAATTTTTATGGAAACACAATGCTCCTTCATTATCCCTTCTATTCTTCAATACCTTTTAAAAATTACAATCCAACCCTTTCCTCCCCAAAATCGAATATTAATATAATTTGAGTTCGTGATGGAACTACCATCAGGACTGCAATGCCCCGCAGCTGAAATAATATTTAAAATAGAAGGGATTTGACATTTGAGAAGTCAGTGGCTTGAAATACCCAGTTGTACTTAGCTAATTCAGTCCTTAACCTCTGGTTTCAAATAAATCAATTACAGTCGATTCCACTTCAGTTCAGAAGTGCACAGGGTTTTAGTTAATTGAATACATTTTATTCACTTGCTAGGAATATTCATTTATCAAAATTCCAAACTTAATATACATTTCTTTACAACTCAGGTTATGTTAGGCTGCACAATCAGATCAAATTTGCCCTGGTTTTCCCCAAATCCTGCTTAAAATCTAAATTTCACCACTCTTTATGAAACAATGTCTCCCTATTCCTTTCTCAATCAAAAGTAAATTTATAGTAATTCCATGTCAGTCAGGAGAGTTGTTTTCCACCACAAAGAAAAAATCATATGTGGTCATCAGCCTTGAATTAAGTTTAAATAGGTTAAGAACAGAGCTGGATTAATTAAGTTTTTAAAAAGTATTGACCTGAAATTAAAAAAAAAAATTACGCATGGTTTCCATTAGAGCTTAACTTTGCTGCAGCTGACAGGTATGACAGCATTTTGTGGTCTTAAAGCCGCAGGCCCCTTTTCTTAACCCCCTCTCTTCCTCTGCCTACCCACTCCGACTTTTGGAGAAGTGCTTGAATAAATAGCGAATTGTTAACTGAAAGCAGTACGGTTAAATGTGCACACATGAAGTTGTTCTTTAAACAGATATTGATGTATGCAGTGTTTTATATTTATTGTTTGTAGCATCCTGCTGGCAGCAGTTTACTGTTTGGAAAGGAAAGGGGTTAATTAGCGTCATTATCAATCACTAATGCTTGCCTAACGTGTCCAAAGAATAACCAAGTTAGAGGATGGCATGAAGCCAACAGCTGCTTCATCCCAGTTACATGTCTCCTCCTAAGCCACTCAGCTATGGGGGTGGGGAGGACAGGAGGTGAAGTGAGGGGAAGAATCCCTATTGCTTGGGTAAAAGGGCTATAAAAATCAGGTCAACTCACCAGAGATCCAAGAGGCGGAAAGTATAACATAAATAACCAGTTTTCATTCTCTGAGTTATAGGTGCAGAGATGGCAGCGGTCCTGAGGAAAGAGTAGTAAAATTTGTCCTTTAATTTGCTGGATTATCCAAGTTGGGCATTTGAAGAAACACATCCATATGTCCCTATCATTTAGAGCTAGATGGCAAAAAGAAATCTAAAATGCAAGGAGAGAAAAAAGAAGAAAACCTGCCATCACAGACAAACCCAAGTCAACCCCAAATATCACCCAACCACCCATCTCAGAAGAGTGAATCCACAGAGCACAACAGGCAATAGTAGTTCTCACGCCTCTGCATAGGGATATTTTTCCTTGTGAATTTCAGTGAACAATACTTTTTAATATTAAACTTGGTTGCTGCACAGGCATGCCATCTCAGCTTCCTGTTGGTTGCTACTACTCTTAGTGATCCCGTCCTCCCTGTGACACACCGCGGGAGAGAAACTGAAAAAGTCTGACCCGTTATGGGTTCCTCTTAGAAGCTTGTTTTTATTTGTAAGTTAACCACGAATTAGAACTAAAGACCCCATTGACGATGGGAGTTTACTCAACTGTTTCTCTGAAGGCAGGGATGCATTAGTCCGAGTTGCAGTATTTATAAACAGAGAGCACTTGTACGGTTGAACAAGACATTGACTTCTTTCTGTGAAAGCATAGCCCAAACTCATGTTTGTCCATGTGGACATAGGTGAGCAACGTTTTCAATCAAATTGTGACTATATGAGTAAGTTAAATCTCCACCCAACGAAGTAGCTGGTGTATCCAGGGCAGTAGGATAGTCATCAGAGTGGGAAGAGAGAAGAATGTTGGGATGGAAAACTGTATGATGCATGCATATGGAAAGTTCCTGTGTTTAAAAACTAATGTTCTGTTCCTTAGGATCATAATTGAAAAGAGGAAAGGAGGGAATAAAAGATTTTAGGCTGAAACTGGAGTCTTATAACTAAACTTAAATATTATTAATGTGCAAAACTATTTCTTTTTCATCTTTGATGTCTGAAAATGATGGCACAGCATCAACTTTAATTTCATAGATCTCTCTGTGAAATAAAAGTTGGTGCTATACTGTCCTTTTTAGAAGAGCAATACTTAGCATATTGCTGGAGAAATCTATTTAGGGAAGAAGGAAGCTCAGGGAGACAACCTTTCTATAGTGGATACCTAAGGATACTTACAGCAGGAATTTCTCTCTTCTTTCTTTCCTTCCTTCCCTCCCCCCTTTCCTCCTTCCTGCCCTCCCTCCGGCCCTCCCTCCCTCTCTTCCTTCTCCTCCTTCATCTTTCTGTCTCTCTCTTTCCCCTCCCTCCCTCCTTTCTTCCTTTTGTCTCTTTTTAACGCAAGAATGAGTCTGATGTCTTCGGTGGAACGTCCTAATGATTATTTTGACTTTCTATACGAACGTCCCTTTAGAGGTGGGAATATTTTCAACCTCAAGGAGGGATATATATTTTTTTTAAGTGGCCCGATTCTATGCTGTAATTTCGCTGCGGGAGATTTTTCTATGGAAATAAATATTACATCCACTAAATTCCTATAACAACCCTAAACACAAAGCCCTTAAACTAAAGGTGGAGTCTGGTGGTCTAGCTTGGCCCACCGTTGGGTTGTCCATCACAACTCTCAACTTTTACAAGTGAAAAACACCGGGCCCCTGTTTTGTCTGGACGCACATCTCTCGGGGTTCTCGCTTGAGTTGTTTCCGCTCATCACTCTTTTAAACTCGGGCTATCCTGGGGAAATATACACACCTATGTGTATAGATATTTATTTATATTTATATTTGAAGTATTTGGTGAACCTAAATTTAGCTAATATAGCTTAAAAGATTTTTTCCCCCTGAGGCACTTAGTTAATGCTAGGATCAAATTTCCGTTTGCTTTGTCAGCTACCAAATCCTATTTTAGGTTCCCCCTGTCTATTTTGGAGCCCCCAAGTCTCGGCTGCGCTTTTGTCCACAGCATGAAGTCGGTCCCAGCTCCTGATCTCAGCTCCGGTAGCCAAGACCCCCGCCCGGGAGGAGGCGGCTAACTCCCCACCCCTCACTGAGTCGGGTCCGGCCCACCTCGGACCCCGCCCGCCTGCCTGGGCGCCGGCCTAGCTAAATTCCCGGAAAAAATCCCCTGCGTGCCCCTTTCGATTAGAAGCAATTCGCAACTTGATTTTGATGGCCTGGAGTGGGAGGTGGGAGGCGGGCGAAGTGAAGATGGAATGCGGGACGAGAGGTTTGAGCCTGGAGTTGGACGGAGGCGGGGGTGTGGGGTGCAGGGGCTTAGAGGGCAGCCGGGATGGAGGTTTGGGCGGCTTGGGCGGCGGCCACCGGCGCTCGCGTCCGGGTTAGACCCAATTAAGCTGCAGTTAAACCCTGAGAAAGAGGTTTGGGACTTGCCTGCGCCTCCCGCCTCCCTTCACGCGCTTGCCGGTGCAGTGAGGGGAGTCGGGAGTCAGCAGGTCAGAGTTTTAAGGGCCTTTTTCGCGGGAACAGAGCTTTAATTAATGACTGGAGGCAGGATCGGGGAAACTTTCTGGCTCCACGACTCCCAAGGCAGCACGAAGTTTCAGCATCCCCGGCCCGGGTGTCTAAGCAGGTAGAGAGCTGCGTGGGGCTTCCCTCCCGGCACCCGCACCCTTTCTCTCCCACCAGGCCTCCCCGAGCTTTTCACTCTTAACTCCTGTCACCAAACGTCTAACTGCGGGGACACCTCTCCCGAGGCGAGGCCTTCCCTTCACCCGGACCCCAGGCGCGCCTGGGAACCCACGCAGCCGCCCAGCCGCCTGCCCACCACAACGTTGACCATTAGCCACTTGAGTCTTTGAAAAGTCATTAACACCTTGTTTTATTGCAACAATTTGGTTGACCTTCCAATACCCGTTTGACTAAACATCCAGCACCGAACTACCTTAGCAGCGGGAAATTCTATGGGGGAGTATTTATGCAACCCAAGCAGGGGTCTCCCATTAGGATGACCCGAGATGAAAACCTTGGGTGGCGCTCCGGGCCAATCCCAGGCCCATTTGCACCTCTGGACTTCCCCTCCCCCTTCTTCCCTCCTCCCAGATCCCTCCTCCTCCTCCTCTTCCTCCCCTTATAAAAATGCACTCGGACTTTTCGGGGCGGGGGCGGGGAGACTGGTAGGGCTGGGCTGGGCTGTGGAGGGGGGCTTCGCAGATAGTTGATATTCCGGGTCCAGCCGCTCTCCGCGCTCCCATTCTCTAAGCTCAGCCGGGGGGAAGTGTCGCCCCGGGCCAAACATATGCTTCTTTCCAGCGCGCTAATCCACCTTCAGCGTGGAAGCATAATTGCTCGAGTGTCCATGGATTCGCGGCGCTTTGTCCCTCGCTGGCTCCCATCAGCCCTGGCACACGCCATTTCAATCAAATCTTTTCAGAAAACTGTCTCCTTTTATCAAGTCCCAGCCCCTGCGAACGACGGGAGCATTTAACAAAACACCCTCCGTGTTCCGCCAGCCTCCCTCAGCCCTGGCGGAGCGCGGAGCTGCGATTATTGCAACAACTTTTCATTGAGTTCAGCGTCTGAGAAGGGGGGCTTGCGGAGAGAGAGAGAGAGAGAGAGAGAGAGAGAGAGAGAGAGAGAGAGAAAGCAACATCAGCATTACAGACCCAAACAGGTCTTTTTCTAAAACCCTTGGTGTCAGGTGTATGGAAAGGAAAGGTCAAAGGTCACCCTTAAAGAGAAAACACGTTTCATCTCAGTTATTTTTTTCTTTGAAATTACAGAATTGACTGCCTCTGTGGAGTATTTGGGCAGTCCAGTGGGATAAAAAGACAGGCAGAAACAAGCTCAGCGAAATGGGCAGAGAACAGGGAAGGACTCTGTTGAAAAGATATTATTGGTAGTCTCTTTAGCAAAAAGCTCTGACAAAAAAAATCCCCAGCGCTGATTCCCATGTACCTATCCAATCTCTCGTTTGTGGCCTCTGACAGGCGTAAATCAAAGTTGAATCTGAAGATGACTGCCTTATGATAATACTTTCTTGGTAAATATGGAAGTCTTACACACTCATGATTTAATATTTTGACTGGATTCCTAGCTACAGGAGAAAAAACTTTTATTGATTAGGAGAAAAAAAGGGGGGGGGTAGGTATGACAGAGTGAAAGATGAACTCTGGAAAAGACCTTAGAAGCTGATATAAATAATATTTTTGATGCTGTAGAAAAAAGTAATGAAGCCAAACGCAAAAGATGAAGCATGAGGTTTGATTTTGTGTAGCAATTATTATGTAAATACACACAAACAGAAGAGATTGTAGTTCTATTATAGGAACACAGCTTTGCTGCTTGTTCATAAAATGAGAACGTCAGAGTAATGAACAGTTTTCTTCAAATCTCAGATCACCTCATCTTGAGATTGATTTTAAGGGACTTAGGTTGTTTGCTTTCTGTAACAATTTATTTCATGATGATCAAGGAGGAGAAAGTCAACACAAATGGACATCGCACTTGTTCTACAGCCTAAGAATACAACAGGCGTTTATGGCATGAAACACCCTGGGACTTTTTGGTGCTTCCTCTTATTCCTTACATGTCCAGGCTAAGGAAGCTTATGAAGTGCTTGAAAGTGATAAGTTCTTCTCACTCATATGGGCCTTTCAATGCCAGTCCCACTATCCTTCATCCACTTCCAGAGCCAGATGAAATCGTTGAGGTCTCCTGGATTAACCAAATGGATGAGGGAAGTTTTCTGTTAATGTTGAGGTTCCAGTACTTATTTTATGTGAGACCCTCCATGACCACAGTTGCCAATAGGTGATTGGCAACTGGCTGCGTTAGTCTTCTAAAGTGTTCAGACAGTGGGATTGGAAATAATAGGACTTTGGGGAGAAGAAGGCTGTCCTTACTCAGCCTGGAAACTGGAAAATGAGACACGGGAACTTCATATATATATACAAGAAATTACTTTGTTATGGTTATGAAACAGTAAATAATCGATAACATCCTTCAATACCTAAACCTCATCAGGGGATTGTCAGGGGAAAGACAGGGAGAGTGATTTTGAAATGTTTATTCATTTGCTTACATTATGATCTTTTTGTAATTATAGAGCAAAAGAAAGACAGTAACCAAGATCACCTCCAATCCTCTTTTTATCCCTGTAATAAGATGGGGGTGGAGGGGAGAGGGGGGAGAACTCAGTAGGAAGCAGTAATCTTGGGAAGGAGAAAGAAGTTAAATGCTAAACACCAGGATGGCAAGGACAGGAAGAACCTTTTCAGTTGGGGAGACCATAGTCTTGCATATTCTATTTCTCACCCACACCTTCCATAGCCAGTTAAATGGAAGAACTGAAAATAATGGGATCCATGGAGGGAAACTGTTCTCTGGCATATCAGGGAATATCCTAACCTTGAGGATATTTCTCCAAGCCAAAATTGTCTTGAAGAGTCCCACAAAGTTCGGAGGCTGGGAACTGAATGGGTTCCCTCCTCTTTCATCACGAGTCATAAGCAGGTGACTCCAGCGTCTTGAGATGACTGAAACAAGGTGGGGGTGGGGAGACCAATTATATGGAGATGATGAATTCCATGAGGCTTCTAACCATCTAGGACTGTACCTATAAAAGCTCCAAGAACAACAGAATAGAGGAAAGTTCTGAAGAGGAAAACCTAAAATTAAACTAGCTCATTCAAAATGAGACCATTCTTAGAGGTGTTTTTTTTTTTTTTTTTTTTTTTTTTAAACACTCAAAGAAATACCGATCTCTCCAAATTCCACCTACACCGCTGATATCTAACTCTGTTACAAGGTTGAGAAGCCTGGACTGGCACTGCCTCTTCAAACTCTAGCAAAGCCTTGTGTTCCTCAGTGACATGGCTTAGAAAGGGAAGAATCCACCTGTGTGTTTCTGAAGGGGACTTTTGCCACTAACTCAATCAGATCTAAGGGGAAGACTGGAGTAGGGAGGTGCCTCAGAGAATCTTGGGGCTAGAAAATCCCCTTCCTATACCCTTTAGAATAATTCCCAGTTCTTGGAAGTTAGTGCCGTGCCACATCAAGAGAATCAAATCACTGGTCTGTGACTCAGTGAAACTAGAGCTGCTTAGAAAAAACTATTTCAATGGGTGCCACTAAGTTTGGAGAAAGCTCTTCTAAGGAAATGAATCAAGAAGAAAACAAGAATTCAGAGAATCCTCTTGATTTTCTGTCTCACCCCATTTTCTTCCCCTCTCTCCCCACTGAGTATTTCGACTGAACTTAGTGTTTCTTTCTTAGTGTTTCCCTCCTTTGCTGAGAAAGCCTAAGAACCTTCTACTAGGCTTAGATTTAACCACAACTCTTACTAAATCTGGCTTATGAAAACCAGACTTCTCTGAGAGACGGGTCTTCTGGCAGCAATTAGTCTGACTTTTCTTTAACAAAATTCTTTGTAATGCCATTCAGAAAAAGGCCAGTAGGAGTTTGTGGCAGGGAGTGTGTATGTGTGTGGGTGGGTATGGGAGGGGTAGCTGAGGTGGGGGATGGTGTTACAGAAGGCCAATTTGTATGACTTGGTGGAAAAAAAATCCCAATGTTAGCACATTAACTTTGGGAGCTGTGAAATATTTAATTAGTGCACTGGTTGGAATCCTATTAAAACTGGCTCTATTTCTGAAGACTGCCCTGAAAATCAGCTTGTTCTTTTCCTATGTGCAGTGTATAAAACAGCATTGCCATCTCTCCTTGTCACAGAATTATTTCAAACAGTTTACCAAAGGAATTTACCTTTAAAAGCACGACTTCCTGGAACAAACGAAAGAAATATCCAATTAGTGAGTATTTGAAGGTAGAGGATTGATTCTATGAGTGGGAATGAGAAAAGAGGGAGAGAACCTGGAGGAGCGAGGAAACAACAGTCTGTCACCTTCTCTGTTTCTGACTCCTGGGGCAGCAGCAAAGTCCTAGAGATGTCTTCCTATTGCCCTCCTCCCCTACATGTATTTAAAAATTAAACCCCACAACACACACACAACAAACAAGAGACCTATTCATTGAGTCTGCAAAGCCACCTTCTTCTCCTGGTTATGCAAATACTAAATTAAATCAAGTGGCTATAGTGTTCAGCCCATTGCTGAAATATGATAGAAAAAAAAAAGTTGAGTATTCCAGGGAAATTGATCCGAACAGCTCAGTTTCAGTCGGTGTGGATGTCTGTTTGTCTGAAGGTGGAGACACAAATACATCTTGTTAAAGTTGTGGCTGCCATTCTGAGAAGCAGCCTAAGGTTTTAGAACCCCGCCCCACACCCCTTCCTGGGGAGATAAGAATTTGAGCCATTTAAGATACAACGCAGAAAACTTTGGCCAGCGAACTCCTGAGAGAGGACTCCTCTCTGAACTCCCTCTCGTCCTGGTTTCCCCGACGTTGACGGGATCCGAGGTCCGAAGGGCCAATTTAATTTAGAGTCCATCCCGAGCGGGAAGCCTGTCAGCTCCTGCCTCCAATCTTCCCCAGAGGAAGGAAGGGTTGTGGAAACTGCCCGAGAGCCTGCTGGGAGCAAACACACGCTCCCGTTCCCCTTCAGACCTGGGGCGCAAGGACTTTCTTTAGGCTATCGAGAGAACTGAGTCTTGTTCCTGAGAACCAGGGCACACCTTGGGCGTTCTTTTTCCTCTCTAGGCCTCCGGAGTCACTGACTTCGCGAACTTAGGGACAGCTATGCCTGAACATCAGTTTCCCTGCTGCGGCGACCAGGGCGGGAAGTTTCTGAGAAGGCCTGGGACACTTGTGCTTCGGGAAATCAAGGTGGGGGCCGGCAGAAGCAAAGGGATCAGCTTCTCTTCGTAGTCCAAGGTGGCGATCTCCGGAGCAGGGCCCTGGGCAGAGCCCCAGGAACCCAAACCCTGCCCAGAACAAGGACAAGACGCAGCGCTTGTTCTCCGCCACCATCTCCATCTTAAGCATCATAAAAAAAAACAAAAACAAAAAAAAAACACAAAACCCTAAAAAACAATCTTTCTGTACACCCAATACATCATTTCAATAAGAATGACTTCACTTTAATAAAGATTTAATACGTTAAATCTGTCTTTGTCGCTGATTGATGCTTCTTTGTCTTGAAAACGATTTGGGTTTTACTGATCAAGAATTCTGGGGGAAATGCTGTAATTCAGAGTCGGGGGTTGTTATTATTGTTTGATAACAGTTCCCGAGGAAGAAAAACCCCGCGTGCGCACTGACACACATGCGCTCGCACACTCACAGGCCCGCTTGCTTTCTCTCCTTAGGCTCTCCAGCACGGAAACCTAGAAAGCTTTCCTGAGCTTCCCGGGACGTGGGGGAAGGGGAGCGCGGGGAGAGGAGGGGGGCGCGGGCGGGGAAGGGGGGGGCGGAATGCAGAGCACGGCGTCTGTCGGGGAATCATTTGCCCTGAATCACAAATTTTCACGGCTTAAAAAGAAAAGGTAAAGCTAATGTCTGGCTCAATTAATAAACATGGTAATTTCACACCCGGAGAAGGACATAATTTCATCCGAGCGCTATCGGCGCCATCACAAAGGGTCAGGGCGCAGCTGCGGCGAACCCAGGTCATTACGGAGTCGCCGAGCGGCTCCAGCTCCCCGGCCCAGCGCGCGCCTCGAGGCGAAGGATGGCTGCGGGCGAGGCCGGGGCTTCCCCCGATAAAGGACTTACCCACCGTGCAGGAAATGGAGAGGCCTGCAGATGAGGAGTAATCAGCTCGCAGACGTATCGCCCGCCACGGTCCCCCGCCCCCCGCCACTGACTTTTTAAAAATAAAAGATAAAACAAGCAAACACCCTCTCCCTGTCATCATCTCTTTCTCTTTCTTTTTCTTGTACTTTTATAATAAAACCACGACCAAAACACTATAGAGACACACACATACATATTTTTATTTTTTTCGAGGTTGTCTTTGATTCGTCGGCAGTAGAAACCTATTGTATCTGTAAATTTCAGGACAGTTGTAGTTGATAAATTTCTGGTGTCAAGGTTTGGGGCCAGGAGCGCGGAGACAAGATATTAGCTTCAATCTCATAATCTCTTAATCACATTACACTTTAAGTGAGCATGTGTAATTTCACCCATCAATGATTTATTTAAGCATTTGGAGCACAATTACTTGTCTCATACACAAATACTGACTGGAGCATTGTTTGCTAGAAAGAAACCCTGAGATTTAGGAAAAAGAACATCTCTTTTCTGTTCCATTATGTGCCCCACCGCGGAATCAAAATTCATCTGTAATCGAGACCCGCAGGGCCCATCTCCTCAAAGGAAGGGGCCCCGAGGCAAATCCACCCGAACCACAAGGGGGGCACCCCTCCCTCTTTTCTGGGTTTAGATTTTTAAGCAGATCTTCAAAGCTAAAATAAATGCCCATTAAATAGTCGCATGCAAATGGAATGGAGCCGGGCAGCTAAACACACAAAGCCCATCTCACATAAAACAAAAGCATGATTGATGGCAACCCGGATGCTCGTGTGTTTGGAAAAAAAATTATACTTGTCCAGTCTCCTAGGTGTCTAAATTATTGAAGAGCGATGTGCATATTTCAACGGGAGAAGGTGGCAGAGGTTAGGGACCGGCGGTCGGCGCAGCGAGTGCCACAGGGTTGTTGGTACATTTGGGTCTAGGGAGACTCCCGTGTAAAGAATTTTAACACATTCTTTTCTGGGCGGTCAAAGAGGCAGTGTTAACCTGACAGTTCTCGGGCAAATGGTTAGAGAAAATGGATCGCTTTCCTCGGCCAGGGACCCTACTTCCCCGCCTTGGGCAGCCGGACCCTCTGCAAGGCTGACCGCTCCGCGTGCGGTGCAGGCCTCAGACGCGGGCCGACAGGGCACCCGCCGCGCTGCAGCTTAGCTGGTCCCGCGGTGCCCAGCCCAGCCCTGAACTTCCGCTCGCGAAGGGGGTTTTGGAGCCTTCACCGGGGAGCTCAGCCCAGGGGTTGGACTGTGCAGGCGGGGCCCAAGGAGATCAGCCACTGGAGGAGGCGCTCGCGGCGTCAGTTCTTTGTTCTGGCCCTTTCAGGGCCTCCAAGTGAGGCACCTCAGGGGAGGCGCGACTCGTCACTATGTCGGTGGGGGGATCAGACTGTGCCGGCTTGGCTCCAAGCGGGAGGCAAGATTGGGGGGAGTTAGTGTTGGGACTATGTGGCTACTTTGGACGGGGGGTGGGATTTGCTAAAGCAGGGAATGGTAAAACAAGTGGGAAATGGAGGGAACTCTCCCGTATCTGATTTTAAATCTAGGAAGGAAACATTTGAAAATAAGCAAGCACCTGTGTTTATCTCCCCCCATTTTTTCTCCCCTCTGTTTTTCTCTTGTCTTCAACTCTCCATCCCGTCTCTCCCTCTGTTACTTTCTCTTCCTTTTCTCCCTCCCTTCATTCTTCTTTTACCCTCTATAAATATGCTAGAGAGAAAAACGAACCTCAGCAACAGCAATTCCTGCTCCTAGAGAGTGGATCTGTCTATGGGGATCAGCCTTAACAGCCTCTGGTCTACGAGGGAACCTCAAGCGTCCTCTTTTTTGCTAGGTTTGGGGTGGGGGGAGGGGGAGAGACAGGGGGTCCCCTTGTCCTCAGCGGGCGGAGAAATCAGTATTCCCACGCATCGAATCCTAACCCCAAACTTGATTCCATCTTGCTACTCCAGTCAGGCTCGGCGGATTCATGATAGCGATGACAAAGAGTAATTACATATTAGAAAACAAAACAATAATTACATCACCACGTCGACACACACTAGTCAACGAAGCACAGTCGCCTGGGTTGGAAACAACACAGCCCGCGCCGTCCGCGGTTGACTCAGCAAATCAGAAAAGCCGGGGAACCGTGTCCACACCCGTGGATGCGAACAACCTCTCTCGAGGCTGGACCGCAGATGAGCTTCTGTCCCTGCGGGGTCACCTGCTAACAGATCTCAGAAGTCTCCTTTCATAATATCTGATTTGGGAGCTGTCTGGAGGAAAAACATGCCACGAGGATCACACGGCCGGTTTCTTGGAGAGCCAAGTGTAGTTTTTTAACCAAGGTAGACACAGATTCTTGGGTTTGAACTACTGTTTTACAGTTTTACATCGAGCATAGAAAAAGGTGGTCCTTACATGTTAGTTTCCCCCAGCACCTGTCACCTGGTTCCTTGGTTACTTTACAGCCCCCTCAGGCCTCGGCGTCTTCGGGTTTCCACTTTACTCCCCCAAGTGTCAAATCCGTCAAGCCCTTTTTACTTCTTCCCGGGGACCTGGAGGCGGGATATTGGGCCCAGCGTGGGATAGTGCGCGTCTCTAAAAGGCCCATCGCGATTGCTGTCATATTCCCCAGTTCCTTTGGACCGGGCGTGGGGGAGGCTCCTCGTCGGGCATTGCTCCCCTTGCCCTCTCCAGTGACTCCAGCGAGTTCTCTGGTTCGTCTTGGGGCCCGGGCCCGGAGGGTAGATGCAGGATTTGGGGGACGGCTGGGGAGTAGAGGCGTCGCCCGTGACCAGGCGGAGATCTGTCCGACTCCTGGCTGCCATTCATTGCCCGCCAGCTCCGACTGCAGTCCGGGTGTGAACACGAACCCAGTCTGCTTGGACCAGGAGACCGCGGCTAGAAGATGCATCTAAGCTTGAAACACGGGGAAAGGCTTTAAAAAGACTTAGCCGGGGCCTCTATTCGGGTCTCTCCTCCCACTTCCCCCAGGCCTTTCTTCCGGGGTTTGGAGCCTGTCTCAAAGGCGAGGGGCTCGGATGTGGGGTGGGGGTGGGGGCGCCAGTGCGTTTGTGCCAAGGGGGGCATCGAAGGGCGAGAGCCGATCTAAGGATCGTCCTTGCCAGGCGCGGGGATGCCGTGCCCCCTCGCCCGGGAGAAAGCCCGGAGCATCCCTTTAGGCCCCAGGTGTGAGCTGCACTCAGGCCAGGGGATCAGCCGCACGTTCCCCTTAGCTAGGCGACACCATCCACAGGCGGTAAAGGAATAAGACTTGGCCAAGAAGGGAAAAGGCCGTAGCGACTCAGAGTGGGTACCTAAGACTTGGCGAGTCTGAAAAGCCGGTGGGTTAAAGCCAGGTGGAAGCGAGCGAGCAGCCCTTGATGGGTCTAGCGCCCTCTATAGGGCTCTCGAGCCCCGCCGCGTGTGGACCGCTCTCCTTTCATCCCCCAGGGCTCAGAGAAGGACAAAGGACCTATAAAAAAATCCAACAACAACAAAAAAATATCAGCTTGACCCCCAAAAGAACACTGTTTAATGAGGTGGAAAATTCTTCCACACAAATTGCTTTTTCTACTACTTTATGAGAGTTCATAAATGTTAATGAAATCCAGTTACCAAAAAGTAACATACATCATTGCAGCTGAAGGGAAGCAGAGGAAGGAAGGTGGTGGTTAACGTACAATCATAATTAAAATAAGAGCAGCGGCAGCAACAATGCGGCCTATGGCTAATGTGGTTGGAAGCCCAGTCCAGCGTCGCACCATTATATCCGATCTGGGTTGACCACTGGTTCTTTCACTGGAGAGAAACAACTACGGCATAACCCTGTCAGCAACAACACAACCAAAACTGTGGAGGTGCAGAAGCTGGTGGATCAGCGTGAAAATAAAAACGAAATGCTGCTCTGTTTCTTTTCTTTTACAACAGAATGCTTATGATGGACTCAAACGTCCTCAGAATTCATGCAGAAGGAGGAGCCCAACAGGAATGCCTAGGAGAAGAGAAAGGGAGACAGCAAATTCACAGACGACCTGCAGGACCTGATTACTTTTGTCCTTCCTCTCTGTACATCAGACTCTAAACTCCTAGAGCAAGAGTTCTTATATTTCAAGCATCGTTTCTATCCTCAGTACCCAGTCCAGGGTTTGCACATAGTAGGTGCTTAATAGGTATGTGTTGAGTAAGTGAATGATTGAATGGACCAATAACAGAAAGGTAAATAACTCAATAGACAATCTACTTGATAACATTTGGAGGTGGACTGAGGTACCCAAGCACTAAATATTTTCCATATCCAATAAATAGTTTTCAGTAACTTACTCTGTGCAGGAACTGTTCTTGGCAGTGGGATTACAGCAAGCAAAACAAACAGACAAAAAATACCTGTCCTCATGAAGCTTACATTTTGATTTGGGATGTTTTGGTAGATGCATTGTTTTACATGGCCCAACAAATGGTATTCTATCAAACTTTGGAAAAATGCCTTTTCACCTTCCAGATTCCTCTGTATTAAATGGAATTTAGGTGAAGAGATGTGACGTCTACTGGTGAAAGTCATTGTATAAAGAATATGCTTTTTTTCCTTTCAGCTTTATTAATATATGATTGACAAATTTGACTTGTATATATTTAAAGGTGTATGACTTAATGTTTTGATATCATACGTATATGTATATACTTGTACATATATAATTAAATGATTACCACACAAGCTAATTAACATATCCATCACCTCACTTAGTTATCTTGATTTTTGTTTTGTTTTTGTGACAATACTTAAGATCTACCCTCTTAGCAAATTTCAAGTATACAATACAGTATTGTAAACTATAGTCACCATGCTGTACATTAGCTCTCAAGAACTCATTCATCTTGCATAACTGAAACTTTGCAGCCTTTGACTAACATTTTCTCATTTCCCCCTCCTCCTAGCCACTGGCAATCACCATTCTATTTTCTGTTTCTATGAATTCAACTATATTACATTGCATGTTACAGTGAGCTCATGCAGTGTGTATTTGTCCTTCTGTGCTGGGCTTATTTCACTTAACATAGTGTCCTCCAGTTTTATCCCTGCTGTTGCAACTGGCAAAATGTTCTTCTTTTTAAAGGCTGAATAATATTCCAGTGGAATATATTTTGAAGGAAGATGTGTTATATTTCTTTAATGGTATCATTTTTGTCTTATGACTTTATTTCTGAAGGAGAATGTTGTCCTGTTTCCTTGAGAGCTGCTAAAATCAAGTCATTCTGACTTTTCACACGTGGAGTAATATATCATGTCATCTGAATATGAGTACTAATACTAATAACTATAATTTTTTAGCCCTTATCTTTTGTCAGTTATGTGTTTAGTGCCTTATGGACTTTATTTCATTTAAACTCTCAACAACCCTTAGAGATAGGTGCTGTTGTTGGTATCTTTACTTTTTAAATGAGGGAATCAAGGCTAAGAGAAGGTAAATAATTTATCTTAGACCATTGATGAGTAACATCTGGAACCCAGGACACTATAATGGAGAATGCACTGCCGCAGGAGTTTCAGACGTTGTGATCAAAGGCAAGCCATTGTCCTCAGCTTTCTTATCCATAAAATGCAGCTAAAACCTGCCTAGTCTATATTGTTCACAGTGTGGTGAAGATAAAATTTGATTCATTTATGAAAACACATTGTAAATATTAAAATGCTGCATGAATATATGGCAGGTTTTGTTGTTGTTATTATTATATGTTGTTTCTTATCTGTAATTGCTGGTACCTCCAATGACCTACTCTGTAGCGGTAATCCCTGAAATTGATTAAACTTTAGCTGAACGATTCTTTTGGGGTGTGGACCATGCAGGTTGAATGGAGGAAAAGCCACTGGAGAGGATTTGGCTCTTCCTGATGAGTCTCCCTGCATCCTGTGGGATCTCAGGGTCTGCCAGGAGTGGGTGTCTGAGGCCCCTGCCCCCTCCACAGTCTTCCTCCCTCCTAATTGCAGGGTGCTCTGCTCTGCCTTGCCTGAGCCATCACTCTTAGCAGCCAGTCCTGGCACAACAGTGAGAAAAGTTAAGTGTTAATTTTTGTGAGTAAATTTGCAATGCTGCTTTGAGACAACATAATTACTACTTCCCATACCTTATTGTGTCTGCTGGAGAAGTGGTCATAAAGACATCAAACGAGCATCAAGTCTCTGTCACCGCCTACTGCACCTGTCACCCTCCCAAAAGTGGGCAAAACCTGTGGGTGTTTGAAAACCTTTCGTACATTTTCACGCTAGGCCCTTGTCTGAGGCAGCACCTGGCCGTGTCTTTAATGTTTGAAACTCGGGTCAGTAAATCAAGGAATAAAGAAGCAGAGCTATTAAGGACACACTGGCTTCTTCATTGCTATGGTAATCAGTCTTTATATTTCATTCATTCAGGTGTTCATTCATTTATTCAACACTTTTGAGCTCTTTTCTAGGAATTCAAAAATTTCATCGAGAAGCTTCTGTGCTGGTGGAGCGGCACATGAGTAAAAATGTAATTATAGGACAGTAAGGTAAGTTCTAATAGAGATTTATACACAGAGTAGGGCTCGATCAGTGAATCATTTTGATACATGAAATTAGGCCAGAGCATGCAATCTCACCTGGGGTGATATTGCCCTCAAAGGGACAAACATTGGTTCTTGGAGGTCAAAAATATCTCAGATGTTACAATGATGTGTGGCCCTCCAAGCTCAACCCTACTTGACAAAATCTTATTCCTTTGTATATAATTTCTTTTGTTAGGTAGACTTTAAATTAAGTTTATTGTTTTTCTCCTTAGAGGGAGTAATAATGAAAGAAAGGCTGCTGATCCCTGGGCCAGATAGATGAATTTGCCCCACCAGTTGAGACTGTCTCAGGTAGCAGGTTGGCTGTGTGGCTGCCTTTTCCACTCAGTTAAAAAGCAGCAGTTGGTTGGGCTGATTTGTCAAAAAAATTGTCATTATTTTATTGATAAAAATCCTCCTGATTCATGGCTTCATATAGACAGATTCCACCCCCCCCAGGCCCCCACCAAATCTCATAAAATAGGAAAGTGAATTCTCAAATATTCTTCTAGTTACCTCAGAAAATTAGTTAATGCTGGAAAAGCATGGAAAACCAACTTTTGGCCTCAGTTTTCCTGCTGCAAAATGAAGCTGCTAGATAAAATGTTGAGACTCTAGAAGGGAGAGGTTTTGGAAAGATGAGATTCCATGTTATTAATTACAAATAGATGATTGCTGAGTTTGTAAACATGTTTCCTCTTGTTCATGTAAAGGTTAAGATATCAAATTTTAATAAACAGGGAAAGCAATAAAATTCCTTTGCAAGGTTGTAAATCATTTATTTTTTTTTGTTGTTTGCAGTTTTTATCCTTTGGGCTAACTGTAATTAGCACTTCAATATCTTGTCCCCAAATTAACCTAAGAAATTGCTGAACCCAATATTTGAGATTTTTGGAGACAGCTTTGGAAGGAATTTTTCACGCTACAAAGACATTTAAGTAGTAGAACATAAGACAAGCTGGAAAATGTAATAGTTGGACTTTAAAAATCAAGAAAGAAGAAATGATGATAATTCCTGAACAACTTGAGTGAAAAGGGAGGAAGAAAGGTGGCCCGAGTAGGGGAAGGGGGATGAAGATGGTCACAAAAATAGCTTTACCTGAAATGGCCTCATTTAAAAAGAATAATAGAACTTTCTGTTCCCCCTTCCACCAAAGTTTAAAAAATAAAAAAGGCCTCCCACCCACAAAGATATCCAGGGCAGTCCTAAGGAGTAAATGAACACATAAGGGGTTGCCATAGGAATCCTGGCTTAGGAGTCATTGCCAACAAAGGGCAGAGTGAGTCAGCTGGAGTTAGTGACTTTCCCAAACAAGGCCAAGCAGGGAGGGGGTGGGACTGCACAGGGCTTCTCAATAGCATTTCAATCCATCTGGGTCAGAAGGGGCTACTGTAGATATAAACCTTTATATATATAAACTCTTCTTGTGTGAACTAGCTGCTTGTCCAGTCACATACCACGGTCACACAGACAGGGACACAAAAGCCATTTGTTAAGGTTTCAGACAAGGCTGAAGGGGAGGCCTGAGAAGGTTGACCCACATTCCTAAGGGAATGTAACAAACAATTCTTCTCATTCACACCATATTAGTATTGACTGTTTTATTGTAGCCTTGTTATTGTGGCTGTTATTCCTTTAATGACACCATTTTCAAAAGTTTAAAAGTTGACTGCTAACATTTGCTTCACTTTAAATCTTGGTGTTAAAGATTTTGGGGAGTGAGTGTATGTGTGTTCACACACAAGGATGACAGAAGAGGCAATTTTGTCTAAGGGAAACTCATTTTTAAATTCCCAAATATGTCCTTTTAAAAAAATCCACAACCCTAGTTACCTTTGAGAAAATAATCTTCATTATAAAATGAAGATGGACGTGTTTGGAGTTGGATGTGGTTTAGTGGAAAGAGGAGAGGACGCCGTGGCAGAGGAACTGGGAATTTTTAGCTGTGGCAAACCACTTAATATCTATGAGCTTTGATTTTCTCATCTGTAAAATGGACATAACTGTATGTATCTCATAGGAATGCTGGGTGGATTGGATAAAATAATGGATACCGCAAAACTGTAGAGTGTTTTGAAAATCTAAGATGGCTTTCTAATGATGCTGGGAATGAGCTAACACCAAGATTTCCCCTAAGATCCTCCTACGAGTATACAGGTTTTCTTCATCCATTTCGTCTGCCACACTGGATTAATGCTGAGTATTTTACTGTAGCCTAGATTTATACTCCTAAATGTAGGTCTAATTATATCAATCTCTCCACACAACTGCAACAGTTTCCCTTTCGTAAAGATTAACTTCTAAAACTCTTAGCCTGGCAGGTAAGGTCTCCCTTGATCCAACCTCAAACTGCCTTTTCAGACTTATTGTTCATTAAGTGCATCCAAACACCCATGCTTTGGCTGCTCCAGTCTTCTTGCCTTACCCTGAATATATCAGGGACTACAGGATTCCCCCTGGTTTTTGCTTAGCCTAGAATGCTGTGCCTCCCACTCAGAAAAATGAAAAAATAAAAATTTTATCCTTTAAATCCCGGCTTACAAATTCATCTTATAAAGCATCTCTAGTCTCTCTAGTCAGAAACAATTGTCTTTTCTCCAGATTTCTTATAGCATAATTCTTGTAATTTTATTTAACCTTGCTTGAATTCTATTTAAACCCTTTTACTATGATAATTATCATTACTTATTGAAGAGTTATAGTAAAGTTAATAAACGTAATGCTGTGTATGCTTCAGGTACAGTGAGACCGTTTAATAAAAGCTAACGAATACTCTCACTCTACTTTGTGTTTGGTTCATTGTTTATGTCTATTTCCTTCACCAGATGACAAGTATACAGAGGGCAGGACTTATGCTTTATTTATATCTGTGTTCCTTCTAGTGATTGGCAAAGAGCCTTGCATATATTAGCAACAAAAAATGTGAGGTTAATGCGATACACTTTATGAAGGCTTAGCTATTTTGGTGTGAAAGATGTTAAACAAAGGGCAATAATCACACGTGATTTAGAAATGGGTATACTTGGAGAGAAGATGTGTTCCTGAAAAATATATGACTAAATTGGATTTCTTTGTTTGTGAAAATTGGCTCTGATTTTTCAACTTGATAAGACATCTTTTCAAAGAAATTCCTGCGTTGACTTCTTCTGTAAGTGAAGACTGTGCTAAGTGTCCTTGTGGGGTTTTCTGGGAGCAGCGTACTCATAGTTAGTTAGTCTTCCCATCTCCCTGAAACCTCCCAAAACTCGGAATTGTTGCCAGCAAACAATTTTAACTGCTTTTTCATTTTGACAAATGAACTCCTCCAGGTAATCGCAGTTGAAATATCAGCTGCTGTGTGGCCCATGGCCTTTATGCCCCTGGAATTTCTTATGGCTTTCTAGGTGAATGGGTATCATCTGAATTAATGAGGAAGTCATTTGATTTTATTGGGTAATTAATAAAAGGTGGGGAGGGTGGTTCTGATGATACATATTTGCTTCTTCCTGTATTCACAGGAGAAGAACATAAACTGAAAATGAAGGATGCTTGGGGCCAGTTATACTAAAGTGACTCTGCACCTGAGGGGTCCCACTATGACTGCACCAAGGTAATAAAAAGATTGGGGCTTTGGAGGGCTTGCACAAGCACACATACACTTCCCTAGCATGTACTTTTACTTTTATTTTAGCATACCAAAAGCAAAAACCAAAACCCGAAACAAACGAAGCCCCAAGCAAGCACAAGGGCAGGCAGAATTCTCATCCAGTGAGGTTTCAGAACGCAACCCAAATGGAGAACACCTCTTTTCCAGCAGTACACAGTTTGTTTGTGATGATAGTCTTCTCAATTTTTTTATTGTTACGCATTTCTTTTTTTGCACATGATAAATAATACATAATAAAACAGTATGAAAGGAGACACTATGAAAATTTCTCCCCATCCCACCTTTTACGGGTTCTGTGGTGTCCCGCCAAAAGAGATGTCGAAGTCCTAATCCCAGTACTTCAGAACGTGACCTTATTTGGAAATAGGGTCATTGCAGATGTGATTAGTTCAATCGAGGTCATACTGGAGTAGGTTGGGAACAATGCAACATGACTGGTGTCCCTACAGAAGAAAGGAAATTTGGACACAGACATAGAGAGGGGGAGTGCCATGTGGTAACACAGGCAGAGGTAAGAGTGATGCAGCTGCAAACCAAGGGATGCCAAAGATTGCCAGCCACCCAGAAGTTAGGAAGAGGTGAGGAAGAATCTACCCAGAGTTTTAAAGGGAGCAACGTCCTGCTGACACCTTGGTTTTGGACTTCTAGCTTCCACAACTGTAAGAGAATAAATTTATGTTGTTTTTAAGCCATTCAGTGTGTGGTACTTTGTTATGGCAGCCTTGGGATCCTAATATGCCATTTTCTCGCCTTTTGGTTTTTCTGTCCAGAGGCAATCAAAGCTAACACTTCTGATCGTAATACTTGATTTTAATTAAAAAATCAATGTTTTTTTTTTTTTTCGTTTCTTTCTTTCTTTCTTTTTTTTTAATTGGGGGAAGGGGAACAGGACTTTATTGAAGAACAGTGTGTACTTCCAGGACTTTTTTTCCAAGTCAAGTTGTTGTCCTTTCAATCTTAGTTGTGGAGGGTGCAGCTCAGCTCCAGGTCCAGTTGCCGTTGCTTGCAGGGGGTGCAGCCCACCATCCCTTGCTGGACTCAAGGAATGGAACTGGCAACTTTGTGGTTGAGAGGACATGCTCCAACCAACTGAGCCATCCGGGAGCTCAGCGGCAGCTCAGCTCAAGGTGCCGTGTTCAATCTTAGTTGCAGGGGGCATTGCCCACCATCCCTTGTGGGACTCGAGGAGTTGAACCGGCAACTTTGTGGTTGAGAGCCCACTGGCCCATGTGGGAATCGAACCGGCAACCTTTGGAGTTAGGAGCATGGAGCTCCAACCGCCTGAGCCACCAGGCCGGCCCCAATGTGTTTGGTTTTTAAATAGATAGTACATGGGTCAAAGAATATACAAAAAGTTATACAGTGAAGAATTCTCTCTCGTATTCCATCCTTCATCTACCCATTTCCCATCATGCCCCACCCTGCTCTCCACCATGCTCATTCACGTTATTAGTTAATTTAAACACATATGTAATATAGATTTTTATTTCCCCTTTACTTAATAAGAACCTATTATACCATTGTTCTTCATCTTGCCTTTTTTTTTCCTGGTAAGGAACATATTTTCCAATCATTTTCTAATCAAAAGTTCTCTGGCATGAAAACTGATGATTATTGTTACTGCTTCATGGTTAAGGAGAAAGGAAAGTAAGGACTCAGATAGGGTCCCCTTCCATCTCAGTATCAGAACTGGGCTGACTTTCTAGTTTGTGTTTATGGGCTCATAAGCTGTAGAAGAAATATGTCAGTCAAGTCTAGAATGCCTAGAGCACTGCTCTTCACATCAGAAGTTATGGATTCAGGGAAAGCAGGGTAGCCTGAGTCTCAAGCTTCCAGGTCCCACATAGCTTCAGGGGTTAGTGGCAGTAAATGCATGAGCATGAATGAGTTGGCCTTCCGTGTCTCTACCATCTCCTGGGAGTCTTCCTGGTCAGGTGGGACACTCAGCGGGAGCCAGACCGCCACATCTCTGATATCCAATTACAGTGGGCTTCAGATTTCTGATTTGAAGAGAGAGGGGAAAACAAAGCATGGGGGTTGGTTCAAAGCATTGACTTTGGAATCAGATGCTTAGATTTGAATTCCTGTTACTAGCTGGGTGACTTGACTTAGTTACTAAACCCCTCTGTATTTCAGATTCATCATGTGCAAAATGAGGATTATTATGAAAAGTAAAGGAGTTCATTGGCTTGAGTGTTAATACTTTGTCCGACACTTTAATGTCAAGATGGTGATGTGGAGATGATGGCGAGTCCAGAGCTGATGGAGCAAGACACTTAACAATGTTGCTGGATGAAAACTGAGAGAGCCAGTGGCTTAGGCTGGGCCAAGGAGAGAGTTTTGTTTTTCTGTTTGTTTTGCAAATCTCAATGGGTTAGCCTTGCCTCCTCTAGCAGAGGTTGGGGTTGCATAAGATGAAAATACACAAGCCAAAGGGAATTTGTGTTCATTCTGACCTCAGTTAACTTATAAAACATATAAGAAATTATATGCAAATAAGTACCAATTATTTTCTGTCATGATGGTGGGCTGTTTCTGTAATCATGACCTCTACATTACTCTGCGTCATTTGATCTTTGATGTTCCATGTTGGGCCATCACCTCCAATCCATTTTGTACCCACCATCCACTGACAGCTTTGCCAATTACAGTGATTATCTTCATATTTATTCTTTGTTTAGGTCTTTGTAAACTTCCTTATTGCCTAGAATTGGTAATGTAACACTTCATAAGTTCATAAAAATGTTGCCTTTTAACATCACAACAGCCAAATGACTAAGGAGCTATTGAACTCATCCGTGTACCCTTAGAGATTTTCAAAAGCATCACTTAGAGTTTCAATGTACAATCCCCATCAAAGCTAAATGTAACTGGAGTTAAAAATCCTTAAAATTCTTTATATAATAGTCCTCCTTGGATCTCTTTTAGGGCAAGAATCTTCTTAATTCAGATATTTGGAAAAATCAACTCAGGGAAAGAACTATAGTAGTATAAGCAACACACCGTTTATCTGTTCATTCAACCGTTGCTTGTGTGTGTTGTCTAGGCTTCTCAAGAATGACAACTATATGAGGAATAAGCTGCTGACATCTCAGAGAAATATAATATACTTCTATAATATGTTGTTAAACATATTTCTATGTTAATTGGCATTTCATGTCATCAATGTAATATGCTTCTGTCCCATCACAGGGTCGTACTTGTGAACACCTTAGGTCCTAAGGCTTAGGGTAATGGAGGGATTTTTCTGTCAAGTGTGAGTCATGAAATGAGAGCATCTATGAATGGGGTAGCAGAGACAATCTGGATGAGACTTGACCCAAGAAGCCTCCTCTTGGACAATAATATTGAGACCAGAAGAAATTGAGACTAGGCAGCAGCCCAGGCTCATGTGTATCTAAGGACAACCCACCCACAGTAAATAAGTATTCTTGATAAAGTCGTTCAACTAAGTTTGATTCACCTAGAGCTATATTATCATCTAGCTTCCATTTCTCCATCAACACCACAGAGGTGAAAGAGCTTTTCTCTAAAACTATAAAAGAGTTGAAATATTGCTATTGAAAATATTCTTCAGGCTGGTAATCTTACAGGAAAAGAGATGAACTCTCTTGGGTGTTCTTAGCGAAGCCTTACTGATTTGCTGTGACCTTATCTTCTTTTTCCTCTGTTCACAAGTTTTTTTCTCCCTGTGTTTACTTTTCTAGAATTTGCCAGTAAAATATGTCAGATTCACTGGTCTAAAATTTGTAGAATATCATCTTTCGTAAAAACCCAAACTATCTTTGATCTGAACTTCCAGAATCTCATCTGATTTCCAACACTCTTCAAAGGCTACCTGTGACTTTCTCATGGAAATTTGTTGCCTTATAGTTTCAATCCTCTAAGTTGAATTTCTTTACTGCATACCACAAAACAGATCTTACTGTTTCCCTTATAAAGAACACTTTTGATCAAAATGTCACTCTCTAGGGTATGACAGCCGTAACTACTTTGGAAAACCAACAGATAAGAAGGTTTCAAGATCTTCCAATAAATTGTTATCTTTATGGTCAACAGCCTTGATCTAAAAATCTCTAGAAAGATAGGATCAGGAAACCAGTAAAACGGACCAGATTCTTTTAGTGTGGATATGAGCTACTGAAATAGCAGACATTTTCTGGCATCATGCTTTTTTATATTGTAAAAGATGTAAAGTCTTTAACATGCAGAAAGGTAAAATAAAACACTGAACCTCTGAACAAGAAGCCTTGAAGTAACCTCCTGTCTGAAATGACAGATCACAGCAATCAACGAAGACATTTATTCTGTACTTGAATCTTCACTGGTGCAATGTGTCACTCTCTTCTAGACTCTAAAGAAGAAAGCTTTTCAAGTGTGTTGTTATGGGACTAACACAGGAGCAATGGGAACGATAGGCGTAATCCCTGGGTGAACCAGAAATGACGTGAATCACATGCCCCAAGACCTGTTGGAGGAGTTTAGGATCTTGACGGATGAACTACTCAGAGCCTTGGGAAACATAGATAGATGATGAACCCAATTTCCCTGCCTCAGGCTGAGGGCACTTGCGTTGTTTCAACTTGAGCTGACAATGGGGAAATGTCTCCCCTCCTCATTTCTCTGGTTCTTAGGTGAACCTACAGAACCCATAGCTGCTTGTATACCATGGGAGGCGGTTATATGGCTGTTACATGTGAAACATGCCAAGGTGGGAACTCCACAGTGCCCTCTGTTTGGTATAACCTGTGCAAACTGTGCTCATTTCTAAAGACACCCTCAATTCCATAATCTCTTCCCTGAGTATTTCAATATCCATTGATCATCCCATAGTTTGATCTTTAAAACTAATTGTCATGGTACCTCTCACTTTAGCTACTTATTTTATTGTCTCTCGCGGTGCCTCATGTTCCCCAGCCAGTTCAACAGTATTTAGTAGTAGGGACTATGTTTTGATTTTGCTTGTTATATTTTCCTTTTAGTACCTTTCACAAAGTATGAGTGAATGAATTTATATATGTTTGATTTTTCTATATGTCATCCCTGGAAATTCTAGGTTCTTAATGGTCTGAGACCGTCCTGACTTTCTCCCATGAATGCTTTTTAGCACATGAGCCCAAGGTTTTTATTAAGAAAATATGATCATGGGATGGCCAGTTAGCTCAGTTGGTTAAAGCACGGTGCCCTTAACAGCAAGGTTTCCGGTTCGATCCCCACATGGGCCACTGTGAGCTGCACCCTCCACAACTAGATTGAAACAATCACTTGGAGCTGATGGGTCCTGGAAAAGCACACTTAAAAAAAAAACTATGATCATGGTACCTCATTATAGTAATTTCTCCAATATATCTCAATCTTTATCGAGGGGTTGATCACCAAACAATATCCAAGTCAGTTGTAACAACCGATACCTTCCTTCCATGGGAGAAGCAAGCACAATGGTTCACACTAGGCCCTCCTCTCTGAGTCTGTAAATTGCATCCCCATCATCATCTATCAAGGTAAGTTTCCACCAAGAAAAGCCTGAGGTCACCTCCTTTAAATGAATGTGCTACTGCGTTGGTTTTTACTGATGCCCTGTCAGCATGACATGTATTTTCAGTTGTTCCCAGGAATGTTGTTTGTTCTTTTGCTGATCTGGTTTCGTTTATGATCAATGGCCCATGAGTGTCAAGGGTGCAGCTAGAGTCTGGGGTCTGAAACTTTGGATGAGAAGCTAAGTGAGGCTCCTATAACCCAGTTGTAACTTTGACCTAATTTGCAGCATTCTCTGTACAAACAGAGATGCTGGCTGCATGAGACAGTGCAGGAATAGGCCAGGAAAGCTTTTCTTCTTGCTTCATGAGTCTAGAATTCACCTGGCTATGAAGGTACACAGGTGGATAAAGCTTTATACCAAGGTTTTTAAGCTTGTACAGACCAGCATCTTTTTGTGCGTGAAAGAAGACGCTAAAAACAATTTAAAAAAATATGTGGAACTACAATAGGAGCAAACTGCTGCTGTCCCAGAAAGTATGCACTTGAAACTTCTGAACCTTCTCTAAATAACAGCTCATACAGATACATACTCATACAATTGTGCAGATAAATTTTAAGGTTTCATAGAGATCCCCTAAAGCCAATCCAGGGACCCAGCTGGAGTAGAGGGAGGGACCCAAGGCTAAAAACGTCTGATTTGGAGAGTCTGTCATTTACTTTGTGCCAGCAATCCTGCTACTTTTTAGCTTTTATTCATCCTTTCGGTGACTTGGCATACATTTATCAATTACCTGCTACTTTAAGAATTTTTCTGGATCATGGAGAGAGGAGAATCATGAGAGTCCTTCCCCTTGAGGCACTAGCCTTCTGGTTTGGGGGGCAGGTAATTACAATGCTTTAATAAGCGTATCAGTAATGTACTGCCATGGCTTAAGAAAGAACATCCTTTCTTAATTCAATTTCTGGATTCTCTTTTTGAATCTATCTTATTGCTGAGGCTCGCAAAAAAGGAGGTGATATGTGAGTTGGGTTTTGAAAGTTTAGAGGTAGTTTGCCAGTGATAGAAGACTGATAAATACCTAACTTGTGTGAAGTGACCAGTCTTTTGCATTTTTTCCAGATGCAGAAGTAACAGTAAACTTCATCAACCTGAAGACCAATACAATTGCCAGGCAGTATAGTACAGGGGTTAAGAATGTAGTTTATTAATCTAATGACCAGCTGTGGTAGTTAGTTTTATGTGTTAACCTGGCTAGGCCATCTTACCCAGTTATATAATCAGACACTAGTCTAAGTGCTGCTGTGAAGGTGTTTCATAGATGTGGTCAACGTCTGCAATGAGTTGACTCTAAGTAAAGAAGGTTACCCTTGGCAATACGTGTGGGCCACATCCAATCAGTTGAAGGCCTTCAGAACAAAAACTGAGGTTTCCCATAGAGAAAGAAATTCTACCTCAAGACTGTAGCATCAACTTCTGCCTGAGTTTCGAGTCTCCCAGTGAGATTTCAGAGTGGCCAGCCCCCACAATTCCTTAGAATAAATCTGTCTCTCTCTCCCTCCCTTCCTTTCTCCGTCTCTTCCTATCACCTTTCTAATCTTATTGGTCCTGTTTCTCTGGAGAACCCTGGCTGATACACAAGAGTCGAGGCCTGTGTTTGAATCCTGATCTCATACGTCTGTAGCCATATGACTTTACACAAATTATTTGACTTGCCAATATCATAGCAATCTCTTTACATACAAAATGACATAATAGTAATTCCTTCATAGGGTTGTTTAGAGGATTAAATGAGTGAATGTATTTAAAGCACTTGACATAATGCTTAGCATGAGATAAAGGCTCAGAAATGTTATCTCCTCTCCTATTTTGAAACATTTTTTTGCCTCAACTTAATTTGTTTGAGGCATGGAGATAATACAAAATTGTGCATCATGATAACCTGAGTTTTTCTGGAGGAAAAGCAACATGTGTGACTTTAAGAAGTGCCTTTGACCCAGCACTTTCCATCAGCCACATTAACAGTCACAAGACTGTTCTGCAACTGCTGCTTTCACAGCAAAGTGGGTTTCCCCCTAATAAGCGAAGGAAATGTCTCTGGGAAGCGCAGTCTGGGGAGCAGCAACCCCAGAGAGGTCACTGTAGGGACTCAGGATTCAGGATGCACATTGGGGGTCCTGCGTGAATCAAAATACTCTCTACCCAGGAAGCAAGATGAGGCATCTAAACAGCATTGGGCTCAGAATACATTCAGGTTACTTACCAAAGGTGGTTCCTTGGCAAAAATGAACTGCTTTACAGAGGTTCCCATCTAATATTATGTGCTGTGTTGAGCGATTCAGCATTTTTAGTTGGTAATCTTGCTGCATTTGTTTGTGTACTTGCCTGCAGTGTACAGAAGAGTCTGTATGGTGGAAATTAGCTGAATGAAAAAGTCCAGTGTCCAACTTATAATATCCAGTGCTGTGCCATTCCTGGTCGAGGCCATTGGTGAGAGCTGTGCCCCTTGGGGCAGGCCCAGGTGTGCATTTGTACAGAATACAGTGATTTGGTTGGACTGGAACCTTCCTCAGAGAGGACATCTAAGGAAGTAGTTCAGTGTTGCACCTAAATCTGTGTTGGAGGATTAGTATAACCTTGGAAGAGCTTGTTGGTTGTTTTTGATGGTGGTGATATTTGTTTACGGTTGCTCGAATATAGATCAGGAAGCTGTTGATCCCTGGGAAAGAAATGGGTGAAATGACAGTTTTCAGTTTTGGAGGATGGTTTTGTATAATAGGGATTAACTTGGCACACAAATCACTTGTTCTCTTTCCCAAATATCTTAAAAAGCATCAATGCCCAGTAAATAAAAAACTGAATGACGATTAAGGGGAATTCCCTTTTTGATGGAAAAGTGAAATAAGGTGACTATATTCCAGCTTTTTACCTCCTTATGGCCTCGAGTCTGGCCCGATACTGCTCAAGTATCTGACTGTGATATAAGGGCTTCCTTCCAGTCTGTATGGACTTAGGGGGTCACATATCATCCTGGGTCATACTTGTGGAGACTGGGTAAATTTAGGTTCAGTCTGGGACAAGTGGTGATCATAGATCTGTGCATCAAACCTTTCTGGCTCTTCACCTTCTGGACACATAGTAAGATTGCTCTTCTTGGTCCCCTTGCAGTTGGGTGACACCATGTGACCAATTCTGGCCAATGAGATAGAATGAAAGTGACCCATGTCACTTCTGCATTGAACCATGTATTTATCTGTGTGAGACCCTATAGTGCTCACTTTTCTTCTGGAATAGCAACTAGCACTACTTGAGATGGTGACTTCTCCATGAGCCTGAGTTCCTGGGTGACTGCAATAAAAAGAGCCCTCCTGATGACCAGAAACGGACATACATCATGATCAAGGAATAGACCTTTTTTGGGGGCCACTTACAGAGATTTTGGGGTTGTTTGTTATGCAGCATAACCCAATCTGTCCTGATTGATTCAGAAGGCTGATCATAGAGAATCATAGTTAGATAGATCAATGATCTATGACGATCATAGAATATCATGTAACCAAATTTTCTTGCATTTCCCAGGTGCATTTGCATTCCTGAGTTAATATAACATACTCTCCCAAATGTCCAGCAGTCCTCTCATCTCGAGCTTACTCAGAATAGTGCAAATGCAGACCCCTGAACTAGAGCAGACCTCTTCATCTTGTTCTGGAAGTAAATATTTGAGGACTTGTATGGAATTTGGTCAGGATCTAGAAGTGAGAAGGTAATTTTAAAGTTATTAATTATTAGAATTGGAAAGACCCTTGGAATTATTCATCCAAAACTTTAATTTTACCAAGAAGGAGATCAAAGCTCTTAGAAACAAGGAGAGTGGTTTAACCAAGGTCTCATAGCATGCTAGTTAGTAGTAGAGGCAGGACTAGAACTCGAGGCCATTGATTACATTTTTTCTGTGTAATCAGGGACTACTTATAAAGGTCAAAAAGGGGTTCACTGGGTGCTAAGTCAGCTTGGCAAGCTACAGATGTGCCATTTTTTAGTAACTACATAAAAAAGTAAAAAGAAAGAGATGAAATTAATTTTAATAATTTATTTTATTTAAACCAATATATCAAAAAATAGCATTATATTTTAACATGCAATCAATATAAAAATTATTAATGAGATATTTTACTTTTTCAGACTAAGCATTCAAAATCTGATGTGTATTTTGCACTTATAGCATATCTCATTTGGACTAATCACATTTCCAGTGCTTACTACCCACATGTGGCCAGGGACTGCCATATTGGACAGCACAGCTCTAAATTATTGGAGGGCAGGAGATTCCCTTTGTAAAATGCCTATTTTTGTGTCTTACATAATGACACATTTCTCAATTTTTTTGTCTGGATACTATAAACATCATAATACTTGGTCCCTTCATAGGGATGTAAAAGCAATTAATGAGATAATGTCTGAATTTCATAGAAGGTTCTATCTGTCTAAATTCAAGGTGCTATTCTCTTTCATGGATCTGCGGGGAAGTCCCATTAGTACCCATGGGAACTATGCATGTTACTGTAATGGAAAAACAAACATTTCTCATCAGGCAAGGAATAATACTAGGTTACTAGTAGGGGTTGACTTTCCCAGTGTGGGTGGGGACTTTCTGTTGAGAACTGACAGAGTTATAAGGTCTTCTTGTACTACCACCTGGGTGAAAGTCTGGATCATGGCAAGCTGCTGAGTGGGGGAGGTAGGGAAAAGTAAACCCCAGGGGGTTAAAGATGACATCTTTATGTAAATGAATTTGCTACTTCTCACCAATCCCCCACTCCCAACCAGCTTTTCAAAATTATGACACATACACTTTTTTCTTTTTCTTTTTTTTTTTTGCCTCAGAACACAAATAATGAATTGTGGCAGGTTAGGGAAGAAAGATTTAGAGAAATCTTGTTTATGCTTACTGCTCCTGATGGCTACTTTTAATTTAACACCCACTCTGTCTCAGGCACTTTGTATGTACTATTTTTCCTCCATACAACTGCCCTTACAGGTGCGTATTATTATCTCTATGTTATAAATGAAGACACTGAACTCCAGAGAATTTAGATCACTTGTTCAAGGTGGTGAGAAAAGTAATCTGAACTTAGAAATAAGCAAAAGGATGTATAACTGCATGCTTGTCTTTTCAGTATCATTGGAAGCATTGTCGAACAGGTCCACCCAAAGATTATTTAATTCTGTGGAGAAAGGTACCTTTGATTGATTGACTATTTCTTAGGATTAGGGCCCAACTATGTGAAATTACAGAATCTAATTTATTAATTTGTAGATACTAAATTACAACTTTTTTTTCCAGTTAATGTATAGTTGACATACAATACCCTATTAGTTTCAGGTGTACAACAAAGTGAATTGATAGTTATCTACATTACAAAGTAATCACCATTATAAGTCTTATTACCATCTGTCACCATGCAAAGTTATTACAATATTATTGACTATATTTCCTATGCTGTGTATTACATTCCTATGACTTATTTATTTTATAACTGGAAGTTTGTACCTCTTAATCCCCTTTACTTAGCCCCACTCCGACCCCTTCCTTCATCAGCTTATTTCCTATATCTATGAGTCTGTTTCTGTTTTGTTTTGTTTATTCATTTGTTTTGTTTTTTTTAGATTCAATGTATAAGTGAAATTGTTACACGACTGTTTGTCCGGTAGAGATGCAAATGAATTTTTCTATTACGAAAGATTATCCCAAAGGTTGTGGTTTTATTGACCAGGAGGACACTAACCAATATTGTATTTAATTTAACTACCTTTGCAGCATTTCTAAATGTCCATTCTCAAATGCTCGTAGAACTACCTTTACCATCTTATTGGTTGTTTCATTAGTGAGTTAAATCAGTCTTTGATATGTACTCACTATAAGTTTATATGAGAGTCAAGATTTGACCTGACTTGTGAACTAACAAGTTAGCCTGTCATGGTTTCATGGATGCTGGCAGAAGACACAAGATTCCTGGGTGAGAAAAAAAGAACTTTATGATTATGGTACAGCAAGTAGCATGCATCAGTGTATCTGTGCCAGTCACCCTTGCCCCCAAGTCCCACAGAAGTGACATGCATTATACTAAGCCTAGAGAACCCAAAACTTTCCTACTATTCAGTGAGTCTGCCTTTCCTTTTCTCCAGAGGGAGACACTATATCTTCCAAGGCTGTCAGCTGTGGAAATGTCCTTGCAAAGGTAGTCTGGAACAAAGTATAGCTTGTGCTTTGTTTGTAAGATGTGCAGAAACTCAAGAGAGCCATGGAAAATTGTCTCTCAATCATCAAATTTTTAAATGTTGAAAATTGTACTTTGACTAAGATCTCATGGCTAGTAAATGGCTGAATCTGGATTTTTTTCCTGGCTGCAAAGCTTGAGCTAAATCCCACCACATTTACCACCTAAAGAGCTCTCACTATTACTAATTTTGGGGACTTTTCTATCCTAGAGTGGAAGTGGTCTTGGCCTGGAAATGATACATCAGGCATGAAAGAGATGGAAATTAATTTTATTACCAAAGTCCCATCTGTCTTGAGATGCCTGAAACACTTATTCTGATGAAACTTTAATAGGACTCTAAAATCAGGAAAACTTTAGGCAATTAAAAAAACTAATCTGTGAGAAATTTAAGAGCAGGGACTACATTTTATTAATCTTTTTATCCTTCGGCCCTTGTACAGTGTCTGGTATCTAGTAGGTGCTCAACAAAATTTTTGTTGAATTAATGAATTATGGGAAGGAGAAACACTCTTATTTATTCCTCTGATCCAATTTCTCTTTGTTTTTTTTCCCTTTTCAAGCAAACAAAGCAGATATCTGTTGAACTCATTTATGCCCTTCACTCTAGCTGTTTGTTCCAATAACTTATTCCATATGTTTATTTGCTTTAGTGTGAAAAGAATTGGCTCACGCTTTCTTTTTTATTTATAGTTTCCTGAGTTTTCAGTCCTGTCCCTGCTTGCTCGTTCTCTTTCCCATACACACCCCCACCCACCCTAGAAGTGTGAAATGTCAATGTGAAGATGGGTGTAACCTCAATCTATGGATTCTTGAAAGAGTAGCCATGGTTTCTGGACAGTCGTCCCAGGCTGCTCTCCCCAGGCCAGTGGATGTGGACTGCTTAGCCTGCAGCCTGGGCCTTTGCTCCTGAGACACTCTGTTGCTGTCCGTCTGAACAAATGCCCTCTCTCCTCAGGTGAGTGCAGCCCATATGGTGGGAGAGTGAAATGGGAACAGACCCACTGAGCTTCCAAAGGGGCCTAGAGGAAGTTGACAAAAGGCCAAGCTTTGAAGGGCACTGTGAGTCAATCTACAGCTCAAAGAAAAAAAACAGGAATTAGAGAGATCTACATTTAATTAACAGGGGAGGAGGAAGCCATTTTCAAAGTTACCCTTCACTTTCAGAAGCAAATTATGAATTATTGCCTGAAGGGTTGAGCTTTATAGGGTCAAGTCTATTTTTATGTCCATTTCTGAACCTAAACAAATAGTAATCTACAGACGTTTTCTGATTTGACATTAAAATGCCCTAAGGGTCAGGCATAATTAGTGTCCTCCCTCTGGGTGGTTTTAAGGCAGGCAACTGGGATAAAGGGCCTCAGAGACTCAGGCCAGCTGAGAGCCATAGTTCCCCCATCTCTATCACCAACCAAGGCCACATGTAAAGCCTCATATTCTAGGTTCATGCTGGTCTTTTTTTTTCTATTCAGCCTAGGAAATGGCCCTTCCCTTGCCTGTCCAGGGATAGGTAATAACTTGCATGTACCAGGAGGGGCACAAGACTCACTACCTTTGTCACATTTTCTCTGGCCTCCCCAAAGGAGGGAGGCCCAGTCTGTAGGAGGATTTTGGCAGGTTTTGTCCCACTTAGAGCTCTGCAGCAGTTGAACAGGCAGGCTGTCTAGTCCGGAACTGTCCACACAGCAGAAGGATTCCTGCTTGATATGGGAGACTGCAATAGATTACTTCTAAGGTTTTCTCTAAAAGAAAGTCTAAGGTTTTCCGACATTTATCTCACTTACAGGAAGGCAGTGAGGTGATGAAAAGCAGAGGCTGAAGCCAGACTTTCTGGATTTGAAGTCTGTTACTCACAACCTGTGCTGTATGACCTCAGGCAAAACTCTGTGCCTCTGCTTCTCATCTGTGAAATAGGTATGATTATAGCAGTAACTATTTCATAGGAGCTATGCTGCCTTGCCTCATGGGGTTTTTATAAGAAGTGAGTGAATACAGTTAATACATGCAGAGGGTAGAACAACACCAGGCCCAGGTTAAGTGATAGATAAATGCCAGCGATTATTATTAACTATTCAACAACTCCCACCCCAGCAAAAATAAATAAATAAATAAATAAAAAATAAAAAGAAATGACTCCTCTTCATCCTGATATTTGGTGGGGCACTTTCAACATTTCCTCCTGATAATCACATCCCACAGTGATGAGAACTGGGTGGGGCAGCAGGGTAGAGGAGGAAGCAAAGATGTGATGTGATAGCAGGAAATTATGGAAAAATTAGCTCTGCCCTCCTACACAGTGCAAGTCGCAGCTGCAATCATCGTTCTTGTTTGCGGCAGGAAATGCGCAAGAAGCGAGGAGATGGCAGATAGGCAGGGTCATCTTCAGTCATCGTCACTGTCGCCATTGTCTTAATACCCTTTCCCCAAGCAGCTTAAAGAGTATTAGTGATGAAGCAATAAAACACCAAGAAGTTTAACAACATTTTCAAGCTTATTAAGGTCTCCAACTTTCCTGGGTGCAGCAACTCGGGCAGATCAGTGAGAACTCTGCCCGCACAGAGAAGACGCTCAATAACCGCGGGTCCTGTCTCTGTGCGGGTACTTCCTCCATCTGCACGTCTCAGTTGGCTTTCTTTCACCTATTCCAGGGCTGTGATTTCAAAATCTCTCCAATTCCCTCAAATCTGTTACCCTCCCACCCCTCAAACACACACACTCTTCACAGATTCTATCACCGCCTTCTTACAGAAGATACAGAGACCATCAAGATAACTATTCACTGCCCCTACTTTCAACCTGGCTTTCCCATGTCATTACTTGTTAATCCATCTCTCCTTTACGTCTGAGAGAAATGGCGTGTCCTTTCATCTCTGAGGCAAACTCAGCTAACTGGGCACTGCATTTCCATCCTGTCTGCCTTATCTGCCACCTTCCCTCCGTCCTTGTGTTTATAGTTACAGCCCTCTTTTCTGAATATTCTGTTCCCTCTCTTTTAGCTCCTTCCACTTAACCAAGAAAGTGTCTGTATCTCTTTAAACCTAAAATAATCTCCCACCCACCCCCACCATCCTATTTCCAGATACTACTCTGTCCCTCTCTCTTCTACATTGCTAAATTTTGTGAAAGAGGACATCTTTTCTCTTCTTGCTCTGTGTGTTTTCTTGGATGATTTTATCAGTTTCCACATCTTTGACCAACATCTACGTCACCAGTTGTGGCTTCTCCCTGTTGTCTTCTCCTGAATTTCCACGGTACCTCCAATTTAATGTGTCCCAAATGAAGTGCATTGTTCCTCCCCAACAAGGTTGCCTTTCTCTTCCCCCCTCTTCCATTTTGGATAATGCTGTCACCACCTATGCAGTCTCTCTGACCAGAACCCTCAGCGTCATCCTTATTCATTTCCCTTCCTCAGCCTCCACATCTAATGAGTCACAAAAGATTTTACTGGAAGATAATCCACAGCACACACTTGTTGACTCCTCTTAGACATGTTTTTCAAATCTGAATTCCTATTCCTTTTCCCACTGGATGCCTCTGGTCAGCTCCTCACCTTTCTCCTAAACTATATTGCACCTGTCCAGCTGGTCTCTCCCTTGCACCAACTTCTCACCTCCTAGTCCATTCTCCAATCTGTTGTCAATGTAATTTATTTGAAATTAAAATCCAAAAAAAATTAAATTAAAATCCTTTAAACCTCCATGGGTTCTTTGATACCCTACAAAGTCAAGTCCAAACTTCTTAAATCCTTAATATGGCCCATAGAGTTATCATATTGCCCCACAGTCTCACCTTGACAGCCATCTGCAGCTTTCTTGCGAGAGTTCTGGAATAGGTGCCCACACTCCAGGCAAGTCCTACTTCTGACTCTTTTCTATGCTGTCACCCCTCACAATTACAGTCTTTTCATCTCTGCTGAAGTCCCCTTTCTTTCAGCTCTCTTCCTGACAGATTCTTTTCCAGTCTTCAACATTTAGCTTAAGAGTCCCACCTTCTGTGAAGCTATTCCCAACCCACCCCCCACCTCCGGCCCCTTAGTCACCCTTCTGTGCTCACCAGTTGGTGTTTCCTCATTCTGCCCCTATTCCCCTGGAAATGCTCAATTCAGTTTGTTAAAAGTGTGAGCAGGTACAGGCCGAATCAGATTGATGTAACAAATTAATAGGTATTATGGATGAACCTAAAGTGAAAGTTCTGTGTATAGGTTTGCAGAAATATGTTGCTATTTGAAATGATTTCTCTCACTCAAACCAATTTCTAAGCTGCAACTTTCATTTGATTACCATTAACTATAGGTAGGTAGATAGATATAGGCCACACAGATCAATGTCTTCCCTTCTGAAAATTGTAAAAGTTTGGTTATGTTAAGCCTAAGTGAAATTTTTATCAATAATTAAGACTTTGGCTATCATTGCAACAATGCTTCAAATTTCTGTTTAAATGAGTCAACTAAAGGATTTATAGACAATCTCAGTGCGGTCCTTCGGGGGATACCTCACCTAAATTGCTGGCTGTGGTTACATGTGAAATGATCAGAACAGACACAGGCATTGCAGGAGGTGAGAGAGAGTTCTGAGCAGAAGGAGGAGAGACTGGACCCATTGGAGGGGCAGCAGTGGTTAAAAATTATAAAAACAAAATAATAATAATAAAACTGGATAAATTTACGTAAAATATTTAAACCCCTTATAATGGGTAGGCTTTTGAACTGGGGAAAAGAAAGAGAAGTCTAAAGCAAGAACAAGCATATTTTCTGCAGAGAACCCTGAAGACGGTAGCCTGTCTGGGGATGGTGACAAGGAGGAACTTCTTAGGGAAGTGACAGAGAAGGTTAGGGGTCAGGCTGACAAATGGGGACACTAGTGAGTGTTCTTAGTTTGGGGATGACATAGTAAAAGCTTTGAACCAGGAACTGAAGTGTGTCAGTGCACAGATCTGCGTGGGTGGAGAGGTGTGATCAAGAGCAAGAAGGGTGCGATTGAGGAGAAGTAGTCAGCAGCTAGATGACTAGGGACTTGCAGGCCATAAGGACCTTGAGTTTTATTCTAAGTGCAGTAGGAAGCCATTGGAGGGAGTTGAGTGCGGAAGCAAGGTGATCTGATTTATAGTTAAAAAAAATTACTCTGGGGGCAGCCGGTTAGCTCTGTTGGATAGAGCGCATGCTCTTAACAACAAAGTTACTGGTTGTACTCCCACATGGGCCAGTGAGCTGTGCCCTCCACAACTACATAGATTGAAGACAAGGACTTGAGCTCAGCTGCCAGTGGGCGGCTGGATGGCTCAGTTGGTTAGAGCTCGAGCTCTTAACAAAAAGGTTGCCGGTTCAATTCCCGTTATGGGATGGTGGGCTGCGCCCACAACTAGATTGAAGGACAACGACTTGCTATGGAGCTGACGCATCCTGGGAAAAACACAATGTTACCCAATTAAAAAAAATTACTCTGGTTGTTCTGTGGAAAATATATCCTTTGAGGAGAAAGAAGGATGTAGGGAGGTGCTTGGCTATCGTAGAGTAGAAGTGATGGTGGCCTGAAGTATAGGGATGATAGTGGAAGTGGTGAAAGGTGATAGGGCTCAGAATATGTTTTAAAGTTGACAAAGGACTTGATAATGGATTGAATATGTAGTAAGAGGGAAAGAGGAGTCAAGCTAACTCCTAGGTTTGTGGTATGAGCAGCTGGGTGATTCATGGAGAGAGGGAAATTAGGGGAGGAGGTGTTTTAGTTGGGAAATAAAGAGCTCTGTTCTGATGATTTAAAGTGAAGACACTGAGCATTACAAACAGAGATGTAGTAGTCTGGAATTTAAGAGTAAGCTTAGAGCTGGAGACACACTTTGGGAGTTACCAGTGTGTAGATGGCATTTAAAGCCATGTCTCAAGAAGATATGGGAGGGAGATGCTCACCCTGAGGCTGGGGCTGAGCTGAAGAGCACAGACATATTTAATGGAAAGTATGAGGATGAGGAGCCACCAAGGAAGACCGAGAAGAAAGAGCCAATGAAATAGAAACCCAGGTGGATCTGGTATCCCAAAAACCATAATGTTTCAAGGAACAGGTGGTCAACTGTGCTAAATCCTGTTGAGAGGTCCAGTAAAACAAAGAGAGAAAATTGACTCCTAGATTTGATTTGATGACTTTAACAAGAGCAAGGAATATTGGATATGAAATACTGAATGAAATGGTTAAAGAGAGAATGGGAGGTAAAGAAGTGGAGACACCAAGTATAGATAATTCTTTCAAGTTTTACTGAAAGGGGAGGAAAATATAGGAGTGTGGGGTCAGGGTAGATTTTATAAGAGGGGAACTATTAAAACACTTTTTTTTATATACAGAGGGTGCCAAAAAAAGTATACACATTTTAAGAAAGGAAAAAAACTATTAAAATTGTAATACTCACTATATACCGATAACAAAAGATGATTACAAGTCATGTTTGACTTCTGCAATTACAGGAGGTGCTCAAAGTGGTTACCATCACCGTCTGGACACTTCTGATTACAGCGAACTACTGCTTGAGCAATGTTGACCAAAGTGTCCACTTGTATATATATATTTTTGGCACCCCCGGTACATAGATGGAAGTATTATAGAAGAATGGGAAAAATATGTGATCAGGAGAAAAATGAGATAAGAGTTGCTAAACCCGTAAGTAGGCAAGAAGCATGGACTCAAGAGAACAAGTAAACAAAATGACCTTAGAAGGTGGGAAATAGTGAAAAAAGTTATGGTTGCAGGTATGTTGGTAGAATTGGATAATGAGAAAGCAAGATTCACCTCGTTTTGTTTTTTTTTATTAGTTTCAGGTGGATTCACCTCTTCTTGTTTCTATTTTCTCTGAGACACATAGCAGTGTCATCTAAGAGAGGAAGTGGAGTGGAGGTCTTTGAACATTTTAGGAAGAGAGGAAATGGTGTGAAATAGTCATTTTGGAGGATGAAAAACTGAACTGACTGGGCATCTAGTATTGTTTGGAAGTTTTGAAAAGCCAATGAGAGTTTTGTTCATAAATTTAAAATAAAATCTAAATTAAAAATGAAATCTGTTAGTGTAGTTGTGTGCTTTCCTCTGGTCACGTTCTGCTGGAGGGCAGATGCTGAACAGATGGAGGCTTGGGTTTAACCAGGTTTGGGAGTTTTGCCAAGTGATTTTAGATGGGAGGGAGAGAGAGAGAGAGCAGTTGAGGGTGTGTGCAAGGGAGAGAATACCTGGAGAGAGCATGGACTTTAAGCTCTGTAAGTAGGAAAACGCACACCTTACGGGGCTGATAGACAATGGAACACAAATTTGGTGGAGTAAATAGACTTGGGGTCAGTGTGGGTCTGAGAATTGTGGGCTTTTACAGTTTATCCATCTATTTCTTTTTTCATGCCTCCACTTGAAAAGACTTCTGAATTTCTAAGACCCAGGTAATCTCCTCCATATAATCATCCACATAACTCTGCTCTGAATTGATGTCTCCTGTCCCTGGACTCATGTTACATCTTATTACATATATTTTATTCAAATGTGTTTATGAAGAATTTCCAAGTGCAGTTCATTGTTATAAGTACTGGGAACATATGTGTGAGCAAATGCAGGTGTGTACCTAAGCTCTCATGGAGGTATAGATTGACAAATGCTACATATTACATGGAAGTGGCATTGCACAAGAGTTGAAAATTCTTAAAAATTTCAGGTGTGGTGAGTATTTCTTTACAACTAGATTGTAAGCCCCTAAGAAGCAGGACTTTGTGTCACACCAACAACGGGGGCTCAATAAACTTGAAGAATTGATGTTCCCTTCACCTTGAAGATGTTTCCTTCAAACTCTTGAAAGAAAAGCAGTAGGAAAAAGAAGGCGCTAGGAAAAGTTTCCTTGGAGACAGAAGTTTGAATTTATAGTATACATCTAGTTTGGGAAAATGTGGAACAATTATGGAAAAATGTCAAAGAATTCTGGCTGCTTCTTTAATGTAATAATTCCTTGTATTTGTCCCATGATTTGTTAGGACCATATGTTTCTGGTAACCCATCATCTATGCCCTGCATGTCCCTTCCCACATTTATATTAATTATCTTGAAAGACTAAGCTGTAAGTGTGACAGTCTGATCTAAGTAGGAGGAAATACACTGATCTCAAAATTGTGGTTACCCCAAGTTGTTGGAAGACTTGGTGCTTAAAGGGAGAGCTAGTTACCAGGTAGTGACCATGTGTTGAAATCAAACACAGCTTTCTTTTCACCAGATGTGCACATTTATCAGGGACTTTGTGCTAATTATTCAAAGAGGTCCTCGAACAGCACATGTGTTCTCTCCTCAAGGACAGCCCACGTTTACAATACACATTTATAATCATTTACAGATACATCAGCCAGATGGATTCATTGTTTTACATAATGTCCTAATTGTTTTACATAATATTATGTAATTCTGTCAATGATTAAGATGCATTTCAAGACACAATTCAATGTAGAAAGTTTGAATGTAAGCCCTGCTTTTAGTTATGAGAGGTTAAGAAGTAAAGAGATATGGTGGGTGTCAAGTGGAAGGACTCGCGATCCTTTTATTCCTTTGCACCAGGTACAACTGGTCAGTAATATCTAGTATTCTGTTTTGTTCAAAGACAACATCTGTGTCTGCAACTGGGTTTGGGAAATGAACAATTAGTTCAGATGCTGTGATGTGCCTGAGTGCTGGGATGTAAGATAATCATCTTAATTCATGTTGGTAGATTCTAAATGCCCAATTCTATTGCCATGGATCCCAGTTTGGTGTACAATTGCTCTAGTTAAAATATGATAGATATTCCACTCATCTTTTCTGTCACTACTATCCATTCTATAGAGTTGCATTTATGGACTTGTTTTCAAGGTTGGGATTTCCTGAAAGAAACCATCCCAATGTCTCAATGAAACTTACTTGGCCTTTCAGCTTATAGGTGAAGCACACATTCTAGGAAGATGGGGTCAAGTTAGAAGTCACCCAACACTGACTTCATGGCAGACAGACAAGTGTCACTGACTTCCTATCCCTCTGATTCCACCAGATCATAACACAAAAATGGATTCTCTCCTTGGTAGATGTCAACTTCTCACTGTGTTTTCACATGGTCTTCTCTCTGTGGTGGTTGTTCTAATCTCTTTTTCTTATAAAGACACCATTCAGATTGGTTTAGGGTCCACCCCAAAGACCTAATTTAATGTTGGTTATCTCTTTAAAGACACTACCTCCACGTGCAGTCACATTCTGAACTACTGGTGATTAGGACTTCAGCATATGAATTTTGGGGGACACAATTCAATTCATAACATCTGGAGAATTTTGGATCCAGTGCACTTTTTCAAGAGATTCACTAATTTAGTTTCTGAAATAGAACCACACAGTGACCCAGCAATTCCACTTTTGGGACTATACCCAAAGAAAACCAAAACACTATGTTGGAGCGGTATCTGCACTTCTGTGTTTATAGCAGCATTATTTACAATAGCCAAGTCATGGAAACAACCTAAGTTTCCATTGATGGGTGAATGGATAAAGGAGTTGTAATATGTATACACACACACACACACACACACACACAAAATGGAGAATTATTCAGCCATAAAAAGGAGGCAATCCTGTCATTTTTGACAACACGGCTGAACGCTGAGGGCATTATGCTAAGTGAAATAAGTCAGACAGAGAAGGACAAACACTGTATGGTCTCATCTATATGTGGAATCTGAAAAAAAAAAAAACTCATATAAATGAGATCAGATTTGTGGTTATCAGAGGCAGGGGTGGGAAGAGGGGGAATTGGATGATGGCATTCAAAGGTACAAACTTCCAGGTATATGATAAATAAGTACTAGGGATGTAATGTACAACATGATGACTGTAAGTTAACACTACTATATGATATATAGAAAATTGTAAGAGAGTAGATCATGAGTCCTCATCACAAGAAATTTTTTTTTTGTATCTACATGAGATGATGGATGTTAACTACACTTATTGTGGTGATCATTTTCACGATATATGTAAGTCAAATCATTACACTGTACACCTTAAACTTATACAGTGATGTATGCTAATTATCTCTGAATAAAACTGGAAAGAAAAGAAAACCCCACATTGATTCTATGAAGAGTAACAATGAATTTTCTAATCTCTAATTTTAACACCCAACTTCTCTAGGCCTCAGAGGTCTATTCTGAAATATGGTGTTAATAATACTTGCTTTAATTTCTTTTTCTGATGACCCATTTGATAAGATGTTGGTGATGAAAGTGATTTGAAAATATAAACTACTACACACACAAAAATATTAATACTAGTAATAATACTAATAAAATTATAAAATACCTATCTCTGGAGTACATTTTATGGGCGAAAGCTCTTTCTGCAAAGGTGATTCTACTATTTGGAAAAGCATCGGCTGCTGTCTCTTTTCTACATGAAGAATCAGCATTCACTATTGAATGATGGCAGCCTCACCTACCATTTATATGTCTGATAAAATTTCTTAAGTGAAAATATGTCAAATATAAAAAGGAAATAAAAACAGGTAATGGAGTTTCTTGTCTTTTTTGCTTTTGATATTGGCCATTATTTCTTTTCCCACTTTGATTTGCTTTCTAGAAATCATCCTGGGGTTATTTTTTGGATATAAAAGTTTTCTAAGCTCATAAGTAATAGCCATTTTATTATTGATTTTTTCTTTTTGCTTGTAGAATATACTTCTGTTAGCAGTATAGTCTATGAGAATGAATAATCCCATTTATTGTGAATCTATTATTGACTATGGAGCATACATAAGAAAAGAAGAAATTGTATGACTGTTTTACATGATTCATGGAAATCTTTGAACCTATGTTTCTAATACTGGGTAATGTTTCTAATACTGGGTAGTGTTTCAAAGAAGCTAATTGCAAACACAGCCTGGAGTGTCCTTGTCAGACACTCACGCTAAAAACATAGGTAGTGCTTGGTGTGGCTGGTATTGATCTGGAGAGTTTGGTTAAGTCTTGGGGTCACTCAGGGATATTGTGGAGTGAGTAGTGGGTATATAAAATGGTGAGAAATTGGCGAGGGGTGATCACTGGGTTATAGTTACTAATGTGAGATGCATATTTTCTAGAATCAATAAGTGGGAGTGTTAGGAAATCACGATTACTGACACACAACTAATCCCCTGGCTCCTCTCTAAAAGGCAAGACCTTCAGTAAAACCAACAGATTCCTTTGGAGTGGTAGAGCAAGTTGTGTGAGATGCTAGGCAGCCTTGACCAGGAGGAAAGAAATCAGCCAAGACTGAAGTACATCTCTATCAAAATCATAGTCACCATAAAAGGCAGTGAGAGATAGGTGGCCTTATTCCCTCTGTTATGGGAGTCTCGGTTCTTCTTGAGGATGCAGTGAAGAATCAAAGGTCAGCAAGCTGATATATATGAAAGTAGGGTTTATTAGTGATACATTCTCAGGGAAGAGAATGTGCCTAGCCTAGATGGGAGAGAGGGGGGGAGAGAGAAGCCTAGGCCCCTGGTATAAGTGATATGTTCTTGGGGAAGAGAACGTGCCTGTGCCTAGTCGAAGTGGGAGAGAAAGGCATAGGCTCTCGGTATTAGTGAGAGAGACAGAGAGACAGGGAGCGAGGCAGAGAGAGCAAGACAAAGAGACAGAGACAGAGAGAGGGAGAGAGAGAGAGCAGGAGAGAGGGTGAGAAAGCCCTTGTCCAGACTTACAGTTTGCTGGATGGGGTGAGGGAGTTACATATTGATTTGGTGGGAAAAGGTGGTGCATGTTCTTCCATGAGAGGTCATGACCTCCTAAAATGGGTGGAGGTCTGTTGACTCCGATCCTTATCTTGCTCTAGACTACCTCTCATCATGTGTTGTTGTAAAAACATATACTAAAAACAGATATGTGGCTGGAGGCAGTTAATCAAAGCTATTTATGAGCTTTTCCTATAGGCACTATGGACCCCATCCTAACCCTCCTCCTCATACATTTTCTAACTTCTACCTAATACCTCTCTTTGCTAAACTCTGTTTTCTTTTCCTGCTATTGCCAGCCAGTGGCACAGACAGGTGGATAAGAAAAAGCAAATACTTACTGAAAGCCTGTTATGAGTTAGGCCCTTTATACATCGTAACACACTTCATTCTTCCGATCATCTTCTGTGGGTGGGTTACTACTATCCCAATTTAGCAGATAAAGAAACTGAATCTCCAGAAGACTAGTTGGGATCTAAATCTGGATCTGTCTGGATCCATTAGTCCATATATTTTTTTCATGACATCGTGCTGGATAAGAAATGGAGAAAGGTGGATGATGGTAGATGTACTATACCTGTCGGGACATCATACATTGGTTATTAGTCATTTCATTAATTATATTACCATAGATGTAAAAATTGCTGTAATTATAATTCCATGCTGTGACATTCAGAATCCCTGGCAAATAATGCCTTTTTCTAATCAATCAAATTTTAGATTACTCCCTCTTGGTAAACTCTTTACTTTCACCTCTTTTGTGAAATCCTGGCTATACTTTATCATCATTGAACTTTTAACTCCCATTTTTAGTTCTACATCTCCACCTGCCCCTGTCATCTCTTAGAAGTCTCATCATGAAATTGACTGGGTCAGAGCTTATCAGGTATCTCTCATTCATCTTCAGAACTCCACCCAAATCTACTCTTATCTCTATCTGGATTCTCATTTTGAGCTACACCCTTCTCACCACTCCTCTTTTTTCCACTAATCCTCATTCCTGACCTCTAGTTTGTTCCCCTTTCCCATCATTGTTATACCATCTCCTTCCAGTTAGTGACTTTGGCTTAAACGTCTAAAAAATGAGTGCATGTCAAATTATAGCATTATAAAGTCCCTAAAAGCATAGGCCATGCAGATTTACACAAAAGAGGACACATGTATGACACCATTTACTTTAGATTCCCTGACCCTGTCTCAGTGTCATCTGGGCAATTCTTCACATCCTTTCAGGTATTTTATATAATATGAATCTTAGGTACATATTGTTTTGCCACCTCCCTTTTTCATCTAGCATGCTAATAACATAATCTTTTACAATGTAGTTTTTAATATTTGCATAGTTTTTCCTCTATATTTAGCATTTTTAAATGTAATCAAACCATTATTATTGTACATTTATTTTGCTTTGCATTTCTTCTTACTATAAATTACCCTGCTGTGAGCATCTTTGTATCTTTGTGGCTAAACCATAGCGCATTTCTCTGGTTACTTTCTTTTTTTAAAATAATTTTTTATTTTTCAATTGACGTTGAAACTAATATATTAGTTTTAGGTGTACAACATAGTAATTAGACATTTATATAACTTACGAAGTGATCAACTTGATAAATCTACTACTATCTGACACCAGACATAGTTATTACAATATTATTGACTATATTCCTCATGCTGTACTTTATACCCACTATTTTGTAACTACCAATCTGTACTTATTAATCTCTTCTCCTTTTCTACCCATCCCCCTAAAACCCCCTCTCATCTGGCAACCATCAAAATGTTCTCTTTATCTATGAGTTTGTTTGTTCACTTATTTTGTTTTTTAGATTCCACATATAAGTGAAATCATATGGTATTTGTCTTTCTCTGTCTGACTTATTTCACTTAGCATAACACCCTCCATTCGTGTTGTTGCAGATGATGAGATTTCATTTTTTATGGCTGAGTAATATTCCATTGTATATATGTACCACTTCTTCTTTATTCATTCATCTATTGATGGATGCTTAGGTTGTTTCCATATCTTGGCTATTGTAAATAGTGCTGCAGTGAATATATGGATACATGTGCTCCTTCAAAGTAATGTTTTGAGTTTCTACAGATAAATACCCAGAAGTGGGTCCTTCTTTGTCTCTTGTTATAGCCTTTGTTTTAAAGTCTATTTTGTGTGGTATAAGTATTGCTACCATAGCGTTTTTTGTTTGTTTCCGTTTTTATGAAATTTCTTTTTCCCATCCCTTTACTTTCAATCTATGTGTTTTTCGATCTAAAGTGAATCTCTTATAGTCTCTCTGGTTACTTTCTTACAGCAAATTCCTAGAAGTAGAATTTCTGGGTCAATTTATATGCTTATATTTAGGGCTATTGAAAAAGATTACCTAAATTACTTTTCAGAAAGGTTATCTCAGTTTGCTCTCCCAGCAGAAGTATGGGAAAGGTTCCTGTAAATAATTAAAGAAGAATAGTATCATTGTCACTAATTAGTCATGTGGTCTTCGGAAGACCATATAACATTTATCACTCTCAGTTGATTCATATGTAAAATTAAGGTGAGCTCTAAGATCTTCCTCCATCTATCTTGTTATGCTGCTTTCACATAGTGGGGATAATTGCACCCCTGAATGTTTTGTCAAAAGGGAACATTCTCAAAAGGGATGTGAGACAGCTGAGCCTTAAAACCGAGGAATGGCAGAAACAAAGATAAGGGTTTTCTTGAAGTTTTCTCTTGGGAGAAAGACAGGATTTCCGATGTCTTCCCTTTCACTTTGGCCTCGCTAAAAATTGTTCTTCCTGGCACTAAATACTTAATAAAATTGCCTTCATCTTGTTTGCATTTCAGTGGTTAATGTTGTCTATTATCATCATTCCCATTCTACAGATGAAGAAGCAGGAAGTAGGAGGCTGATAGCTTGTTCAGCCTTAGAGGGTGAGTCAGAGGTTAGGCAGAAAGTGCTGGACTTTTCCTCATGGGATTATGCACATTTAGGCTAGTCCTCAGGGCAGAGAATGCTCTGCTCAGGGTATTATTTTGGGTCTATCCAAGAAGGTTATAAGAACCAGTAGGTAAAGCCTTTCAAAACACTCTCCTCCAACAGGGAGGGCGCTGATGCCATCAGCAGCTGGGCACTCTGTTTTAGGATCTGATGTGGATTTTCTGCCTCTTTTTCACACCTCTGGCAATGGGCATTAAGGTCACCAGATTATCCCTGCCAAAAGAGGAAACTTGGTAAATGTGCTGATGAGCTCAGACATGAGCTGGTAAAAATAAAGTTGAAAAGAATGATGAAATGGTCGCATCAAGTGCAGGAATAATTGCAATTTGGTTTACTTAAAATGCTTTGTTGAGCAATGGATATGTGTAGGTTCTACAAGGGCAGTACCCAGAATACTAACTGGCTCTCAGTTAAGAGTTCGATGTATGTTGAACACCAGGCTCTGGAGGTACCAAGATAAACAAGCCTCAAGACCTTCCTTCAAGCAGCTCACAGTACAGCAGAGGAGATAGGCAGGAAAACAAACACAGCAGCAAAATCATAAATCGAAATTTATACAAATACCAAAGTAGCGCAGAGGAGGGAGTGATTAACTTGAAAGGTGCACTAGAATAAAACTTCAAAGTCTGCAGCGTCTGATGGATTGCAGGTGCAACCCCCTTTCAGAACAGATGGACTCCTAAACTTTTCTCTAACATGAACTTGTATGTATCAAAGCCTATAAGGTTTCATTATAAAACTGAACGTATGTCCATTAAAATCACATTTGATATTTCAAGCCATTAAATTACCTTTCTTAGCAAAGTAAAAAAATTTCTTAACCGAATAGTCACATTGAATTGAAGAGTCATTTGTTTCTAACAAATTGACACTTCATTATTTTCCATTGGGAGCAAATGTGCAACTCCTTTTGATTCCTCAGAGCTTGTTACACCGAACAATAAGGAGGCGGCTACATGAGAATGAGCAGGCTCCTCTAGACTGGAGAAAATGCAGAAATACTGTAGAGATTGAGTCTAATTGTTTCAGTAAATGAAGTAAGGGGGTGGGGAAGGCTTACTGGAATATATGACTGAACAGACTTGAAAATTATGTAAAAACAGCTTTGGGATTATGTGCATTGAGTTAGTTTTCCAGTTTCTAAATTCTATAATAGTGAATTTCAGCGGATCAGATTTCCGCATAACGAGGTGTATATGTGAGAGCTACATATACAAATCCACTTCCTAACTATTTCCTAAATGATTTGTGACATTTAGCAGAACTCAGTGGGAGATTAATATTAGAAAATTTTCTTATCTGTGTAGAAGAAACACTATATGTTAATTATCATAATGTTTCTCTTGTAGAATATAGTTGGAGAAAACCTATGGTTGAGAACAGCAGATGTTCTCTATATTGAAACGTTAAGCGCTATACTGAGGAAATTCATCTACCAATGGAATCAAGATTCTGGAGAAGGTAGTAGCCAAGATTTGCATTTGAAAAGAACTCTAATATTTATAATTTTTATTTAGCTTAATAAAGTTTTAAATATTCAAAGATTTGTCTGATTCTTTTAGAGTTCCAGGTAGAGGAATTAATCTGTGAATGGTTGGAATATTTTTAAATAAACTCTTCACTATGAAACTGCTACTCCAAAAGATGTTAAATATTGAGTGTGACAGGAATTAGTTCTACATTTAGAAATAAATGTATAGATCTAAGACAAAAATAAGAATATGAGTGTGTCGTGCAGGGAGGCCTGCAGGGGTCTCAGCTCCCGCTCCCCACATAAGAACACAGGATATGGCTAGGCCAAAAAGGAACACCCACAGAGCCATAGGTAGGGGAGTCAGACCACTATAGTCTCACTGGAGGCTGGATTCACACAATATGAGAGCTGCTGTCCACTTTTCTGCCAACCAACCGACTCCCCCTCCCCAGCACAGCAGTTATATCAGTGGCTAATTGGCTAACCGGCTACAGCTGACGGCCGACCAGCCGCAGCTGATGGCCATCTACTACCCGAGCCAGCACCTTTCCACGTGAGGCCGAGAGCCTGGAAACTGCTCTCCGGGGCTTTGTCCCTACAGAGTGCTACTGTGTCTTAGCTTAGAAACATTTCTCCTTCTCCTTCTTCTTCTTCTTAATGAAATGAAGGGTTCTTGAAGAGCAGTACAACACATGATGGGCCATAAATATGTGTGCAACTTCTTCTGTCCCAAATGCCATTAAACTGGTGAGAAGTATTCTCTTAAATTTACCCCAGACTGACATGGGGCACAAGAGAGGAAGTGACTCACCTGGAATCACAAACAAGGCAATTATCAAAGCAGGAAAGAGGATGAGAGCTTCAGAATGTTTCCACACTAACCTTTAGAGGGAAGACGGTCCCTCACCCCACCAGCTTTACACCACCCAGACCATCTGATTTTCCTACACTTTGTGTAGAAAAATATGCAGATGATAGATTTGGCTTTTAATGTTTCTAGGCAATTTTGTGGGGAAGAAACCCCAGTTGAGCTTTCACATACTTCCTTTTCTTTTGAGAAATAGAGATATATTCAGGAAGACTGGAACCATGGAAACTCCTATCCACTTTCTTCATTGATCTTTTTGAGTGCTTCCAGAATCTCCAAAACGAGGACCCCTCCCCTTTATATTTTTAATCAGATATTGCAAAGTGAACCTTCAAATGAGTTTGTCAGCAGCAGGTTGAGAGGGGGTCCATGTTCTGAACATGTTTAGTCTGGTTTGTGACTTGGTCGGATTAAAACCCCACAGTAAAAATAAGATCTGGATAATGCTGATTAAGAGGGTTCCTGAAATTTCTCACGCAATAAATATTTAATGAGTATTGGTGTTGGTCATTTTCAGAAACCCACAGACCAAGGATTTGTAGACAGGTACTGCATCTGTCCTCATTTACTGATGTGTCCCCAGAGTCTGGCACAGTGATTGGCACATACATGTTAGTTAACTGAATGAATTTGTGGTGCATGCATGAATGAATGAATGAATAAATGAATGATTGAGTTGATTTACTTATATGTTCCCTCAGGCTTTGCAAGTCCAGTACCAACTACAATGCCTGCCATATATTAGGCAATCAGTAGGGGTTCTGTTGAGTTAATGAATCCGAGAAACCATTCAGTAACTTATCTAAATATTCTGTGTGATTATTTGCGACCCTTCAAAATTATCTATTAGGATTCCCATCTTTTCTCAATTAAAAAAAGTATTATTTGAAAAATAATAATTGTCATGCTCTTTCCATAGTTCAGGTCTGCAGAGGGGCCACTGATGGTGGCAATCCCATGTTTCTATTTAGCACACCTGTGAGGGTGGCCTGGTTTTAAAGCAGATGGATCCAGAGAGAAGCATCTGTGTTGTAATTAGCCTAGAAGAGAAGTTAGGATGTTGGGACTTTAAGGCAATCAGTTAACAAGAGCTCCTGCCAGCTCAGGTATTGACTCCTCTGATCAGGGTTCTCTTTTATACAGTCTATTTCTGCTATTACAGAAAAACAGTCTGGGAGGCACAGAGAGAGCTGAAGACAGGAAGCAGCCCTACAGCTAGTGCTAAGTGAGGGAAAAAGGGCTAAGAGTACTTCTTCCTGGTGCTCTCACTTAATATTCATGGAAACCTATGAGGTAGGCAGTATTATTATCATCCCCATTTTACAGGAAACAGACCCAGAGACAGTAAGTAAATTGCCCAAGATTAAACAGCTAGCAGGTGGCAGAACAAAGATTCTAATTCTAATTCAAGAAGTTTGACTCCATTGCTAATCACTTTTAACCATCATATTATGTTAGTTTACATGTTATCTTTACTTTGCAAATCTTCACTTGGAGAATTTGGAATAAGACAAGTATTCACTTTAATAGGATACTTCATTTTAAACTTTTTAGAAAATAAGGTGTCCTTGCCTATAAGACAAAACTCAGAGAATAGTATCTTAGAGACCATACAATAAATCTCTAGTTTAAAAATATCTCCGATGCCTGTTAATGAATTATTTTAACAGTATCCTAAAATATATGGTCCTGGCCTGAGAAAGTAAAATCAACTGCCACAGTGGTCTTGCACACTGGGACATTTTCCCTCACTGTCAGCCTTTTAGGGGTGGGGTTAGCTGAGAAGAAGGGTCAAGTGGATGACTTTGAAGCATGCCAGGCTGAGGGTAATTTGGGAGGCCTTGGTTGGCTTCTACTGGGCACTGCTTTCTTTTTTCACCCTTATATACTTTGAGAATGCAATATAATTGATACATACCAGTAATGAAAGCAAACTCAGGGGCAGATATTAGACACCACAGAAATAGGTGTGCTCTTGAATGAAATGCTTCGAAGTATATTGCTATATTACACTCGTTTTAGCTTTGGTTTTTATTTTATGCTTGAAATATAGGATAAGATTACTCCTGTTTCTGTTTTTACAGTTATTTCTTTGACCATGCTTGGTTTGGCAGTTAAGAAAAAAATCAACAGAAGGATTACATTTCAATGGCACAACACCTAATCCTCAGGCAAATGATTTGTCCACGCTTAATATAAAGTACTTAGGATGTATTGTTTGATGTAAACACTAGTTCTAATAAAATGGTGCCTGAGGTACAGTTCTTTGACTTATAATACCCTATTTGTGTTGGTCTGTACACGTTGGATATAAAGCCATTACGATAAAATATATCCTCTTTAGCCTGATACAAACGAAAATCAGAGTATAGGACCCATACCACGAGAGACAAGATGCTATGGAACACAAAGTCCCTATAACATTTGGAGTCAGCACTGGGGACAAGGCATTCAGCACTTCTCTAGATGGAAACTTCCCAACCGTCTTGGAGGAGCATCAGTTTAATCATTTAAGGCACTTTATTTGAATCTAACATTGTGCTGAACCCAAATCCATTTACCCCATTTACTTGCTGTGTTTGTGGAGTTTTTATAACCAGGAAGGAGCAGCTGCATCAAAATAGTGGATTTCAAGCACAAAGGAAGGTTAAAGGAGGCACGTACAATTCAGCCTACTTTGGATAGCAATCTCTGCTCTCAAATATCCACTTGTTATAACCTTTTTCTCCAGGACCCGTGCTGCTTAGAAGCATGCAAGGTTAATAATAGCAGGCAAAAAAATGCTAGGCATTTCAAGACGAAACATTCATCTTACCGTTGCACTAATGCAGGGATGACAGAAAGTCACTTTCAACCTCCTTTCCTGCTGCTTATATTACCTGCGTGTTGCGAGATACTCCTCCAGGTATTGGAGAATGATCGCTGTTCATACGGTGTTATAAGAAAGATAGGTATATTGTCCATTATCCTCATCTGAGTTAATGCTTATAAATCAGCAGAAACTCCACCTCAATCCACTTCTCTCAGTCTCTGCAGAGCAGAGGCTCAGTAATAGCTCCATTCACAGTTCATCTGGCGACTCGCTTCCAGAACACCGGTGATTGAGAGCCGTCTCTGTAATTGTAGCTTTAGTCAAAGAATGAAAAATCGCAGGGCCTGAACTGAAGTGACTTGAATTTTCAGGTTCCTGCCTTATGTTGACTCATTTGTAACTCTTCAAGAGTTATAGGAGACGTGAAATTTTAAATGAGATGCTGTTTTTTGATTTGGGTTGCTGTCTTAATTTCTATCTTTCCAGGGAAAAGACTCATTCAAAGTTTTTGACATTGCTTTTGTCTGAGATTTTTATTTTGAGGGTATTTACAAATAGAACAAGTACTTGAATCCATGCAAGAATCTTCCCTTTGACGAAGAACCTGGAAGTAAAAATGAAAACAGAAATGGCAACGAAGGGGAAGGAGGAGGGAAGATGGAAATATGGCGCCTTTCTGCCCTTCCGCTTCATGGTGTTGCTTAACTATTGCAGCTCTCTTAGGAACCTGTGTTTATCCTACCGAAAGCCACAGACACAAACATGACGTCAGCGCACACAGTGATTTCCAGTCCAGAGTGGGTCACATGTCGCTAGACATTGTGAAGAGGGCAGTGACGTCAGTGAGAGGGCCTCTCTCAGCCCTCTCTCTGCTGTCCCGGACCATCAGCCTGGAGGAAGGAGGCGTAGGTTCCACTTAGCTGAGGGAAGCTCGGGAAAGAATGGCGGGCTCATTCCTTTTAGTACCTGGTGTAGAACTAGAACCCAGAACCCAGTGCTTAGTTGAGTCCAGTAGGTGTGCATTCAGGTTGTTGAGACCAGACCAGGAACTATGTTTCAGGCTTTCCAGGGCCTCTCTGCCAACCGGGACCAGTGAAATTTTCTGACAGGGTCTCTTCCCAGGTCAGGTTCCCACTCATGGGAATGAAGCTGGAAGCAGATCCTACGTGAGAGGTAGAACTGGGATTAGAGGTAGAAGGAAAATAAGGAAACCTTTTAGTGATTGGAAAAGAGGCACTCCTTTGCTCCAAAAAACCTTCTCTCCAATTAAATCCTAAATGGTTTCCTATCCTGCCTTCTTTCTAAATTTTTGTTCAGATGCTCAATAGTGAAGCTAAGCAGATTCTCCATCATCTTCCCTCTCTGCCATAGGAGTGGTTGCTTATATTCATTCTAGAGTTCAAACCTTTTTTCAATAGGCTTTAAGTCAACTCCATGTAAATTCTTTTGTTGATTCAGAACTTTGTTATTTCATATACACTATCTCAGTTAAATGAAGGAAGGGATAGGTTGGGTTTAGGAGTCTTTTACTGCACAGAGATTTCGTTTTTTCATTATAAATGGTGTTTTTTAAGTGAAGCTATTCTCTTTCATTTTTGAAAACTCCTTCAGAGGCATACTAACGGGATTTGCTCTTTTATCCAGCTACCTGGGAGTGTGCCTATTATTAGCATCAAGACCCCTACTGTAAGAGCATTAGAGAAAAAGCCACTTGTGTAGCTATTCTTTATTATGAAAAAAAGCCTCATGTTCAGAATCCAGAATCCTTTCCTGGGCAGGGGACAGGGGAGAAATGGGCTGTCTGGGATATCATAAATAAGTAAAGAAAAAAAATAGCAATCAGAAACCTGATACAATACCTAACTGAACCTAGAATTATTTTGCTTATTGATAGGAAATGTTCTTGCTGTTGATATATTTAATTTCTAACTTACTTTTAGTCTCAGATAATATCATTTTTGGTTCTAGAATTTTCAAATAGATTCCAAATTCCCTTCCTGGGTGACTGTATTCTGAGGGCTGTCTGTAATCAGGAATTCTCTGCCATCAGTAATTTCCTCAGTTCAAATGTTTATTTTTGTAGTCTCTAAGGTAGATGGAAGAGGCTAGAACTATAGACTCACTCTTTGATCAGAGTTTACTGTGGTTAGAGGGCAATGGTCTTCCTAGGAGTTCAGTTTGGTTTATCTTGTTCCCACAGCTTTTCTCATGTCACTTTTAAAGGATCAAATAGATATTATTTCCACTTTTCTCCATTTTAACAAGGGAGAAATTGTAAGTCTGGAAAAGAGACTGGGCTTTTGCAAGGTCACTCAGGTATCTGCTGAAACTAAATGAAGGACAAAGTGGGGGAGACAGTCCCACATTTGGGTGGGAGGTGGAGTGAGTGTGGGTCAGTATTATGGAGGAGATCCAGATTGCTGCATAAAGTCTCTTTTCGTTCCAAATATGTGTGAATGCGTATAGTTGACCCTTGAACAACATGGGTTTGAATTGCATGGGCCCATTATGCGGATGTTTTTTTTCAATAACTACGTACAGTATTGTAAATGCATTTTCCTTATGATTTTCTTAACACTTTCTTTTCTCTAGCTTACTTTATTGCACGAATACTTATGCAGTATATAATACATATAATATACAAAATATGTGTTAATTGACTGTATGTGATTGTTTAGGCTTCCAGTCAACAGTAGGCTATTAGTAGTTAAGTTTTTGGGGAGTCAAAAGTTATTTGGGGATTTTTCAACTTGGTGAAGGTCGGTGCCCCTAAGCCCCTATTGTTTAAGGGTTAAGTGTAATTTCATGGTACCAAGACAGACATTAGGTGAGTAAGAAACTGTTCTTAGCTGGGCCTTGTGTTCTGGTGCGCAACAATGGGGTGCTTCAGGCTCACCCCTAACTTATTTTTCCTAAATTTATTACTTTAAGTTTCAGATTTGTTGGTTTTAGGAACACTGAAAATGTTGCACGTCTGAAATGCAGAAGAAACTAATCTTAGTTGTTCTTCAGGGAAATCCCACTATTCATTTTTCCTTTATTTTCTCTTAACTCCTCAATATCTCTAAAACCCGTTCACTTCCTTCCATCCCTATGGTCACCGCTCGAGTCTAGGCTGCCATCATTTCTCACCTGGACCTCTGCAGCGGTTCCTGATTACTCCCCCGTTTGCCATCCCACATCTCACTCATTCTCCACAGTTACAACCAGAGTGCTCTGTAGACAATAAATCCGGAGCTGTTTAAAGCCCTTTGATGTTTCCCCACTGTTCTCAAGACAAAACTTAAAAATCTTCACCGTGGTTGACAAGGGTTCCAGGTGCTGATCCCAGAGACTCTCCAGCCTCTGGACACTGGTCTTCCATTCACTTTCAGGTCCCAGTTATGGATATTTTTCCACATGTCCATATGTGGAAGAGGAGTACAGCTCATTCATTTTTACCTGCTTGGAGCAAGTCTAGTGCTCTTTCTTGACTCAGTTTAAAGACTGCACTCAAGTCTTGGGGGATACCCCAACCCCAGACCACGGGAGTTCCTTCAGTTGCAAGTTTCCATGGCACCCTGTAATCAGCCTTTTATGGTCCCCATCAGACTTGTGATCTCCTGTGCAGGTTTGCCTGCCCAGAAGACCTGCAAGCTCAGTATTGGTTGCTTGTGAATGACAGGGCCCACACCTGTTCTGTCCATGGCAAGTACCCATTATGTGTCGGTTCACAGCATGTGCTCAATAAAAATTTATGAATTAATATAACATTCAAAGGCCTAGTGACCTCAGGTTCTTTGTAAATTTGGCATCCTTTATGTTAAAAAAGATCCAGTCCTTCCATCTGAAAAACAAATTTACTTCACAGCGATCCAAGGACGATCTGGAATTCTCCTTCCCCAGTTTTTATAGTAAAGAATGAGAAATAGACAAATCAGATCGAACAAACAGATGTCCCTTTGATGCCCTCCCCTCTCCATACATGCAAATCAGTTTCAGAAGGGGAGAGAGTCAAAGGCAAAACACAAATTCAGGTTTGTTTGGCCTTCCTTAATTAGGAGATAATAACAGCAGTCTTTATTTTTATTGTTATTATGATTCAAAATGAACAAAACATCAGTGTTGATTCTGGCATGTAAAGAATGTGGGGCTGGTTTGGGAGACTTAATTCTCTGAACACAATAGGTCACCAGTGAGGGGGTGGGTAGGTTAGCAGAAGCCTAAAAAGGTAAATGTCTTGAGAAATAAATGTAGAAAAGTATGTTTAGTCATCATTATCCTTGACAATTTCTACAGCTTTTCCATCTGATGGGAAATCCATTCTGTTCCGAGGGGACTTGTGCTGGAGGGTACACACGTGGAGTCCTCCTTTCGCAGGGCCCACAGCCACGTGGGGGAATCAGGCAGCTACACAGGCAATTGCATTATACGTGCAGGATGGAGGCAGTATAAGCTTTTATGGTCGTGCAGAAAAGATGCATCTAACAGTCTAGCAGGGACAGATGGCATTGAGTGGGCGAAAGTGGCCGGAGAAGACTTCCTAGAAGAGGTGATATCTAGGTAGGCCTAAAGGACTGTGGGGTTTGGTGAGACAGGCAGATGGGAGCGCTGTGATCTTGCAAACACAGTCTTATGTAAGGAAATGCACCTGTCTGGAGCTGGAATATATCTATTATGACTATACACCACCAATATTCATGAATATGTGATACCAGTAAAATTAATCACTGTATAAAATCAGTGGCTAGGAGTTGTCCAACATCTCCAAAGCATCTGATGGAGTCCGGAAGGTTAAAAGAGGAATCCTGTCACCATGCTGACGCCACACCAGTGCAGACAGAATGTGATCAAAGGAGATCTTCCAATGGGACTAATCTCACCTTGAAATTCTTCACATGCAGTGCAGGTTAACACGGGACAGTCTCGGCCTGCCTCCTCCCAATAGGCTCTCTGATCAACTGCAGAAGCTGCACTGGCTGTCCTGACTGAGGCCAGCTGTGGCGCTAGCCTCCTTCCTAGCAATACTGGAGGTTATTTGCACCGGACAGTTTTCTAACAGGTCACTTGCTGAAATACCCCCAGGTGCCTTTCAATAAGATAAACTGCAAATTAAACAGATATTTCGAGCTGCCTTGTCATTACAGGGATCCAGTAGGATGAAATACAGAAACTGTGTTTTTCTCTCCTGGTGACATTCTTTTGTTGTTGTAGCCTCCGTAAAAGGGCACCATTGAAAGGACTGAAGAATACGACAAATGGTATCCAGATCTCTCTTTTGGAATTGGCACAATCTTGAACAATCTGATAGAAGAGGGGGAAGACAGAAGAGAGGGAGGGAAAGAAGTGAGGGCAGCAGTGCTCTGAATTTAGAAACCTGGCCTTGCTATCTGGATCTCATTTGGCCCAAGAATGCAAGCATCAGATAAAAATAACAAGTCACACAGTAGAGGACAGATCTCCGGCTTCTCCCCTGCCCGGGGCTGCACATGCTCAGTGCGTGCCTTTTTGGTCTAGAAGCTCTGAGCAGCATTCCCCAGCAGAAGGCCGGAGTGAGAAAGGCCCTGTGTTTGATGTATGAGCTTTGGCTTGCCATCGTGAGTCACCCCAGAACTAGCTGCAGGCAAAACAAAAATCTTTTGTGATTAATTAGAAAAACTGGACAATTATGAATTGACTGCACACAGCCAGGGTATGGGAGTATAAATAGTAATGACTCTGGCAGAGCCGATGAACACCGTGTTTATGTGAGATCACTGGAGAAAGGCAAATTTTTAGCATAGAATCTGCTTCAATTGAAGGATTTCTATCTTGACTGTTTGAGGGTCTTGATCAAGATTCCAGTTGACACCTTCAAAAGGGATTCTAGTTGACTTTTATTCGACACCCCTCCATACACTGGTTCTTTGTGCCAAATTGTTCTTTTTTTAATTGACCCCGAACATATCCTTTTCAGCAGCTCTGTGAGATTGCTCACATCTTTTGCTAACCCCCCTGCGAGCACATAGGGTTATTGGCTGGTTATTTTGCCCTTCTGGGGCATTTTCTTCCACTGTTAAACCCTCAGAGAATTTGAACACAGATATCATTTTTATTCCGAGACACTTGTTGGTTTTATCTTCAAGGGAAAAAGGAACCATCATGAATGAACTGTTTTATCAGAGAAAGGAGAAATCCAAATTTTATAGTGAGTTATTGGATTACTGATTTATTCTGTTTGGAGAATGTAAAGTGGAAGGGTCTTCACACCACAAAGTTGGTTAAGGCTTTAAAAAAACACAACCCTTGTGTATGTGAACATTATGTTTTTTGGCAGGATATAATCTTGCTCCCCCCTACCCCCTGCACCCATAAGCACATCCTACATAGTGGAGCTAGGAAAGAATATATCTTTTAAAGGAAGTTCACAATGAAAAATAATTAAACCCTGACAGTGCCTGCAAATGTCAAAATACAAATGCCCTCCAGTGATCATTTTTTAACCACCAGGGTAAGCAACTTTTCCTTTGTCCTGGGGCAACAGCGTGTAGCACAAGAAAAGGCCATCTCGCTGCTCTCTCCCCAGCACCTACCTACTACACTTTGATAAAACATCTTCCAGACCTTTGAAATTTGGTTTCTACCAGGCAATTAACTCGGTCTTAACGTGCATTCTTCACATCCAAGGGCCTTTGCAGGCTCTGTGTTTGCACTCGCCAGCGTTCACATTGTTTTCTATTATTATTCAAGCAGTGCCGCCTCAGTAGTAAACCCATTGACCATTCAATCAGGGCAGTAGCTGCTGCGGATAATTAAAAGTTCCCAACCTCTTGCCCCAAGGCCAGGCTAGAGCCAGTCAGAGAGGAGCCAGGTCCTGGCTGCTCGGGGACCAATCGATCAGCTGATTAACCCTTCTTACTGATTGGTTAGAGCTGATTGCATCTCCAGGAAAGAAATCTCCTCTGCCCCTGGGGCACAAAAGGCAGCTATCCATTTAAGGCAGCTGAGAGAGTGGCCCCAGCAGTCACTGTCCACACACAAAGTAAAAGGAAGAAAAGAGAACTTCTAATACACCATTTCCAAGATGTTTATCTCCTCACCACTGTTTCCCCTGGACTCTCTCTGATTTTATTTCTAGACAGGAAAGCTGTTTCGGCTTCAGGAATGATGGAAAAGACTCCTGGCATAGTCGTTACCACTATTTAGCTTGTGAAAAGGTGGATTCTTATCAACTACAGTGTCCCCAAGTGTCCCCTTGCAAAGTGGATAAAGTCAGAAAACACTGAAGATGCACCCTTCATAAGTGGGTCTCTCTCTTAGAAGATTGTTTTTGGACCAGTCAACTCTGGCAGGGTTTGTATATGCCAGTTAGTAAATATTTATCTTTGGGTATGGATATACAATCTGTTTTCAATTGTGCTTGCATTTTGGCACTGTGTGTAAAAGATACTGCATGGGAACAGAGGCATTGAAAAAAAATGACTGCCCTGTGTTGTCTTTGAAGAGAGAAGCTGAGATGCTATCAGACAGGTGTAGTGTGCAGGACGGTAATGAGCAGGTCCCCTGGTTTTCCTAAAGACTGAATTAAGCAGATTTGGTAGGAGAGCCCAGCAAGGAGGATCCCCTGTGAAAGCCTTGGCTCTGCAGGTCCCAGGCTTATCATCCTATCTGTAGCAGAGGGGAGAAAAGCCGAATTTTGCAAAGCAGATTTTGCAAATATTATCTTTGCCTCCATCTTCAAGAAGGCCAAGCTCCCACTGACGTCAAAGGCAGGTGGCCTGCGCGGAGCGTGTGGGCTCAGGCCACATGTCAAATGCTTTAGTGGAAAATGTGGCGGTCAGATTGGGAAACAAATGTTTTCCAGAATGCTCATGATTTGTCCTTACTTGGGGATACTTACCAGTGGAACCGCAAGAACAGAAAATTCAGAGATATTTCCAGGAACCCAAACATTATTCACCTTACAGTGAAGTTGGTGGTAACAGAGACTGATCTTGGATTCTAAGAGGGCTAGTCACGGAAGAGGCGGCTTTATTCCATGAGCCCTCTTCAGAGTTTAGGGACCATGCGCTTTGTGAGTTCTCACAGGCACTGGATATGGAGCTCTTCATTTTGGGCGGTTTGCCTCTCCAAAGAGGCTGAGGGGAAGCAGGTGGAAGTAAAATGGAAAAGAGCTTTAAGGTCCTGAAAGGAAGGAACAATACTGTAGAAACACCAAGAATGATAGTTCTATTCTCACTCTCATAAGAACCAAAATAATCAATAATGATATGACCCTGGATATATTTATTAACATCTCAGTGGCCTCAGTCTTCTTGTCTTAAAAGTGAATTTATTAGATCTCTCTCTACACACACACACACACACACACACACACACACACAGAGTTTATTTTAATGGACTAACAGCTATTTAATTTAATTCTTAAAAAAATACATTTCTGAGATCAAAGCAGAATTTGTAAAACTTATGTGTAAACCAGAGCTGTATGCCGTTAGAGGAAAAGAAAACACTAGGAAACCTAGCAGGCCTGAGATCCTAGCGCTGGTCCTGTTAACACCATTATTTAGAATTTAATTACATGACACTGCTAAATTTCATATGGAAAATAATACAAATACCTATTTTTGGTCTGTTGGAAGCTTACAATCTGATTTGTGTAATGCATGTTACTTATTAAAATGCCCATGAGTCTACTTGGTATTTAAAATGTTTTGAATAAAGTGTTTTTACTTGAAACTACTTTTCTGTATAAGACTTCTAGGCAAGAGAGGAAAGGTCTTAGACGAGAAATAGGTCTTAGAAGAGAAATGAGTAAGGCAGTACTTGTTAATTTTTTTGGTTGGATATAATTGACTATATTTGGGAAATTGGGTCATTTATGATACGTAGTGTAACTCAGAATCCATTGACATACCTCTATAGTTTAGAGATTCTTGTTCAGAAATTCCCCCATGGCATGTTCAACTGTGCATGGTTTTGGCATTATTCCGTAATTTCTCTTTTATCATAAGGGAATATAGTATTACATACTATAAAAGCAAAATGTAAAACTGGATTTCAATCAGGACAGGTGATACTTAAATGCAAGGCTATTAGGGGCTCTCCCATCTTGAGGAAGTGAAATGCAGCATGCGGTGGTTTCTATGTTCCTAAGCCCCGACCCCAAACAGTGTCGACAGTGAGTGCAAACTGAGCATCAGACTTAAAACAGGTAGGATTCCTGGGAGGGAAGCCCTGTAATGTGAAACTCAGATTAGCCTTTTTCTCTGTGGTAAAACAGACCACAAACTATACCTACTCACTCATCACACCACCTCTCGGCAGCTACTCTTTTTTAGGATATGTTTATTTTCTAAAGAAAGCTGATAAAAATCACGGACTATACGTGCTGTATTAAGTGAATGAGATGGATTCTCTTTTAGTGATTCTGCTTATAAAACATTCTTTGAATTTTGCTTAGCTATGCCCCAAAGTTTAGCAAACTGGACAGGGACGTAGGAGGAGTTTTTTAAACACACGAAACAGGTACAAGGTCAGTTTCTCCCCTTGCTCTTTGTTTTTGAAAGTTTTATAGAGCACCCAACAATCAGCACAACCAAATGTCAAAGTTCACTTTATATAGCAACCTGTGAAACCAGACAAGGTTACTGGCTCATCTTTTCAGTGCCAATGTCATGCTCATATTGATTAATTCAGTAGAAAGGAAATGCAAGTAGTCACCAGATGGGTGTTTCTTAGGGAATAGTACACACCAACATCCAAAAAATTTTTTTCAAAGCTTCAGATATGGGACATTAGAAAGAAAGAGTGTACCCTGTACACATTTTCTTTTACATAGGCCGGAATGCTATGTTTGGCTTTTGCTGTCTCAGTCTGCTTAGGAATTCCTAATGAGTAAACCATAGTGTTTAACAGTAAAATATGGTTATGGCTCTTAAATGCAGGCTACATTTAACAACCGTATATTGATTTTTCCTTGTAATTTTATTTCCATGAGTATTTCTGGTTTCTTAATTAGTAGCCTTTTAGAGAGAGATTTAACATTCTCTCTATCAGAGGATTTGGCTTCTATGATATAGCCTGTCAGGGAAGAGAAAGTTCTAGACTGGAAGCCGGGTCAAGAGGGAGAGGGTCAACACTCTGTGCGCACATGGACAGATGCACGTGGACGTGCAGCTTTCACTCCCTCGCCCTGCAAACACAATTAAGACCAAATAGTGTTAGTGAACCCGGTGACAAAACTCAACAATTTCCAATTGCACACTCACCCTGTAACGGGAAAGAACTGCTTACCCCATGTTCCTTATTAAACTGAAGTATTTTATTTAATGAGCATGACTCATGCAAGGTGTTCCCATAAATCATCGGCTGGTTTACAAACTCAATAACTAGGCTTCCTGCTATAACTAGGCTGTGCACACCTTAAATTATTAACACGCCAGGGCCTTAAGGCAGATCTTTGATGATGATGATATAAACACTGTGAAGACAAGGTGCTCTCTCAGCAAAAGATTATTGACTCTAATTACCATTTACCACAGGAAAAAGAAAAGAAATGACAATAAAATATGAGGGAGAATTGAAATCTAAGATTTAATTTTATGAGGAGCTTTAAACGCCTCCCCCCCCACCCCACAACTTTTTTCCTTATTTTCCTTTCTTTTTTTACTTCTTGTTTGTGGCTGTTGTCCCAACCTTACTGCACTGCTGGTGTCTAATGATAGCCCATGGTTGGCTAACCTTAAAAGGGTGACAGTTAAGAGGAAAGAAAGGAGGGAAGAGAATGGAAGCAGGAGAGACTCTGTAGTTGATATTACGTACATTCTTTGAAATGTGAAGGAAAAAGGCCGGGGGGAGAGAAAATGATAATACGCTGGAAAAAAATCCCAGCTTTAATTGTTTTCACGTATACAAGTAATAAAAAGGTTAAAGGACTAATATGCCCGACTCTAGTCATTTCGGTTTAGTAAACTAGAGCTTCAGGTTAGCGTTTTAAAAGGAGTCATTTGCTCTTATTATGTGCTTTGGTTTTACTGCATCCTACAGTTGTTGAAAGGATGCAAAGAAGTTAAAATGAAAGAGGTTTAATGATAAGACAGCTTATTAAAAAATGAAAATCCAGCAAAATGACACGTTTTGTAGTCACATGAATAGTATGTGTTTCATCTCAGGGTTTTGGAAAGTGGACATCAAAATTGGAGAGGAAAAGGGAAGGTCTCAGAGAATCTAGAGGAGTGCCCAGGACAGAAGGAAGGGCAGAAAAAAGAGAGGCTCAGTTTAGCTTCGTGCTGTCAAGGACTTTTGTTTTCCTTGTGGTTTTGAGAAGACTATTTGCTCAGGTAGGCTAAATTGTTGGCTCATATTTCCCCTTCACAGGAACTCCAAGTGGTCATTTAATATTTATTTCTGGAATCATAGAATGTTGCAGTTGAAAACGACTTGGAAATTACCAATGTCCTTAGTTTACAGATGTGAAAATTTCAGTGGAAAAAGGTGATGTGATTTGGCTAATAATACCTTTCTCTCCAGTCCGTAGAGGTCTGAACGAAGGAGGGACACAAACCAGCTCCTTACTCTGCCATAAGGTGCTGTCCATGGGAACTCATCTCAGAATCACAGAAACGTGGTCTGTGATTGGGAAATTTCCTATCAGCCTCATACATAAAATAGATGACACTGAATACTATATCTGTTCTGGGGATATTTAAGGCAGGTCTCATAATCCAATAAAAATATTAAAATATAACCAGGACATGGGGGAGGAAATCTGTGATAGATGTTTACAGTATTTTTATTTAAAAAGCTTTTAAAAGGAATTTTAGGATCATGTCAGATTTTAGGTATAGGCCAGATTCAGGGCCACTAGAATTTGCTCCCGAGCATTATTTTCTCTAGTGTTTCTTGGAGGTCCCACATTCATCTCATCCTCCCGTCAAGGCATGTGTAGATTCTTGGGGAGGCTGGATGGCTCAGTTGGTTAGAGCACGAGCTCTGAACAACAAGGTTGCCAGTTCGATTCCCACATGGGCCAGTGAGCTGTGCCCTCCGCAACTAGATTGAAGACAAGCTGCCACTGAGCTTCCGGAGGGACCGCTGGATGGCTCAGTTGATTAGAGCACGAACTCTCAGCAACAAGGTTGCCAGTTCAATTCCCGCAAGGGATGGCAGACTGTGCCCCCCCCCCCCCCCGCAACTAAATATTGGGGATGAAGACTGGACTTGGAGCTGAGCTGCACCCTCCACAACTAGATTGAAGGTCGAGTTGGAGCTGATGGGCCCTAGAGAAACACACTGTTCCTCAATAAAAATTAAAAAAAAACCCAAGACATGCATAGATTTTTAAGTGATAGCAGATGTGGGGGCTATTGCAGGCACTAAGAGCCTTCTTCAAAAGGCCTTTTGGTGCACCTGTGCTCGGTTCCCCATCTGGTAAAGTGGGCGAGGTTTGGCTGTCTTACCCTTGGATCAGGAGCCACTTCAGAGCAGCACTCAGGGACAAGTCCATCACACCCTTTCTTTGAAGAGCAAAAAGTGAGTGTACACGTAAAGCCAAAGATGTGCAATGCCTTTCAATGTTTGGGGAAAATACCTGCATAGTTACTATAGTGGTTTCTCTCTTGTCATTTTGTCCCTGTCCAAGCAGTATCCCACACCGGGGATTGGAAACCAAAGACTGACACTCATGATCCCCAGGGCTACTCTGGGTGGTTTCCAGGGGCCAGGGTGTCCTGGTCAAATTCCAGTTGAGATTAATTGTCTTCATGATCTTTCTTATTTGGGGCTTCCAGAACTTTATTGTTTATTCTTATTTTTCTCCTTGGCAGAAGAAATGTCATGTAAATTTGCCTTTCTTCATTAAATAATGGCTTTACCCTCCCAGTTGTATTCTACCTTGTAGCCACAAAAATATTGACAGAAATAATTCCTATGTGTGGTATACACACAGCCTTAGAAAAACGTCGGATTCTTTTTGGATGACCTACACATTGTTATTTTTGTGGGTGACCGTGAAATATGTAAATGCTAGGGCAGAAGACCTAAAATTATGAGTGTGTCTACATTAGTGTGCAATATTCATTGTTAAAGGTGAAATTTACACATCAAGACCATTTCTTGCTCTTTGCCTTGGGCTGATTATAATGCAAAGAGCCACAACGGAAGCCTCTTCTTGAGCTCCTTTTAAGGAGGCCTGGCATGGATGGAGGCGGCTCTTCCCAGCCTGAGCGCCTGGGCTCTGCGCTGAGAGATTGCCTGGGGCAGAGTCCTGCTGTTTGCTCTCTCTGGCCTCACTCCCAGGGGTCGAGCCAAGGCTTAGCAGCTTCCACTCATCAATCTAACCTGGGGAAGGGGAACTAAAAGAGGGGTGTGTGTGTGTGTGTGTGTGTGTGTGTGTGTGTGTGTGTGTGTGCGCGCGCGCGCGTGTTTCCCGCTGTCTGGAAGCCCAGGAAGACTGGAGCGTGAGCAGCGGCAGGGTGGATTCCAGGTTCCGGAACAGCTTCCCCAGAACACTAGAACCATGTCTCCCTGCTTCAGTTGAGGACTAGAGACGGAGTCCAGCCTGCTCCAGCTGAAGGTGCCAGAATTCTATGCAATCAAGTTTTATTTCACTACTTGGTTAACTCTTTTTCTTTTAAAATACAGTACTTTTTTCCCCCCAAAAGCATTGTATACTCTTGCAGTGCTGTTCTATGTGTATACATGCAGATAAGCCTTCAAAGAAAACAAAACTGATTATGTTTCACACTTTTTTTTCTTTTTCCTTTTTCTTTTTTAAAGCGTTTTTATAATGGAACATTTCAAGCATATACAAAGTAAGACAAATAGTGTACAATCGACCCCCTTGTTCCCATTGCACAGCTTTAACAATTAGCAACTGATGGCCAAGTTTATTTTATCTATACCTAACTCACTCCTCTATCATACTGTTTTGAGGCCAGTCTCAGATGTCATATCATCTCATTCTTTGCATTTCTATTATTCTTAAAAATTTTAAAATATATATAACATAAAATTTACCATTTTAACCATTTTTTAAGTGTATAGCTCAGTGGCATTAAGTACATTCACACTGTTGTGTAATTATCACCACCATCCATCCATAGAAAATTTTCATCTTCCCAAACTGAAACTCTACCCATTAAACACCGACTCCCCCGTTTCCCTCCCTGCAGCCCCTGGCAACCACCCCTCTGCTTTTCATCTTTATGAATTTAACTACTCTATGTACCTCACAAGAGTGGAATCTTACAGTATTTGTCCTTTGTGACTGGCTTATTTCTCTTAGCATAATGTCCTCAAGGTTTATCTATGTTGTCGCATGTGACAGAATTTCCTTCCTTTTTAAGGCTGTAAATTCTGTTTTATAACCTGTTTCTTCATTTAGTAAGAGAATATGTTTAACCCTCTGGTTTAAATATCTCCTTCCTAATAGGTATTATTGTTTGCTTTTGACATGTTTATATGGAAGGATATAAAATAACTGATTCCAGAAGAGAAAGTATTTTCTTCTGTCAAAACTGTCGGTCATGGTGGAAAGAATGTTAATGATGCTGTGTCTTGAGCGGCTTAAAATCATGAGCACGGGAAACTTATCTTAAACGTGTTCATTTGTGGAATTTTGCGTCTGCATATTCCATATATCTTTGACTCCCCTGTCTCATATACTAAATGCATCTTGAGATCAGACACTTTTATAATACTTAACGGGATGTTTTCTGTGGGTGTCAGAGATAGACAACCTGAGGATTTAAGTGCACGTGATATAGATAGCAGGATCATACTTCTAATCTAAAGCATGTCTCTCTCAAGAACCCCAAGTCCTTTTGGAATTAGCTAATTTGTCTTCAAAATACCTCAGAAAAGCTGTGAATCACTTTCCCCAGTTGACAAATAAAGAGGGTATATATTATCAAAATCAATCAACACCTGAACAATAGAAAGCAAGTCAAAACAGGACCCTTATTTTGTCTCTGCAGTTGTTCCATCTGTCATCTTAAGGCCTGTGCTACTCTGAGTCATGATATCTTTTTAAGATAGAATGAAAAACGTCCTGTGCCTGTCACACAGTAGGCTATTCCTATTAGTTGAAGGGTAATTAAGAATGAATTAGCCTAAAACATGTGGCAGAGGCAAAAAGACCATAGAGTGTTCTGAGTCTCCTCAGACCCACTCCTTCAATCTCCCTCCTCTGTTGTGCTGTGCTGACCGGCTGGCCTCACGCTGCCTGTGTGGGGGATGCTTCAGGGTGATGATGTGCAAAGGGAGGGGCAGCCTTCTGAACCTACCTCACCCTTGCTCTAGTTCCCTTGCTGCTGCCAGTAGGAACCAGCCTGAGGCTTGATCCTTTCACACAGTTCCTGTTCTGGGCTGCAGTCTTGCTGTTCTACTTTCTGTTGCAGGCTCTGATCACACCATCTTTATCTTCTCCCTTCCTTTTGGGAAAAAGGGAAATGATGATAGGAGATACGGGAGAGCTACAGGAATGCTTAATAAAGCGCCTGCTTTTCGCACATGAGTGGTCTGTGGGCACGCACATATGAAAGGATAATAGTAGTTCTTTCTCCTTTCCGCTTGCCCCAGTCCTGCCCACCTCCAAGTCACCTCCTTCGTAAATGCTCTTACCTGACCCACTCATCATCATTTAGTCATCTGCTTCTTGGTTGTCAGTTGTAGTTGCCACTTGTGGTTATTTTCATCTGTATGGTTTTTTAAACTCTTGTGATTCACTACAGCTCCCTCAACTTGATAGCCACTCCCTTTGGAATTGGGCCAGGACTGCGAGTTATATATTGTATAACTTAGCATGGGAGGATGGGGGACATTCAGGACATTTCGTATAGATGAACAATGGTTGTGCATCAGAAGACAAATGAAGGGACAATGACCTCAATTTGGTCATATGACGTCACACGGAGGTGGAGTTAAGACAGGAGAGTAGGGCTTTGCCTTTCCAGCTAGCACTAGGTTGTCCCTGCCCCAGAAGAAAGCAAGTTGGACCTTGCTCACAGATTGTACCTCATGCAATGGTGCTCCATGCTCCTTTTGAGGTTACCATTAGATAGAAAAGCCGCCAGAGTTGGCCGTATCCTCTGACGTTACTTATCTGGAATACTCAGCTGTTGACCAAACGAACATATGGTTTTGTGGTTTGGTTGCCTGTATTTAATTTTAGTAGTGGAGCAATACCTCACCTGTGGTCCCTTTCTAGACTGCTTGACACTTCACTTCAGACGGCTAACGGTTTTACTAAAAAGGGCTTGAGAACACTGACAGTCCTTGTAAAAAAAAAAGCTTCATGATATAAGCAGCTAAGATATTATTTAAGATAGCTGACAAGCTACCGATCTTATTTGCTAAATGTCTCTCACTGAAGCATGCCAAGTAGGCCATAAACTAGACATGATAACTGGATTTTTTTTTTTTTTTGATATCAGCAGAGAAGCTTAATCTGAATGCAGCAGTACATAAAACATTTCTGTAATGAGAAATTTGCAACTTAAAATATAATGCTTTTGTAACTCCAGACCTCTGGGAAAAAAATAAAATGAGTCATTAAGTCCACGATAGACAATATGTGCATTCAGCTTTAAATGTGTTCACCAAACAGCCTCTTTTCTCATTGATGTGACTCTTTTCCTTTATCAGAAGAACGTAATCATCCGACTGCAGGAGAGATTATTAAATTGGGGACTAGGAGTTATCAGTCTATACCTGTTTCCATCTATATTTACACTGGAAATAATATTTACCTTTTTGCAATATAGTTTACATGCTTATACAATCTTTTACATATGAAAGTGTAGGCTGTAGAACTGCAGAGGTAAAATTTACTTCTCGAACTTCAGTCTGATTATTGGCTTATAAAACCAAAGAAAGGCAAGAACGCTAACTCCCACCTTCCCTCCAGTAGGTTACATTTATGGGGATTAACTACATTATTCAATGTATTTCTTAAGAATTAAATTAATTATAATGCATTTGGATTCCCTGAGCATTCTTACAATTAATTTGTGCTATTGAGTTATCAAATATCCCTTTCTTAAGGGATTAGCTCATTTCTGATGTTTTGCACTGGTGTCCCGAGAAGTAATTTTGGACTGAAAAAAATTAGATCCTTTTTCCACGGATTTGTTTTTAATCTCCAAAGGAATTCTTGGAACACTGGAATAAAACAGTACAACAGTGGCTAATTCCTTAAATAAGGATTTCTGATCACCCAATAACACAAATTTGTGAAAATAGGGGCCAAGGAAATAATGCTCTACTCATCTTCTCTGCTTTTGGCATACTAAGCAGCAAGACAGTGCTTATTTGAAATCCATAGTTCCAGGTTCACTATAGAGCTATTAAATTCAATTTGTAAAAAAATGGTGTATGTTAATAATGTAGTAGGTGAACAGATATCTCTGAAAATACCCTGAATTTTAAAAATATCTCACTTTGAGCTTCAAAAATTCTTTCCATAGTGTCACTTAACTTCCTTTCCAAAATCAAATATGATCATCTTTGACCCATTATTCAAGGGTGGCAGGTGGCAAACAGCTTTTATGTAAGGTTAATGGTGAGATTGTTGATCCTTTTAAAACATTAGGTCCATATATTAAGGCTTAAAATAAAACATAATGTTAGATGATCTCTTTACACGTATTTGTTTTCTTTTTTTTCCATTGGTAAATATTGGGGATCAGTGTGTTTTTCCAGGATGTCAAGTCACTTTTCAATCTAGTTGTGGGGGGACACAGCTCAGCTCCAATTCAAATCGTTGTTTTCAATCCAGTTGTGGAGGGCGCAGCTCAGTGGCCCATGTGGAACTCGAACCGGTGACCTTGGTGTTATGAGCGCCTCACTCTAACCACTGAGCCAACTGGCCACCCACCGGTGATCCAGCTCCAAGTTCAAGCCATTGCTTCTCACTGGTCCATGTAGGACTCGAACCAGCCATCTTGCTGTTATGAGCACTGAGCTCTAACCACTGAGAGAACTGGCTGCGCCCATATTTATTTTCTTAAAGTGATCTAATCAAGTCCTCATTTGCCTGTTAAAGTTTGAAGGTCATATGTTAGAGCTGTGATGTCATTAGCAGGAAACAGCACAGCTGAGAAAATGTAGTTACAAAATTACTTTCAAGAGCACAACAAACGTAGGGAGTTATTTATAACATTTTAGCCAGTAAAATCAGAAGATGTAAAGAAAATGTTTTGGATCCATTTTGAGAAAACTGAATTTATATTTCAAAAAATTACAACATTAATTGAAACTAAACCGAAATTATTATAAAATTAAACCAAATTTAAATGTATCAATAAAACATTATCCTGCACTTGGCAATTTTGCATTTATAAAACAGGTGTTTTTTAATGCAATATGTATCTTTATGGTAAACACATATTTGGATTTTTTTAAAGGAGAGTCTTTTCTTTTATAATTTTTACTGGGGAATATTAGTTAACAGTGTGTTTTTTCCAGGACCCATTAGCTCCAAGTCAAGTCATTGTCCTTTAATCTAGTTGTGGAGGGCACAGCTCAGCTCCAAGTCCAGTCACTGTTTTCAATCTAGTTGCAGGGGGCACAGCAACTAGAATTGAACCGGCAACCTTGTTGTTAGGAGCTCGCACTCTAACCAACTGAGCCATTCGGCTGCCCAGGAGAGTCTTTTCTTGATATCTTGAAAGATCATCTAAGTGCATGAAATAGAAACAAAAAAAGACACTTTCTTTTTTTATTGTTTTTTTGAACCTTTATAATTTTTCATTTTTATTTTCAGTTACAGTTGACATACAATATTATATTAGTTTCAGGTGTACAACATAGTGATCAGACATTTATATATCTTACGAAGTATTCACCTGATAAGTCTAGTATCCACTATGCATATGTGGGGACAGAGTCCCAGAGAGCAGTTTCCAGGCTCTTGGCCTCACATGGGGGAGGGGGGGCGGTGCTGTCTCGGGTAGTAGATGGCCATCAGCTGTGGCTAGTTGGCCATCAGCTGTAACCAGTTAGCCAATTAGACACTAATATAATTGCCGCTGCTGCGTTGGTTGGTCAGTTGGTTGGTTGGCAGACAGAGAAGCGGACAGCAGGTTGCAGGTCGTGTGGATCCAGCCTCCAGTGAGACTATAGTGCCTCCAGGGAGACTATAATGGTGAGACTCCCTTATCTGTGGCTCCGTGGGTGTTCCTTTTTGGCCTCACCATATCCTGCGTTCTTATGTGGGGAGCAGGACCAGAGACCCTGCAGGCCTCCCGGTATGACACATGGCGCAGCAAGCAGGGTCTCCCGCACGACAGCATAGTTATTACAATATTATTGTCTATATTCCCTATGCTGTAGTTTATATCCTCGTGACTTTTTTTATAACAGGCAATTTGTACTTCTTAATCCCTTTACCCATCCCCCCAACTCTCCTCCCATCTGGCAACCATCAATTTTTTTCTCTGTATCGATGAGAAACTTTTTTCCCCCAAACATTTCTACTGGGTAGTATTTGATGAGGATATCATTAAATATTCAATCAACTTGTATGGATTACCATCACCATACAGCAATATATATGTAGACAGATTTTAATGTTTTAAAATTTTAATTTAATTTTTTGTTATATTAGTTTCAGGTATACAAAATAATATAATGATTAGACAGTTACACCCCTTACAAAGTGATAACCCCCTTAGCCTGCTACCTCTCTGACATCATATATAGCGGTTATAATACCATTGACTATGTTCCCTATGCTGTACTTTACATCCCATGAAGATATATATATACACACACACACACACACACACACACATATATATATATATATATATATATATATATATATATATATATATATACTATGTATATATAGTTATAGTTGACATTCAATATTATTCTCCTTCAGCTTCAGGTGTACAGTACAGTGGTCAGGCATCTACACAGTCTATGACGTGATCCCCCTGATAAGTTCAGCACCCATCAGGCACCCTACATAATCTTTACAATATTATTGATTATATTCCCCATACTGTAGTCCACATCCCCCTGTCTATTTTGTGACTACCAATTGGTATTTTCTAGTCCTTTCACCTTCTCTCCCATCCCCCAACACCTCTCCCATCTAGCAACCATCAGTTTTTTCTCTGTATCTCTGAGCCTATTTCTGTTTTGTTTGCTCATTTATTCTGTTCTTTAGATTCCACATATAAGTGAGATTATATGGTATTTGTTTTTCTAAGTCTGACTTATTTCACTTAGCATAATATTCTCTAGGTCCATCCATATTGTTGCAAATGGTAATATTTTATTGTTTTATAGCAGAGTTATACTCCATTGTACACAATTTCTATATCCAATCATCTCTTGATGGGCATTTTGGTTGTTTGCATATCTTGGCTATTGTGAAAAGTGCTGCAATAAACATAGGGGTGCATATATTTTTTTGAATTAGTGTTTTGCATTTCTTTGGATAAATATCCAGGAATGGGATTGCTGGATCATAGGTAGTTCTATTTTAAATTTTTTGAGGAACCTCCATACTGTTTTCCATTATGGCTGCACCAATTTGCAATCCTATATTTGCAAACCAATTTGCACAGAAAAGGGCTCCCTTTTCTCCACGTCCTCACCAACACTTGTTTCTTGTAGATAGATTTTTAAAATGTGGGCCCACAAAAACTTCAACTATGCACCATTGTTTTGCTTATTTTATCCTCCATTTGTCAACACTCTCCTTTTTTATCCAGCAGAGCAGAGCAGTAACCTTCTTAGGAGAATAAAAATGCAACCAAATCATGAGCACTTCTTTCGTGAACTGACATTCCTATGAAAGTTACAGTAAAAGAAATTCAAAATCCTACTCACTTTACCTGACACATATTGCAGTTATGAGTTAAAGAATAGCCCACACTTAGTTGCAAGACACTTAAGCAGTTCCTTAATTGTTTTGCTTTGTTGGACATCCTTTTTTGGGGGATTAGGGGTTAAACTGTATCCCATATTAGCTGTCCTTCCTCTCAATGCTTTTAACGGCTTATTTCCTTCTCCACCTTTCTGTTCCCACTTCCATTCCTTCTGTTTTTGATTAGGGTGAAACAGTCCAGAAAAGCTGTTGGATGGCCTCCACTGAGGCTTCCCTGTAAACCAATGACCGAAAGAATGCATGTATGAATTTTTCCTCAGTTTTTTCACCTGCAAAATGGGCGTGGCAGTGGCTCTCACTTCACAGGATTAGTAAATCAGCTAATGTCTGTAAAGCTCTAAGTAGGGCTCAAATTTCAGCACCTGGCCAGCAAGCACTTGATTTTATTTTTTTTCCGTAAATATTTATTAAGAGTCTGCTACATATTAGACAATGCTTGGGGCACTCGGGACCCATCAGTGAATGACAGAGATGAAGAGTCCTGCCCTTGTGGAACTAACATTCCAGTGGGGGAAACTGACCATGAACTGTGAACATAATTTGAAGTATGTTAGTAGATAATAAGAGTGATGGGGAAAATATGTAGAGCATGGTGAGAGGAATGGAGAGGGCTGGGGTGTGTGGGTGCAGGTTGTAATTTTTAAGTCGGATGGTAGTGGAAGGCCTTATAGAGGGGGTGGTGTTTGGGCAAAGATATGGCAGAGATGAGGGATTTAACTGTGTGGCTATCTGGGAAGATTGTTCTAGACAGGGGTAGTGGGCAATGTGAAGGCCCTAAAACCTCATGTTTGGGGAACAGCAAGTCACTTAGTCACCTTCGGTGTCAGCCCACATTCTGATCCACAATTAGAGGTGGGTGAGCGAGGAGGAGAGCTGCAGGAGATGAAGTCAAAGGAGTAATGAAGCCAGATCACTTAGGGCCTTGTGACCATTGTAAGGACTTTGACATTCAGTCTGCAGGGCCTGCGCAGGAGAATTCAAGGATCTAACTTACATTTTAAAAAGATTCCTCTGGCTGCAGTGTTGAGACTAGACGAAGGGTCTTTATTGCTCATTGTTGCAGCCTTCGCGCCTAGTAAAATGGCTCTCTGGGAATAGGGACTGCATAAATATTAAACTGAATTGGGTAGTTTATTTAAGATAGGTTGTTTCTCTAGTCCACATATTGCTATTATTTTGCCTTTGTCCATCTAGCTTTTCTCCCCTCATTCACATTTTCTTCCTTGTGCTTCCTAGGGTCTTTTAAGTGGCAAGGAAAAGAGCCACTCAGTTACCTGGAATGGAGGGAGAAAACCTCAACTGCCTTTCACCAAAGCAGTTGACATAAATTGCAAATTACTTGGGTGAGACAATGGAGAGGGGTGGGGCTGTACTAATATGGCCGATGCATGCTCTGTCTAAAAAACGTGCACAGTGAAACTTCAAAAATACTGTGTAGGTTAAACCAAAACACATCTGTGGTTGAACAGGGTCAAGCTACATGTTCCTGATGGCTGTTTAATGTCAGTTGACCATAGAGGTGCCTGGGAACAAAAGCAGAATGTGAGATAGTCTCAACTTTGCAGAGCTGGCATCATAGAAAGCTAAACTGTCTTCTACTGAATTTCTGTGCCATTTAGGAAAGTCAGGACTCCTCTGTGTGGTTGCTGCCCAGAGCCAGCGTGCTTGGCCTAGTAGGTGGAGAGCAAGCTCTGTTTCCATTCCTGCTTTGCCCCTCTGCCAAGGCTTTTGTGCAGTGCCCAAATTGCACATCCCATCTTTCAGGACACAGCAAAGATCTAGCAAAACTGCTAAGTTTGCTTCCCTCTCAGCAGCAGGTGTGTCTTCCTCTTTGCTTGGGTGACTTTCCATTTTGGTGTACTCAGCTGCTTTCTCTCACTCTGCTTTTTCTCTCCTGTCATCATGAGCTTAGCAAATCTATCTCTCCGTCTTCAGTTCAAACGCCTCGAAAGAGAATTTGGTGGGTTTGCCTAGTCACCTGTTGGTAAAGATCGTGTCCAGGGCAGCTTGTTAGTGCTTATGTCAGGAGCCCATTCCTAAACCAATCCTCCCCTATCCAGGGCACAAATGTCACAAACCCTAGCAGAGAATACACCCACTGAATACCATCCTGAATAATGTAATTTTCAAGAGCAATGTTTTGCTCTGGATTACATTTTAGGTAAAGTGACTTAATTTATAGGAAAATATCCAATAATGTTATAGTAGAATTTTCTCTTTTAATACCCTGGGAAAGAAACTAAAATGCATAATAGTGTAATACAAATAGTGCTTGTCTTTACCAGAGAGAGGTCATTTAAATGTACAGTTTAATAGTGAATAAATGCAACCAGTGAATGGGCTCCTTCTGTTATGCCTAGTTCTAATTTACTTAGTCACCTTATCCTATGTCAGACCTATATCAATTTACTTTCTAAATGTAGGTTTCTGTGTTTCTATTCTTGCTATCATTCTGTTGGTATCATTACTACCATAACTTTCTTACTGGTATCTCAGTTTGAACCTTCCCCTTCCTTTAAACCATGGCTACATTGCCACCAGAATGATCTTTTCAGAATACAAATCTGATAAGTGGTCACATCACTGTGACTTAAATTCTTTCATGACTCTATTGCCTTCAAGATGGAATCTCAGCCCTATCGTGTTCTATACACGATCTTCGTGATTTACTCCCTTCTTGACATTCAAGGGCTATTCCTGCTACACTCCCAAATCTTGGTGGATACCATACATTTTCTTGAACCTCTAAGCCTTTTGATATGACGGCAAACCCTTTTGTCTCTTCATTTGGCCAACTGCTACTTGACACAAGGTGTGCAGTCATTGAGAAACTCCCCTCACTCTATCTACAGAGTTAGGGCCTCTCTTTTGGGTGCTTTTAGGGTTTTGTGCTTCCCTGAATGAAAACATAATGTAACTGTTTTATTGGTTTCCATGGTCGTCTCACTTACTCTATTGTGGGCTTTTGGAAGACAGCAACTCAGGGTACCCATTTCTACAAATCCCAGACCTCTCATCATGCCTGACTCACAATGGTGGCTCAAAAACATTTCAAATGGAAGTGAATGGAGGAGACCTTTTTCCTAAATGTTCCTCTCTAGAAGATACTGAACTTTTTGGAGTGAAGTTGACTTCTCTTCCCACTCCAGTCTCAAACCTCTATTTTAGGAAAAAGAGGATACTATTTCTTCTTTTCTCCTTCCTGTATTTTACCCATTCTATTCTCCATAGGTTTCCTTAATGTTGATTCCCAAACCGGATCTGATGATTGAGAACCACTGAGATTTTTGGAAGTCTAAAACCTTGGATGGTTTTTCTTTTGAGTGCTGTAGTCTCTCAAGTTTGATTGATGTCAAATCTTAGCTATTGAAATTGCTTTAGCTTTTTGGAAAGGCTGATTTAAAGGAGCTCATATCTGTGAAGTGCAGTCTAGCTTGCCTGCGAGTAAAGGAAGCCTTACTGGTTTTCAGGCCAAGGAGGAGAGTCCCTGACTGTGGCCTGGAAGCAGGGTTCTCACCCAGGTGGTTGTCATACTTTAATCACCCTTCCAGGTATGGCCAATCATCAGAACGGAAGAGAGTTACTCGTATTTCTTTCTCCTTTCAATTTTCTTTTTTATTGTATCTCACATGCTAACAAAACCCCAATTTTTTCACATGGCTGATTATCCAAACCTTCCCTGAGGTCCTATTTCCTTTCTCTCCCTCTAACAAACAAATTCTCTCTTATATTAATACTTTAAAGTGTCTACAAGTCTTCTTCTATAATTCAGTTCGATGGCCACCTGCTATAAGGAATTGATGAGCTGTTTGGTCTGATTAGGAGAGCTTCTCTCTGTTCCACACCTCTTAAGAAAGGTGCTACGAATGTGTCACCAATCTAAGACACTCGTTTGCTATTTTACTTTAAGCAGGCACTACATTATAATTTAATGGCCTAATGGAATCCCTATTCTAGTTGACAAACACTGTGGCGCAAATGATTTAATTTACTAGCTCAAGCATTAGTCTACATATTATTGTACTTATCAGTCATTGCATACTAAAATCACTCATCCTTAATGTAATGATTTGGTATCCCTACAGAGAATTCCAGTCATCAGAATGTCATTAGATACAGTAAAAAATGAAAATTGCTATTACACAGCAGTAAACACTATTAACTGTTAGTTAAAATAGCATTTAATTTTAGTCGTGCAAGAGTTTACAAATTTCCAGTTTACTTGGACCTCAAATAATTGTCCCTGCAAAGCTAATGACACTTCTGCCAATGAAATGACAGCATGAGGAGGGGGCGATGATGAACTGGTGTTTTATATAGCAGATGTCATGATGTGACAGTGCAGAGTACTTGGCTATCCAGGACATTTCATTGATAAGGAAGAGTGCTGGTGTCCTGAAAACATGAAGCAGAGTAGGAGAGTTTGTATGCCTCCAAAGTGCAGGGGAACGTGAAGCATAGTTGGGAGTAGGAGGAAATAATTCCTCCTGGGCTACCTTTCTCTTTCTCCATCAGCTCTGGCATTCCAGAGGTCTGCAGCAGTGCTGATAAGCTGGGGCTGCCATCAAACTCCTGCAAATGTCCCTGGCTGGGGGATCTAATCTTGTTAGGAATTATGGGGCTGGTTGGAAAGTATGTATTTTTGCACAAGGCTCACCAACCCCAGGCTCACAAACAGTACCAGGGTAAGTTGCAAAACATGCTTGTGCCTTGAAATGGCCTTTCCCTGTTGTAGCTTGAGTCCAGCATTCCCTGGCTTTACATAAAATCAGCAGCAACATCGACCATGCCTATAAATGTGGGCACTCTGTGGGTTACTTGGCTCTGGAGCTCTGTCTTCATCCAAGCTGTTGTGATTCATTTCCTTGTTTATTCTATAACTGCATATACTGAATTTGAGTTCTCTGCCCAAAATATTGAACTTAGATATGCAAAGGGACACTAGGGACCCCTCTGTATGTGCAGAAGGCAATAAAAACAAAATAACAGACAGCACCACTTCCTGCTTTGCTTATGCTTTTCATGCCAACCCAACAGGGAAAATGATAGTTGGAAATGACCAGCCCTGGTAAGACAATGGTTGAAAGAAATGGTGCCTAGTTTACAGGGTCTTCAAGGAGAGCTCTGGTGAATGCCAATCCTATTTTAGTATATGTACTGCCACAGCGAGCTCGTGAATGCCAATCCTAAATCAATGAAGTGGCAGGGCATGTATTTGTGAACAGTGTTTCCAGTCTGTAGCATGGTGCTGAGAGCCACTTTTCATCAAGAACATGCAATGGAGAATTGCCTGGAAACGGATGCTTTATTACCGGTGTCATGGCAGAGTAGAAATACTTGGCAGCAAACAGCATGCAGGGAGTAAGGAGACATGCACACTCCTACCAAGGTGACAGTCCAGGGGCTTGGCTGCTGTATGCTTGGTCCTGCTACACTGACCATTCACAGATTACACATAGAGTCCCATCAGGGTGGACCCCAAAATGGTATCATTCAGAGTAATTGCATCTTTTACTTTTTGAAAGAACCTGGAAGAGATACAAATAAAAGACATTGCTACTCTGTGAGAAAAAAGGACACACGTTTGCCACCTCTATCTGACTCAAAGATTTACCTGTATGAATTTTTCAAGATACATGTGGCTAGACCCTGGGGTGACAGGATCCTTCTCCATTGCTAGGGCGAGCGCTCAAGTGCAGATGGCTCATCTGTGAAATGGATATTTCTTAGTAATCTTTGGGGTCAAAAGTCTCTGAAACCATCCTTCTAAAAGTGTCACAGTATAAAGGGCTTCTGAATTCTTTCCCTTTACAATTGCCCTCATCCTACCTGCTAAGAAAGTTAACGAAAGAGGAATGTGTGGAAATCACATCTCACCCTGTTAGTAATGCTAAGTAGGTCCTGGCAAAAGTCTGCCTTTGTCCTGTGCTCTTCTCCCTTCCTGGGGGCAGCTTGTGTAGGACTAAAGGGACCAGCACTGCGGTTGGGCCGCTGCCGATTCCCTTGCATTTTCAGGGACAGGTCAGTCTAGCCTGGCAGACACTTGGGGTGTGTGTGTATGTGTGTACGTGTGTGTGTGTGTGTGTGTGTGTGTGTGTGTGTGTGTGTGATCTACAGAGTTACGGCACTGACATTTCCATTTGTGTTCCTAAACAGAGACTTTGGTTAGCTTTGGACACAAAATACATAGAAATCCCTTTGTTGGCATATCCCTAAGTGAACATTTCTGTCAGGAGTTGACTATTCATAGGAAATAACGAAATCCAGTGATTTAGCCCAGGACCAACTTCTATATCTCTAATGTTAGGAAATGGACTGAAAATGGAGAGGACCTCCATATTCGTCAGGATTCTCCAGAAAAACAGAAACAAGGATTGGCTGACGTGATAATGGAGGCCAAGAAGTCTTACGGTCTGCTGACTGCAAGCTGGAGAGCCAGGAAAGCAGGTGGTGTAATTCAGTTTGCGTCTGAGGCCTGAGAACCAGGGGAGCTGGTGGTGTAAGTTCCAGTCCAAGTGCAACGACGCGGGAACCAGGAGCACTGATGTCTGAGGGCAGCAGAATATGAATTTCCTAGCTCAGTCAGTGAGCAGATTCTCCCTTCTTCCAGCTTCTGTTCTAGTCAGGCCCTCAGAAGACTGGGTGAGGCCCACCTGCATTGGGGAGGGTGCTCTGCTTTATTTAGTTTACCCATTGAAATGCTATTTTCTTTCAGAGACATTCTCAGAGACACCACCAGAAACAATGTTTTACCAGCTGTCTGCACATCCCTCAGCCCTGTCAAGTTGACATATAAAATTAACCATCACTACCTGTAAATAAAACAGTTAATCCTTACTAATTGTTTTTCTTCACTGTAAGGTATAAGATTGACTTGTGAGGTACTTTCTTAGCCTTCAGTGTTGATTTAAGTTGGAAAGAATGCTCAGAAAATAAAGCATTTATATTTACATATTATATAATAATATTATTTCCTTGTGTATCTTGTAAGATAGATGTCTATTATGAGATTATATACAGAGGGTGCCAAAAATGTATACACATTTTAAGAAAGGAAAACACTGTATTAAAACTGTAATACTCAATATATACTGATAACAAAGGATGAATACAAGTCATGTGTATACATTTTTTTGACACCCCTGGTATATGTATATATAATATAAATGCCAGAAAAAGTTTAAAGCTCTATATAACAGTAAGATACTATTATTATTCTATCTTTTTTATTTTGTTAAAGAACATTGCTTTACAATATAAATATACAAAGAGGATAAGCAGTGCATCCACAGTGATTCTTAACCACATATGAGAGCACAGACTTGAGTTGTACAGACTTGGGGTAACCTGGGCTATTCAAAGTTTCCATCTTTTGATCCCCCACCCCACTTTCCCCTGTTACTTCCCAGTCACTTTCCTGCTGGAATCCTCCACTCCTGCCAGCCTTGTTTCCTTACACTCCCACTAGCCTACCCTGGCTTTTCCTGCTCCAGCTTCTACAGTCAATAACTCCACCTAAAATGCTCTTCTCTCTTCTCTCTGTTTATCCAGATTTCAATCATCACAGGACACCTAGCGTAAGTGCCTCTTCTTTCACGAAAACTTGTTTGTTTATTAATTCATTCCACTAATATTTGCTGACATCCATGATGTGCTCACCTGTGCGGGGGACACAGGGATGAATCAGGTGTGGGAAATCTATCCAGGTATAATAATAACAGCCAACACTTAGGACATTTATCACAAGGCAGGCATGATTTAAATTGCTGCAAGTCTTAACTCAAAAGATCTTTGAGATAAACCTCCGTTTATTTTCATTTTATAAGTTGGGAAATGGGTGTAGAAGTTAAGTGACTTGTCTTTGGTCACACAGCTATGAAGTTGAAGAGCTGGGACTTGAAACCTGGCAATCTGGGGAAAGAGCAAGACAAGTGCAGACTTGCCAAATCTGTCTAAATTTTAGAATGAAACTGCCCAATAGATAAAAGATTCTTCTAGGGTCTGGTTTTTCCTGCCTCTAGGGGAAAATGGCCTATTTACATGTGGGCTTGCTGGACCTTGAAGAATTAGAAGGTAGAACAGTGCAGTGATTTAGTTCATGGTTGGCAGGAGGCCAAATCTGAGTCCCAGCTCCATGCTTATTAGCTATGTAAACTTGGGCTAATTAATTAATATTTCTGTGCCTCAGTTTCCTATCTGTTAAATGTGGATGAGGATGATGATGATAATGCTAATGGCTTCATTGTAAGAACTAAATGAGAGGATGTATATAATAAAAATGGACATCTCTGTTACATTTGCTATGGCAAGGCTCTAAACTTATCACATCCTGCGATACTGTTTTTAATTGCAATGCAAACTCATTGAACTGTCTTTTCATGTTTGATGCTCCATCCGTTGACTATTTTACACTGTTATCATACAAACACAATTTCTCTGAGGACATGTGCAACAGTCTGGAAGATGTGTTTCCAGCACTTTCAGTATTTGGCTCTAAGCTTACTCTTTACATCAGACCCTCTCTCATGACTTCTGTGATATTAGTTCACATGGGACAAACTAGTCATGCTCACACTGTCTACAAACACAGTCAGGAGGAGTTGATAATTTTATTAATGTAGTACATGAGCTTAGCAAATGCGTAGGGCAAATAAAACTGGACCCAGTTTTGAAAATATCTTGAGAAGATACAGTCTTTGGAAGAAGTGATTAAATACTAGGGGTGTAAGGGATCTCTCTCATCTACCTTTTCAGATTCTTCTCCATTTCCATCACCACCAATTAAAAATAACATGATTCTGTTCTCTGTATTCATGAAACTAGAATTTCTTCACAAAGAATTCTAGTGTTCTGTCCTTGGGTGGTTCCCTTGGATACACACCACTCACCTGAAACATAGAGTATCCTATCAGGTGGGTCTGAGTCTTGGAGTGACTTCTCTTCTGGTTGAGATATAATACAACCTTGGTCTTAGGACTTATTTGAAGACTACAGACATCAAGTGCAGAATAATGAATTCTGATATGCTGGAAACTCTTCGTAACACATATTGCAGTTTCAAAGAACTTGATGGAAGGTGGGTCTATCTTGGGCGTTTTCCAAGGGGATGGCATTTCTGGAAATACTTGAAGATCCTTGGTATAACACTATCTCGCAATGTGATTTGGTGGTGTGGACTCACGGGACAGTGTTATAGTGAATACACTTAAACTCTAGTTAACGTGCATCCTGAGTGTCTTGATAATTATTATGGTCAGTTTATTTTTAGTTGATGTTTGGTTTTCTTTCTGAGTAAAGATGATTCTTACAGTGTCTTTGCTAGATTGCATTTCCCTTTATGAATCCATTCCTTAGGAATAGAGTTTCTTCTGAAAAAGTCACTTCTGTGAGGCAAAAAACAAAAGGGAAAAGAAGGAAAAAATCAGGAACACAAGTAAAAATGAAGGAAACTATCCTGGTGTCCAGCTCGGAGATGAGACGTGGCATAATGCTTAAGAGCCAGGACTCTGGAGGACAGACAGCTCTCCAGTATTGGTGTTGCCGCCACTCACTTCTTGGCAAAATGACTTTTTTTTGTTTTTCAGTTCCCTCTCTGTAAAATTAGGTTAGCCCCTACCTCAAAGGGCTGTTCAGAAGACCTAATGAGTTAATATGCTAAAGAAGTTAGAGGGGGGGTCGGATGGGTGGATCAGTTGGTTAGAGTGTGAGCTCTGGGCAATGGGGCTGCTGGTTCGATTCCCACATGGGCCAGCGAGCTGCACCCTCCACAACTAGAATGAAGTCAATGAGCTGCTGCTCAGCTCCCGGGTGGCCAGATGGCTCAGTTGGTTGGAGCGTGGGCTCTCCACTATGAGGTTGCCGGTTCGACTCCACAACTCCCACAAAGGATGGTGGGCTGCACCCCCTGCAACTAACAATGGCAACTGGACCTGGAGCTGAGCTGTGCCCTGTACAACTAAGATTGAAAGGACAACAACTTGACTTGGAAAAGTCCCAGAAGTACACACAGTTCCCCAATAAAGTCCTGTTCCCCCTCCCCAATAAAAAAAAAAAGAAGTTAGAAAGGGACCTGAAACATGAGTGCTGTTTTCACAGTCAGTAGCAAAACTTCCTAGCCGTGCGTTTTTGTACCCATCTCTTCTGTTCTTTCCCCTGACCCACCTGAACACTCATTGTCCTCGTGCTTTCTTAGTTTGAAGACTAGGAAAAATCATCAAACATTCTTTGTTTATCCTTGGTTGATTGACTCATGGTCCTTTATTATGCACAAGTTTCAGTCCATGGATTACCTCTTTGGGTATTTGACACTGTATAAATCTACTTGGGCTGCCATAACTAAATACCATAGACTGGGCAGCTTAGACTTTGAGGAGTTTATTCTCTCATAGTTCTGGAGGCTGGAAGTCCAAGATCAAGTTTCTAGCAGGGTTGGATTTTGGGGAGAGCTCTCTTCCTGGCTTGTAGACGGCCACCTGTGTTTTCACTGTGTCTTCACATGGCCTTTCCCCTGTGCATGTATGGAGAGAGAGATACCTGGTATCTCTTCCTCTTCTTATAGGGACCCTAATCCTATTGGATTAGGGGCCCACCCTTGTGACCTCATTTAACCTTAATTATATCCCTAAAGGCTTTATCTCCAAATACATTTACATGTATTTTTCATCTCTAGAAGTGTGATTTGGGCCTTTTAAATATTGTACATATCTCTCTTTGGCATGCTTTTTTATTTCTCTACCTTCTTGAATGTATAGAATGTAGTTTTAACAACTATTTTAATATTCTTGTCTACTAATTTTATACCCTGCATTGTTTCTGGGTCAGTTTTGATTGATTTTCTCCCTATCATGGGTTAAGGTTTCCTGCTTCTTTGCAAATCTGGTCATTTTTCATTGTACCCCTGACATTGTGAATTCTACCTTTTTGGGTACTAGACATTCTTTTATTATTTCAAATGTTCTTGAGCTTTGTGCTGGGATATAGTTCAGATAGTTAGACACAGTTTGATCCTCTTGAGGCTTCCTTTTAAACTTTGCAGAGGGACCAGAGCAGCCTTTAGTCTGGGGCTAATTTTTTCCTACAATGGACATAATACCGTTCTGAGTACTGCTATCCAATGCTCCGTATATCAGGAGGTTTTTCCACTTTGTCCGGTAGGAGCTCGAATTATTCCAGGTACTGTTTGAGCTCCAAGGATGGTTCTGTCTGCCCCCTTTGGATGGTCCTGTCCTGACTTCTGGTAGTTTCCTCATAGGCGTGCCATGATTAGTACTTAGCTGGAGACTCACTGTGGACCCGTTGCAGATCTCCAGAACTCTCTGTGAACTCCAGCCTGATTGGCCTTACTGAACTCTCAGCTCTCAACACAGGGAGATTGCTGAGCTCCTTCTGGATCCCCCTGCCTACACTGTGGCCTGGGAAATCTCTCCAGGTAGACTGCTGGACAATTATGGGTCTTCCCTACTTATTTCCCTTCACTCAGGGATCCAATATTTGAGATCGATTGTTTCATATATTTCTCATATATTTTGTCCTGTTTCTTAGTTGTTTAAAGCAAGAGGGTAAACCCAATTCCTATCACTCCATCATGACTGGAAGTGGGCCTCCTGAAGTATTATTTCGATTCCCATTGTAAGGATGAACAAGTAGAATGGTGGAGTGGCTAGTCCAGAGCCCAGCCTACGCAATGGATGCCCTACTAATCATCAGAAACCAACTCCTAAGATTTCAGATCCTTAGTAAGGCTTCCTCCTACATCCCAAACAGTAATTAATTTGGAGGAGTCAAATAACTTTGTTCAAAACCTGTAAATAGTATTTTTAATAAGTGAATGGTGCTCATATACATCCCTAAAGGCAAAAATCAGATTTTGATGATTACTCACTCTCAATTTTTCATGTATAAAGGAGTTTCTTCATCTCTCCTTATTATTTTCTCACTAAACATTTATTTATGGAAGAGATTTAAGAAACACTTAAAATTTAAAAGAAATGTAAAAGAAAACAGAATTATTGCTAAGAATTGCAGGAATTAAGAATTACAGAATTAAGAATTATAGCACGTCAGTAACTGGGATTTGCCAAAGCTATTTATGACACGTAGGTGAAGTAGAGATATAAAACTATAAACTTAGTATTACGCACAACTTGCTTTCTAGCAGTAATTTTTCTCCATTCAAGGAAACATCACACCCAAGAAGAGTGACATTATATTAGGGATAACCCAGGATCTCCTCTAATTTATAAGCTTAAAAACAAAGTCAAGCCTCTGGTACATAAATTATGACAACTTACCATCAGTGTGTTGCTGTGACAGGGGTCTGTGAGCCTCCACTCTCCTCGTAGGACCGTGATACAGACCTCAGTGTGGTCACTATCAGTCTGCTAGGGCTGCCATAACAAAGTATCGCACTGGGTGGCTTAAACAACAGAGACGTACCTTCTCACTGTTCTGCAAGCTAGAAGTCAGAAATCAAGGTGTCAGCAGGGTTGGTTTCTTCTGAGGGCGCTCTTCCTAACTTTCAGATGCTGCTTTCTCTCTGTGGCCTCGCATGGTCTTTTCTCTGTGCACGTCTGTGTCCTTATCTCCTCTTCTTAAAAAGACACTAGTCACATTGGATTAGGGTCCACCCCAATGACCTCATTTTAACTTAATTAGCTCTTTAAAGACCCTACCTTAAAAAATAATCACATTCTGAGGTACCAGGGGTTATAACTTCAACATATAAATTTGGGGAGGTTGGGGAGGAGACACAATTCAGCCCATACCCATCACGGCCTGGAAAAATTAAGCCGTCTGTCTAAACTTCCTGCTCTTCAGCCTGCCCCTACAGGCTGAGAGGCTTGCTCAGATCTGAACATGCAAAGGATTTTGTAGGGAAACTCCTGTCTCCCTTGTTACTTTCACTCTCCCTCATGCGTGATGTTCAATAGGGACAGTAGCTAGATCTGGAAGGGCATGAGATGTCACCCCACAGTGACAGATGAGCTCTGACTGCCAGGATACCACAAATCACAGTGCAGAGGAGGACAGTGTGGAAGCCTTCCTCAGTGGGGCATCTTACAGAAGTATTTTCAATTGAGGGGTGGCGAGGAAGAAAATGAGGCATATTTCCTCTGTGGCAGAATTTGGCTATGCCTTCCATCTCTAGTAGGCAATTTTCTTTGCAAATCTGCCTATCTTATTTATTTCTGGAACATATTTGAATCCTTACTTTATTACCTCAAAAGCATACTGTAATCCTGATCCCTGGTTGTGTTTTTATTTAAACCAATCTACAAATGTAGCTCATAAACATTAGTGGAAATGAATTTACATTCTAAAATCTATTAATCTAACCCTACTCATTATATAAGTGAACCTATAAATAGCAAATAAATCAACCTATGTGGAACAATAAAACAAATTAACCAGTATCATTTAAATAATTGCCATCACTAACAGTCATAACAAAGCCTAACAAATTAACACTTTAAGGGAGTTCTCATTTTAATTCTGTTATGACATAAATAGCACCAGACTTCAAATAGATTTTGGAAACCCCGTGAGGAAAACACGGGTGTTGGAATTGGGCCTGAGTTTTTCATGCTCCCATGATATTTAAATTTGGACTATCTTTGAAAGAAGGCCAAGATCCTTGCCTCCAGCCCTGGCCTTCCCAAGGTACTCTTCCTCCCCCAGTTTTCAAGGGATGGGGCACGTCAAGTCCAATGCCATGTGGCCTCTTACAAGGTCATTTTCTGTTCTTAGGAGCAGGTGGACAGTGCAGCGGGTTGCTAGGGGGTAGGGGAAGCAGTGGCTCTCAAATCAGGCTTTGTTACCTTGCTTGGCTATTTCCCAGCGGTGTGACTTTAATTTCTGAAGGCCTCAATTATTTCATCTGTAAAATTGAGATATTGATAGAATTTACCTGAAAATGACCAAATCAGATGAAGCATGTAAAGCCTTCACAGCTGGCTATTGTGTGTTCAATAAACGGTTAATGCTACTTCCATTACTACTACTGCTGCCACTTCACAGAAGTGTCTATTTCCTTCCTCTTCCCACCGCATTGTTTTTCTTTTTATTTGACTTTCTACTTTGCTCTTGAGACATAGAGATATTTGTGTGTATATGTGTGTGCGCATTTTGATGCATTTCTATGCTTGATATGGAAGTGGAGAATCAATTCTAATTAATCTCTGACTTCCTATGAAAAAGAATTACAGCACTTACGCAAAGATTTTCTACTCCCACCTCCTGCCGGTGCCTTCTCCTATTTTATTTTTTAGCTTAACGATTAATTTTACTCAACAAATACTCATATATACCACTTATGTATCAGCTACAGTTCTGGTTTTTTAAGTGACACTTTTTATTTTAAGATAATTGTAAATTAACGTGTAGGTGTAAGAAAGAGTACAGATAGCTCACGTACGCTTTACCCAGGTTCCCTTAATGGCACCATCTTGCAAAACTGGGATAGCGATACTGATAGTCAAGACGCAGACCATTTCTATCTCTCCAAGGATCTCTCATGTGCCCGTTGTAGCCAGACCCACTTTCTTCCCATGCCTCTCCCTCTGGAACCCTTGGCATTCATCAAACTGTTCTCATTTGTATAATTCTGAAAAAATTGTAATAAATCAGATCGCATAGTAGATAACCTCTTGTGAATTTCCCCCCCCCCACTCAGCATAATTCTTTGGAGGTTGCTGCATGTATCAGCACACATACTCATTTACATATATGCATATGCATGGATACTCTTCCATGGTATAGCTTTACCACAGTTTATTTAATCATTTGTCTGTTGAAAGACATCTGTTTTTTTTCCAGTTTGTGCCTATTATGAATAAAACTACTATAAACATTTGTGTATAGTTTTTCCTTCATTTCTCTAGGATAAATGTCCAGAGTTCAGTTGCTAGGTCATGTGGTATTTGCATGTTTAATTTTTTAAGGAACTGCTAAACTGGCTTTCCAGAGTGGCTGTATGATTTCTGCCGGCAATGTGTGAGAGATCCACTGTCTCTACATGCTTGCCGGCAATTGCTGTTGTCACTGTTTTTTATTTTAGCCATTCTAATAGGTGTGTAGTGATAGCCCATCATAGTTTTAAATTGCATTTCCCTAATGGACAATGATGGTGAACATTTTTTCATGTGCTGATTTGCCATCTGTATATTCTCTTTGGTGAAGTGCCTCTGCATGTCTTTTGCCCATTTTCTAATTGGATTGCTAGTTTTCTTAATGTTGACTTCTGAGCATTTTTTATTATTCTAGATACTAATTAGGCTTTTGTCAGATATGTGGTATGCAAACATTTTCTTCCAGTCTGTAGCTTGTCTTTTCACCCTGTTAACAGGGTCTTTCACAGAGCAAAAGTTTTAAATTTTGATGAAGTCCAATTTATTATTATTTTTCCTTTGATGGGGTTATGTTTTTGGTATCGAGTCTAAGAACTCTTAGTGTAACCCTAGCTCCTGAAGATTTTCTCCTTTTAGTTTTCTAAGATTGCTAAGTTGACATTGTACATTTAAGACTGTGATCAATTTTGAGTTAATTTTGATCTAAGATAAGAGGGTTTGGTCAGGTTCATTTTTTTTTTTAACAGTAGAGTTTATTTATTTTTTAAACTCTTATTTATTTAAGTGTGTTTTTTCCAGGACCAAGGCAAGTGTGTTTTTCCAGCTCCAAGTCAAGTGGTTGTTTCAATCTAGTTGTGGAGGGCGCAGCTCACAGTGGCCCATGCAGCGATCGGATGGCAACCTTGTTATTAATAGCTTGCGTTCTAACCAACTGAGCTAACCAGCATGCCCGAGGTTCATTTTTTACCCCTTATGGATGAGCATCCACTTGCTCCTGCACCATTTGTTGAAAGGCTATCTTTCTTTCCTCCACAGAGTTGCTTTCACCCCCTTGTCAAAAATAACTTGGGCATCATATGTGAATTTGTTTCTGGGTTCTCTATTCTGTTCCATTGACCTGTGTATCCACCAATACTACACAGTGTTGATTGCTGTAGCTGTATAATATATCTTGAAATCAGGCAGAGTGATTTCCCAGACTTTATTGTTCTTTTTCAAATATTTGAACTATTCTAGTTTCTTTGACTTAGTTAAGATGAAGTCATACTAGATTAAGGTGGGCCCTAAATCCAATGACTGGTGTCCTTATAAGAAAAGGAGACGGCACATAGAATCACAGAGATACAAGGGAAGGAGACCATGTGATGATGGAAAGAGAAATTGAAGTTATTAATATGTTATCACAAGTTAAGGAATATCAAGGATTGTTGACAACCACTAGAAGTTAAGAGAGAGGCAGGTAACATCTACCTCAGGGACCCCAGAAGGAACCAACTCTGCCAACCCCTTTATTTTGGATTTCTAGCCTCCAGAACTGTGAGATAAAACATTTCTCTTGTTTTAAACCACTCAGTTTGTGGTAATCTGTTATGGCAGCCTTAGGAAACTAACACAAACTTATATATCAGTTTGGGGAGAATTAACATCTTTATTATGTTGAGATTTCCAATCCACTAACACCATATGTCTCTCCATTTATTTATGTCTTCTTTGATTGCTTTCATTGGCATTTTGTAGTTTTCAGCATACAAGTCCTGTACATGTTGTGTTAGATTTACTCCTAAGTATTTTTGAAAATTATTGATGATCTTGTAATTGTTAATTTTGATGTCCACGTGTTCATTGCTAATATGTAGAAATATAATTGATTTATCTTCTATTGTGTGACCTTGCTGAACTCATTTATTAGTTCGATTGAGATCTTTGAAGATTCCTTAGGATTTTCTACATACACAGTCATATTTTCTATAAGTTTTATTCTGCAATTTCATTTCTTGCTTTTGACATGTATGCTTTTATTTCCTTGTCTTGCCTTATTGCATTGGCTAGAACTTCCAGCACTATGTTGAATAAGAATAAGAGTGAATATCCTGGCTTTGTTCCAGCTCTTAGGAGGAAAGCATTGTCTTTCACCATAAAATACAATGTTGGCTGTAGATTTTTTGTATGTGTTCTTTGCAAATTTGAGGATGTTCCACTATATTCCTATTTTTCTGAGAATTTTTATCATGAATGGGCATTTAATTTTGTCAAAGGCTTTTTATGTATTAATTTATATGATAATGCAATTTTTCTTTTTTAGCCTGTTAATATGGTGAATTACATTGATTGTTTTCATTATTGAACCAGCCTTGCATCTCTGGAGCAAAATCCACTTGGTCATGCTACATATAATTCTTTTTATATATTGCTGAGTTCTAGTTGCTAATATTTTGTTAACAATTTTTGTGTCTATATTCATATAGTCTATTGTTCTGCAGTTCTTTGTTTTTGTTTGTTTTTAATAGTCTTTCTCTGGTTTTGGAATCAGGATAACACCAGCTTCATAATATGAATTGAAAATTGTTCCCTCTTCTATTTTCTGGAAATGGTTTTAGAATTGGTATTAATTCTTCTTTAAGTATCTAGTAGAATTCACCAGCAAAATCATTGGGGCCAGGAGATTTCTTTCTGGGGGGCTTTTAAACTAGAAATTCAATTTTTAAAAATGGTTATAAGGCTATTCAAATGATCTGTTTCCTATTGGGTGAGTTGTGATAGTTTGTACTTTTAAAGAGTTCGTCCATTTCACCTAATTTGTCAAATTTATGTGTACGAACTTGTTTTCTTATATTTTTGATGTCTATGGTGTCTATAGTGATTTATTCCTGATATTGGTAATTTGTTTCTTCTTCTTTTATTTCTTTGTCAGCCTTGCTAAAGTTTTATTAATTTTCTCTATTGTTTTCTGTTTTCAATTTCACAGATTTTTGCTCTATCTTTATTATTTCATTCTTGCTTTGGGTTTATTTTACTCTTTTTCTAAATCCTTGAGGTGGGAGCTTCAAAAATTCAGTTAAGACTTTCCTCTTTTCTAATGCATGCATTCAGTGCTATAAATTTCCTTCTCAGCACTTCTTTATCTGTGTTACAAAATTTTGATGTATTTTATTTTTATTCAGTTTAAGTAAAATTTTTTTCCTTGAGACATCATCTTTGACTCAACAATTATTTAGAAGTGTGTTGTTTGTAAACACATGCTGTATGATTTTAATTTTGATCAGATCTGTAAGGTATGTTTTGTGGCCCAGGATATGGTCCATTTTGGTGCATGTTTTATGGGCACTTGAAAAGTACGTATTTTGCCATTGTTAGGTATAATGTTCCATAATTATTGATAAGAGCTTGATGGTGTCATTGATTTTCTATATCCTTCTTTATTTTTTCTTTTTCATTATTTTTTTTCCATTTTCTTTTTAATTTATAGGAGTGACAATTGTTTAGCAAAATTACATAGGTTTCAGGTGTACAATTCTGTATTACATCATCTATAAATCCCATTGTGTGTTTACCACCCAGAGTCAGTTTTCCTTCCATCACCATATATTTGATCCCCCTTACCCTCATCTCCCCCCACCCCCCCCACCCCCCTTACCCTCTGGTAACCACTACATTATTTTCTGTGTCTATGAGTTTTTGTTTCTCATTTGTTTGTCTTGTTCTTTCGTTGTTTTTGGTTTATATACCACATATCAGTGAAATCATATGGTTCTCTGCTTTTTCTGTCTGACTTATTTCGCTCAGCATTACACACTCAAGATCCATCCATGTTGTCACAAATGTTCCTATATCATCTTTTCTTACCGCCGAATAGTATTCCATTGTGTATATATACCACAACTTCTTTATCCATTCATATATCAAAGGACATTTTGGTTGTTTCCATGTCTTGGCCACCGTAAACAAAGCTGCAATGAACATTGGAGCACACGTGTCTTCATGGATAAATGTTTTCAGAATTTTTGGGTAGATACCAGGAGAGGGATTGCTGGGTCATATGGTAATTCTATTCGTAATTTTTTGAGGAACTTCCATACTGCCTTCCATAATGGCTGCACCAGTCTTCATTCCCAACAACAGTGTATGAGGGTTCCTTTTTCTCCACAGCCTCTCCAACACTGTTACTATTTGTCTTGTGATGATAGCCATTCTGACTGGGGTGAGGTGATATCTCATTGTGGTTTTATTTGCATTTCTCTGATGATTAGTGATGTTGAGCATTTTTTCATATGTCTATTTGCCATTTGTATGTCCTCTTTGGAGAAATGTCTCTTCAGGTCCTCTGCCCATTTTTCAATTGGGTTGTTTGTTTTTTTGTTGTTGAGTTGCATGAGTTCCTTGTATATTTTGGATATTAGCCCCTTATCGGAGGCACTGTTTGCAAAAATCTTCTCCCATTCAGTTGGTTGCCTCTTTATTTCAGCGATGGTTTCTTTTGCTGTGCAGAAGCTTTTACGTTTTATATAGTCCCATTCGTTTATTTTAGCTTTTACTTCCATTGCCTTTGGAGTCAAATTCATGAAATGCTCTTTGAACCCAAGATCCATAAGTTTAGTACCTATGTTTTCTTCTATGCAGTTTATTGTGTCAGGTCTTATGCTTAAGTCTTTGATCCATTTTGAATTAATTTTGGTACATGGTGACAGAGAGCAGTCCAGTTTCATTTTTTTGCATGTGGTTATCCAATTCTCCCAGCACCATTTATTGAAGAGGCTATCTTTCCTCCATTGTATGTTTTTAGCTTCTTTGTCAAAAATTATCTGTCCATATTTATGTGGTTTTATTTCTGGGTTCTCAATTCTATTCCATTGGTCTATGTGTCTGTTTTTCTGCCAATACCATGCTGTTTTGATTATTGTAGCCCTGTAGTACAAGCTGAAGTCAGGGAGTGTGATACCTCCATTATAGTTCTTTTTTCTTATGATTGCTTTGGCTATTCGGGGTCTTTTGTGGTTCCAAACAAATCTGATGATTTTTTGTTCTATTTCTTTAAAATACGCCATTGGGATTTTGATGGGGATTGCATTGAATCTGTATATTGCTATGGGTAATATGGCCATTTTAACTATGTTGATTCATCCAATCCATGAGCACGGAATGTCTTTCCATTTCTTTGTGTCTTCTTCAATTTCTTTTAAAAATGTCTTATAGTTTTCTGCATATAGGTCTTGCACATCCTTGGTTAAGTTTATTACTAGGTATTTTATTCTTCTTGCTGCAATTGCAAAAGGAATTGTTTTTTGTATTTCTTTTTCTGAGATTTCATTGTTAGTATATAGGAATGCAATGGACTTTTGTACATTGATTTTGTAGCCGGCAACTTGACTGTATTCGTTGATTGTTTCTAATAGCTTTTTGGTGGAGTTTTTAGGGTTTTCCATATATAGCATCATGTCATCTGCAAAGAGTGATTATTTAACTTCTTCATTCCCAATTTGGATGTCTTTTATTTCTTTCTCTTGTCTGATGGCTCTGACAAGGACTTCCAACACTATGTTGAAAAGCAGAGGTGATAGGGGACATCCCTGTCGTGTTCTTGAATGTAGAGCAAAGGGCTTCGGTTTTTCACCATTTATTATGAGATTAGCTGACGGCTTGTCATATATGGCCTTTATTATGTTAAGGTATTTTCCCTCTATACCTATTTTATTAAGTGTTTTAATCATAAATGGATGTTGTATCTTGTCAAATACTTTTTCTGCATCACTTGATATAATCATATGATTTTTGTCCTTTATTTTGTTTATGTGATGTATCACATTGATGGATTTGCGGATGTTGAACCATCCTTGTGCCCCAGGGATGAACCCCGCTTGGTCGTGATGAATAATCTTTTTAATGCATTGTTGTATTCGATTTGCTAGAATTTTGTTTAGGATTTTTGCATCTGTATTCATCAGAGATATTGGTCTGTAGTTTTCTTTTTTTTGTGTTGTCCTTACCAGGTTTTGGTATCAGGGTAATGTTGGCCTCATAAAATGAGTTAGGGAGTACTGTCTCTTCTTCAATTTTTTGGAAGAGTTTGAGCAGGATTGGTATTAGATCCTCTTTGAAGGTTTGGTAGAATTCACTAGTGAAGCCATCTGGTCCCGGACTTTTGCTTTTGGGAAGGTTTTGGATGACTGATTCAATTTTGTTACTGGTGATCGGTCTGTTTAGATTTTCCAGTTCTTCATGGTTCAGCCTTGGAAGGCTATATGTTTCTAAGAACTTGTCCATTTCTTCTAGGTTATTGAATTTGGTGGCATATAGTCCTTCATAGTATTCTTGGATGATCCTTTGTATTTCTGTGGTGTCCGTGATAACTTCCCCTTTTTCATTTCTGATTTTGTTAATTAGTGTCTTCTCTCTTTTTATCTTAGTGAGTCTAGCCAAGGGTTTGTCAATTTTGTTAATCTTTTCAAAGAACCAGCTCTTTGTCACATTAATTTTTTCTATTGTCTTTTTGTTCTCTATTTCATTTAGTTCTGCTCTGATTTTGTTATTTCCTTTCTTCTGCTGACCTTGGGTTTCACTTGTTCTTCTTTTTCTAGTTCTTTAAGGTGTAACATGAGGTTATTTATTTGGGATTTTTCTTGTTTCTTGAGATAGGCCTGTAATGATACAAATTTCCCTCTTAAAACTGCTTTCGCTGCATTACAAAAATTTTGGTAGGATGTATTTTCATTGTCGTTTGTTTCTATGTATCTTTTGATCTCTCCTCTAATTTCTTCTTTGACCCAGTCGTTCTTTAAAAGTATGTTGTTTAATCTCCATGTATTTGAGTTTTTCCTGCTTTCTTTTTGCAGTTGATATCCTATTTCAAAGCCTTGTGATCACAGAATATGCTGGTATGATTTCAATCTTCTTAAATTTGCTGAGGCTGATTTTATGTCCCAATATATGGTCTATCCTTGAGAATGTTCCATGTACACTAGAAAAGAATGTATAGTCTGATGTTTTAGGATGAAGTGCTTTATATATGTCAATTGTGTCCATTTCATCTAATGTGTCATTAGAGCTACTATTTTGTTATTTATTTTCTGTTTGGATGATCTATCCATAGCTGTCAATGATGTATTTAAGTCCCCTAGTATAATTCCATTTCAGTCAATTTCTCCCTTTAGTTCTGTTAGTAGTTGCTTGGTATATTTCGGTGCTCCCTGATTGAGGGCAAAAATATTGATGACTGTTATGTCTTCTTGTTGTACAGTCCCCTTTACCATTATGAAATGTCCATCTGTGTCTCTTGTTATCTTTTTCACCCTGAAATCTGTTTCATCTGATATCATTATGGCTACACCTGATTTTCTCTGAGTACCATTTGCTTGGAGTTTCAATTTCCACCCTTTCACTTTGAGTCTATGCTTGTCCTTGTAGCTGAGATGTGTCTCTTGGAGACAGCATATGGTTGGGTTTAGTTTTTTGATCCAATCTGCTACTCTGTGCCTTTTTATTGGTGAGTTCAGTCCATTTACATTTAGGGTGATTATTGATATGTGAGGATTTCCTGTCATTCTATCTTTAGTTTTCTGGTAAGGCTGTGTCTCCATTGTTTCTTTGCCTTTTTGTTGTTGTCTATTATTTCTGTGTGGTGGTATTCTATGATGTTTCCCTCTGTTTCTTCTTTTATTACAGTATATATTTCAGTTCTGGATTTTTTTTGAGTGGTTACCCTTAAGTTTATGTAAAAGAAAGTGTGATAGAGTATTCCATTTTCTTCAGCATGCTTACTTTCTCCATTCCCATATTCCGGTTCAGGCCTTTACTCTCCCTCTTTTTATGTTTTGGTTGCCACAAATTGTCCCTGTTGGTGGTGGTCGAATAGCCCCCTTTAGTATTTCTTGTAGTGCAGGCCGTGTATTAGAAAATTCCCTCAGCTTCTGTATGTCTGGAAATGTCTTTATTCCTCCTTCATATCTAAAGGATATCTTTGCTGGATGTATTATTCTTGGCTCATAATTTCTCTCTTTCAATAGTTTGAATATTTGGTTTCACTCCCTCCTGGCTTGTAGAGTTTCTGCTGAAAAATCTGATGATAATCTAATGGGCTTTCCTTGGTAGGTTACCGTCTTCTTTTCCCTGGCTGCCTTGAGGATTCTTTCTTTGTCGTTGATTTTAGACAGCTTCAATACAATGTGCCTTGGAGAAGGCCTGTTGGGATTGAGGTAATTAGGTGTTCTATTTGCTTCTTGGATTTGAGGATCCAGTTCTGTCCATAAGTTTGGGAAATTCTCATCGACAACTTTTTTGAATATATTATCTGTTCCCTTCTCTCTTTCTTCTCCTTCTGCTATGCCCATTATTCATATATTGCTCTTTCTGATGGAGTCAGAAAGTTCTTGTAGAGTTCTTTCATTTCTTTTAAGTCTCAAGTCTCTTTCTTCTTCCATCTGTGTCATTTCCAGGTTTCTATCTTTGATGTCACTGAATCTTTCCTCCATCTGGTCAACTCTACTACCTAAGCTCGTTATTTCATTTTTAATTTCTTCTATTGAGTTCTTAATCTCCAGAAATTCTATTTGGTTCTTTTTTAAATTTTCAATCTCTTTCGTAAAATGCTCATGTTGTTCTTTGATTGTGTTTCTGAGTTCATTAAATTGCCTTTCTGTGTTTTATTGCATCTTGTTGAGTTTTTTCAGAACTGCAATCATGAATTCTCTGTCATTTAAGTCGCATATTTCCATATCTTTAAGTTCCTTTTCTGGAGACTTTTCACTTTCTTTCTGAGCTGTCTTATTGCCTTGTTTATTCATGGCAATTACTGATTTATTATTTCTCTTCCTCGACATCTACAGGAGTGGCTTCTGCAACAGGTTGATACGAAGAGGTCTTTCTTTTGTTTTCCAGTACTTGTTGGTAGAATGTTTTATTTTCTCTCTGACTGCAGTCTTTTTTTTCTCTCTCACATGGTAGTGCTATGTTTTCTCTGCATTAGTCTAGCTTCTCACAAAAATGGGGGGGTTCCCTGGGAGATGAGCTTCTCCTCTGTTAATAGTTCGCCTGGGTCACAGGGTGCAGTGTCTATGTGGGTATGCAGAGAGCTTTTGAAGTTCCAAAGCTCTTCCTGCACCAGATTCAGAGCCCTTATGTTTCAGCAGTTCTGTTTACTCCTGCAGGGATCCGCCCAGATAGGTGGGGCCAGTGGCAGGGTGAGTTGTGAGAGGTGGCCCAGAGCAATGGCGGCGACCACAACCACAGCCAGTCCTGCTTCCACAGCTCCCTCCCCTTTGCCAGAACTAGTTGGGCTGCGAATCTGTGTCTGCGGTTCACAGTTCTCACAACAGCAAATATTCTGTTCTTTTGATCTGACACTGCTACTGTTCCATTTCTAGCACCGGGCAGGTGGGGGCTGGGCGCGCTCTGGGAGGGTAGGGAGGGGGCGGCTAGTCTCAGTGCCTAAGGCTTCTGTTCTCTGCTCGGCAGTGAGGGCTTAAATCACCGTTTTCAGCCTTCTTCCCTTAGTCTTTTCTCCGAGGTCTCTGCCGTGAACGTTGGGTTCAACCATGTTATATGCTGTCCCCTCAGCCCTGTGGGCCATAAGCAGAGCCCTAGCAGTCCGAGTTCTTCCCTCTCCCGCAGCTGCGGTAGTTCTGGGAAGCAGCGAGCTCGGAGCACTGAGCTAGGTCTGCGTCCTGCGCCCGCGCGGCTCCGTCTCCGCACTTCTCCCTTCCCTCCTCTCCCGCTCATGCGATTCGCCCACCTTTAGGTGAATTCAGAAGTGGGCCTCTTCGTCTTGCCTGTCTCCTGTGCAGGGAGTCCTTTGTGGAGTTATTGTTGTCTGATTAGTTGTAAATTCCAGGGGAGCTTTACAGAGGCTCACCTCACGCTGCCATTTTGATGATGTCTGTCCCTTCTTTATTTTTTGTCTAGTTGCCCTATCATTGTTGAGAGAAGTGTGTTGAAGTATCTAATTCAATTATAGATTCATTTCTTCTTTTAGTTTTATTAGTTTTTGTTTCACATACATTACAGCTTTGTTGTTTGGTGCAGCTGCACTTAGGATTGCTAAGTCTCCTTGGTAAATTGATTATTTTTGTCATTATATAATGTTACGTTTTGTCTTTGATGATTTTATTTGCTGTTAAGTCTTCTTTATCTGATAGCAACATAGCAACTCTTGCTTTCTTTTGATTAATTTTTACGTGGTACATCCCTCCTTACTTTAAACCTGCTTATATTGTTATATTTGAAGTGAATTCCTTGTAGACAGCATGTAGTTAGGTTATGCTTTTAATCTACTTTGACAATCTTTGTTTTTTAATTAGCAAAATTCAGTGTAAATTATTACATTGAATTTAATAATTTAATATTATTATACAAATATAATAATAATTATATTCAGTGTAAAGTCAATGTAATTATTAATATGTTAAAGGTTATGTCTGTCATTTTAGTTTTTTGTTTCCAGTTTGTTTACTCTATCTTTCATTTCTCTCTCTCTCTTACTCTCTTTTATCTGTCTTCCTCAGGGTTACTTGAACAATGTTTGGAATTCCATTTTGGTTTATCTATAGTGTTTTTGAGTATATCTCTTTGTATGTTTTATAGTGGTTGCTCCAGGTGTTGAATTTTATGTAAATAACTTATTGCAATCTACTGATGTTGTCCTTTTACTGGTTTTAGTAACGTTTAGAAAACTTGCCTCCCTTTACATCTCTATACTCCCCCTTTATATTATAATTGTCTTAAATATTTCCTCTACATACATGTAGTACTTTAACACAGTGTTTGCTTCAACCATCAAACATAAATTAGGAGACTCAGAGGTGACGGAAAGTCTATTGTATTTGCCCATAGTATTACTTACTATGCTCTTTGCTTCCTGTCTGCTTAGAGAATGTCCTTTAGCCATTTTTTAAGAGTAGGTTTTCTGGTGACAGATTTTCTTAGTTTTCCTTTAACTGAGAATTCCTTTATTTCTTCTTCATTTCTGATGGATAGTTTTGCTAGATATGAGGTTCTGGTTGACTGTTTTTCTTTCAGCACTTGTAAAAATGTTGAGCCACTTTTTTTTCTCAATATTTACGATCATTCTTTTTTTTTTTTTAAGATTTTATTGGGGAAGGGGAACAGGATTTTATTGGGGAACAGTGTGTACTTCCAGGATTTTTTCCAAGTCAAGTTGTTGTCCTTTCAATCGTAGTTGTGGAGGGAGCAGCTCAGCTCCAGGTCCAGTTGCCGTTCTTAGTTGCAGGGGGCAGAGCCCACCATCCCTTGGGGGAGTCGAACTGGCAACCTTGTGGTTGAGAGGATGCGCTCCAACCAACTGAGCCATCTGGGAGCTCAGCAGCAGTTCAGCTCAAGGTGCTGTGTTCACTGTTAGTTTCAGGGGGCGGAGTCTACCATCCCTTGCGGGAGTGGAGGAGTCCAACAGGCAACCTTGTAGTTGAGAGCCCACTGTCCCATGTGGGATTCCAACTGCCAGCCGTCTGCATTAGGAGCACGGAGCTCCAACCGCATGAGCCACCAGGCTGGCCTGAGCCACTTCTTTTTGGTCTCCATGATTCCTGATGAAAATTTTGCTGTAATTCAAATTGTTTGTTCCCCTGCAAGTAACGTGTTATTTCTCTCTTGCTGCTTTCAAGATATTTTATTTATTTTTAGTTTTCTGAAGTTAGACTTTGATGTATCTTGGTGTGAATTTCTTTGAGTTTATCCTACTTGGGGGATTTGCTGCAATATTTATATGTATATGTATTTTACCAAATTTGGGAAATTTTCAGACATTATTTCTATTTCAGCTCTCTCCTCTTTCTCTGTTCTTTCTGAGACTCCAATGACACAAATGTTAAATCTTTGGTTACAGTTCCACAGGTCTCTGAGTCTCTGTTCTTCTTCTTCTTCTTCTTCTTCTTCTTCTTCTTCTTCTTCTTCTTCTTCTTCTTCTTCTTCTTCTTCCTCTTCTTTTTTTTCCACTTTATTTTCTCTCTGATGTCCAGTTTGGCTAATTTCCTTTGTTCTATCTCAGTTCACTGATTCTTTTCTTTGTCCTCTTCATTTTGTTATTGAGCCTGTACAATGAGTTTTCTATTTTGGTTATTGTATTTTTCAGTTCTAAAATTTCATTTGGGTTTATATCTTCTTTTGTTTGCTGAGAATTTCTATTTTTTTAAAAACTTTTATTTATTTTAAGTATGTGTTTCCAGGACCCATCAGCTCCAAGGCAAGTAGTTGTTTCAATCTTGTTGTGGAGGGTGCAGCTCACAGTGGCCCATGCGGGAATTGAACTGGCAACCTTGCTGTCAAGAGCACCGTGCTCTAACCAACTGAGCTAACCAGCCGCCCTGAGAATTTCTATTTTTTATTTGAGATTTTCTTGTTCCAATGTGTTTGTAATTACTTTTTTAGAGCCTTTTTATGATTGCATCTTTAAAGTCTTTGTCAGATAATTGAACATTTCTGTCACCTCCATGTTGGTATTTGTTGATTGTCTTTTCACTCAGTTTGACATCTTCCTGGTTCTTGGTCTGATGAGTGATATTCAGTTGAAATCTGTATATTTGTGGTATTATGTTAGATTCTAGATCTTATTTAAACCTTCCATTTTATCTGGCTTCTTTTGATGCTCTATGACAGTAGAAGGGTGGTGCATCCTCATTACTTTCAGGTAGGGGTAGAAATCCAGGGGGCTCCTCATTAGTGCTGCAAGGGGATGAGAGTTTCAGCTCTCCACCAGGCCTGGACTGATAGCTATGTGGCTGGGAGTGTAGGAGTGCCCTATTACTGTTGTTCTTGTGGCCTCCACTGACACCATCATCTGGTGGGCATAAAAGTTTCAATTCCTTGTTTGGCCTTCTTTGAGGCCAACCAGTCCTATGGGTGTGTTTGTGCACTCGTTACAGCCTAGTGTGGGTGGAAGTCTAGATTCCACTGGGCCTTTGCTGGTATGGGTGTGGGTGGGGCCACAGTTTTTTGTAGTGTTTTCCTAGAGTAGAACAGTTATTATCTGAGAGATTTTCTGTCTTGATAGGCTGCCTCTTTTCTGGTGCTTGGTTTTTTATTTTTTGTCAGTGTTGGAGTTTCCAGGTTGTCTTCTTAGCTCCAAATCTTAGATATATGTGGCAAAAGGGAAACTCATGGAACTCATCACTATATCATTCAGGGGTCCTTAGCTGGTTTGCTTTCTTCTCTCCACCCTTCAGAGTCTTCTCATGTTTGTTTTATATACAGTGCCCAGGGTCTTTAGTTGTATGTCACAGAAGGACTCGGGAACAGTATACCTACTTTTTCATTTTCTCAGAAGTGGAATTTCTAATTGATTCCTCCTGTTTTAAGGAGAATGTCGAGTCCATCAAAGTTTCTTATTTGTTCACTTCAGTATTTCTTTTCATAAAGTTTTTCCTCATTTCCTACTGCTGTAGAGGAAGAAATTCTACTAGTTCTCTGGGGTTATAGTCTCCCCTTACGGCTTCCAGGTCATTCCTCTTTTCTGCTCTGAAAACTTGCATCATCAATTATCTCTTCCTTCTTGTATCTTGAGTCTTATTTGATAAATTCCCTCTTTCAGTGTGAGGCACACTTGTCTTAAAGAAACTGACTTTTGACCTGTTCTTTCCTAAGATAGTCTTCTGTTTTTTCTTTCTCTTAAATGCCAGTCTTTTTGAAAGCATTATCTCTATTCTCTGCTTCCACTGATTTGCCACCCTCTCCACCCTTAATCTTTTGCAATCAGTCTACTGACCTCACAGTCTATTAGAACTGTATTCTCAGAAGTAACCAATCAATTCTTGGAAGTCATTTCCAGTGTCCTTTCCTCAGTTCCTATCTACTTGCATCTCTCTGCAGCATTCGGCACCACAGGCATTTGGAAATTGTTCTCTCTTTGGACTTCATGGCTTTGAATTTCCCGCGTCTTTCCCTGGCTTCCCTTCTTCCTCCAATGTTTGTCTTGTCTTCAAGGTTCTATCCTCACTTTTCTTTTCTCTCGCATTCGATGCCATGCTTTCAGCCCCATGCCTGATTCTAAAACAATATGCAGAGGATCCAAAATTTACATTTTACCTCCAGTTCTGAATTCTTTTTTGGGCTTCAGTTTGACATTTCCATGTACCTTTCGTTTGCCACCCAATAAATGTCCAGACAGCCCTTCAAAAATTCGTCTAAAACCCAAACCTTCATTTTTTCTCCTCCAAATGCTCTTGTTTCTGTGTTTCCAAGTTCATGAATGGAACCAGTACTTCCTTGCCAGCAAGCACTGAGGCTTCACTGTGGTATTTGACATGGCCCAGATTTCACTTGACAGCTTCTGCTAGAAATTCACCAGTTTCCTGCTTTTACCCCCTTTTCATCCACACTGAACCTTATCCAGTTTAGGTGAACTTTAACTTTTGCCTGGACTATTCCAGTAGCTCCCTTATTGGTCTCTCTGCTGCCAGTCAATTTCCAGTCTAATCAGTTTTATACATTGTGGCCAGATTAATCTCCCTTTATTGGCTTCTCTTTCTGAACTTAATTTTCTTTGGCAGGCATTCAAGGCTTCTGTGCTTTGGCCTCCATCTACCTTTCCAGCATTATTCCAACATTACTCCCGTGGAGAGACACCGGGCTCTTGCAAAACTGAAATGCCTATTGTTCTGTCGTCCTAACTATCTCCTCCCCCTCCAGCATTTAACATGGAGGTATTCTATCCATCCTTCCCCTGCACTTCAAAGTCTCTTTCTTAGAGTACTCATCAACTTAGAAGTTATGCTAGAGATATTTATATACTGACTTTAGTTCTATTAGACTGTTAGCTTAGGGTGAGGTTGGTTGATCACTGATTGAGTCATTCATTGATTCATCCAACAGATTTCTAAGGCATGCTAGGCTCTGTGTGAGGCACTGGGGATGTGGCAGTGAAAAAAGCGCCTCATGTTGCTTACAACCTTGGGGTCCTTATTCTTTGTTGCTGCTAGTGTGTTTTTATCCTGTAAAGTGTGCCTAGTCCTAGGTCAATGCCTGTCAAAGTCCCAGGTCAGCGCCTGGCTTACCTAGGAAGTATTCCTTATTAAATGAATGAATGAACTAGCAAGTATGTAAAATAAGGTTACTAAAGTTGCATATGACTTTGTTTTTAAACTTTTTGGCATTTAACCCTTTCTGATGAAAGAGCAAATAAAAATGAAGCCGCAAAGATAAAATATTTATCAGAAATAAATGCAAATACAGGAATATATCATCTGGGTGTTGGGATTAAGGCTAAGATACTGCAGATGTTTTAAACCAGTTTTATAAATGATAGCAATATTTAAAGAACATCGGTCTTAAGAGACATACTTTTGTAAGAATGAATAAAAACTGTGACTAAGGGAACTCTCAATTCTAACTAGTTCTTCATACTTGATTTGAGGCTTCTTAGCATAATAAGACATTTGTCCTCTTTGTATTTGAAATAGGAGTCTCATTTTATTTCCTACTGAGCTTTCCAGTGTGAATTTTCTGTTGCAGTTTTCTCCACTTATAAAGTGTGTCTTCTATCTTGCTGAGATTTCTTTTCTCAGCATTCTGGGATTGGCTTCGGAGCTTACACAAAAGAATTTCTGGAAAAAGGAAATAGCAAACCAGGAAAGTGAAAAGCAGGTGGCCGGGCGGTTCAATGGTTAGAGCGCAATGCTCATAACACCAATGTCGCTGGTTCGATTCCCACGTGGGCCAGTGAGCTGTGCCTTCCACAACTAGATTGAAAACAACGACTTGACTTAGAGCTGATGAGTCCTGGAAAAACACACTGTTCCCTAATTCAAAAAAAAAAAAAAAAAAAAAGTGAAAAGCCTCTATGAATGCCTGCACATTCTAGAGAGTCTGCACAATATTGGGATGTTAGTCAGTTCTTACGGACTTTTCCTTTTCACTCCTCAGCTCTTAGCAATGTTGTTTAAAAGTCAGGGATAGAAATATGAGGCTTAGGCAACTGGTTTTCTATTCCCCAAACATCCCCAAATATTTCCTCTGCTCCTTAAAACACATGCATTCCATTATCAATGCCCAATAAGAATAAAACAAATTTACTCTAAATATTTAATTTGTTTTTCCCTCATGTTGTTCATTAAATTCTTAAACCCCTGGATGTTTTATTCGTTTTTTAAAAAATATCCTTGTAAAACTCCTTTCAAACACGTTTAAAGTTTTAGAGTCACTAGCTAAATCCCATTCTCATAGTAATATCTAAACCATGCCAAGGACTTTGTAGCCTTGGTAAATTTCCAATAAGTATCATCTCAGACTGTACACTCTGCACACATTTATTTTTTCGGGGGGAGAGACATGAGATAGGTTGTAAAATTAAAGATATTTCAATTCTCTTTGTTGAGTGGGGAATTGAAAACTACTTGCTCTATCTTCTCAGCCATTTCTATGTATTGAGATGAGTACGGGAGTACCTGTAAATCAGGTTAGCAGAAAGTATATTCTGGAATGGGTCTTTCCCAGGCAATGCCAGATAGGTCTCGTGTCATGTTCTTGTCCAGTGTGTAGGCTTGGGCTTGAAATGTGCTGGTACATAAGGAGACAGTGTCCACGTTCCTTCCCTATCCCACTTCTTAAAGAACTGGCTCTTAGTTCCTAAAATCTTTGCATCAGTTACTGGGCTTGGTGCATAGAGGAAACCAAAGTTTTCTGAAATGATGGCGTGAATACTGTTAATGCAATTTTTCCAATAGCTATTTACCTTGGATATTTTGTTTCTGATAACAGACTGAGGAAGATAATTTTTTTGGGGGGTAGGGGGCAGAGAGCACCATTTAGCATGCAAATTTGGTTCCTGTTCTGATTTATTCATATTTTAATGTTAGAAAAGGGGAAGGCAGTGCTAAACAGAAGCTTCAGAGAGCACATACAGTGGGGAAGTTGGTTATGCTACACAGAACAACTTTTGCACAAAATCAAAATGGCAGCTGGTTCTGAGATTTCACGAACACATAACAACCCAAATGCCAAAACCCCAAAAATTCTGTTTAAGCAATATTTCCCCTCTCTGTGGGAACCGAGCCTGTCAGCAGCATAAACACTTGCAATCCTGCACTTCCTAGGATGCATGTGCTATCGGAAAGGGAGGTGTTAATTGCTGTGCTAATTACAACATGATTGCTTTGCACTTGTTTTGCACTTGTAGGTGATTAAATTTTTAACGAAGCATATTACTTGGCACTGTTAGCACAGTTAACACATTTCTCTCTCTCTCTCTCTTTTTTATGCCTTGGGAGAAGTCCCGCACCGCAGACCCTTCCCTGGCTGTGATGTGCTGTTGTGTTTGGAACAAGCCTCTGTTGAGGCTGTCGGTAACAGGACTCCAGCTTCCTGCTTGGGAAAGAGCAGCAGCCTATTATAATCATACCCAGCGTGATGGCACTGGCCAGATGCGAACGCAGAACCCACAAAGGTATTAGCTAAAAATGAGGCAGTGCTGCCAATGCCGATCTCCAGCCTTCATTGAAAAACTGCAGCGACTCCAACCAGTCAAGTGGCAGTGTTGGAGGGTTTAGCAGGAAGGTAGAGAGATGACAGCAAGTTCCATGTGATTTATTTCTGCTTTACAGCCTGCGTTCCCAGCTGAACTGGAGCACGGGAAACTTGCATCTGTTACATGGGCAGCCTTGTATCTCTTGGTTCCCACTGTGCAGCAGGCTGCAATCCTCAGTGGAAGTGGGATTTTGTATTTGTGTGCCTATGCATGCATTCTCTCTCTCTCTCTCTCTCTCTCTCTCTCTCTCTCTCTCTCTCCCTCGCCCCCCCCCCCCCCCCCCACACACACCTGCCTCAGTCTCCTTATTCAGAAGTGCCTGGGAAAAGAAGTCTGGTTCTAGGAGAAGAGCTGGGTGGGTCTGGGGGTTCACAACCTGGGGTGGAGTTCAGAGAAATGTCACGCAGCTGAATTGGTGTCAAGGTTGCATGTCAGCAAACAAACAAACACACCTGTACAACCAGAAAAGACAAGCACCCAACTTTGTATGACTCAACTCTCTATGACTTGGCAGTTTTTTGCAGCAAAGACCCTGAGATGATAGGAGAACTGAATGAACAAAGGAAATAAATGAACCAGGTGGCATTGGAAGTACCCACTCATCAGAGGTGTCCTCTGCTGGCAACCTTTCTTGGGTGTTCCTTTGGCTAGTCAGGGGCTGAGTAGGGCAAAGTGGCAAAACTAATTTTCAAAAGAACATAAATTCCTTAAAGACTGAATTCAGATTTAGTTTCTAAGTGTGAATAAATGTGTCTCCAGAACATTTTATAAACTATCAGTCCAGGGGAAAAAAGTTGTCCCTATACTACCTAGTTTATACATAGTCATCAGGGGCTGGGCATGGTGAAGAAATGCACAAACCAAGTGTGAACAGATAAATAAAAGGATTTATTGAAAATATTCGGGATATTACATGTTGTGACATGACCAAGGGTTTGAAAGCAACTTCTGTACTGGTGCTCGGTTCAGGTGTATTAGCTTTTATTATACAAAAGTTAATTCCATTTTTTTTTTAAAGGAGCGTGCAACTCCCAGTGGTCCATGCGGGGATCCAACTGGCAACCTTGGTGCTACCAGCACCATGCTCTAACCAACTGAGCTAACCAGCCACACCTAATTCCATTTTTAACAGTCAGTTTAATGATGTCCTTCCATTAAGAAAAAACTTTTCTATTCTAATGAACGATTGGCTGGGATTTCCCGCCCCTCCACCGTCTGCTTTGACTAACAAGTTTACTTTCATTTGCAAACTCCACTCCTCCACTTTGTATTTTAGATGTATCTGTTGACTTCACCCAGCTGTCATTATGATAAAATGGATGAAGAGGTGACATTCCAATGTGAATAATCCCAGGCATCTAATCTGTATTCGAGAAGGAAAAAAGAAAGAGAGTTGGAGGCCAGTAACTTTAATACACTGCTATAGATATAGATTTCTCATGTGGGAGAAAAAGTGATTTGGGAGATTGAAAAATTATGAATGTGTGTGAAATAAAGCCAAATGTCCTGAAAATAACAGTTAATTCAAGAGTATGTCAATTTAATATTTGAAAGTAATTTTGAGGAGATCTGTGTGTTCAGAATTCCATGGACTGAGCTTTCATTTTCAGAATTTAGCATTAATCTGTCAGCAACTTTGTTCTTTAAAGCTACAGCTATCACACAAGATTGCTAATCTAGTCAACTTTTCACTGAATATTTTCTGTTTCCTGAGTCCACTTTTACTGTACTCATTCTCCTGTCTTTTTAACTGTCCATCCATATTCTCACCCATCTTCCCTGCTGCCCCTTCTGCTGCCACAGGCCTCAGCAAGGACAGAGGCCCGGCTGAATCTGCAGAATCGGTCCCATTGCTATGGAAATTTCAAGATTCTGCTGCTTCAGCAACAATCAAGCTTTCTCTTTCCTTTCTTTCTTTTCTTTTTCTCTTTTCTTTTCTTTTCTTTTCTTTTCTTTTCTTTTCTTTTCTTTTCTTTTCTTTTCTTTTCTTTTCTTTTCTTTTCTTTTCTTTTCTTTTCTTTCCTTCCTTCCTTCCTTCCTTCCTTCCTTCCTTCCTTCCTTCCTTCCTTTCTTTTTTTTTGAGGCAAATTAATTAAAAAAATGTTAGCCCTTTATGCAAATGCTACACCCACAACCTATTTTTGTTTTTTGTTTTTGTTTTTGATGGACATACTGAATCCCATGTTTTTCCCGACTGCTAAGAAGAGGAATTGCACAAGGTCTTATTCATTTGTTTTCTGAGCGGGTATATGGGACTTGCACACACACAAGTTTTCTATCCACTCAAAATGTGGGCAAAGATAAGGCACTTACTCCCTATGTGAATACAAATGAATAAATTCTATTTTGTCTCCAGAGAACTGCTTGAAAATACCTAATAGGCATACTGACTTCATGGATTAGAAGAGCAGAGTACTCAGAGAAACACTGGCCATTTGTCATGAGGGGAATATGTGTGGAATATTTCTTAGGAATTGTGACATGTGGTTTCCTAGTCTTTTCCTGAAAGTACTCTTCAGTCCCTTTTGTCTTGGCACGTGCAGTTCTCCTTCTCATCTCGTCCTATTATTGAGCACGAACTGCGCTTCAAGAATTTGATTGGACAGTTTCTTCTCTGAAGCCTCAGAAGGAGTAAGCTACCCTCTCTCTGTACACCCACAGTGTTCTGTGGATACATATTAGGACTGAGCTCAGCTCTGCCATTTATTAGATATGTGATCTTAAGATTAGTGTTATGGTAAATAGAACAGTTTTAATACATGATAATTATTATCATTATAACTGATATTCTAACTGATTGTTGTATTCTACCTGATTAGAAAAACTTTTACATTATAAAATTTTTAAACACAAAAAAGTAGAGAAAATAGAATGATGACTCTCCAAATCCCAGAAAACTTGACTACTTCTCAGAATATTATGTTCTTTTTAAGATGAAGGCAGGAGGTCAATGTTGAATTGAGTTCTGTACTCTCGGAACTGCTAGTAGTTACAGGGCACAAGCAAAGGGATGTACAGTCTTGCATATCAAATACAGTGGGGAGAAGAGGTCACTGAATTTGTTGTAATGAAAAACTCTAGGTGTGAGAAGTAAGACTGATATATTAGAGATCCTGTCCCTTGGTCCCTTTGCTGTTCTATTCCAAGATACTGTAAACTCTCAGAGAAGTCTGGTGACACAGGCTCAGACCCTGGAGATAGGCAGGCATAGATTTCTCACTTGTGAGAAACTTAAGCTTTTATTTCCTCATCTGAAAAATGGGCCAAATAATAGTACCAGCCTCAGAAATTTATTTTGAGAATTAAATGAGATTAAGTACATAGACTACTTGGTTCATACTATTTTTCATTAATTCTGACACTCACACTTTGACATGTCTGAAATATGTCTCACAATGAACGATGCTATGATTTAATTGGTAGCGTTATCTTTCTTTCTTGGTGGCTGATTCAATAATGGTGAGTCTTATGATTGATGGAATCTTAGATTCCGTGAAATATTGTAGCAAGGTCTTAATGAATATTAACAATCAAGATAATGGTAATTGGAGAATTTTCTTAATTTACCCACATCACAGCTTGTATCATAGAAGCTTTGCTCTATGCAAAAGAGGGATGTTAAATTCCCCAAGTATAATAGTGGGTTCCTCCATTTCTCCTTGCAGTTCTATCAGTTTTTGTCTCATGTTACTTCGATACTCTGTTGTTAGGTGCATACACATTAAGGATTATTAATTTTCTTGGAGTATTGTGCCCTTATCATTATGTAATGTCTCTCTTTATCTCTGATAACTTTTCTTACTCTCAAAGTTATATAGCTCTCTCTGAAATTAATATAGCTACTCCCACTTTCTTTTGATTAGTATTAGCATGATGTATCTTCCTTCTTTGTTCTACCTTTAAGCTATATGTGTCTTTGTATTTAAGGTGGGTTTCTTATAGACATCATATAGTTTGGGTCTTGTTTTCTGATTCACTCTGACAATCTGTCATTTTGTTGGTGTATTTAGATAATTGACGTTTAAGGTGATTTTTGATATAGTTGGATTAATATCCACCATAGTTGTTACTGTTTTCTATTTTTTGCCCTTGTTCTTTGTTCCTATTTTTGTCTTCTACTCTTTTTCTTCCTTTTATCATTTCAGCTCAGCACTTTATATGATTCCATCTTATCTTCTCTCTTAGTATATCAATCATACATTTTTTCACTTTTTTCAGTGATTTTCCTGGAGTTTGCAATATATGTTTACAACTAATCCAAGTCTACTTTCATGGGTACTGGAAATACCTTATAATAACAAAGTATTCCTAGTTCTTCCCTCTCATCCCTTATGTCATTAGTATCATTCACTGCAGTTATACAGAAGTATACCAGGTCTGACAATTAAGTTTGTGAACTTCTTGCAATGATGTTGCTAACCTTTTTTGATATCAGAGGGATTATTCATTATGAATTTGTGTCAACTGCACAAACAGTTAACCAAGTTTACTATTTGGAAGTGCTGAAAAGGCTGTGTGAGAAAGTTAGACGACCTGAACTTTCTGCCAATAATTTGTGGCTCTTGCATCACGACAATGGACCAGCTCACACGACACTGTCTGTGAGGGAGTTTTTAGCCAGTAAAAAAATAACTGTATTGGAACACCCTCCCTACTCACCTGATCTGGCCCCCAATGACTTCTTTTTTTACCTGAAGATAAAGGACATATTGAAAGGAAGACATTTTGATGATATTCAGGACATCATGGGTAATACGACGATAGCTCTGATGGCCATTCCAGAAAAAGAGTTCCAAAATTGCTTTGAAGGGTGGACTAGGTGCTGGTGTCACTGCATAGCTTCTCAAAGGGAGTACTTTGAAGGTGACTGTAGTGATATTCAGCAATGAGGTGTGTAGTACTTTTTCTAGGATGAGTTCACAAACTTAATTGTCATACCTTTTGTGTGTGTGTACTTATGTATATACATAAGCATATACTTACACATAAGCATATATAAATATATAAGCATATAATTATGTATATGTATGTATATACATATGTATAAGCATACATAATTACATTATTATTACTTTGAACAAACTGTTATGTTAGATCAATTAAGAATAAGAAAATTAAAAGTTTTTATTTTACATTCACTTTTCATTATCTGATGCTCTTTCTTTATGTAGATCTGAGTTTCTGACCTATGTCATTTTCCTTCAATCCATAGAACTTCTTTTAACATTTGTTTCAAGGCAGGTCCACTGGCAACAAATTTCTTCAAATTTTGTTTGTCTGAGAAAATCTTTATTTCTTTTTCACTTCTGAAGGCTAATTTTGCAGGTCACAGAATTCTAGGTTGTTTTTTTTTCCTCAGTGCTTTAAACATTTCATTTAACTCTTTTCTTGCTTGTATATTTCTGAGGAGAAGTTCGATGTAATTCTTTTTTTTTCTTTTCCCTTCTTCCGCCTCCTCTCCACTCAGGTTCAAGCCATTGTTTCTCAGTCTAGTTGTGTAGGACACAGCTCCCTGGCCCAGCTGGTACTATGAGCCTTGCGCTCCCCCCTGGCTGAGGCAGTCGGTCACCAGTCAACGGTCAGCCGCTCATAGCAGCTCTTGCTGGGCTGCCAGCCACTCATGATGGCTGCCGGCCACTCATGCTGGCTGCCGGCCACTCATGCTGGCCACCGGGCTGCTCCTGGCAGCATATGGTAGCCCATAGCAGCCTGTAGCAGCACACAGCAGCCTATGGCTGCCCATGATGGCTGCCGGCCACTTAGCACTCCTGCCAGCAATGGTAGCCTGTGGCAGCTCCGGCTGCTCACTGCAGCCCAGTTTCAGGGAGAGCCGTTGTTTACAATCTTAGCTGTAGAGGGCACAGCTCACTGGCCCATGTGGGAATTGAACCAGAGACCTTGGCATTAGGAGCATGGTGCTCCAACCACTTGAGTCACCAGACCGGCCCTAGATGTAATTCTTTTTTTGGGTCATCTATAGGTAAGAAATGTTTTCCCCTTTGGATTCTTTCAAGACTTTTTCTTTATATTTGATTTTCCATAGATTGAATATGCTATGTCTAGGGGAAGTCATTCATTCATTCATTCATTCATTTATTCATTCATTCTGCTTGGTGTTTTCTGACCTTCCTGGATCTGTGGTTTGGTATCTGACATTAACCTGGGAAAATTTTTCAGTTGTTATTGCCTCAAATATTGCTTCATTTCCTCTCTTTCTTCTCCTTTTGGTATTCCCATTTCATATATATTACATCTTTTGTAGTTCTTCTACAATTCTTTGACAGTCTGTTCTGTTTTTTTCCCAGTCTTTTTTCTTTTTGCTTTTCAGTTTTTGGAGTTTTTATTGTCATATTCTTAAGCTCAGAAATTCTTTCCTCACTGTGTTCAGTCTACCAATGAGCTTTTCAAAGACATTCTTTACTTCTATTATAGTGTTTTTGATCTCTAGCATTTCTTTTTGATTAGTTTTTAGAATTTCCATCTCTCAGCTTACATTTCCATTTTTTCTTCCATATTGTGTGCTTTTTTCATTAAAACTCTTAGCATATTAGTCACAGTTTTAAGAATTTCCTGATAATTCCAATATTCTTGTCATATCTGACTCTGGTTCTGATACTTGTTTAGTCTCTTCCAACTGTGTTTTTTGCCTTTTAATATGCTTTGCAGTTTTTTTCTTGAAAGACATACAAGATGTCCTGGGTAAAAAGAACTGTGGTAATTAGGCTTTTAGTAGTAATGTAGAACTAAGGTGTAGGGAAGGGGAAGAATTCTGTAGTCCTACGATTAGGTGTTAGGCCTTTGTGAGCTAGTGTCCCTGGGATGCAAACTCCACTGGTACTTCTCAGTTTTTATTCCCCCTTTAGGTGGGACAGGATGGTTGGAAAGGGCTGGACTTGCACATTTTCCTTCCGCTCACATAGAAGGCTAGAACCTGGGGGAGGTTAGACTTTGATAAAACCTCAGCACATTAGTCTCTGGTAAAACAGCTTCTTCCCAGGGTAGACTTTGTGAGGAAGAACAGAATGCTCTGGCAATATCTCAAAATGGTTCCTTTTCCCCTCACCCTGCTAGAAGCAAGGGAGCATTTTTCTCCAATATTACTGTGAGGACCTGGTCAAGCTCCTGGAGGTAAAACTCACAAAAGTGTGTGCCCCCACCCCCATAACTGGGTCCCCATGAAGTTTTTATCTCTCAGGATTGTCCACACTGAACCTCCAGAAATTCCTCAATTAGATTTCTGGTTTTCCTACTCTAATACTGGTACCCATGGCAGTTTTTCCTTAGGTAAGTTGTGGTTCCATGTATTCGCTTGTCTGTATTCCCAATTTTGAGGGCAATGGTTTGCCCTGTGTCCTCACTTCACTAGCAAGTCAAAGCATAATTGTTTATTGTTCAGCTCGCTCAGCTTTTTATCTGTTGTTAGAACAGAGTGAAGACTTTCAAATTCCTTACGTGCTGGGCCAGAAGCCAGAAGTTCATGTCTTTTTAAAAATGTTTTTCAAACTATATTTGTTGTAAAACTAAACACAGATATAAAATTCTCCACTGTATAGTATCTCTACCCTCTGGTATTGATTAAAATTGGAGGGAATTTCTTTGGTGGGATCACTGGAAACTTCAAGGTTGGCTTCTCTGGAGGAGAATGTGGGGCAGAAGCAGAGCCAATTCCCCGATCTTCTAGGAGTTTGGTTCTAACTTAAAAAAACTTGCCTTCCAAAGTTGTTAATCTAAATATCACTAACATTTTTAGCTTTTTTTGGTGTGTGTGTGTCCACAAATAAACAAAAGCTTGTTGCTCAAAAGCCCCTGATGTGGGCCGGCCCGGTGGCTCAGGCGGTTAGAGCTCCATGCTCCTAATTCCGAAGGCTGCCGATTCGATTCCCACATGGGCCAGTGGGCTCTCAACCACGAGGTTGCCAGTTCAACTCCCACAAGGGATGGTGGGCTGTGCCCCCTGCAACTAGCAATGGCAACTGGACCTGGAGCTGAGCTGCGCCCTTCACAACTAAGACTGAAAGGACAACAACTTGAAACTGAACGGCACCCTCCACAACTAAGATTGAAAGGACAACAACTTGACTTGGAAAAAAAAGTCCTGGAAGTACACACTGTTCCCCAATAAAGTCCTGTTCCCCTTCCCCAATAAAATCTTTGGAAAAAAAAACAATCTCAGTGAAAAGAAAAATAGCCCCTGATGAATTAACAAAATTTGAAGTGCAAAAATTGAAGACCTGCTGATGCTGAGATGCTGTGCTTGGGAGCTCCAAAGTTTTTGCAAGTATCTTAACAAATACCAGTAAATAAAGGGTGAGAAAAATTACATTTGTCTTGGTTTCTTTCACTGTCTGTACTTCAGTTATAGTAAGATAATCATTAGTTTAGGATAGTCTCAGATACCTGAATTTGGTAGGAATGACTCCAAAATGTTTCCCAAGGCAATAAAGAAAACAAAGTCCAATAAAGGCCCAGAAATGCTGGGGTCCTCCCAGAAATGTGTCCTGGGTTTTCAGTGTTTATCATGTGGGCATGAAGAATGGTCTAGACTTGGCTTTGCTACAGATACGGAGTCTATGTTTTAAGGTCTTTGAAAGAAGTGCTCATATCCCATCTTTCTTCCTTCATGGCTAGCCCAGTGTCTTACATTCAGTAAACATTTGCTGATGTTATTTTTAGGCCATGACAATTATATCTCTTTGTATATTAGTTTGACTAAGGACTGATATTCTAGTTCCAGAGCAGAACTGAAGCATTTTTTTTTTCCTTTGGGAGGACAGATCTTTGCATGGAGGCATAGACTCTCAGAATAAAACAGATCTGTCTTCCTGAGACTTACAGGGGAATGGGTGGGGAGGTGTCGGGGATCTCTAGGGGAGTTAAGGGTTACAGTTTCTTCCCACTCTAGATAAGGGTTGGGCGCAGATGGGACCAGCACAAATATAGCCCATTGGTCCTGGAGAAAGCAAAATCCTTTAATACCAAGTGAAGGGGAGACAGCACTTCTGGGAGCCAGTCCCGTCAGGTGCAGCAGTAGCTGTCTGTACTGTTGCCTCAGGCTCTTGTACGGAGACAGCCAGAGGGCTCCCTAGTGGAATCAGCTGAATGTAATCCTCATTCTTATCGAGAAGGCTAGATCACAGGGCCTGGTGGTCTTGTCATAGCAGGGGAAACCAGTTTTTTCACATATCACCAACTAACCCTTTAAAAACCAACCATATAGTTACATTTCAAGCATATCACAGGTGCCTAAATCAAACTGCCATATTCTTATCAAGTTGTATCAGCAAGCTTTATCACTAAAGGTCTAGGGTTTCAAATACTTTCTGCAAGAGCCTGATGACCTAAGAAAGAAAGTCTAATTGCACAATAGCATTTACTTGGCTCTGTGGGTATGCACATGGCAGGTCCCAGGAAGGAAGGAATTTCCCCAACAAACTCTAGCCACGACATGTTAGTAATGTCTTGTTCATTTTACTTTGACACTGCATTCATTTTCTTTTCATTCAAACGTTCATTCATTCACTCAAATATTTCTCGAATGTCCCCTATGTACCATGAATTATCCTAAGGACTGTGGATACCTGTGGGGACAGAGCCAGGAGTGCAGTTTCCAGGCTCTCGGCCTTACGTGGAAAGGTGTTGGCTCAGGTAGTAAATGGCCATCAACTGTGATTGGATGGCTATCAGCTGTGGCTAGTTGGCCATCAGCTGTAACCAGTGAGCCATTGGCCACTAATATAACTGCTGTGGCTAAGCTAGCAGCAAATGGGGGCTAGCAAGAAGATGGTGGCTGAGCTAGCAAACGCGGATTGCAGTTAGCATGGCAGATTGCAGCTAGCAAGTGAGGTTGGTTGGCTGGCAGAGAAGCGGATGGCAGGTTGCAGATCATGTGGATCCTGCTTCCTGTGTCTCCAACCCAGCTGCCAGCGAGACTATAGTGGTGTGACTTCCCTATCTATGGCTCTTTGGGTGTTCCTTTTTGGCCTCACCATGTCCTGTGTTCTTATGTGGGGAGTGGAGCCAGAGACCCTGCATGACAGTACCATAGTGAAGAAAACATACAAAATACTTGCCTTCATGGAGCTTACATGGAAGAGTCTGACAGTAAACAAATAAACAAGTGAAATATATAAATGTCAGTTACTGACAAGTGCCATGGAGAAAAATAAAGCAGGAAGGAAGTTAGGTAGTTGCAGAGGTGTGGACTGGTTGGGGGGTGGGGGGATGTTTTATTGAACCCAGTGGATGGGAAAGAGCTCACTGTGAAATTGTGAGATGCCAAGAACCCTAAAGGAGTTTAGGGAATGAGCCATATAGATATGTTGGGAAGGGTATTTGAGCCAAAGGGAACAGAAAGTGCAAAGGCTCTGAGGTAGAAATGCTGCTTAGTGTGTTTGAGGTATAGGAGGCCAGTGTGGCTGGAAGGGAGTGAGTGAGAGGAAGAGAAGAAAAAGATGAGACAAGAGAGGCAGAGGGGTCCAGAGTATCCCTCAATCACCAGCCATTTGAAGGTAATTTATGGAGTCCCTAGTACCCACAAGGCGCTGTGTGCTGGATGGCTTGTGTTTGTTTGAATAAGGTGTTTGAAAGTGTGGACAAATTAAGGGAGGAGGGCAATGTTTGGACCTGCTGGGTAGAGGTGATAGAGAGAAATCTAAGCACAGAGATCACCTGTTCTGTTTAAAATGTAGGAGAATTCTGGTGCACTCTAAATTATATATACTGGTAGGAGAGAGTCATCAGAAAAATAGATGTTAAATAGTGCTTTCAATTTGGCTTTGGAAGATAGCACCTAATTTTTAAGAAAAACTTCTTAATTAGGTTTTGTTAAATCTGTTAATATATGTTAGTATTTCTCAATGGTACATAAACTCATGGTGGCAGAAAAGAGCCTAGAGGTTTGGGACAGGAGGCAGAAATCTTACAGTGGTAGATAATCCTTCAGTGGATAAATAAGAGGGATCAGTAATAGCAGTGGGGATTTGCTTACGCCATTTTCCTGGGCTTTCATGTCATTGATAGGTGTGCTCTTAAATTCTCTTTTCTGGGGTCAAGAATGATTTCACAGCACACTGGTAGTCCAACAAATTAATTCAACTTAAGGCAAATGGCTGTTTCATGATTAGGAAATAAAGTAGACACGCTCTAAATAAGGAATCCTATTCATATTTTAACTTATCTATAAAAAGAATAGTTACATGTGTCTGCCGCCCTCATTTGATTTTTAAGTGTTTTCTGCCAGGAAGAGCAACTAAATCTCACAATCTCATTGTAGCCTGTAAGATTTTTCTGAAGCACTTTTCATGTTCCTCACCTGTCTCTTTGTAGAACCTCCTTGCTGTTTGTAGATCTCCCTTATCAAATGTTAGTCCTACAGAAAACTTTGCTTGTACTAGAAAAACCACACATCTGAGCTTCCCCTGATATAAAGGTGGACTCCAGCTACCTGCTTGGATTGCATCTCCTCACTAGTCTAGTGCTTCTGGTCTGGTCCCTTGGCCTTGGTCCTGGCCAGAATTCTAGTCCAGATGCAGACAAAGGGCCACCATAATTTGATTATAACTTGATTGCCTACAACGCATAGTATTGGCTGTTCTTCACAGCAAACTCAGGTGGTGTTCTTATCTCTATTTTATCAACGAGGAGACTCATACATGATCAGGTCACATGGCTAACACTTCAAAAGCCCAGACTTGAATTTAGGTCTGTGTTTTCAAAATGTGGGTTCTAGCACTGTACTCTTCTGTCTCTTGCACTTCTAATGATAATTCGATAATCTGATGATAATATCATTTCTAATGATATTATAGGCAGCAGATCAAGAGGGCTGATGACCATGTAGGCCACCGGGCAGACCATTGATTATTCAGTGGCAGCCTACCCTGGCATTCTGGGTTGGGGAACACCCATAATTTTCTCCTCGATTCTGTCATTCCTCCAATCAGAGGAGATCAGCACTCTGTGGGCTGCTCTACCTCCAGCTGTATTTGATTTTCCTAGGAGCTCAGGGAACCCTCTTCGTTTCACTGACTTTTTAAATTTTACTTACTCTCTGCCAACTCTTTCCAGGCTGTTTTGTTGTTGTTTTGTCAAATTGTTTTGGGATTCTTTTTCCTATTCCTATTTTACCATCCCTGCTCTGACTGGTGACTGGGTGACTGACTTCCAAGTTGATATGTTTGCCAACACCACCCCCCCTGAAGTCCTCAGTGTATATGCTCACCTTAAATTTTCCTACAGGTTGTGAGATTCTTCTATTCAGTAGCTGCCTCTTGTTTATTGTCAAAGCTTCCCATGTCAGCATTCAGAATCATCCCCCAATGCCAGGCTAACTTTGGCTATTGGCTAAGCAAGCTCAACTTATTCCCGCCTTTGTTTCCTTGCTTAGGCTTTTAGCCCCGATCTACGAAATCTCTGCCATATCTCAAAGTTTATTTCCCCCAAACTTCTGTCTGACTGACCTTTGGCTTTTCTTGCCCCCGTTAGGACCAATGGTAGAGGTCTTTGCATATGCTGTTCCTTTTTATGGAATACCTTTCCTTCTGTTTCTCACTTAGTTCTCCTTTAAAACTCAGTCTAAGCCTCATTTTCTCTAGCAAGACCACTCTGAGGGTGCTTTCTCTGTGATTGCATAGCACACTTGTGTTTACTATTATAGGAGAAGACCATATTGCTTTGGAATGGCTTCTGTTATGGCATCCCCTTCCAGACAAACACAACATAAGAATATAAGTCTGAGCCAATGCTGTATCTCTATATTGGCAAAACTGTGTGCATACCATGTATCCCAATGTGAGTAAGTCTTGTTGCCCTTGTTTGCTTTGTGGGGGTCTGTGTGGCGAATCCTATTACTTTTTCTAATCCTTCTGACTTTTTCTTATCTACCTGCATCTTTTCCTCTTTGGCTTCTGGCTTCCTACCTCATTTTCTTTTTCTTTCTTTTCTTTTTTTAAAGATTTTATTGGGGAAGGGGAACAGGACTTTATTGGGGAACGGTGTGTACTTCCAGGACCTTTTCCTCAAGTCGAGCTGTTGTCCCCTCAATCCCAGTTGCCGAGGGCACAGCCCAGCCCCAGGTCCAGCCGCCCCTGCTAGTTGCAGGGGGTGCAGCCCACCATCCCCTGCGGGAGTCGAACAGACAACCTTGTGGCTGAGAGGACGTGCTCCAACCAACTGAGCCATCCGGGAGCTCAGCGGCAGCTCAGCTCAAGGTGCCTCGCTCAATCCCAGTTGCAGTGGGCGCCACCCACCATCCCCCGCGAGACTCAAGGAACCGAACTGGCAACCTCGTGGTCAAGAGCCCACCAGCCCATGCGGGAACCAAACTGGCAGCCCTCGGAGCCAGGAGCATGGAGCTCCAATGGCCTGAGCCACCAGGCCGCCCCCCCCCCCCCCACCTCATTTTCTGATGGTGGCTTCTCACTGTTGGAATCTGAATATTGAGGTTCTGGTCTTAGATTTGACTTTTTCTTGGGTCTCGCTTCTAATTTCCCCTTCTAATGCTTTTACTTTTAGCCTCTCTGGATAACAGAATTCCCTTGGCTTTACTTTAGCACCAACTCACAGACTAACAACACTCAGATCATGTTAATCTCACTCTCTGTGTAAAAGAACTAAATAATTTATTCAGAAAGCACTGTAAATATACTGTAATCAGATTATGGAAAACAATGAACATATGGGAAGGTGTGAAACAGACAAAAAGCAGGATCATTAGTGATGTTGACTTAATTGTGTTGTGTAGACAGCAAGCACAGACTACTGTAGAAAAAAGAGAGAGCCTCCTAGACAAGCATCGACAGGAAGATGATCAGAGTCCAACTTTAATTGGACTAGGGAGGCTGGATAAAGAAAATCTCCAAATGTTCTAATAGTGAGTGGAATGTCAAAATCTGAGGTGGTCTAGTTTGTGTCATAAATATCAGCTATATACACACAATAAAACTTTTGGTTTCTGGTAAGAACCATTACTTTATTTGATTTCTTCATTTTGCCTTTATTGCTCTCATCAGCGCTGGCTGGTGACTTTATTTTGAGGGTCATTTTTCACAAAGAAACAACATTTGCTACTGCAATCAAGAACTTGAGTTCTGGCCTAGACCTAGGTTAAAAATCCTGGCTTCTCTACTTTACTAACTGGATGACCTTGAGCAGATTTCTTAACTTATCTATGCCCCATTTTCCAATAAATGAGATATTTCCCATAAACCTCTTAGCACAAACTACTTGGTACATAGTAAACACTCAAAGGTAGTTATTATTATTGCCCTGTCTGAAAATTACTGTGTGAATGACAATTAGTGGAGAGCAACACATTCCCATTGAGGTTTTTATGTTAGTGGTTGGATAGGCTTAGTCACTGACAAACTAAGGGGTTTCATTCACACACCTGTGGTTAGAACCTATGGCTTAAAAAATGACAAATTATTACATGTTATGAATCGTCAGAGTCATGCACAATTATTTGAATCCTCACATGTCAAGTCTGTAGTGCCAAGGGTCTATGATACTTTCTTCTCTGTTCACTGGAAAGAACAGCTGGATACCAGGTTGCATGTGCTTGTAAACAATTATTAAATTACCCTGTAGACTTGTCTTCTCCAAGCAGAATGCACTTGGTTCTTTTAACCTTTCCTGAGGATGGTTTTGATTTTCCATCTCTTTAATCATCTCTGTGGCTCTTTTCTGAACCTTCTCCAAGGTCTTCATGGCCTTCAATTTGCTCTTGAGAACCTAATTGCTCAAAGTTCTCAGCTAAAAGTTTTCACAGCATGGAGTATATTGTAGCATTTCTAGCTGCATTAGTGTAATTTATGCACACAGACATGCTTTCTTTTAAAATTGGCTGTGATGCCATGGAATCATCCTACATTTGAACAGCAAAGATAATTTTCAAAGGACTTTCTTACGTGTTGTTTCTTTCAATCCACATTACAATCTAGTGAGCTAGGTACAGTCATTCCCTTTTTCAAACAAGGAAACTGAGATTCAGAAGGATTCAGAGGCTTGCCTGAGCAGCACATGTTATGGCTGGGACTGGGTCTTACTTCTCTGGTTACTGACTCCAGTGTTCTTTCTGCCGCATCGAGGCTGGTGCCTATAAATAATTTGTAGAGGACGCGGTCATCTAAGTAATTTTCTGCTCTACTTCCCAAGAGCTCATTTTTCCCCCACTGTAGTTGGGTTGGTTTCATTAATTTCCCCCAACCAAACCTTTCCGTAATCCTCCCATTTGACTCACTAATCCTTCAGTACTTTGACTGCTGTGTGTTGGGGTTGAGTAGCCAGCCAGCTGGTGAGAGAGTTGGATCATGTTGAGTATGTGCCAATAGTAAGGGGTTAGAGATGCTTTTGGAAACACTGACATTCTCTCCAGCGTTATTTCAACGTTACTGAGCTTGAGTTTTACTCCTAAAGACTCACAGCCTGTAGGGTCTTTTGCTCACTGTTTCCATTAAAAAAAAGATTTTATTGTGAGGGAAAAGATGATTCCAAACCCTGGCTAGTGCATTGCCCTCTTGTACAGTCCAAGGTGCCCAGAGCACTTCCTGAGCAAGGGTGGCTTCTCACGCACATGACCAAAGTCTGCAGAAGGTAAAGCCATTGGTCAGGGGCAAGGTTAAGGATCCACCTTAGTGTTAATGTAAATTCGCTTCCCCATCCTCCAGGATTGACAAATACTGAACCTGTATACTAGATATTAAAGAAGTATGCACATTCATAATTCTGGATCCAGAAACCCTTATGATTTATATTCCCTTGCTGAGGAAAGATTTTTAAAAAAAGCCTACTCAGCTATATGATGGATATTTTGAAAATGAACTTACTGGTTGATTGAATTAACAAGTCAATTAAACTATTTTAATGTATTCCCACACCCATTTGCAACAACTGTGAAAGAGGTTCTTTTTAAATAAAAATGCTGAGGCAGGGCCATTGATAGTAAAAATTAGATCAAGAGAGTGGTAATCACTTGCAGTGTTTCCCAGCCATGGCGGCACCTGAGAATCACCAATATGGTGGGATATAAAACTGAAAGCAACAAATGAACATACCAATCAAAAAAGGAACTCAAAGACACAGACAACAGTATGGTGGTTGCCAGAGGGGAAGGTGAGTAGGGGGAGGGTGAAGAGGGCAAAGGGGGTCAAATATATGTTGATGGAAGGAAACTAGACTTTGGTTGATGACCACACAGTGCAATACATAGATGATGTATTATAGAATTGTGGACCTAAACTTATATAATGTTATAAACCAATGTTGCCCCAATAAACTTAATAAGAAAAGATGGGGTATCATAAACAATGCCAATCTTTCCTGTCTCCTGCATTCTGATTTAATTAGTATGAGTCAGATCCCTGCATCAAGATTTTATATAAAGCTGCTCAGGTGACTTAATACAGCCATAGCAGAGACCCAGTGATGAGAGAAGGTGAGGTGACTGGGGTCTGAGAGCCACTGTAAGCAAGTGCCTCATATTACCCGGCTTTGGTTTGCCCAGCGTTGGACAGCTCACCCTGATGTTGGGTCGCATCAGCAGGCCTGGAACTGTACCTGGCAGGGGTGGAAAGTATATGTATGTTCACCACCTCGAGGACCTTGGATCTGATGACTGAGCCACATTTCCCAATGCCGTGTGATTCCCCCAGACTTCTCCACTGCTCAGCAGACCTGCTGGGAGAGCCCCTGAACTCTACTCCCAATGGATTTTTAGAATCCTTCAGGGAAGCTTTTTAAAAATGAACTTGATCATTTCATAGGGTGTTTGTTAAATATGAATATTCCCAGACCGTTCCCCTGGAGATTCTGATTCATGAGTTCTGGATGGGGGCACTGTGGTCTGTATATTAATAAGTGCTCTGGGTCAATCTTATGGGCAGGCAAGATTAGGAAATTTAGAATACATGAGATTCAATTGAGGAGCTCATTGGCTGTATAGATTTTCCAAGGCCACCCCAAATCAGATTTAATAGGTCTAGGCTGAGGCCCAGAAACCAGCATTCTCAACCACTCTCCCATACGCTACAGGTAAATCTGATACAGGTAATTTGCTTACTCTTTTTCAGAAATGCTGCCCCAGGAGGGAACTGCTATATGCAAAGGGCCTACTATGTGCTTGATCTTGTCCAAGGTGTTCTAAACCTTTGAGCATACTTATTCCCCATCTCAACCTTCTGTCATTCTATGTATGTCCGGGACTCGTGCGGCTCCTTGATGCCCAGGTGCTGTTGGAGACCCTGACAACTGTGTTCTCAGCTTCCTCTGTCTTCCCATTTTCATACATTGCCAAGTCTCTGCAGTTCTCTTGACCAAACCTGCCAACATTATATAGCTCTGCTTTTCTAGGCAGTTGAGGCAAAAGGGAATTATGTTAGTGTATAGATCATAGTTTGAAAAATAATGGGCATGTGGCTTCTCTAGAAGTGAGAGTTATTCCTCTCTGAGATTTCATTCAAAGGATCATTTCACAATGTGAATTCAGGTTTAAAGGACAATAGTATCATAACGGCTTCAAGACTGGTTTTCCAGAAGCCACAGATACATGTACAATGACATTTTATACATCAGTCCTTATACATCAGAGGGCGGTGGTATAATAGTGAATCACAAGAAAGCCATGATAGTTAAGATATGTTGGACCACACATATCATATAACCCAATTCCTAATGGGTTTAAAGGTATTTATTGACTCAAGAAGTTGACAAGCCCAACATTCTAGTAAGTTTCAGGTCTTTGATTAGCTCTCAGGCTCTGTTTCTCAGAGATTACCGTGGCTTTGCCTTGCTCTGGTGGTTGACTTCATCCTCAGTTTGGATTCTCCTAGAGTAGAGATGGCTGCAGCAACTCCTAGCTTTCCATTGTCTAGGCACATCTTTCCACAGGAAGAGGATATTCCTCTTTCTTCAACCATTTAATAAAATCTTGACATCCCTATGATTAATTTAGCTTGGGTTACACACTCATCCCTGAACCAATCAATAAACTGACTGGCACAGGGCAACCAAGATCCACCCTGGACATGGAATAGGGTGATTCCCAATCTTCATGACTGAAATTGGGATGAAGTGGAAATGGCTGCTTGAAGGAAAACAACAATGTTCCTTGCAAAAGTGATATATTTAATTTTGCTCTATAAATAAGACAGTGTATTCTGGATATGTTGCTCTCTATTTTTTTACTTTAATAGAGGATGATGAAGAGTGCTTTTGAATGGAGTCAAAGTTACTTCTCTAAATGCTTGAACTAAAAGTAGTTGGTCGAGCGAGCTTTTCATGCTACATAGCACGGAAGGCCAGTAATTCCAACAGAGTGACTGAACCAGCTATGTATAGATGCTCTGCCTCCTTGACTGTTAAAATAATAATTGCTACCATCTATTAATATTATGCTAATTATTTTCCACAGTCCATCCTATAGACGTTCCACAAAGCAAGTACTGTATTTTGCTGTGTATAATGTGCACCCACATTTTTGGCCCAAACTTTCATTTTAATTTTTTATTTCCAATTTTTATTTGTTTACATTTAGGTACTTTTTTTGTGTTATAAAATAATTTTAGCATCTATTTTTAAACATATTATGGTATAAGAAATTTTATGTAACAAATAAGTACAAAACACAAGAACAGACACAAGGTACAAGAAATTTTATGTACCGGTAACAAATTTACGTTATTTACGGATGATAGAAGGCCAAAAACTCTTCATTGTTGCAAGTTAATTGTAAGTTCAACAAAACTGATTATTTTATTCCAGGGTATTATTTTGCATACGGATATCGTTATTGATTTCTAGAGTTAGACTTCTAACTCATAAGCATAAGTAAAAGAATTAAAAACATTTATATAGACACAGAATTAGTACTACCCATGTATAATGCACATCTTTATTTTTCCCTCAAAACTTTGGGCAAAACAGTGAGCATTATACATGGCAAAATATGGTACATTGATCGTGGAAATAATGGAGCCTCAGAGGAGTTATGTAACTTGCCCAAGGTCACACAGCTAGTGAAAGGCTGGGCAAAACCATACTGGGACCCAGGAGAACCTGCTTCTAAGAAAGCCAAGTCCCTCTGTGTGCTGCCTCTTAGGAAGCTGGGAAATAAGATTGAGAAAAAATAATTCTGCTTGCCGTCTATTTTCTCATTTTCTTGTCTCTGAAGCAGAAGTAAGGAAACACATCCATTTCTTGTGGATTCAGCAAATGATGAGTCATATTTAAGCATTTACTATCTAAGGATTTTTTTAAAAAATTTTTATTGGGGAATATTGGGGAACAGTGTGCTTCTCCAGGGCCCATCAGTTCCAAGTCGTTGTCCTTCAATCTAATTGTGGAGGGCACAGCTCAGCTCCAAGTCCAGTTGCCATTTTCAATCTTAGTTGCAGGGGGTGCAGCCCACTATCCCATGTGGGAATTGAACCCACAACCTTGTTGTTGAGAGCTCGCTCTCTAACCAACCGAGCCATCCAGCGGCCCCTTAAGAATTTTTTTTGTATAAACAATAATAAAATATTAAAATGTTGAAGCAGTAGAAATGCTTTTAAGAGCCAAAGCCTTGAGACAAGTGAGGGTTTCTCTATAGTTATGCAAGGCATTGTGATTGGGCTGTTCTCCACCTTGTCTTCAGAGAAAGTAGACACGAAAATGACTCAACCACAATGGGAGTTGAACACAACTTTATTCAATTATTTGTTTGGTTGTGTTTAACATAAGAAGTGGGAGATGCTGACTAAAAAAATGGTCAAGAAACAATAGCAACTAACAGGTTTATGTAATTAGCAAAAGTGGGGTGTTAGTTATATACACAAACAGGTTTGATGCAAAACCCTAGGGTTCATCACCCCTTCCCAAAAACCCACTGAATCACCCCTTTTTCAGTAGAAAAATCCCGCCAACTAAAGGAGCATGGATCCTCTCCAATAGCATGTCTGTCTTTGCTTTCTACCCCTGCAACTTTACATATCCTAGATTGTGGTACAGGAAATGTGATGAGATAATTTAGTCTAATCGATTTGCAACTACTAATAGCTTTCGGTAGAGAGTGATTGGTGGGGGGAAGCCTAATTCTCATTACCTTCTGAATGTGATATCTGCTTCTTAATGAGCTGAGAGTTAAAAAAAAGGGTGGGGGGCTGCTTTTTCTGTTTATTGAAGACTTTCCTTGTCATAGGCTTCTCTCCCCAAGGAAAATAAGATTTTTGGGGAAGTGGGAGAGCATCCCTCATTTTGGTGTTTCATGTTTCCAGAATGCCAGGTGTAGTTAAGGAAATATGTGTGGAAGGGCCTCAGAGCATCTGGACATCTTCCAGAGAGGAGAACCAGATTGGCAGATATTGAGCGACTTCTAATTGTCCTGAAGCTGGAGAAAAGGAGGTCCTTTGTGCCTTCTTCATTATGTATGTACTCTGTGAGATATTTTTCCAGCAACAATAAGAACTGACAAAATAAATAAATTGAGATATTGTCATTAGGCTGAAACATGGAATATCCAGAAGCTGGGGCTGGGGCTGGGGCAGAGAGAAGCCGTGACCCACTCTCAGAGAGCCAGGAGACAGAGCTCGCATTTCAGAACATTGAACCCCAGGACCTGTATTGGCCGTTAGTGTAGGGGCCATAACTGCGGGCTTGGTAGAGATGTGAAGACTTTGCATCACCACACCTGGATGACATCATATAATGTGTGTTGTCTAATTTTTATAAAGTGAAAGTCAAGTTCTTAAAATTAAGACAGCATGAACAAAATGACCTGGAATGTATAGGGCTTAGAAGATAATCTTAAGAACTTGGCATTGTTTGAAAATGCTTGCAAAGGCCTTAAGGCTTCCTTAGGACATCAAAAAACAAAAACTAAAGCAAAAAGTGACTTTATTATATGTAGTATAAGATGGTTAAGTATGGACAAGGATGTAGATTTTGTAAAGCTTCGAAAGAACAACCAAATCCCAAGCTAAATCCCTCGGGTCTTTCACTTTCCCTAGAAAAAAAAATTAAGGTAAGTCTCCAGTCTAGGGCTGAGAGTACTCACCACACCCTTCAACTCAGGTGAAGCTGGAGTCAGCTTGAAAGGAAAGGTGTGACTCAGTGATTCAGGGACTGCAAAGGAAGAGGTTGTGCATGGCTGTCTGGTGCTGAGCCGAAGCCTCTGCCGAAAGCCTGCTCATCACTGGCCACGCCTGGGCCACGGCCTTTTGTCCACTCAAGCTCTAAGACTTTGTGCTTGCTGTCTGTGCCAAAGCATGTCTGATGTTTTTCCCTCTGACATTTAATTTTGTCCATTGTGAGAGAGGTACATAGGATTTTAAAGAATTAGTTTTATTCATTCTTAATTGTCCTATAGAAGTGGTAAGAATAGGAAGTACAGATGGTCTGGAATAGCAGCTTGGTCACACCGTTTAGGCTCAAAAAGACCTCGTTTAATTCTGGTTTATTAGCTGTGTGACCTTAGGCAAGTTACTTAACATCTCTGTATCACAGATTCCTGTGAATAAACTAAAGTTTTGGACCAGATGGATTCTAAGTTTCCTTCCAGCTCTAAAGATCCTGACATAAAACTAACAGGAGATATCAGGCTGCCCATTTCTGCCTCAGGGAAATATCCAGTTTTGTATCTGTATGGGTAACAAACACTGCCCCCCCCCAACTCCCTCACGCCCACCCCCACCCCCAGCCCCATGCAGGAGGCAGTGACTGAGGAAAGACAGGTGTCCCAGTCTTCACTATTGGAAAACATGAGGTACTTGTTAGGAAAAATTGGGCTACACACATTTTAATATTTTTCTGAATTCCCAGGCACATTGTTTTTGATTGATCTTTCCTGAAGCTTCACATTTTTTCACAGAATTAATAAGCTTAACCTTCTCCTTCTATCAATCCCATACAGAAATCCAGTCTTAAAAACCCACATATGGAGTTGTTTCTAATTTCAGTTTCTATGCTTCATTTTTCAAATCCATCCTCTGAAACCACTCTCCTCCTTCTCTGGCTCCTTGGTCAACGTTTGAAACCACAGACTTCAGTCTATTTTCTCTTACCCATCTCTATGATCAACCTCCCCACTGCTCACTTGGTTCTTGGAAGCGAGTTAGTTAAGATCTGGATCTAAAATCAGTTCTCATTGCTTGGACATTTATGTACTTCTAATTACAGACATTTTGCTTAACATTATATTTGGCCTGTCTCAATTGACTGACCCCAGAATCATTTAGTCTCTCAGGGACCTTGGGAAAATCCTGTCCTCTGTGTGGCCACACCCACATTTCTATGAGCAATAGATGCCTTGACACAAACCTGGGGTCCTACATGGGATTCAGTATTTGGAGAAATGACAGACCACCTTGTTTTTTTTATTTTATTTTATTTAAATAGCCCATACAACCTTGAAAGCAATTTCAGGTACTGTGCAAAGTCTCACCAAATCCTTGCTCCTATTTGTGTCAGCATGGAGCAGTATGGTCCTGGAGCATTTGTTCTGAATGAACGGTATTTTTTGAAAGCAGATGCTGTTGTAAAAATGCAGTTTAGCTTTATCAGAGCTTTCATGCTAAACAAATATTCAGTTAAAGACAGCATGCTTTGGGTTTCTGATTAGATCACAGAAGTATAAATATCACAGGGCTTTTATGTGTTTGCAGGATGTGAACCAGCAAAGTTCTTTCCTCTGACCCTTTATTTTTAATATAAGCCTGTTTAGAGAAGCACACTATTTCTCTCCACTGTTCTTGCACAATCTACTGCTCTCTGGTTTGCATTATTTGAAAAAGTATGAGGTTTACAGATCAAATAAAAATTTGAAAAACAAAAATAACCCACCAACCTTTCAAGATCCCGCTCTACATCACTGATGGCGAGGAATGCTTGTTCCCCACTGAGCTGCAGGGATGGGGATTAGGGAGGAATTATTCTGACGTACAGACTCAGCCCCGCTGCTTCCCGGTCCAGGATTCATCCCACGTCACAGTCTAGCAAGCTCTCCTTCAATAATGGAAATGTTCGACTCCGAGGCTGGAATTTAAGCATTTAAAAGATATAATGGTTTGCATACTGTGCAGTGATTTGTAAAATGTGAATGCCTACAAAAGCCGTGGTTACCCAGCATAACATTATCTTATTTTTAGTTACACAACCAGTAAAACAGCTGGAGGTCTAAAATCATGGCCTCGCTCTAAATGCATTACTACATTTTATCCATGCAGTAAGGGCCTGTCCTTTTAGAGAGACGATAGGAGAAAGTGGAGTGATTACTGGCAAATTAACACTTTCAATTTTAATAGAGAGGCAAGGCCTACATAAACACGTCAGAATTAGCATTTATGCCAGTTAGATATTGTAGAGCATATGATGTGCATCTAATCCACACTCCTGCATGTTATAAGCAAATGAACCCTTACTCATTCATCAAGATAATATCTACCCAAGTTGACTAAAGAAGTAAACAGCAAAATATTTTACTTTATAGCTTCTTAACACAGTTAATAGAATCATCTTGGCAATAATAGCAAAATATAATTAGCACTTAAAGAGCTGTGCTTGTTTTCGTTTTCTCTGTAAAAGCACGAAGCAGTCTGTAACACTCCGTCCCCTTTATCTTTTAAAACCATCCTTTCAACTTGGATGGTGATTTTCATACAGCAAACGCAGAAAATATTATGTTCCATCATATGAAACGGCTGACATCACTTCATCAGACCACAAAAATGGCAGTTTATGTAGTCTGACCCAAAGTGTTTCACCAAAATGTACACACAAAAACATGAGCACGCACATGTTTGTAGCTGATATATTTATTTGTTATAAAAATTGTGGATTTCAAAAGTAAATGTTTCCTGATTTTTTTCCACTGATGTTCCCTTGGTGGTTGTGCCTAGGAGTTGTCTGTGGGAAGTGGTGCTTAAGCCTTCCCCACACGCTCCATTTGCCATGCTCCCAAGCCACACTATGTAATACAATAAATACAAATAAAATGTGTTTTTATTTGTTATAGTAAACTGGGAAGAAAAGTATCTTTGCTACATTTATTGATCTAAATCAAAACATGTGAAAACAATCTATTGATGAGTCCCCCCTTACAACCTGATTTGGCCATTTAGGTTTTTATTTAATCATTTCTTATATGAAATGAATAAGTTGCTGGTGCCTCTGCTTCCTTCAGCCATACTGCAGCCCTGCTTTGCGACTGTACCTCAGCCGTTGTCAGCACCTGGAGCGGCCTTACGTCTGAAATCTGAAATCCAATCATCATCCACTTTAACCATAACCTTTGATCATTACAACTGTCTTGAACTGCTAATGTCGTCTTCAAGATGCTCAGTGCCTCATTCACTCTATTTTTCCCCCCATTATTTTTGCTGTTGTAAATAATACTATTTTTAAAATTATATTTTCTAATTATTTGTGGCTGGTGTATAGAAATGCAATTAAGTTTTTGAATTATTTTGTATTTGGCAACTTTGCTGAACATTTATGCCTATAATTCTACGGGGTTTATTATGAAAAAAAAATAGTGATATTTTTTCCAGTCCATTTTTCTCTTGAATCTTTTCTTGTTTTCCTCTTACTGTACTGTTTAAGAGCTGAAGTATAGTGGTGAATAAAAGAAGTCATCTGTGTCCTTTTCTGATTTTATAGGCAATGCTTTTAATGTTTCACTATTGAATATGGTATTTGTATTAGTTTGTTTAAATTATCTTTATGCGGTTAAGGATGTTTTTATCAATTTTTAGTTTGCCAAATGTTTTTCTTAATGCTCTTTGCGCCTATAAATATTGAGAAAATAAAATGGCTTTCTCTTTCAATCTGTAAAAGTGATGAATTAAATTAATAAATTTTCTAATAATAAACCAATTCTGCATTCCAGGGCCAAACCCAATTTGGTCTTTTAATTATACCATTAGATTTGTTTTCTAATATCTTATTTAGGTTTTGCTTCTGTGTTCATGTGAGAGATTTGCTTGTAATATTCCTTTCTTATACATTTCCTGTCTGATATTGATATCAAAGATCATAAAATGAATTGCGCAGTGTTTCTGCTTTTTCTCTTTTCTGGCGGTTTGGATAAGATTGGAATAAGCTCTTTAAAAATTTGCAGAACTTGCCATAAAGCAAATTGTCTTTATGAGAAAATTTTGATTACATTAAGGGTCAAAGAACTAATTTGGTTTTCTGGTTCTTTCCAAGTTAGTTTTCATGAGTTAAATTTCATTCTATGAATTTCTCCAGTTCATCTAATTTTTGGAAATTTCCTGGCTTGTTGTTCACAATATCTCTTTAGATCTTTGTAGTATTTGTAGTTACGTCCGTATTCACTCCTAATGTTTTGTTACATCTTCTCTCTTTACTCTTCTTATAAGAAGTTGTCAATTTAATGAGTCTTTTCCTAGAACCAACTTTTAGCTTTAATGATCTCTATTGTATGTTATTTTCTATCTTACTGATTTCTGTTCTTTTACTTTTGCCTTCCTTCTGCTTTCTTTAGTTTGTTTTTCTTGTTCTTTTTATCTAACTTCTTAAGATGGATGCTTTGTGTATTTTCAGCTTTTTAAAGCATATAAGCACTTAAAGCTCACAATTTTTCTCTAAGTAACATTTCAGTTGCTTTCGTGTTTCAGCATGTGCATTTTCATTATCGTTCCATTTTAACTTGCTTCAAATTTCCATTATAACTTCTTTTTATTAATTAGTTGTTTGGAAGCATGATTTAAATTTTCAAATTAATTTTTTTGGTTTGTTTAGTTTTCATTTTGTTATTGATTTTTAACCTAATTTCATTGTTGTGAAAGAACTTGTCCATATGCTACCAATTCTTTGAAATGTGTTCAGACTCTCTTTATGGTCTAGCACATGGTTCATTCAAAATATATTCTGGGTATCTTAAAATGAATATATATTCTTTAATATTTGGGTAATACATAAATTCAGACTTGTTAATTAAGCTAAATCTTACGTCTTTACCTTTTGCTGTTAATGTTTGTTTCATCCCACAATTATTGATGGGTTGTGTTAAAATGTTATACAAAGATGGTTAATTTTTAAATCTGTCCATATAGTTTTGTTAATACTTTCTCCTTTAATGTTAACTATATTTTTAGAATCTGTTATTAAGTATGTACAAGTTTAGAATTAGTATGTCTTTTTCTGTGAATTGAAGAATTTATCAAATGACCTGTTATCTTTTAGGAATACTTTTTTCTTATTGTTGTGGTTCTATATTAATATAGCTAGCTACTTTATCTTTCTTTCAGCTAGTATTTCTTGGTATATTTCCCCTCTTTTTACTTTCAGTCTTTCTTTTAAGTATTTAAGTATGTTTCTTAGAAACAGCCAATAGCTGTCTTTATATTTTTATCTAGACTGGATATTTTTATCTAGGGTGTCACACTTTAGATGTGTTTGGCTTTATTTCTGATACTTTGTGTTTTCTCTGTGCCATACTTTTCCACATTTGTTTTTCCATCGCTTGCCTTTTTTTGGATTGATTTGTTTTTCTGTTGTTTTCTCTCTATTAGTTTGAAAGTAATATATTATAATTTTAGTCTTGGTTACCCTAGACATTTAACATGCTTATTTAATAAGTTAATCCATTTTTTACCCTCTTTGCAAATAGTTCAAGTAATCTGATCAACCTCTTCCTTCCCATGTGCTATTTTAATTCTTTCATTATTTTTAACATTATGACTTAGATACTTCATTCTTTTTGTTTCATACAGTCGCTGTTTGTTTCGATTTTGTTAAATGTTATCCACTTTCTTTGCTCAAAATGACTTTGTGTCTCATATTTATTCTTCAATTTTCCTTGTTCTTTCTGAAGTTCTTCTGTATTGATTTATTTCCTTTAATAAGGACTTGTTGATTGCAAAATTTCTAATTTGTTTGTCCAAAAATGTATTTATTTTGGCTTTGCTCTAAATATAATTTACACAGACTATGCAATTCTAGATTGGCAGTAATTCTTTTTTTTTTTTTTTCTCAGCACTTTGAAGACACTAGTCTACTGTTTTCTGGCTTCCATTGTATCTTATCTATATAATAATTGTTCTGTTTAACGTACATATTCTTTTCTCACTCTGACTTCTTCTAAAATCTTCTCTTTGCTTCGTTATTCTGCAGTTTCATTATAATGGTCTAAGTAGAGATTTCTTTTTGTTTATTCTATTTAGAATTGATTTTAATTCCTGAATCTAAGTCTTGTCCACCAGATCTGGAAGTTTCAGTCATTTTTATCTCCAAATATTGCTTCTCCTCACTCTCTTATACTTTCCTGGAACTCTGATTTGATGTACCTTGGATGTTCTGCAGTCCCCCTACTCCTTGTATTTTTTCCATCCTCCAGCTAGTTGTCTTTCTGTTGTTGCATTTGGGTCATAATTTTAACTCTATCTTGAATCTGTTTTTCAGATGTGTTGAATCTTCTATTTAATCCATCTATTGAATTGTAAAAACTTCAATTATTGTCATTTTTATTTCTACAAGTTTTATTTGGTGCTTTTCAAAAGTACTTGGACGTTTCGTAGTTTTTTTCTTACTCTTCATTTCAATGCCTCTTTTTATTTTTTTGAACATATAATGAAACATTTGTAAACCATGAAACATTTTTAAAGATGTATATATTTTCAAAATATATCAACAACTGAAGTCTTTCTTATTCTGCCTGCCATCTCTATTGACTTTTGCTCAGGGTTCCTTGTTTTTTCATGTACTCCATGATTTTTTGAATGTGAGATCATGTTCAGTGGAATTTTATCTATGGAAATTCTTTGCAACCTGGATGAAATAGCATTCCTCCAGAGAGGAATTTGCTCCTGTCGGGAACCTGGGTTCGCTATCAACCTGTGAGCCTTTCAAAATACATTCTTGGTTTGTGGATTATTTTGATCACCATTTTTATGCACGGGTTTCCCATTAGTTTACCTGCTTAGTCAGATCCTGTGTTTTATCTCTTGTTCCTCACACCTCTTATTACTACAGAGCAAAAAATTCTCTAAAGGCAACCAGCAGTCAATATCAATGTTATTCTCTAAGTGATTAGTTTCCTTCCGATGTTTCCAGAATCATCCCCTCTTCTTGTTGACGTAGGAGTCATTAATTGGCTCAAAAGAAGTCACATTGTTCCTTTTCATTTTCTTCACCTGATATCTTTGGAGTTCTCCAAGGCTTATACAAATAAAATGTGTTTTTATTTGTTGTAGTAAATGGGAATTCTTTTCTATCTATACTCACTCTCTTGATGACCTCATCATCTAGCCTCATAGTTCTGAATCCATTATACACTGATCAGCCTCCATTAGATCTCCAGCCTAGGTCTATATCCAGCTGCCTACTTGACTTTGCTGTGTGGATAACTAATAGATATCTGAACTGAGTGCTTGATCATCGCTCCTAGATTGGTTTCTGCTTCTTCAGTTTTATTCCTCTTAGTTAATAGCAGCTGCATCCTTCTAGAGTCATTCTTGACTCATTTTTTTTCCCTACTGACATTTAATCTGTACGTAAATATTGTCAGTTTTATCTTCAAGATATGTCTAGAATCTGATCATTTTCTATCACCTCCATGGCTATCGGTCTAATCCATGCCACCATAATCTCTTGTCTGAACTATTTCTTTTTTATTTTTTTAATTCTGATTTTATTTACAACAGCATTAGGTTATTTATTTATTTATTTTTATTGGGGAATATTGGCGAACAGTGTGTTTTTCCAGGATGTCAAGTCATTGTTTTCAATCTAGTTGTGGAGGGTTGTTGGTCCACACATTCTGAAGTTAAACTCATCCCACTGTTCAATGTAGGAATCGAACTGGAGACCTTGGTTTTATGAGCACTGCGCTCCAACCAGCTGAGCCATCCGGCCGCCCCTGAACTATTTCAATAGTCCTAAATGCTCTGCCTGTCTCTGTCGTTGCTGCCCTTTAGTCTATTCTCAACCCAGCAGTCAGGGTGGTCCTGTTAAAATGTGATTCGGATCATATCACCCCTCTGCTTACAGTCCTCCCGAGTAAAAGCCAAGGTCTTCACAGTGGCCAAAGGCCTTACAATCTGGTTCCCATTACTTCTCTGACCTCATTTCCTACAACTCTCCTCAACATTCTCTCTGTCCCAGCCACAGTGGTGTCCTTGCCATTCCGTGAACATACCAGACAGGTTTCCTCTTCAAGTTCTGTATGCTTAATGTTTACTCTACCAGGAGTGCTCTTCCCAAATCTCTGCATAGCTTCCTCACCTCTCTCAGGTGTCTACTCAAGTGTTACCATCTCAAGAAGATATTTTCAGGACATTGTATCTAACACAGTTGCTTAGTTGCTTCCTTCCAACACTTCCTATTCTCTTCCCTACTTTATTGTTTTCTATAGCACTCATCTCCTCTCATAATTTATTTTGTTTAATGTCTGGTACTCCTATTAGAATGTAAGCTTCCTCAGGCAGGAAATTTTGTGTATTTTGTTAATTGATGTATCCTCAGAACCCAGAACAGTGTTTGGCACTTCCCAGGCATTCATACATAGTTGCTAAGTGGATGGATGAATAAATAAAATAATAAGTTTATGGCTAAAGATATAAAAATTGAGAAAATAGAACATGAAGTGATAACTGAAAGCACTGAAATCTAGCTTTCTTTTCATGGAAGAAGGAGAGAAATAAAAAGGAGAAAAATTATGAGTGATTTTTGGATATACCCTAAAAACATAGCTATTTATTAAAAAACATGAATCAAGGGCTTATTATTTATTAGACCCTCAAGATCATTGTGGAGGTTTTCATTCTTCATGATGTTTAAGCTATGGAATGGTATCTCTTACTTTTTTCCTTCCCTGACTCTACCAGGATATTAGTTGCTTTTCATTTCTTCTGCTTTCTATGTTTCTGAATTTTTTTTTATTTGTGGTGCTCAGAACAGAATCGTTTCATATTAACAATAGTTTCATATGAACAAGACCTAATCATTACAAAAAAAAAAGAAGAATAAGATAATAATTACTTTTAAAGGTCTACATACTTAAATTTTATCAAGGCTATTTCTTATGGGACCCTCAGAGTGACCTACCAGGGATGACCCATCCTGGCTTATCAGGATATTAAGATTTTTGAACATTCTTTATCATGTGGCCATTATGTATTATTATTACTTCCCTGTTAGTATAGTGGAGCAACTATATAATTTTCACTATTCACAAACTAAAGAGTGAAAAACATATAACTTACAAAAAAACTCCACTTAATTTCTAAATTTCTTAATTTCTTATTCCACCTTATGATAAGCACTAAACCTAAGTCAACTAGGGGTAAATTCTCCCTGGGGCTGCATCTGAAATGTAGGGGAGGGCTATGTATTTTCAGTGCATTGGAAGGGAGGGACACATCTGGCCCTCCACGTTCATTGTCTATTTAGTGACTCACTCATGAGCTGTATACTTTCACACCACTGTCTCTGGTTGTTGGTCCACACATTCCGAAGTTAAACTCATTCTGATTTTGAAGCTAACTTTTGGCTCCCTGGCTTTCTTAGTCCTCTGCCCCCTTTTGGGAGGAAGGAGGGCAAGAGAAAGTTTTTAGACTTTCCCATCTGTCCGGGGCTGAGAATCCTTGGCTGTCTCAGACATACCACCATTTTACCTGTTTAGCTGCCATACTATGCTGACAAAGGTGACTTGTCCTTGAGGTTTCTCAACTTCCCAGGCTTCTCTTAGGAATCTCAGTCTTCCTGCTATCAGATCCCCATCTGGAATTCCCATCAGTTCCCCTTCCTCCAGAGTTTGCCTTGAGGGTGGTCATAGGGCGGGGTGAGGGAACTTTCTTGCAGACCTGTATCATCATCTGACTTTATTGCTCTCCTTTCCTAATTTCCTACCTTAGCCAATGGAGCTATGGTTTAATTTTCAGCTGTACTCTTTCCAATCTATTGTTTCTGTCATAAACTTTATGTGCTTCAATAGGCTTAGTCTACTGAAACTCAAAAACCCAGCTCTTAAAACCAAAACCTTTGATGTGCATGAGTATTATCTATGTTACAAGTCTCACAGGTCAGTTTTGAAACTCAAACCTGAGTACGGTTGGATTCTTTGTTTTTGTATTTTGATATAATCCTAATATTCCAGGATCCAGTGGATGCTTCTGATTTAATGGGTGTTTGGGAGTGTGGGTACGGCAGCACAAAATGCAATGGTGGAGGGGAGGTGTGGGGTTCCTCCATGACTTATGGAGGCTTAAAATTTTTATCCCTAAGACTCCAGACAGCATTATTTAAAACAAATTCTCATAAAAATATTTTGCATTCTTATCCTGCCACCCAACTTATTTCTTTATCTGCTGTCTCTCTTTGTATGGTCTCAAAATAAATATTTGTTTATTTATAATTATTATTATTTCTTAACTTTTTTCAGCGTATGAAATAAGCACAGAAAGTTTTTCCTTATTCATTTCTTATTCTTTATACCAAAGGGTGTGTGAAGATTGTCTCAATCTTATTAAAGAAAATCTAGAACTATCATAAGGATATGAAGACTATAATCAGTAATTATCTGTATATTTAAAAAAATTGATAAAGATTTTTCTAAATGTTAATGGGTCTCCTGAAAGCAGAAAAATAACACAGAGGTAAACATTATATATATACATTTCTATTTCTTTTGGAGCTGATGAGTTGTTTGCTACTTAACTGTCATGAAACTACTAAATACGTACCTTCCTGGGCCTAGAGAAATGATAGAGGAAGGCCTCTTTTTATCCTGTGCTCTGGATGTCCAGTGGCAGCCCAGAGAGTTACTGTGAGGTTAACCCCTTGAAGACAGCATCGGTGTGGCCTTCTGGTTACATTGGGCCATCTGCTGGCTCAGAACTTCAGTACTTCCTGGTGAGATGTGAGCGCTGGGCAGAGCTATGGCTGCCAGTAAGCCCGACACACACTCTGGGGGCTCAAAACGTGTCTCTACCATGGGCTTCCTCTAGTTTTCTCCTTCTGAGATCTTCCTGACAGGAACAGACAGAAGCATTCATAGCATGTGGGTTCCTGAGAGTGAGGGAATGGGTGGGGGCAGGTGGAGGAAGGGAGAGCAACAAAGAAAGCCATTCATTTAATCTTTTACTTATGTAGTTGCACTGGAGATCTCAACATTTGCCAATTTAAACCCATTCTTCCAAAATGAGATGAGTTAGAATCCTTCCCCAACACTGTAGTTGAGAAACAAACTAATAGGATGGCAAAAGTTCTCAAAATTCTCTGATTTAGGAGTAAATAGTGCCATATTTCCCTCAAGTCAATTCTTTGGGATTCTCTAATCACTAACCCCCTTTTTTTCATGCCCAAAGCCTACTCTTGTGTTCTAACAGAATAAATAAAATCAGACATACTTTTCTCATTACCAAAAAAAGTTGGGACAAATGTTGCTTTGGTTCGAATAATTTCAGAAATGGCAAATACCAGAGAAACAGTAACCAAATTAAACAACAACAACAAAACAACAAAACAAACCAGTAACCAAACACCAACTTCACAGTAACAATGAAAGCAAATATAGTTCTCCTTTTCCCCTAATAATAGAGTATTTATTGGCAGCAACCAAGTAGGATCCAACATTTCCAGCATAGATAATGTACACAAATCTCTAATATCAGTGTAGAAATGTGTGGTCTGACAACAATCTGTACGAAGGACTCAACAGCTCAAGATAAGAGTTCATAATTTAAAACCAGTTAAAGCAAATTACAAAACAAAAATGATGCCAAAGCAAATACATATACAAGCTGCCTTAATTTATTATTTGGAGGTTATATATTTGGTATTATAAGAAAACCAGGAAAGACACCTTAAGGGAGCTTATCCTTATGCCCAGAGAAGTGTTTATGACGCAATCAGATTTGCTTCATCCCCAGATGTCTGGAGCTTGGTTTGGACATCTGTTTTTAATAGTTTCCAGGCATGCCAGTGGGAACGTGATCACAAGTGGGTTGACTGTGATTTTCACAAAGGAAAAAAGGAAACAGACAGCTAATAGATGTTCAATAGACTTTGGAGAGTTCTTAATTTTCATTAACAACTCTGAGAGTGTGATGCTGAGCTCGATATAATCCAGGCACATGTTGCTTTGTTAAAAGAGTGTCCTGTAAAAACTTCCCATAGTATAATATTTGTTACACAAAGAATACCCATTTAAAAATGTTTTTGTTTCTTGACAAAGTAAGATTACCAGCTGTTAGGTAGAGATGTAGAAAAGGATGCTATCAGTATTATGTCATTTTACTAAATGATTGTCACCTGCCTCTCTGAGTATCATGGTCAGCATCCTAAAAGCAGCCCCTTCTTCATGGGAGGAAAAGGTAAATAAATCCACAGGGATATACAGGAGTGAACTGTCGCTGAGGGGGGCTCAGCTGGCAGTCCAGGCCTTACTGTGCCCAGCTCCATCACAGGCATGGCCAGGGCAGGTGGTCTTGGCAGAGGGCCGGAGGGCTTCCAGACCACCTCACAGACTCTGCTGTTGGTCATTTTCAGAGTGGGCAAGAAAGCATCAGGGCCTGGAGAGCTAGAAAAGGCTGATGCCAAGCCTGAGGTATTTTTCTTTTTCTTTTTTTCTGGGGTCAAACTTTTATCCAGGCCAGAAGCAAATGCAGGATGAAAGAGAAGCAAATTCATCAGAAAGAAGAGAGAGTTAGGAATTATTTTTGAAATGCTATTGTGCATTGTGTATTCACCTGCGTTCTTCCTATAATTTTCTCATCTGTGTCTTCAGTAAAGATTTTCTAAGTTATCATTTTACCAGTGATGCTCGAGGACAACAGAAACAGAAAAATATGGCATCTTGAGTTTTGTCCCTATCGATTTATTGAAACTATATTGAATAGGATGCACCATTTAATTTAATTTTAGATAAATTACTCACATGGTTCAAAAGTATGAAAATTGTCCACGGACAGATATTATTCTTATCAGACTCTTTAGCCAACTACTTCTCTTTTTTCTGAGGCAACTGGTTACTTGTGGATACTTTCAGAGATATTCATGTATGTTGGTCTCATTATAGACCTGAATTTTCTTCTTGGCAGAATGAAGAGATGCTGAGACAATTATATAGATAATTTTGAGTCCTAATCTTCAGCAAGTATGTTTCACAGCCTAGATACATGCTCAATAAGATTAGTCGGGATGAAAAAAGAAGTCCATGGTGTGTAGGCTCTGGCCTCAGGAATTTATGAACCTAACAATAAGGAAGAGCATATGTATGTATGTGTAAATATGCTTTATTAATAAGCATAGTGCACTATAATTTCCTTTCATTTGGTTAAAAGAGCCTTGAAAATAGATTCTTTCTATATTTCTATACATGGGAACTTGCATGGTGTCTGGCACAAAATAGATAGCCAATGAATGATGGCTGAATGAAAGCATGGATTAATGAATCAATGGAGAGCCCCTCAAGAAGGCATGGCAATACTAGAGAGATATCATACTCATGGCCAGGGACGGGTGATGATGGAAACGGCCAACTGAAATTCCTAGAGTCTACTTCAGGAGAAAGAGGGGAGGTCAGGTTCCATGGAAATGGTGGGACTTGACCCTGAAGCATGGGAGGATGGATGGATGAATTGGAGGGAGGGAGTGCGAGACCCATTCTAGGTGGGCAGAGTGGGTGAATAGTGATAGCAAAGTGACAGTAGAAGTGCGCAGGTTGTGACAAAGACCAATGAGGTCTCTGGCTTGACACAAGTAGTCTTCCTTTCTAGGTGTGTTGAACATTTGGAGGGGCACAGTGAAGCTGAGTGGTGATGCACCCAGAAAAATCAGCAGAGGGATTCGCGCTTTATCCCAAAGGCATTCAAAAGTGATTGAAAGCTTTTTGAGCTTGGGAAAGCTTACGAAGAGCAATCTGATAAAGTAGAAGCTGGAAGACTGGCTGGGTAGGTATTGCGATATTTGAGCCATCACATGGTAATTGTTGAATGTGGATGCAGTTCTGGGAATGTGAAAGGGAAGACTGATTTAAGAAACATTTGGGGAGTGTATCAAGAACATTTGATAATTGATGGGACAATAGAGGAGAAGGAAAGGGATGGTTTAAAGAAAAACCTCAATTATGTAGGAAGCCACCAATTCGATACCCTCATATTTACTGAAAATCTACTGCACATTCCGCAGAGCAGATGCCTTAAATACACACTGAACCCCACTAAGAATTGAGTAAATACAAATGTCCTTAGTGGGATATTAGCTAACTATATGTGTACTCCAAGTATCGGTCACATTTATTGGCATGTCATATTTATTTGATTTTTTTAAAAGGAAAAAGATGCTAACTAAAAAATGCTCTTGAAATCAGATTGAACGACAACCAGAATGATAAGTCCGCAAGGAAGACCTATTAACTGTCATGTGATCTTCCCTCCTCATTCTTTGGTTCTGACATGTTCACAGTCATCCCAAACCCTCGATCTTTGCACTCCCTAGCGGGGACTCTTGGGACTTACTTGCCCATAAATCCCATGCTCTTTTAGAACGTGTGGTTTGTAAAAGATTGATGGCTGGTGTCGTGTATCCTCCTTCCCCAGCCCACCCTCCGCGGTCATTCATAGTGACATATAATAGTGACACATCAGAAGCCACAGAGAGAACTAGGAGGGTAGACTTGTTAACAAAGAAATTATAGCTGTGGAGAGCTAATGCTGTTCTGAGCCTGGGGAACATGCTGCCGGGCATTTGCTTGGAGTTCTTCATAATCTGCTTTAGTCAGCTTTGGTTATATGACTTTTTTTTTTTTTTTTTTAGTCCAAAATAAACCAGTTTGGGATGAGATCCCTTTTCAAGACCCCTTTTTTAAAATTTCATCTCAGAACACACAAACTCACTCACACACACACACACACACACACACACTCACTCCTCACACACCATAAATATGTGCCTTTGGCATTTGGTTGTCTATAAGAAAAAGAGAAAATTGCCCCAGAACGTGACATGATTTAAAAAACAGTTAAAAAAAATTTGGATAAGGCTGAACAAAAACAAGAAAGAAGAAAGGAAGAAGAAACACTCCCCCTTAATCAAATCCTTCATTTCCCCTAGAGCAAGCAGTTCTTAATTATATTTAACAGACACAACAATGTGCCACAAGCTGGTCCAAACAGCTGTGGGAAGGCTCCATTTTGCTGCAAACATGGTGGGGGAGGAAGACCCCACTGGCCCATTAGCACGTGCCCTTGGTTTAGATCAGGATCATTTCTGATGTCTGCTCCTGGGCCATTTGGGGGAATGAACAGAGTTCATCCCCCACCCCCAGCTGTATTTTTCTGTTGGTGTTCTTCTGCAACTAAATATTTCAACTAGGCTTTCAGTGGGTCCTTCCAGATCTGTCATCTATACTATTTTACTAATAGTTGACTGTGGATAGATTGGCATTTCCGTGAGTTCCCTCTTTGGTCCAGAAACCTGCTGAACTTGTCTCCAGCTGCAGAACAAGAGTTTTGTTCTCTGAACCTGTCATTTAACTATAGGTTTGTGAACAGAAAATTGAACATGCTCAAACCCCACAGTCTTTTCGTGCCCACCCATTCCCAATTCCAGTTCCCACTCTAATTATATCTGCTTGTTTCCTTAACCTTACATATCTGGTCTTTTATATTAACAAAATATGAATGCATGCATGCAAAGGAGAACAACCATTTAAAAATAAATGTTACTGCTTGTTGACAACATATTTTTCAGCAAGAAGATTAAACTTCTCTTGTTTTTTTTTATATTGCATTTCTTTATCTACTGTATGTAACCACAACCAAATTGTGCTATGGAAAGAAACACATTCCTTAATACGGGTTTATTAAATTTCCCATCATCTTCCTTTTATGTTTCTTTCAACAGACACTTTATCATCCCAGAGGATCTGAGACATTTTCCCATGTAAATATGCATCTAAATCACCAAATGCTCCATTCTTTTTTCTTCTCACGCAGTGTTTCTTATTAATTTCTTTTTCTTTTGAATTTATAAAATTGTAAATAAATTACCAATTAAACTTTACGTCATTCAACTAATTGTATTCTATTCATTAACTGGTAAACTTCTCACATATTTAATTTATATCAGTATAACTTTCCTTTTTGTCTAACACTATTTTAAACATTAGGTCACATATTATACTTTGTGAAAGACAGAGTTTTTATTTGAGTTTGTTGCTGATAGAATTTTTACTACTAAATCCATCTCCAGTAATTGTCTCTAAAATGCTGTTTAGTACACCGATTTTCTCTCATTATTTGTAGTGGCTTAACAGGTAGTCAAAGACATTTTCCTTTGTTGCTATATTAAAGACCCATTACAAATTAATAATGAGAGTAGCAGCAAATTTCCCCCTAATATTTTCTCAATCTTCCACTGATTGAACACTATTCTGCATATACACCGATTTCATTAAAAAGCTCTTCCACTCCAATGTAAACAGTGTTCTATTAATAGCAAGGATGTTAGGGCTGTGGCTTGAGGCCTTAGGCTCCCATTATATTATTCAATCTATCTGTGCCTCATCTTGTATCAGTGAGGGCATATTTGGGTAAGGTATTTTAACCCTCTCATTGCTGTTTTTGAAAATAAGGAAGACAGTTCTAGAGATGCAGCCTGGAGTGGTGGAGAGGGTGCTGGACCAGCCTTTGAGAGCTGGTATCTGAGACGCAGCTCTGGCATTTGCTGGCTCTGTGGCCTTGGGCACATTGCAGAGCCTCTGCTCACCCCTTACCCTCTCACTCCTGTTTCCTCACCTGTAAAATAAGTGAATTGATTTTCACAATTGTAAATGTTCCTTCCAGCTCCGTGAGAGTACCAGATCTGTTCCTCACACATGTCATGTGGGTTTAGCTGTCTTCACCCAAATTGCTTTAACTCATCACTTTGACCTCGAGATTCTCAACCTTGGTGGCAATTAGAATCACCTGTGGTGCTTTTAACCCCTTGATGTGTCAGCAGTTTGTAAAGTTCCTCAGGTGATTCCAGCATGCAGCTGGGGGCTGAGAACCAGTGCGTTTACCTGCAATGCGGGGATTAAAATTCCTGGCCTTAACTTCCTTTCTTCTTCTGGAGAAACCTCATGATTTTTGGAGAAATGCTTTGAGTTCAACAGTAAATAAATAAGTAAAAAAGGATGATTGTGATTGTAACTAAAAAGGTCTGTAGCACTCCCGTCACAAAGGGGCTATGATCCCCTGCTAAGGTAAAACATACTCTGGTGAAAAGAGAATTGGGAAACTAACTCCAAGGAATGAATATAAGTGGTCCTCCTTGTGCAGTTGTTAGCCAACCTGCCTTGAGCTTTCTCTCCTTTTTTGCAACTGGATGGATAACAGCTGGTGAAGGTGTGGTTCTGCGTGAATCAGCTGCTCGCCCACGCCCTCCATGCCCAGGAGGTAGGGCATAAAGCTTTGATCTTCAGCTGCTGACCCAACTTGGCTCAGCTGGGAATTAGCTGAGAGTCCCTACGCCTGGAGAAAAACCCCCACCCTTATTGTGCTTTGATGGCATGGCAGCCCCTCTGGTCTGTGAGAATACAGGGTCCAGCTCGTTCTTGGTCAGGACCAGAAAGGACCAGGGAAGGCCAACTGCCATGTGCCCCAGCCCTCAGCCACGATTGCTCATTCTGGAGCAAGATATTCAAGTTTGAGAAGCAGTTTCCTGGAGAAACTCTCAGAACTCATAGCAATGTGAAATGCTGTGGGGAAGATTAGCTTTTATTTTCCTTTTTGTTGTTGTTGCTCTTTTAGAGTATTTTCTCTTCTCCTTTCAAATTTATTGTTTCTATTCTTGTAAAAATAGTGAATTCTAACCACGGAAAACTTGGAAAATACTACCCCTTTACCAAAAAAAATGTCAACCAAAGCCCTAATAGTAAAAAATCATCACTGTTAACAGTTGATTTTCTTCCAATCTTTTATGCTTATTGCTCATTTTTATTTATTGTGATATTGAACATCATGAAATAAACATTTTCTCATATTATTGAAAACTTTTCAGAAACATTTTCTTCCATGAATGATATTCCATCAGATAAATGTAGCATAACATACTTAATATTTCCTTATTGTCAGCACATTTAAAATTTTTTGTTTATAAATAATATTTAGATAAAGCAAACAAAAGCTCTAAAATACATATAATGAAAAAGAAGTGTAAATGGAATAATATTGCTAACATATAAAGAGCTCATATAATTGAAAATAAAACACCAATTAAAATAGAAAGGGTAAAGGACATGAATGAATTATTGCACAAAGGAAGAAATATAAGTGACCACTAGATATATGACAAATGTTCATATGTATTAATGAATGACAGCAATAAAAGACAAATAAAATGGCAGCAAGATACCCTTTTTTACTTATTAAGTTAGCAAAAGTTTTAGAAAATGATATTGGTAGAGTGTAGTACTATGGGGGTTGTCAGATATCCTTAACAGGAAAATAAATTGGTAAAATATTTTCTGGAAAACACTTTGAAAATATATGTCAAAAACTTAAAACTGTATGCGTTTTAAAGTTATGTGTACCAAAGAATAGAAAGTTCTGTTTTAAGAAAACAGAAGCTCAGACAGAAATTTATGTATACAGATGTTTAATGTGTCAATAAATAAAGTAATTAGAAACAGAGGCTACCTAGATGACCATATACATCTATAAGGTATAATACGAGGACCGACAATTAAGTTTGTGAACTTGTTGCAATGATGTTGCTAACCTTTTTGATATCAGAGGGATTATTCACTATGAATTTGTACCAACTGGACAAACAGTTAACTAAATTTACAATTTGGAGGTGCTGAAAAGGCTGCGTGAAAAAGTTTAGACCACCTGAACTTTTCACCAACAATTCATGTCTCTTGCATCACAACAATACACCAGCTCTCACAGCACTGTGCGCGAGGGAGTTTTTAGCCAGCAAACAAACAAACAAAAAATATGAGGGAACACCCTCCTTACTCACCAAATCTGGCCCCTAATGGCTGCTTTCTTTACTTGAAGATAAGGGCACTATTGATAGCAAGACATTTTGATGACATTCAGGATATCAAGGATAATACGATGACAGCTCTGATGGCCATTCTAAAAAAAGAGTTCCAAAATTGCTTTGAAGGGTGGACTAGGTGCTGGCATAGGTGCATAGCTTCCCAAAGGGAGTACTTTGAAGGTGACCATGGTGATATTCAGCAGTGAGATATGTTTTCTAAGATGAGTTCTTGAACTTACTTTTCAGACCTTGTATCATGCAGAACATAATTTGTGGAAGAGAATGGAAAAATTCTCATACTATAATGTTGAATATATGTGGCATGAGATGCAGTTACATAATAAGATTTTATATATACATATCAAAATGACTGAAGGGAAATACTGGTTATCTCTGATTATTATGGGCAATTTAAAATTTTTTGTTATGTTTATCTGTATTTTCCAAGTTCTTTTCAATGAGAATATTATGCTATGAGACAGAATGTAAGTTACTAGTTGAGAAATGTCTTCCTTATGCCAGTCCTGGACCCATCACCTACTGTTCAATCTTGGGCAAGTTATTAAACATCTGTGTGCCTTACTTTACTCATCTGTAAAATGAGATAATAATACATCCACCTAGTAGGATTTTTATGAGGATAAATGATTTGGTCACATAAACTTTTAGGACAGTTTCAGGTACAAAGTAAGTCCTAAAAGGGCGTTAATTAGTTTCAATTTTCTAATCAGAAAAGTATTTTAAATTATATAATCTTTGGGGCTCTAGAAGAGGGTAAACAGGGTCTAATATATGGTGATGGAAAGAGAACTGACTCTGGGTGGTGAACACACAATGTGAAATATAGATGATGTATTACAGAATTGTATACCTGAAATCTGTGTAACTTTACTAACAATTGTCGCCCCAATAAACTTTAATTTAAAGGAAAAAAATTGTATAATCTTCTCCTTCCTCAAACAATGCTATGATAGACATTTATGCACATAGCTCTTTCCTGCCATTCTAAATAATTTCCTTGGAATAAGTTCTCAGAAATAAAATAATTATTCTAGGTCTTTGATAACTTCTGCTGAGATTCTTTCCAAAGCTGTTATAAAACATTTTCATGCCAGAAATACATGACATTACTGGCTTTAGCAAACTCTTTTTTTTAAAAAAATTATTGGGGTGACAATTGTTAGTAAAATTACATAGATTTCAGGTGTACAATTCTGTATTACATCATCTATAAATCCCATTGTGTGTTCATCACCCAGAGTCAGTTCTCCTTCCATCACCATATATTCGATCCCCCTTACCCTCATCTCCCACCCCCCACCCCCCGCCCCCCTTACCCTCTGGCAACCACTAAACTATTGTCTGTGTCTATGAGTTTCTGTTTCTCATTTGTTTGTCTTGTTCTTTTGTTGTTTTTGGTTTATATACCACATGTCAGTGAAATCACATGGTTCTCTGCTTTTTCTGTCTGACTTGTTTCGCTTAGCCTTATACTCTCAAGATCCATCCATGTTGTCACAAATGTTCCTATATCATCTTTTCTTACTGCCGAAAAGTATTCCATTGTGTATATATACCGCAACTTCTTTATCCATTCATCTATCGAAGGACATTTTGGTTGTTTCCATGTCTTGGCCACCGTAAACAAAGCTGCAATGAACTTTGGAGCACACGTGTCTTTATGTATAAATGTCTTCAACTTTTTTGGGTAGATACCCAGGAGAGGGATTGCTGGGTCATATGGCAATTCTATTCATAATTTTTTGAGGAACCTCCACACTGCCTTCCATAACGGCTGCATCAGTCTGCATCCCCACCAACAGTGTATGAGGGTTTCTTTTTCTCAACAGCCTCTCCAACACTTGTTACTATTTGTCTTGTTGATGATAGCCATTCTGACCGGGGTGAGGTGATATCTCATTGTGGTTTTGATTTGCATTTCTCTGATGATTAGTGATGTTCAGCATTTTTTCATATGTCTATTTGCCATTTGTATGTCCTCATTGGAGAAATGTTTCTTCAGATCCTCTGCCCATTTTTCAATTGGATTGTTTGTTTTTCTATTGTTGAGTTTCATGAATTCCTTGTATATTTTGGATATTAACCCCTTATCGGAGGCACTGTTTGCAAAAATCTTCTCCCATTCAGTTGGTTGCCTCTTTATTTTGTCGATGGTTTCTTTTGCTGTGCAGAAGCTTTTAAGTTCCATATAGTCCCATTTGGTTATTTCAGCTTTTACTTTCATTGCCTTTGGAGTCAAATTCATAAAATGCTCTTTGAACCCAAGGTCCATAAGTTTAGTACCTATGTTTTCTTCTATGCAGTTTATTGTGTCACGTCTTATGCTTAAGTCTTTGATCCATTTTGAATTAATTTTGGTACATGGTGAGAGACAGCAGTCCAGTTTCATTCTTTTGCACGTGGCTATCTAATTCTCCCAGCACCATTTATTGAAGAGGCTGTCTTTCCTCCATTGTATGTTTTTAACTTCTTTGTCAAAAATTATCTGTCCATATTTATGTGGTTTTATTTCTGGGTTCTCAATTCTATTCCATTGGTCTATGTGTCTGTTTTTCTGCCAATACCATGCTGTTTTGATTATTGTAGCCCTGTAGTACAAGCTAAAGTCAGGGAATGTGATACCTCCCTGCAAAGAGTGATAATTTATCTTCTTCATTCTCAATTTGGATGCCTTTTATTTCTTTCTCTTGCCTGATTGCTCTGGCAAGGACTTCCAACACTATGTTGAAAAGCAGAGGTGATAGGGGACAGCACTGTCATGTTCCTGAACATAGAGCAAAGGGCTTCAGTTTTTCACCATTAATTATGAGATTAGCTGAGGGCTTGTGGCTTTAGCAAACTCTTAATGAGTATTGTTATAAAAAACCTGTGCTTTTTAAGAGAGAAAATAGCTTATATTTCTTATTTACACTTCTTTAATAATTTGTAAAGTTGGTAATTTTTATGGTTACAGTTGCTAAACTTTCTCTTTTGTAAAATTACTTCTATCCTTAACCTACTTACTTATTGATATCTTAGTGTTTTTCTTATTGACTTGTATAAGCTCTTTATGTGGTAGAAATATTAATCATCTTTCTAACGTAGTAGCTCTGAATATTTTCCCCATTTTGTTCACTTATCACTATTTTTTTGCTTCGATATAAAAAGTTTAAATACTGTATTGTCAAATCTATCCATCTTTTGCTTTGCAAATTTTGCCATTGTTTTTAAATTGAACAACTCCAGATGGGAAGATTTTTGACATAATTCTGTGCTGTTAGCCCTACAAAACTTTTTAATGATTTCTATTGGGAATGGCACTTTGTTATTTTGAAAGATAACTTCTACTGATCAAGGTGACTGACCAGGAGGCACTAGTGAGCTCACTCCACTACTCAGCTATAAGATTTCTCGAATTTCCAGATAACCAGGTAGACTCTCTGGAAAGGCAGCCTCTTTGTTTGCCCCCTCAAAGTACGAAAAGCACAGGTTTGTCTCAGAATCACTAGGCAAATGTCCCCAGCGTAGGCAAACTGACGGAAGCGACATTGGCTAATATACATTGACAAATTAGGCTAGAAACCACTGGCATACCTCCCTCGCAGTGGCTTGACCAAATGGCACAAAACTGCTTCATGTGACACTTCTATAGTCCTGTGAAAAATGGATGGGCCAACAGTTTCAGGTAGAAGCCTACTGACAAGAGGTCAAGTCAACCTATACGTGCATTGAGTTTTTTAGAGGAGCCAAAAGTGAAGTACTGAACAGCAAAATCCTGGTGACAGGACAAGCTGAACAACTCTGAAACTAAAGACAGGAGATTTTAAAAAGATTTTTATTAAAAATATAGTTAACATGCAATATTATATTAGTTTCAGGGATATACCATAGTTATTCAACATTTATGTACCTAAGGAGATTTGGGTTTCAAGTTCAAAGTGGCCCACCAGTATTTCTGTGTGGGCTTAGGTCAGTTTGTGTTTTGGTTCCTCAGTTTCTCCATTTGTTGTCTCCATGCCTGTTTCTTTAGTTGTCATGTCCTCCCAGAAATGTTTAGAATTTCTCCTCTAAGAATGAATGCATAGAAAGCAGTCCTTGCCAAAATACAAGGTCATTTACAACAGCAAAAAATTCCTTCCTTCATCATTGTCTAAAGAAGTGGCCACTTACCTGGACATTTTAATACAAATGAAGATACTTTGAATGCTGCCCCGTGCCTTGCTTTGCAATGGGGTGCACTACCTATTTACTCTTTTCTAGCTATTGTTTTCTAAAGTGTAGGTGCAAACTTGATCTCTCCTTAGGCATTTTACATGATAATAACAATATATTACCAAAAAAAGGTCTAGAAAATATTTTTTGTCTTCAAATATTCTCCCCTGGCACACTCATGAGTTTATTTGATGGTGCTATTGTGGGATGACTTTGACATTCAGATCACCAGAAATGAATGGAAGCTGACAACATGCTTTAACCTAAATTATAAAGACTCTCATCTGGCTATTCAAGTCAAAACCAGAGTTTACATAACCACCTCGCATGGTTTCTGGTTATGTAAAATGTGACTGAATATCTGAATCCTGGATCAAAAGCTTCCTCCACATGAATGGTTTAGTTAGGGGGGAAAAAACCCAAGCCTGAACTGTGCCAATGAAAGCATGGATCATTTCACATTTTGCTTTGTGAAAGAGCAGAAAGTAAAGACAAATGAGGAATATGCATGGGGCACATCAGAACATCAGGTCAGTGGAAAAATAAGCCTGGAAAATGTGGCAGAGAGAAGCAAATGACTCAAGCAAAAGTCACGAGGACCTGGCAAGCTTTCAAGAGAAGTTGAACAATAGGGACAGAGAGATGCTTGACTTGGGAATAAACCCCAGAGCTATAAATTCAGTTCCTCAAGTGTTTGTTGAGCATTTACTAGGAGCTCTGTACCTTCTAGAGTGCAGGGTGTGGGGACAGTTTCAATCCTTAACTTCAAAGAACTTATAAAGGTTTGAAAACATAAAGACTTCACAGGGGATAAGAAAATGTAAAGAGTGTATGGTTAAATATCATAATACCAAACATAGGAGAGTGAACATAAATACTATGAGCTATCAAGGATAGAAGAGATACATGTTCACTGTGAATCTGAGATGGATATTGACATCATGGGGACCATTTGGGCAGATAGAAGAATCAGGTTGTCTCAGGAAAGAATAAATGCTAAGCAAAGTTTTAAAGGTGGGGACAAGCACTGCAGTGTGAGTGCATGGCCAGGAGACCCGCCTGGCAAAGGTGAATGGTGTGTTTTATCGCCAGATTGAGGATGATGCTGAGTGATAAATGAAGGGTTTGGCCATGAACAATTAGCAACATAAGTAAAAATATCACAGAGTATAATGTTTGTTGAATGATGAAAACTGGGCAGAAAAGAGTCATAAAAAAACAGGTGTTTGTAGTAATAAGAGTCAGTGAACGCTGAATGATGCATCATGTGATCAAGAGAAAACCATTAACTCCTATGGGCCTCCGTATTTTCACCTGTACAATGGGTATAATAACTTATATAACAGGGTCATTAAAACGATAAAACTGGGATAATATATAAATATACTTGTAAAACATAATGCAAATATAAGTTACAAAGGTAGTGCTGTGGTGAATGTAAAATATAGACTTTGAAGTCGGGCAACCCTGAGCAAAAATTCTTGCTCCTCTACTAACTTTTTGCCCTTAGGCGAATTATTTAACTCTCTTAAACCTCAGTTTTATCATTTTTAAATTGGGGATAATAATATCTATCAGCAGAACTGCAGGGATTAGAGAAAACCATATAAAATACTTAGCATAAAATGAGCTTTAAAAGAGGTAACTGTTATAATTAAGTCTTTGATGGAGGTAAATTGTTATTAAGGAAGATTTGTCTACTGGCTTTGTATAGATGGAGGGAAATTTAATAGATTTTAGATAACTTATTTTAGATGGTTGCATTTGAGTAGCAAGTGGGACAGGCTAATACACATCCCTTAAAAAATTGGATCAAGGAGAGACCATAGCACCGGTGATTCCACAATTTCTATGTGAGTGGTATAGGATGGCAATTTAATTAGAAAAGAGAGAGTGAAATTGAGGGAATGTCTTAATGCTACTTCCACATAGAAATCATGTACAGCAGGTCTTCGAATAATGTTCTGTTCAGTGTTTCTTTACAATGTTGATAAGAGGCTGTAAGAACTTAAATCATGTTTATATCAATTAGTCTACAGTAAAATTGTTTTTTAATACATCATTTTGCTTAAAGTTGCACAACCTATGACAACGTTAAGGGAGGTCTTACTTTATGTTTATAGGAGGGAGGTTTGGGAAACTGATGAAGATTATGGTAATGCTAAATCCTCCCAAAGACATCTGTGGCCCTGATATATAGCCAGAGTGGAAATATACAAATAACATAAGATATCTCTCTTACTGGGAATACACTGTGTTCTAGTATCACTGTAAAGTGTTTATATGGTACCAATCCAAGTGGTATCTAAGAGCTCAAGATGCTCAATGCAGACAGAACAACCATCATTGAGAATCTCCTGAAGTCTAGCTGAACCAACTCCTACCTCTAAGGATGGATAGAAGAAGCCACCTTGAGATTGGTGGGAGGAACAGAGACACCAAATTGGCTGGTCCCACACTCATGTGTGACCATTAAAAATTGGGAGGAATATCTTGTTTGTGGAGATTTTCTCCAGAGGAGCGAGGGGTCCCAGCACCACACCAGGTTCCCCAGCCCAGGTTTCCACTGCCAGGGAGAGAAGTCCCCATAACTTTTGGGTGTGAAAACGAGAGGAGATTCTGGCTAAGTGAGACGAAGGCCATTGCAGTACTACACAATCCTCTTAAAGGGCCCATGTACTTGCTGACGGATTTTCTTGCTTTGAGCTCCATCACTGGGGTGGCAGCTCAAAAGGTGCCACAGACGTACGGGGAGGAACTGAGTTGTCTGGATACAGGGTGAGGGCTGGAGAGGAAGCTTTCTCCCAGAGAAAAGTGCTGGTAGAATCTACTGTTTCTTTGTTGAGCCCTCCCCGCACCCAGCATGCAGACATAGGCAGCCACCATCTGAGTCTCCATCAACCTGGCTAGCACTGTTGGCCCTGGTAATTTCCTGAGACCTTGCCTCACCCAACTGTCAGGCCCACCCAAGCTGCTTCCAGTGACTTTTGCATACAAATGGCATGTCTTTGCTCATGTTGTGAAGTTTCCTAAAATCTCTCAAAGGTTCACAAACCCCAAACAAGCAACATATGGCTTCAATGAGCCCTGTAACTCTTCCTGAGCAACCCCAAGCCCAGCACTAGTGGAAGCCGGCCTTGGTTCATGGCTTGGCCTCTTGAGGCACCTCCAAGCCCAGCCATCTGCAGGTTGCTTTGTGGCTCATGCTAGGTGGCCCTGGGTAGGGCAAGAGCTATAGCTGAACTTGGCCTGCAGCAGGGCTCCTCTGAGGAGGCCCCAGAGCTGGCACACCCAGTGGGTCAGAGCATCTCCAGAACTGGGTCAGAGCATCTCCTGGCTGCCTCCGAGTATGATACACCCAAAAGAAAGACTAGGTAGGCACCAAAGCCCTGCTAAAGCAAATCCTGCTCCATAGGGTCAGCCTCTGAACAACAGCTCTTTCACTGTAGTCATGGTCAGTTCTTACAACCAATCAGTTTGAGGGTTAATTCCTCTCATGGCTGTGCAAACAGCAACCAAGGCTCAAATACAATAGGAGGGCACACACAACACACACAAGGAACACACTTGGAGCACCTGGCTCAGGTGAACAAAGAGACTGTGCTATTGGGCCCCAGAGGACACCTACTTTGTAAGGCCACTCTACTGAGACTGGGAGACATAGCAGTCCTACATAATACATAGAAACAAACACAGGGAAGCAGCCAAAATGGAGGGACAAAGAAACATGTCCAAAATGAAAGATCAGAACAAAGCTCTGGAAAAAGAACTAGAAAAGAGAGGAGATAAGCAATCTACTAGATACAGAGTTCATTACACTGGTTATAAGGATGCTCAGTGATCTCAGGGAGAACTTCAACAAAGAGATGGGAAACATAAAAATGGAGATAGAAACATAAAAATGAACCGTCAGAAATAAAGAATACAATAACTGAAATGAATAATACATTAAAGGGAATCAACAGTAGATTAGATGAAGCAGAGGACTGAATAAGCAATTTAGATGATAAGATAGCAAAAAAACACCCAAACAATAGCAAAAAGAGAAAGGAATCTAAAACAATGAGGATAGTTTAAGGGCCCTAGGGACAACGTCAAGTGTACAAACATTTATATCATGGGGTACCAGATGGAGAGGAGAAATAATGACTGAAAAATTCTATTTGAAGAAATAATGACTGAAAAATTTCCTGTCCTGGCAAAGGAAATAGACATACAATTCTAGGAAGCACACAGAGTCCCCAACCTGATAAACTCAAAGAGTTCCATGACAAGACTCATCATAATTAAAATGCCAAAGTTTAAAGAAAAAGAAAGAATCTTAAAAACAGCAAGAGAAAAGCAGTTACTAGTTATGTACAAGGGAACTCCCAGAAGACTGTCAGCTGATTTCTCAACACAAACTTTGAAAGCCAGAAGGGATTGACACGCAATCTTCAAAGTGATGAAAAATAAGGACCTACATCGAAGATCACTCTACTCAGTAAAGCTATCATTTAGAATGAAAGGACAGATAAAGAGCTTATCAGACAAGAAAAAACTGAAAGAGTTCATAACTACCAAACCAGTATTACAAGGAATGTTAGAAGGACATTTTTAGGATGAAAAAAATATACAAACATGAATAATAAAATAGGAATAGCTACATATCTATCAACAATTACTTTACATGTAAATGGATTAAATGCTCCAATCAAAAGACATAGGGTGGCTGAATGGATAAGAAAACAAGATCCTTACATATACTGCCTATAAAACATTCACTTCAGATAGAAAGACACACACAGACTGAAAATACAGGGAAAAAGTTTTTCATGAAAATGGAAACAGCAACAAAAAAGTTAGGGTAGCAGTACTTATACCAGACAAAATAGACTTTAAAACAAAGGCTATAACAAGAGACAAGGAATGACCCAGTAGTTATACTTCTGGGTATTTACCTGAAGAAACCTAAAACACTACTTTGAGGAGACATGTGCATCTATATGTTCATTGTAGAACTGTTTACAATGGCCAAGATGTGGAGGCAGCCTGGGTGTCCATTGATGAATGAGTGGGTAAGGAGGAGGTGGTACAAGTATACAATGGAATATTGCTCGGCCATGGGAGGCAACGGATTCTTGTCATCTGTGATGGCACATATAGACCTGGAGGGTATTGTGCTAAGTGGAATATGTCAGACAGAGGAATATAGATGCAGTGTGATTTCGCTTATATGTGAAACCTGAAGAACAAAATAAATAAACAAACGAAACAGAAAAAAACTCATAGATACAGAGAACACTTTGATGGCTGCCAGATGATAGGGGGGTTAGGAGGGTGAGTGAAGAAGGGGGAGGGGTTAAGAAGTACAAATCGGTTGTTACAAAGTAGTCATGGGGATGTAGGGTATAGCATAAGGAATATAGTCATAATGTTGTAATAACTATGTGTGGTGTCAGAAGGATACTAGATTTATCGGGGTGATAAATGGGAAGGGGTTGGGGAAAGGGTGGAAAAAGGTGAGGGGATTAAGAAGTACAAATTAATAGTTACAAAATAGTCATGGGGATGTAAAGTAAAGCACAGGGAATATAGCCAATAATAAGGTAATAACTATGTATAGTGCCAGGTGGGTACTAGATTAGTGAGGGGAATCACTTCTTATGTTAATGTCTAACCTCTATGCTGTACACCTGAAATTAATATAAAATAATATTGAATATTAACTGTAATTGAAAAATTTAAAAAGGGGAGAAAAAGTGAAGGGGCATAAGAGGTCCAGATTTCCAGGTATCAAACAAATAAGTCACGGGGATGTAATATACAGCATAGGGAATATAGTCAATAATATTGTGATAACGTGGTACAGTGTCAGATGGTTGCTGGACTTATCATGGTGATCACTTCTTTAGGTGTATAAATGTTGAATAACTATGGTGTAGTTATTCAAATAATGAAATATTAGTTGAAACTAATGTAATATTGTATGTTAGCTATACTTTTGATAAAAATCTTAAGAAAAAGAAGGTGCTAAATGCAGCAGCACCTTTTTATCCTTTCTTTACTCTTCTCTCCTAATATGATTACTGAAACATTTCTGGTTTCTGCCTTCCCATTGGTAGTTTTTTGAGACCTAGTTAGATCTACTGGATTACTTTTCTAGTCTCTTATTTTATTTGTTTTATCATTTGTACATTCTGTGAGAGTTCTTCAATATTATTTTGGAAACCTTAAATTTCATTTTAATTTACACAATTATACTTTTTAATCCCACAAGTCTATTACTTGTTCTCTATTCTTTGTTCACAGCTTATTGTTATTTTCTAGATATAATTGTGTCTTAGGTCTCTCTTTATTATAACTGGATTAAAAAAATAAAACTATCTGTTCTGCTTTTGGAATTTTCTGTTTCCTCTGGGTTATTTTTCTCAGGTATTTTGGTCTTTTCTTTTGTGCTGCTTGTGTACTATTTCTAGACCTGGTAGTACTTGGTTGTGTGTTGCATTTAAGAAAAAAGCTAAGAGTCAGGACGCCATCAAAATGGCGGTGTGAGGTGAGCCTCTGTAAATCTCCCCTGGAATTTACAACTAATCAAACAACAATAACTCCACAAAGGACTCCATGCACAGCAGACAGGCAAGATGAAGAGGGCCACTGCTGAATTCACCTCAAGGTGGGCGAATTGCGGGAGCGGGGGAGGAGGGAAGGGAGAAGTGCAGAGACGGAGCTGCGCCGGTGCAGGACGCAGACTTGGCTCAGTGCTCTGAGCTCGCTGCATCCCAGAACTCCCGTAGCCGCAGTGGACTGAACTCACCAATCAAAAGGCACAGAGTAGCAGATTGGATCAAAAAACTAAACCCAACCATATGCTGTCTCCAAGAGACACATCTCAGCTACAAGGACAAGCATAGACTCAAAGTGAAAGGGTGGAAATTGACACTCCAAGCAAATGGTACCCAGAGAAAATCAGGTGTAGCCATAATGATATCAGATGAAACAGACTTCAGGGTGAAAAGATAACAAGAGACAAAGATGGACATTTCATAATGGTAAAGGGGACTATACAACAAGAAGACATAACAGTCATCAATAGTTACGCCCCCAATCAGGGAGCACCGAAATATATCAAGCAACTACTAACAGAACTAAAGGGAGAAATTGACCAAAACAGAATTATACTAGGGGACTTAAATACATCATTGACAGCTATGGATAGATCATCCAAACAGAAAATAAATAACGAAATAGCAGCCCTGAATGACACATTAGATGAAATGGACATAATTGACATTTATAGAGCACTTCATCCTAAAACATCAGACTATACATTCTTTTCTAGTGTACATGGAACATTCTCAAGGATAGACCATATATTGGGACATAAAATCAGCCTCAGCAAATTTAAGAAGATTGAAATCATACCAAGCATATTCTCTGATCACAAGGCTTTGAAATTGGATATCAACTGCAAAATGAAAGCAGGAAAAAACTCAAATACATGGAGATTAAACAACATACTTTTAAAGAAGGACTGGGTCAAAGAAGAAATTAGAGGAGAGATCAAAAGATACATAGAAACAAATGACAATGAAAATACATCCTACCAAAATTTTTGGGATGCAGCGAAAGCAGTTTTAAGAGGAAAATTTATCTCATTACAGGCCTATCTCAAGAAACAAGAAAAATCCCAAATAAATAACCTCATGTTACACCTTAAAGAACTGGAAAAAGAAGAACAAGTGAAACCTAAGGTCAGCAGAAGAAAGGAAATAACAAAAATCAGAGCAGAACTAAATGAAATAGAGAACAAAAAGACAATAGAAAAAATTAATGTGACAAAGAGCTGGTTCTTTGAAAAGATTAACAAAATTGACAAACCCTTGGCTAGACTCACTAAGATAAAAAGAGAGAAGACACTAATTAACAAAATCAGAAACGAAAAAGGGAAGTTTTCACGGACGCCACAGAAATACAAAGGATCATCCAAGAATACTATGAAGGACTTTATGCCACCAAATTCAATAACCTAGAAGAAATGGACAAGTTCTTAGAAACATATAGCCTTCCAAGGCTGAACCATGAAGAACTGGAAAATCTAAACAGACCGATCACCAGTAACGAAATTGAATCAGTCATCCAAAACCTTCCCAAAAGCAAAAGTCCGGGACCAGATGGCTTCACTAGTGAATTCTACCAAACCTTCAAAGAGGATCTAATACCAATCCTGCTCAAACTCTTCCAAAAACTTGAAGAACAGATAGTACTCCCTAACTCCTTTTATGAGGCCAACATTACCCTGATACCAAAACCTGGTAAGGACAGCACAAAAACAGAAAACTACAGACCAATATCTCCCATGAACACAGATGCCAAAATCCTAAACAAAATTCTAGCAAATCGAATACAACAATGCATTAAAAAGATTATTCATCACGACCAAGTGGGGTTCATCCCAGGGCACAAGGATGGATCAGCACCAAGAATCCATCAATGTGATACATCACATAAATAAAATAAAGGACAAAAATCATATGATTATATCAATTGATGCAGAAAAAGCATTTGACAAGATACAACATCCACTTATGATTAAAACACTTAATAAAACAGGTATAGAAGGAAAATAGCTTAACATAATAAAGGCCATATATGATAAGCCCTCAGCTAATCTCATAATTAATGGTGAAAAACTGAAGCCCTTTGCTCTATGTTCAGGAACACGACAGGGCTGTCCCCTATCACCTCTGCTTTTCAACATAGTGTTGGAAGTCCTTGCCAGAGCAATCAGGCAAGAGAAAGAAATAAAAGGCATCCAAATTGGGAATGAAGAAGTTAAATTGTCACTCTCTTTGCAGATGACATGATGCTATATATAGAAAACCCTAAAGACTCCACCAAAAAGCTATTAGAAACAATCAACAAATACAGTAAAGTTGCTGGCTACAGAATCAATGTAAAAAAGTCCATTGCATTCCTATATACTAACAATGAAATCTCAGAAAAAGAAATACAAAAAACAATTCCTTTTGCAATTGCAGCAAAAAGAATAAAATACCTAGGAATAAACTTAACCAAGGATGTGAAAGACCTATATGCTGAAAACTATAAGACATTTTTGAAAGAAATTGAAGAAGACACAAAGAAATGGAAAGACATTCCATGCTCATGGATTGGAAGAATCAACATAGTTAAAATGGCCATATTACCCAAAGCAATATACAGATTTAATGCAATCCCCATCAAAATCCCAATGGCATTTTTTAAAGAAATAGAACTAAGGATCATCAGATTTGTTTGGAACTAGAAAAGACCCTGAATAGCCAAAGGAATCTTTTAAAAAAAGAACAATTATGTAGGTATCACACTTCCTGACTTTAGCTTGTACTACAGGGCTACAATAATCAAAACAGCATGGTATTGGCAGAAAAACAGACACATAGACCAATGGAATAGAATTGAGAACCCAGAAATAAAACCACATAAATATGGACAGATAATTTTTGACAAAGAAGCTAAAAACATACAATGGAGGAAAGACAGCCTCTTCAATAAATGGTGCTGGGAGAATTGGATAGCCACGTGCAAAAGAATGAAACTGGACTGCTATTTGTCACCATGTACCAAAGTTAATTCAAAATGGATCAAAGACTTAAGCATAAGACCTGACACAATAAACTGCATAGAAGAAAACATAGGTACTAAACTTATGGACCTTGGGTTCAAAGAGCATTTTATGAATTTGACTCCAAAGGCAATGGAAGTAAAAGCTAAAATAAACGAATGGGACTATATGAAACTTAAAAGCTTCTGCACAGCAAAAGAAACCATCAACAAAATAAAGAGGCCACCAACTGAATGGGAGAAGATTTTTGCAAACAGTGCGCCCAATAAGGGGCTAATAGCCAAAATATACAAGGAACTCATGAAACTTAACAACAAAAAAACAAACAACCCAACTGAAAAATGGGCAGAGGATCTGAAGAAACATTTCTCCAACGAGGACATACAAATGGCAAATAGACATATGAAAAAATGCTCAACATCACTAATCATCAGAGAAATGCAAATCAAAACCACAATGAGATCTCACCTCATCCCAGTCAGAATGGCGATCATCAACAAGACAAATAGTAACAAGTGTTGGAGAGGCTGTGGAGAAAAAGGAACCCTCACACACTGTTGGTGGGAATGCAGACTGGTGCAGCCGTTATGGAAGGTAATGTGGAGGTTCCTCAAAAAATTACGAATAGAATTACCATATGACCCAGCAATCCCTCTCCTGGGTATCTACCCAAAAAATATGAAAACATTTATACATAAAGACACGTGTGCTCCAATGTTCATTGCAGCTTTGTTTACGGTGGCCAAGACATGGAAACAACCAAAATGTCCTTCGATACATGAATGGATAAAAAAGTTGTGGTATATAGACACAATGGAATACCATTCGGCGGTAAGAAAAGATGATATAGGAACATTTGTGACAACATGGATGGATCTTGAAAGTATGATGCTAAGTGAAATAAGTCAGACAGAAAAAGCAGAGAACCATATGATTTCACTGATATGTGGTATATAAACCAAAAACAACAAAAGAACAAGACAAACAAATGAGAAACAACAACTCATAGACAGAGACAATAGTTTAGTGGTTACCAGAGGGTAAGGGGGTGGGGGGTGGGAGATGAGGGTAATGGAGATCAAATACATGGTGATGGAAGGAGAACTGACTCTTGGGGGTGAACACACAATGGGATTTATAGATGATGTAATACAGAATTGTACACCTGAAATCTATGTAATTTTACTAACATTTGTCACCCCAATAAATTAAAAAAAAAAAAAAGAAAATACACTTTGAGTGCTTGGTTTGGACTTCCTCCACTGTTGTGTGTGTGTGTGTGTGTGTGTGTGTGTGTGTGTGTGTGTAGGCTTCCCATTAGGAAATTGGCTTACTTCACTTTACAGGAAGGGCCTCAGTCAGGGGCTCCAGCCAGTCCCCTGGTGGAAACATTAGCTTCCATTCGTTTAGTGGCTTTGCTGAAGTGTTGAAGATATTTCACCCTAAGGATGGGGCGGAAGAAGAGGGGAGGATGGGAGTTTGGACTGATGTGGTCATGTGATTTAGAGATATTCTGTTAATTGCTCACGTCTCCCTCTCACAGCAGTAGAATCTGCTGACTCTGAGCCCAGAGCCCTCTTTGGGTCTTAACGTTCTGTGGGGTAGACTACATCCTAGTCCTTTTCTTCTCCCTTAAAGGTGTGGCTACCTGTACCTGTCTCTTTTTTCTGCCTGCACTTCTCCACTTTCCACGTTCCAGGAATTTGTTGAAATTGGTTGAAAACAGTCCTTTGTTGGTCACTGTCCTTCTATGCACTTTTACAGTGGGTTCCTTTTTGTAGCTCAGTACTTTTCTTCAGTGGGATGTTGGGCAGGACCCGAGGCAAATTGATTTGTATGGTCTGCATTTGATTTTTTATTAAAGTATAGTGGACCTACAATATTATATTAGGTTCAGGATTCGACATTTACATACCTTACAATGGGGTCATCACAATAAGTCTAGTAACCATCTGTCACTGTAAAAAGTTATTAAGGTATTATTGACTACATTCCCTGGGCTATACATTACAGCCTTGTGACTTATTTATTTTATAACTGAAAGTTTGTTTTTCTTATTCCCCTTTACCTTTTCCACCTATCCCCTGCCCTCTCTCCTCTGGCAATCATTGATTTGTTCTCTGTATTTATAAGCCTGTTTCTGTTTTGTTTTGTCATTTTAGATTCCACATATAAGTAAAATCATACAGTATGTGTCTTTCTCTATCTGATTTATTTCACTTAGCATAATAAGTCCATTCATGTTGTCGCAAATGACAAGATTTCATTCTTTTTCATTGCTGAGTAATATTCTGTTATATATATATTTGAATCACATCTTTATCCATTCATCTACTGATTGCTTCCATATCTTGTCTAGTGTAAATAATGCTGCAGTGAACATAGGGGTGTGTATATCTTTTTGAATTAGTGTTTATGTGGTCTGCATTTTGAATAGGAAGTACTACAGGAAATATTTCACATCTCAAACTACAACCTTGCCAAGTAGGCGTGTTATTTATTTATTTTACAGATGAAGACACACAAGGGTCAGTGTGATTAAGTAATTGATCCTAAGGTTACATAGTGAGCACATGGCTAAGCTGAGATTCAAACTGGTTACAATACTTCCAAATAATCTTGTTTCTTCTACAGGGGGGATTTGAGGAAGTCATTTTCTCAAAATGTGAGAGAGAGTTACTCTTTCGAGGTTATTGAAAGACAGGGCTGGGGCTTGAGAGAGATAAAGATGGGGGGATATGTGGGTGGGCTGTACATTCAAAAGTCCTGAGTTTCAGTCCTGACTTTTATGTTAACTACATGGTCTTTGGCCTTCTTTATTTAGAAAATGAGAAGGTTTGACAATCTAGTTATTAATATTTCATTCACATAAACATTTTAGAAATGTCTTGAGTTTCATTGAGGGTTTTGAGAATTCCTAATTGTTGGTTTCCAAGAAAAGTGGAATCACCTCTCTTGTTTCCATGACAAAGTCAAGATAAAGCAGGAAGAAATTTATAAGAAGGTAGACAAGTCTCTATTTCTTGGTAATCAAAGGCATTAAGTACCTGTTCAAGCAACCCTGTGCCTTGGGATCCCGCCTCTTTTTCAGTGGGTGTAGCGGTGGATTTCCTGTAAAGTTAATGACATTTGAGTTTCAGGGCTTCTTATTTGCACAGACCACTTCAACATTTTAGTTTTAATCTTGTATTCTGAAAGAGGAACTCCAAATGGTATAAACTTCATGGCCTATACAAGCGAGATCTTCAAACAGTTGCCGGCAGGGTGGTGTGACAGGGATGAAGAGAGTCAGCCTCCTTGCGGTGTGGTGGCCTGATAAAGCTTAACACAAAAGGGAAAAGGAAACAGAGTTATCTGGTGATAGTCAAGTGAAATAATTCAGACACAATGTCCAGTTTAGTCTTGGTTGATCTCTGTGGCCCAATTTCCCATTGTAATGGCTAATTACTTTGCTTCTATAGATCAGGTTTGTGTTGAGGCTAGTAAGCTGCCCACACCAAGGAAATACTGGGAGGTGTTCACAGGGAGCTTCTCTCTTTTTTATTTCTGGGGAATGTGCTGAAAGCTGAGGGCCAAGCAGAATAGTTTAAGTTGGAAATGTAAAGTGGCAATTCTCTGCATTAGTTGATCCTGGCCCCCTAGGAGTAGCTTAGCTGAAATGTGGTAGGATATTTTCTCTTGGTAGATTACAAGGTTCAAAACTACCTTCTGTGCATCAGAATTTTCTAAATGCATCCCTGCTTACAGTGAGGCTGAGAGAACAAATTTTACTCAAGAAATTCCAGTCATTTGAAAAAGAAATTCTTAGGGGACTTGCTAGAAAATTGGACAGGGGGCTAGGTATATCAACATATGCATTAGAGTCTGAAAAATCATCAGGCCCCATGCCTGATGTAGGATGACAACAACCAAGACAAACAGGGAAGTGAAGGGAGTAGGTTTGTATAAAGCCATGCTGAACACAAAGTTTTTCCAGCTTTTCCTTAGATAGACCACCCAACCTAAAGCCAAATATTGAGATTATAAGGCAGTGTTTCAGAGGTATTTTAACATAGAGCTTGGGCCATTATTAGTTGTGCAAATCATTCACAACCACATGTGAGAGTGGCCGCCATTGCCATTGTCTTGGTTAGAAATCTTTTGGCTCTGTATGTCAGAATACTGAGCTCAAATCTACTTACATATAAAGGCAATTTATTGGCTTATAGAATTGAAGAGTGCAGGGCAGCAGACAAAAATGTTTTTTTTTGCAGCTAAAACAATGCAATTAGGAAGGGTTTTCTCTACCTAATCTCATACTTGTTCCCCCCCCCCCCCCATATTTTGCTATTAGTAGTGGCTGGATGGTTACACAGCCCCAGCTCAAGTTTATTCACTAAGGTACCAAGTTTAGGAGGTGCTACTGAAACAATTCAGAAAAGATTTTGCATTGAAGAATGTATCAGTTAGGACTCTGCATGGTGAAAGTCACAGAAACCCAAATCAAACTAGCTTGAGCAGAAAGAGAATGTATTGGTTCACCTAACTGGAAGCCCATGGAGGGTTTGGTTTTGGGTGCAGCTTGCTTTAGAGCTAAACCAATGTCTAGAAGATTCCTTCCTTGGCTGTGCTTTCTGTGAGAGTCAACTGCCTGCACAATCAAGCTGCATTCACAGAATAAGATGGCTGCAGCAAACTACACTACAGGTCCTGGCACTGTCAAGTCTAGAGGGAGAAGGAAAACTTTTCTTCTCCTGGGTTCCTGCTGTCCTTGGATGAATCATTTTGCCTGGCAGATGGCCTATCTTGACTTGAGTAAGATTATCATGGTCTGAGCCCACCCCTGGAGACGATGCCACCTAAAACACCCAATTGAAAATGGAGCTCTGTGACCAGAAGGAGGGGGCATTGATATTGGGCAGCAAACAACAGATGCTTTCTATAAAGCAAATGCCCATGGAAAGGGCTATGTTGTTTTAGTGATGAGAATATTAGCAAACAAGAAAAAAAGGCAAAGAGAAGATGTATTGCTAGGATTCTCCAGAGAAACAGAATCAATAGAAGATACGCATACCTCTTAGAATTGCATTTGTTATAAGGCATTGGCTCACATTATTATGGAAGACGAGAAGTTTCATGATCTGCTGTCTGTTAGCTGGAGACTCAGGAAATCTGGTGGTGTAAATTCCAGTCCAGGTCTGAATGCCTGACAACCAGATTTGCTGATGGTGTAAGTTCTATTCCAAGGGCAAGAGAAGACTGATGTCTCAGCTCAAGCAGTCAAGCAGAGAGAGAGAGAATTTTAACTTCTGCCTTGCGTTGCATTTGGGCCTTCAGTTGGTTGGAGGAGGCCCATCCACACTGAGGAGGACTATCTGCTTTACTCAGTTCATCAATTCAAATGCTAATCTCTTCTGGAAACACCCTCACAGACACATCCAGAAATAATGTTAACCAGATATCAGGGCATCCCATTGCCCAGTCAAGTTTATGCATAAAATTACCATTACAGAAGGGAATGGAAAAAGGAAGAAAATAGCATTTATTTTTTATTTTTATTTTTTAAATTTATTGGGGTGACAATTGTTAGTAAAATTACATAGATTTCAGGTGTACAATTCTGTATTACATCATCTATAAATCCCATTGTGTGTTCACCACCCAGAGTCAGTTCTCCTTCCCTCACCATATATTTGATCCCCCTTACCTTCATTTCCCACCCCTACCCCCCTTACCCTCTGGTAACCACTAAACTATTGTCTCTGTCTATGAGTTTCTGTTTCTCATTTGTTTGTCTTGTTCTTTTGTTGTTTTTGGTTTATATACCACATATCAGTGAAATCACATGGTTCTCTGCTTTTTCTGTCTGACTTATTTCGCTCAGCATTACACTCTCAAGATCCATCCATGTTGTCACAAATGTTCCTATATCATCTTTTCTTACCACTGAATAGTATTCCATGGTGTATATATACCACAACTTCTTGATCCGTTCATCTATCGAAGGAAATTTTGGTTGTTTCCATGTCTTGGCCACCGTAAACAAAGCTGCAGTGAACATTGGAGCACACGTGTCTTTATGTATAAATGTTTTCATATTTTTTGGGTAGATACCCAGGAGAGGGATTGCTGGGTCATATGGTAATTCTATTCGTAATTTTTTGAGAAATCTCCACACTGCCTTCCATAACGGCTGCACCAGTCTGCATTCTCACCAACAGTGTATGAGGGTTCCTTTTTCTCCACAGCCTTTCCAACACTTGTTACTATTTGTCTTGTTGACGATGGCCATTCTGACTGGGATGAGGTGATATCTCATTGTGGTTTTGATTTGCATTTCTCTGATGATTAGTGCTGTTGAGCATTTTTTCATATGTCTATTTGCCATTTGTATGTCCTCTTTGGAGAAATGCCTCTTCAAAGTCCTCTGCTCATTTTTCAATTGGGTTGTGTTTTTTTTTTTTTTTTGTTGAGTTGCATGAGTTCCTTGTATATTCTGGATATTAGCCCCTTATCGGAGGCACTGCTTGCAAAAATCTTCTCCCATTCAGTTGGTTGCCTCTTTATTTTGTTGATGGTTTCTTTTGCTGTGCAGAAGCTTTTAAGTTTCATATAGTCCCATTTGTTTATTTTAGCTTTTACTTCCATTGTCTTTGGAGTCAAATTCATAAAATGCTTTTTGAACCCAAGGTCCATAAGTTTAGTACCTATGTTTTCTTCTATGCAGTTTATTGTGTCACGTCTTATGCTTAAGTCTTTGATCCATTTTGAATTAACTTTGGTACATGGTGACAAATAGCAGTCCAGTTTCATTCTTTTGCACGTGGCTATCCAATTCTCCCAGCACCATTTATTGAAGAGGCTATCTTTCCTCCATTGTATATTTTTAGCTTCTTTGTCAAAAATTATCTGTCCATATTTATGTGGTTTTATTTCTGGGTTCTCAATTCTATTCCATTGGTCTATGTGTCTGTTTTTCTGCCAATACCATGCTGTTTTGATTATTGTAGCCCTGTAGTACAAGCCAACGTCAGGAAGTGTGATACCTCCATTATTGTTCTTTTTTCTTAAGATTGCTTTGGCTATTCGGGGTCTTTTGTGGTTCCAAACAAATCTGATGATTTTTTGTTCTATTTCTTTAAAATGAAAATAGCATTTATAATGTGCTTACTATGTCACCTGTGGGTCAGGAATTTTGAAATCCTCCCAATGATCTTACTAAAATGGATGGGTTTATTTTGCAAGGTATCAATAAGCTGGAAAACTACAGCATAGAAAAAATTCTTTTCTTTTTTTGAAATTGAGGTATAATAGACATATAACAGTATGTTAATTGCAGGTGTACAATATAATGATTCAATATTTGTATGGATTGTGAAATGATCACTACAATAAGTCTAGTTAATATCCATCACCATACATTTTTTTCTTGTGATGAGAACTTTTAAGATCTACTTTCTTAGCAACATTCAAATTAGCACATGAGTTCCTGATAGCCCTTTATTAGCCATTAGTTTCAAACTATATTCCCACCCAACTTGTAACAAAGACAAAATGCTTGATTTATGCTTTGGGAATGGAGGTACTGAGACACGGACTTCGCCAAGTAGACTGAGAAAGGGCCACGGAAGAGTTAATGTGTATTATGAAACAGTATGTTTTAAAATAGTTTTTATTTTTTCACTTTCCTTTTCTATTCTACTCAGCCTTTGCCTGAGGGGGTCACAGAGAGTGAAAGGAAGTCCCAAGAAAGAATAGGAAACTGAAGACCAAGAAATCCACAAATTAGATAATAGTTTCTTGAATAATCAAGAATTGTGGGTATTTCTAGATCTAGAAAGCTGGCAGATGCTTAAACTGTTTTATGAAAGCTCTATCTAACGGTTGAAGCTCTTTTAAAGTTTCTTAACAATCGGGAGTATTATTTCCAGCTTAGACAGTCAGTAATTTAAAATTGTTAAGAATGGCTTAGCCTTCAAAGCAAATTCCAGATTGTTTAATTAGTCATGCAAAGTGCTGGATGTTACTCATCATACAAAAAGCAGAACTATTTATTAGCTTCAAACTAAATTAAGCCCCTTTCACGTTTTTTGTGAAAAGGCAAAAGTCCATTTGATTTTCGAGTTTGCATCTGTGGCAAATCACATTCACAAGTTTTTGGAATTCTGAACAAATCCAAATTTCCAACTTAGGAAGCTGAGTCTCAGTGGGGTTTGATGCGAAAAATGGTCTTGTGGCGGCTGCAGCTATGAGCTGATCTCAAGGCCTTGGGGATTTTGACAGGGGTTGTTCCAATTAAAACTGAGGCTCAGAGACTGGACCTCTACACCTAGGTCTCAGGATAAAAGTAGCCAGAGGGATTTGGGGAGGAACAGACTTAGGCCTAGAGGAAGCAAAGTGACTTGAAATCCACAATGTAACACATATTGCAATAGAAATAAGATATATTTTAGGGACAAATTGCTCTCAGTAAAAGAATTCAGGGACAGTAGCTGATTATATTGTGGGGCAGCTGGCATCTCTAAACTGTCCTTAGAATTTAATAGTCATTGAAAATTCAATTTGGTGTGTTTTATTGAGTATTACTGTTTTCAAAACGCTGTCTTAGGTGTAATGTGGGAAACAAAATATGAATGCCATGGGCCTGCCCTTTAAGAAATCTGCAGTCCAGACAGACAATAAAACATATGTGACTATGTACCATCTAGGACAGAGGGTGATAAATAGTAAAATAAAAGTACTAAGTGTTTTGAGATTATAGAAAGAGGAGAGTTTGATGCCAATTAGGAAATTAGGGAAAGTTTTTATAGGGTAGATAGTATTCAGATTGGATCTTACAAAGATGAGATTTCTATGGAGAAGATGTGTAGAAGGGCATTTCTGACTGATGGAACAGTTTAATGGTGTCAGGTGGTACGCATAGTGTTTGGGGTTTGTGATATTGTTGGATATTTTGGACAGTTAGAGGGTGCTGATCATAACCCCAGCCTCAGGTAAGGGTGGCTGTCCCACTCCTGTTGATGGGCGGCCTTAGACAGGTGTGTGTTCTGTCATGTGAGCCTGTCCCTTCTGGACATGCTGGTAGGACCAGAAAGGGACAGGTGATCTGAAGGCAGCCAACTCACAGATGGCCTATGCCCTGGCCTGAAAAGCTCTGTATGAACAGGGGAGAGCTGGGCTGGTTAGGACCTGATCCTGGAAAATTAAATTGTGAAATAAAGAAAGAATCTGGTAATTAGGTTTGGGAAGTGAAGGTAAGAGGATGTGTGGACAGAAGAAACCATGAGGTAGAGAAGGGTATTATGAGGAAGTGATGCTATAAAAAAGCTGCAATTACAGAAAAGCATCTGGCTTTCTCACCCTCTATTATTTCTTTTTAATATCGGACATATGAGGTCAAACAATTAAGTTCGCGAACTCATCCTAGAAAAAGTGCTACATACCTCACTGCTGAATATCACTACAGTCACCTTTGAAGCACTCCTCTTGGGAAGCTATGCACTGACACCAGCGCCTAGTCCACCCTTCAAAGCAATTTTGGAACTCTTTTTCTGGAATGGCCATCAGAGCTGTTGTTGTATTACTCTTGATGTCCTGAATGTCATCAAAATGTCCTCCTTTTGATATTTCCTTTATCTTTGGGTAAAGAAAGAAGTCATTAGAGGCCAAATCAGGTGAGTAGGGAGGGTGTTCCAATACAGTTATTTGTTTCCTGGCTAAAAACTCCCTCACAGACAGTACCATGTGAGCTGGTGCATTGTCGTGATGCAACAGCTATGAATTGTTGGCGAAAAGTTCGGGTCGTTTAACTTTCGCATGCAGCCTTTTCAATACTTCCAAATAGTAAACTTGGTTAACTGTTTGTCAAGCTGGTACAAATGCATAATGAATAATCCCTTTGATATCAAAAAAGGTTAGCAACATAGTTGCAACAAGTTCATGAACTTGTCAGACCTCATATAGCAGGTACTCAGTTAATATCTGTTAAGTGGAAAATATCCCCACTTTCAATGAAAACACAATATAAATCCTAAATTCTGTTGTCTGTTTGTCTCTGAGAGTATGCCATTTCATAAAGAACTAAAGAAGAAACCAGCTCCAGCTACCTTCAAATATTCTAGAAAATTCCATTCCCATTTTCATAGATGCCTAAGAATTGAGAGTATAGAGAGAATTTCTGGAGAACAAGGAGGAACTAGAAAAGGCAGTGGGTCATATTATCTTTGCTGATGGTGTTAGTGGTGGTAATAGTGAGGACAGATTGACAATTATATTCTTTGTGTCCTCTATTGGCAGCTATCACCAATGGGTAGAGATTCAATGTAAAATGCAATTCTCCTTGTAAAAAAAAAAAATTGTTATTACCTCATTCCTTAGTCAAACTAGGCGTGGTCGTTTCATCTCATATTTGTGAGAACCCAATCCTGGCTTTGTTATAATGAAAAGCATCTGGCATATTGAGATCATTTCTACTCTGGGCTTAAATAACGAAATGAAAACTCAGTAGACTGAGAAGGCAAAATGATAAAATGGACCTTTACCCAGAGACCATGTAGGCTATTACTTATGTGATATTTAAAAAATCTGTATGGATGCTGGAAAAACTTCATGCCTATAAGTATTAACATCCCTGATTTGCCACAGGTGCCTGAAATGTATTCATTGGTGTTCTCTTCCTTTGCTTTAAGCAATGTCCTCCTCTGGTGGTGTTGGTGTTGGTGGGTCTATTCCTAAAAGTTAAGTTAGTGTAATTTTCTATTTGTTAAGACTCTTGGTTACAAGTGACAGAAAACCCAGTCCAAACTGGCTTAATTACAAATCTGGATCGTTGGAATCAGGTGTTAAAATGATGTCAAGAGGATACATCTCTCCATCGTTTGAATCTGTTTTTCTCTCTGCTTTTTTCATTTAGGCAGTCTTATCTCCAAATGGTGGCAAGGCGATCATCTCAGCAGCCCTTGTAGAAGAACAGTGCTTTCCCTGTGGTCCTTGGTGAAATCCTGGAGGGACGTGCTGATCTGGCTGACTTGGCCACATGTCCGTTCCTCAGCTAGTCAATGTGGCCCATGGATAGAATATGCTGCTAGGGGTTCGGAGGGGGGAGGCCTAAATCATACGTCAATTCTGGATTCTGCAGGGTAGCTTCAACTCCATCTCAAACACAGGCAGAGAGTGAGAAAGGAATCATTCATTAGAGAAAAGCAGGGCTGTTAATTGGAAGAAAGGAGAAGGGATAAAAGACAGCCAAAAAAGAGATTTCACTGCAACTACTAACATTTGATTGCTTACTGGATTGTCCTTCTAAGATGGTGGAGACTAGGAGCTTGGAAAGCAGTGGGGTCCTAGTAAAGAAGCAAAGGAAGGGAGCCAAAGTCTCAGGAAGGAAAGGTTGGTGCTGCCAAAGGCAAACATCAATATTTTGCCTCAAGCTAGTTAAAGCCCTGGTGAGTCTCTCAGAGGTACTGTAAACATGGGAAAAGAATGCCATAAAAGTCAGCAGGTAGAATTCAAAATTACCTATTAAATGGAGAACGCTCTACAGAATGTATCAGCTGCTCCATGAGTCTCAATAGTTTTCATAACTAATTAAAACCTTTTTCTCCATTATTTCTGAATTTTTGGTATTGGGCAGTTACATACATATGTGACCTGCGTTGTTCTTGCTGCAGGTGTTTTATATTAAAAAGGACACCAATTTTTACTCCTGAAGGTTATTTTTTTAAATTATTTTTTATTTTTTAAACTTTTATTTATTTAAGTGTGCTTTTCCAGGATCCATCAGCTCCAAGTCAAGTAGCTGTCCCAATCCAGCTGTGGAGGGCACAGCTCACAGTGGCCCATGTGGGGATTGAACTAGCAACCTTGTTGTTAAGAGCACTGTGCTCTAACCAACTGAGCCAACTGACCTCCTTTTCTGAAGGTTATTGATTGATCGGTTGTTTCATTGGTTGCTGCTACCCTGTGGAAATAAAGGGAGCTTTATTTCTTGAGTAATTGTTTTCTATTTCATCATCTTTTTTTTTTTTTCTTGTTTGTTTTTAGTTTTCCTGTTGTTTGGTAGAATAGAATGGAACATGGCTGGGTTTGGTGTGCTTGCTATATTGTTCATGGTTGCTGAGGAGGAGAAGTTACAAGGATACCAATTTCCCCATTGAGGCATGTCACCAGAGAAACCTCCCTGCCACCCCAAGTGCATGGTGTGTAGTCCTTGGGGAACTTACAGAGGGCTGAGCAGGGAGGTAGGTGAGTGCAGCACACCTTGTGTGAGGGCCACCTCCAGGAATCTTGCCATGGATTTCCTAGCTTAGGAACGATTCCACTAGGCTCTGGCTGGATAGGGACTCCTCAATTTTGTCACCAAACTGCAGACACTGATAGGTGTGTTCTCAAGATGAATCATTTCCTCTAAGCTGTGTGTAGTCAATTTCTCCTCCTGCCCTCAGGTAAACCTTGGTTTCTGGCTGTGGCTGTGTTGACCACTGGCCAGGCTTCTTTCTGAGATCACGGCCTGCCACCTAAAGACTGGGTCCTGGGCTCTAGCTCTGGAGATCCCAATTTCAGAGTTGTTCTGACTTCTAAAGCCAATATCCATTTATTGAGATCTGTTCTGTCCAATGCAATATCCAGTATCCATGTGTGGCAATGAGCACTGGAAATATGGTAGTCTGATGAGATGTGCTGCAAGTGTGAAAAATACACACCAGATTTCGAAGACTTAATGTGCTATGTGTTGAATTGTGCCCCCTCCACCCAATAATTATGTTGAAGTCCACTCAATTCCAAGGTGACTGTATTTGGAGTAAGGGAGGAAATTAAGGTTAAGTGATGTCATAAGGGTGGGACCCTGATGGTCAGGATGCTTGCTTTCTCTCTCTGCCATGAAAAGACACAAGAAGGTGGACGTCTACAAGCCAGGAAGAGGGCTCTCACCAGGACCTCAGCATTCTGGCACCCTGATCTCAGACTTCCAGCTTCCAGAACTGTAAGAAAATCAATTTCTGCTGTTTAAGCCACCCTGACTATGGTATTTTGTTATAGCAGCCTGAGCTGACCAAGTCACAGTATGAAAAAATGTAAAATATCTAGTTTATATTATATTAATTATATGTTGAAATAATATTTTAGACATATTTAGTTACATAAAATATATTATTAAAATTAATTTTACCTGTTTCATTTTACTTTTTTTAAAAAGTGACTCTTAGAAAACTTAAAATTACATATGTGACTTGCGTGATATTTCTGTAGGACAGTAGTGACCTAGACCCTTCCTTGGATTATTATTAAATTGTCTTAAATTTCCCCACCAGTTACTGTTCAGTCTCTGTTCATGAGGAATGTCTAAAGTTTTCTTTGTCTTATGTAATTTTCTATTTTTTTCCTTTAGCAGCCAAAACATTGAAACAAAACAAAACAAACGTATAAAAACCAAAACAACACGAACAAAAATCCTACAAAAATCCTGCTGTATTTCCCTGTCCTTACCTTTTTTTTTTTTTGATTAGAGGGATTTCTTTCTTCTGATCATTCTTTTTACTTTATTTCTTGCTCATTGAAGCCAGCATTGAAATCATCTTTAACGTTCATGGTGTAGAATGAAAAAATCCCCTGGCGAAAACCAATCTGAAGATGGTTGGGGAAGTTTCTGCACTCTCAGCCCTGAGTCCTTATAGTGGTTATGGTTATAACCATATAATGAGATAGATAATGAAAATGAGGCAGAAGGTCTCTTGTTTCCTTTTCAGATGGCAAAGTGTTTAGGTTTTTTGTTTTGTTTTTTCCCTGTGAATGGGTGGTAGGGAAGAATCCAAAGACTGCTAGTTCCATTTGGTGCTATTCCTTGATCTGTGCTAAGAGCCAACAGTTTTACCGATGGCTTTTGTACCATCAGTGCAATGTCCACACAGTGAAAAAGGCAAATAACATCTTCTTTTATTATGAAAGTAGTTTTGAACCTCAAGACGCCTCAAGGAGTTTCAGGGACACTTTGGGGTCCATAAATAACACACTGAGAAGGTTTCTTTAAAGTGTATTACAAATGGTAGACATTGCATTTCTCCTTCTGAAAATTAAGAATCTTTTTTTTTTTTTTTTTTTGTAAATCATTATTGGAAATGCTGAAGCGGACCCCAGACCACCTGGTTGGAAATGTTGTTTAGGGAATTCATGCATCTATTGAAAGACAACTCAACAGTTATGGCCTCTGCTAACTTTTATTTCGATTTTGGCAGAATGGGTCACTCTTCTTTTTAATTCTGATGTAGGGAACAGGTTATTCTTCAGGATTCCTGATTGACTGAAAGTTCTTTGAACCATGGGAAGTCTAATAGGTCTTTGTAGTCTTGAAATCTAAATTAACTTGTATGATTTAAAACAGTAGCAGTTGCTTTGGGAGTGCTTAAACCCTGGTTAACCATGGACCCCAGGTTATATGTAGTTACAGACCCAAGTAAGGGTTCACTTGGTATAACTACCTCATTAGGACCGAAGCTTGGACTCTGTAGAGACTTGAGGAAAAGAGGCAAAAGCCATATTCTCCACTCATTGGCACTTGATGCCAGGAATAGCATTGTTTTCTTACAATTTTTTTAAATGATGGAAGGAGAACTGACTCTGGGTGATGAACACACAATGGGATTTATAGATGATGTAATATAGAATTGTACACCTGAAATCTATGTAATTTTACTAACAATTGTCACCCCAATAAATTTAATAAAAAAAAATATTAATTGATGACAGATTGCTTTGAAAAGACTCTCAATAGAAATCCTAATACATTTTAAAAGTATTTGCCTACACCGTATTTCAGAATAAAAGAGTAAACATGAAAAAATGGAAACTATTTTCATATTTCTCTGGGATCTGTTTGTACAAGGTAATGAAATGAAGGTTCTGGATTAATTCCCAATAAACATGTATACGTATAACTACCCTTATTAATGATTTTCAGCAACTCTTTTATTGTTATGTTGTTATAAAATATATTTCTCCTGGCATAACAATGATTTTGCACTTTTTGTTTAGGTGTTTTAGGTCAGACTTCTGCCTCATGTAACCACCAGGGAGGTAGATATGTCTCAGTGACTTTAAGATAAATCCTTTAAGTGTCCTTAAAATGATTTTCAATCTGGTATGTCCTTGGGGAAATACTTACTTAGATTTTAAGTAAGAAAACAAGAATAATATACACTATAGATACAGAAATACACTGAGTAGGAACATTATTTACAGCTTGAAGTTTGACCAATATTAAAATCTCATCTTCTATAAATCATTTTTATCCTTTCTATTTGTTTTGGTCATGTTAAGAAGAAACATGATCTTTAGCCTTTTGTTTTGCCCTGCGCAGACTATAGACCTTCTAAATTTTATACCATACTTAGTTTTGTTTCTTTCACACACTAATTTCCCAGGTAGATTTTCTTAGGTGTGATTAGGCAATATTATTTTTAGTTACCCAATTAGAAACCCAAACAAAGTAGATATTAAGGAGGAAGTTTTAACATCAGTTCTCCACGTTCCTTGTTGTTTGTTTCTATTCACTCCCAAACCTACATTTGCATGGGTAAATTAAGTAATATCTGCAAAACCACAAATGGAGAATTTGCATGCTTTGCTGGCCCTAGATCCTTGGGAAAGCACCACATTTATACTCAAAACAACACTCTTAAGAACCTTGGCCCTTTGTGTCTGACTTAGCCAATGGAGTTTAGCACCATCCAATTTCCTACTTGAGTTGCTTGATATTTAGGCTTTTGAGTCATGCTTCTAGCATCCACCTTCAAACTGCCAGGACTCTGCCACCCAGTACTCTCCCCAATCTACTTACCAGACTGTTTAATTGGAAGTCCTTTGAGCGCAACATGAATACTTATTACCTGTACAGATGATAGATCAGGGAACTAATTATACCAGTTTTGCGAAATAATATCTTCATGATTGTACGAAAGATGCTGACCTCTGGTAATAGTTTTATTACCTATAAACTGAGAGGTTTGTTATTTAAGACACATCTTTGATCCATACGGTCACAGATGTTATGGAACAAAATTGTGTCTATTTTTATCATCATCATTCTGTTACCTTCAGCATTGAGGGGTGTAGTTTTTGTCCACATAATGCTAAAGTAATCAGTCAATTTAGATGCGTGAACTTAGTAGATGAGTGAACTTAGTCCATCACTTATTTGATAGACTTAAATGGTTATATGATTGAATTGTCTAATTGATTTGGCCAATAATATGAGTCGAGTAATTTCAGAGGAAATAGCCATAGTATTTCTTAGTGGACTAATTCACGGCTTTCAACCTCTTCGGGAGTATGTTGATGTTGTATGTGATATTTCTCACATATTGAAGTTTTAGTTCAGGGGTGAGAGTGATGAGTGGACCTTCTAAGTGGAGGGACGGGGAAGGGAACACTGTGAGTTATGTCTTTCTCTCTTCTTGCTGGAAAATATGGCATATTAGAGGGGAAATGAAGCATCTACGACTGATTGGAAACAAGTCTGGTAAGGCTTTAAAGGCAATACAAAGGCCCACATCTCCTGACTGGGGATTCCTGGACTATGTCCTTCCATTTCTAAGAGAAAGGGTTTAGACCCATTTTAAACCACTCAATTTCTTATTCATCAAATGCTCTACACAGAGTAGCAGAACTGAAAGCATAAGTGGGACAGTGATGTCCATAATATTAAAGGAAGGAACATCTTTTTACTTTCTGGAGAACCTGTCAGATTATCAGATTTATAATGGGAGAGTAATCATTTGCATGTTTCTTGTGGTGCCACTTATATAGGAAACCACCTCATTTGATAGTTTGATAGGAAGAATAAATCTATTGAATTAAATGAGGGCGTGGAAAGAAGGCTAAAATTACCCACTCTCTTCTCCAAATGGATAACAGATAAGTGATTAGAGACAATGGTTCCTTTATGTGAAAATTCATAGCTTGTATTGGAAGGAAGAATTGAAGGCAGTGAGACTAGTTGGAAAGTTATTATACCTTCAAAATTTAAGTGTACAATATGAGAATTCAACAATTTTGGGAAATATTATTTAAATTTAAGAGAAATGTATAATATATTAGTTTGTGAGCATATTGGGAAAAATGCAATGTAATGTTCTTGAATGAATGTTACTACTGAAATTTTTGGAACAAAACGGTATCTCTTTTCATCAGGCACCTATGACACCATTATGCTGCCTTCTTTCATTCATCAGACTTTTCGTTCCTCTCTCTGTCAAACACTACTAGGCGCACAAAGTTTAGTTGGAGAGATGGCTACATGAACAAATAATAACATTACAGCAGGAAATTATTATAATACAGTGTATGGAGAAGATTCTGTGAGAGTAGAAAGCAGGAAACAGACTTTTAAAAAAATCTGTGGAGACTTTCACAGGGCAGCTGTTGTTTGAATTTAGTCTAGAAATGTAGGCTGGGCCAGTATAATCTTCTATGTGGCAAAGAAAAGCCATGGCAGAAGAAAAATGACCTCCTCAGATATTAGTTATTTTTTATTTGGAAGGAGGATTCAAGGAAGGGGAAATCCTTTCCTGTAATCCTCCCTCCAAATAAAAGGCAAGTAATCCAGGCAGGAGAATATGAAATGTGGGGTTCAGAGCACAGGTTCTGGAGTGAACATTTTCACTTATTACCTGTGTGACTGTGGGTAAAACTGTAAACCTTAGTTTCGCCATAGGTTAAAGGGGTGGAGGAAGTAATAATATAATCCATCTTTGGTTTGAGCACCCATCTGAGGCAGGATGGGTTCCCACTCCAAGTTTGGTTTAGGTGTGATATACATAGCAAGGGAGTATGAAAGATTTCTTACTTACGTCATGAGGTTTTGGAGAGTATAGGGTAGGCTTTTCAAGTAGGTTTGAAAATGGCTTCGGCGGGTAGGGAAAGGAGACCAGCTTGAGGTTTTTATTGTGGTTAGGAGGTAGGGCTGAGGAAAATGTTCCTGCATGTGGACAGGGGCTTATGTGGTTTGAATCTCCCATGAGTCCCACAGGAGGATGTATCCGGACTTTCTTATCAATGTGCCCAAATGTGGGATGGATGGGGAAGAGGGAGCAGTGAGGCTTAAAAGCTGTCAGCCGTCAAACATCAAAAAATGGAATCAGACTCTTTACAACCCTATTTTTGAAGATTGAATTAAATATTTCAGATAAGGTGCTTAGTACAATGCTGTCTGGCTAGAATGACTGCTCAATAAGCATTAGTGAGATTAATGCTGATTATGATACTGATAAAGTGATAACCAACACAGTGGCTGTATGGATAATGAAGACAGAATTTATGATTGAAAAGTTTTACAATTTCTTTGCTTGGTGCCTCAAACTTAATTCTGATTGTGCTTTAAGCCAGTTCTATAGCCTCTAGTTGTCTAATCATTTTAACAGATTTACATTAACGATGAATTAATAGATATTAGTTGAATATTTACTATACACAAAGTGCTGTTGATCACATCAGAAGAGTTGGATGCAGTCTTGCCCTTCAAGCATCTTATATCTACTGAGATTTGGTTACAGTTGGATCATGAAGCAAGTGCGCTCTGGGTTTGAAGAGTGGAAGCAGTTTGATTTGTTGGAGAGTGGGGTGGTGGTAGGAGAGAGAAAGGAAATGGAGACTGCGGAATATGCCATTTCAGCCTGAAAGAGGAGGAGAACACAGGTAGGGGAGGGGAGAGACGAGAGGAGAGGCAAAAGGAAACCAACCAAACTTGTGGTGTCTTGAGAGACATAGTCAACAGCAACCGAGCCTTTTGGAAATGGAGTTGTGTTTCATGAACCTGGACCGCTCTCTGCAGCTCTCTGCCTTATTTCTTTCATTTGGAAAAGAAGGGTTTTGAACTACATGATTTCTCAAGCCCCTTCCCACTTTGAGGTTCTGTCTGCCTCTCCATTTTTGGGAAAGCTTTCTCTTCTTTTCAGGTCATGTTGAACAATTTAGTGTTCTAGTAATTAGAGTCTAATTGGAAGCCTTGTGACCTGGAAGAGGTAACACACTTCCTCACAGGGTCTGCCTTACTGTCAGGGCAGAGTTCATGCACTGGGAGCACTTCCTCATTAGAGCTCCCCAGGGAGCTCCACTGAGCAGTCATTTACTGCTCAGAGTGGGAGGGACATACAAATATTTATAAAGGTCATGTTGGAAAATATTTTAAAACAAGTGAACTGCAAAACATGTGTTTAACATTTATAGTGCTTGGAATGGAAAAGATACTTTTAATCATCCTTCTGCTTTCCGGAGTTTAGCCAGCTCCTATATCCCTCGACAGTTTCTTTCCAACAGCAGAAAGTAGCAAGAAGTTGCTATCAGGAGGGGACCTTCCTGTACATTCCTTGTGATTTAGGTGAAGTCTTGATTGAAGTGCATGTTTTCAGATCCTAGTAATCTTAAATAAATAATCCAAGCCCATGGCATTAATAAAAGCAGTAATTCTGTCAAGTGTCCTTGCTAGCTTCCTAAACTTCTGAGGGGCCAGGGCTGGTGATTTATGAACACTGCCAGAATCTGAGCTGTGGTGTTTTTTAGGGGATTCGTTGGGAGGTATACTTTCAAGGGTAATTACTATGTGTCAGAAAGATGCCTTAGCTCTCTTGACACTGTGTGCTCAATTTTATTTCAGAGGTCAAATGGCAGGAGAATTATATGTGAAAGGGTAGCCTTTCAACATTTACAAGTAGAAAGTAAATGTAATATGGTAAGCTTAACTCTGACTTTCTGTGGTAGTCAATTTACTGTGTGTACCTTGTTTCCATAGGTCACGGGAGATCAACAGACATTCATTGCACTCCTACCATATCCCAGTGGAGAGAGACATGCACCTATCTCTTTGCCCATTACCGCGCAGCACTGGAGTGTGGTACCAGGGTTCTATGGAAGTATGAAGGAAGTACACCTAACCCAGCTGGGGAGGAGAGAGGGAGTGGATAGAGGGCAAGGAGATCTTGCCTGAATTCAGTCTTAAATGATCAGCTGTGGTTACCCAGATAAAACATGAAAAGGGGGTTGCAATCACGCAGTGTGGGATAACAGGCTTTTTGGTGAAGCATGAAGAGCAAGGGGGAGCTGCAGCAGATAAAGCTGAGAAGGTAAGAGGGAGCAGTCGGCCTGCTTGTATTATGACAGTTCCTTCTCGACTAGTAAATGTGCTCTAAAATTTGCTGCTCCCCACTGGATGGATATGGAGTCTTGAAAACTATGTGAATATTAGTCCTTTGTCACCCCACGTTAGACTTCTACTGACCATGGTCAGGTTCAGGTTGTCTCACTGCTTTCTGCTCAGATCCCACTCCAGTTCTAGAACTGGGACTCAGATCTGCATCCCTTGCCTAGGCCAGTAGGTTGTTTCTCCCTATCTGGTCCCAGGTTCCAATATCCATCTGATTAGCTAAGAAGTATCCCCCCGGTTCATGACCCAGACATTCAAATGATGTTAAAGCAATCTCACTGTAGACCTCCTGCTGCCAAGCCTTGATAAGACAGATAGACCCCTTACAGACTAAGCCACTCCAGTTCCTGCTAGATTTTGCTACATCTCATGAATTTGGTGATTCGGACTACAGCCTCTGCTCCTGATAGCTTTTCCTTAGTCTCCACTGCAGTGAGCCTCAGTTGACCTTCTTCTTTTAGCTCTGAACCTCTCATTTCCTACAAGCTGAAGTTGAGCTGGTTAGTATGCTGGATTAGGCCAAAGTTCTCCAGAATTTGCAAAAGGTGGTTTTCAGAAGTCTCAATGTCCAGACATTCCCTTGCCCTGCCTTTGTCCTCAACCAAAACCTAATTTTAAGTCCCATTAGGTGGATGACAATATTATCAGGAAGCATTCCCTAATGTGTGTTTGGAGGAATGAGAAATGTTGAAGACTAAACACTCATTCTTGGTGATTCACAATAATTATTGACCTATTAAAAGTTCTATGATCCAGAAACTTCTCTAATTTGAGTTGCACATTTTCAAAAACCAAATAAAACAAAACAAGAATCTTGCTTTTACCACATAATCTTTTCCCCCCATAACATTTATTTAAATCCCGAATGAAGCTAAAGTTTAATGGAACACACTTAGGGACTATGGCTCAAAAGCATTAAAATTACTCTCTAGTACTAAAGTGATAACCTTCTAAGTGGGGGCATTCTTGAAGGACTGGAAATATTACTGTCTCACATAAGGTTGCAGTGAACTCAGCAGGATTTGCTGGGACAGTGTCTGCAGAAACTGGAGGAGTTTGACAGATCTTGTTGTTTTTGCCTGCTCAGCATTAATTTCTTCTTCTGGTAATGGCTTCCTAATTTTTTTAGAAAATTAAATTTATAAGACTGAATTGTGTCCCCCTCCAACTTCATATGTTGAAATCTTAATTCTCAGTACCTCAGAATGTGACTATGTTTGGAGATAGGGTCAAAGGGGTAAGATACAATGAGGCTACATGAGAGGGCCCTTAGATTACTGGTGTCCTTATAAGACAAGATTATTAGACAGATACATTATATGAAGACACTGGAAGGAGATAGCTATCTACATGCCAATGAGAGAGGTCTCGAAAGAAACTAACACTGCTGACACCTTGACCTTGGACATCGCAGCCTCCGGAACTGTGAGAAATAAATTTCTGTTGTGTAACCCAATCAGTCTGTGGTATTTTGTCATGGCAGCCCTAGAAAACTAACACATAAGTTAAAGTGAGGCCAATCTCATGGCTTGGGTCCTCAATTACCCAACCTGGTCAATAACAGTCTCACAATAGCCGGTGATTGGCTTTGGGCTGGTCATATGACCCAAAATAGGCCAATGAGACCAGCCTGCATTTTTTTGCCTTAGTGGGAGAGAGGCATCCTCTTCTGACAGTTGTTGTTAAGCTGGTAGGAGGCTAGGTGGAAGCCATCTTCACCACACTTAGAGAGGGAGCCTGCCCGAGAATAGAGCCAAAGAGGGATAAACAAGCGAGAGTAATGGAGAGAGTCAGGTTCCTGAGAGTATCATTTGAGTGCCTAGGTCCAATCATGCATGAAGTTTCTACCTCCTGGACTTTTCAGCTATGTATGCCAACATATTCCCATTCCCCCTCAATCACATTTTTTTTTTTTTCCCCTAGGACATTTTGTGTTGTAAAAGGATACTAAAAATTACATAAAAATGATGCAGTAGCTTTTGTGAAAAATGTTCGTTGATGTTACCTTCTTACTCTGGCTACACTTTCCTTTTCAGATGTCTCTTTAGCTTGTTCCGCTTGAATATAATCTCCTCAGAAATAATAGCCTTTTCCCCACGAAATGTATGAGATTTTTACCAGAAGAAACCCCTGATAGATTCAGACGTGATGTCTCTGCTATAATCCATGCTACCGTGTCCGTATTGGTCTGGGTTAGTCTGAAGTGACACCATCAACCATAGTTTGAAGCCAGGCAGGTAGTTTCATGCATTGCCTGACATTTACAGCAAATGTTTTAAAAATTATTATGATGGGTCATGACTAATAAATTGAGTCATCATTAACAAATGTTCTTTGTAAACAATTTTGTAATTCCCTCTAGTATTCAGACTCTTGGATAAACAATTTTCATGACTATATTCTAGGGCTCACTATGCCTTAGGAGATATTTGAATGTAAGCTGAAGAACCCAAAAATACAAAGCTTTAGGGAACAGGAAGTGTTCTCCAGAATGTGAATTCCTGCGTGGCAGGAGAGAGGAAGGTGTCTGGGAAACAACGGCCTCCTCTGCTGCCTGAATCTGCTGGGTATTTGGTGGGTTCCTGTCAGCACATGTGGTAGACGAATCTCAAAGGAGATATTTGGAAAATCCAAGAGAAATGAAAATTCATGCAAAATATTTGGCTCTTTAAACATCATTGTTTAGTGAACATGGGCCAAAAATCTTGTCACAAAATCTTCCTTTTGAAATGGATGGTGTTTACTCTCCTCTTACTGGTCTGAAACCTGGCAAACACTTTGTCTTGGTGAAGCATCCTGGCACTTTCACGTAGCGCCCTGCCAGGGTTCAGAAGGGGAGAGCTGCATAAATGCCACCATCACCACTGTGCACGGACCTCAGAGAAATGCACGTGTCTGCTGTACTCACCTTTCCTGACACCACCATCTTGTGTGAAAAATACAAGATGTGTGAGAAAGGAAAACATGTTTTTATTTTTTTATTTATTTTTTTTCTTCTTCTTTTTTCCCCTAGTGGTTGGGCTTCTTTCTTAAAGTTTTCCTGCATGCATTTTCATATTCTCAATTCTTTTCTTCCCTCAGTGGTGATTTGGTAGTAGAAATGGATAGCCTAGATTCCTTGCCTTCTCACTATTAAGAAAGAGTATATTAGAGTATGGATACTCTCAGCACAGGAATTTATGTAAGTGATTCACAAAATCCCAGATATTCTGAAATACTTAATACATGTGGAGTTAAATGTAATATGAAGTGTAATATACAGAAAAATTATTTTAAAGTTCATCATTTGCTTTCTTTCTATGTCATATTATTTTTACAAATATGAGCCATGAAGTAATAATATGTTTTAAGGTTCTCTGTATAATACTGGGCTATGCTCTAGAAAATAAAAAATAAATGTTTTTTTCTTTTTTTCTTTTTTCTGTGCTGTATCCAGAGTGAGACCATGAAGGTCAGATGTTAAATACTCAGGTTCCAAATGGAGTTCCCTGAGCCCAAGTCCCATTTCCATCAGTTATTAGCTGTAACACTTAGGACAATGGATTTAATCTTTTCCGTCTCAGTTTTCCCACCTGTGGAAAAAAAGGCTTAAAGGTTGTATCTCTCTCACAAGGTTGTGGTGAGGCTTGAATCTAAGTCGATGTATAGTACATGTTGCAGAGTCTGTCATAGAGAATCCACTGATAAACACTTGCTCTTTTCACTATTATTATTATCCACAGTTCCTGGTACCTTGCAGGTACACCATAAATGTTGAGTTAATTTTTTTTTTTTTTTTTTTTTAGCGTTCATTGCATTTGTATATTTACCTTCTCAAGCTAAACAGAAGTATGACAGATATAATTTTCGTCATGTTTAAAATCAAATATACTCTTTTCCTGTGAACTGCTGACAGCATAATGCTAAGCCATCCCATGGCACATTTAGAAAGCACACTATTTAAATGAGGGAGGTAGAAGAAAATTGCCAGTTGGGGAAAAGATTCATCTACATGGAAAAACAAAGCTCTGGGTTTTAAAAAAAGAAAGTTGAATCTTTTATAGAGAAATGTCCAGGCCAGAAAACTTACTTCATAAATTAGTTTTATAGAATTTTTATAGAATTTTTTGCAAGTGCTAAAGCAATTTAGTGTCAGGATACACTGATTCTAATAAAAATAAATTAATAAATTTAAAGTGTTCAGGTACCTATATTCAAAAGCTGCTAGGCATTTTAATAGGAGATGAGCAAGAACCATTAATCATGGTTTCCACAAGCTTTCCTGCATTACCCTAGGCAACTGTGGGCAGGCTGAGAAATGCTACGGTGAGAAAGGAAGCTGCTGCTACTGGATAAAGTAGTGATTTTTAGCTACACTTTCTATACTGCATTTTGTCTACACTTTAACTCTCTTACAAGTAAGTACAAAATTCTATTCGTTGACAACTTAATTTTTTTCACCTTTTTGCCCTCCCCTTAGAAAAAGGTAATACAATCATTGAAATTTGCATTTCTTTTCTACTGGCTTGGCATAAATTATTGGTCACCTTGAGAGAGAGAAGCTGGAAGAAGCCCACATGTGCATTGGCCTTGTTTATGCATTAACCATGTTTTTATCCACGAAGTAAGTTTGGACTCACAAATTCTATTAATAGAATCAGCCTTTTTAGAGTCAGGGACTTCTTTGAGAATCTGATGAAATGATGGATCTTCTCTTCTCAAAATACACATTGGAATATGATACATCCATAGACTCCCTAAAGATCCAGGAATGCCACCTTGAGAACCTCTGTGGATGGTCTCTTACAGACATCATGCCTACATTGCAAAAAGTGACAATCACATGGAGAATGATTCAAAGAAATGCCACCTAGGAATGAATTGGTAACCTGTCTTTAGTCTCAACTCTTGTAACTCACTTTTTCCATCAAGCTTCTGATACACATATATTCTTAGTCTAAAGTTTCAAATCAGCTGGATTTGATTCTTAGATTCAGAGACCATTCAGCTACATTTGTTGCAGAATTACATTCCCTCCATCCAGAGCAGGTCTTCAAAACAAGGCACTTTCCAGTATCAGAAAAAGTATTACAATTACTGCCTTAAATGCTTTAACCAGAGAGTCAATAACTTTTTTTTTTTTTAATTTTATTTTATTAAATTTATTGGGTTGACAATTGTTAGTAAAATTACATAGATTTCAGGTGTACAATTCTGTATTACATCATCTATAAATCCCATTGTGTGTTCATCACCCAGAGTCAGTTCTCCTTCCATCACCATATATTCGATCCCCCTTACCCTCATCTCCCACCCCCCACCCCCGCCCCCCTTACCCTCTGGCAACCACTAAACTATTGTCTGTGTCTATGAGTTTCTGTTTCTCATTTGTTTGTCTTGTTCTTTTGTTGTTTTTGGTTTATATACCACATATCAGTGAAATCACATGGTTCTCTGCTTTTTCTGTCTGACTTGTTTCGCTCAGCATTACTCTCTCAAGATCCATCCATGTTGTCACAAATGTTCCTATATCATCTTTTCTTACTGCGAATAGTATTCCATTGTGTATATATACCACAACTTCTTTATCCATTCATCTATCGAAGGACATTTTGGTTGTTTCCATGTCTTGGCCACCGTAAACAAAGCTGCAATGAACATTGGAGCACACGTGTCTTTATCTCTAAATGTTTTCAGATTTTTTGGGTAGATACCCAGGAGAGGGATTGCTGGGTCATATGGCAATTCTATTCGTAATTCTTTGAGGAACCTCCACACTGCCTTCCATAACGGCTGCACCAGTCTGCATTCCCACCAACAGTGTATGAGGGTTCCTTTTTCTCCACAGCCTCTCCAACATTTGTTATTATTTGTCTTGTTGATGATAGCCATTCTGACTGGGGTGAGGTGATATCTCATTGTGGTTTTGATTTGCATTTCTCTGATGATTAGTGATGTTGAGCATTTTTTCATATGTCTATTTGCCATTTGTATGTCCTCTTTGGAGAAATGTCTCTTCAAGTCCTCTGCCCATTTTTCAATTGGGTTGTTTGTTTTTTTGTTGTTGAGTTGCATGAGTTCCTTGTATATTCTGGATACTAGCCCCTTATCGGAGGCACTGTTTGCAAAAATCTTCTCCCATTCAGTTGGTGGCCTCTTTATTTTGTCAATGGTTTCTTTTGCTGTGCAGAAGCTTTTAAGTTTCATATAGTCCCATTCGTTTATTTTAGCTTTTACTTCCATTGCCTTTGGAGTCAAGTTCATAAAATGCTCTTTGAACCCAAGGTCCATAAGTTTAGTACCTATGTTTTCTTCTATGCAGTTTATTGTGTCAGGTCTTATGCTTAAGTCTTTGATCCATTTTGAATTAACTTTGGTACATGGTGACAAATAGCAGTCCAGTTTCATTCTTTTGCATGTGGCTATCCAATTCTCCCAGCACCATTTATTGAAGAGGCTGTCTTTGCTCCATTGTGCATTTTTACTTCTTTGTCAAAAATTATCTGTCCATATTTATGTGGTTTTATTTCTGGGTTCTCAATTCTATTCCATTGGTCTATGTGTCTGTTTTTCTGCCAATACCATGCTGTTTTGATTATTGTAGCCCTGTAGTACAAGCCAAAGTCAGGAAGTGTGATACCTCCATTATTGTTCTTTTTCTTAAGATTGCTTTGGCTATTCGGGGTCTTTTGTGGTTCCAAACAAATCTGATGATTTTTGTTCTATTTCTTTAAAATATGCCATTGGGATTTTGATGGGGATTGCATTGAATCTGTATATTGCTTTGGGTAATATGGCCATTTTAACTATGTTGATTCTTCCAATCCATGAGCACGGAATGTCTTTCCATTTCTTTGTGTCTTCTTCAATTTCTTTCAAAAATGTCTTATAGTTTTCAGCATATAGGTCTTTCACATCCTTGGTTAAGTTTATTCCTAGGTATTTTATTCTTTTTGCTGCAATTGCAAAAGGAATTGTTTTTGTATTTCTTTTTCTGAGATTTCATTGTTAGTATATAGGAAGGCAATGGACTTTTGTGCGTTGATTTTGTAGCCGGCAACTTTACTGTATTCGTTGATTGTTTCTAATAGCTTTTTGGTGGAGTCTTTAGGGTTTTCTATATATAGCATCATGTCGTCTGCAAAGAGTGATAATTTAACTTCTGTATTCCCAATTTGGATGCCTTTTATTTCTTTCTCTTGCCTGATTGCTCTGGCAAGGACTTCCAACACTATGTTGAAAAGCAGAGGTGATAGGGGACATCCCTGTCGTGTTCCTGAACGTAGAGCAAAGGGCTTCAGTTTTTCTCCATTAATTATGAGATTAGCAGAGGGCTTGTCATATATGGCCTTTATTATGTTAAGGTATTTTCCTTCTATACCCATTTTATTAAGTGTTTTAATCATAAATGGATGTTGTATCTTGTCAAATGCTTTTTCTGCATCAATTGATATAATCATATGATTTTTGTCCTTTATTTTGTTTATGTGATGTATCACATTGATGGATTCGTATGTTGAACCATCCTTGTGCCCCGGGATGAACCCCACTTGGTCGTGATGAATAATCTTTTAATGCATTGTTGTATTCGATTTGCTAGAATTTTATTTAGGATTTTTGCATCGGTATTCATTAGAGATATTGGTCTGTAGTTTTCTTTTTTGTGCTGTCCTTACCAGGTTTTGGTATCAGGGTAATGTTGGCCTCATAAAATGAGTTAGGGAGTACTGTCTCTTCTTCAATTTTTGGAAGAGTTTGTGCAGAATTGGTATTAGATCCTCTTTGAAGGTTTGGTAGAATTCACTAGTGAAGCCATCTGGTCCCGGACTTTTGCTTTTGGGAAGGTTTTGGATGACTGATTCAATTTCGTTACTGGTGATCGGTCTGTTTAGATTTTCCAGTTCTTCATGGTTCAGCCTTGGAAGGCTATATGTTTCTAAGAACTTGTCCATTTCTTCTAGGTTGTTGAATTTGGTGGCATATAGTCCTTCATAGTATTCTTGGATGATCCTTTGTATTTCTGTGGTGTCCGTGATAACTTCCCCTTTTACGTTTCTGATTTTGTTAATCAGTGTCTTCTCTCTTTTATCTTAGTAAGTCTAGCCAAGGGTTTGTCAATTTTGTTAATCTTTTCAAAGAACCAGCTCTTTGTCACATTAATTTTTTCTATTGTCTTTTTGTTCTCTATTTCATTTAGTTCTGCTCTAATTTTAGTTATTTCCTTTCTTCTGCTGACCTTGGGTTTTACTTGTTCTTCTTTTTCTAGTTCTTTAAGGTGTAACATGAGGTTATTTATTTGGGAGTTTTCTTGTTTCTTGAGATAGGCCTGTAATGAGATAAATTTCCTCTTAAAACTGCTTTCGCTGCATCCCAAAAATTTTGGTAGGATGTATTTTCATTGTCATTTGTTTCTATGTATCTTTTGATCTCTCCTCTAATTTCTTCTTTGACCCAGTCCTTCTTTAAAAGTATGTTGTTTAATCTCCATGTATTTGTGTTTTTCCGCTTTCTTTTTACAGTTGATATCCAATTTCAAAGCCTTGTGATCAGAGAATATGCATGGTATGATTTCAATCTTCTTAAATTTGTTGAGACTGATTTTATGTCCCAATATATGGTCTATCCTTGAGAATGTTCCATGTACACTAGAAAAGAATGTATAGTCTGATGTTTTAGGATGAAGTGCTCTATAAATGTCAATTATGTCCATTTCATCTAATGTGTCATTTAGGGCTACTATTTCGTTATTTATTTTCTGTTTGGATGATCTATCCATAGCTGTCAATGATGTATTTAAGTCCCCTAGTATAATTGTGTTTTGGTCAATTTCTCCCTTTAGTTCTGTTAGTAGTTGCTTGGTGTATTTCGGTGCTCCCTGATTGGGGGCATAAATATTGATGACTGTTATGTCTTCTTGTTGTACAGTCCCCTTCACCATTATGAAATGTCCATCTTTGTCTCTTGTTATCTTTTTCACCTTGAAGTCTGTTTCATCTGATATCATTATGGCTACACCTGATTTTCTCTGGGTACCATTTGCTTGGAGTGTCAATTTCCACCCTTTCACTTTGAGTCTATGCTTGTCCTTGTAGCTGAGATGTGTCTCTTGGAGACAGCATATGGTTGGGTTTAGTTTTTGATCCAATCTGCTACTCTGTGCCTTTTTATTGGTGAGTTCAGTCCATTTACATTTAGGGTGATTATTGATATGTGAGGATTTCCTGTCATTCTATCTTTAGTTTTCTGGTAAGGCTGTGTCTCCATTGTTTCTTTGCCTTTTGTTGTTGTCTATTATTTCTGTGTGGTGGTATTCTATGATGTTTCCTCTGTTTCTTCTTTTATTTCAGTATATATTTCAATTCTGGATTTATTTTGAGTGGTTACCCTTAAGTTTATGTAAAAGAAAGTTTGATATTTAGAGTATTCCATTTTCTTCAGCACGCTTACTTTCTCCATTCCCATATTCCGGTTCAGGCCTTTACTCTCCCCCTTTTTGAGTTGTGGTTGCCACAAGTTGTCCCTGTGGATGGTGGTCGAATAGACTCATTTAGTATTTCTTGTAGTGCAGGTCGTGTATTAGAAAATTCCCTCAGCTTCTGTATGTCTGGAAAGGTCTTTATTCCTCCTTCATATCTAAAGGATATCTTTGCTGGATATATTATTCTTGGCTCATGATTTCTCTCTTTCAATAGTTTGAATATTTGGTTCCACTCCCTCCTGGCTTGTAGAGTTTCTGCTGAAAAATCTGATGATAATCTAATGGGCTTTCCTTTGTAAGTTACCGTCTTCTTTTCCCTGGCTGCCTTGAGGATTCTTTCTTTGTCGTTGATTTTAGACAGCTTCAGTACAATGTGCCTTGGAGAAGGCCTGTTGGGATTGAGGTAACTAGGTGTTCTATTTGCTTCTTGGATTCGAGGGTCCAGTTCTGTCCACAAATTTGGGAAGTTCTCATCGACAATTTGTTTGAATATATTCTCTGTTCCCTTCTCTCTCTTCTCCTTCTGGTATGCCCATTATTCTTATATTGCTCTTTCTGATGGAGTCAGAAAGTTCTTGTAGAGTTCTTTCATTTCTTTTAAGTCTCAAGTCTCTTTCTTCTTCTATCTGTGTCATTTCCAGGTTTCTATCTTCGATGTCACTGATTCTTTCCTCCATCTGGTCAACTCTACTACCTAAGCTGGTTATTTCATTCTTAATTTCTTCTATTGAGTTCTTAATCTCCAGAAATTCTCTTTGGTTCTTTTTTAAAATTTCAATCTCTTTTGTAAAATGCTCATGCTGTTCTTTGATTGAGTTTCTGAGTTCATTTAACTGCCTATCTGTGTTTTCTTGTATCTCGTTGAGTTGTTTCAGAACTGCAATCTTGAATTCTCTGTCATTTAAATCACATATTTCTGTATCTTTAAGTGCCTTCTCTGGAGATTTTTCACTTTCTTTCTGAGCTATCTTGTTGCCTTGGTTATTCATGGCGATTACTGGTTTACTATTTCTCTTCCTAGACATCTACAGGAGTGACTTCTGCAACAGGTTGATAGGAAGAGGTCTTTCTTTTGTTTTCCAGTACTTGTTGGTAGAATGTTTTATTATTTCTCCAACTGCAATTTATTTTTCTTCTCCCACACGGTAGTGCTGTTTTCTCTGCACTATTCCTGCTTCTCACACAATGGGGGGATTCCCTGGGAGACGGGCTTCTCCTCTGTTAATAGTTCGTCTAGGTCACAGGGCGCAGTGTCCCGGTGGGTATGCGGAGAGCTTTTGATGTTCCAAAGCTCTTCCAGCTCCTGATTCAGAGCCCGTATGTTTCAGCAGTTCTGTTTACTCCTGCAGGGATCCACCCAGATAGGTGGGGTCAGGGGCGGGGTGAGCTGTGAGAGGTGGCCCAGAGCAATGGCGGCGACCACCACCACAGCCGGTCCTGCTTCCACGGCTCCCTCCCCCGTCGGAACCAATTGGGCTGTGAATTTGCGTCCGCGGCCCACAGATCTCAAAACAGCAGATCCTCTGTTGCTTCGATCTGACACTGCTACTGTTTCGCTTCTAGCACCGGGCAGGTGGGGGCGGGGCGAGCTCTGGGAGGGGAGGGAGGGGGCGGCTAGTCTCAGTGCCTAAGGCTCCGTTCTCTGCTCGGCAGTGCGGGCTTAAACCACCGTTTTCAGCCTTTTTCCCTCAGTCTTTTCTCCGAGGTCTCTGCCGTGAGCGTTGGGTTCAGCCGTGTTATATGCTGTCCCCTCAGCCCTGTGGAGCCCTGGCGGAGCCCTAGCAGTCCGAGTTCTTCCCTCTCCCGCAGCTGCGGTAGTTCCGGGAAGCAGCGAGCTCGGCGCACTGAGCTGGGTCTGCGTCCTGCGCCCGCGCGGCTCCGTCTCCGCGCGCTTCTCCCTTTCCTCCTCCCTCCACTCGCGCGAATCTCCCACCTGTAGGTGATTTCAGTCGGTAGTGGGCCTCTTCGTCTTGCCTGTCTGCTGTGCAGGGAGTCCTTTGTGGAGTTTTTGTTGTTCGATTCGTTGTAAATTCCAGTGGAGTTTTACAGAGGCTCACCTCACGCCGCCATTTTTCCGGAACTCCGAGAGTCAATAACTTGTAGCAGCTCAACCAACTACTGGACCTGCCCCCTCACCCTAATAGCAGATTGAGTTTGATTTCCTTTATGCAGTGTGAGGTGCTGGCATATACTGGTGAGTGCACCTGTCTGGTGATGCAGGTGGTCTAGAGAACCACGGATTCTCTCTTTAATTGTCTCCTCTCAACAGAGGGCCAGAGTCAGTTTTACAGCCATGATTTGATGATTCTTGTTCTATTATCTAATTTAATTAACTTCTGCTATAATAAACCTCCTCTCTGAGTGAAATAATTGGGTCGTCAACATCTACTAGTCTGTAATTTTAGCCAAGTCACTGAACTTTTTTGGGATCCAGTTTCCCAACATGTCAAAGGATAATTCAGAATGGACTTCAATCTCTAAGGTTGCTTTAAGTCTAACATTGTGTGTGTGTGTGTGTGTGTGTGTGTGTGTGTGTGTATTGCCTTGACTTGGCAATTTTTCTAAGTTGCTGATACCCTCTGAAGGAAGCCCAAATACTCAAACACAACTTTTTCTTTTTGGTATATATTAAAACATACAGAACCATTTCAATTCTTGCCCAGGTAGGCTTGTCACCCTATTAAAGCATCTAAAGGTCACTAGCAAATCATTCATTTGTGATAGTAAGTCTGGAATATCAAGCTTTAAAAACATTTAAAAAACTGCTTTCTTCATATACATTAGTTTCAACCACATAAAAATAAATTGTACTGCATGACTGGTTACATTTAAGAGAGAATCTGTGCTTCTCTAGACCACTAGATTCACCAGACAGGTGCACTCACCAGTATATGCCAGCACCTCACACTGCATATAGCACATAGTAGGTGCTCAATGAATGTTGAGCAAAGGAAAGGTTCTAATAACTCATATAGGATGGGCTTAAAGTCCAGCAATTATTTCTGGGGGGAAGGAATTAAAAATTGCAGATGGAGTGTTAGTGGGTGGGAATCAGTGTAAGAAGATAAAAGGTGAACTCAGAAAGGGAATGGTAACTAGCAGAGGGGAAAGGAAAGGATCATTAACTAGGAATTGTTTTTGATGGTCATGAAACTTATAAGTGATAAGATGAAACAAGGAGTAGATAGTGGAAACATTATGCATACATTTTATTTTACAGTATGTTTTTTACTTATGGTAAAGTATATAGTGCCTCATTTCATCCAGTTTAGATTAGCCCCGTAAATTGGGTACTGAATGAAACAGTCTTTTGAGTGGATAGAGGCTTGTATATTTTTAAAAAATCTACAGAACTGCAATGCGGAGGTGTTATATGAAGTCACTGAGTAAACCCTATGATCTGAGCAAAGCCATGATCTTGTATGTCGTCAAGGCCCACCTATTTTAGCATCTTCCTCATTTTCTCTATGAAATTTATTAATATTCATTTGCAGTTGAAGATTTTCAGCAAAAATCACTATATCAATTAGAAATGTATTTGGCTGCAACTATTGAAAGATCTGACTTAAAGAATACAAGGAGATATCTAGAGGTAGATGGTTGCTAGCATTGATTCAGGTGTGCTGTCATGCCTTTCATTAAATACACAGGTTTCTTACCTCCTTCCAGTCTATCACTCTATGTTTGTTGGATTCCATCCTCATGGTTGCAAGACTGTTGCTGTAGCTGCAGTCATCACATCTACATTCACGGTGGGGAGAAGTGTGTGTGTGTTTGGGCGTGTGTGTGTGTGTGTGTGTGTGTGTGTGTGTGGTGGTGGTGATGAGAAGGGCATGCCAACTGTTTCTGTCCGCTTTCATAAACAAATGCTAAAATTTTCCTAGCGCATGACTGGAGTTTCATGTATATCTCCTTGGCCAGATGGTTTTATAGGGCTATTCTTAGAAGTGAGAGAGGGTGAGAGGTGACTACCTCACCTGGGGATGGGCACACTGTTGCTCCAACATTTGGGTTTAGGTGGCTAGGAAGCATCAGGAATGGAAATAGGTTGAGAAACCAATAATATGTGCCACAGTCACAGTGATAGAACGATGATGGGAATCAGAAGAATGAAAGCAAAACCATTAAATTTCTCTTTTATTTGGTGTGCAAAGATAGTCTTACTTCTTGTAAATTCCTTGAGTAGGTGTTACTGCTTGCTTGCTCATCTCGGAACACTTAATGAATAGTGGTATGTTATGTTTAATAGTTTAAATAAGGAGTCAGGTGTGCCCTGTGTTGCAATTCTCTTGCACACATGAATTTTAAATTTTACTTAAACTATTAAATGTATTAAAGTTGTACACAAACTCACTAATTTGCACATGTAGAATTTTAGAATGAAATTCCTGCTTTTTTGTTAATGGACAAAACTGAGAATCAGACAATATTTTATATGTATAAGTGTTCAGGGAAAAACAAATTTATGTCTACTGTATATTAGTCAATGAAATGGGAAAGAAAAGGCAATAAAGGAAATAGAAATTGTTTAGGTATCATAGAATGAGAAGAATGAAATTTAGACTGGCAACAGCAAAGATTGTAGCGGGAAAAGAGAGAACAGAAATTAAAAAAAATGAGGGTTGAAGTTCTCTTTGTTTTTTAAGTTAAACTTTTTATTATGCCAAAATCCATAAAAGAAAAATATTGCAATAAACCTGCACATATTTATCACTCACCTTCAACAATCGTTAACCATAGTCATTTTGTTTCATTTACATGCGACCTCCACCCCTTGCGTTATTTTAAAGTATATCAGATATCTCATCATTTCATCAGTAAGTATTTAAGTAGCTCTTTTTAAATGAAAAAACAAAACAAAACACTTTAAATATGTAGTTAACTTTGGATTTGGATAGAACAGAGTTCAAATTCTAGCCCCGATGCTGACAGGTGTGGGGCCTTGGGCAAGTGCATCCATTCACTCAAATGCATATTTATCAAGCATCCTCTGGGAACCCAGAAGCAAACAAATAAATAGAATAATTCCAGATAGAGATAGATGTAATGAAGGAAATAACAAAACCGGGCAATAGAGCTGAGGATGACCGAGAGTTTACGCTGGATGGCTGGGGAGGAGTAAGCCCGTATCCATCCGCTCTGCTCTGGCTTCCTATTCTGTTAAAGGGGGTATCGTGACCTGTGTCTCCCATGGCTCCTGAGAGTTAGTCAATATCTGAGAAAGTCTTTAGCAAAGACTTGGCACGTGGCCGCTCTCAATAGGTGAATGTCACGATGGTGCTGCTCTCCTGGGTCCCTTTCCTGGGGTAGGATAGGATGGTTCATCCTGCTTCCTTCTGACTTAAGGTGCATTGATGTGTGCTGGGCTGGTTGTTATACTCTAGACTAGAGGCTGGTAAAAACTGTCACCTCCAATTTTACCTCCCGACCCCACCCCCAAGGCATCTTATTCTAGAACTCTCTGCATTTCTGAATTTGCAACAGGAAAATAAGGTTATATTAGGTCTGTCTCTCCTCTTTCTCCTCGACTTTCTGGGAAGTAACTGGCTATAAAGTCACCATATTTTTAATGTAGAAAAACGCTTGTTTTTGCTGGAGTATTTGAGAAGAGCTGCTTAAAATCTTATATTAAATTTATAAAAAAATCTTTTGAGTTCCCAATTTGGCAGACACTTAATTCTAATCCAAACAAAGTGCTGCTGGCAGTCTATCAAAAAAACGGAAAATTTCAGGTTTCAGGAATGGCTACTTTTCTGGGATTTAATGATCTTTTTCATAATATTTTGCAGATCGACTTTTATTTATATTAAATGTAGGCTTTGATCCAAACTCCATGTAATGAAGTAACAAACAAGGAAAAAAACATAGAATTCAATACAGTCATTCACTTTCTTTAGATTTGGCTAAATGCAAGACCAATGAACTGCTGTTTATACAAATACTGCTTGTGTATGGCTGAGTAAATTTGAAGAACACAGGCTCTCATTCTGAAGGAACGATGAGGCAGTTTTAGCCATCTCTCACTGCCTAATCCTAACGTGGAACAATAAGAGGGCTGAGGATGGGTGAGCTTTAGGACTAGCTTATCATTTTTTCCCTGGGATCGTGATTACATGTAGCTTCTACCAGGGCTTTTTGCCAATACCCATCAATTGACGAGGATCTCATCTCAGTTGGCTCCTGGGCCAATTAGTGCTACTGGCCCTGTCTGGGACAGATCACTCCAGCTGGGGCTTTGCTGCTGGCTGGTCTCCTTTTCAGTCATTTTCCCTTTGCTTCCTAGACTACCAGTCTCCAGGAGTGGGTTTTCAAGCCTTTTAAGTATCTCTTCCATTTTCCCCAGGGACTTAATTCCGGGAGAGTCTTTTCCTCCCTCCCACCCACAAGCTTCTCAGAAGGTAGTCTTCACCTGGTACACCTTGCAGAGGCAGGGGACAGCTGACCTCTGCCTTCTCTAACCTGGAGTGCCCAACTCTGTCTCTCACTCTCCTCTCTATTAACATTTGCTCCTATTGGGTCTCCCAAAATGTCACTTCCACCCCTGAGTAAAATTCATTACCCTCAATCTCTCTGCATTTTCAAATTCTTCCCAACTGTGTTAGTTGTCTGTTGCTGCCATAACACATTACCACAGCTTAGTGGTTTGAAAATACACACATTTATTTTCCCACAGTTCTGTAGGTCAGAAATCTTATTTGGGTCTCACTGAAACTAAATCAAAGTGTCGGTTGACCACGCTCCTTTCTGGAAGCTGTTGGGAAAAATTCGTTTCCTTCTCATTTGGGTTGTTGGCAGAATTCAGTTCCTTGTGGTTGCAGGGCTGAGATCCCTATTTCTTTGCTGGCTGTAAACTGAGGACCATTTCCAGCCTTTAGAGCTGCTCCATTCCTTGGATGGTGGCCTCCTTCCTTCATCTTCAAAGCCAGTAATGGCAGGCGGACTCCTTCTCAGGACCCCATCTCTTTGACCTCTCCTCTGCTGCCTCGTCCTCTTTAAAGCATTCATACGATTGGGCCTGCCCAGACAATCCAGGAGAATCTCTAATTTAACATTAGCTGATTCAGAACCCCACCCCACTCCACAACCTTAACTCTCATTTGCTACATAAAACAACATATTCACAGGTTCCAGGGGTTAGGGCATGAGTGTCTCTGGGAAACCATTATTCTGCATACAAATATATATATATTTTCTTATTAAAACAATTATGATACATATTCATTGCAAAATATATTAGTAGAGTGAATAATTAATTAATTAACAGAGACATGGCTAACAACTGTGAACATTCATGCAGGTATGTATTTTTTTATTCACAAAATGGCTTCATTACATATATTCATTTGAAAAACTTTTTATTTCATTTAATGATATATTAAATAAGATTTTTTTCATGCTGTTAATAATTCCTTTACATTATTTTTTGAGATGTAGAGTATTCTACTGTATGAAGTACCATAACTTGGTTAAGTAATCTCTTTTTGTGGTTTCCATTATTTTCTGTTACTATAAATATTGCTACAATACATACATATCACTCCTTTAAATATCCATGTAAGTCCCACTTCCTTTAAGTTACCTTCCCTGCCTCTTTAATTTATAAGGAAGACTGAAAAAATCTGAACTATAAGGTGTTTAATATTTGACATTTACTCAAAGAGTTCCTTGTTTTGATTTTCTATATTGCATGTTGTCTCTCATGGAATCATTAATTCATTGACTCATTCATTCATTCATTTATTCATTCATTATTTGAATGGTGTTCAAGGCATTCTGCTGAGCCTTAAGCAGAAGGGCTGATATTTTCTGTATTGTCCCTCTAGCCTTGTGTCTACAGTCTTACAGTTATAAATCTGAGGTCTAATGATAATTAAACAGATGCTGCATGAACAAATGACTTCTTCTTCCTCGTCTTAGTTTACATCAACTCTAGTTCATCAGCCTTTGCTTTGGTTCCCTGAGGAAAAGCATTCTCATTTCTTTCCTTCACTTGTGCCTGGTGAAGAAATTAACAGTCTTTCAGTTATATTTGTAAACACACACAAAATTATGGGAATCAACGCAGTTCAAATGGCTTTTCCAGGGCCAGGGGCTCTAGTCACAGGAATAAGATTTTAGCACTCTGCTCTTTAATACTTATATGATCTGCAACAAAAAATTGGAAATGTTGTTTCTATAGAAGTTTCAAAGTCTCACTTGAAAACCAAAGATTTTCCACAGTATAAAGTTTTGATTCCTTATAATGAATCCAACAAAATGCATCTGTGCATCTGTGCAAAATACGAGAAATTATATTGAAATACAAATATAGAAAGTACAGGGTCTCAAGAGCTGCATGTTTAAAGGGGAATGTTAGTGATAGAAAAATTCCTATAATTAAATCTTCTAGTTTTTAGATGCCTAACTGAAAAATTTTCTCTGATCTCTCCATGAAAAAGAGAAAAAGTTGCTTAAATTGTTTAAGACCTAAAATAACCATTCTGAAGCTGATTTGAGGCCTCAAATTCCACCCTATCTAATGATGGTTTTTTGTTTTTTTCTTATTTCTTTCTTTGGAATTTAAAAAATTTGAGATTTGACCATTTGCAGCAATGGCATATAACAATTAAGAAGCTCTTTTTCCTATGTAACTGATTAAAATATTAGCATCTTTTCTCTCCCTCTGTCTTTTCATTTCTTCTCTTTCCCCACTTCTTCATTATTATTATTTTGGTAGCATGCTGGTGACCTTTTCTTTTTCTTTTTTTGTTTTCCTAAGGTTCTCTCCTGTCAATAAAGTTTGCTTTTTGACTGAACATAGTTTATCAGCAATAACTTATTAGCAATAACTACTCTAAATGAAAAAGGAAACCTGAGTTTTTGGTGACAATGTAGGAATTGGTGGCTAACTCTGATAGACATAGACAATTCTGAAGCTGAAGGATTCAGAGATAGTGGTCTGAACTGTACACGCTGTTGTCATGGTGACTTTTTTGAGGTGACAATAACCTAATGTAACCGCTTCAGTATAACAGGTGAAATTTGGAGTGAACTGAGGTGTAGAGTCCAGAAGTAGAAGAAATTTTTACTGTGTGTAGGCTTTGATCTAGGTGCCTGGGAGAATTAGGGAACATGAGTGAAAAAAACAGACCAATACCTCCTAACCTCCTGTGGGTGAGAGGAGATGGAAAATAGATGATAACTTAATAAAAAAATAAATGACCTTATGTAATATAGTATATATTTAGAAGATAATAATAGATAGAAGAAAGAAATAAGGGTCAGAGTGAATGAGTGGAGGGTAGTTTGCAATGTCAAATAGCATGGGTGGGGTAGGCCTCACTGAAATGGTGACATGTTAGTGAAGATTTGAAGGAGGTGAGAGTTTTCCGCATGGATGTTAGGGAGATGAGGGTTCCCGGAAGAGTAATCAACCAATGAAAAAAGCAAGGGACTTTTGCCCACCACCTTACCTGTCCACTCAGAGGATAGCACCCACGAGCATTAGGGAGTCACCTCTCTGCTTCCTGTCTTTATTTGTACTCCCTAGAGCCTATTCTGCCTTTTACTCTGGGCCTTTATTTCAGGGCTCAAACTCACCATCAATAAATTTGTTGTAATTTCTCCTGGGTGGATTGGGAGTAGGGGATGACTATTCTTGTCCCTTTGAGTGGACAAACAGTCCTTGCTAATATTGACCAGCTCTTATATTAAAATTCTAGTACATTATTATGCTAATCAAGCCTTAGCAAGACTAATTAAGATTGTGGCTTTTTTTTTAACCTAATTGGTATGTCCCCTGCCTTTAGTAAGAAGACAGGTAAACACCTAAAACAGGGAGTAAAAGAAGATCACCCTGCACAGACACACTCTTCTGGAAATACACTCATGCATTGCTTAATGTTGGGACTGTGTTCTGAGAAATGCATGTTAGGAGATTGATTGTTGTGTGAACATCAGACAGTGCACTTACCTAGATGGTATAGTCTACTTGTAATTGTAGGTGCTATACTTTTATACAACTGGCAGCACAGTAGGCATGTTTACACTGCATCACCACAAACATGTGAAGAATGTGTTGTGCTATGACGTTGTCTACAATGTCTCTAGATGGTAGGAATTTTTCAGCTCTATTGTAATCTTGTGGGACTACCATCACATCTGTGGTCCGCTGTTGATGGAGATGTCGTTATGAGGTGCACGAATGTAAATACTTATAGGGAATGCTGTTGTTAACTTACCACAGGCTATTTGTTCCTTTCATAGGAATAACTTCCATTATAAACCATGTTTTTAATAATCCTTGCCCTTGGATTTTTATGACCTTGTGATCACTTCCAATTTGGAAACTTTGTCTCTCCCTCATCCTTTCACTAATGGCCTGATTCTGGTTGAACTGAAAAGGGTTACTAAGGCTGGAGTGGTCAGAGATAAAGGTAATCTTGGTGTAGTGAGTAATAAATACATCAACATGAGGCTTCCTGGGGACGAAGGAGCCCAGACCCTCCCAATGGGCCAGCGTGGCCCAGGACTGAAACTAGTACTCAGAAAGAATAAACCCCAAATTATATGAAAAGACAGAAGCAGCTCCTTTATTATAGCCCAACAGTTATGACAAATGAAGACACAGCCAAGAACAGATAATGAAAAATTTTGAATTATTGCCATTGTTTCTCATATTCCTGGGACTTTTCAATTAATATAGCAAACTGTCTGAAGATAAAAAGCCAGAAGCTTTATCAAATACATTATGTCTGGTGAACTGTCTATACTGAACTAACTCAAAGTCCTAGTAGTAGTGTGGGTTTTGTGCAAGAAGTGGCATGGACTTTTCTAGGAGGTATTAATTTATTTATCTTTTCATTCGAAGCCAAAGTGTTTGTCTATGATGGTTTCTATACTTTTCCAATTGGATTGTCGTATTTCTTTCTTTCTGATTTAGCTTTATTTACTTTCTGGAAGAGACAGGATGTCCTTTTCCATAAATCTCAAGAATATTTATCCATGGGGGAAAATGAATTAGAACCAACCTTTGAATAACAGAGTGCCAAGTAGCACTGAAGTATTAATCTTCACAAAAAGCTCAACTTGTGTAAGAGTTAGACATTATGTAGCTTATACACAGTCATTCTTTTTTTTCTCATTGGTATACAAATAAGAATGGTATTTTGTTTCCCATCTGACCCCCATTGTACATGCAAATGAACACAATAATATGAAAGGCTATTTACATATTTTGTGTGACAACAAAATATTAATATTGTTCAAAATACGGAATTATACATTTCCTGGAGGATTTAGGGTTTTAACCTAATAAACAAGGAACTATTTCTTGATTTTGAAAAAGTTTGCCTACTAGCTATGTTTTTATATATTGACACATGGAAGATATAACTTACTATTTCTGCATTTTTAGATGTCTTCATATTCACGTTTGTTTTTTATATAAAGATAGTAAAATATTACTTGTTTATGTAATTTCTGACTGTCATTGATAGTTTCTTACAGGATAGCTATTTATTAACAAAAACAAAAACAGAATATATCAAAAATACATAATCACTTTATGTCTTAAACCTAAAGTCAAGGCGATGGCAGAATTTCCCAAGATACCGGGTAGTGTAGAGAAAAATAAAAAGGCATAACAACTCAGTTTTAATGAACTTTTCTTTCTAGTACATATTATGGTTACACAACAGGCTAATTCAACATACAGGGGGGCTTGTGGTTTTTAAATATAGAAATTGTTCCGTTGCTAATTTCCCTGAAAAGACTTCTGCAGTAAATACTGTGAAATGTGTATTAAAAATAATACATAAAACAGGTCTAACCTTTAATAAGTCTTCTCATGCAATAGCAAACCCAAAGATTTTTATCCCTATTGCTATACTATTGGGTGTGAAAAACAAACCAAACTTAAAATCTTATTAAAGTGAAATGAAATTGTAATCTGAAAATGACAATCTATTCCCCCACCCCTTTCCTTTTCTTCCCTAAATTTAGCCTGACATGCCCCCTTTTTCCCTGGTAGTCTTCAATCTAAAGGGACAACGTCACAGTTTCACTGTTTCTCTCATTGTCTCACATGGAAATAATGTTAGTTTTTAAAGCCCAAATTTTGATGTGATTGAGTTGGAAGCTCACTTGTATCTTCTAGATTTAAATATGGCCCTAAAAGAACTTAAACCTGAATTTGGGGGTGTTTTCCTGGTATGCTATGCACTTTCCATGAACAACACAACAGCTAAACAAACCCTGAATGAATTTACCATTTCAGAGCTCATGTGTTCCTAAATAAATTATATCTGCTGTGTACTTTGTCACTCTTGTCCAGGAGCTCACACAGTTTACCATATAGCAGACATTTGCAAAAAGGGGTGTGAAATTTAGAGCAAGTTCCAGGAAAAGCAGTTGGCTTTCTTACCTTAAGGCATAAAAAATAGGCTGTTTGCCAGGTTTTTGGACACCTCATTCTTTACTAAGCTAACTTCCCTGCCATTTAGCTTGGTCCTTCCCTCCCTCTCTCTGCCTCTCAGGGCCACTCAGAAAGAAGAATGGCACAAGCCATCAGAAGCAGGGTGAGCTGGTCACTCACCTGTGGGCATGAGAATGGTAGAGCTATCACCTGTGATCTGTTCAGGATGTAAACATTATTAAGCTACTTTCCAGAAAGTTATGTAAAGAGTTGCGAATGTTCCCTGAAGATTTCCCTGCCGTGCTGGCTGCACTGACATTTTGGAAGAGGCAGGTTGGGACGTGTGTGGACGCTTCCCGTTGCTGTTTATGAGCTGAGCAGCTTGCTGTGAAAAGCTGTCATTTTTCCCCTGGGTGTGTAGAACCAGTTTCTCCAGCATGCCAGGCCACGAAACTGAGGCTTATCCAAAAGGAGGGGCTGGTGAAGGGGCTGTAGAGAAAGCCAGAGATGTATCACTTGTTTAAACTTCAGGTGTGAAGAGAAGTGAGGACGAAAAAAGAAAAAAAACCTTCCAGTTCTCTCAGTTATCTGTGGTTCCAAATGGTGGAACCATTTTCCATTCAATGGGGGTGGAGGGAAACATGGGTACTCAGTTATGCCAACAGGCAGTATGATTAACTCACAGCTCGCTGGCTGGGTAGAGACTGGTGTGGGCTCCAGACCATGAAAGCCCTTGGCAGAGATAATGGAGACCAGCTTTCCCTGACTGACTTTTATCCCTTTAGAGGTGAAATATCGTCAGAATAATCTCAGAGTTATCCAAATGGAATAACAATGTCCTTTACTATTTTGGAGAAGACTTGAATCAACATCTAAAATAACCCCATTTGGGGGGTGGGGGTGGCTGGATGGCTCAGTTGGTTACAGAGCAAGCTCTCAACAACAAGGTAGTGGGTTCAATTCCCGCATGCGATGGTGGGCTGTGCCCCCTGCAACTAAGATTGAAAAATGGAGACTGGACTTGGAGCTGAGCTGCGTCCTCCACAACTAGATCGAAGGAAAACTTGGAGCTGATGGGCCCTGGAGAAACACACAGTTCCCCAATATTCCCCAATTAAAAAAAATAGTAATAAAATAAAATAACCACATTTGGATTTTAATGGTGTAGTACTTTGGTATCTTTCCAGGGACCAATTCCTATGCTGTCATTGTGCTGACATCATAGGGTAAAATAAATAAATAAAATAAAATAAATGATAAAGCGCTTCATTAGTTGTCTGCATAGTACATGCAGTCAGAGTTCTTTCAGAGTTCTTTAGGAGGGCTTTTTGCACAAATGCAAATGTTGAGACAATGTTTTCATAATGCTGTATAAAGGCAAACTCGGCTACACATTGATCATGAAATGGACTTGCAAATGACTGCACTTGGTGTAAATCAGTGCCACCTGGCAAAACAGAGGAGCCAGATCAAGCTCTGTTGTTTCTTTTCTTGAATTCTTTCTTAATGTATCTGTTTTTTTAAAAAAATGATTCTGACTGTCAACTGGGATTATTAGAGTGCATAATGGTATTTTTTATGTCCAAACACATGAATAAAATTACTTTCTCACCATGTATATTATGGTTATACATGCTTTCTGAAAGTAAATTAACATAGAAATAAATTTGTGATGTCAAGAATATACATTAACCTGTGTGGGCCTTATAAATATGTAAAAAAAGCACCTAGCTCTTTGCCTCTCCATGTTAGTGTAATATCTTACACTGACTCTAGAACTGGACATTTTGTATATTATATAAGCATATTTACTCAATCCAATTTGACAATATATATATATTTAGTATCATGTGTTCAGTGTTGTACTTGGTGTTCTAGGGAATACAATGGAGGCTCACTTTTATGAATCTGGTAATCTTCCCTCAGATTTGACTTATCTATTGCTGCCTGGGCTATTGCATCAGACTCTATCTCTGTCTTTATTCTCTTTGCAAACTGTTCTTCACACTTCTTTCTAAAGACATCCATTTTAGTCTTCCTCTCTTTTTCTTGTTGACACATAGATCCTTCACTGCCCCTCCGTTTGGGGATGCAGCCCTCTGGTCGCACTCACCAGCACGGTGGCCCACGCATGCACTGCTCACACATCTCCCCCACCTGTACTGCCTCTCCACACCCAACTCCATCCACCTGGGGAACGTCCTTCTTTTTCCTCAGAGGTCTGTTCAAGCATCATCTCTTTTGTGAACAAGACTTTCCCTGCTACTTGCCCCACCAGCAGGGTCCAGTCTTCTGTATCCTCCTACTCCATGATGATCTCTCTCAGAGCTCTTAACAGGTTCCTTTAACATCTTTTATGTACTTGTCAGTGTCCTTGACTAGCCTGAAAGAGAGCGCTTGGTGGGCAAGGTCTTTGTCTTATTCATCTTTGTACTGCCACCACATGGCCCACCCGGGTAGACATCCAACAAATGTTTGCTGAATGCGCAGTTTCCTTATCACCTGAGAAATAGTTTCCAAGCACCACTCGGTCTACAAATAGTTTTCTAAGATCTGAGGCTGAAATAATCCTCGTGGACTCAAAATAGCTAAGTTGCTTCTGTCTCCATCATCCATGGAGACTCTCATCTATGTTTCTTCCTACCTTCTTTATCTCCATCAAGTGATTGCTTTATAGGAACTAAGAGAGTAGAAGTCACACAATGCACACCAACTATTTCCCAGCTTAAAACTTGATGATGGCTTTAATCATCCTTAGAATAAAATAGTGCCTTACCTTGGCCTGCAAGTCCCAGTGCAGTCTTACTCGGCTAACCTCCTACCCTCATGCTGTGCCACTCTCCCCCTCACTCACTGTGTTCCAAGCACATAGACCTAATTTGGTTCCTAGCATGAGCCAGACTCTCTTCTGCTGGAGGTCTTCACATCTGCCATTCCATCTGCTGGAACATTCTTCCTTGTCTTTCAAGTGTCAACTTAAATGTCACCTTCTCAAAGAAGCCTTCCTTAAGCACCTGACCTAAAGTAGATGCCTTGTTTCCCCACCCTTTTCTCTAGGACTGTACCCTGTTGCTGTCTTTCCAGGCAGCATTGCAGGTGGCAATTTATTTTTATTTACTTGTTTATTTATTTATTTCTTATGTGTTCATGGTGTTTCTCCAACTCTCATTAAACTGTGAGCCCCTTGAGGATAGGACACCAAATCTATTTTTATTCCTTCTGTATCTCCCAAGGCCCAGGACTATACCTGGCACAGAGTCAATGATAATAAATATTTCCTGAATGTCAAATGAGTGATCATCCCAAAGCAATGTGTAAAAGAGCGTCTGTAAACACAGATTCTCAGAACAACCACATGAAATACAAAGTGCTAAAATTACTTTAGGTGTGGTCGTGGACTGAATGTTCAGGTCTCCCCACAGTTCATGTGTTGAAGGCCTACATTATAATGTGATGGTATTTGCAGGTGGGGCCTTTGGGAGGTGATTAAGTTTGATGAGGTTGGGGTCTCCATGATGGAATCAGTGCCCTTACAAGAACACAAAGATCTCTCTCTCTGTGTCTTTTTTTTTTCTCTCTCTCTCTCCCTCCCTTATCTCTCTCTCTCTCTCCACACGCGCAAAGGAAAGGTCATGTGAGAACACAGTGAGAAGGTGGTGTTCTCCAAGCCAGAAGGAGGCTCTTGCTAGAACCTGACCTTGCTGGCACTCTGATCTCAGACTTCCAGCCTCCAGAACTGTGAGGAAATAAATGTCTATTGTTTAAGCCACCCAGTCTGTATTTTGCTGTAGACAAGGGTGTGCTGCCTGAGCAGGCCTCAAGTATTTTGGCCAGTTCCTGTTTCTATGATGATTTAAGTGGCTAACTTAAAATAACATTTATTTGATATTTTCCCTTCCGATTTCAAACTTGCATATATTCTCTAGCCTCTTTTGCTCTTCGTTTCTTGTACTCATTGTCCTGTCTTTACACAAACATGCATAACTCACTCAGCACATACACCATTCATGGAAAGAGCTGAGCTCCCACCCAATCTAAACCCTAATGTTAGTTCAAATGAGTCTTTTTAGTGACATTTTAAAGACAGAGTTCAATGAGATCCTGGACTATGAAGAAGGGGTCTACTTGTTGAAATGATCTTTTCATCTTTCAAATAATGTAATCTGCAAAGGAAGCACAATGTATTGACTTTGATGCATTAGTGGTAAGAACATTTTCACATTCCACAGCTGTGTACACAAATAGGGCATTGCTTAAAATATGCGCAATGCTAGAAAATTCCAATTTATAATAGTTTCTTTTACTCTATTTTTTTGGTATTCATTCAGTAATAGTTATTTTTTAAAAAGCCATATTTAAATACTTCTAACCCCTTTCAAGACATTCAATATTAAGTAAAGCTTGGGGCCCAAATTATCTGGTAGCCACTTCACTCACATAGCTTTTCTGCTATTAATGCTGCCCAGCAAGATAACAGCAGAATCAATGACTGCTAATAATACATTCTTTTTTTTTTTTAAGGTTTTATTGGGGAAGGGGAACAGGCCTTTATTGGGGAACAGTGTGTACTTCCGGGACTTTTTCCAAGTCAAATTGTTGTCCTTTCAGTCTTAGTTGTGGAGGGTTCAGCTCAGCTCCAGGTCCAGTTGCCAGTTGTTAGTTGCAGGGGGTGCAGCTCACCATCCTTTGTGGGAGTCGAACCGGCAACCTTGTGGTTGAGAGCATGCGCTCTAACCAACTGAGCCACCCATCTGCTCCCTAACAATACATTCTTCAAAATTAATACAACATATAGGATCCTATAAGATCCAAGGCTTTCAGGAAAGACACAGCGATGTCAATGATCTATCAGATCTCACGAGCAGCTCTATGAGTTCTACTGAGGATTAAAGGTAACTTTTGGAGCAAACATATTAAAAGCCTGTAGTGTTTGAAGGAATAGAGCAGGCTAAACAAACAGACAAGCAAACAACCAAATAAAAAAAACCTGAAACTAAACCCCCCAAACCCAAAACAACCCAGGCCATGTGGCATGTGCAGTAAACATAGCTTTAGCAGCTTAACTTGGTTTCCCGAAGTCAGAGAAGACCTGCCCACAAAGGGACTTGGTACCATTTACTTCCTGGTGCAGAACACCAGGTGCTTAGCTATTATTAATGAGAACTTTTTCTATCAGGCTTATGCCTTGTTGTGATTCTCTTCCCCTTCCTAATTCCTCTAGTAAATATTTGTGAAGACCCTCCATGTGCCAGGTACCATGCAGCTCTGCAACCCTCTCTTAGATGCCACCTGTGGAGTAAGGGAGGCAAAGGTGCATAGAGGATGAGAAGCTGCGGTGACTAGGTATTCAATTCATCAAACATTTGCTGACGGTCTGACAGGTGCCAGGCATTGTGCCAAGTTCTAGGGATTCAAAGTAAATTCCATAGTGTCCTTGCTCTCAAGAGGTCCCCGTCTGGATGTAGACTGATGTTTAGGATGTATTGTACAGGGAAAGAAGCAAAATAGAGAACAGCATGAATGCTCCTGAGTATAAAAGGCTGTGTATAATAAAAGAGTGTATGGTGCACGGTGCACATGCATGCACATGTGAGTGCGCACACACACACACACACACACACACACACACACACACGTCCTGGTAAATGCCTAGAATATCTGGTAACACCTTACATTTAGTTCTTTGCCATTTTGTATGGCTAGAATATTTAACATTTTACTATGAATAATATTCAAATATACGCAAGTGCAAAGACAATAGTATAATAGACTTCCATGTATTCATTACTCCAAAATAATGATCAACTCATGGCCAATCTCATTTCATCTATATCTCCCTTCATTTTCCTCCCTCTGTACCAAAATTATTTTCAGACAAATTGCAGGCATCATTACATTTTTAAGTATTTTAGTATGTTAACTATAACTGTAATACATTCCATACCTAAACAAATGGACGATAATTTATTAATGTAAAATATCCAGTGTTCAAATCTGAATAATTAATGTCATAAGTTTTTTAACAGGTTGTTTGTTTGAATTTTACTTGACAGTGTGTGTGTATTACCTTTTCATAGTTGCACGACTATGAAACGCTCACAGATATGCTCACAATCTAATAGAGAATATGGTTCCATCCATCCATCCATCCATCCATCCATCCATCCATCCATCCATCTATCCAGCCTACTTTCCACCCATTAAATATACATACTAAATGCCTATTATGTGCCAGACACTGTTCCAGGTGCCTTTACTCTAGCTGAGGGAGACCAGTAATAAATAACAAAAGTATGTGAAAAGTTTGATTATGGGGAGCTTCCACTCAAGATGGCCAAGTAGGTAAGTGCTGTGCTTGCCTCCTCCTGCAACCACAACAAAATTACAACTAAATTATAGAACCACCATCATTGAGAACTTCCCGAAGTCTAGCTGAACAGAAGTCCTATAACTAAGGATATACAAAAGAAGCCACTTTGAGACTGGTAGCAGGGGGCAGACATGGGAACAGGCTGGCCCCACACCCACATGTGGAGGTTAAAAATCAGGAGGGAGATCTCAGCTGTGGAGGTTACCCCTGAGGAGCAAAGAGTCCCAGCTCCACACCAGGCTCCCCAGCCCAGGGTTCCAGTGTCAGGAAGAGAAGTCCCCACAAATTCTGGTTGTGAAAACCAGTGGAGATTGTGGCTGAGTGAGATGGAGGCCTGCTGGAGTCCCAGGTATTTCTCTTAAAGGGCCTGAGAAAGGACTTACTTGCTGACAGACTCGCTTACTCTGAGCTCCACTGCTAGGGCAGCAACTCAAAACATACCAGGGACATATGGGGAGGAACTAAATTGTCTGGCTTCAGGGCGAAGGCTGGAGAGGCAGCTTTCTCCTAGACAGAAGTGCTGGTTGATGTCATTTTCCTTTGTTGAACCCTGCCCCCATCCATCCTGCACACGTAGGCCATTACCATATCTGAGTCTCCATCAACCTGGCTAACAACATTTGCCCCAGCCTGGTGAGTCTCTGAGAACCCACTCCACCCAAAGTGTGGGCCCAACCAAGCCACTTCCAATGACTTTTCTATACAAATGGTCTGTCTTGGCTCATGTTGCAGACTTTCCTAAAATCTCTCAAAGGTTCACAAACCTCAAACAAGCAGCATCTGGTATCAGTGTGCCCTGTATCTCTTGCTAAGTAGCCCAAAGTCTGGCACTAGTGACAGCTGGCCTCGGTTCTCAGCTTAGACTCTCCCAGGCAACTTCAAGCCCAGCATAGTGGCAACCATCTGAAGATAACTTTGTAGCTCATACCAAGTTTCCCTGAGCAGGACACAAGCAGCAGCTGAAGTTGACCTGCACCAGAGCCCCTCCTGAGAGTCTCCAGAACCAACACACCCAGTGGCCAGGTTTAGAACACACCAGGGCACCACCCAACCACCTCCACAAATGACACACCCAAAGGGCACACTGGGCAGGCACCAGAACCCCTCTAAAGTGAATCCTGCTCGATAGGATCAGTCCCTGCACAACAGCTCCTCCACTGTAGTCACAGCCAGTCCTCACAACAAATCAACCTGAGGTTCAATCCCTCCCATTAATGTTCCAACAGTAATCGAGGCTCAACTGTAACAGGATGGCACACATAACCCTCACAAGGGACACACCTGGAGCACCTGGCTCAGGTGACCATGGGGACTGCACTACTGGACCCCAGAGGACACCTACTATATAATATCACCCTACCAAGACAGGGAGACATAACAGCTCTGCCTAATATATAGAAATGAACTCACGAAAATGACCAAAATGGAGAGATAAAAAAAAAAATCCAAAATGAAAGATCAGAACAAAGCTCCAGAAAAAGAACTAAATAAAATGAAGACAAGCAATCTACCAGTTGCAAGGTTCAAAACGCTTGTTATAAAGATGCTCAATGATCTCAGTGAGAACTTTAACAAAGAGACAGAAAACATAAAATTGGAGATAGAAAACATAAAAATGAACCAGTTAGAAATGAAGACTACAATAACTGAAATGAATAATACATTAAAGGGAATCAACAGTGGACTAAATGAAGCAGAGGATTGAATCAATGACTTTGAAAATAAGGTAACAGAAAACACCCAATCACAACAGCAAAAAGAACAAAGAATTCAAAACAATGATGACAGTTTATAGGGCCTCTGGGACAACATCAAGTGTACCAACACTTGCATTATGAGGGTACCAGAAGGAGAAGAGAAAGATAAAAAAATGGAAAACCTATTTGAAAAAATAATGAGGGAAATTTCCTTATCATGATGAAGGAGATAGACAAAAAAGCCCAGGAAGCAGAGTCCCAAACAAGATGAATCCAAAGAGGCTTATACCAAGACACATCGTCATTAAAATGCTAAAGGTTAAAGAAAAGGAAGAATCTTAAAAGCTGCAAGACAAAAGCAATTAGTTACTTACAAGGGAGCTCCCATAAGACACTCAGCTGATTTCTCAACAGAAACTTTGCAGGCCAGAAGAGAGTGGCATAAATATTCAAAGTGATGAAAAGCAAGGACCTACAACTAAGATTACTCTCTCCAGAAAAGCTATCATTTAGAATCAAAGGACAGATAAAGAGCTTCCTAGACAAGAAAAAGCTAAAGGGGTTCATCACCACCAAACCAGTATTACAAGAAATGTTAAAGGGACTTCTTGAAGAAGAAGAAGAAGAAGAAGAAGAAGAAGAAGAAGAAGGAGAAGAAGGAGAAGAAGGAGAAGAAGGAGAAGAAGGAGAAGAAGGAGAAGAAGGAGAAGAAGGAGAAGAAGGAGAAGAAGGAGAAGAAGGAGAAGAAGGAGAAGAAGGAGAAGAAGGAGAAGAAGGAGAAAGGTAAAAAGTATGAATAATAAAATAACAATAACTACATATCTATCATCAATTAAATGTAAATGGATTAAATGCTTCAATCAAAAGCCATAGAGTGGCAGAATGGATAAGAAAACAAGACCCTTACATATGCTGCCTACAAGAAACTCATTTCAGATCCAAAGATACACATGGACTAAAAGTAAAGGGATGGAAAAATACATTTCATGAAAATGGAAATAAGAAAAAAAGTTGGGGTAGCAATACTTATACCAGACAAAACAGACTTTAAAACAAAGGCTATAACAAGAGATAAAGAAGGACCCAGTAACTCCACTTCTGGGTATTTATCTGAAGAAACCCAAGATACAAATTCAAAAAGACATAGTCATCCACCTGTTCACTGCAGCATTATTTACAACAGCCAAGATATGGAAGCAATCTAAGTGTCCATTAATAGATGAACGGATAAAGAAGAAATGATGCATATATACAATGGAATATTACTTGGCCATAAAAAATGAAATCTTAACTTTTGCAACAACATGGATAGACCTAGAGGGCTAAGTGAAGTAACTCAGAGAAAGAAAATTATCATATGACTTCACTTATATGTTGAATCTAATAAAGAAAAAAAAAATAGAACAAACAAAACAGAAACAGACTCATAGATACAGAGAACATTGTAATGGTTGCCAGATGGGAGTGTTGTTGTCGGATGGGTGAAAAAGGGGAGCGGAGTAGAAGTACAAATTGTAGTTACAAAATTGTCATGGGATGTAACATATAGCATAGGGAATATAGTAAATAATATTGTAATAACTGTGTATGGTGTCAGATGGATATCTGATCTATTAGGGTGATTACTTCATAAGTTATATAAATTTCTAATTACTATGTTGTACATCTGAAAGTAATACAATATTGTATGTCAACTGTAATTGGAAAAGAAAAGAATAAAAAAAGTTGATTACAATACAGTGTAACATTTATTATAATAAAAGGGGCAGAATCTTTATAAGATTGACATGAGATTCAAAGTATTCAGGTCCTTACTGTCTTATTTAAAATTTGTAATAGGTCATATTCTGATAAAACCTCGTTAATAGCACATATTGATTCTTTCTATAACAAATAAGCAAATTAAAACCATCAAAGTTTTTTTTTTTTTTTTTTAACTTTTTTGCAATTGTGTTGACTGTGCTATGCTATTCAAAGTCAAGTCACGATAGCTGGGATTCAGGACACCACTTGTCAGGGTTTGGGTGGTCAGACTTGGGTGTATAAAACAGAGCTAGGACAAGTCTAACATCAGGCTCTGGCCTATGCTCCATAAACAATGGATTGGCATTTACGCAAACCAGGCCAGTGGATATAAACTTAATGCTCCTCTTAGAGAGAGCCTTTTAAAAAATTTATTAATTAATTTTAAAAGAAAGGCAGACTGCCACATGCAGCACCTCATTTAGATGTGTGTCTGGAGTATTGGAATCGTGACTACCCTATGTTCTCCTACAAATGGACATTGAGTGCTTGATTGGAGGTTCTAGCAGGGGAGCACAGCTATTCGTATACCTTTGTCAGAAGAATGGTCCTCTCCTCTATCAGGAAGGTCGTCCTCTTTTACCTAGCACACAGCTTCAGGAGAGACACGCATGGAGTGGTGAGGGAAGAAGGGGACCTGCTTAGCCAGCCAGATCAGCCGAATCACCAGTGACAGATGTCGCAGACAGATCACCCTCACATACAAGAGAGCCTTTTCTTGTTGGAACAGGGACAACACCAGTGAAGGCAGCCACCCCTAAATCATGAGGCATTTTTTGCCCATTAACTGAATGTTCTAGGAAAAGCAGAATTATTAGTAGGCTCTATTAAACTCAGGAATATTTTTTAATGTTACTTGAATCCCACGTTGAAAGGTGATTATTTTAACTCCTGAAATGCCAGCAGTGTTAAAACAATACTAAACCAGAAAAGGGCCAAGATAATGTTTTAAAACTCATGCGGTCATCAAGATACTAGTTTACCTTAAAATTTTTGGTTAAAATTGAAATCTGGTTAAAAAGGAGAAGGAAAGAACTCTTGATGAGATATTCCAAAGACTATGACGTAGCATGGCTGACTTTTACACAATCTCTCAGAGCATATGCTTCCAAGTGATGTTGTTTCCTACACAGTGGTCACTTTGTGAGGAGGATGTAGTCTTATTACTTCAAAGGTACAGTTGTGCAAAACATTTCTGAAAAACCTCCCTAGTAATTGCTTCCAAGCACAGTTTCTCAGTCATGTAAGAAAAATGATCCACTTTCCAGAATTTAGAATTACACCTTAGTTGTATCAAGATGATGCCAGCAAGAGAGGGCTAGCCCACTGTCTTCAGAACTACTGGGGATTGGTGCTTACCCATTCCTTTTTCTACCTGTTTGGTCTTACTTTTGGAATATGGGTGAAATCAATTTTTGTGTCTAAATATGAGCTGGAGGAAACGGACTGAGTATGTTGACTGAAAAGATTCATTTCTTTTTTTCACGAAAATAATGGTGCCTGGTGTCACTGCTTAAAATCAGTCAGGTGCTCATTTGCATGTGTAGGGTTTGGCACATCGCAGACAAACTGCTTTGTTAATTCCATTCCTTTTTCCATCGACATCCTTCTTTTTTGCTTTAAATCCTGCCTTAGCTCAGATTTCCCTTTCTTCAAGATTTTGAGAGCTCTCAAAAGAGGTAAGAGGATGATTCTGCAACCTACGAAACTATGACTTTGCTTCTAATTTTGGTTTAGACACCAGATCTGTCTACTGAAAAGATGGTTCAAAAGTAAAGAAAGAGAAGTGATGATCTTTAGAAGCCTCATGGACTCATCAAGCATGAGTCATGTTCGATCAACCTCTTTCCCCTGTGGTAGGGTTACAAGGCCTATAGATACAGAGGATGTGGTGTGGTGGAAAGCAACATGGACTAGGAGTTAGGAGGTCCATCTTCAAATCCTTCTTGTCATTTTCTAACCACATGATTTTGGACAAGTCACTTGTCTTCTGTGCGCCTTAGTTGCCTCATCTTTAAAATAGGGCTAATGTTAGCTTCTGGAACAAGGTAAGAAATGAATTAATAATACCTTTCTTTTAAGGATTGACTTGAGGGTTAAAACAGATAATGAATCTTAAATGGATTAGACTATGGTCAAGTAAATAATTCAATGCATGTAAGTAATGGCCACATACACAGAAAAGACAAAAACAAAAAAGAAAGCAATTTTAGGCTAGAATAATAAAAAGATATTATCATGTCTTCCAAGAGTAGGTAAAGATACCAGAAATGTTTAGTTTGGAGAAGGGAAGAGGTCAGGTTGGGGAGAGCATTAAATCTGCTATCAAATAGTACAGGGGTTGGCAACGGACAGCCATGGGGCTGAATCCGGTTGACTATGTGTTTTTGTATGGTCTGTGAATTAAGCATGGCCTTCCCATTTGTAAATGGTTAAAAAAAAAAAAAATCAAAGGGAGATTACATGAAATTCAAATTTTAGTGTTCTAAATAAAGTTTTATCGGAACACAGTTGCCATATTCATTCACTCATTGTCTATGCCTGCTCTGTGTTACAACAGTAGAGTTGAGTAGTTGCAACAGAGACAGTATGGCCTGAAAATCCTAAAATATTTACTCTCTGGCCTTTCACAGAAAGGTAGTAGCTAACTGCTACCCTGACTTTGGGAGTAGTACCTATCTACTCCTCCTTTACGAAACCCTAACTGGCTCCATGAGCTTATGCTCCCAAGATCAGAGCTATTACACCTGTTATATTACTTCTCATATACAACATTGAAATTGTCTAATTGTTCCAGCATATCAGTTACTTGCTGGAAAAATGGCATTTTCCATGAACATAACAATGTAAGCTCTTTGAAGTCAAGGACTGTATCTTTTTCACTGTTATATCCTCTGCACTGTAGATAGTAACAATACTCTGGGCCAGTTATTATCATTAGCCATTCCTGGTATCGGCTCACTTCATGGTCACAGGAACCCTATGAGATAGGTACTATCACTCTTCCAAATTTACAGGTGAGGAAACTGAAATGCATAAAGGTTAAGTGACTGGCCCAAGTTTTACTGGTATGTAAGGGGCAGTGCTGGCGTTTGAACCTAGGCACTCTGGATTCAGACTCTGTGCTTGTAACTACTGTGCTTCTTGTTGAATAATGAATTCATTTGTGTATTTTATCCACGAGTGGACTGTAAACTCTCTGAAGGCAGGGATTATAACTTACACTGTTTTGCTTTTCCACATGGAGTCTAGCACAGATGAGAGCACATCGTATTACAGTACAGTCAAGGAACAAGTACTTGACTTGGAGTCAAGAGATCTAATTGCTAGGCCATTATTCCATCTCTGAGCTGCCGAGATACCTTAGGATACTCTGTAACACTTGATGAGCCTCAGTAGTGACTTTGAGTCTTATCTTTTAGGGATGTATTAGTTTCCTAGGGCTGCCATACAAATTACCACAAACTAGGTGACTTAAAACCATAGCAATTTATTCTTTGTTTCTTTTTTTTGTCTGGAAGATAGAACTTTGAAATCTACAGGGTAGAATAAGCTTCCTTTCAAGGCTGTAGGAGAAGATCCTTCCTTGCCTCTTCCAGCTTCTGGTGGTTCCAGATGTTCCTTGGCTTGTGGAAATGTAATTTCAATCTCTGCCTCTTTCTTTACATGGTCTTCATCTCTGTGTGTCAGATTGCCTCTCCTGTCTCTTATAAGGACATCTGTTATTGGATTTGGGGTCCACCCTAAATCTGGGATGATCTCATATTGAGATCCGTAAGTATATCTGCAGGATATTATTTTCAAAGAAGGTCACATTCACAGAGTTAGGACTCAAACATGTATTTTCTTGAGGACCACTAGTCAATGCATCAACCTACTATCAGGGATAATGGCCTCTTTCAGAATTTGCAGATGTAATAGACTTTCAGAAAAGATAACAGTTTAATAGATATTTTAACACTCAGATATTAAACTTTTGTCTATAATTGTGGGCAGATTTTGGAATCCAACTGAAGTTCAGTTTTAGACCCAAAGTTAAGAGCTCCAGTATAAGTAATCTCTGAGGCCCCTTTCAACTTAAAAATTCTGTTAGTTGATGGTCCATCAATGCATTTCATTTTTGGATAAACCATGCTCTGTGTTCCTCAGTTTCTTTTACAGTTTGTGAGGGGAGGAGGTCTAACCTACTTAATGTGGAAGACTGAAGCAGATCTTCCATGGGGGTTGTACCATCCTAGGAGAAATCTCAGACCTGCTCAAGTTATTAAAATACTTACATTTTGCAAGGCAGATCACTCCAGACATCATTTTTTTACATAAAAGCCCAGTTGTGGCTTTTCTTATATAATTGCAGCAACTGAGAGGTAGCATGAATGATTGATTTAAAAAAATTTTATCATGTCAGGTTTTTCCTTCCTCATAGGATCTTTCTAATGTTTGAATGTAAAGATTGGGTCTTATGAAGGTCAAGAGTCCACCTGATCATCAAATATTGGATTGATTTATATAAGTGTTTATAAATAATTTGTCCAGTGAGTCATTTATGTGCTGGAAGAATCAGACCTGATGTGAATCCAAGTCTAAGTGACTTCAACACAAATGATTAAGCAATATAATTCTGTTCTTAATGATAGTTTTAGTGAGTGGTTTCAAATAATGATAATAGCACTATATGTAAAGCAAATGCTTTTAAGACAGGTTTTCCTTCATAGAGTTCAGTAAAGTATATTCAATGGACAAAGTCTGGCCTGTTGCCTATTTTTATGCATAAAGTTTTGCTGGAACACAGCCATGCTCATTCATTTATGTATTGTCTACGGCCATTTTTGCACTTTGCTGGAGTCGAGTAGTTGAAACAGTGACCATATGGTCCCAAAAACCTAGAATATTTACTCCTTGGCCCTTTAATAAAAAAAGTTTGCTAATCCCTGCGCTATACTATGGAGCTGTACTGTATAGTTGCTACACGTACAGCTAAAAAGTGTTAAATTTCCTTTTATAGAAATAATCTACAGATCATAAAGAAATATTTTTATTAGCTACAGATCAGCAAAAATATTTAGCTGAGCTAGAAAGCCTGTAGAACTCAACTGGCCCTGCTTACATCCACGTAGATTTATTTGTAGTAGTTAGTCCTATATATTTTGAAAATAGTTGATGATAACATGTGGGGTCTAACTTGTGGTTCATCGAAAGAATTTTGTATTTATTTATACATTAGCAAGAGAAAACAAACCCAATCCCTGAAATCATATATTCTCATTCAGTTATGCTTACTTTTTTGGGGTTTAGGGGTGGTAAAATTAATTTTATCTTCTATGTTTTCATTGCCGATGTCATGAATTCATGAATTTTTATCATAAGCCCTTATAACATGAGTGGTAATTGTGCAAATATTTATAATTGACTTTATTGTTTACAAACATACTTTGAATAAAACCCTTACTGAAATTAAAACTGAAAGTGGAATCTACCTAGAATAGTCCCTTAACTTTAGCTTTCTACACTTTTTTTGTCAGTCTCGCTAAGCATTATTTCCTCTTGAAAACTAATTTGCTATTTTTAGACATCAAAAGTCAATTTCCCAAATGTTTCATGTTTAATTTGTCCTAAAGTTACCCATTCTCAATAAAACCTAAGCTTTTAAAAGACTGCATGGGTGAGAACGAGGTCTGAAATAGTGAGAAAAACTGGTACAACATTTGTTTATGTTATATAAGAAGAGGCTACTTAGCAGGCTTCTAGACCAAATGGAATGATCAATTAACTATATATCAGTTTCTTCTAGGTCTTCTTTATTTTTCTCTGTATTAGGACTGAGCCTCTTTTTATACTTTGGGAAGAGATTTAAACAGTTACCTGCATACATGGTGACCATATTTTTTGAACCCAAAATTGGAATATATGTATGCCCTGAAGATGTTTAGGCACATAGTCATATTGGGTCAGAATATTTAAAACCAAGAACGCAATGGGAAATGACCTACTTATTTTTCCCAAACCACATTTTTCTTAAATTGACCCAATGACTGAAACATTCTGAGAATGCATTTGCTCCTCTACTATAAATTAGCTCAGATACTCTCCCTACGTTAATATGTTGGATTAACAGAGTGACTTTTATTTCTTTTAAATAAGCATCATTCTATTGCCCAAGTTGATTAATGTAAAATGCAAAAAATATTGAGTGGTATAATTAATATAATTATAGTAATGCATGTAGAGCCTTTTCTTTCAGATAGTTACTGTTCTAAAAGTGCAACTTCGAAGCAGAAAGTTGACCATGTTGGTACGACAATGCCTGTGGGCAGACGCCCAGCTAGTCTTCCACAGGAGAGATAATTAAGAGACAATTGTATAGAGATGCAGGCTGTAGCACACATGAGTACTCCCGTGCACTGACCTTGGAGCTCCGAGCAACTTACAGGATGGCTTGGTTTTCAAAATTACAATTCCTCCCAGGTTCTAGAGGGAGGCCCCGATAAGATTCTTCAGATTTTATACCATTTCAGGAAGGTAAAACTCCTAGTTTTGGGAAAACTGCCCTCTCCTTGGAGACCTGCTACTAGGAAGAATTTCAGGTGCTTTAAAAACACCGGACATACAGAAGAATCTGAAAAACTGCCAGAAGGACGCAAGACTCTTTATTTTGTGCAAAGCTTTATAATAACAAGAAGGTGGAGAGTGAGTGGGAGAGAAATGAAATGGGAAGTGCACTGACTGGCAGCAGTGTAGTTCATATAGGTAATAATAGGGTGGCTGACTCTTTCAGTGGTCTTGGCAGTATGATTCTCAATCACATATAACCCTGAACCAAAAGGTTAAGGGGAGGAGTGTGGGTTTGACAACACTAGAAGTGTCATGCTGTCCAAAATGGACAAGAGGGCACCCATTCAAGAAACTTACAGCAATGTGGTAACTGTGGGAATCTGCTTGGTCATAAAAACTAGGCTGAGATAAAGCAACAGGTATTTAAAAACTCAATGACCAAAACAATGCCCTGTAAAAAATAACCTGGAGAACCAACATTTCTTGCCCCAAAATGTTATCAACCATCTTAAGCATTGAGTTGAATGCTGTCTGTGTGTATGCATGCATGTATCTAAGCAATGACTATACCAGCCTTTTTCCATGTACAGGTTACTTTGGGATCAGTTAAATGGAAATAAATAGTGTGTCATGTATAGAACCCCATATGTGTGCTTCCTTTTCAAAATATTGATTTCCTTTTATTCCATTCAAAAGGGAAACCCATGAGGAGAAGAAAGAGGAGGGCACATCTCTTTATGAATACTAATAAGGAAATCAAGGGAGACAGTGGCACTTCAAATTTCATCTTTCTATTTCCTAGCGGCGCAAACTCTGCAAGTTGTCACCTTGGTGTATTCAGTGCCTTTTGAAGCACTAGACTCCTCCAGAGAGAATGTCAGCCCCAGCCCTGGGCAGTTTTGACAAACAGAGTATATATTGATACATGATAAAGTATGCTAGAAATCACCCCAGTGCTAAAGGCTACTATAGTTTTAATATCATCATTTGAATTAACAAGCATTCTGTGGAGAAATAATGAGCTTTCATTATTCAGAACATCATCCTTACCCGGGGAACTCAGAAACCATTAGCTCTTGAGAACTTAATGAAAAGATGATAAAGAATGTTTTAGATAAAAGTTTGAATGGGCACACTTGATAACTAAGGTAAAATATTAATGTTTGCTTAGATGATGTATTAGGGTTGCTGAGCGAGGCTCGTTGAAGCCATGGGTGCCAAGGGTACGGTGAGCTCGTGCCTGTACAGCAGCTGCGCTGGCCCCGTGGATTCTGCTGGCTGTCATTTTCTGGTCAGCTATGCCCCTGAGCAGATCACCACCCTCACAGCACGGCGAGGTTTCCTTTAGACTTACAGACAAGAAGAAATGGAGGTGGACAGGAGAAAGAGGGAACAGAGAAAGATAAAGTGTGATCAACAGGTACTGACTGAGGTACATGTTCAGAATTGGCATTTCCAATCAGTTTTTTACAGTCTGTAATGCATACAATAAAATACCTGAATTTACATGGGAAAGATTTTGTTTTTCTTGCCTTAGTATGATCAAAAGACTAGGGAATTTTATGTTACTGTTCCAGTTTTGAATTTTATAATATAAAACTGCATTTGGAAGGGAAATAAGAGAGAAGTAAAAAACAAGTAAAAAGAGGTTTTATCTTTAATACTTGGATGCCAGTGTGAACTGCCTGTGAACTGGTAGATGGAATTTGACCAACATAAACATAAAATAAAAATAATGCTCTTATTGTAGAACACCTGGAAAAAAAAGTAGATGGTAGCAAAGTATCATTCATTGTCCCACCATAACAGAGATAGCCCCCGGAAACACTTTGGTGTATTTACTTTCATACCTTTTGCAGTATGTAGATTATTTACTTGGCAATGATCATCTGGCATATGCAGAATTCTATATGTTGTAATTTTTAGAGCACTTTTCTGATTACAAACCTATTACGTGGTCATCTAAAACTGGACATATGAAGATTGTTAAAACTTTGGTGTTCAGGAGAGTCACCCTGGGGAGCTTATTAACAGCACGGTCTCCTGGATGCCATCTCAGAACTACTGAATAAAATATCCAGCAGAGGCAGTCTCTGGGGCAGGACTGTCCAGTTTAGACTCTCGGTTCTATCACTTAACAGTATGTGGCCTTGAGCATATTATTTTGCCTCTTTAAGCTGCAGTTCACTAATTTATAAATTAAGGATACAAAGGGTACATACCTTAGGGCTGTTATAAGGATGAAATTGCATAATGCCCATAAAACACATAGGATGTCGGTTGGCTCATAGCATAAAATCAAATGTTAGCAATTAATATTGTTATTTATATCATTATTATCGTAACCCCCATGTGCAGCTACAACAAGCTCCCAGATGATTTGAATGGACCATTAGAATCATGGTATGTCTTTAGTCTTTTTACCTATATATTTAAGAATATGATTAAGATTGTGTTATTGTGAATATGATAGATTAGTGGTCAATATCTTTTCCAACCTTTTTCTAATGTGCATTCTTGTACATTTCTCAGAATTCCTTGTTTCTAAGGTTCTCAGTATAATTTAGGGTACAGAAAGTAGATGAGTTAGATGTACTCACTTAAGATTTAGAAGGTAAAAATGAGACAGAAGCTATATTTCTGTTGTGTGATTTTCCTAGTAAGCATGGGTGGGTGAGAAATTGGTTTTTCTGCTACAGCATCAGTAGGATTCTTAATATGTGTTGAATGACAAAGTTGAGGGGTGAGTGGAGAGGGGGCTCATTTTGCTGGCAAAGATCATAGCTGACTTCTTGGAGGGGTGATGGGGGTGAAGTTCAAAAGTAGAAGCTTCCTCATTTGGCAGGAGCCTTTCTCATTACTGAAGAGACTCCTTTAGTGACTGATTTTTGTAACTTTGGGAGTCATTCCTGAATCCTAACTTAAAGACTGTTTCCTCAGCCTCTCCAACAATTCAGTAACCCATTTAAAACTTGTAATAAACCTGTGTCTGTTAAACTAGCTACAGTGGATTTTGTTCTTTGCAAATGAAACCTGACAATATTATTTAATATAGTTTTAAAATCATAATTAAGTAGAAATATCCTCAAATCTGAGAAGAACGTTGATAATAGATTTGTGTCAGATAAAATATATCATAGGCCAGTTTATTGGGCTTTACTAATTATATATAAAACCATACTTATGTTTTTCAATAAAGTCATGTATTGCTTAACAACAGGGATATTTTCTGAGAAATGTGTGGTTAAGACAATTTCATCATTGTGGGAACATCAGAGACTGCACTTGCACAAACCTGGATGATATAGTCTACTGACTGCATCCCTGGCTGTTGCTCCTGGGCTGCAAACCAGTACAGCATGTTACTGCACAGAATAATGTAGGCAATTATAACACAATGGTAAGTATTTATGTACCTAAACATAGAAAAGGTACAGTAAAAATGTGGTATAAAAGAAAAGAAATGGCACACCCATGCAGGGCACTTACCATGAATGGAGCCTGCAGGACTGGAAGTTCTCACTGGGTGAGTCAGTGAGAAAGTGGGGAGTGAAAACGTGAAGGGCATTACTGTACACTGTTGTAGACTTTATAAATACTGCACAATTGGGCTACACTACATTTATAAACCATTTTTTCTTTATTCAATAATAAATAACCTTAGCTTAATGTAACCTTTTTACTTTATAAACTTTTTAACTTTTGGACTCATAATAACATTTAACTTAAAACACAAACATTGTACAGACTGTACAAAATATTTCCTTTCTTTATATCTCTATTCTATAAGCATTTTTCTATTCTTAATTTTTTTTACTTTTTAAACTTTTTTGTTAAAAGCTAAGACACACACACAGACACACACACAAGTGCCCAAGTCTACACAGGGTCAGGACCATCAGTATCACTGTCTCCACCTCCACACCTTGTCCCACTGGAAGGTCTTCAAGGACAATGACACACACAGAGCTGTCATCTCCTATGGTGACATTGACTTCTGGAACACCTCCTGAAGGACCTGTCTGAGGCTGTCCTTGAGGAGGTGTCACTCTTTTCAGAAATATGTCAATGGTGGTTTGCTTGGTTTGTTTCTTTTTGTCATGGATTTGTTTGGAAGCAGGTAGTGTACCGTGAACATTTCTATTAACGAAAACCTTTCGGTGTTGGGGTCCATGTTTTTTCGAACTTTTTAAGGAGTTGTTGACATCTGCAAAAGCTTCTGCTAAAACCATCACTGAGAATTTTCGTGGGGCTTCTTCTTTTCTTCTATAGTTTCCTTTTTTCTTGCCTCTTCTTTAGCTATGTGTTCGTGTTCTAGTTCCGACAACTCACTAGTCACTCCCTCAGGAGCCCCTGCTAGGAGTGTCTCCATGTTGTCCTCGTCCACACCAGGTTAAAGCTGTTTGCCGTCTCAACCACAGCCTTATTGATTTTTGCAACCTCATCATCCGTGGCAAATCCTTTGAAGTTGTGGACGATCTCTTGAGTGTTTTCTTCCAGATGCCGTTCATGCACTCCTTGGTGACATCACCCCAAGCCCAAGCAAGATTCTTGATGCAGTCACAGATGTTATAATCCTTCCAGAATTGCATCAGTGTCTTCCTCAGTTGCAGCAATAGCCTGGGCAAAGGTCTTCCTCAGGTAAACCTTAAAAGTTGTTATAATCCTTGTTCTATTGGTTAGATCAAAGAGGTGGTGTTTGGAGAGAGAAACACCATTTTGATATTGGATGCAGATGACCAATAATAGGAGCATGTCTGGGAGCTTTATCAACAATAAGCAAAATCTTGAAAGGTATGTTATTTTCCAAAAGCACTTCTCCATTTCTCTGGCATGGCGATTCTGGAGGGCATTTTGGAAGAGGAGCTGAGTCATCCATGCCTTCTCATTGCTCCTGTGGTACACTGGCAGTGTGTGCTTATTGATATGCTTGAAGGCCCTGGGATTTTATTCATTGTGCCAGATCACAAGGTGTTTCAACTTGTAGCCTGCAACATTGCCCCCAAGCAAGACTGTTATCCTGCCATTAAAATCCTTGAAACCTGGCATTGACTTGGCCTCCTTCTGGATCAAAGTCTTTTCAGGTATCTGTTTCTAAAACAGGGAGGTTTTATTCATATTGAATATTCACTCTGTTAAGTAATTTTCCTCCACAGTCAGCTTATCCCAAGTTTCCCAAAACTCTTCAGCTGCCTTCACATCAGCACTTGAAGACTCACCACTCACTTTCAAATTACATAATGAATAACGATTCTTGAATCCTTTATACCACCCTGCGGTAGCAGTAAATTCAACATTGTAGTTGGGTCCAACCTTTTCTTTCAACATCACAAACAAACTTTTTGCTTTGGCCTGATCACCTTGGTACTGAGAGGAATACACTTCTGTATCTGGTCTTCAGTCCAGGTCATTAGAAGTTTCTTCATGTCTGACATAGACCCTTCTTGAATTTTTCTTAGTCTCATTGCCTTCAAAGAAGCAGATGCTTTGACAGCTTTCATCACTTTTTTTTTAAATTGGGGAATATTGGGGAACAGTGTGTTTTTCCAGGACCCATCAGCTCCAAGTCAAGTCATTGTTTTTCAACCTAGTTGTGGAGAGTGCAGCTCAGCAACAAGTCCAGTCCCCATTTTCAATCTTAGTTGCAGGGGGCATAACCCACCACACCCTGAGGGAATTGAACTGACAACCTTGTTGTTGAGAGCTCAAGCTCTAACCAACTGAGCCATCCGGCCTCCTCTCATCACTTTGTGTTTGTTCTTTAAGACTGTAACTATGGTGGAATGGAACATGCCTGACTGGCAAGCAATAACCATCCCTGGTTTTCCACATTTGTAGTCCTTAATCACTTTTAATTTCGTTTCCAGGTCGATCACTTGAGGTAGCCTCTTACTGGGAACATTAGCAATGGATTTTGTATGCTTAGGTGCCATGATGAAGAAAACACATGAGATAAAATTAAGCATAAGAGAAAATGATGCAATCAAGGGACAGGGTAAACCTGAGATATATGAGGTTGTTGCTGGTGAAACATGGCATGTGATTTACAGCAAACATTTTTTGTAAGTAGAAAGAATATATTCTAAAATAATCATAAAAAGTATAGCATACTAAATACATAAGCCAGTAACAGTCATTTATTATCATTATCAAGTGTTATGTACTGTACATAATTATATTGCTACACTTTTATACGACTGGCAGCGTAATAGGTGTGTTTACATAAGCATCACCACAAACACATGTGTAATGTGTTGTGCTACAATGTTAAGATGGCTATTGTGTCACTAGATGACAGGAATTTTTCAGCTCCATTGCAATCTAATGGGACCATGTCATATATGCAGTCCATCATTGACTGAAATATCATTATGCAGCACATATTTGTATACATTTTGAATATGCAAAAAACCCCAAAAAATCAATATCCAAGGAACTTGGCAATGGAAATGAATTTTATGATGATCTTGGTGATTTTGCTATTGTGTAGGGCAAATAGAGCATTTTTTTGTGTCAGCGATGTGAAAAGTTTGGTCGTTGTTAGTAAATGCTGGCACAGAACAGTATTATTTCTTGTTTTAAGTGGTCATGAAAGAAGTCAAGAATTTAGAACAATGGGTGAAGATGTGGGTCAAGAAGGATTTCTGATGCTGGGAAGCAGGAATAGAACAGTTTGGTGAGGCATTGCAGGGATAAATTGTTCCTCAGCTGCAGAATTTAAAGACAACATTTTTGGATAATGATTTTTTTCCCCCTGCATCTTTAAAATATATGTAGAGAGAGCTAAGTTATGGTTTTGTGTAATTAGTAAAGACCAATAAATTGTCTTATAATAGAGGGTCTTTCTGTTGCCTTTCACCCATTAAATGAAAATTGGCTGGGTATAAATTCATGGGTCATAAGGTTTTTTTTTTTTTTCTTTCTCTGAAAATTCTGTAAACAATGTTCCACTGTATTCTGGCATTTAGGGCTGAAGGGAAAAAAATCTGAATACAGCCTGATTTTTATTCCATTGCAGATGATATTTTTGCCTTAACACTTTGTACATCCATTTAGAGAATGTAACTGAAAAACGAAACAAAACAAAAATGGTGCAGGCAGTTGGGGAGACTGGCAGAAATACACTGCACATTGGGAGATGTGTAGTCCTTACCAGGTACAGTGCATTCTGGGAAATGGACTTTTTCACGTACATCATAGGCTCAGGATAGGCTATACTTTGGGGGTGGTGGGAGAGTAGGGGTAGAGTAAGATTTTATCTCCGTCTGACAAGATTTGTCTTTTTATGAAAATGAGAAAACAGAAAAATATCAACAAGAGGCTTATAGAAAAATATTGCAGAATTAGGGGAAAAATCATTATCTCAAAGTCTCAGAGAGATACAAAATATTACTTATTTCAGAAAAGAAAAGAAAATTTTAGAAAATGACTTGTCATTCTCAATAGATACAAAACACTATGGCTGGATCTTGCTTATCAGGTAAGAATATGCAATGGAAGGTGAACCATCTTCCCACTAGCTTTGGGAGTTGGGGCTTGGGTAGTGGCGATCTGATTCTTGAGTTGAAATGTGGGCAACCTATTGAGTACTCATTCTCAAACTACTTTATTGTCCGTATTTATAATAATTGTTATTTCCTTTCAGATTCTAGGAATCAATTGTCTATTGATCTTAGATGTCAACTTTGTTATGGGCTAAATTATGTTCCCTCAAAATCTATATGTTGAAGTTCTAACCCCCGGAACCTCAGAATGTGACTATATTTGGAGATAAGGCCTTTAAAGAGGTAAATAAGAGGTTAAATTAGGTCATGTAGTTGGATCCTAATCCAATATGACTAGTGTCCTTATGAGAAGAGAAAATTTGGACAAAGAGACACGAGCGATGTACCTACATAAAGAAAAGACTATGTGAAGACAAAGTGGCCATCTGCAAGCCAAGAAGAACAGCCCCAGAATTCATGAACCAGGTCAACACTTTGATCTTGAACTTCCAGAATTATGAGAAAATAAATTTCTGTTGTTTAAGCCACCCAGTCTGTGGTATTTTGTTATAGCACTTCTAGCACACTAATACAAACATTTTGAATATTATCTTCCTATTTGCCTTTATTTATGTATTTTAGTTGGAAGCTAGAAAGGCTGGGTTAAGAGCTGATAGATGGCATTTTTATTTTTAAATTATGAAGTGTTTTAAGCGAACAAAAATCATAATGAATAATATAATGAACACCAAGGTACTCATCACTCATCTCAAAAGATAAACCATTATAGGTTCAATGAAAGCCCCTGACCCCTGTTCTTCTCCCTCCCCAAATGAGATCACTAATTTCCTGAATTTGGTGTCTGCCATCTTTATATATATCATTATGTTTATATAATATATGTCTGTATTAATAAGCAATTCATAGTGCTCCTTTGTATGTAAAGTCCTTATTTAACATCATTGATAGCTTCTGTGACTAAGCAAAACGATGTATAACAAAACCAATTTTACCATAGGCTAATTGATGTAAACAAGAGTTAAGTTTCTATGGTATCTCATCAATGTTATAACAAAATATTGAATAAAATCATGTTATTTGAGGACCTGTTATATTTTTAAACTTTGTATAAATATTATTGAACTGCTTTTGTCCTTCCAACTTCCTTTTTCCTCTCGAATTTATGTTCTGGGGATTTATTCATGCTGATATAGATAGATAGATAAAATAAATAGATAAAATGTTTTATCTATTTTTAATTTTCCATGAATACATCATTTTTAAATACATTTTATCCTTGATGGAGTTTAGCATGTTTTAATTTATTATTTAGCAGTGCTGTGAAAAATCCTTGACGATGTCTCCTTGGGCCCAGGTTTGGAGTTGCTGAGTCATAGGTTGTGAGTAGTTTTAAATTTGCTACATATAGCCCAAAATTTTCTCCAAATTGTATGCATCAGCTTATACTCCTTCCAGTATGAGAGCTCCTGTCATTTCATATACTTATGAACACAATGTGTTGTCAGAACTGGAAAATTTTCATCAATCTGATGGTATGAAATCTCACGGTTTTAATTTTCATATCTGTAATTTTTCTTGAGATTGAACACTTTTTTTCATGTTTTTGACAATTTGAATTCGATCTTTCATGAATTCTCTTATATACTCTATCCATTTTTCTATTGGGTTGTTTGACTCTTAAAAATTGATTTGTAGAGTGTCTTAGTCCTTTCAGGCAGTTATAACAGAATATCATAGACTAGGTGGCTCATAAACAACAGAAATTTATTTTCCATAGCTCTGGAGGCTGGGAAGTCCAAGATCAAGGTACTGGTACATTTGATGTCTTGTGAGAGTCCTTTTCCTGGTTCATGGACAGCCATCTTCTCACTGTGTCCTCACATGGCAGAAGGGCTGAAGAAGCTCTCTGGGGTCTCTTTTATAAGGGCACTAATCCCATTCATGAGAGCTCCATCCCCATGATCTAAGTAACTCCCAAAGGCCCCACCTCTTAATACCATCACCTGGGGATCAGGATTCAACATATGAATTTTGGGAGGACACAAACATTCAGTCTATAGCATAGGTTTTGTTTTTTTAAAAAATGTATTTTAGATAGGAAGCGATTCGATTAAATGTACTTTTATCCTGTACTTTTATCCTGGCTTATGGTTTCTCTTTTTACTTGTCTTTTGATGCAAAGAGCTTTTGTTTTCTTAATGCTACTTAAGTAGGCTATCCATTTGGACAGTTTTTGTTCTCTAATATAGAAATTGGCAGGTACTTAATAGACTAGTTTTGTCTTAGTTCTCTTAATATTTAGATCGTTATAAACTCTGGCTAACAACTGTGAAAAATATAATTTGCCCATAAGAAAATTATTTGTGCAGATTAGTGTAGCTGCTATTGAAGGCAGTGTGGAGGTTCCTCAAAAAATTAAGAATAGAATTACCATATGACCCAGCAATCCCTCTCTTGGGTATATACCTCAAAAATCTGAAAATATTTTTTCGTAAAGATATATGTGCTCTAATGTTCATTGCAGCTTTATTTATGGTGGCCAACATATGGAAACAACCAAAGTGTCCTTCGATAGATGATTGGATGAAGAAGATGTGGTATATATATACAACAAAATACTACTCTGCCATAAGATGAAATAATGCCATTTGCGACAACATGGATGGATCTTGAGATTATAATGCTAAGAGAAATAAGTCAGACAGAAAAATGAGAGAAACCATATGATTTCATTGATATGTGGAATATAAAACTGAAAACAAAGGAACAAGACAAACAAATAAAACACCAAAAACTCATAGACAAAGACAATAGTTTAGTGGTTACCAGAGGGTAAGGGGGCATGGGGTGATAGATGAGGGTAAAAAGGATCAAATATATGGTGATGGAAGGAGAACTGACTCTGGGTGGTGAACACATGTGATATATAGATGATGTATTACAGAATTGTACACCTAAAACCTATGTAACTTTACTAACAATTGTCACCCCAATAAACTTTAATTAAAAAAAAAAAGAAAATTATTTGTAAGGTTTACATTTACATGTTTAATATAAACTGTAATATTTTTATTAGTAGCCGTATTGTCTTAAAAAACAATAAAATTTCTTTTGAGAATTAAATGCTTTATGTATTCTAGCAGTGACCAGGTTCACTTGATTTTTTTACATGGTGTCAATATTTATTTATTCATTTGTTTAGCTTATATGTGAGTAATACTGAAGATTCATTTGAATCTAAAATACATTATACTTCACGATGGTATTTTAAACAGTTTCATCATTATTAATGAATATATGTTGAGTGATAGCATTTCTTATTTACTTTATATTAAATCTATATTTAGTCTACCTTGCTTTTTTAGCCATTTAATTAAATATAAAGAGATGTATATTTTCCCATTATTAAGTTTTCTTGAAGAATACATTTTCAATTAAGTTACCCAAACTATGTATGTCAGCTGGACTTTTCCTGGCTCAGAAAAAGTTTATTCATATTTTAGAAAGCAAGCAATAATAAGATTATTAACAAACAATTCTTTTATTATTAAAAAAGTTAAAATTATAAAACAATTCAAACTAATATTTGAATTCACTGACAGATTTTACAAAGTTAATTTCATTTTTAGAAGTTCATTATTATAATAACAATAATCCTTCCTTGTTAACTCACTTTTAAAAGTTTATTTAAAAAATGCAAAGTCTTCAAAAGTCAGTTTGTATTTGAAAACCCTCCATTAAGATTTTTCTTGGCACCAGGTCATGCAAAGAAGCTGCTTCTACATGTAGATTTTATCTCTCTATATACACACAGATTTGTGGGAGTTTTCAGTTCAAAATTGAGTTCTTGAATATCCTTAAAGTATATGAATTAATATCATGTTTCAAATAAAGTATAAATTGTTTAAAGAATTTATGCATTTTCTTGGCTTAGGCAAATTTTATTTACTAAAAAGTACATAGGAGAGATTTATTTTTAGGCATATAGCTTATCTGCTATGAACACGCACTTTGGTGTGTATGATGGTGGTGAGGGTGATAGAAGGGAACAGAGTGCACAAGATGGAGCAAGTCAGTGGTGGGGAGGGGGGAGAGGGGAGAGGGGGAGAGGGAAGGATGGAGGGAGGGAGATAAGGAGGGAGGGAGGGAGAGAAGGAGGGAGGAAGGGAGGGAGAGAATAAACAGATTGACTTGAAGTTGAACACAGACAGGTTTGAGGTGTTGAGGGAAATGGTAGTCGCCACTCTTAGAAATTCCATCTGGGTGGTTTCCTATGTGTCTGCAATAAAACTCTTGCACAATAAATGAAGAGAAATATATAAAAGTACATTTTATTGGGTGTAAAGCTCTTAAAGAACTGTTACTCACCAAGAATCCAAGGGTGACTGAGCTTGAATGAATGGACCCCTGCTGAAAGAGTGTTAGCCCCGCTGTTTTCTTCCTTACATTACAGCACTGCTCTGTCTCCTTGATGACGTTCCCTTGCCATGATGGACCACAACCAGCTGAAGCAGAAACTGACCTGCCTAAACATGGAAGAAAAGGCTATGCCTGGATCTAAACATACATTTCACTTAGTACAAATTGCTATCCATTGGAAATGGGAATGATAGAACACAGGCAAACAAATGGGAATAAACTTTCATATAAACACTCTTGTTAACGCTGGTTGCTAACAGATGCATTTAGGTAAATGCTGTTACCTCAAGAAGTGTTATCTTCTGGGGATCCTTATCATAATTTTATTTTAAATCCGAACAGCTGTTGTTTAACTACCACAGACCACAATTTATCTACAGCTTGGGGCCATAAAGTTAGCTTTAATGCCGTCTTTTCTCTCCCACCCTCCGTATTTGATTTAATTTCCATGCATCTGACACTCACATGCTACATACTATTTGCATATTTCAATATGTACTTTTCAGATCCCATAAGTACTCAAGTGCTAAAAGTAGAAGAATAAATAAAAATGGAAGTTTCCAATGAGAAATTATAAAAGAAAGGAAGAACAACTCTCAGATTTTACTTACTTGTAAAATATTCTGAACAATAATAGCTTCTTTGGGACAACAGAGCAGGTTTTTCTAGGGTGGTTGGTTTATGGTGACGGTAGAATAAAAACGGATGTTTTTTTTGGCAGTGAAACACAGCACATTTATCTGAATTGAGCCCTAGGGTTTACCATACAGCAACAGAGAGAGAACATTGGCTTTATTTTAAAAAAATCAACAAATGTGGCCACTTCTATAACCTGAATGTTTTCTAAGATAAATATTCATGATTTTTCATATGTGAGATTTTCAAAAATAGCATTGCAGTTTCAAACAAAAGAAACCTCTGGGAAAGATAGGTAGGGAATAAAAAGTCACTCTTGGGAAACTTTCACAAAGGTCCCTCATGCATTATAGCACCGTATTTAGCAAATGAGCTCTGTGAGACAGGGGCCTAGCTCACCTAGGGTTGCAGCAGTTACCAGACAAAAAATCAATTTTGGTCAGGGTTAGATAGGCCCCAAATTATTCTTTGGTTTTAACTATAGCATCTGGGAACTTCCAGGGAGAGGTTAGAGGACTCAAAACCCTTTCACTTTTCTCAGCTCTGTTGGCCTGTGTCATGCAGGGACTCAGCTCCCGTTCCCCGCACAAGATCGCAGGACATGGTGAGGCCAAAAAGGAACGACAATGGAGCTATAGGTAGGGAAGCCATACCACTATATTCTCGCTGGCAGCTGGGTTGGAGACACAGGAATCAGGAGCAACACGATCCGCAATCCACTGTCCAGTTCTTCGCCAACCAACCCATTCCCTTGCTAACTGTAATCCGCACTTGCTAGTGCAGCTACGGCTGCTATATCAGTGACCAATGGCTAACTGGTTACAGCTAATGGCCAACTAGTCACAGCTGATGGCTATTTACTACCAGAGCCAGCACCTTTCCATGTGAGGCCTAGAGCCTGGAAACTGCTCTCTGGGACTCTGTCCCCATAGCCTGGTTTGCACAGACTCCTGAAAATCAGGAGAAGCCCAAGCTTCCATCTCTTCTCCCATTCTCCGAGGTAATAACCACCTGTTGGCAGCCCACTTTGGCTTTCAAAGTTATTCAGGGTGACCTTGAGGCCACAGCACTGTTTTGTATCATTGATTGTTGTAATCAAGTTCCAGGAGGAAGTGAGATGTGATCCTTATTACAGCAGAATGAGGGAGGCTCTGGGGCTCAGTGATCCAACTTACTGATTTGATTAGTACTTTTCTGCCAGCCACTGGTGGGTGATGAGATGATGATTTCTCAAGTGCCCTAACACACATTAGTAAATAAGCAAGTGCAAGAAAAGTACCCTCACTGACAAGATTGACAATGAGAACAAATAGTCACACACCTGTTCTAAAGGAGTAACCAAAAAGCAGAATCACAGTCTACATTTTTGTTTTTTTTTTCCCCCTCTGAGCCATTATTGCTCATGGAAATAGTTCAAATAGAAACAAAGCAACAGTGAGAAAAGTGGCAAGGATTTGCAGGACCTAATTTGGGAATTTATTTTTGCAGTATGCCGATAATATCATTGTTACAAAGTTTGAATACTGAGTACACTTTCACCTTAGACTTTTTCATTACTTGTGCTTTCAATAGACCCTATGTCGTGCGGGAGACCCGGCTCGCTGCGCCATTTGTCGTGCGGGGCGGCCTGTGGGGTGGCCTGCGGGGTCTCTGGTCCCGCTCCCCACATAAGAATGCAGGATATGGTGAGGCCAAAAAGGAACACCCACGGAGCCATAGGTAGGGGAGTCATACCACTATGGTCTCACTGGAGGCTGGGCCCACCGGACGCGTGACCTGCCATCAGCCTTTCCGCCAACCGACCGACGACTCTCCTCCACTCTCCTCGACTCTGTTCCTCTCCTCTCTTCCGCTCTCCTCGGCTCTCCGGCAATCCTCGGCAGCAGCAGCAGTTATACCAGCAGCCAATCGGCTAACCGGCCACAGCCGACGGCCAATCAGCCACAGCAGACAGCCATCCACCATCCGAGCCAGCACCCTTCCACGTGAGGCCGAGAGCCTGTAAACTACTTTCTGGGGCTCTGTTCCCACACCCTAGAATTGGAAATAACTGAAAACGGGACTAGACATTTTTAGAGAGTTGCTTGGTACCCCAAGTTTCATGAGAAGCTTTGACCCTGTGAAAATTCTAAGCTGATTTTCAAACCAAAGAGCTTGAGTTAAGCTACAGTCATCACCACCTGGCACTTCCCCAGCACCTTTCATTTGAAGGTTTCAAAGAGTCTGACAAGCATGGATTAAGGAAGCCTCACAATGCCCAGTGGGACAGATGAGGGGTAATTGCAGCACTTCTGTATGGAATGTAAGAGCTTCTCCCTCTTCTTCCCTATTTTCTGAACAGCTCTCAGGTACTTGACACAGAAAAACAGGGGACAAAAGGAAAGAAACAGGTGGGGAGAAAAGGCCATCTCTCATGAATCTTTAAGGGAATGTGGGCTACTTGCTTGGGAGAGGTGTGATTTGGTTACTGTGGCATAGGAAGTCAGCAAGCATTTTAGATCAGGAAGCAACTATTTATATGTGATAAATAAATCTGTTTTTACTCTCAATGTGACTTGTTTTGTATATACGTTCAATGAAGTATTATTGGAGATACTCTGATAAGCTTTTAACTCAGGATTCAAACATTATCATTGTTATATTTTCTTAGTATGAAGGGAATCTTAAGAATACAGTGACAGTATGGGAGAGAGAGAGTAGGATAGAGAGAAAAGGAAAGAGAGAGAATGGGAATGAGAATCTTTGATTGCAGAGGATGAACTATACTGGATATAAATGCATCAATTTTAGTATTTTTAGTAACTGCTAAGGATCAAGTTGATTAACTTGGCTGTAGGAATTAGGGAAACATTTTCATGAGAGCTGAAATGAATAGATGTGCTAGGTTGAGGATTTTGTTTGTGCAAATATATTTTGGAAGTAATAATTTGTTCTCCCATAAACCATATTCAATTATATACTTAATGCCCTATGTTGTACTATAGTGTATATCTCCTAAGAAGCATGAAGTTGACGTGGGGACAGGCTATATATTTTGGGGGGTCTGTGCATGGTTTCAAATACAGATTCCTTCATTTACACATCTGGTATAGGTGGAATGGAGTATACAAAGATGAGTGGGCCACAGACATAGTCAAGAACTGTAAAGGGCCTGCAAACAAACTCTTAACTGTAAAAGTTTAGCCTGCCAAAGTTTTATAGATGTTAGCAGAAGCCATGAGATACTCAGGTAAAAAACAAAGGATTTCATTAGTCATAGCCATAGCAGTTGCCAGAATTTGCACCGGTTCCCTGAACTCCATTTCTCACAGGGCAACATAAAGAGGGCCAGGGGATGCCTGCACATGCAGTTGGCTGCATTATAGAAGGAGAACCCTGAGCTTAGGGAACGTGAACATTTTCTAATAAGCAGTAAGCATACCTGCCCTTTGTCCTGGAGAGAGATCTTATCCTCACTATCCTGGGCTGTAGGTACACCTGCCTCTTGCTCCAAAGGGAGACACTCTCCCTATCTTCTGTTCACTACACAAACATCCTGGAACAGAAACAGTCAAGTGCAGAAACAAGAAAGGCCCATAAAAAACTGTTTTCTAACAATATCCACCCCTTGTTTCTACACCATCATGGCTTCTGGTAAATTTACCCAGGAGTGTACCACTCCATCAGCCACTCTGATTAATCTGAGCAACAGAACTGGAATCAAATGCATTCCATTTATCTCATACAGTATTTAAATTGAAACTGTTATCAACAGGACTCCACTCTGTCCACAGGACTTCCTGGCAGCAGGATGGGCCAGCTTGCAGTATTGACCCACCAAGACCTCAGTGGTCCTAGACTCAGCTAGCTGAACAAACCCTATGAATCATGAAGCTCTACTTTAAAGAGCCAGGTAGCTTTCTCCTTTATTTCAGTTTGGCTTTTCTTCTCTGTCCAAGAATTAATCCAGGTACAGCAGAATGTATGAGTGGCCTGCAAGGAGGAAGCCTACAGCAACTACATTACCCATACAAACACTGGCCAGTGACTTGTGCTGACCTGAACGCCTTCCAGAGCCAAGGTGGTGGTGGTGAGCACGTTAGCTAAAGTCACGGTCAAGGTTTGTATCACCTTTCTATTTGGATGACGCCCATGATAGGGATAACTGCCTACAGAGTGAGCACAAATAACAGATCAGTCCCCCCTCTGGAATGCTCCCCTGAATGACCCCCTGTAGGCTCATTGGGAGAGATTTTCACAGTTATCTGTGACCTACTGGGCATTTGCTTAAACACCTGAAGCTTTCTTATGATCCTCCCAATCACCACAGCTGTGGTGCAAGACACCATGTCTTCAAGAGGGGCACAAGTTAACGCTGGCTTCCATACATGGTACCCCTGGAAATAAGTGTTGTTTATAATTTTGGGGATCTCTCAGTTGGACTTCTATCAGTTTGGGGCACAGGTGGTCAGTGCCTCCAATGTGGTCTACCAGCTGACTTGTTGGCATTAGGTTCCCAGTTTGGTTCAAATAATTGAGTTTAGTATTGTTTTTGGAGTGACTGCCTGAGGACAGACAATGAGTCAGTCCATCCTGTCCTATTTGTCCATGCTCCAGTCACATGGCATTTGTCTGTCTCTTATAATGATTGATTATTCAATGACTATGGGAATGGAGGTTGGAAAGACATCTGGAGGTGATTCCAGGTGTTTTGTGTGGGAGGTGCAGGGAGCTCCATTAATACCTTGCTGTTTCTCATAGAATTCTCAGTGAAGTGAACAGAAGTGGACCAAATGATGGAGATGGAGGACCCCAGAACTGCCAGTCAGTTATATTTAGGTTGCTTGCAACAGTTTGAGAGTGCAACACCAGGGTGGTCCTTCTCAATCAAGAGGGCTCCAGGGGAAGTTCAAAAATCATTACTATCCCTCCCTCCCTTGGACCTCCCAAGGTCTAAGTGGTTTCCTCCCCAGGTATTGGGGTTGTCAATCAACTTACACCTCCACAAAATTGGTGTGTCCCATTCCAGGAGATAAAAACTTCATTTGTATTCCACTCATTTCCTATTCAACCCATACATTTTGTCTGGAAAGGTCAGTTAAAAAACAGAAAATATATTTTTATAAAACGTACAGAGACCTATTAGTACCCACTTTGACCCACATGGACCACTTTAGAGAGACTTGGCAAGCAGGGGGCATTATCCTTTTAGTCTAAGATTATGTCAATCCAATGAGAGAATCCAGGTGGCTGGACTGGAATTAACTTTGAACCCTTTATCCCTATTTTTTTCTGGGCTGCCATCTAGAGGCTGAACCAGACAGGCCAGCCTGAGTGAGGTTGCCATTAAGGGAAAGAAAAAAAAAGCATCGTGCCTAGGAAACATTGGACTGGAATCCTGAACTTTCAAAATAGATCTGTGTAATATCCTACATCTTTTATATGATCATTGCCCAGGAAGCATCTGAGAAAAGATAATCTTTTTCTGGGACCAGCCACATTTAATGACTAAACTGCCTCACTAAAGTGTGTGGAAGTTGAGTCAGACATATTATTTACTTATGAATTTATAAAAATAGTTTTATTGAGATATAATTCACATACCATACAATTCATCCATTTAAGATACATAATTCAATGGTTTTTAGTATACTCACAGCTATGTACAACCATTACCACAGTCAATTTTAGAACATTTTTCACCTTGGCCATAAATCCTCTATCCTTTAGCTATTTCCTCCCCAACTGGCCCCATCCTCCCCAACTTCCAGCTTTAATAACCACTAATTAGTTTCTATCTTGACAGGTTTACATATTCTGGACATTTCACTTAAATGACATCCTATAATATGTTCTCTTTTGTGACTGGCTTCTTTCACTTAGCATTGTTTTCAAGGTTCATCTATGTGGACTCAACTGGGCTTCAATTTAGCTCAACTGTGTGAATTGGGCCCATGTCCAAGGGTTCCATTGAACATCAGCTTTGCTTTAGGCAATGGCGTAAGCAATAAAGTTTACTCCAAAGGAATAGCTGCCGTTTTCAGGTATGACCATGATGCTATGTGTTTCTGTCCATGGTAGTTGCAAATTTTCCTTCTTTTATGCACAGTATAAGTGGGTATCTCTGTAACTATTTTCTGAATGAAGTCAGGACCTTGTATCCCCTCCAGTATTGGTTGTTACAATGGGGCAGACCTCAGGCTGACTGCCAGATTAGCGAGGAAGTTTCCTGTCCTGGAGGAGAGTTCGCAACAGCCAGGGCACTGTTCAGCTGCCTATCTTTGAATCTGATTCTTGGGACTGAGCCTATAACCATTGAGTTAGGTGTTGGGGATAAATCCTCCTCATTAACAGGCAATAAAGTAGAGTACCATTTCTTGCCTGTTCACCAATTTGGTCAACATGTTTACTTCCGATTTCCATGGACTTCCCTCAATTCCCACCAGTTATCCCACAAGGCCTTCCTCTTTCCTCTTTCAAAAAGCCACATGTATGTCAGCATTCAGTCCTTGTTGCCAAAACAGTCAAGAACTGGAAGCAGCTGAGATTTCACCTTATTTGCAAGCTATGAAGTTAGCTTGTGTATTAATTATCAATTACTCAGTAACAATAATACCAAAAAGTTAGTGGTTTAAAGCAAAGCACATCTGTTATTTCACAGATTCTATGGGTCACGTTTTAAGGCATGGCTTAGCTGAGTCTTCTGCAAGGCTATGATCAAGATATTAGCCAGGATTGGGTTCTTATCTGAAGCTCAACTATTAAAGAAACTGCTTCCAAGCACACATGGTTGTTGGCAGCATTCCGTTTCTTGCAGGGTGACTGAGGCTCCCATTTCTTGCTAAGTGTTCAGCTGGAGAATTTCAGTTCCTTGCTATGTGGACCTTCCCAACATGGTCATTTGCTTCCTCAAGACTAGCAAGGGAGAGAGTCTCCTTATAGGACAAACATTAGAAACATGTGTAACATAAACATATATATATATAATCTCATTATCCTGCCACCTTGCTATATTCTATTAGTTAAGAGGAAGTCACAGCTTTTACCCTCACTTAAGGGGATAGGACATCGCAGGGCATTAATATGAGAAGATGGTTACCATGGGGACAACCTTAGAGTTTATCTGCCAGAGTCTGCCGTAGTTTCATGCATGCTGGCAGAAGACAAAGGACTTTATTTTTCACCGTAATAGTATTAGCCAGAATATCAGCATTTGTGCCAATTCCCTGAGCCCCAATTCCCAAAGGAAAATGGAAAGAAGTCAGATGATACCTGTACATCCAGCGGAATGTGTCACAGGAGGAACTCTGAGCTTAGGAAGCCTGAATCTTTTATTCAAAATTCAGGAGACACTACCTGTGCCTTCCAAGACTGTTCTCTCTGCAAACATCCTTGGAAGGATAGTCTGAAACAAATGTAGCCAGAGCCTCTGCTTGGAAGATGTGCAGAAGCATAAGATTCATGGAGGAGAATTGTCTCCCAATGGGCAAATCTTGATCTGAGGAGCATAGCTATGTACAATAGGAAAATATAGATGTGTACATAAATAACTCTAATGAAAAGTTGAATCTGGAAAGAGAAATTCAATGTGGAAGGCAGCTCAGAAGAAAGCACAATTATTTCTAACTTCAGACTAGACAACCTCTCACAGGATTTATGTTGGATTTTAAAGCGTGACTAGTATTTCAGCTGGTGAGGGGAGGTAGAGAAGAAAGGAGACATATATAGAAGCAGCAGGAAGAGCGAAGGAGGGAAAGCATTGTGTAGTTTTGCTATGCAAAAAGTAGTGGTATGGAAAAAGTCTGGAAGTGTAAAATGAGGTTGGCTAATTGTGGGCTTTAAATATTTTTTTAGGTGCCATTAAAGTGTTCTGAGGAGCCAAACCGGTGTTATTAAAGTGTTTTGAGTGAATGAGTGTGCAAGGAGTGATTTATTCAGTATTGTGCTTTAGGATTTGTAATCTGGAGGTAGTGGAATGAAACAGAGATGAAAAAGACTTGAAGTAGAATTCCTAGAGCAAAAAAAGCTATTGTGAATGATACAGGCCAGATGGTGATGAAGGTCTAAAGTAGTTCTTTGGCAGTGGGAAGGAAGAGGTATGGTTAGGTGTAGTAGACCTTTTCGTTGGTAGAATCAGTTAGACTTGTTAGCTCATTGCTCCTGTGATATAATAAGAAGGGATGAGTCAAAAAGTAACTTAAGTAATCGAAAGGCTGGAGCCACCAAAATGAGAAACAGAGAAGTTGAAAGAAAACATAGATATTGAAGATCAGATGATAAATTTGGTTTGGGACAAAAAAGAAGGCCTTTGAAAACGGACATATTTGCAATGAACTATCAGAATGAGAAAGGAAGAAAAAACAACAACAAAGAAAATGGAACTTTTTGAAGCATAAGGTAATCCCTTGATGCATTTATAGTTAATTCATTGGTACAATGAAAATTATGTGTCAAGAAAAGTTTAAAGTATTAAAACACAAATTCAGGATCATCTTATTTAGTATGGGTGGTAATGATTAGGTAGGAGATTTTCTTTCGTTGGCTGCCACCATGCTTAAGAAAAAGAGCAATAAATTTAAGTTGTAAATTTATTGGATTGGTAAAAACTGGATCATTTCCATATTTATAAGATCTGAAAATATTGATTACATATTACAGTTCCTTCAGATAGGCAAAGGGTCATTTAAGTATAATTTAAGATGTAGGTCTTAATTTTTAAAGTCAGTGACTACATAAGTGAGAAATACACACATAAGCTTTTCTTATTTAAGGAGAATTATATGTTTTTACATAACTGGAACTTGGATGGGGCAGACTAACAGAGAAGGAGGTGTACCCTTTTCTGCTGAGCCTCTGGTGTAGCCCAGATTTGATCCACACACTATTGTTCCTTCAAGATTATCCTCCTTCTAAAGAGTGTGTATTCACCAGGGACACAAAATAATTTTTGTTCCCACTGTAATTTTTTAAGTTTTGCTTCACAGAGTCAACTTTCATGTATTTGTTTTTCATTCAAAGAAGCCAAACTTGTAATTAAGGTCGTCGTCATATGATAACTGTAGACACTTGAATGCTTGGGCTCATCTACCAGGTAAGAGGGAAGAATCAGGATGGCAGACAGACAGAGAAACAAACCTTAGCATGCCTTCCTTCTCCATCTACATTTTAAAAGTTATTAGGATAATTTTATTAGATGAAAGAAGGGAGTACTCACTTGTTAATTATCTTTTATACGCTCAATTTTGAAAAATCTTCAATACAATCCGATTTGTTGTTATTCTTAGTTTACAGGTTAAAAAAAACTGAGGCTCAGGGAGCGTTAATAACTTGCCTCCACCTGGAAAGTTGTCTTTTAGTTAGGTAAGATTGACAACTCTATCTTGTTCTTTCCACTACACCATGAGCTTTCTATAAAACAGCTAACAATCAATGTCACCAAACATGATTTGAAGTGACACATATGGAGGAAAATTTCAAAGATACAAACGTGATTTGCTGCCTTTCTCAGGAAACCTTAACTGTTGTTAAATAGAATTTAAGCCAACCCTGGTGTGATACCTGAGTTCGATTAGAAAGTCACATTCTTACTCATCTAAATTCTTTATTTTGGATTTAAAGCCTTTCTCTACATTAGGTTGGGGCTTTTTCCATCCAAATATCCTCTGATTTTCTCTTAGCTCAGGTGACTGCTGTCCTTTTTTCTTGTCCTGGTAGCAGTTTCCAGGTTCCAGGCTATTTATCTTCTCAGAATTTCCATTTCTTCCACAGTATGTCACATCTCTTTTTTCTGGTGATTAGCTTACTTATGAAATACATTCATACAGCAGAATTGAGAAATACAGCAACAATTTATTTATCCATTCGAATGTTAATGGACTTTCCATTTGTTTCTAGTTTGAAGCTATTTTGAATAAAGATACTATAAATACTCTTGTGAAAGTCTTTAGTTGTGGAGCGAGTAGACTATAAACAGGGAATAGATAAATAGCCCTAAATTACATCCAAACAGTCTTCATTACTCAAATCTATATATAATATTTTTTATAATAATAATAATAATAATGATAATAATAAATCCCCCCATTTTAGCCATAACAGCATGAATTCCTTTACACCTTGATTTCATAAAATGGCACATATTCTTTTTACAAACTTAGGTTGGAAAAATATATCACTTAATTAGCTTCACAAATGGTTACCTTGTTGTTTTGTATGTATTTTAGGGTGGATTTGATCTGTATTTATTCAGTCCTGAACGTGGTGATAGAAATGACTGGACATGTCCCCATCCGGCCTCTCACTAGTATGTGAGTGATAGGGACACATCAAGGTTGGGGATTAAGGGATTTTCTCAGGAACATGAGTTAACAGACTGGAAGGCAGGAGGGAAAGAATCATGTTACATTTTTGTTTAAAATATTTTCATTAAAAAGTTACTTTGAATCATTTTTTTTTTCATGATAAGAACATAAGGTTATCCTAAGATGGATCTACAGAGGTCTTAACATAAATCGTAAAGGTGTTAAATTTCTGAACAAGAAAACGTTGCTACTGAAAAAAAGTTATCATTATATACCATTCTAGGGCAAATAAAACCTCAGAGCAGGAAACAGCTGCTGATGTCAATTAAAAGGAAGAAAAGCAAATTATTATCACATTCCGATTCGAGAAAATTAATTGCACAGCTCTTGATGCTGGAGAGTAGTAATACTCGTCTGCTTATAATTGTTTCTTCTTGATTCTGCTGCATGAATGAATTTTCTAGGTAAGCTAGACCTGTAAAATACAATTGTTTGTTTTTATATAGGAAGGTTAATGATTTCGTGTTAGAGCTACCTTTCTAAACTTTTTTGTCTTTGTAGTTTTTCATTGTTTGAAATCTACTGTCTTAGAATATATCTAGTGATCAATACATAGAGTCATCAATAAATATTGTCATCAATAAATAGATCAGTAAATATAGTCATCATTCTTGTACATTAGATCTCTAGATTTATTTATCCTACATAACTGCAAATTCATACACTTTCACCAATATCTCCTCATTTACCTTACCCCCTCAGCCTCTGGTAACCACTATTCTACTCTCTATTTCTATGAGTTTGTTTATTTATTTATTTATTTATTTATTTATTTATTTATTTATTTATTTATTTATAGATTCCATGACATAAGTGGAATATAAGTGAGATCATACAGTATTTATTTGTCTTTCTGTATTTGGCTTATTTCACTTAACATAATATTCCCCACGTTCATCCTAACATTGTTGAAAATGTTAGGATTTCCTTCTTTCTCATGGCTGAATAATATTCCTGTGTCTGTGTGTGTGTGTGTGTGTGTGTGTGTGTGTGTGTGTGTATCTCACATCTTCTTTGTCCATTTATCTGTTCCTGGACAATTGGTTGTTCCCATATCTTCGCAATTTTGAATCATGGTACCATGAACATGGGCATGCAGATATCACTTTGAGATACTAATTTCATTTCCTTTGGATATCTACCCAGAAGTGGGAGAAGCAATTGAAATTTGCTTATTTTAACTTCTTTCACATACTTCCTCCCAATTTTAATTGATTATATTTTTTAATGATTATATTTATATCTCTAAATGCACTTATTGCTTTTTATTTGCTATATCAGGTTTAAATTACTTAATTTTACCCCAGGCTATAAAATTGTTTTTTAAAAAGGAAATAAGCATAATTGTATTACCTCTTAATTTCTCCTTTCCGTCTTAATTTTTGTTAATCATGCAATTTTTACATTGTCAGAGCTTAAAATTATAATGGTCTGTTCATTAATCCACAATTTTCACATCTGTTCAAATCTTAGACGGTTCACTGGTTTTAGTGTTCCTCACCAATCTTTTAGTCAGAATGACTCTATTACTCTCTTGGCTGCCTGAAGTTAGTGCTCTAGTAGTTTCTTAATAAGAGCCACTGAGACCTAAAATCTGTATATTCTTGTATGTAGAAAAGTGTTTGTTGTCTTTGTACTTGAATGACAGTTTATCTGGGTATAAGATTCTGCAGTTACATTTTCTTTTATTAAAGATCTTTTAGGTTTTGTTCCTCTATTTTCTAGCATCAGATCTTTGTACTCTGAGGCTAGGAATTTTTTGGTTCTTAATAAATGACTTGACCTTTATTCTTTCTTTGTCTTTGATGTTTAGTAACTTTTCTGGGATGTGTTTCAAAAAGAATATGTTGCTATTCCCATAATTTTTCCTTTGATATACTATGACTTTTCATGGTATAAATTTGTCTTTTATACTTTTGGAAAGCTTTCTTAAATTATATCTTGTTTCTTTTTTATGATACTGTGTTTTCCTGAAAATAAGACCTAGCCAGACAGTCAGTGCTAATGTGTCTTTCGGAGCAAAAATTAATATAAGACCAAGTCTTATTTTACTATAACATAAGACCGGGTCTTAAATAACATACATAATATAATATAATATAATATAATACCCAGTCTTATATTAATTTTTGCTCTGAAAGACACATTAGAGCTGATTGTCTGGCTAGGTCTTATTTTTGGGGAAACATGGTATTATGTCTTTTCTTTAGAAAAACATTATACAAATATTATATTTTCTAAGTATGTTTTCTCTCTAACACTTTAAAAGTTTTTAATTCTATCTCACTTTGCTTGCCTTTTCTCATTCCTGTCATGCATGTCTCTATTATGTTTTCAGTAGCGTTGATTCTGTTTTATATTACTTCTAATTTAAACTTCATTTCTCCATAGCTTTTTTGTTTTACTTCTTTCCTTAACTCTTCAAGCTATGTTTTCACTCATTGTGCTAGTTCCCTGTATATTCCCTGATCTCTTACATCTTACTTGATGTTTTGTTTGTAGGGGCAATTGATTCATTACATTTTCAGAATTTATGATAATATGTTTTCTTATAATTTTTTATCAGCTTTATGGCAATATTTTTTGATGGTGTGTTATTTCACTTGCCATTTCACTTTCCTTTTTCTTATGTTATTTTTTTGTAGTTTGTACTAGTTCATTTTCTAGAAAGACTTCATTTTTCTTTAAATAAGGCATACTTTCTTTGGAACAGCCAGAGAGAAGACAAAAACCATGTTTCAGCTTTGTAGGAATTCTAGTTGTTTTTGTAGATTATTCCTTTGGACCTTTTCATTTATTTCTCCTTTGGACCTTTTCATTTATTTCTGGCAAGCCACCTGAGATTGCTAGCAAAGGAATACTCCCAATGCAGATAGTCTCTCCTTTTCGATGCTGTTTTAATTACTTATTCCAGCATAACAGACCACCTCAAAACTCAGTGGCTTAGAACAACAGACATTTATTAGCTATCATGAGTGTATTGATTACATCTAGGCTCATTCATAAGTCTGTGGCTGGCTGGAGGTTGACTGATTTAGGCTGGCTGGAGGTGGCTTTGCTCTGTGCATCTTTCGTTCACCTCTTGGGACCAATATAATAGTCTGGACTTATCCTTTTTGTAGCAATGGCAGAGGCACAAGAGGGCAAGGGGAAATACACAGAACTCTTGAGAATTTGTCTTGGAACTGGCACATCATCATCTTTGCCTTATTCTATTGGTCAAAGAAATCAACATGACTGAGCCAAGAGCCAGAGGATGGGGGGAATATACTATATCTGTTTAATGACAGAAACTGAAGAGTTACATGAAAAAGAGTATGGCTACAAGGCTGCAGAATTGGTACCACTAACACAATTTATTACATTTGCCAAACACAGAATGCTTTCTGCAAATATAGCTCATTTGTGTGGTTCTATGTTCATCCCCACATCCTCTGCTTTTCATGACTTTGTGCTAATTTCTCACTTCCAGTTCATGTATCTGTTCATTTTGTTTCAAACAAGGTGAGATAGGTGGACTTCTAAAATGACTCCATTCAGTCCCACCTCCTGGCGTTTACACCCTTGTGTAATCCCCTCCGCATGAGTGTGGGCTAGACCTAGTAACTTGCCTGTATGAAAAAATGTAACGAGATGCAATTCCAAGATTAGATTACAAAAACTGACTTTCATCTTACTCACATTCCCTCTCTCCCTAGTTCTTGTTTGCTTGCTCTGATGAAGCCAGCTGCTATGTTGTGAGCTGCCCATGGAGAGGTCTGCATAGCAAGGAACTGAGAGTGACCTCCAGCCAACAGCCAACATCCTGCAAAGAACTGAGGCCTTCAACCCAAAGCCCTCAACCACATGAATGAGCTTAGAAGTGGATCCTACCCTAATCGAGACTTCAGAAAACTGCAACACATTTCTCACTTCCAGTTCATGTACCATGCCCAGATCCCTGACCTACAGAAACTGTGATACAATAATTGGTGATGCTTAAAGCCACTAAGTTTTGAGGTAATATGTTACACAGCAATAGATAACTAATACACATGAATTGTTCGTTTTACCTTTCAGGCTGTGTCACTTGCTTTGGAGAAGTGTGAGCTGTTGGTTTTGCTTGAAATTTATATTCAAGGGTGTCATCTCCCAATAGCTTGACCTTCAGTGCATTTGGCCTCTCTTCTTAATACATTGCAGGCTGGTATTTATTGTTTATTTAAAGAAAGCTTAAATGTATTAAAGGTTTATTAAAGAAATAGTTTGGGGTTGTTTCTCTGTATCTTATTCTACTTACTGCTTCTGGGTAATTTTTTCCTGTCATTATAGAAATAAAGGCGTAAGTTCTGACTTGTGCATTTCATTTTGTGTATACCTCCAGTGAGCTCCTACTTTAGACCTTTCAGACAATAATATGGGAGAAACTTAACAAACCCTAATCTTATGACTTAGTAAAAGAGCCAAGCCAGCCTTGTACTGGTTCTCCTTTGACCCAGCACACTCCTTTCACAGTACTAGTCTTATATGTTCAATCCAAGAGGTAGTGTGTGTGGGTTCTGACATTAGATTATTTGTGTTTTGACCCTAGTTCTACTACTGCGTGATGCTAGAAAAATTACCCTCCCTAAAACTCATTTCCCTAATCTCTAAATACTTTATAGTATTGAGAACTAATCTTGATAGTATTGTGAGGCTGATGAAATAAAATATTTTATGCTGTTTAATATAGTACCTGCCAGGTGGTAAGCCTTCAATAAATGCTAACCATGTAAAACATATATTTATTGAATACCTGTTAATTGCCTGACATTGTGCTAGATTATGAGGACACTAATATGAGTGGAAGCTGATTTTTTTTCTCAAGGAAATCACAGTCTTGTGTGAGAAATAGTAGTTAATTGTTGTATAACATTATTATTTACAAACATTTTTGTGTACTTTACTTATCTGATCCTGATCAACTTACATATGCAGTATTATTCCTGAGTTCCTGTTTTGGTTTTTCTGCATGGCATCCCACCTACTCTAAGATTAGATGATTTTTTTGTATTCCCAGTTCCTCCCAGGGGACAACCAAATCGTCTATCTACCAGACCTCACTTCAAGAATCCATTTAGATTATTCTCATAATATGGCTACATATTTTACAAGATTGTATGGATGAAACTTTTGGATGTAAGGGAAGTATTTAGATAAACCAATTAGTAATCATGAAGAAAGCTGCTGCCACTGTTATCTCCTTTCGCCTCTGATTGGCCAGAGCCAGCAGTTCAACTTCTACAATCTACTCCATTTGGCTATAATTCCTGCCCCAAACCTAGATCCTGAAGTACATCTGATAACCTGTGTCCTTGTTTCTTTTTAGATCTCCCCACATCTGAACATTAGAGAGGAGGGTAGAATGGAAAAGCAAGCAAGAAAGTTGGTGAGATGCAGGCAGCAATAAGACTCGGAGAGGGAGGTAGTGAAGGAATGATCCTTTACAACTTTAATCAAGAATCGTGGGGAGATTGGCATGAATGCTCAAGTGACTTCATTGTTTTGGCATGAACAACAAAACCACCCGACAATCTCCTTCCCTACAGACTTGTTCAGTTTGCCTGGCAGATATATTTTAGAAAATAAAATTGTTTAGATCATCACTCTACCAAAAACAAAAAAATATAAACAATGCCTCCCCCTGTTTAGGCCACAAAGTAAAACTATTCAGACCAAACAAATAAACAACAAACAAAACAAAAGCAACCTCCCCAAATGGCCTCCAAATATGGCCACTGCTGTTAAGCGGCACAGGTGAGAGAGGAGCAGGCAGGAAACGGGAGAACTGTGAGTTTCGGGAACTCGTGGTCAGAGCTGGGCGATCAGGTGCCTGTGGCTCATTTTGCTGGTGTTAATCTCGTAAAACGTATTTCATTAGTGTTTTTCCCTTATTAAATATGAAAATCGTGTCAAAGGTAAATGTCAAGGGGCTATAAAATTACCCTTCTTATCTTCTGTACATTTATCAGTTGATAAATGGAAAGACACTGCTGCCAAAATAACTGAATGAATAATTTATAAATGACTGATGCATCTTGTATGTTGTTTCAGGCAGAAAACAGTAGGACATCAATAATCAAAAGAAGTTGGATTAATTTAAAAGTAGTTTGCCATTGATATTTTTATCTAAAGCTTCAGTCTAGATCTCTGTGGCCAGGGAGAACTTCTTTCTGCCATTTCAGTCCTTACCTATTTGCGGGTAGAAAAGTCAGGGAGGAGGGCGCTGGGGGCCCCTTCTCTTACCTCAGAGCTCCTTCTCCCCTCTCCTTTGATAATAAGCACTATTAACATGGGTGTAATCATCCTCTTTCCCTCCGTGGATCTTCCTGTAATACTGAGACCAAGAAAGTGAAAACATTTTGTCTTGATTTAAACAGGGGGTTACACATCAATCCTTGCCTAGAGGTCATTTCCCCCCTTCATTTACGTGAAAGCAGTGTTATCTTTAAAATGTTAGTCTCTTTAGACAACTTTTTATAAATGTATTTCAAATTCTATGACACTGCATTCTTGGTCACCCAAAAAGTCTCTTTAATGTGCTGGTTGAGAAGGGACAGAGCAGAGCTCGATTCTGATTCTGCTCCCCAGGGTTTAGGTTTGAGGCCAACCACCAATCAGAAAGAAGCCTGGGAGTTTGGCCTCAGCAATAAGCTCACCTGAAAGTCTTCCTGGGAAAGGCAAAAAACACAGTTGAAGGACAATTCTTCGGAGACAGTTTGCTTGAATTTGGAGGTCTCAACTTGGATCTAATTTCTAGCGAAGGTTAAGCAACTGCATATTTTGGTATATATATTCATAAAGGGGAAAGGGTCACACAATTAACATCATGATTTCTTCTGACATGACTCCTGAAGGGTGGCCTCTTTATTATTAAAAAATAAAAAAGAAATCCACCCTGTGGTTTTATTCACCAAACCTAGAGATCTGCTTTCTGCCAGCCCGTTGTCAGAATGACTTTGCCTCAGGTCCCCAAGCCCCAGTGCCTGTTAACAAGAGCACTTCCACTGAGGATGGCATCAACATGGTCACTGGGCTGGCTCTCCTGGCTGGCTCCTGCATGGTGAGGTCCATTCTGTGCAGGAGAGATCCCAGGCCTCCCCAGGCCTCCCCAGGGCTCCACAGGCCCCCAGGGCCGTGGATTATCAGCAGCTCCGGGGGAAGAGAACTGCTGTGACTAAATGGGGACTGGGAGGCAAGGCCTGCAAAGGATGAAAAGTGGTGCCCTCCCTCCCAGGGCACGGAGCTGATCTGCAGAATTGGCCCAGACCCTGGAACTTCACAGACAGTGCAGCAGAAGGCACTGGCTCTCTTGTTTGGGCATTTATTACCTGGAGCAAAATGTGCAGAGAGGGATGATAATGAAGTACTTGACTAATTCAGTGTGATCCAGCTGGCTGAGCCAGAGGGGCTGGCTGCTGAGGGAGGCTGGGAAGCTAGAGAACTCACTGCTAGCCATTTTCCCTCAGCACCTGGGAAGCCAAAACAAAGGAGAGCGGAGATCAAAAAGCAGAGAAGTATCAATAATAAAGGAAGGGAGACAAGGAGAGAAGGAGAGAGGGTGGGGGTGGGACCTTTTCTCCCTTTAAAGAAAGTTATTTTTTTCTCATTTCATTTCTGAATAATAACTTTCTACTCCCTGGACCTTCCCATTCTAAATCCAGTCAGCCTTTTGGTAACCAACAGCAGACTTTTCTTTTTTTTTCCTTCTTTTTAAACTTGCATATTTGCCAATGAATTCTGGCAAAACAAAAAGAGACAGATTCAATTTCACCCACACAGAAACATATAAAGAGCTTCTGGTAGAGATGGAGGTGTACTTGTGTCCCACCGTTCTGTGACCAGAAAACTAATGTGACAAGAGGATCGCTTGCTCTTCGGCTGCACAGAAGCCAGCTGCCTTATGGCTTCTCATCCTTCTGTACCTGCTAATGGCTCACACCACGTTCTGCCTCTATTTGTCGTCTCCTGCGATAAATGATGGATCCTGCATGTTCACATGTGCTTAAACACTTTGAGGACCATCTTTTACACACACAACACCGGATGACGGACTTTAGCACTATATGTATTGTAATTATCTTTTAAAAATAGACACAGCATTCATCCTGGGTTCCAAGCCTGAATCATAACAGTCTTGTGGGGCTTGCTATTCTTTCTACTCAAAAAAAAGAGACTCCCTCCACAGCCAGACACAAATGTGGCAGCTGAGCTTTTGTGGGGAGAGTAAGCAGGTGAAGGGAGGGGGAAATAGTTCCACCAAATGTGAGCTTGATTTGTAAGATCAATTAGCTGTAGTTTTACTCATAATAAGCAGGAGTAAAGTGAAAGTTTCTGCTAATAGTCAGTCTTTACCGGAAGCTGCAAGGCCTGGTTTTAAAAAATATAGTTAGGTATGAGACCAGCTTGCCAATCATCCCTCTTTTTTTCTTACGTTGTGCTGTCTTCATTTCACTTTTCTCTAGGAGCCCTCATGTTGTCTTTCCTTTGCCCTCAGCAAAAATTCTTCTTTAATCTTACTGAAGTGTAAATGACTACCAGTACTTAAATAATTAAGCCTCTCTCGTCCCTGGGCTATTTTTTTATTAAATGAATCAAATTATTAAACAGAGTGATGAAGATAAGGGTTTTGAAGCACTAAACTTTAGGACAGAGATTATGTGTGTGTGTGTGTGTGTGTGTGTGAAGATCCTGCTTTTCCCTCCAGACATCACACGGGGTAGGCAGTTACTTGCATAATCCAGGAAGGACCAATCCATATGCCCTCATCCTTGAAATTCAGTGTTATGCAGGTATTTTATGGTACTGAGCACGTGTTAGATATATTCACCATTTTGACTTCCTTATTTTTCCATGAGGAAAAAAAAAAACACAGCAGGAAAAACATTCACTTTGATTTTTAAAACTTTAGAGTATCACATAAACCTACATTTTTATCAGGGCTTTTGGGCATTTTTTGGTTACAAAGAACAGAAACCCACTAAAGACCCAACTTTGGGAGGAAGGAGTCAGTGTGAGGGAATTGTTGTTGTGGGACCAGAACATGGCTGAGCCTCACAGATACTCAAGCGAGAGAGTGATTCTGGATCTGAGCTCTAGAAATCCTGCCGCAGTGTATTATGGTGCTCTGTTATTAAAGCGACTCAGCTGTGCTTTGTACGTCTGCTCACCCAGAGTTTCTGCTCCCTCATAATTTTGGCACTCACTAGGCACTGCTGGCCTCTCTAGCCCAATGCCTTATTCCAATCACCAAGAAGAAACTAGGTTGTACCAGTTCACCATAAGGCCCCAGGACAATGGGGTTTGGACAGCCTATGGTTTGGGCCTCCCCGGGTGAGGTGCCTAATGCTCATCCACTTAATGCTGGCATAAGGTGGTGGGCATAGGACAAAATACAGATGTGTGGTGGCCACAGGCAGGAGGGATCCTTTAGGCTATGAGCTGACAGCAATTTTGATGATTATTCCACCAAGTAGAAATGAACATTACATTCAGTATTTATTCATGTTTGAAATGCATTCTTGATTATTAGTGCTGGGCTATATAATTTCTTCTACATATTGAATTATTACACAGTTAACAGTTGAGTATATACTACCCTTGAGTAAGAGTCCAAATTTTATGATGTTTCTTATGCCACTGAAGTATATTCAAGAAAAGGATTCGTCTGGTGGTAACATTAAAGGGTTAATGGGACTTGCCTGAAAGCTGTATCATGCATTCTTTTTTTTTTTTTTTTTTTGCATTCTTTATATATGCTTTTGTGTAATCCGTTTCACTGTTATATACTTCTAGTCACCAAATAATAGTTTGCTCATATTTGTAATGAACTAGTTTAGAGTCTGGGTTCTAACCTTAAACTTTGCACATAGAAAAAAAATTTAGATCAAGTGAGATAAAATGCTTGTGAAGTATTTCCATAGGTTAGTGTCAAACCAGCTTTTCTGACTGTCATATCAAAGCAACAATTGCCTCCCTTGAAGGGTGCTTTGAACAAGTACATATTATATCCTGTTGTGGCACCTTCAGAATTTTACTCTTTGTTCTACAACCTCTTTAAGAACATGAATCCAAGGAGTTTCAATTTAGGAAAGTGGCATTGAGCCCATCTACTCAGTTCAGACACTATTTGGTGGGAACAGGAAGAAAGGTGTGGGATGAGGAATATCTGGGTGACACAGAAATTAAGTAGGCGGTATGCGAGGCTTAATCTCCAAGTATTACATCTAGTCCCGGATCAGGAAAGTAGCACCAAAGAGCCAAAATGTGGTCATGTGGTAACGTGGTAGCCCTAGGGCTGGGGAGACTGTGGCAATAGGGCACCTAGAGAGGTGAGCGTCCGAAGTCAGGAGTCCAGCAGTGTTTGGGAAGTCAGTTGGTGATCATGGGTAAGACACAAGGCACCTTATAGGTCAGTGGCAAATGCATTTAGATTAGGCACGGAAAGAAATAGTCGAGGTCTATTGGAATAGTCACCCAGAAGGAAGGGAGGATATGGGCTCGGGAAGCTGTCACCTCACCTGCTCTAAAGGGACAAGAGGGGAGGCTAGTGTTACTGAAACCTGGTGAGAGCAGAGGCGTGGAATGGGGCTGCCTATGGTCAGAGGAAGGCACTACTGTCAAATTGTGGCCTTAGGGAAGGAAAGAGTGGGAGCCTGCATATTCCAATCTCTTTCTCCTTCTTCCATGATCTCACGGGTGCCTCCCATTGACCAAACCCACCCAGAAGCCAGAGGCCAAGAGAGATCAGGTGATATGGTCTATGGAGCTGAGCCGTCCAAGGAACAGAGTAGGGCAAAGAAGGGAGAAGTGTGGATCTGAACGGACAAACAGAATTATGGCCACAGTATTCTTACCTGGTTTTACTTGGGGAAAGATGAACTAGATGGAGGTAAATCTATCTAGTACATTCCTAGACTAATCAACCAAACAATAAAATTTCTCTTAATGGGGAATTTGAACTCAGAGTGTCAGAAAGTATATAGGGGGGTCTAGTTATTTCAAACCAATTAGATTTAAACAACTTTGATGGATTATGTTTTAAAGTAAGTAAAGCAGTGAAACTCTATTTAGAGATGAAAGTTAGGTGAGCAATAGTAATTTTTCTTATTACTCTGTAAGTTAAACATTATTTAAAGTTACCTGGGTCCTTCCACACTGACATCCTTGGCAGGGTATACTCAAAAAATTTGCCTTAAACACATTTCTTAAGAGCATTTAATATTTGCCATGGAGAAATGTTTTCAGTCTTTTCTAAAGTGAGATTGGAAAAGAGGCCTTATCATGTGCTGAGCGGGCACTACAAGCCAGTCCTCTCAGGGTATCACTTACCCAATCAACTGTTTTAGAATGTTTGCACATTTTGTGATGATAGTAGCTGGTGGGATATCACCTGGTTGGTGAGATGATTGCTGAGTATTAGGATTACGACAATTCATGGTACTTAGAATTATGACAATTGGTAACCAGTGAAGCACTATTTGAAAGAATCTAATTTAATCTGAATCACATAGCATGGCCTTAGCTATTGAAGCACATTTAAGAAATAAGCATGTGTCTTACAGACATTTTTACCCTAAATAAAAATGCTACTTAGAACACATGTGTTAATACATTTCAGTTTAAAAGGGCAGCACACTTTTATTGAACATTTACTATAGGCCAAGAAGTTCTGGGAAAGGCAACAAAGCAGTGTCTCAAAGGATTTTCTTGTCTTGACGGAAAGCAAACCCGTGGCTTGCAAACCCATTCCGTGAGTAATTTTGTACACTCTTTGGAAAAGCAATCTGTGTTGAAACGGATTCTGGCCACTTAAATTCTCAGATGGAGTTCCATTTTTCTGCCTATCTAAATTATAAACCTTTGGTGGAGCCTGTTTTGAGAATGTACTTTGTAAGTCATGATGAATGTCAAATAACAATGATAAGTTTATTGTGTTTGATGATAACAATAATAGTAATAGTAATGATAAAAAACAATAGTCATCAGTATTCGTGACTGTGCAATAATAGTTTGTTGTGCCAGGTAAGTGTGGTCCAGCACCAGCTGGATCAGGGAGGTCCATCCATCCTCTTCTAACCAGCACTGCCCCCAGGATGCAGCCACATCCTGCAAAGAGAACAGAGGCACTACACCCTGTGTAGTGAGGACACCCTGTGAGATCAGGCACCTGGACAGACTTATTCCCGGCTGCCGTCCTCTGACCCAGCCTGACATAAACTAGGATCTCACACATCCAAATACATTTCCAAGCAGAAGGTACAAGAATTCCAAAGCTTCCATAATAAAAAAGACAAGTATATTCAACATTTCTCAAAACCTGTTGTTATGTACTCTTTGTTCCCTGCGAGTCCATAGGGTGTGCAACCTATTTTTAGCAAATCTTTTGCGCGTTGGATATTTGTGCTAAACACAGATTAGAAGTTAGGGAGAGAAATCTCCTTAAAGAAGTTCTGTTAAAAGGGTATTAACTTGTGGCTACAAAGTTCCTATCTCACAGTATTTCATTCTCAAATACTCTTCGTTTTGGAGTGGATGCATAAACAGCAGTGAAAAAAGACCACAATTAGTAGATCTCAGTGAAATCAAATTCAGTCTATGGTATTGAACTAAGGTCAATTTCCAGTTTAGGCTCCATAGTTTTATGACCTTGGGCAAATCCTTTACTACAGAACATGAGAAAATGTTTGTGTGTTTATGAAGTTGCCAGGTCATTGAAAAACAATAGATGAGGGTGTTATTTTTCTCTACTTCTCACCTCATAACTAAGCCTTTGATAATACCTCTCTGACTATAAAATGCATAAGAATTTTTTAAAAATTTGGGCCATGTCAATATTGCCCCTCATTGAATTGTTATTAAATTGTAGGCTTGTGCAATTCTGGCACTCAAGTCTCAGAGCCTTGGGATTTTTGGGACTCCCAACAGCCACGCTGACTCCAGAACAGCTACCACTAAACCCTTTGGAGAAATGTCTCTTTTGGACCCGGTACGGATGACTCCTACACTTATCTCCTTTCTGGGGCTGTTATGAGGATTAATTAATGCTTACAAAGAGCTATAATCACCTTGGATGAAAGGAGCAGTAGAAGAATAATGACACTTCAGAGTAACATGGCACCTTTCATCTGAGGATCTCAAAGCACTTCACAAGTTTGAATTAATTAAGCCCAGGTAATTGCCAGGTATAATGACAATAACAATAATGATTATAATTATCCTCAACATTATCCTTAAGAACCTGATTTGAGATCAATTCCGACACTATCTCTGCCACGGTGCTGGTCAGCCTCTTGTTCTCTGAGGTTTGCAGCAGGAATGCCAGGTGGTCTGTCTGCCCTCTGCTCACTGGCCCCTTCCTCACCAGCAGTGCCCATGGTCGCCGCCATCACCACACAATGAATGGGGGTTTTACGGAAACAGGGATTTAGTATTCTGGACTATAACCTCTATTAGTGGTGACTTGGAAATGTAGGAATATACCATTGAAAGGAATGTCTATCATGTATTCAGTAATCATTCTTTTTTTTTATTAGTTTCAGGTGTACAAAACAATGTAATAGTTAGACATTTACATCCCTTACAAAGTGATAACCCCCTTCCCCAATCTACTACCCCTCTGACATCGTATATAGCTGTTACAGTTCCACTGGCTTTATTCCCTATGCTGTACTTCACATCCTGTGACCATATATACATAAAATTATAGTTGACATTCCTTATTACTCAGCTTCAGCTCCAGGTGTACAGAGCAGTGGTCAGGCATCTACACTGTCCACAAAGTGGTCTCCCTAATAAGGCAAGTGTCCATCGGGTGCCCTACAAAATCTTTGCAACATTATTGATTATATTCCCCAAACTGTCTTTTGTTTCCCCATGGCAATCTTGTGGTTACTGATCGTGCTTTCTAATTCCCTCACCTTCTCCCTCATCCCCAAATGATCATTCTTGAAAGGATTTTGGATGAATACTTTCTTACCCATAGTTTCTTAGTGATCATAGTTTATGCTTGCAGAGTGCTTTCTATGTGTCTGGCACTGTTCTAAGTGCTGCTTGTATACTAATTTATTTGACGCTCACAATGACTCTATGAGGCAGGTGCCATCATCATCATTATCCCTGTTTCACAGATGAGGAAGCTGAGACACAGAACAATTAGGTAACTTACCCAAGTCACAGAATTTATCACGACTAGGTCATAGAGCTGGGAAGCGGCCACTGGGAATTTATGGCATGGGCAATATGCTGCCAGAATTTGAACTTTAAACCACTACGTTTTACTGCCTCTATTAAGAGGAAACAGAATTATAATTTTTACATAAGGGAAGGGTCCAATTCCTCAATACCTTATTTGAGTATTTCTGCAATTTCCAGATCTTTCTTTCAGAGTGGGTAAAAGCATGGCATTGGAACTGGACTTGCTGGATTCAAATCCCTGTTTTGCTACTTACTAGCTGTGTAGCCTTTTAATGCCTCAGTTGCCTCATCTGTAAAATGGGGATCATACAGTCTCTTCCTCATTGAATTGTGAGATGATTATGTGACCTAATCATATAAAGGGATTAGATCATGACTAGCACATAATAAATGTTCAATAAATAACAGCTGTTATTATTACCCAGACTTTAATAGATAACAGATAATTAAAAAAATAATATCAAGAGACTGTAACATTTTTACTTGCATTAAGATATAAATGAGGAATCTTGTAAGGTATTCAGACAGTTTTGTGGAGTCGTGTTGTGAACTTAAAAAATTCTTCCAGCATATCAAGGGCCCATACTGTGAAAAAGATAATTAGAAATTCCATTGCTCTTAGTAGGTTTAGCTACCCTTCTAGGGGACAGAGTCCTCTCCAAACGTACTGTTTATCTCATCAGTGGGCAATGTGGGCTTGGGAAGAGGCAAACACCTATCATCATCTCCTGGTCTATTCATGCTCCACAGAAAACATTTAGGGCAACACTAAGCTAGTCCAGTGCTCTTTTCAGATAATCATGGTGTTGTTGTTGTTTTCCTGATGCTGCTCTGGAAATCTGCGAACTACACTACCACCATGTATTTTTTAAAGCAGTGGCTACTACTGGTGCTCTGAAGAGGTAGAATTTCCACTGCTCTCGCCATGGCCAAGAACCCAAGTAATGCAGGTAGAGATCTAATTACTTAAATCAACCTTGGGCATGTCCAAGATGATATCATGTCCATGGTTTTCATACTGTGTGAGTAACATTAGATTCATTTGGCCTTGGCTAGAGTTTATTTTTAAGCTGCTTCACTTGAGAGGAGATCATCTCTAGAGTCACTCACGCACCAGTAAATGAAGTTGCATAATGCTGGTCTATTCTAGAGTATCCTGAATGGGGCATCTCTCGTGTGTACTGTGGAAGCTGTTCTTTAGAAGTTGGAAGGTCTTAGACATGGGATTTTAGTGTGTAGGAGAAAACAGCCCCACCCAAATACCTGTGTTATATTCTCTAGAACACGATTTTATTGTTTCCTACAGTAGATGGGGATGATTTTTGTATATCTTTAATGTTGGCCCTGTAGCAAGGTTGGGGTATTGAAATGAACTGAGTCTCTGCTAAGTGAAATAAGTCAGACAGAAAATATAGAGAACCACATGATTTCACTGATATGTGGTATATAAACTGAAAACAACAAAAGAACAAGACAAACAAATGAAGAAACAAAAACTCATAGATACAGACAATAGTTTAGTGGTTACCAGAGGGGAGGGAGGAGGGGGTGGTAGATGAGGGTAAACAGGGTCAAATATACGGTGATGGAAGGAGAACTGACTCTGCGTGGTGAACACACAATGTGATATACAGATGACGTATTACAGAATTGTACACCTAAAAATCTACGTAACTTTACTAACAATTGTCACCCCAATAAACTTTAATTTAAAAAATTAAATAAATAAATAAGTAAATAAATAAATAAAATAGAGTAAAGAAAAAAAAAAGAAATAAACTGATTCTCTCCCTCTCAGTTTTGCCTTGTGTTTGGGCTTATGTTTTTTTTTGAAATTAAAGCTTATTCAGGTGACAATTGTTAGTAACGTTACATAGGTTTCAGGTAAACACACAATGTGATATACAGATGATGGGTTTATGATTTTCAAAAATTCATTTGTTTCATTTTAAAGTTAGATAAGCATTTGCTTGAGAATCATCAGGTCCACTGCCTGAACAACTAAAGTACTGTTATAATTGCCTCTCACTCATCCCAACTGCATATGTCTTTTGAGACTATAGAGATGCCTTGGCTAGTCTTTTGGTTGCAAAGAAAGTCTTGGAAAATAATACATGAAAAGGCTTAGGGGGTCTGAAGATAATTGGCAGATTGCACACAAGCTCAGAGAGAATGCAATGACATAACAAAACACAGCCTCAAAAATTAATCTTAGGTAGAACAAATGCTTACATGTTTAATTTTATCCGTTTTTTAAGCTAATCAGTTTTCTATTACAGAGTCTGTTATCTGGGTACTGAAAATGATGGCAAACCTGCTGTAGGATTCTTTGCCCTTTCTTCTTACCCGGTTCCAGAATATTCCTGAGTTGAGCCCCTGCTATAGCTTTGTGTTCTAAATGTCAGATTCTCATGGGTGGTATCCATTCTGGGGGGCTCTTAGCTCTCTGTTCCCACCAGCTTTTCAGAGCAGCTCATTCCCAGCTTTCTGTTCCTCCCACATTTAATGGGGTAATGGCATCGAGTTCTTTGGCTTTTCAACTTAGCCTGAGGGGCCTCATGCCTAAGAATTTAAATCTCTAGTGAGCTTCCCACTACAGCTCTAATGAGATGATCAAGAACCACCTAAGGCCACATCCTAAATTATGGACCACTGATAGGAAAGACCTATCAGCTGGCCAGGCCAGGGGACACATACTCGGCACATTTTCGCTGTTTACCAAGTTGATTGGTGCGACACAGTTCGAATTAGCATTTAACTAATTGTTGAAATATATGGTGAGCTGACAGTACATAAATAGGCACAGGGAGAGTTTAGGGAAGGATTTATTTGAAAACTGTTTTAAAATTCACCTTGTACCCTGTTTCCCCGAAAATAAGACCTAGCTGGTCAATTAGCTTTAATGAATCTTTTGGAGCAAAAATTAATTTAAGACCCAGTCTTATATTATATTATATAAGACTTGGTCTTATGTTATAGTAAAATAAGACCAGGTCTAATATTATTTTTTGCTCCAAAAGACGCATTAGAGCTGATTGTCTGGCTAGATCTTATTTTTGGGGAAACACGGTATCTTGGAATGACTTGGGTATTTGAAACCTGTTTTACATTCCCACGACTCTGGCTTCTTCTTTCCCCATGCATCTAAGAATGAAGATTTTTTTTGTAAAATAAATGAAGGCAACTCATTTTGATCAGTTCAAGACGGTGAGGATTCTTATCAGGGCTGTTTGTAGTCTCAAGTCCATGGCCATCAGGACAAGCAGTATTGACTCTTTTGACCACTTGTGTGTCTGCCTAACAGCACTGACAACCTTATATTTTGTTTGCATTTAAGTTTCTTATTCAGTGAAAAAGAGCAAAACCATGCTCTAACTCAACTTAGCGTTCTAAGGTTGCTTGGATACTTAAATGCGTTCACTCTGCTTTAATTTTGGGTCTTTATGTAATGTACTCTCAGCTAACTCTCAGAGAGTAGACTTACAGCGATGTCAAAGGGGGAAAAAAGAACCTCTCACCAAGTCCTAAATACTAGAAAGAATGCTTGGTTGCTCTGGTATTGCTTCTGTTTTGATAATTTGTCTGTCAGGAATTTCCTGTCCCTTGTCTAGACATTTGAAAGGAATCCCAAGGAACCCCTTTGTTTTCATGCTGAAGAAAGAGACAAGAAAAGAGGAGAGGAAAAGTGGGGGCTGTTACAAGGGTTCCTTGAGGGAAGATTGGTAGCTACCAGAAGGTCAGGGTGGTTAGGAACATTGAGGCCAGTGTGCTCCTAGGTAAAGAGGAGTCTCCTTTGAGAGTCCTTTGGGAGCTGCCTGCTGGTTGATGATGAACTTCGCATTGAACTTGAACCCATTTTTAGGTTGTGAGCACTGTAATGTCTCACCCTCTTTTTTTTTTTCACTCTCTCTCCTTCCATCACCATTCCTGACAACAGAGCACTGGAGCTAAAAGAGTTTCTGATGTGGGGGAAGCGCAGGAATGGACAAGGTTCTTGTAGGAGTGTTCAGAAACTGAAGCGGAGACATTTTGGGAGATGGAGTGGGAGGAGAGCAGGGGTGAAAGGTTAATTTGTCTTTTCCTCCCCTTTGGGAATTCCAGGGTCTTGAGATCTTCCCTGTGGGTTTACGACTTGGGACCTCCCCCAGGCATGAGAGAAGGGCATTGTTTATTTCTCATAGCAGAGCCCATCACCATATGCTCTTAGGTCAAGCCTGTACAACACAAGGTAGATGTTAAGAATATATCTGGATTAAAAACAAAAAAAATTAAGCAACAATGAAATTGAAAGGGAAGATGAGAAAGTCTTTTCTTTCTTTATCAGACAGAAATATTTGCCTAGAGAACAGGTTTTAGTTTTTTTTCTAGACTTTGGAACAAGATATAAAAGTGTTTTGTGAAACTTATGAAAAAATGTTGCTGTAGCATATTTGGCAAGGAAGTTATAGTTCATACAGAAATATTGATTTCAATTCCTTCTAAATTTCTGAAAGAATGATTGAAAAATGAGATTTGCTCAAGAAATAAAGTAAACCTGAATTTCTAGCTTAAAATGGGAAAAGAATAGAAATGTCAGCAATAATGAAATGAGAAAAATAGCTCCTGATCCTTATTCACTGAAAAGAAAGGAACATGTTGCTTCCCCCCTCACTCCTTTCTTTGGAAGCTGCTGAAATCACAGAGTTCATGACTTTTAAATGAATTTTCTTACTACAAAAGACAATACAAAGAAGGACATTTTTAAAAAGAAAGGCATAAAAAGTAGAGGAAGGATTGAGGGGTAGCCAGTTAGCTCAGTTGGTTAGAACGTGGTGCTAATAACACCAAGGTTGCCTGTTCGATCCCCGCATGGGCCACTGTGAGCTGCACCCTCCTTAAAAAAAAAAAAAAAAAAGAGAAAAGATTGATACGGGAGAATGTCTTTTTCTTACGGTGTACTTAAAGTCACCTCTGCCACCCACCTTCGTGTGACCGAGGACCTGCAGTATTCTGTAACACATCTAGCAATGACGCCTGGACTTAAATATGGAGGCAAGCGTTTCATCTGAATGGGACCATCTGTTGTAATCAACGGATGTACTAGAGAGGTTTCTGCTGTAGGAAATGTGTCATTATTTATACTATCCTTAAATAGACCCAAAACAAAACAAAACAAATAAAAAAATAAATCCCATGTTGTGTCTAAGAAAAGGTAAAAGCAATTTATGATTATTTTATAGCCATGAATTATTTATGTCCTTGGCAAAAACTGAATGATTTGTGTCTAGAAGTCTCAAGTAAGTCAGATGTCTTCCCAAGAGGCCCAGAAAAGGAAAGGGACACGGAGTTGACATAACTTTGCCTTTTCTCTCTGTCCTTTCCTTTATGTCTCAGTAGCAGTGGCTCTAGATTCTGCTTCCCACATTGGTGTCGATCTAATGTTATTAACTGCCATTTTGAATCCATGTAGGAGTTGTTCACAGAGATTATTAGTGGTACAGAAAGCAGTTTGTTCCATTAAAGAAAAAAACTATTTTGTGCTGTCCCTTGACTAATTGTATCTAATTAGGGTCTTGGCTATGGGCATGGCTTTCTCTGAGAGTGAGTCTGGTACAGAATCTCTGTCCTGCTTTGTCTCTGGGAGCTGCCCGATTTCCAAAAACTTCTGTCACCTTCAGATCCTGTCTATGAACAATGGTGTTTGTTGACAACCTGCATCAAAGAGAAGTTGTGGAAAATGTGCAAGGTACTTCTAGAGCATTTGGGGCATCCTGGAAGAGAGGCGCAATGTACATACAAGAGGGCATTAGTATGGAACCAGCCTT